>NC_045779.1:13150000-14485000 GCF_008692025.1 Phocoena sinus | reverse complement strand
CTGTAACAGGCAAACCCATAGTTTTTTAAGTTAAAAAAGGAAAAGGCCGTAGGCACTTGGAACACATTACTCCAAAGAGCCAGTCTGAGCTGAGCTGGCCCTCCAGGCAAGAGGAATCTCTCAACTACTTTTTTTTTTTTTTTTTTTTTTTGCGGTACACGGGGCTTTCACTGCTGCGGCCCTCCCGTTGCAGAGCAAGGCTCCAGATGCCCAGGCTCAGCGGCCATGGCTCACGGGCCCAGCCGCTCCGCAGCATGTGGGATCTTCCCGGCCCAGGGCACGAACCCACGTCCCCTGCATCGGCAGGCGGACTCTCAACCACTGCACCACCAGGGAAGCCCCTCAACTACTTTTAACAATTGTAATTTCAATATTTTTTGGTATTAAAACAACAAAGGGGTCAACCTTTCTTTCTTCTAGTACATATCAATAATACAGAGGTATTTCCTAAGGAAAAATTATTAACTATTTTAAAATGAATTACATGTGCCTATGTAATCAGTATAAGGATTTTTCTTGGTTGGGTCTTCCTAGAAAAATTATAACTGGTCTAATAAGAATTGGAAATAAATCCTAGTCAGGTGTCATAAAATTTCCACATAAATGACTAAAAAGTAATTACCAACCCAAGACAGAAAAAAGAAATGGTAGGAGGGGAGGGAAATAGATATAAGAAAAAAACACGATTTGGAGGCTTTGAAGCTTCATTAATATGGTGGTCAGCTGGGTCTAGGCTGACTTCCTGACTCCTTCACAAGATATAACTAAGTTTAGGGGTAAGATTCAGTTTGCATTGGGACTATGTCCAGTTCCCTTTCTTATCTTTTCCTTCACATCCAAGTGTCCAGGTATTTTTGCTGTTGGTCTCGCCATCCTCCCCTGGTCTCAACCGGTCTGTGAGCCTCTGAAGTGACCCAGGCCCACAAGTCTCCTTTTCTCCGCATTACAGCTTTACAGACCAGTGGCTTTCCAGAAGCGCTCATCTAAAGCAAACTGCTAAGCAAATCCACACTACGGGGTTTCACATTTGAAGAGAGGTCAGCAAGTTAACCAAAATACATTTCTGAGGGATAGAATTTCAAGGGGTGTGAGCAAGTGAAGTGTGAAAATTTCATGCCTCTGGAGGGGAAGCAACGTTAGCCTTGGAAGTCTTCTCAGTTCAGGCACTTCTCAGCCATGGGTTGTTGCCGCCATGTTTTCTGTCACCCGGGGAAACGGAAGGGACCGAGGAAATAGCGCTGCTGGAGCTGGTGGGGCCAAGACCTGGTAGCAGATGGCTACAGACACGTGGTTAAAAAATGGTAGCACACAGTGAATCATCCGGCGCTTAAATCGGCTCGATGTTGGCGTCTAAGCATTTCGTCTGCAGTTATAAATAATATTCCCTGAAGCCCATCTTTTAAAAATGGTTATTGGAGTATAGTTGATTTACAATGTTGTGTTAGTTTCTGTTGTACAACGAAGTGCATCGGTTATACATATACATATAAACACTCTTTTAGATTCTTTTCCCATATAGGTCATTACAGGGTATTGAGTAGAGTTCCCTGTGCTATACAGTAGGTCCTTATTAGTTATCTATTTTATATATAGTAGAGGGTATATGTCCATCCCAGTCTCCCAATTTATCCTCCTACCCTCTTCAGCCCTGGCAACCATAACTTTGTTTTCTACCTCTGTGACTCTATTTCTGTTTTGTAAATAAGTTCATTTGTATCATTTTTTTTTTTTAAGATTCCACATACAAGCGATATTATAGGATATTTGTCTTTCTCGGTCTGACTCACCCTGAAGTCCATTTTTAAGGCTGTCAATACACACTTTAAAAATTCACTGTTAAAGTTTTAGTCAAAATTCAGGTTTAATGAAAACAAAGCCACTGGACAGTCAGCTTCTGATTATTGCTGTGGAGCAGAAGACATAGGGGAATGGTCATACGTTCTCAGTGAGCCATGAGTTTTTATTTTAACTGGAGTGTAAACTATGCCTTTTTAAATGCCAAGCAAGTCTCTTAAAAGAGGGATGCAAAATCACTATAAAAAGACCTCGAGATGTCGACTAGGATAAAATCATAGAATCTGGTGTTGGGAGGCAACTTAAGGTCATCCTCCCTCTGACTTTTACAAGTTGCTATCGCTTGAAGAAATGAGAGCACAGGGTAAAGGCAAGAATTTTGCTTAGAAACCCAAAAACCTCAGTTATTCTCTGTGTCGCACTTCTGTTTGCATGATGTCAGACAAGTCACTTTTTTCTATAAGGGGTGGTAAACTGGTAGTGAAAAGCCAAGATTCAGTGCAAACACATGTTTTGGTTTTCCTACAGCATTTCCTCCTAAAAATCTGGATATCCAGTTTCTGTTGGGGAAAAAAAAAAAACCTCTGTGTGTGTGTGATAATCAGTTGATCTTGGGTCTCATTTTCTGTGACACTTGACCAGAGCTGAGTAGTACCATCCCTTTGAGCTTTGTGCCATCTTGGTGGCCACTGTCCTCACCACTCTCTACTCTTACCCTGGCCCATCCCTTTCATTCATTATCTGTATTTGAAAGGCACTGAGATCGCTGAATTAGACACCATGTATCAACATTACTGTTTGTAAAATGGGCAGGGGGGAGGGTGACAAATGATGCTAGTAAAGTAGTTTCCAAATTTAGTTGATGATAGAAATAATGGAACATCTCGATAAAAATACAAATTTTGGGGCCCAACACGCCTAGATTCTCAGTGGATATGGGATGCAGGGAGGGGGAATCTCTGATTAATTTTTTTGTTTTTTCAAAGTTCCGCAGTCTACGCCAGCAATTAGCTAGGGTTAGAATCCTGACTTAAATGATCTCTAAAATTCTATCAGTCCAACTCACCCCAGAATTCTAGTTTGATAAGTCTTTTTCAGGTCAATGGACTTCAATGCATTTAAGGCTCTGGTGTAATTATTAAATCCAATTAGCCACTGAGTTAAATTATTTTCAATCAGCCTTAGGCT
This sequence comes from Phocoena sinus, assembly GCF_008692025.1. Taxonomy (NCBI): domain Eukaryota; kingdom Metazoa; phylum Chordata; class Mammalia; order Artiodactyla; family Phocoenidae; genus Phocoena; species Phocoena sinus. Next base: position 14,482,018 of record NC_045779.1, on the reverse strand, counting down.
ATTTACCATAACATCCCCCAACCTGAGATCTGAATAGGAACAAAGGGACCTGGGAAGTGAATACCACTCATCTATCACTGCCACATTGAAGTGACTCATTCACACAGCAGGTAAAAATTCCCACAGCCTGCTCCCTCTTCTGAGGATATACATATTAAAAAAAAAAGTCAGGGAAGAGAGAAACTTCTTATCAATGCACCATTTGAGTGTAAATAACAGAAGGGATATCCAGGATTAAGGGTACTCTGATAAAAAGCACATTCTTACACGGGCCTTTGTAACTTGTGTTCAGGACAGTTTCCTAGAAACTTGAAAATAACAGGAAGGATTTAAATGTGATGCAGTGGGGTCTTTAAAAATTCGGCCCAAGTCTTTCTGTTCTTTCAACTCGCCCTTCAAGGTATCACAATGTGAGAGAATGCAGACTTTGAGTTCAGACTGCCTAATATCAGAAAACTGTGGACTGATGTCTGTAGACAAGAGGCTTGGGGAGCTAAGTGGTTTCTATGGAGATGGGAATTAGTGAGGGAGTGCTTTCCTTTTGATTATTCTCCATCTTAATAGGGACCATTTATCTTTTTCTGAAGGAATAAGGACATCTTTGGGAACAATAGCAAGGCTTGAGTGAGACTGTTCCATGTTAACTATCTTAAAATATCAAACCCCTGCTTCTTTCAATAATAAATCATGAGGTCTTGGATGGTGGCCTTTGCCCAAGTAGTCTGACTTGATTTTGTCTCATGACAAAATCAGGAAATCCATCTGAGTTTGGTATGATTTATAATATTTCAAATATTAGTATATTATTTTAAAGCTGAGATGTATACTCAGTATTTGTAATGATAATCGCTTGAATTCATATTTAGTCTCTGGACAATACATAATGCTTTCAGTTATATCTGAGAAGTAAGAGATATGAACCAACATTCCTATTTTTTCAAATGGAGAAACTAAAACATAAACAACGGACGTGATGTTTTTCATAATCTGTGGAAAATGAATGTGAGGATATATATAATGTTTCTGGAATCCAAATTTAATGACTTCTTTTTGCATTCCCATGAACACTTTTTCTTTTCTTATTCTTTGCTAATACATAACTGTAACACAGTTGAATTAAATAAAAATGTATAAGGTAAAAAGTGAAAGTTACACAAATTCCACTACCCAGAGTTAGCAACTGTTGTCTCTTTAACTGATATCTTCCCAATATTTTTCTTAGTCTATATATATATACACAGATATATGGATGATTTATTTCCTTACATTTTATAAAAATGAGCTCCTATGCAGTTCTGAAACTTTTTATCTTGATCATATATCATGGACTTTTTTTTTTTCTTCTGTGTCAGCACATCTAGGTTTACATCTTTTTGCCTTTTTTTTTTTTTTAATGGGTGCCTGATAATTCATTACACGGTTGTACCATTATTTATTTAATCATTTTCTTATTTTGGACATTTAAGTTGTTTTCCCTTTTTTTTTTCCTTCTCTTCCTCCTCCTTTTTGTTTTCTAAGAATATATTTTTTAAAAATTAAAAAATTTTTTATTGGAGTGTAGTTGATTTGCAATGTTGTGTTAGTTTCAAGTGCACAGCAAAGTGAATCAGATATACATATACCTATATTCATTCTTTTTTAGATTCTTTTCCCATATACCTCCTCTTCTTTTTTACAAACAATGTTGCTTTAATTTACATTTAGAAGTTTGATAAGTCTATCAATATGTCCTTTAAACAGGAACCAGTTTTCATTGCCGCAAAACCTCTAAGAAGGTTCATTCTCAACACGCTGATGTAACAATACACTGGATGGTTTTAATGAAAAAAAAAAACCCTTTTAATGGTACGGTGAAAAGTGGTAACTCATGGTCCCAATATATGCTTCTTTGAATATTAGTGAGTTCTTTGATTCACTTTGAACCCTTTTTTTCCCCCACCTTTTTTTTTTTTTTTTTGCTGTATGCGGGCCTCTCACTGTTGTGGCCTCTCCCGTTGTGGAGCACAGGCTCCGGACACACAGGTTCAGCGGCCATGGCTCACGGGCCCAGCCGCTCCGCAGCATGTGGGATCTTCCTGGACAGGGGCACGAACCGGTGTCCCCTGCATTGGCAGGCGGACTCTCAACCACTGCGCCACCAGGGAAGCCCTTTTCCCCACTTTTTTAAAAAAATTGCAATATAGTTGATGTACAATGTGTTAATTTCTGCTGTTCAGTAAAGTGATTCAGTTACATGTATATATACATTCCTTTTCATTTTCTTTTCCATTATGGTTTATCACAGGATATTGAATATAGCTGCCTGTGTTATACAGTAGGATCTTGTTGTTTATCCATTCTACATACAATAGTTTGCATTTGAATGCTGGAACCTTTTAATCCCAGGGGTTCTCAACCTTCCTTTCACATTGAATCTCTTAGAGGATTTGTAAAATTTCTGATGTTCAGGCCAAGGCTACAATTAAATCACAACCTCTAGAGTCAACTACCAGGCATCAGTATGTTTCAGAGCTCCTCAAATGAGTCCAATGTGCGTAGCTGGCTTCATGGCCCAGTGCTCAGAAGGCGCCCAGGCTTGATTCAAGGCTCTGCCGTCACTGTCTTGAAATTCATAATAATTTTATCTTTGACACTGTGTTTTTTATGTTAAGTTTGATGGGACCAGGGAGCATGCCATTCATGTATAACCTCCCTGATGCTCCATGAGCACTGAACTCTGGTGGACCCACGATGTATGGGAATTCAGTGAGGTGTGAGATACAAAGTGAGTACAAGTTAAGCGTGTAACCTGTAAGCGTGTTACATCTACTCCTGAGTAAGTGGGGGAGATGACAGCCCAGAGAAGCTTCTCTTTCCAATCGAACCAGAACTTGCTTCAAATGCAGAGGAGAACAATGATTTCTTAAGAACTACAAGGAACCCTATCACTCCATCTCTTACTTACATCACTTCCCTATATTAGCCATTTCATTTGCAACTTTCTCTTACTTGGAAGGAAAGGGAATGATCAGGCAAAACTTTTCTTTTTAGACCTTCCTTGTTCATCGGGAGATAGAGAGTGTTGGTAGAATGTGTGTGAATCAAAAAGTGAAATAAAGACGATCGATTCGTTTTGCACAACATTTTCCACTGTTCTAATAAAATAAAATATGGCTGGTGAAATACAAATTGTGTACTTTTGGTGATTCTACACGTGAGCTGAACGCTCTTATATTTGCTTTTAGCCTAGCATTGTACAATATAAAGAAAATGACAACATTTTATAGTAATTTGAGATTTAAAATTTTCTTTACTTAGAACATCATTAAATACAAATAAAAAGCACTTTTACCGGTCAAGAGAGAGAATGTGGAAAAAAACCTCACTGCTTTAGTGCCCCTTTTCCTATGTTTGAACAACGAGCCCTACATTTAGTTTGCACTGGGCTCCACAAATTATGTAGCCAGTCCTGCCAATGTATAGTCAAGTCTGAGAATCCATTTAGGACCTAATCCTTACCTTACACTGTATAAAGTTCTCTTCCCCTTCTACTTGGTCTCCAGTGCTATAGTGTTTTGTTGTACTTCAGTTGTTTATGGTCTGCTTTACAGGAGTGTAAAATTTTTCCACCCTAGAAGTCACCTAGAAATCTAGGAGCTGTGAAGGGTCTAGAAACATATGTGTATAATTGCTTTTCTGATAGAAAGATAAACTGTAGAATTCAAAGTAATTCAGTTTATATTTTTTAATATGGTTATAGGAGATATCCTATCACTCTCAATAGATTATAAATTCCGTTAAAGGCATGATTTTTGTCCCCCTCCCAAGAATTACTAGCATGCCAACCATATAGCAGATGCTCCAGAAATACTGCTGAGTTCATTAATCACCAAGTTTGCAAAGATCGAGTTTTTTAATATTTAAGGTTACTCTTCTCACACATTTGTGCATTCCAGTGATAAACTAGCTGCCTATCTGATCACCAACTCATCTTCTTAGATTTCACTCTGTATCTTGAAGTAGCTGTATTATCTCTTATTGACCACTTCGTTCCATGGTCATGGTAAAGTCATCCTTGAGGAGTATTTTTAAAAGATCTTCTTGGTAAAATCTAGTTGTTTATTTGGAGATTTGTGATGAGCTTGGAGATCTCCAGCAGAGGAGGAGGAATCAGATGTACACAACGAACATTAGGAATGTTTGTCCCAGGGAGAAGTCATGGGCCATGGACCACAGGTGACCTTGTCCTGAAGCTGACCCCTTTGTTGGGAAGACCTAGAGTGGAAGCAGCCAGGTAGGACCCCCCCTCCTGCTCCTGGGCCTGTTTCAATAGACTTGTAGCTGGTGAGAGTAAGGATAGCAAAGACACTTCTCTGGGAAAAGGTGATAAGGATCTAAAGCTGATTCACTTTGTTATGTAGGCAGAAACGAACACACCATTGTAAAGCAGTTATACTCCAATAAAGATGTTAAAAATAAAGTGAAGGAAATTTGTAGGAGGTGTGGGAATCTATCAAACAAAATGATAGACCAAATATATATATAACACACACACACATAGTATATATGATATCTATCTATCCATCTATATGTGAGTAATTTCCAAAATTTCTGAAGTAACAAAATTAAAATATCTCTCTCTTTTGGGCTGCCTGTCCCTAAGCATATTTTCAGAACCTCCCTTAAAGAGATAGAAGTTGAATTATTGCCTAAGACTCTGTCAGCATCAGGACATGGAGGCCCTATGCACTTAGACAGTAAACTTGAGTTTTGGGCATTATATAATCAGATCAAGTGGTGCTGGCCTCATGGAAATTAAAGAGAAGAGGATTATATTTAGCTTATTTTTAGACTAATCTTAGTGAGCATCACAGACAAGGATATTACTTTTTAAAATGAAAAGTAGACTGTTTACCATGCACAAAAGATCATTTGTGCTACCCAAATCTATGCTAATCTCCATTCCAAATCCCTTAGCAACTGTTACTTGGTTGGAAAGGTTTAATTTTCATGAAAGGAAGAAAACTTTCAGAACTTGTTGCAGTGAAATGTAGTTTGAGAGAATTGAGTTGTTATTAAAGATATTAAAAATTACATAAAGCGATAAAATGGTTGTTTAACATGAGTTTGAATTATTCTTGAAATGCACCAAAATCTTCCTAAATCTGCTACTCAACTAAGGTGCTTTAATCCCTGCATTGTCATACAACATAGTTAATAATAGAAATAGAAAAGTACAGCAGAACAGCATGTGAATTGGAGATTAAAAAGGCTTCCCGGAGTTTTCTTTAAGTAGACATTCATTCATTCATTTTCTCACTCAACAAGTGGTACATGAGTATCTCTCATGTACTAGATTCCAGGCATAGAGAAGAGAATAGATCTAGTGCCAGACCTGAGAGCGTTTATAATCCAGTGGGAATATGAATTTATAAACTGATAAAGGTATGAAATATAACCATTGTTGTGATGGAGCTACGAGGAATTTTACACAGCTGAAAACTTAAGTGGAACTGGGCATACACCCAGAGAAAACCATAATTCAAAAAGACACATGCACTCCAAAGTTCATTGCAGCACTATTTACAATAGCCAGGACATGGAAGCAAACTAAATGCCCATCGACAGACAAATGGATAAAGATGTGGTACGTATATACAATGGAATATTTCTCAGCCATAAAAAGGAATGAACTTGGGTCATTTGTATAGATGTGGAAGGATCTAGAGACTGTCATACAGAGTGAAGTAAGTCAGAAAGAGAAAAACCAATGCTGTATATTAACGCATATATGTGGAATCTAGAAAAATGGTACAGATGAACCAGTTTGCAAGGCAGAAATAGAGACACAGATGTAGAGAACAAGCGTACGGACACCAAAGGGGGAAAGCGGTGGGGGCTGGGTGGGATGAACTGGGAGATTGAGATTGACATATATACACTGATGTGTATAAAATGGATAACTAATAAGAACCTGCTGTATTTAAAAAAATTAAATTAAATTAAAAAAAAACCCAAGTGGAATGGAAAATTTCTAGGAAAAAAATATAACATACTATTATTGAATCAAGAAGCAACAAACCATATTGTATCAGCAGTTAAAAATATAACAACAAGAAAAACAAAGAAAAAAAAAACCATGCAAGATCCAGGCCGTTTATAGGCACATTTTCCCAAACATTTCAGGAACAGATAACTCCTATATTTTGCAGCATGTTATAAGTATTTGTTATATATATTCATTAGTGAATAAATAAAGAGAATAAGCAAAGAGGGAATGCATCCCATCTCTTTTTTTGAGGCTAATATAATCTTGATAACAAAACCAGACAAGAACAGAGCAAGAAAGGAAAATTATGATCTAATACCATTTATGAAATAGTTGTTCATATTAGATTCATATATATACGTTTGTGTATGGATGTGTATCTGAGTATGTGTGTATAATATAATACTTCATAATCAAGTTGGGTTTAGTCTGGGAATATAAAGAAGGCTTAAAATGAAAGAATTTATTGATGTAATTCTCTACATTAAATACTCAATGACACTAAACAATGGATTAGCTCAGTGGATGCAGAAAAATCATCTGATAAAACTCTGCTTCCTTTCATTATAAAAACTCTCTGCAAAGTAGAAATAGCAGTGAATTTCTTTTACTTGATAAAAAGTATTCATCAAAATTCTGTAGCATACTTAATGATGAACAGAAGCATTTCCTTTGAAGTCAGTAAGAAGAGCGGCGACCTTGCTCATCATTGTACTGGAGGTATAAGCTAGTTGTAGTAAAACCAGGAAAAAAAGGCATGAAGGTTGAAAAAACAAGCCAACACTTCCAATATTTACACACTATATTTACATATTTGTGATTAAAACCCAAGAGGATCAGAGAGAATCTTATTAGAACTAATAAGCAAACTTGACAAAGATTCTGAATAAAGTACCAGTATACAAAAATCATTTATATTAACATACCACAGCCACAAATAAACAGAAAATATAATTTATAATGTTCTTTTTTATAATAGCAATAAAAACTCTGATGGGCCTAGGAATAAATCTAACAAAAGACATGGAGTGGTTTCAGCTGCGAGAAAAAGAAAATCGTATCTAAATCATGAGGACATTTATTGTTTAGTGAAGAAAATGTCTGAACGTATGCTTTGGCAGCTCAACGCCGTTGGCCGTGTTCTGGGTCCTTTGTGCTGGTTTTGCTCGGCCATCAGGGCTGGCTTTGTGGGCATGAGATCTGTCAAATCAAACAGGGGTCCACACTCAGAAGGTCTCTGTGCTTGGTTTAGTGCTCTGCTGTTTGGAAAGTCTTGATAATTTTATATTTGAATTTGTGTTTTGTAAATGACATCCAATGGGACAGTGGCACAAGTGTGTGAGCAGAGGAGGATGTGTAACTTGCGTGTCTCATTCCTTGCATCGTCTCTGTGATATCCCGCAAGCACAGAATTCCACTGGACCCACGATGCACGGGAAATCAGTGAGACTCAAAGTGAGGACCAGTTAGCCGTGTTCCATCTGACTGAATCAGGGAGATTACAGCCCAGGGAGGCTATTTTTCCATTCAAACCAGAACTTGCTTCAGATACAGAAAGGAAGCAGTGACATTCTGAGAGACATGGACAACCAAGGGTCCCTATCATATCCTCTCTTACTTCCGTCACTTCCCTGTGTATTAGCCATTTCATACTGAAAAAGATGACATAGGAGAAAAGCGAAAGATAGGGCAACCCATTGTATCTTTTCCTTTCAGTCCTTCCTTACTTATCAGTAAGTCCAAGGTAGAGAGCGTTGGTTGAATGTGTGCAAATAGAGGCATGAAATAAAGACAACTGAGTTAGTCTTGTGCAGAATTTCTACTGTTCTGGTACGAATGAAATATGTATGCGTGTCCAAGCTATGAAATACAAATTATGTAATTTCGGGTTTCTGCAAATGAGTTGAATACTCTTATATTTGCATTTAAAACTGGCATTGCATGATATAGAGAAAATGGTAAAATTCATGCTAACCACTTGAGGTTTTAATTTTTCTTTACTGAGAACTCTATTAAACTGCAAATAAAAAAATATCATGGCAAAGCAAGAGAGAGTAATACCTTTAACAGCGCTTTATCCCTGCTTTTTGGACAAGGGGCCCTGTGTTTTCAGTTTTGTATTGGGCCCTGCAAATTATGTAGCTGGCTTTGTCTGCCATCCTCAGCTTAGTGTTTGCCCTCCATCTTCCCCCCTGTAAGAGTTGTCCCATAATTGCCAGACTGCTTTCAAAGGTCCAGGCATCAAGTCTGCAGCTGAGGCAGAAAAAAGATGGAAGAGTTGGTGACAGCAAGCTTTTCTATTATAGTCATTGCCTTTATCAGGAAGTTAAAAGTCTTTCCAGAAGAGTTCAGCTAACTCTGGACCCCATGGATACTTTAAGTTGCAAAATGAATGGAACAGACAGCATCTGGAAAACAGGATAGAAACAGCCAAGCTGATACCTGGCTACAAATACTGCCGAAGCCAGGGGTTGGTAGACATTTTTTGTGAAAAAGCTAGGTATGCTTCAATGGCCATCTCTCTGGTCAGACACTTGATGCAACGAGTCATGTTTGCTGCTCTAGTGTGCAAGTAGATATAGACAACATGTAAGTAAATGGGCGTGGCTGTGTTCCAAGAAAAGCTTCTCTACATAAACAGGAAGTGGACAGATCCGGCCTGTGGGCTGTAATTTGCCAACTCCCGCATAGAGCTTCATTTTGCTTTGGTTGCTGAATGGTGGACCACCGGGTGATGATAGTAAGTAGATGCCATTTGCTGACTATCTACCGCACGTTCATCACCTGAGGCCAGGCTTGTTGCCATCTCTAAAAAAATTTGTATTTTGTTATCAAGGAAGAAAAGTTAGAAGTTTGCTGGGAAGGCAAGTAGCAGAATCTGCTACAACATAAATGAAGACTTGATTGAAAGGAAATTTACAAACACATAGATGGAAAGGCTTAATATAAAGATGCCACTTTTCTGCAAGTTTATCCATTAATATCATGCACTTCCAATTAAAATTCATGCAGATTTCTCATGGAATGTGACCAGCTGACCTTAAAATTCATATGGAAAAACAAAGGATTAAGAATAGCCTATACAGTTTTGAAAATGGGTAATAGAATTAACAGGGGAATTTGTCCTACCAAATGTCCATACTTGTTATAAAGCTGAGCTAATTAAGATAGTGGTATTGTTTCTGGTCTAGAAAAACAAACACATCAGCAGAAGAGAGGGTTCAGGAACAGATCTGTGTCTATTTGGTAGAGGAAGCATTACAAACAGGGAAAGGTTGGAGGATTCACCATATAATGCTGGGGAGAATTAGTTATTTCATCAGAAAAAAATTAGATTCCTACCTTATCCTAATCACAAAAATCAACTCCAGGTCACGTAAAGACATATATGTAAAAAGCAAAATGTTAATGATCGTGGTAGAAATTTAAACTTGAAGTTAAGGAAGATTTTGAAAATAAGAAAGAAAAAGGAGTATTTTGATGAATCTGTTTGCATTAATATGAAAAACTTTCATAGAATGAAAGATATCAGAATCAAAGTAAAAAGACATTACAGGGAGTGGTGGACATTAGTAAAGCGTAGAATGAAAAAACGGTTAGGTCTGGAATCTATAAAAATAATTGGATAAAAGTGGGTGAATGATGTGAACCAGAAATTCTCCAGAAGAAGGACCCTGAGAGGCCCACAAACATATGAAATTGATTCCCAGTCTTGCTAGTATCAGGGAAATGGCAATTAAACAACAATCAGAGTTCATGTCATACCCATTAGATAGGCAGTCAGTTTTTAAAAAGTGACAATTCAGGAGTTGGCAAGCACGTGGGACAAAGTTCTCAAGCACTGCTGGTGGGATTATAAACTAGCACAACTAATGGTGGTGATTGTTTTGTAATGTATAGAAATGGTGAACCACTATGTTAGGCAACAGGAACTAAAATAGGGTTGTAGGTCAACTATACCTCAGCAAACAACAGACAAATTCATAGAAAAAGAGATCAGATTTGCGGTCATCAGAGGAAGGGTGTAGGGGGAAGAGAAATTGGATGAAGGTAGTCAAAAGGTACAAATTTTCAGTTACAAGATAAATAAGTGCTAGGGAAGTAATGTACAACATGATTAATACAATGAACACTGCTGCATGTTATATATGAAAATTGCTGAGAGTAAATCCTAAGAGTTCTCATCACAAGGAAGAAGCATTTTCTTTTATTTTGTATCTGTATGAGAAGATGAATCTTCATCAAACTTCATCATGCTTATTCATTAAACTTATGCAGTGCTGTATGTCAACTATATCTCAATAAAACCGGAGGGAATAAGGAGTAAAAAAAAAAAACTAGCATAACTACTCTAGAAGGAAAATTGGTAAAGATAGTAACGTTAAGGGTGTACTTGCTGGTTGTCATATGTATATAGTACACACACACACACACACACACACGGATGTGTCTGTCTGACACATCCAACACTCTCTTTTTATAACAACATCACCCTCTTTTTGATTTCGGACAGAAGTCAGTATAATGCCATTACCTAAATATAAAGGAGAAATAACATCATAAAATATGTATTTCAATATGTATGTGCTTGGGAATAATGAGGAAGTACATGCCTGCATAGATCACGTGAATGGGATTTTTTAAAGTACAGGTTTGTTTTGGCCACTCAAAAGTTCTCTTACTATTGGTGATGAAATTTTCCAAAATGGCAAACGACTTTTTTTTTTTTTTTTTTCCTGTACGCGGGCCTCTCACTTGTTGTGGCCTCTCCCGTTGCGGAGCACAGGCTCCGGACGCGCAGGCTCAGCGGCCATGGCTCACGGGCCCAGCCGCTCCGCGGCATGTGGGATCTTCCCAGACCGGGGCACGAACCCGTGTCCCCTGCATCGGCAGGCCGACTCTCAACCACTGCGCCACCAGGGAAGCCCCGCAAACGACTATTAATGAAGCTGTGAACAAAATATAATCTTGCCTCAATTTACATAGTAGTTACATTGAACATCAGGATACATGAACAATAGTTTGTGTTCATATGTATAAGAAGGAATAAGGTTCTAGGCTTGGATTACTTATAGACAGGTTTTTCATTTACACAAAACTCTTACTGTAGGATACATGACAGGTCTTTGTGCTCTTGGCTTCAGCACAGGAAATGCCATGAGTGCCACCCAATCATTGTGACAACCAAACTGTCCCCGACAAAATGCTGAATTGTTTCCTAAGGGGTGATCCTGCCCCACTGGAAATGACTGCTCAAGGAAACCTCTTATGTGGACGCAGGGAGAAACGTGAAGGCATTTTCGTTGCTATTAATACATTCTTAGTAATAGCAAATAATTGGAAACAATCTAAACATCGATTGACATAACAATAGTTTATCTACCTACCTATCTATCTATCATCTATCTTTCTATCATCTATCTTTATCTATCATCTATCTCTCATCTATTTGTGTGTGTGTGTGTGTGTGTGTAGTTTTGGTATACTCATATAATGGAATTTCACATTTTGAAATAATAGAGTTACATTAGCACAATGGATATAGCTCAAAAACATAATGTGGTAAGAAAAAACAAGTTGCAGAGTACTACAAATAATATGACACCCTTTATATAGAGTTTTAAAACATTTATAACAGTAGTGTATTTTAACGTATAACCGGTATTTAGCAAAACCATAAAAAATGTGCATGGGAATGGAAACATCCAATTCTGGGTAGTGGTTACATCTGGGGAGGGAGGAAGAGAAATGTGATGGGTTAGGGGTGGATAAACAGTGGAATTTAGCTGCATTCCCTAATGTTTTACTTCACAAAAACAAATAAGAGGTTTAAAGCAAATATTGCAAAATATATCTCTGTATATTTGGCAAAACTGATTGGTGTTATTTTTTCTCTATGATTTTTTGTTTGTTTGAAAATCGTTCTTAATACCAATTTTAACTGCCCTTTGTTGGTAGCCTTTGACATTTTATAGGATGTATCCACGTCTTGTTATTTCTATGGGTGCAAAATGATATAGATTGTGAGTCTCTTTCAGGCATTCTTCATTTTTGAGCCTCCAGCTTGAGAACGAGGCTCATTTAGACCCGGCAAATAGAGCGCTAAGAATCGCACTGCTTCCCATAACTAGCTGAGGTTTGGGATAGTTTGACTGTCTTAAGCCGTATGAGGGTTCCTCATGGGACTGCGACACTTGGGTGTCCAGTGACTGGGACTGCACTTCCTCTCTGGTTCCCTGACTGCTGCGGGGATGGCAGCCTGTCCCGAATCCAGCTTTCTTGGCCAGACCCTGATGTCGCAATGTCTGTTCTCTCTTCTCTGCCCTGTATTGCAGCAACCCAGATGGCTCTCCTGCCGTCCCATCTTCATAGCTAACTCTACTTAGAAACTCTTTTGCCCCACCTTTAAGGTAGACCATCTTGTGCTGCAAAACCAGCCAGGATCAAGCCTGATTTGTCACACTCCTCAGGCCTCTGCCACAGATCACCCTTCTGGAACCTACTTACCACTTTGTTAGTTTCTGCGTCTATTCTTATCACGCTCCATAACCAGACTGCCTGGACCATCCATTATTACAGCGTCATTATTAGAACACCCCCTTAAAAATGTCTTAGTTTGGGGCTTCCCTGGTGGCGCAGTGGTTGAGAGTCCGCCTGCCGATGCAGGGGACACGGGTTCGTGCCCCGGTCCGGGAAGATCCCACATGCCGCGGAGCGGCTGGGCCCGTGAGCCAAGGCCTCTGAGCCTGCGCGTACGCGGCCTGTGCTCCGCAACGGGAGAGGCCACAACGGTGAGAGGCCCGCGTACCGCAAAAACAAACAAAACAAAAAGAACAAAATGTCTTAGTTTGATGATGAATTGTATGATCCCTCGATGTATAAATCGTGGCTGATTATTGCATCTTTACAAAAACATACTCAGGTTCTCCAAAGTAGTTTCCAGGTGAAACAATAGCTTAAAATAAGCTTGCATTTGGGGAACACAGAGTGCTCATTTATTCTTTAGGTCTCCAAATAAAGTACTTGCAGAAAAATCTAAATGTGGTGTTATGTACATTGGGATCACAACTATCAATTATGAGGAATGTTACATGTACTTTATTGTTTAGGGTCAAGAAATAAAACTTTAAAATATTATTTTAGTTTATAAATTAGAATTAACTACAGGTTGTCCCACTATCATCCTAGAAAATGCTCACTTGCTTTACCATGTCATTTCTTTTTTGTGCGGTAACGCGGGCCTCTCGCTGCTGTGGCCTCTCCTGTTGTGGAGCACAGGTTCTGGACACGCAGGCTCAGCAGCCATGGCTCACGGGCCCAGCCGCTCCACGGCATGTGGGATCTTCCCAGACCGGGACGCGAACCCACATCCCCTGCATCGGCAGGTGGACTCTCAACCACTGCGCCACCAGGGAAGCCCTCAATGTCATTTCTTATAAAGGAGGAAAAGTTGTAGAATTACAGTAGTTGGCGATTCTGTTCTTCTAGCTCTTTGGGTTAAAAACTTGGAATCATCCTTGACAGTTCTCTTTCACCCATACCTCAAATCTAATTCATTAGAGAATCCATCATATTACATCCCAAATCTGACCACAACTCACCATGGCCACACTGCTGCCCTGGTGCAGGCCGCCATCATCTTTCTCCTGGGATATTGTAGCAGCCTTCTCCTAGGGGCAGCCTGCCTCAGCCCTTGGCCTCCTAGAGCTATTGCTCCTGGTGGATAGATCACACCACTCCTTGCTGTGAATACTCCATTGGATTCTTACCTTAATCACAATTAAATCTCAAACCTCGTCTCCTCCATCTGTTCTGTAGGGCCACTGGCATCCTCATTCTTTCCTCAGACACATGAAGCTCCTGCTTCAGAGCCTGTGCTCTTGTTTCCTCTGAGCTCACCTCCCTAGATGTCTGTGTGGCTACTTCTTTTCCTTCTGGTCTCTTCTCAAATGTCACCCCATCAGAGTGGATGTGCATGGTGACTCTACCTAAAGTAGCACCCCACCAGCCCAGAGTCCCCCTCTAACTCCCATCCCTGTTTAATTTTTATAACACTTTCAACTCCGACATGTTACATTTCTATATATTTTACGTCTTGTCCCCTTAGATCAGGGTCTTTAGCTCCTAAAGCAGAACCAACACACAACAGCAGTGGGTGAGTTTGGCGAATTGAGTATAGTCCTGGATATATCCTTGAGGCAGGTCTCCCACATGAGTGACATCTAATTTGTGTGTGTATGTGTGTGTGTATGTGTGTTCCAAACCAATATTATAAGGTAGTATGCAGCAGGTGCTTTATTTGATGCCAGAGAATCCATGACTCTTTCTTTGTTTCTAAGTGACAGTATAGCAGGGTGGATTTATTGCTCCGAAGGCATCTAGCTGATGTGCCCTTCCTGCCACCACCCACTGAATACTCCTGAAGCATAAAAACTGACATAGAGTTCCAGCAACACTGGACACTAGGGAATATCAAATAATGAATTGCCACAACACTGGGAAGAATTCAGGAACCACAACACAGATGGGGCTGAATTGACAAACCATTAGTGGCTGACACATACTTTGAAATTGCTGAAATAGAACAGCAGGGTGAGACAGGAAAAGGTTAGGGTAGCCAGGTGTCCAGCTTGGAAGCTGACAGTCCTATTCGCTTTCTGCCCATGGAATAAAGATGAGATATCAAAATGCCCGTTTAAAAATTAAGACCATTTCATCATAATATGATTTACATTCATTGCCATGCAGCATATTGTTTTATTTTTGTCTGATACTTATAAGTGTAGAAGAGATAATATGTAACATATAGTATTATATGTAGAAGCTGTAATATGGGGCTGCTCTTAACATAGTTTGTAGATTGTGTATTTTTTTTTTTTTTTTTTTTTTTTTTGCGTTATGCGGGGCCTCTCACTGTTGTGGCTCTCCCGTTGCGGAGCACAGGCTCCGGACGCGCAGCTCAGCGCCATGGCTCACGGGCCCAGCCGCTCCACAGCATGTGGGATCCTCCCGGACTGGGGCACGAATCCGTGTCCCCTGCATCTGCAGGGCGGACCCTCAACCACTGAGCCACCAGGGAAGCCCTAGATTGTGTATTTTGATCTATACATTTTATGGATATATTTCAGTCTACACATTTTTATCAGGTGTGTCTGGTATTTTTGCTGAAACCACATGGCAATTCTAAGAAAGATGGGAAAAGGTTTCCAACTATGCCATGTCTTTGGCCAATTCAGAGCTGAGGCAAAGCAGAGGGCACCTTCACTGTACCACATGGCCAGTGCTGTATGTGGGTGGCCACATCTGTGTTCAAGGCCAGCTTCACGAGTGTGCGACCTGTACAATTACATGGGGCCTCATGCTTGGAAGCTCTTGGTTTGCTGCTCTGCTGGTGTCATCTTGAAATTCTTAAGACTCTTACATTTGAACTTGTGTTTTATAAGAAACAATGGAGCATGTGTGTGAAGAGAGGAGATACAAGCGATGTGTCTGCTATTTACTGCCATGCCATCCTCATACAGCCTTCTTCATGCCCCAGGAGCACAGAACTCCAGCGGACTCACAGTGTGTAAGAGTTCAGTGAGACCCAAAGAGCACAAGTAAGTGTGTTATGTTGAGTAAGTGAAGAAGATGACAGCCCCAAGAGGACACTCTCTCCATTGGAACTTGCTTTGAATGAAGAGAGAAGCAATGCTGTCCTAAGAAGTATGAACAACCAGGGACCACTAGCATATCCTTTCTTAATGTTAGTGGGTGCATGGTGTCCCTCCTAAATCCATATGTTGAAGTCCTAACCCCCAGTACTGCAAAATGTGACTGTATTTGGAGATAGGGTCTTTCAAGAGGTAATTAAGTTAGATGAGGCCATCAGTGTGGGCCCTAATCCAAGAACCTTACAAGAAGAGAAATTTTGACACAGACGTGGAAAGACATAGGGAAGACTGTCTAAAGACCTAGGGAGAAAGCACCTACAAGCCACAGAGAGAGGACTGAGAAGAAGCCAACTCTGACATCTTAATCTTAGACTTCTGCCTCCAGAACTGTGAGAAAAGTATAAGCTGTTTAAGCCACCCAGTCTTCAGTACTCTGTTATGGCGGCCTGAGCTAACTGATATACTCACCATGTTACTTCCCTGTATTCGCCAGTCACTGATGCTGAAAATGATGATATAGAGGAAAGGGAAAGATAAAGCAACCCGTAGTTCCTTTTCCTTTAAGTTCTTTTTCACTCATCGGTAAGCCAAAGGGAGAGAGTGTTAGTTGAATGTGCGTGAATCAAAGAGTGAAATAAAAACAACTGAGTTAATTTTTTGCTGCACTTCCATTGTTCTGATTAAGATACACACACATGCATGTATTGCTCTGTTAATATTAAGCATTCGATGATGCAGTAAATATAAAATGCTTCCTTCAGCGTCTATACAAAATTGGTGATGACTAAAACCATTTTAATTTGGGCTTGGGTCTAATCAATAAAAATGAATGAAAATAGAAAAAGTCTCCCTTAAAAGCAAATACAGATAATGTTAAGTGATGCAATATTAAGTTTAAAGTTATATATCATATTAACAGATTTTGAAGTTAATGGAAGAAGTAGGTTAAGAAAAGGTTCTAACACTTTTCTTCTTGTATGAGGACTATCAAAGATACTTTTTTCAACCTTGATTCAGATAAACAGAGAATTTTATTACCTCTTTCGCTCTAGATCCATACCTTCTTGCCTTTCTAAGTATGTTACTTTATTTCCCTCTCTCCTAAGCTATCAAGTGTGTTCTTTCTACCGGATAATTTCCCTCAGCAGGCATATGCATTCTAGTGCCTCCATTCAGAAAGCAGACACAGGGCTTCCCTGGTGGCGCAGTGGTTGAGAGTCCGCCTGCCGATGCAGGGGACATGGGTTCGTGCCCCGGTCCGGGAGGATCCCACATGCCGTGGAGAGGCTGGGCCCGTGAGCCGTGACCGCTGAGCCTGCACGTCCGGAGCCTGTGCTCCGCAGCGGGAGAGGCCGCAACAGTGAGAGGCCCGCGTACCGCAAAAAAAAAAAAAAAAAAAAAAGAAAAAGAAAGCAGACACAAAATCAAAACAAAGCAAGTGCTCTCTTGACCCAGCATGCTCATCAGTTTCCTTTGATGGCTTTTCCACCTTTACCAACCTTTAAAGTTTAAGGCCCCTCGACATCTGGTCTCGATCCCTCTTATGTTCCCTCCTTTCCCCCTGCTCTCCTCCCTTCTCCTTTCTTTTCCTTTCGGTTTCCTCTCTCTGGATGATTTCAGATAGTACGAGGGCTTTGAATGGCATCTAAAGACTTATGATTCCCAAGTTTTATACCTACAGTGTGGGCTTCATCCCTGATATCTGACTGACAATGGATAAGTATACTTGCGTGTGGTGCGGGCGTGTCACGGTAATATGTTCGGTGCAGAGCTCTGCATTCCATCCCCGCCTTTACCTCTCCCTCTTCCAGTGATCTCCACAATAAACAATGGCACCAGGCCACAAACCTTGCTTTCATCTTTCTTTCTCCTCTCATTTGTCGTTTTGAAAACCCTCCCCTTTCTTTCCATTTTCACTGTCACCATTTTAATCAAAGCCACTATCATCACTTAACTGATAACTTGAAAGTCTCAGATCTGGTTTTCCTCTTTCACTCTTGCCTCTCCCCACTGCATAAGAATAACCTTTTAAAATAGCAATTAGATGATGTTATCTTTACTTAAAACACTTCGGTGCCTTTCTATCATACATAGGAAGATCCAGACTACTTACGTTGGTTTGTGAGTGAGGTGACCTGCATCCTAGTGGCCTGATTTAATACTGGTTTATCCTACAGTCACCCGGCATAATTAACAGCAGCTCCCCCTTTTTATTCTCAGAAGTGTCCCTGTTTGGATGATAAAATATATGGTCAATCTACTGATCTGGCTTTGCTTTCCTTTCCAGCCTCATCCTATACCACTTTTGCCTTACCTTTTACCTTTGCTGTCTTAATTTCTCCTGAAGACGCTGAGACTTCTCTCTTCTGGGTCTTTTTTATTCTGCATGCAATGTTCTTCCCCTAGCTCTTCTCATATTTTAGTTCCCAGTGCAAAAGTCAGCTTCTCAGAGACTTCCTTATGAGTGCCGTATAACGTAGCTTCCCCTATTTACTTACTTTCTAGCTCATTACTTTGTTTGCTTCCTGTAGCACTTAGCACAGTGAGCATCTTGTTCACTTTTTCACCTGTTTAGTACATGTTCACGTATATCCCTTCCTCAAAGGCAAGTCTCATAGGGTAGAACTTTGTCTTATTCTCTCTTGTACCTGCAATCTGGCATTAACATATAAAAGAGAGAAATGTAGTTAATATGTGGATTCTAAAATCAAAAGTTGATAGCAAGCAAAATTTAAAACATACTATTTCACTAAAGAAAATTAAATAAAGAACGTAGTTATAGTAAGGTACAGGAAATAAGGGTAAGGATAAATGAGAATAAAAACAAAAAGCATAAAAAATAAGACACATTTGTAACTAAACAAATTAGTCATTACTATGAGCATAAATGGGTTAAATTACCTAAGATTCAGAATGTGTTTTAAAATTTTCCGGTTATATTTGATTATAAGAGATATACGTAGAACTAAAGGATGTGTCTGATTACTTCCTTTGATTCAGGTTATAAGGTTTTTCACTTGATAGGCATTTTGAAAAGGTCCAAACAATTCCCCTTTGAAGTAATGCTCTCCAAAGAAATATTTTATAACAGAAATATTTTTCATTTGCCATCAAACTGCTTCCTAAAATATCTGAAGCTACTAGGCCATAAGAAGAATGGGTTATATTAAATATAAATTCATACTTGAATGCATTTTTTGATATGCAATGGTGTGACTGATTTTCAAGTGTGTAATTTCAAAGGCTTAGTAGCGGCTGGTGAACCGGCAACCCATCCCTCTTTCCTGGTCACTCTCAAGTAGCTCTGAGGAGCCTGCCATCCACATCAAGCCTGTGGCTCAGATGAAAAGCCTGATAACAAGACCGGCCTCTAATCCATGCAGTGTGTCAGTCCTGCTTGTACTCACAGGGAATATTTCTACCAATCCCTTGAACAAGTGGACCCAGGAATGTTTCAGGAATGAGCGGGGTGATGCCTTCCGCTCAACCCCATACTAATGAAATGGAACCTGTAACCCTTTACTCTTCCTTAAAGTAGGGATCCTGGTCTTCCTCCACAACTAGATCTGTGATTAGGAGGTGTCGTTGATCTTGCTTTTCTTTTACGCTGTACTGGTTTTCTTTGTGGGGACACACTCGGAGGAAAAGAAGGTATTTTAGTTGCTCTTTTAGAAAGAGTAGTAGGAGAATAATGCCCACTATTCCACTTCCCCAAAGATATCCATGCCCTAATCCCAGAACCTGTAAATATGATAGGTTACATAGCACAGGGGAGTTAAAGTTGCAGATGGAATTGAGGTTGCTATTTGGCTGATCTTAAATGGGGAGATCTTCCTGGGTTATCTGGGTGGGCCCCATAAGGGTCTCTAAAAGTAAAAGATGGAGGAGAAGAGAAAACAGAGTCAGAAGATGTGACAATGGAAGAAGGTCCCATATAAGGTTCCACATAAGGACTGCACTCACGGTTGCTGGCTGTGAAGATGCAGGAAGGGGCCACAAGTGCCTCTAGAAGCTGGGAAGGGCCAGGAAATGGATTCTCCCCCAGAGCCTTCAGAAAGGAATGCAGCCTGGCTGACATGTTGATTTTAGTCCAGTGAAAGCAGTTTTTGACTTCTTTTTTTTTTTTTTTTTTTTTTTTTTTTTTTTTGCGGTACGCGGGCCTCTCACTGTTGTGGCCTCTCCCGTTGCGGAGCACAGGCTCCAGACGCGCAGGCTCAGCGGCCATGGCTCACGGGCCCAGCCGCTCCGCGGCATGTGGGATCTTCCCAGACCGGGGCACGAACCCGTGTCCCCTGCATCGGCAGGTGGACTCTCAACCACTGCGCCACCAGGGAAGCCCAGTTTTTGACTTCTAACCCACACAACTGTTAAATAATAAATTTGTGTTGTCTTAGGTCACTAAGTTTGTAGTAATTTGTTACTGCGGTAATAGGAAATGAATACAGCCTAGAATCAGAAAATAGAGAATGCCCGTGTTCATTAGGAAACATTCTAGACCCAAGGCTTAACTTTTCACAATAAAAACCACTATATAGTTTTCACGTGCATTTACAGACATGTCATCCTTTTACAAATACTGATGTGACCTTCCTGTAAGAAAACCTGGCTTTGCGGAGGGCTTCCTTTTGTACTTTTTGATTTCTCATATGTGAAGAGGAAGCGTTAAATCGAGGTAGTTATCTGTAGGTTTCAATTTTCACCTGGAGTCTCTTGAAAACTGAGAAAAAAGTAACTCCTTGGGGGCTTGAATGGTCAACATAAACACTCTTGCTTTAATTCTTTATTTTCTCTTCTTGGGTAGATAGTCTCCGGAAGGATAGAAAAAAGTGAAGGGAGCAGATATTATGCAAATTGTCTCCAGAGAACATATTATGTGCGTATCATTTTTGGAGCAAGAAGGAAAACTGGGCACCCTGCCCCCCAGGACCACACCTGACCCATGGACCAGCTAGAACTCTCTTTGAAGAGGAAAATCACATAGCTCCTCTTATAACTCAGGGGATTCTATCCTAATGTGCATTTCCTGCTGCAAAGTGTGAGTAAACATATTTTAAATTGCTCCTAGGTACCATAAATTGCACCCCAGGGGGCCTCTATCAATGAAAGGCCATGCTTAATTAGAGTAGCACAGAACTGCTACTAGATGTGGTCTAGTAGCAGCTACTAGATGTGGTCCATTGGAAAAAAGAGAGAGAATAATTCACCTGCAATTTTTAAAAATTGAAGTATAGTTGATTTACAATGTTGTGTTAGTTTCAGGTGTACAGCAAAGTGATTCAGTTTATATATATATATATATATATATATAAACTTTTTCAGATTCTTTTCCATTATAGGTTATTACAAGATATTGAATATAGTTTTCTGTGCCATACAGTAGGTCCTTGTTGCTTATCTATCTTATAAACAGTAGTATGTATCTGTTAATCCCAAACTCCTAATTTATCCCTCTCCCCAACCTCCTTTCCCCTTGGGTCACCTGCAAGTTTTTACAAACAAGCACAATGTAGTGTATATAATGGTACATTGCCTCTACTTTCAAACCTACAAATTATCTATTAGAACTGATCTATCCATAGTCTCAGCCTCCTCTCTTCTCCTGAGATATCTGGGTTTACCAACCGATACTGTCCTCAAACTCTTATAAGTGTTAACTTCTTCCCAGCTTAATCCTGAATCCAGGTAACCTTCTCCCCCATACCTGTGCCTGCCCGGGCAGCAAGCGTGGAAGATGACACAGTCAACAGCCCTGGCCTTGGCCCCAGGTTCCCACTGCTGTGACTGGGGCTTTGGCTCCTCCAGTGTGGGTCCCCCTGTCCCCCTTGCCTGGCCTGATTCTCATGCTTAGGCCTGCTGACTACTCCCTGTTTCCTGACCACTAGACATAACTTTATCCTTTGTCTTGACCTTCTGGAGAGATCAATTTGCCCTACCTTCTGCAGCCTTGATTGCCCCCTCGCCCTGGCGTTACTGATTCCTGCCTACTCTGCAGGCCACCTCTGTGATGGATTGACAGTGCCACAGCTCAAGGATGCCATAGAATAGGACGCCCGACACTCTCCCAGCCTGTGACTATGACTAGGGTAGCTGGTACTTTGTCACATTGTGAAGGGTTTTGAAAATGTTCAGCCTCTTGAAATCAACAGAGGTTCCTTGGGTCCTAGAAATTTTTACTGGCTTCTAGCAAAAGACAATTTAAAACCATTAAAAACCAGTTGAGGGGATTAAGAGGTACAAACTATTAGGTATAAAATAAGCTACAAGGCTATATTGTACAACATGGGGAATATAGCCAATACTTTATAAAAACTATAAATAGAATATAACCTTTAAAAATTGTGGGGCTTCCCTGATGGCGCAGTGGTTGAGAGTCCACCTGCTGTTGCAGGGGACACGGGTTCGTGTTCCTGTCCGGGAAGATCCCGCATGTCGCGGAGCGGCTGGGCCCGTGAGCCATGGCCGCTGAGCCTGCGCGTCCGGAGCCTGTGCTCCGCAACGGGAGAGGCCACAACAGTGAGAGGCCCGCGTACCGCAAAGAAAAAAAAAAAAGTGATGATATGCAAGCTTTTAAGGCTAATCATCTCACCAGTTAGGTACTGCTCTAAGGGAGAGGAAAACAGCTAACTTTTTTACATAAGCTAGGCCTGAAAATCTGAAAAGGCAAGGGAAATGACTGTGAGAGTGGAAAACTCAACACTGTGGTTGAATTTGAGAGACCTTATAGAAAAATGTTTGTAAAGACTTTATTACAGAATTATTTCGAAGTATGTGGGAAACCATTTTCAATTTTATTGTGACACTATTATCTGTAACATAGTATTTTAGAGGCTAAACTTTTGCTTCTCTTTAACAATTAAATTGTGCTATGATTCCTCAAATAATACCACTTTTTTCTTTTTTTAATTGAATGAAAAATTCCTTAAATTTTATAGTGCTTTACAATCTTTGAAAGTTTCACACACATGACTTCATATACAGTAATCCCATAATAACCCTTTTTTTCCTCACTACCCTTATATTGCCCCTCCCCCTCCCCTCTCCCCACTGGTAACCACTGGTTTGTTCTCTATATCCGTGAGTCTGCTTCTTTTTTGTTGTATTCACTAGTTTGTTGTATTTTTTTTAGATTCCACATATAAGTGATAACATACAGTATTTGTCTTTCTCTGCCTGACTAATTTCACTTAGCGTAATACCCTCCAGGCCCACCCATGTTGTTGCAAATGGCAGAAATCTCATTCTTTTTTCACAGCTGAGTAATATTCCTTTGTATATAGGTACCACATCTTCTTTATCCATTCGTCTGTTGATGGACACCTAGGTTGCTTCCATAGCTTGGCAATTGTAAATAATGCTGCTGTGAACATTGGGGTGCATGTATCTTTTTGAAATAGTGTTTTTGTTTTTTTTTTCAGATATATACCCAGGAGTGGAATTTCTGGGTCATATGACAGTTCTATTTTTAGATTTTTGAGACCCCCTCCATACTGTTTTCCACAGTGACTGCACCAGTTTACATTCCCACCAACAGTGTATGAGAGTTCCCTTTGCTGTATGTCCTCACCAACATTTGTTCTTTGCGCTCCATTTTTTTTTTTTTTTTTGCGCTCCTTTTGACGATAGCCATTCTGACTGGTTTGAATTGATATCTCATGTGGTTTTGATTTTCATTTTCCTGATGACTGGTGATGTTGAACATCTTTTCATGTGCCTCTTGGCCATCAGGCATCAGTTTTCAAGATCTCCAAGTTATGAATTTAAGTGATAAAAATAGCAGTAAAAAGTGGTGGGAAGGAATGCTGACTAGGGAAGTAAAATAATGTTCTGAGTTTTCCACATGCTAGGCTCCATATACTGGTATATACCATTCATTTGAAGTGTGACACAGGTGCAAAAAAGGCATGAGAAATATAGATTTGGAGTGAATGAAAACACCCAGACTTATCTAATCATCTTTGAAGACTTAGAATTTTCTGGCCAGCCTCAGTTAAGTATAGAAAGTTGAAGAGAAGCCAACAGTGGAAAAAGAGGCAGAGTAATCATAGAAAGATAGCATAGTGAAAAGAAGATTGGATTTTGAGTTACTCCTGATTCTGCCATTTCCTAATTACTTGACTTTGGGCAGTTCTCTTAGGCTAACAGTAGGAAGTTTTCTTCTAAGTCCATGGAGTTGGACATGATGAATTTTCATTCTTTAAGGGCATGAAGATTTGATGTTCCCAGTTAGAAAGTGTGGGAGAGTTTCAAGAATAAAATATTGGTTAAAATTGTCATATACAGACATTCCATCCATCCCCTCCCCACACCCTTGCCTTTGCCACCCCACTTCAAAATTCGAGTACACAAAAGAAACACTGATGATCGTGTCACTAAAAGTAACTTCATAACAAATAATATGGGATGCTCCATCAGAATTAATTAAAGAATTAAGTTTTATAGTCTGGCAAATTTTACTTCTCTCATTTCCTTCCCAAGTTTAAAGTGCATAAGTCACAGATGGGCAGACATAATATTCCAAATGCAAAAATAAATAAGGAAACCATGTTTTCTACATACAGGGTACTGTCCACTTGGAGATATAGCAGAAAGTCATAGGCGGCAGACATTTTGACATAATAGTACCTTTGAGAACTTAATATCTTTTGACTATAGAGGATTTCATTTTCATATGAATGGATTTGATTTTGCTGGACTATCTCTGTATGCAGGAGTTTTCCAGATCTAAGTGCCTTGGGTTTTTTTCCCTTTTTCAAAATGAAATTCAAGGGCCTAGTGTGTAAACATGATATTGAATCTACCTACTTCCAAACCCTAGGGCTCTAACACATTAATCCAATTCCCTTACCAAAGAAAAGAAACTCAAACGTAGCTAAAATAGTGTTTCATGGAAAAATGAAATTGTTCTCAGCTAAATGAAAAAAACTTTTGTTAGCAGCCAGTTTAACAATGCATTAATAAACTTCTTAGGAGCCATTTCGTCTTAATTTTTCATGGAAGGATAATTTTTCAATTTCATTACTTTTTTATTTGGGAAGAGAAATTTGACTTTGGTTTCTCTGTTTAGTAAAAGAATCTTGCTAATCAAAACAAACATTTCCCTCAAACTTGTAGATATTAAATGGTTTTATTTCTTTTTTTAGGAGACAAGAATCCTATTTTTGAGACAATAAAAATTAAACTTAACAAATTCTTCTTTAAAACATTATTTTAAAAGTATAACCGTTGGTACTTGAATCTGTATAAAAATATTACTTGTTAAGGTTATTATTATATGCTTTGGAGTCAGAGATTCAAATCCTGGTGCCATAACTTTCAAGGTGGGTGACATAGGGAAATGTACTTAAATTCTCATGGCTTCATTTTCCTTGTATATAAAATTTTAAAAAAAGCATCTATCTCATTGGCTTGTTTTGAGAATTGAGAGAATACATGTATGCAGTTGGCATAGAAAAGTACCACTCTAGTGCTACTCTCATGACTATTATTGTTATTATCTTAAGTAAGCAGAAAATTAATTAGGAACATTATAAAACCCAGAGAGTCAAAGCTCAAAACAATCTCTTCAAGCTAAACTGAACAGACACTGGACACAATAGTTTTTTCTTTTCTTATATCTGGAACGGTCACACGTGAGTAAATGTTTCACATTTAGATTCCTTATTATAGTTCTCATTATACTTTTGTGAATTTCTAGAGAACATTTGAAAAGATGCATCATATACCTGGGATAGAGAAGCAAGGGTAGTTGCATAATTGGTTGGAAAATGTTTTAATAAGAAAAATATTTAAGAATATTTACCTGTTCTTTTGTTTATTTGTATACCTATTTATGTCTAGCCTCATTCTAAAAATAATATGAGGTAGTAATTAGAAGACTAAAATTTGGCTAGTTAAACTTAATAACCATTGGAAATAGAAATAAGATGTTGTGACAAAAAAAAGCTAGGATAGGGAAACTATATATTAGATATCTAAACACAAAGAGTTCTAATTCACTTAGGATAAGATATGTTGAATTACTCTATGGAAAAACAAAACTTAAAATCTGAAGAAGGATCTATGTTAACAAAGTTCTCTTAACTTCGTAGCTGTAAAGTTTAATTTGGAACAAGACACAATTTTCCTGGGAAGCAAGGAAATTTAGCAAAGTACCTCGCTATAAACTATACAACAGCAAAGACCCTCCTTAGTTGTACTTAGTTGTACACTTAGTAAAGATTGTCATCTTTAACTGTGACCAGATGGTACTATTTTTAAAAAACAACCAACCAACAAGGATGAGGGATCTTATGTGCCTTAAAAATGCTTGTGAGATTCTTGGCATATCAACCTAATGTACAGTTGGCCCTCCGTACCCGAGCGTTCCAAATCTGTGGATTCAACCAATCTTAGTTGGAAAATATTGGAAAAAAATTCCAGAAAGTTCCAAAGAGCAAAATCTGAATTTGCCACATGCTGGCAACTATTTACATTGCATTTGCATTGCACTTATGGGACTTCCCTGGTGGTCCAGTGGTTAAGACTCCATGCTTCCACTGCAGGAGGCATGGGTTCTATCCCTGGTGGGGGACGTACGATCCGGCTTTCAGCACAGTGTGGCCAAAAAATTTAAAAAAAAAACAACATTGTACTTACAACTATATACATATCATTTACATTGTATCAGGTATTAGAAGTAATCTAGAGATGATTTAAAGTATAAGGGATGATGTGCTAGGCTATATGGAAATACTAGCGATTTTATATAAGGGACTTGAGCATCTTCAGATTTTGGTGTCTGTGGGGATCCTGGAACCAATTCCTCATGGATACAGAGAAACAACTGTATGTGCTTTTGCAGAAGACACTGTTGGAGGTTCTGGGGAATGCCAAGATGAAAAAAAAGAATCAATTTTAGAGTTGTTGGAAACAACAACAAAATAGGAAGAAACTATCAATGTGGTAAGTGCTACAAAACTGAAGTGGTTACAGGCAGCTGTCACACACATGCGCACACACACACACAAGTGCATATACGTACAATAAATTATATAGGTTCTGACTCTGACTTCCTTTGCGAATTTCAGGTAAGACAAAGAATTTCACATCTCAGTACTTTCAATTACTGTCCTACATATAGCTGTTAATATTAGCAGAATAATTTGTGAGGAGCATCTTTTTAAATACAAAGCTAACCCATTAATTCTTTATGTGGTGACTACAGATGACTTCTCTTTCTGGGAAGATTTCCTAAGATTTTCTAGGTGGAATTCACGGGGCAGGTTTTCTACTTTAGTTGAAAACACTGTTCCTCAACCTAATTTGTTGTTATTCCTCATCACTAAGCTAGTGTGTGGTTGGGAAATTAAAATCAATTAAACTGTTTATTAATTATTATAATATGCCAAGCACTATTTTTTTGAAGTTGATTTTATTTATTTTTTATACAGCACGTTCTCATTAATCATCCATTTTATACACATCAGTGTATACATGTCAGTCCCAATCTCCCAATTCATCACACCACCCACTCCCCTGCCGCTTTCCCCCCTTGGTGTCCATACATTTGTTCTCTACATCTGTGCCAAGCACTATTAAAACAATTTTCACGTTGTCCTAACCTAAGCCTACTCCACTGGTTTCCCAACTGTCTTCCATGGTCAAGTCAACTGGTAAACATCCTCTATAACCTACCTCTCCAGCCCCGAAGATGTGCAATGCACATTAAAATATTAAATGCTTTTATAAATATTTATTTAAAAAACTGGTTTAACTTGGGGTTTCCCAAGCTTAATAAAGAAACGACTTTCAAAGACTAGCTATTAATGTATTATTGGACTCTGGGCTTTTGTGGAATAGAATCTGGATACTCTTGCTAAAGAAAACAGTGCAAAAATAGCTATCCTCCAAAGTCAAATATAAATGACCTTTGGAAAACATGTCATTCTATAATATGGGCACTGCTGCCCTTCATGGTTGCAATTAATCAAATTGAAAGAAACGTATTCCAGTAGAAATAGTAACGTAGCTTCAGACCAAGGAGCAGGTATCTGTGTTACCAGGAGGCTGAGCGAACCCTACCAACGGCAAGGTCTTTGAGGGATTTTGTAAAGGAGAAGGAATGTCTATCCACAAGGTGGTTTGCTATGCTTGGTCCTGAGGGAACAATTTATTGTTCAAATTGGCACAGTTTTCAGAGCGAGGGAACACTATTACTAATTGCACAGGCCCAGGACTGCCCTGTGCAAAAGCGCAGCCATGCTTCTCTCTGTACCTGTGGGCTGCACAGAAGGACCACTGCTTTCTGGGCCCCTCAGGCAATGAAAAGGGTCAAAAGTGCTCCTGTTCTTTAGTTCCATGAGTTTGTTAATGAAAGAAAAATCAAAGAATAAACTATGAAAAGATCATTTAAAATTGCATGCCTCTTCTCAGTTTACTAATCTAGTTTCCAAAGAGAATTCTTCGATACGGTGACAACTTTTTCAGATGAAGAATATGAAAGAGGCATGAAAACAGGGAAGTGAAAGGATGAACAACGAATGGAATAATAAAACAGAGGTTTTTATTTTTTATTTTTAAAATAGATTTATTTATTTACTTTTGGCTGCGTTGGGTCTTCGTTGCTGTGCGTGGGCTTTCTCTAGTTGCGGTGAGCTGTGGCTACTCTTCGTTGCGGTGCGCGGGCTTCTCATTGTGTTGGCTTCTCTTGTTGCAGAGCACGGGCTCTAGGCGCATGGGCTTCAGTAGTTGTGGCTCGTGGGCTCTAGAGTGCAGGCTCAGTAGTTGTGGCTCGTGGGCTCTAGAGAGCAGGCTCAGTAGTTGTAGCACACAGGCTTAGTTGCGCCGCGGCATGTGGCATCTTCCTGGACCAGGTCTCGAACCTGTGTCCCCTGTGTTGGCAGGTGGATTCTCAACCACTGTGCCACCAGGGAAGCCCAAAACAGAGGTTAAAAAAAAATTTTTTTTAATTGAAGTACAGTTGATTTTCAATGTTGTACTAACTTCTGCTCTACAGCAAAGTGATTCAGTTATACATGTATATATACATTCTTTTTACATATTCTTTTCCATTATGGTTTATCACAGGATATTGAATATAGTTCCCTGTGCTATACAGTAGGACCTTGTTGTTTATCCATCCTGTATATAATAGTTTGCATCTGCTAATCCCAAACTCCCAATCCATCCCTCCCCCACCTCCATTCCCTCTTGGCAACCACAAGTCTGTTCTCTATGTCTGTGAGTCTGTTTCTGTTTAGTAGGTAAGTTCATTTATAAAAGAGAGGTTTTAAAGTTGGTTTTAAAATGCAAAAGAAAGCCAGGAGCCAAAGATGCTGGGAGCTCCCAAGTTAAAGGATGACTTGGGTTTTCTACATGTGGTATCACAATATGGCAGAAAGTGTGCAGACTGGGAAACGCAGAAGCTAGGCTTGAATCCTATTAGTTGTACTGCTTTAGCTAGATCCCTTCTTCAAATCTCTATTTTCTTCTCTGCGAAATAGAGCCTTGATTCCTCACAGGGTTGTTGTGAGGACTGAATAAGGCAATGTACGTGGAAGTGCATTGAGAATCACATAGGCGCTACATCAATACTTGCCATTTTATCTAACATTTTGCACCAAGTTATGACATCACCACCTCTGAGGATTCCCTAGTGGCCCTTCTAGATTATCTACTTTTATGAGGCAAGCAAGGAAGTTGAGAGTAAGTATCCCACCAAGTTCTACATCTCTGCTCCTGGTTATCCCCAGAGAGGAGCTTCTTAAAAGTTGTCTGTGCCTAGGGGCTTGAAACAATCTCTAAAAACTAGGCTATAACAAGGAAGCAAAACAAAGATAACAGTTCCCTGGGCAGACACTAAACTGATAAATAGGCTGTGTGTACAGAACAGCCACAATCTAGATGGCGAGCATCGTGTTTTCATTCCAGATGAGAGCTCCATTCAGAGGACTCAGCGTGGTCCTGTTATAAGGCACTCCACTCTCGACGACATTGATGTGTCAATTCCTTGCTAAAACTTGGGCTTGTTGTGTAGAGTAAACCAGAGATTGTCTTTAATGACTGCCTTAAATAGCTTGAAAAACAATATCAACGACTTAAAAAACGAAGAGGCAAGCACAGTTTAATATATGAGCTTAAATTAACTGATTTTAAACATGTTGGCCTTTCCTGTAACATGTGTGTCTAATGGATATCTCCTCCCCCACTCCACCCCTTCCAAAGCTTTCTGCTCCGCCCACCGCTTCCTCACCAAGACAAAGAAGCTTTGCATTAACTTCACTTATTTTTATCATTTTCCACTTAACTTTTGTGATTTTCCAGATCCTGGCAGTTATTCTAAAGCTTGTATTTGTCATCTTCCTGTTTGATTTGCATCTCGATACAAGATGAGAGTGAGGATGAAGAGTTATTTTCTTTAACTTCTTTTCATGACACTGGAAGGAAGGAGTAGCATATAGTGGTCATAGTGTGGGAACAAAAATAAAGAGTATGAAAGGGTTGTTTTGGCTTGAGATACTGGTAAATACTTCCAAGATGTAATATCTTTTTTTTTTTTAATTTCAATACTACCAGCTATGCAAGTTCTGTAGGACAGACTCTTTGCAATCATTGTGTGTAAATACCCTAGAGCTAGTTCTCCCAAAATGTTAACAAAATCTCTTCTTTGCCTCAGTTTTAGTTCTCTACCAGCCTCTGGCACTATGCCCTGAGATCCCCAAAGAGAACACATTTTTTTTTTTTTAAGATCTTAGGATTACTGTGTAATAAAAGAAGACCAAAGCAAGGAAATCTCAAAGTGATTAAATTCTACTGATGGAATGTGAGACATTGTGGAATTGGGATTTTTAAAAAACTGGATTGCTTCACATCACATCACATAGGTAAACACTCACTCTGCCTACACATAGGTTGAGGTTTCACATTTCACAACACAAAACATATGGTGTAACCTTTACGTTTAAGGAGTTGACATTGGCCAACACTGGGAAATGTACTTGGCCCCAAGTTTAAGGTGAGAGATTGAAAAATGAATGAGGCATAGTCTCTGTCTTCCGTGGATCAAAATCTAATTAAACAGTAACATGAGACCATAAAAATGTTCTAAATGATTGCTGTAGAAACTATATTCTACAGAGGGGAAGGCAAGAAACATTTAGTGAAGGTCCAGCTTGTGTTATATGCTGCAGTGTGTCGTCTTGCAAAACACCAAAAAACTACAACGTAAGTATGATATGTATGTGCTGTCCTTAATTCTTATTTGAAATAAGATATTTAAGACTCAGTGAGGTTCAGTTATTCAATTTGGGTTTTATAGCACGCTCGTGAATGACTTAGGTTCAATTAAGAAAATCCAGTCTTTGGACAAAACAATGTTTCAAGAGAGAAGAGTTGGGCTTTCAGAAAACCTTTGAAGGAAATAAAATACTGCTTACTGCTTTCAAAATCTTTAATCTGGTTCCAGACATCTAAATGTTGTCCATGCAAATGCTTAAATGACTGCCTTTATAGTCAATAACTATGCTTAATTATTGTGAGGGGAAAAACTTGCTTTAAAAATTCAAATCCAAATTTTTAATCCATACTTCCACAATACTTGATAAGGATTAACGAGTGGTCCTTTTGTATAGCAAATGTAATATTGAATGTGACAATATTGAAAAACGATTTCACAAATACCATAGCTAATTAATTAGCAACGTCCAAATATTTAAAGTTATAAATCAAGTTGTTACTCTGTTAAGTAAAGTATATTCTAGCTTTCTACCTTAACAAATAGGACTTAATATAGCAAAATAAAATATATGTGTGATGTTACATTATTAATATGAAATTTGGCAAAATGATGACAATTTATTCTTGTACTTGACTAAATGTTCTGTTGATGGGCTAGTGGTAGTTGGATAAGTGATCAAATGAAAACATACACAATTCAAAAATTATTAAAACTTAATGCATGGTTCGTTTCTGAGCAAAATCACTGATTTATGTCATTTTTGCTCAAACTACGAAATTTCCTTATGCAAGAATCTATTGCGTTTGAGTTATCAGAGAGGAAGAATTTGACAAATTAATTAATTTGTCCTTTTTCTACCTAAAAGTTTCTACCTCTCAAATCTTGCCCACACTCTAAGTCAAGGTTATCTCTGACACCATCAGAAACCCAACACAGAAAACGTCATGGCGTTTGGACAGAGTCATCTTTTGTTTAGTAGATAGAGGGCAAGAGATATAGAGATAAGCTTGGCAGTATTAGTCACAGGAGGGTATGTATGGTCAGAGGCACAGACGATGCTGGGCTGGAGCCAGCTCACATGGGCTTGAGAGAATCCATTAACGGCATCCTTCCCAGTTCTGGGGTCAATGACGTCACAGTGGGAGTCTGAAACCCGCCATGGGTGGGAGTACTTACACCTTGAAGATCAGCACATACTACAAATCAGGTTCCGCCTACCACCGTGAGCTGGTTCTTAAACATCATACAGCACTGGTTATGGGTGCTCTGAGCACTGGTTTGTGAGTGACAGAGATGTGCATGAGCCCTTTAATAAATTTATTCTGTGCGTAAGTTTGGGATATACAGAGCCCTCTAAAATACTCCTACTTCTCTTGCTTGGGTCTAATGGCAGCACTGATTTTACTAGGTTGTTCTTCTCTTTGAAGCTGTCATTTTCTATAATTTTCTAAACCAAAAAATAATTTTAGAGAGATCCTGATTTTTTTCCCCTCAAAGGAGACTGTACGTTTTGCCCATTTGATACTCATCCTATAACTAAATAAAGCTATGAAGTTTTGAGTTTGGGCACCACATTGTGAAATAAGTATCTCTTTTCTTAGTCTAAATTGATATACTGCTCTTAATCTGTTTCTTCTTTTCCTCGTTACTAGAGCAGATTTTATGTTATAAGCATTGATCCAATTAAGAAAATGAAATCTTTCTGGATAAAAAAAATAAGGAAGTTGTGTGTTTGTTTATGTGTGTGTGTGTGTGTGTGTGTATGTATGTCACTAAAGTGGCTTAATTGTTTACCTCTTAGAAAGATGGACTTTGAACTTGAAAAAAGTCTTGATTAGTGAAAAGAAAGATATCAATAAAAAGATGGAACATTGTAGGAAAAATAGGACTGGTCAGGTTAATTTTGTTAAATTACACTAAGGTGTAATTTAAAAATGAAAAAGTTCACCATATAATTCTTGTTCTAGGTAATATAAAAAAGACAAAATAGCTTGGGTTGCCAGGAATTCAGCATGGTAATTAAGAAGCTGATATACAAAGCAGAGAAGGAATTCATGTAACTACCCAACACAAAGCAGATCTTCCAATGTAGAATTATTTC
This sequence comes from Phocoena sinus, assembly GCF_008692025.1. Lineage (NCBI taxonomy): Eukaryota > Metazoa > Chordata > Mammalia > Artiodactyla > Phocoenidae > Phocoena > Phocoena sinus. The sequence goes on along the minus strand of NC_045779.1, from coordinate 14,449,022 downwards.
CATCTTGGTCTTTATATGATAAGTATGCTTAGACCAGAGCCCTGTCAACTCTTATAACATACTCAACTATTCATCTATTTCCCTCCAAGGCAAATAGATTAGTAATTCATACTTGGGCTTTATGAAAACACTGTCATAAAAATATCCTGCCATCTGTTGACTATCAAAGCCAGATACTGTATCTTTTCCTCTTAGAATGATTTCAACTCGGTTGATTAAATATGTTTAATATATTGTAGGGGTTACATTTATAAATTAATTTAGTTCGGAATGCTTTTCTGCGCATATTTTTGTTTACAAAAATAAGCTTGGATAAAATTATGCTTTATATTTAAAAATTGGATATGAAGTGAGTGTTTTACAAAATTCCTGTCTTAACAGCTTTAATGAGTTGCTTATAAATTTTTCTTTTGTGAATAATGTACATATTAAGATATATTCTTTTCCCTGAGTCTAGTCCTCTATCTAAATGTTGAATAGTTTTCAGGCTTTATGATTCTGGAGTGTTCATATCTCTCCCCATCACCCATCCTTCTTTCCTGCCTTATACCACTTTCAGTCTCCGTGGGCTTTGCCTCTGTCAGCTTCCTTCTACACAGCTACCACCTTACCCCATAGAAAACGTTGGACTTAAGTGCAAGACTTTTTTTCTTATTTTCTTTTATGCCTCCTAAGGTTTTCATGTAAAATCTCTATTCCTCCACCATATAATTTATCATTTTCCAAACTTCAGTTCTCTTTTTGGAATTATCACCAGTAGAAGTAAATTGCAATTCTAGCAATTTACATATATGGGAACATAACTTCTGGTGAATGTCAAAAAAATGTGAAGAAGTAAATTAATGTACTCTGGTATTTTACAAAGAAGGAATTTTTAAACACATGCGTGTTCTTTCTCTTCTTTGTGCACATAGTGTTAACTTTGTGTAAAACTCACTTATATATGACCACTTCTTCGAAGCTTCTCTCACGCCCTTCTATTTCCCTGACTCTATTCATGAGCTATCTTTGCATTGTGTAGATGTTATGATGGCAGCAACAATAATGATTATTGTTATTATTATTTTACTTGTCTTTTCTCCTAATAGGCTCTAGGATTCTTGAAATCACAATCTATGTACTAGTCATCTTTATATTTCTAATCTTTAACCTAGTGAAGAATATAGATAAGATGATCAATGAATATTGGTGAAATCTTACGTAAAGGATGTCTAATTAAGGTAGTGAATGAGACTATTTTATATTACCTGGCAATTTTCAAGATGGATTAAATTCTCATGATTACAAAGGGCACATAAATAGGAAGAGATCACTTTGAATTAGTTGATGATAAATACTCTTGTTTAAAAACACCATTCAGAAGCTAGCTGATTGAAAAATAGTAGTTGCCCTGTTATAAATAAACCAACATTTTGTACTGCATTTACTATTGGTGGCTCCTATCTAAAACAGTGGCTACAGAAAACATCAATTTTGGAAAAGCTACAAAAAAGAGAAATGGAAAATTAGGAGAAACTGGACAAAATTCTAAAAACCCACCCTCCACACAGGATAGTTTTATACTCAGAAATTACCTAAGAGGGACTGCAATCATATTTTTACAGATGTTCATGTGTTCCTATACCCAGGAGTAATAGATTAGTGCAGATAATGGCTCTTGTCTTCTCAGGTTTAGCTCTGTACTCTGCTTTGCTTGGCTTTCCTGCTCTTTCAAAAGGAAGACTGCTCACAGCAGGAGAATTTGATGCTAAGAAGCTGACAACACGTGCTTGTCTTTCAGTGGAATTCTGTTCCATTAAAAATAAACCAGGGCTTCATCCTCAGTATAATTCTCCACATGGGCCATAGACCACAGGTACAATCCCATATTCATCTTTAGTCTTGGTGAGACAGTGTCATTGTAATTTATGGAAGGATTCAGGAGATTCTTTCTTGCCTGCTAAATTTATTCTAACTGGATAAATCAACTTTTTATATCATTAAACTCACTTTCTTGTTTGATGAGCAACCAGAAATCTAAAATGATTTAATAACATACAGGGTTGTAGAGATGGCACTGATGTCAGTGCTCTTTCTACTACATCAAGTTGACTGGATCATGTAAACTCTTATTTCCCTTTAAGCACTGACATAGGCTGGATCCCTTGGAATCTAGTGTCTAAATTTAGGAATTATTTCTATTATGACTGATACTTTTCTTTACCTCTGTGTAGACAGAACAATGGCCACCCAAAGATGTCTACACCCTAATCCTTAGAATCTGTAAGTATGTTACCTTACATGGCAGTAGGAACCTTGCAGATGGAATGAAAGTTAAGGACCTTAAGACACAGGGATAACCTGGTGCCTCCAATATAATTACAAGGGCCTTTAAAAGTGGAAGAGGAGGACAGAACAGTAAGTCAGAGATGAGGTGGAAGAAGTGGAAAGTGACATTTGAAGCCCCAGAAGGATACTGTTGGTGGCTCTGAAGATTAGGGGGGAATCCATGAGCCAAGGTATGCAGGTGGCCTTGAGAAGCCAGAAAAGGCAAGGAAACAGATTTTCCCCTAACACTTCCAGAAGGAACACAGCTCTGCTGACATCTGAGCCCACAAACTTCTGACCACTAAGTCTGTGGCAATTTGCTACTGTAGCAACAGAAAATGAATACAGCTGACCCTTGAGCAATATAGAGGTTAGGGACACGGACCCCCGTGCAGTCCACATATAACTTATAGTTGGTCCTCCATGTCTGAGGTTCCATATCCAGAGATTCAACCAACCTTGCATTGTGTAGTACATATTTACTGAAAAAAATCTGCATATAAGTGGACCTGAGCAGTTCAACCCCGTGTTGTTCAAGGCTCGACTGTACATCCTCTTCTCAGTTCCCTTCATCTCCTCAGTCTCCTAACGGCCATCATCACCATCACCATCACCATCACCATCACAGCTGCTTTTTATTGAGTGCCTGTTATGTGGGAGGCCCTGGGCTTAGTGTTTCATATCAATTGTCTCTGATCCTTACCACAATCCTAACAGGTAGTTAACTCCTCTTGACAAATGAGGTGATTAAGTGCTAGAAAGTCAAACAACTTGTCCTACGCCACACTGGTAATAAGTATAGGAACCTAGAGAGCTATCTCGGGATGAAAAATTATTTCAACTTTATAGGGAGGCAAGAACTATAATACTGTACTGTTTATTTCTGATATAATTTCTTCATGAGGGGATTAGGAGAAAAAAGATTAGGAGAAACCTTTCGAATTGATCCGATGTGTTCGCAAGTGATGATCAGCAGGGTTTAGTGGTAGAAAAAGAGGAAATACATATTTATAAATAAGAAATTAAAAAATATTTTAGCCATAGGTATCTAAATTAGCATAGTATTTTGAGTTATCTTATTCCATTAACGTATGCAATGTTGTACACATTCCACCTACAAGCCTAGAGGTTATTGAGATTATTTTATGTGATTTTGAAAGAAGCTTCTGCTGCTTAGATGACTGAGGAGATTTTCTAATCTCTTCATTAACTAATCTATAATTAAGTTCAAATTAGCTAAGGACTCTGTGGGTTTACATCATCTGAATTAGTTGACTGAAGTTGTGTTTCTAGTCTCAGTGTGTTGAAATGATTGAAAATATGCCAGAATTAGATGCTTACCAAATGCCATTTGCTGGTGGTTCTAAAGCTGCAGATTGCAGGAAGGTCTGGAAACTGTGTGAACATGTGCTACCACATTAGGGCACTGGGGTGAGGTGCCAGGAGGAATTCAAGAATGTATGGCACTCTAGAGCCCTCGAGCCACAACTACGGAAGCCCGCACACCCTAGAGCTTGTGTTCCACAACTACTGAGCTCGTATGCTGAAACTACTGACGCCCACGTGCCTAGAGCCCGTGTTCCGCAACAAGAGAAGCCACCGCAATGAGAAGCCCATGCACCGCAACGAAGAGTAGCCCTGCTCGCTGCAACCAGAGAAAGCCGGTGTGCAGCAACGAAGACCCAATGTAGACAAAATTAATTAATTAAAAAAAAAAGAATGCATGGCAGTGTTAGTGGGGGTTCGAAAGGGTACATGGTGAACATCCTAGAAGGTCAGAGAACCTAGAAAAAGAAAAAAAAAAAAGGCAGGAAAAAAGGCTCAGAAAAAACCAAAACTCAGGGAGAGACTCATAGAACAAACCTAGAAAAAAGATAAAAAGAAGACTGGAAATATTTTTTTAATTTAATTTTTATTTTATATTGGAGTCTAGTTGAATTACAATGTTGTGTTAGTTTCAGGTGTACAGCAAAGTGATTCAATTTTACATAGATCCATTCTTTTTCAGATTCTTTTCCCATATAGGTAACTACAGAATATTGAATAGAGTTCCCTGTGCTATACAGTAGTCCTTGTTGATTATCTATTCTACATATAGTAATGTGTATATGTTAATCCCCAACTGCCAATTTATGCCTCCCCCACCATTTCCTATTTGATAACCATAAGTTTGTTTTGAAGTTTGTGAGTCTGTTTCTGTTTTGTAAATAAGTTCATTTGTATTATTTTTTTTTTTGATTCCACATATAAGTGATAGCATATAATATTGGTCTTTGTCTGACTTACTTCACTTAGTATGATAATTTCTAGGTCCATCCATGTTGCTGCAAGTGGCATTATTTCATTCATTTTTATGGCTGGGTAATATTCCGTTGTATATATGTGCCACATCTTCTTTATCCATTCTTCTGTTGATGGACATTTAGATTGCTTCCATGTCTTGGCTAATGTAAATAGTGCTGCAATGAACATTGGGGTGCATGTATCCTTTCGGATTATGGTTTTCTCCAGATATATGCCCAGGAATGGGATTGCTGGATCATATGGTAATTCTATTTTTAGTTTTTTAAACTAAACCTCCATACTGTTCTCCACAGTGGCTGTATCAACTTACATTCCCACCAACAGTGCAAAAGGGTTCCCTTTTCTCAACACCCTCTCCAGCATTTTATGTTTGTTGACTTTTTGATGATGGCCATTCTGACTGGTGTGAGGTGACACCTCATTATAGTTTTGATTTATATTTCTCTAATAATTAGCAATGTTGAGCATATTTTCATGTACTTTTTGGCCATCTGTATGTCTTCTTTGGAGAAATGTCTATTTAGATCTTCTGCCCATTTTTTGATTAGGTTGTTTTTTTGACATAGAGCTGCATGAGCTGTTTGTGTATTTTGGTGGTTAATCCCTTGTCGGTCGCTTTGTTTGCAAATATTTTCTCCCATTATGTGGGTTGTCTTTTCATTTTGTTTATGGTTTCCTTTGCTGTGCCAAAGCTTTTTTTTTTTTGGAGCACAGGCTCCGGACGATGGCCCACGGGCCCAGCCGCTCCGTGGCATGTGGGATCCTCCCTGACCGGGGCACGAACCCGCGTTCCCTGCATCGGCAGGCAGACTCTCAACCACTGCGCCACCAGGGAAGCCCTGCCAAAGCTTTTAAGTTTAATTAGGTCCCATTTATTTATTTTTGTTTTTATTTTCATTACTCTAGGAGGTGGATCCAAAAAGAGTGCCTGTAACTTAAAAGAGAGACAAGCTTGATGTTTTAGGGTGTGAAGTTTAGGATGAGTTAAGTTAAAAACCAAAGAGATTTAGATTAGTTTTTGTTTGTTTTGTTTTTATTTTACACCCTACCCCATTTTTTAAGTGTTCAGTCCTTACCTCATGTGAAAATATCAAGCCAATAGCTCACTCTCGTTTATTGAGCACTAAGTATGTGGCAGAAAGGCTTAATTTCTTGGTCATTAGTTCACACCGTTAGTCAACAAAAAGCTGGGATTTGGTTCTAATTATTTCTGACATCCAAGTTCATTCATTTTAAACCACTATGTTGTAATCTTGAAGACACGTAGAATGTATATTTATCTTCAGTTAGGATGATTAAAGGCTCACTTATGCCCTAAAATCCTGAGTCTAGGTCTGTGAAGAATTAAGGAAGAAAGGGATTACAGGGTCATGGTCCTACCTCTTGGGCAAAGATGCATAAGGTTCATGGTCAGGACTCCTCAGAGATCCAGACATCATCCTGTCTCTTAACATCTACATGAAATGAAGAAGGAGAGCAGGGTGGAGGAGACTGAGAGTTGCCACAAATATCCATGCTTTCATTTTTCTTTAGTAATAGAACATCCAGTGCTGTTCTGGATGTAAAATGCATTTTAGTATTTGTAGCCTCCCTTGCAGCTATGTATGATTATGTTCTAGCCAATAAAATAAAAAAGGGAAGTTGTGTGGAACTTCTAAGAAGGCTCTCAAAGAGAACTGGATCATTAGGAGGCATACCATTTTGGTCCTTCTGCCATTTCTTTTTCCTGCTGCCTGGAGCAGATGGGATGATGGGAGCTCTAGCAGCCGTTTTGTTCCATGAGGTGACCTTGTGGATGAAAGCCAGCATTAATTAGGATGGTGGAGCAAAATGATGACTCCTTGGTGATACCAGGACTTTCTACCACTGGACTTGAGAGAAATAAAATCTGATGATCTTCGAGACAGTGCTATTTTGGGTTTTCTAATATACTTAAGGTCATATAGTTCCAATTGATAACAAGAGCTATACGAATCTGAGTTCTCATAGAAACAGACATCAAGACAGGATTGGACATGTAAGAGAGTTATTTGGGGGGAAGGTCAGCGAAGGAAAAAAAGGGGAGGGAGCCAGGGGTGGTGAGGAGAGCACTGGAAAGAGAGGGAAGAAAGGGGGTGGGGAGTAGGGTACAGCTAGAATCTCAGTCTGCAGGGCAGGTTTTGGCCAGGACAAAGCTGCCAATTTGAGGTGCCCTGCATCTCCCAGGCAGGGATCTGCAGGGTGTCCCAGTCTTTGGCTTGGAGCAGTGAGTGCAATTGTGGATGGATTCAGAGCACAGAAACTGGGCATTCGTCATCACACGTCCCACAGCAGAACTGGTTGAGGTGCATTTTCTTGGCCAAAAACCAAATTTTGTTTATGTCTGTTTCTGTGTAGACTCCTTCTCCTCAAAAATATTCTCAGAGATATAGGCATGGTGGTAAACTGTCCAAAAGCATTTTAATTGGGACAAAACCAAAAATGATGTCATCGGTGACATCTTTTTTCTAGTGTCCCTCAGTGGTTGCGGTACCTGTTATAGGCTAAATCCATTTCAGAGGGGAGAGTAACAAAGCACACTTTTGTGATTTCTCCCAGTTTGGAAAATAAATGAGATCTGAGAATTCAACATAGGTGAGGCCACAGCCAGCCCAGGCTGGCTTGGGGAAGCTTGAGTCTGGGTGGTGGAGAATGCTGGTCTCACTCTTGCTGCATTGAAGTCCGCCCAGTGCCACGACTCAGAGCCACCACTCAAAGCAACACACTGCCAGAAACGTCAGGCCCATGAATGCATTACAAAGGCTATAAATGGAAAATGTGCCTTTCCTATTGACTTGCTTATATAAATAGCTTAGAGATGTTTTCCAAGTGCAAATCCCTAACACTTAAAAAATTTTACTTCACCCAGTGGGAAGAAAATACTCATTAAAGGAACCACAAACCTCAGCTTCTTGGCAGGAATTTTCAGCTCATTACATGGTAATTAATACTAATCTATATGCTAAAAAAGTAAAAAAAAAAAAAAAAAAAAAAAAGCCTTTTTTCCAGTTTTTATACTGCCGCTCTGCCAGACAGCCAATAAAGATAAAACAGAATCCTTCCTTTTTTTAAGAGGCTATAATGCAAATGAAAGTTTTCAGGCTTCAGGGAAGAGATCCTTACATTTCTAGGTTCTCGATGATAAAAAGTTATTGTTATTTTTTAAATTACAAACATCGCTACAATACATTGCAACAGCTCTAGACACCACAACCAGTAAAAAGAATGCAAAAGTGCTAGGAATCTCAAAGCTCTTTAAACCCACTTTTTAGATATGGCTTTTTTTCTGGATTAGATTACGTAACCATGGGATCTGACTGAGATTATATTTTATATTCTCTATGGTATCAGATACACATGGCTCGTTATGGAATTTAAAAGCATGGTCTCTGATGATTATTGCAAACTAAACCATCCAGAATAAGTGAGAGACGAATAGCCAGTTTCTTAAAAGTGTGAAATACGGAATGTTTCTGCCTGTATTCCTGCCATTATGTTTTTTGGAAAAATTGTAATAACTTGGAAGAGAGGAGAGAAAGGATATATCTTTCATTTTCATGTAATCTCGGGGAATAATACTGGTGATGACTATGGTGATAAATAAGGAAATGATTAAGAAAGTAAACAAAATATAATGATAGATAGGAGGAGGACTGGTTGGGAAAGAAATAAACACCAAGAACGTACTATAAATAAGGTGCTGGATGTGGGCATTGCATTTACTGTGAATTTAAATGATGTAAATTTGAAATGATATGATATATATATTAAATTTCCACTTTATGCAAAATTGAAACGATGCAAGTTCTCCCAAATTAAAAATTCTTCAAAATATTGTATATTTACAAAAGTTAAGGGGTTGGTAAAATGTATTTACGCTACTGACACCTTGTCTGGAAACAAAGATACCTGCCGTTCTTTGTTAAGATTACTTTGGTTATTATGGTAGTTTTGAGTTATGCCAACTCTTCAGAAATCTGTCTCCTTCATGCATTGTGAGGGCCAACCACTGAGTTTCAGGGAGGCCAATTAGAAACACACATCAGTCAATGCCACTGAAGGTCTCCCGGTCCAGTGAGGGAGATAGAGAAGTATATAGATGAGTGAAACAAGGTGAGATGTGGAATGACTGAGGCCTGAACAGAATGCTTCCAAGGTCCAGAGAAAAGATACCTGACCCAACTTTAAAGGCAGGTAAGACATTCTAAAAGCAACTGTCACCTGAGTTGATTCACCCAGAAAAGTGGAATTTCTCCTGGCGAATAATTTGAGTGGATGTTGAGGCGACTGTAGGAGGAAAAGCAAATTCAGATTCAAGAGAACAGAATATGCAAAGGTATGCAGACAAAGAAGCATTGTAGTAGTCAGTCCAGAACACAGTAAGCGGTGGATCTGGAGAGGTAATTGTCAGTCATATCATCCAGGGCTGCGCTAAGGAATGTGGACAAAATAGAGCTACGAATACTCACTTTATAGGCTTTGAGTAGCAGAATGACCCAGCCAGATTTCTATTTTATAGGAATCATTCTGAAAGCAATATGGAAGATGATTGGGGGGATGCAGAGCAGGGGCAATATAAGACGTGATGAAGTTCAAAGCTAAGGCAGGAGAGGAGAGAAAGAAAAAAAATGATGAAATTGGGTGACCTTTATGCAAAAAATGAACATGTTTTGGCAGCTGATTAGTTTGGGCTTGGGGTAGAAATCACTGGGGATGAAGATAAAGGTGTGGAGATATGGGTAAATATGGGCAGAATCAGCAGAACTTAGAGACCGGTTGGATATGGATGCCGAGGGGCAGGGAGGGATTATTGACCCAGTAAGTGTTGGGCTGGAATAGGGTGCAGTACAGGATGAATTCACCAGATCTGAATTGTTCAAACTCTGCATATTCCAAAGAAAAGTCTGGCCCTTGCTTATCTCCTGGTAGATAACCTCTAAGCCCTTGGACTATCTTGTCTGTTAAGAACATCTTTGTTTACCTGAAGCTTTGGGCCATGCTAGATAGTTTATGGTAACAGCCTGATTTATGGTGGGAGCCTTGGGGTGTGTAGTATATCAGCTTGAGCTCTGGAGGGAACAGACGCTAAGTAACTAAGATCAGCTATGTGGGCACACAGCCTATGTGACTAGCCTACAAAAATCGTGGACAGAAAGGCTCGGGAGCCTCCCTGGTGGGTAATACTTTATGTGTGTTGTCACACAACATCACCGAGAGAATTAAGTGCTTTGTGTTAAGACTTCCCTGGTAAAGACCAATTGGAAGCTCATGCCTGGTCTCCCCTGGTCTCTGCTCTGTGTGTCTTTTACCTTCGAGGATTTTAATCCATATTCTTTCACTACTTTAAACTACAATAAACAGTGAGCATGGCAGCTTTTCCAAGTTCTATGAGTCTCTCTCTCGAATCACTGAAGCTGAGGGTGGTCCTTGGGACCTCTGAAAACAAGTAATCAATTGAGTAAATAGTGGCACCATTTATGGAGCTAGGGAATACATGAGGAGAAGCAGATTTGGAGTAAAACATGAGTTTTATTTTGAATATGTTGAGTTAAAGTGCTTGAGGAACATGCAGGTGGAAATGCCCAGTAAGTATTATATATAAACGTGGATGGAGGAGAGAGGACTAAATCAGAGCTAGGAATCTGGGAACCATAACTAGAGATGCTATTTAAATCCATGGGTAAGGATGAGATTACTCTGGGAATTTAAAAAAAAAAGGAGTTACAAAAAGAATTTTGGAAAACTCTGATCTTTAAGGGAAAGAGAAGACACCATCTAAGAACCAGAAAGAAATTGAGAAATCAGCAGTATCTCAAAAACCAGCAGTAGAGAATATTCCAAGCAGGGGATTTGTCTTTTTGGTATAACAATGTCAAAAGTCACAGAAAGACCAAGTAATACTGGGAGTGAAGAGCATCACCTGGATTTTATTTTACTTATTTATGTTTTAAACATTCTTTTCCAAATATTCTTTTCCATAATGATTTATCCCAGGAGATTGGATAGAGTTCCCTGTGCTATACCATAGGACCTCATCATTTATCCGTTCTAAATGTAGTAGTTTGCATCTACTAACTCCAAATTCCCACTCCATCCCTCTCCCTCCCCCACTCCCCCTTGGCAACCACAAGTCTGATCTCTATGTCTGTGAGTCTGTTTCTGATTTATAGATAGGTTCATTTGTGCCATATTTTAGATTCCACATATAAGTGATATCATATGGTATTTGTCTTTCTCTTTCTGACTTACTTCACTTAGTATGATCATCTCTAGTTGCATCCGTGTTGCAGCAAATGGCATTATTTTTTAATTTTTTATGGCTGAATAGTATTCCATGGTAGTAGTTTACACTTAACAGATGAAGAAATGGATGCTCAAAATGATACGGTGATTTGGCAAAAGTCACACAGAGAGTGGCAGAGGGTAGCTTAGAATTTAGATCTGGGTGACAGCCTACATTGTTCCTACTAAATCCCACTACCGGCCAGTCTCATGAGAGAGCAAGATCTCTCAAGACCAGATCTGAGTCTCACTTATTCTTCCTGAGTCACTGTGAGCCTGTGTTCTGCATGAAGCATTCTCTAACCGTGCCAACTCCCTCTGCTTCCTCCCTCACCTTCATTTCCTGTATCAGACACACTCCTGCACATCTACTTTGGATGGAGGCATGCTGTCTCCCACAGGGAGATTGTAAGTTGTCAAAGGCAGCGGATTACGTTTCAAAGTATAGCTGAACAAAGCTATGAGTTATGGCATGATTTCTAACTTCCTATCCTTGTGATGTTGCTTTAGATATAAAAAGGTGAATCTTACCCCAGGGGATGTATATTCTGTAAAGGAAAGAAGAATCGGTCTGCAGAGGTTTTATCATGCATCCAACCCGTAGATTATGATAACTTTTTTTTTTTTTTTTTTGCCTTGCAGACGTAAGTAGGAATTGTATAGCTAGACAACAAAACTGGTAAGGAAATGAACCGGGAGTGAAAACTTCACCTCTTTCCTCTTGGGGGCGAAGTGGAGCCTAAAGGGTGGTGAGGGGTTTGTAGGAGGTTAATTTGAAGGAATTTCATAGGATAATCAAGGTAGACACTGAACAAAGTAGTAGATTAAGATTTTAAAAGATGGTGATAAAATTATAAATGTCACCTGTGAGATAAGTAGAAAAAATTGGTTACTAGGAAATAAGAAGTTATTTTTCCTTGTTAATTTTCTTTATTGCTGGGGACCCCGAGTGTTTGCAGTCTGAGCTGGTGAGGCCCCTCACATTTGTAATGAAGGCACTTGTTCAGAAGTGGTTCCTAGGATTAAAAATATTCCCTGTTCTTTCCGGTATGCAGGCTTCTCACTGCTGCGGCCTCTCCTGTTGCGGAGCACAGGCTTCGGACGCGCAGGCTCAGCGGTCCCGGCTCACGGGCCCAGCCGCTCCGCGGCATGTGGGATCTTCCCGGACCGGGGCACGAACCCGTGTCCCCTGCATCGGCAGGCGGACTCTCAACCACTGCGCCACCAGGGAAGCCTTCCCTGTAGGGAAGCCCTCCCTGTTCTTGCTGTCCTATTCTTTTTCACTTCCCCTCAGGCTGAGTTTTGAAATTCTGAATGCATCCAGAGAAAATGAGGAGGTGGAGTTTTTATTCACAAAATGTTACCTGCTGATTAAATGTTTATGTATTTTCTGTCCTAGCGATCACTTTTATTAAATCCCTATCTTATAAGTGCCTACAGTGTGATGGTGGGTGTAGTGTTCATGGGCGAAACATGACCACTCAGCTAAGTACTTCTTTCCAGTGGTGTTGAGAAGGAATAGGAACGGTTTCTGAAATTAGTGACCTGGCTTCAGTGAAATCATGATTTATAGTCTCAAATATGAGAAGTTGATATTAATGAATACTGATCCATTCAAGGTATCTTCTCTCCCCAAAAGATATTTATAAGCGACTTGGGCAAAACATGAGGGCATTTGAATGCATAACAATAGAAATTCAGAAATCCTCTGCCATTTCTTATGCAAATACTTCAGTAAGTTACAACTGAATCATGAATGATGTAGTCAGACTTCCCAGAAGTGGGAGTTCCTATCCCTGAAGATGATTTATTGGGATGAATTGTAGCATTACCAATTTTCCTGTGATTTTAGGAGATAAATTAGGATTGAAGTTTCCCAAAAGATATTAAAATAATTTTAATTCTTTGGTGAACGTTTAATGCAGAGTAAAATTGATGTAACCAAAATCACTTTCAAGTTTTTGGAGCATTCCTAGAGAAAATTTCTTTTTGAAGTTTATTCATAAAAATGAAGTAGAATATGATATAACGCAATGAAAAATGAATATTTAAAGATAATAGTTTCTCACCAAGATCTTATTGCTTAGTGAAACTGGCAAGCCATAAAAACTTTTCTGAGTAAAAATTTTAAGCAAATTGTAAACTCTTAGAGTTATTTACTCTAATCATCTTACCTTACAGATGAAGAAACTGAGGTCCCAAGGCTAAGAAATTTAACCCGGATCATGTAGCAAAGTTCCTGGATAACTAGGGACCTCAATTCCCAGACTAGAGGTCTTTCAGTTAATTAATTTAAGCCTCCATGTTCCTCAGAAGATTGAGAATTCTTCCCGACTTGAAAGGCTCTGTTTTCCCGTCACCCCAGAGTAGCTCTTTTACTAAGGCTGGCAAAAGTATTTAGCTGCTGGGACCACCTGTGAAACATGGTGTGAATTTTAATCTTTAAACACCAGGTTTCCCTGGGAAAGAATAAAAAATGACCTAGCCTTCTACATTAGTCCTCTGTAGTTGTGCGTATAAATTTTATTCCATGATAGTGGGTAAAAGATATGTCATCTTACCTTTAAATAAGTCAAATTTAATTTGTTACAAGCCCCCATCCTCTTGGGCTGGCAAGAAATTAAATATCAGTCATTACTGGGATACTTCCCCAGCAGTCAGGGTCAAGTGAAGGTTTCGACCATCCTAAGCTGAAAGTTCCCTTAATTTGCAACCCTCCACCCTCATTTGCCCTCCCCCTCCTTGGTCTTTGAGAAGCCACATACAGTAAGTCCCCTACATGTGAACCTTCAAATTGTGAACTTTCAAAGATGCGAACGTGCATTCCATTAGCGTCAGGTGTGAGTGAAATTGCAGCTTGCCCTTGTCTCCTACTGCCGACAATCCTTCAGCTCTACCACCTCCCACCTCCTCTCCCTCCCCCAGTCAGTAACTCTTCTTGCCTGCTCACTCGATGCCAGCCCCTGGATGCCGGCTGTTGTTCTGTACTACTGTACTTTTCAAGGTACTGTACTGTAAGATTAAAAATGTTCATTTTTTGTTTTGGTTTTTTTAGGTTTTGTGTGTGTGTGTGTGTGTAGGCGTCCTGAATTCCCAAATTGTTTTAAGGGTCAGTTTGTACTTACAATAAAACTTCTGCAGAATATTCAGATGATATAAGGAATAGATGTTCCTACAGTGTCATTATTCTAAGGAGAATCTAGGTCTAATACAAGGAAAAAGAGAGGGCATTTATATATTTTTTATAAATTATTCTTATTTTTGTGTGTGTGTGTGTGTGTGTGTTTTTTTTTTTTTTTGCAGTACGCGGGCCTCTCACTGCTGTGGCCTCTCCCGCTGCGGAGCACAGGCTCCGGACACGCAGGCCCAGGGGCCGTGGCTCACGGGCCCAGCTGCTCCGCGGCATGTAAGATCCTCGCGGACCGGGGCACAAACCCGTGTCCCCTGCATCGGCAGGCGGACTCTCAACCACTGCGTCACCAGGTAAGCTATAAATTATTATTTTTGAAGTATACAGAAAACCAGCCTTTTAAACTCAGTTCTCCATTCGCTACATGATTTTAATGGCCTTTTCCCCCGACCCCCGTTTATCATATTTTATTTAGAAAGTGATGGTAGCTAACTCATGATTATTTTTTGTTTTCTTATGTATTATTTGTGTGAAAAATATTATAAACCTATAGTAAACCTATAGTAGAGTACTATATAGCCGATTGTTTTAGTTGGGTACCTAGGCTAACTTTGTTGGATTTATGAACAAATTGGACTTACGAATGTGCACTCAGAATGGAACTTGTTCATATGTAGGGGACTTCCTGTATTGGGCTGGTTTGGAGAGCAAAGACCTTGAACTTCAACCCCATTCCTTGATAATAGTCTTAGTGAGTTGAATGGTGAGCACCAAAAGGATATGTCTGTGTCCTAACACTCCAACCCTGTGAGTGTGACCTTATTTGGAAAAAGGATCTTTACAAGTATCATTCGGTGAAGGATCTTGGGATGAGAACAACCTGGCCCTAAATTCAATGACAGTTTCCTTAGAAAAAGAGGGGAGGACACAGACAGAGGAGAAGGCCATACTGGATACTGGAAAGCAGATTCTGGAATGATGCAGCCATATGTCAAGGAAACTTTGGAGCCCCCAGGAACTGGAAGAAGCAAAGCAGGATTCTTTGGTAGAGCCTTCAGAGGGAGTACGGCCCTGCCAACACCTTGATTTCATACTTCTGATTTTCAGAACTTTGAGAGAATAGATTTCTGTTGTTTTAAGCCTCCAAGCATATGGTAATTTGTTACAGCAGGCACGGAAAACTAACACAGTGGGGTTACTGGGCAAGTCAATTACCTTCTCTATGTCAATTTATTCCTCATGTTTAGTGCAAGGATGATATTAGTGCTTACCCCATAGGGTAATGAGGATAAATAAGTCAGTCAACTGCTTAGAACAATACCGCAGCTTGGTAAGACCCCACAACCATTTGGTCTTGTGTTATTAGTCTGTGCTGATCACCACTGATAAGTTCATTTTCAGACTTTCAGTGCAGGTAAGATTACCTGGACTTTTGAGGGCTTGAGTTTCTGCTTCTGCTATGCGAACCTGGAGGAAAAGGTAGTCTGTGGACTCCAGGGCCCCATCACCCTGCACCAACCTTCCCTAGGTGCTCTCTGCAGCCCTGCGCGTCTAAGTAGGCGGGGTCTCCTCTGGCAGTGCACCACAGCAAGCAGAGGGTTGGAGCTTCAAAATTGACATCTTGTTCCCTTATCCGCTATAAAAACATAGTGCTTTTCTTTTGGGGGAAAAATGTTAATATCTGTCAGTTTTTCTTACTAACTCATGATGCTAAACATTTTTTTTTTTTTTTTTTTTTTTTGCTGTACGCAGGCCTCTCACTGTCGTGGCCTCTCCCGTTGCGGAGCACAGGCTCCGGACGCGCAGGCTCAGCGGCCATGGCTCACGGGCCCAGCTGCTCCGCGGCATGTGGGATCTTCCCGGACCAGGGCACGAACCCGTGTCCCCTGCATCGGCAGGCGGACTCTCAACCACTGCGCCACCAGGGAAGCCCAATGCTATACATTTTTAATTAACAAATTAACCAGTCCACTGTAAAACTTGGTGATAGTTTTACTTCTGATAGAGAAGGGCGATTTCTTTCTAATCTGCCTCGTGGCTGTGTGTGGCTTATTTAAATTGCCACTTGACTGAAGACAGTGGTTCTGTCATGCACCTTTGTATCCCCTTGCTCTGTGCCTTGTACATGGTAGGTACAATCAATATGCAATACTATATATGATTGGCTGTGGAGCTATTACATTGCAATGCTCCTGGGCTGCGAGATATAAAAAGTTTCAGAGCACTCAAAAAGAGACTGATTTTTCCCTGAAAACCAAAGCAGAAAGTACCCTTACTACTAAAAAAGAAAAAGTTTTAAGAATCTCTCCTTTTGACCACTAAGTCGTGGCCAATTTTGCAAGACTCTGACTTTTACCTTTTCACACGTTGTCCCCTCTGCTTACGGTGTTCCTCTCCTCCTTGGCCACCCCTTCAACCTTCACGTCCCAAGTCAAATGTCACTTGCTCAATGAAGTATTCTGGGATGTTCTCACTGCTGATTCTTGTCCCCACCACTATCATGGCACTTGTCACAAGGAATTGTAATTACTGATTTGCATTTCTGGCTTCTAGGCTGGGAGCTTCCAGAGGGTCCTCTGCATTTTCATCTCTGTACTCCTAGGGTAGACCGTGGTGCCCGGATGTAGACTTGCTCAGTAAGCATTGGTTGACTGACCGTTTAACTGTCTACATCAATGAATGAGTTGATGAACAGTATTCCAATGGGGTTTGCAATGCCTGCCCATTAATCAGTAGCCACATGACAGACTGGATCAGGGCTAGGGAGGTGCCTTAATGTCTGTGACTGTCTCCATTTGGTTGACTCCTCTTATTTTAGTGAAGTCGTTCTGCTGTGTTAGCAGTGATTGAATTACCAATCGCCCATTTTCTCCTTGTGCTTTCTTAATTGTCCTGTATCGCAGTGGGATCTCTCGTTCTGCTAATTCACTTTACCAACTGATAATCTAAAAAATTTTTTAAATAATTTATTTTATTGAAGTATAGTTGATTTACAATATTGTGTAAATTTCTGCTGTACAGCAAAGTGACTCGGTTTTTCATATATATATTCTTTTTCATAATCTTTTCCATTATGGTTTATCATTGTTATTTATCCATCCTATATATAATAGTTTGCATCTGCTAATCCCAAACTCCCAATCCCTCCCACCCCCATCCCCCTGCCCCTTGGCAACCACAAGTCTGTTCCCTATGTCTATGAGTCTCTTTTGTAGATAAGTTCATTTGTGTCATATTGTAGATTCCGCATGTAAGTGATATCATATGGTATTTGTCTTTCTCTTTCTGACTTACTTCACTTAGTATGATAATCTCTAGGTCCATCCATAACGCTGCAAATGGCATTGTTTCATTCTTTTATATGGCTGAGTAGTATTCCATTCTATATATGTAACACATCTTTATCCATTCTTCTGTCAGTGGACATTTAGGTTGTTTCCATGTCTTGGCTATTGTGAATAGTGTTGCTATGAACATACGGGTGCATGTGTCTTTTTGAATTATAGTTTTGTCTGGATATATGCCCAGGAGTGGGATTGCTGGATCATATGGCAACTCTATTTTTAGTTTTTTGAGGAACCTCCATACTGTTTTCTATAGTGGCTGCACCAACTCACATTGCCACCAACAGTGTAGGAGGGTTCCCTTTTTTCCACATCTTATAGAATACTGTCCAAGTCCTTTTCCTTGCACTGAGTACAAGAATAGAAGCAGGAGATCCTCTATGGAGCCAAGGAGAGATAACAATGCTTTGGAACAGGGTCGTAGCAGTGAGAAGGAAGAGAACTGGGGCAATTTGGTATATTCTGTAGAGGGAGGGTCAACAGGTCTTGCCGAAAGGATTGTATGTGGGAGGTGAGAGAAAGAGAATAATTATGGGGAATTCCTAGGTTTGGATCTGGGCAACTGGGAGGAAGGTGAGATGGGGAAAACCAAGACAGAAATAGCTTTATTTTTATTTTATATTATTGTATTTTATTTTATTGTATTTTATTTTATTTGTGTGTGTGCGTGTGCATGTAGTGAAGTTGAAAATCAAAAGTTTTGCTCTGGACAAGTTAACCTTGAGCTACATGATAAATTAGGCATTAGAGATGTTGGTTGGCAACTGGACACCCAAGTTTGGAACTCATAAGGGCTCAGAGGTGGGATATTCAGTTTGGGATTCACTAGCACATACGTGATCTTTGAGGACTGGGGGTGTTTGAGATCACCTTGGGGAAGAGTGCAGACAGAGAGAAGAGTGTCCTGGGACTAAGCCCTGGATAAGTTCCAGTGCAGGCAACACTTATTATCAGTTATTTCCAATACGTTTCTTTTCGTATTAGCGATCTCTTTACAAAACCTGAAGCTTCTATTTTATAGGGCTACCAGTCTCAGAGGGTTCAAAAGAATTTTGTGTTCCATATAATTTAGAAGTGCTTATTTTGCCAAAAAAAATTCCATTAAGATGTGCAGTTATTCCTTGCCATTGCTTTATGAGAAGCCTTAACTTCTTAAGAGACCTGTAATTTTCCTTTTAATTTCTAATGTGAAGAGTCTCTCAAGAGATCTTAATCTGGTAATTACTGAAGCTTTATACTGGTTTCAACTTGCTAGAAAACATTTCAATTGGATACCATTAGGGGAAATGCTTTATATGTCTTTTTACACTTTCCTGTTCTCGAAGCATTTGTAAACACAGCAACTGAAGTTTCTTATCCAGGGAGTAGCACACATTTGATTAAACAAGGTATAACTTGGATTTCCAAACCACTGTCAGTACCCCCCAAGAACTGGTGTGGTACAGCTTAGTAGACCCCAACCATCTTAATCCCACACTGATTTCTTGTTGAGACACGACAATGCAGTTTATTAAAAGTTGGCAGAATGCTACAATGCTTTTACACATGTTCATTTGACAGAGACCGCCCGGAGAAAACACACAGACACACAAAACAAAAACAACATATGCACAAATGGTTAAGTGCTCTCTGCTTCCTATGCCTTTTTTCCCACTACCATGTAATAAGTCTGTTTACAGGACATCCATAGGAAAGAACATACACTTACTCAGTCCACATCCTTGACAGCTAAGCCTACTTTGGAATTTCATCACACTTTCACTGACACCCACAATGTGTAGGGGAAAAACAGAATTGGATGTGGCTCTAAGTTTTACTCTCAGCTAATACAGAAGATGCTTAATGCTTAACCGTGCTTTCTCCTTACCAGTAATGAAGTCCTGGCTGGTGCCGGTGCTATTTGCTCCCACTGTAAATCTTCTAATGCCCCTATAATGCTTTATTTTTCAAGTTTCCTCCTCATCTTCTTCTCACTGTGATTTAGCAGAAAAATCCACACACTGCCAAATGATCCTGTACAATTACAGGATTTATGGGGTGCTAAAACAGCCCTTGGGCAAGGCTATCAAAGGAAAGGAGCTATTCGTTTATTAGGTAGTGTGAGGGTCTACAAAAGGAAATGGTCAAAATGGCCACTGTTTATTACCAAATTGAAAGAATTTAAGCAGTTCTCCTGGACAATCTGTTGAGTAGGAGGAAACACAGGACTATATACAAGTGTGTGAGGTGTGGTGTACAATTTTTCTCTCAGTGGATGGACTCTTTCTAAGACATTTGGCCCATTGAAGCCAGGGTACCCTTGTTCTGTAGATGAAGAGCTGCTCCTTTATCCTGTCTCAAATTCTCTACTTGGGAGACGATGTGAATGAAATGCAGATGTTTAGAAATATAAAAATCTCTTTTGCTGTGAGTACTTAAGCCTGGGAAGAAAGCCAGTGGAATCACTAATTCTGTTTTCTATTTGTTTTGTTTACTGAGAGGTTTTAGAGGTAACAATATAAAACCTTATTAAAGAAGACTTGATAAATGTTATTTTTGTGAGCAAAAGTGCCTTTTGTTTCACAGTAGAATGGAAAACAGTACTGTTCTTAACCAAATCTAGAGTTGTCTATGTAGATCAGAATCCATACCGATTAGAAATTGTCCTACTTTTAAAAGTATTTTTCCATCGCAACACGAATACTCGGAATCATTTGGTCTGACTTTCATAGTGGTGGGGAAGCTAGCATTTTCACATTTTTTCCCCGATTCATCACAATGATGCATGAAGAATTGCGTCATTAGAGCCAAGCCTTGTACCAGTGACACCAAAGAGCACGCTCTGGTCTCGCGGAGATAGGCACGGTTGGTTCACTGCTCTTTCAGTGCATGAGCTGTATCTGCTGGCCAATATTTTGCCCAACGATTCTAATCCTATAACTTACTCCATAACCCTATACCTTGGTGATGTGGAATTTTAAAGGCACTGATACTTTCTGCAAGATTGGTGAGAACATGTCATAAGTTAATATTTATAATGATCTCTGAGGTGGTTGGTATTACTGTAGCCCACTCTGTTGGTCTCTGTCCCACTGTTTTTTTTTAAATCAAAGGACACCACAGAAGAGTGGACAGTCATGTACACCCTAGCCGTCCCTAGTAAAGGCCTGGAAAAAGGACAGTTTGGATGGGATCTAAGGCAACACCATCAGCCGAAGGAAGATGTCACGAATAACCTTTATGGGGTGATGTACTGGAAGGGACACCAAGTAGTAACCCAGTCCTTACTGGATCTTTTCAGGGACCTTCATTCGAGCCAGTCCAAAATGATCTGTGCCTAGCTTTCTTGTCAAAAATTTGTATAGACAGTCATTTAAATTCTTCACCTGTGGAAGCATTCCAACCTCTCCCAATGAGTAGAATGCTAAACACCAACTTTTAGTGTCCCATCCAAAGGAAATACTGTAGCCGAGAGGCACTCATGTATATCTTACCGTCACCTTACACATTTCTTCCCAGCCTTTGTGGCTAGCGATGGACGGTGGCTGGATCTAAATGCTGAAGTCCAGGTGTTAGCTTGTGTTCATTCCCAGGATCATAAGTGTCTGCAAAAGCCTGTGAGACTGTGTGAAGGGGATAGCCTTTCATGTCATTTCTATGATTAAAAAAAAAAATGTCCTTCTTCAAGCCTAAAACGGAGAGGCTTTTCCAAGGTTTTTAGGTGGTTGTTAGACAAGTGGCTGAAACACCTTCTTTTGTTTCCCATTTAAGTCAGCTCAGGCTCAAGAAAATGACATTAATTTCAACTTGAATTGAGCGATACTTAAATCAAGAAGTTGAAAAGCTACTTGAGCCTGCGGTGATAATAAGGGCTTTCACATATTAAGCCAGGCAGTGCACTTTCTCCCTCACCGGCACTTGCATTTTCTCCATTCTATAGACTAGAACATTGAGGCTCAGAGACCCTCAACCAGGGTTCCAAGGTCAGTAAGTAGCTGAGCCTGCATTTGATACCAGAGCCTGTGTTCTCCTAGGACCGTTTTTGTCTAAGGCTTCCTTATCTAACCTAAACTCAAAGTGAAATAGAAAATCAAACAAAAAAGTCAGTATCTAGATAAATATAGGTAGACAAGTGGGATTTTCAGATTACAAGGCTCTTTGGCTAGGTTTTTGTTTGTTTGATTATCTGTATTGTCGTCTTAATTCATTACTTAGCTGTGCCAGTGTAAAATTTAGGGTCTGTGAAAGCATCATCTGCTTCCCTTGAGGGTATTGTGCTTAGCTGTGAGTTCATAATTTAAGCACCTAGTTGGTATTGGTTAGTGGCTCTCTGTAGCACCATTTATACTCTACACTGGGTATTTTTAGATGACTAATGTTGCAAACTAAAAAGCCTCTTTATCAGTATACCAGTACATCTGAGTGTATATTTTTGTATACTTTTTCCTTTTTCTCTCTCTCTCTCTCTTTTTGGTAATGGCTCTTGGAGCTTCCTTTTGCACATCAATATTTTCAGGGATGGTTCCAGCTTCCTTTTGGGTCCCTTGGAGAAATGCACATGTCGGCCATGATCTCAGCTGCTCTCCCTCTAAAGATGGTAACAAGTTTCAGTTGAAAGAAGTTTAGAATGTGCCTCTTTGCCAAAGAAAACAAATCCAGTATCTCTCTGATGGGTTTGTTTTGCCAAACTTTCAAAGGAAGACTGTACTAAAATGGTGTCTTTCACCTCAAGTTTTCGAACACTGCTAGAATTAAAGGAATGATAAACTTTCCCATTTCTTTGGATCTTATAACTTGTCCGGGTGATATGTGAAGACATGTCTGAAGACTATTATGTGGTCAGCTCAGTGTCACAGACACATGCAGGTATGTCCCTCTCTCCTTCACCATCTTTTACTCTCAGGAACTTGGTCTTTTAAGGAACAGGTTTTGCTTTTGTGCTCTGAAGTCAAATGCTCTCCATAGGATTCTAACAAATGTTTTAGATGTACCACGGGCAAATCTTCATCTCTTTTGGATTATCAATGTTTTCATTTTTAGTGTAGTTCTTAGAAGCCAGGGGAATTATTATGAAACCAGAAGAGTTAAAAGGAAAATTTAGGTTTTTAAACTCCATATCCTCCAAGAGTTCCATCCACAGTAAAGCCTTCATTGAATGCCCCAAGAGGAATTGGTGGCTCATGTATTTGCTCCTGTTATATTCTTCCTTGCATTGTATATTAGTTTCTTACATTTCTCTATTTCCTTTTTCCTCTCCAGTGATCTGTACGAAAGAATTCAATAAATGCTTTCTGAATGAATGTATGTTGAATGAATTTTAGGGACGTGAAATAGTGCATGTAAATAAAATTAATGTACTAGTAGTTGATATTACGTGTAACATGAAATTACACTCTGAAATGTATCAAAAGCTACTTAATTTTTAAAGAAATCACGGAGCTCTTAATACGTTGTCACATCAAGTCAGCATTCATACAAATTAAGAACCCTGTCAACTTTCTGATGTCTACACTGAAGGATCGGGAACTCAGAATTCAAAGCACAAATTTCCGGGCTTCTACGGATTTAAATGATTAAATGAATATTATTTGGAGGTGGTTATAGGGCTGAAAAGTGATCTATGTAATTAAAGCTTTCTTTCTCTAGTAGCTGAGTAAGCTTAAATTCTATGTCGTTGTACTGGGCAACTGGGGAGTAAAGGGTGGGCTTGAAGCAGTCTCCACAAATAAACTCAGGGTTCAAAATTTGCAAAGAAAATTGACTCATCTGAGACAAAAGACTTTTGTCTTTTACCAGATTTATCTGATATAATAAAAACCCACCTATTATTTTATAAAGGCTACCATGTCTTAAAATTAACAATGGTTAGTAAACTATAACTGTGGAAAAGAAACAACCGTTCATTGAATGCCATCTGTGGATCAGGTACTATGGTAGGTCTTTTACATATTCATAATGAGTGTAATAAAAGTTTATATAAACTTTACAAAGGGCCTAACATTTTTCTAACTGTTTTATGTATATTCACTCCTTTAATCTTTTTTTTTTTTTTTTTTTTGTGGTACGCGGGCCTCCCACTGCTGTGGCCTCTCCCGTTGCGGAGCACAGGCTCCGGACGCGCAGGCTCAGCGGCCATGGCTCACGGGCCCAGCCGCTCCGCGGCATGTGGGATCTTCCCAGACCGGGGCACGCACCCGTGTCCCCTGCATCGGCAGGCGGACTCTCAACCACTGCGCCACCGGGAAGCCCAAACTTTGTTATTCTTATAAAAAAATATTAAATCCATTTTTCCTAATGTTTCTCTGTACATTTAAAAATAGGTACCAAAGTAGGCTTCATTATTTTTTAATGCCTAAAGGCAGTGATTTATCAACTATTTTCCACCTTAACCCACTTAATGGACATGGCATGCTCCAATGAGTAATAGTGGCTTCAACGATTCACAAGTGGACCAGGGAGATGTGAAGTGTCTGAGTCTCCTGTAGGGGAAGCATATCAAGGAGAAATTTACTCCCTAAGTGATCTGGAGATGCTTCCAGAGGGGAAACACTGTCTGCCTCACTCATCCCCTAACCCAGGGGAGAACTCTTGCCTTAAGCTTGGTGCAGTAGAATACAATTGAATTCTCACTTCATATGCAAAAGAAAGGAGGAAAATATTCGCTTTTCTTCTTAGAAATGCTTCCTTTTTTTCTTGCGTTTAATTACATGAATTGTTTAAAAACGTACACAATTTTTAGGGAATGGGTTTCAAAAGGAATTTATTTTCTTTCACAAAATTTAAAGTATCAACTATATATAAATGAAAAGGCACCTTGAGTTTTCCCATCTCAGAAAATGACACACCCGTTCTCATCTGGACAGCAGCTGTAGCCTCCTAACTGGTCTCCTACTTCCAATAATGATTCCTCTTCAGTCCATTTCTCCCCCAACAGCTAAGGAGATCTCTCAAAACCATAAATCAATGATGTTCTTCCCCGGAGTAAAATCTTCCAATGAATGGTTCTCTATTGTGTTTACAATAAAATTCAGACTTTTACCTTTGCCTCTAAAATCCTACAGAATGTGATCTCTCTCTGCTTACATCTTTGACCTCATTTTCTACCGTATTTCTCTTGTTATTACTCTCTAGGCCATTGATTTTTATTCACTGAACAC
Organism: Phocoena sinus; assembly: GCF_008692025.1. Taxonomy (NCBI): domain Eukaryota; kingdom Metazoa; phylum Chordata; class Mammalia; order Artiodactyla; family Phocoenidae; genus Phocoena; species Phocoena sinus. The sequence goes on along the minus strand of NC_045779.1, from coordinate 14,424,501 downwards.
TAAGCTTCTTCCTGCCTATGAGCTTTGTTACTAAGTCTTCAGCATCTTCCTATGTGTGGCTCGCTCTTGTCATTTGGTTCTCAGTTCAAGTATGATCTCAGTCAATTCAAAGTAGCCACACAGTTACTTTCTATCTCATCATCAGATTTGGATTCTCCACCCAGTGCTTCTTAATACCTGATAACTTCTTGTTTATTTACTTAGTGGTATACTGTCTCTTTCCCCCTTATCCTACCAGAGTGGAATCTTGTCTGACATGTTACTGTAGCCAACCTGCCTACCACAGTGCCTGGCATCAGATAGGCACCCATTAACTCTTCATCCATGAACTTAACAATTCTTCAATGACTTGTCTACCCTGTACCAGGTACTCTGTTGAGAGCTAGGATTCAGTGGTCACCAAGATCTAGTTCCTGCCCTCTCAGAGGGCTAGAGCTTAGTGGGAGAGACAAATGACCATGTAATTATGATGCAGTATAAATGCTATAGTAAACACAAGCACAGGGTGTACACGCCCTTTTCCTAAGTCAAAATTGATAGACTAGAATCTGTCATCTTGTCAATGTGATTGGGAACATACATCCCTAAACGCATTACTTTACACTTTTCTGCACTGAAATTTCCTTGGACGATTTGTACCTCTTTCTAGGTGTTTTGAGTTGCCTTTCCTCCTTCACTGTTTAGAACTGTGAATCTCTATTGTGATTATACATTGGAATCACCTTAAAATTTTTTTTTAAATACTTATGCCTGGATCCCATCCCCAGAAAATTTGATTCAATTGTTCTGGGGTGTGGCTTGAACACTGGAATTTAAAAAAATCTCCCCAAGTGCTTCTGATATGCAGGCAGGGTTGAGAACAATTGCTCTAGATGTCTTATTCCTCATTGTACAGTCTGGGGATAATCGGCCTCTACGTCAACTGGGAATTGGTTAGAAATGTAGACTCTCAGACCCCATCCCAGACCCACTGCATCCAACCTGCATTTTAACAAGATAGCTTTCTTTGGTCTAGGAGACCCTAGTGTTATTCCCCAAACTTGTAGATCTCACTATACATTTCTTCCTCAAAATCATTTAGAAACAAGATAATTGAGAAAAGTCCCCAAATCTGTCTCTAGGAGACCTGGTTGTGAACACTTTTCACCCAAAGAACTGCTCTTTTCTACCATCTGTTGCTTATTGTCTTTAAACAAGATCTCTGTTCATGACCAACAATTTTTTTCCCCACAGTTTCAAAGTATTTATTTTAAAACAAGCTTTCCTGTGGAAACATGTAAGTAACTTTATGAAATTTTAAATAAAATATTACTGGCATCTTCTCCTCATGCATAAACATCCTCACACACACACAAAATCAAAGATGCAGAGAAATAATTAAATCTATAAATTAGGAAATAGTAAGTGAATAAGGTAAAGGAATATTACACACATGCTAAGATATAAAGTTTTAAGTTTAAAACAAATAGCTGATTCACTCTGTTATAAAGCCTAAACTAACACACCATTGTAAAGCGATTACACTCCAATAAAGATGTTAAAAAAAAAAATTCCAGAGGGCTATTTGGTAAGGTGAGAGAATCTATAATGTCATAAGTTTTCGTTTTAAATTTTCTATTTCTCAAAAAGTTGTGTAATAAATTTTATTTCTACAGGACTAAACTTTTGAAATTGGTTTTGTGTTTTAATTTGAGCAACTACTCTGTGTTTCTGTTCCTACTCTTGCATGTTGAAACCATCAATGAGTCCTCAATTCTGAAATCCACAGAAGCATTTTCCTATCCTTCTTATTTATTTACTTAATTTTATTTAAAAAATGTTGTATATGTTTAAGGTGCACGACATGATTTATACACATATGCATTGTGAAATGATTACTATAATCAAGCTAATTAACATATCTTCTTACACAGTTACCATTCTGTGTGTGTGTGTGATCAGAGCACGTGAAATCTACTCAGCAAATTTCCAGTATTCAGCAGTTTCTGTCCTTCTTCGTGGTCCAGCAAGGAAGATTGAAAAAATGGTTGACTCAAAAGAGATTAAGGTGTTCTTTAATATTTCATCCTCAATAGGAGTCATTATCCAAGCAAAACTTCTTTTCTTTTTTTCAAGTCACATCCCGTGTGGAAGGTCTGTATACTTATATATACCAAGTATTTAAAAATGTAACCACTGAGGTGCAATAAAAAGATATTTCCAGTTTCATCCAAATATCCTCATTAGATTTGCTTCTCCAGTTACAGATGAGACTCCAGGAAACAACATCTGGGAATGGATGGGCGTCATTTCTGAGACATGAAGAGTGTTAGACTCTATAAATTTTAATTCTGTGTCTGAAGGCAAAGGGATACTCATATGTAAAAAAGAAAACACCTTAAAGAATGGTTCAAACACGTTGACATTAGAAAAGGATATTAAATATTCCAGGGAAAATGATCAATAATGAGGCAGTTAAATAAACCGAAAGAAACTCTGCCTCTGAAGCCTTAGGGAAGAAATTGAAACCATATCTAAAACCCACAGAAAAAAAAAAAGTTAGCTGGGGAGAGCACCTGGCCCCAAAAATGCTATGACTGAGCTCATAAAAGTGGAGGGCAATCATGTAGCTAGTACCCTGTAAAATTTGTCAGTGCACATGGAAAAACAGAGAAATATCCAGAAGCCTGGGACAAATCAAACGGTAAAGACTATGTAAGGGAGAACGGAGAGCAAGGAAGGTTCACAGATCGGGCCCGGGAAAGCTCCCTGATTTCCCATCAATCCAGCTACATGCCACAAATGCTTCAATAAACTATTTTAAGCACAAGATGTACAAGACAGTCCCAGGAGGAGAAAGGAGAAGTAGGGGACGTTTTTCAGAAAGAAAGCCGAACGACCTAATTAACTGCAGCCATCGAAGTGGAGTCATCTGAACGTCTTGAGTATCTTTATATGATTGAGTTACAAGCTCTCCATCAAGAGGACAGTTTTATAATGAAGAAATTGTTCTGCAGCTACACCGTTTATTTAGCCCACTCCTCTCATAATGGAGTCAGCCTAGAAGCTGTGGGTTGTAAGAGGTACGGTGGATATTGAAATTGACTTCGCACAGGTTATACCAACCATCCCTATCGTATGGGAACCCATCACTGTGTCATGAGAAACAACACAGAAGGGGTGGCAAAGAAAGTGACCAAAAGCAGCGACTGGCACAATTTGTTGATTAAATGGATGAAATTAATAAATTTCCTTTGGTTGGGCACTTAACTCATTTTCAAGTTGACATTGTAATTAATGCTACCACAAATTTGCCTTAAAGTCTGTTTCCCCACACTTAAGAGCCTGTCTTAAGGCATAAATTTCAAGGAGTGGAATTTATAGACTAAAAGACATTAAACTTTTGGAATCTTTTACTAAATTCTCCTAAGTAGGTCTCTATCTACTGATAACCCCCTAATGTCAGAGAGTTCCCTTTCCCCTGCATCCTTGTAAACACTGTGTAATCGTTTGAAAAACCGCATCTTTCTTATGCAAAAAATACATAGCATTACATTTTAATTTACTTTGCATCCCTTTCATTACTTGTGAAGCTGGACATTTATTTTCTATGTCAATTGGCCCATTTATTTTAAAATATAGGGGCTATTCTTCTTTTCCTTATTCATTTGTAAGTTCTCTTTATATGTACTTGAAGTGCCTGAAATCTGTGAGGACTTTGGTGGGGCTACTGAAACAACAACATAACATTTATGATCTGGGAGTGCACTTCTCACACACTCATTTGTGGGGTTATCGCTGCGGCATGGCATAATCATGATGGTAGCTGTTACAATAAAACCCATTGGTTCAAAACACAGTAGCTGAGAATTACTGAAATGCTTGATTACAACATTAATGCATTAAATAAATGAATATCGCTGTTTCTTTTTCTTCTGAGAAAATGTAGTTGTTAGAATTGCGAAGAATTAGAATGATCAAAGAATTAAAGAAAGACTATGGTCTTTCAAAAATCAACTTCATGGATAAACAAATGAATTTAGATTAGCATATCAAGTTTTAAGTAGGATGGGCTCCATGTTTTCCTTAGCAAACTTCTTTCCTAGATAACCCAAAGATAAAATTCAGCATTTAGATAGAATCCTGGATTAGGAAGTGGGGAAGATTGACAGGAATTATTTATGTTTTACCATCCTGATGGAGTGATAATTTGAAATTTAAATAGTTACAGAAAAAGAAATTAAGGAGAAGCAGTTATTTTTAAGAATGATTACGTGATTAATTGTGATTTCATGAGTACCAAAGATGTGAGGCTTTCTTTGAATCTTATTACTGTAGCAGATATAGAATAAGTGATGTTGATTTTTCAGCATTCTGTCTCATTCTAGAGTTCCTAATGGGTTGAACAGTGTGTTCTGTGAGGCAAGGTTTACTTAAAATATTGAAGGAGCGGTGCACCACCAAGCCAAAAGTACCAATGGTTGGATGAGTCAGTGATTGGTAGGACGTGATTTAAAAATTTGGCTTCCTCTAAGAGAAATTAAGATAAGAATATACTTATCTTAGAATTGCATTATTTTCCTTTGTATTAAAATTAATTTTTCTTGGAGTATAGTCGATTTACAATGTTGTGTTAGTTTCTGCTGTACAGCAAAGTGAATCAGTTATGCATACACATATATCCACTCTTTTTTAGATTCTATTCCATATAGGTTATTACAGAGTATTGAGTAGAGTTCCCTGTGGTATATAGCAGGTTATTATTAGTCATCTATTTCATATATAGTAATGTGTATATGTCAATCCCAATCTCCCAGTTTATCCCTCCCCGCCTTTTCCTCTTGGTAACCATAAGCTTATTTTCTACATCTGTGACTCTATTTCTGTTTTATAAATAGGTTCATTTGTACCATTTTTTTAGATTCCACATATAAGGGATATCTTGTGATATTTGTCTTTCTCTGTCTGACTTACTTCACTTAGTATGATAATCTCTATGTCCATTCATGTTGCTTCAAGTGGCATTATTTTGTTCTTTTTTAAGGCTGAGTAATATTCCATTGTGTGTGTGTGTGTGTGTGTGTGTGTGTGTGTGTGTGTGTGTGTGTGTATATACACCACATCTTCCTTATCCATTTTTCCATCGATGGACGTTTAGGTTACTTCCATGTCCTGGCTAATGTAAATAGAGCTGCAATGAACATTGTGGTACATGAGTCTTTTTGAATTATGGTTTTCTCAGGGTATGTGCCCAGTAGTGGGATTGTTGGGTCGTACGGTAGTTCTATTTTTAGTTTTTTAAGGCGCCTCCATACTGTTCTCCATAGTGGCTGTACCAATTTACATTCCCACCAATAGTGTGAGAGGGTTCCCTTTTCTCCACACCCTCTCCAGCATTTATTGTTTGTAGATTTTTTGGTGATGGCCACTCTGACCATTGTGAGGTGTGATAACGTCATAATATACTTCATATATTTCCTAAGAATATACTCCTTATCCTAGAGTTAGTTTATTTTCTGGAGCCCTTTTATAGGAGAAAACTGCTGTCTACTTCAAAACACTGATGGGTCTCCATTACCTGTGAAGATTACAGTTAAATTCCTTTTTGATGATCATCAGAAAGCAAATTGACATCCTTTGCTTTTGCTGTCACTTCCGGTACTAACAGGATGAATTGTTTTGTAACCCGTGGTTGGGTGGAATTGGCTCATCAGCCGCATGTACTCGTTAGCCCTGTGGCAGCAGCACTGCTTTTCTTAGTGCAGTAATGGAGGTAGATATAAGTAGCCATCGTTTAAGAGGACTTAGATTTGAGTCCTGATTCATAGAAAAGAGAATTCTCAGATGCCTTCAAGAAATGGTTTGGCTTCTTCATGACCCTGGCCCCGTGGTCATTTCAACCAGGTAACAAGCTGTATCTTTGAAGAATCCCATTCTCTCCTTGGGCATCTTTTAGAAACACATCTGACTGTAAATTCCCAATTACTGATTCTCTTTCTACCTCTTGACATTGCAAAAAAATTCCAATCTTTATCCCTGAAGAGATTTTGCATGTCTCTCTGAGTCTTTTCTTGTAAGAACTTATTTATTTAGCCATCTTCTGGAGGCTCTTTAGAGATCCTTACTATTTCAGTGTTTCTCTGAATGCACACTGAATAGTCTTTACGCCTTTATAAGGTAGCATCAACTACTTTACATAATAGTCTGCCCATTATTTCACCAATCAGAAACAGCATTCTCACCTGTTATAATACACATCATACTTTTAACATAGCCTAATACCATACTGCCTTTCTTGGATGTTGTGTTATATTGTTAAAGTTGCTGATAGCTCCAACCCTAAAATTTCTCCTTCTATATTCTGTTACTCTGTAGCTATTACAGTAGTTTTCAACTGGGGACGATTTTATTCTCCCCCACCAAGGGACATTTGGCAACGTCTAGAGACTTTTTTGGTTGTCAAATTGGTATAGGGAGTTCTACTGGCATCTAGTGGGTAGAGGCCAAGGATGTGCTGAATATCCCACAGCGACCTGGAAAGCCCCCACGACAAGGAATTATCTGGTCCAAAATGTTAATAGTGCTGAATTTGAGAAATCCTGAGTTAATATTTTAGATGCAAACACAGACACTTTCAGATTAAAATTCAATTTGATTTGATCCCCTTTTCACATGTCAAGATTCTGCCTCTCGTTTACTGTTTGACCTTGCATAAGAAATTTGCCTTTTCTGAACCTTGATGGTCTCATCTGTAAAATGGGTGCTATAGATCGAATTGTCCCCCCTCCCTAATTCATACGTTGAACTCTAACCCCCAGTATCTCAGAATGCAACTGTATTTGAAGACTAGGACTCTAGGGAGATAACTAAATGAAAATGAGGCTGTTAGGGTGGGCCTTAATCCAATCTGACCAGTGCCTTTACATAAAGTGGAGATAAGGACACACACAGAGACACCAGGGACACTAGTGCTCAGAGGTACGACCGTGTGAAGAGGCAGCAGGAGACTGACCATGTGCAAGCCGAGGAAAGAGGCCTCAGAGGAAACCAGTCTGGTTGGCCCCTTGATCTTGAAATTCCAGCCTCCAGAACTGTGAGAAAATAAATTTGTTATTTGAGCCGCCCAGTCTGTGGTGTTTTGTTATGGCAGCCCCAGCAAACTAATACAACTGGGGTAAAATGATGGCTGCCCGGCCAGTCACACAAGATTATCGTGAGGATATAGTGAGATAATGTTTATGAAAGCACATGAAGTAATACATCAATTTTGACTCAGTTAATTTTAGTATATTTTTAATGATGAGAATCTTTTCTATAAGGATAAAAAGTAAGTTAAGAGACTAGAAAATACGTAAATGTATATATTTTCTGGAATAACTGTCCCTAGGTAGATGTTCTAGGAATGGTAGGATGGCTTTGTTCCAGGGTCATCTGTCTTTTTCAGGACTACATGATGATTTGGGGGGTCCTAGGCACTTTTGCTTTTGTGGGTCCCTTCTTCCATAAAAAATATTAAAGACCATATTTTACAATTGCATTGGCATAAAGATGAATATAATACAGGCTGGACTGATTATATATTCGTTGTTATTATATTGAATTTTTATTTTGGTTTAAAAGAAATTTAAATTAAAACATTATAATGGTCCCCTAGAAGCAGTGTATACAGTGCCTACTAAAGTCTACACTGCACTGGTCTTATTGCTTGAGATCCTCAACATGCAGCATCTACTATGGGGCCTAAAATGGTTGTCTGTCTCTCACCATCATGTCCACATTCCTCTGTGTAAAGGGTGCAGATGGAAGGTGTGTGCCCATGCATTAAATGAGAATACTCCAAGAGTGGCATACATCATTTCTGCACACATCCTATTGACCGAAGTTTAGTCATATTGCCCCACTTTGCTACAAGGGAGGCTGGAAAATATAGTTTTAGCCTGGTATCTATATGTTAAGATCATTAACAGCCATTTGGTCATATCTAAAACATCCATAATACACTCTGTCCATGCCAAAAGTCCTTGATATTTGCAGGACCATTTGGTCCTATCCAAAAAGAGCTTAAGATGTTTGATGCATGTTAAGAGGTCCTTGATATTTGGTCATATTTGGTTCTGTCCAAAATGTTCATGGAGACATTTGGTCCACACCAAAAAAGGTCCTTGGTATTTGGTCTTGTCCAAAACCATCTGGCATGGACCAAATATGCTTATGGACATTTTGGCTAGGATCAATTTCAAGGACCTTTTGTAGTAGACCAAATGTCTTATGGTAAACCTCCACTACTATTAGCTAAATGAGTTAACATATATCAAGCTCTTAGGACAGAGCCTGGAATATAGTAAGCACTGCATAATTGCTAGCTCTAGAATTATTTTTAAGACTATGGGTGAAAAAAAAGAACAGATATTGAGGGATAACATCTGCCACTCATATGAAAATGATAATAGTTTTCAGTAAAATGAACAGCAAATCAGTTGTATGATGGAACTGTCAGTATAGGTATAACGTATTGATTTTTGAAAACATAGATAAACGTTAGCCAGTTTTGGACTTTAGCGAATACATTTTTATGCAATTAAATATTAACGTGTGTGAGTGTGTATATCTGTGTATTTCAGTATTTTTTAAATGAAAGACCATATATTTTTATTTCACTAGAATCATTCAGTGGCACATGGTTAGGAAAAAATGCTTTCCAAATTATTTAAAACCTCTTATAACCCAGGATCAAGAGACATTTTGAGGTAGATACATTTTTTTGTTAACTCTGTCAACTTATCTTTCCATTAAGTGCCTCCCCTTCAAAGAACTTCAGTGATCCACCTACTCCGAAATCTTGCTTTTAGCTCTCCAAAACAATAGCTGGCAAATTAGTAGAGTGGTTTTAAGATTGTGCTTTGGGTAATCCTTGTTCCATAAAATAACTGGAGGTTTGTGATCACAGATAAAGAAATGAGATTGGCTCAAACTTCCAGCCCAGGTGGTGATGTGTACTTGGGTTGGTGGGCTTTTCCTGGCCCACTGATGCCTGGTCTAGAAGGCCTCACAAGTTGGAGTTTAGCTTACTCAGCTTACTCAACGTATTTTACCCAATTTTACACCATTATCAACAGTATGCTCTTAACTCCTTCATACTGATCTCAAGCCCAGGCAGATTAGACTCATTGAAAAAATCTCAGGAGAAGAAGTAGCTAGAATTTCTGTAATTGGCTATAGGAAGGGAGACAAACGTCTGTGAATGTTGTGTGTTTGTCCAAAACAATTGGAACGGACCTAGGACGGGTTGAGTGTAAAAGGAGATTATACTGAACTTTGCTCATGGTGTCCGATAACATATGCTGAATGAATGAGCATATGTATTCTGATAGTCCTGCCAAACAGAAAGGAGTGAGCTGGATGTGAATGCGATGGAGACAGAAATCAAGGCTTCGTCATGTCTTATTCATCTTGGTATCACCAGTTTGTTCGATAGTACCTGACACATACTTGGTATTCAATAGATATTTCATAGATGACTGGCTAAATGAACAAATAAAGAGTAGTGGAAATTTCCTGACAGGTGGCATTCATTTGAGGAAAATATATAGGGGCAGGTAACACTGCACTGTGGCTACCACCACACTGCATGAAGTGGGAGGATGGTGGACACCAAAGACTTCCTGTTTGCCTTTGAGAAGTTGGAATCTCTTTAGGAAGTTAGTATAAATACACTGAACACTTGGATAATAAGAGGTGACAAGTTTAAATTTGAGGGCTACTAGTATGCATGCTTAAGGAGCATTAAGAAAATAGTTCTTTACAGACTTGTGGTTGCCAAGGGGGAAGGAATGAGGGAGGGATGGATTGGGAGTTTGAGATAAGCAGATGCAAACTATTATATATAAGATGGGTAAACAAGAAGGTCCTACTGTATAGCACAGAGAACTGAATTCTATATCCTGTAATAAGCCATAATGGAAACGAATATGAAAAAGAATGTATGTGTACGTATAACCGAATCACTTTGTTGTACAGTGGAAATTAACATAACATTGTAAATCAACTATACTTCAATGAAATACATTTGAAAACAGAAAATAGTTCTTTAAAAGGTGAACTGTCTTAAATTCACTTAGATGAGGCTGAGATAATCCATATTTCTTATCTGTTATTGAGCAAATCCCAAATATTTCTTTTCAGAAATCATTTATTAAAATTTACACATGCATAGAGTTATAATTCTTGCCAGACAAGAGTTCAATCTATGAGTCCATCCATCAATCAGTAAACTAACAAATAAAAATGGTAGAAAGTCTGTTTTTTACCTCTCCTTCTGTGAATTTTTTGGTATCAATTTTTTTAATTGGAGCATAGTTATTTACAATGCTGTCTTAGTTTTCAGGTATACAGCAAAGTGAATCAGTTATACATATACTTATATCCACTTTGTTTTTTAGACTCTTTTCCCATATAGACTATTACACAGTAATGAGCAGAGTTCCCTGTGCTATACAGCAGGTTCTTATTAGTCATCTATTTTATAAATAGTAGTGTGTATATGTCAATCCCAATATCCCAATTTATCCCTACCCCCTTTTATCCCCTGGTAACCGTAAGTTTGTTTTCTACATCTGCTACTCTGCTTCTGTTTTGTAAGTAAGTTCATTTGTACCGTTTTTTTTAGATTCCACATATAAGTGATATCGTATGATATTTGTCTTTCTGTGTCTGACTTACAACCAGGAAATCCATCAGTGGGTGCTGGAACCTGCCCTGCTGTCCCGGGAGCACGTGGATAACTCCTCCCGCTAGGAAATCCTTCTGTGTATTTTTGAAAATATCCAGCAAATCTCCAGATAATGTTCCAACTCTCCACAAATGAAGAGAGCTCTTGTTTAGGGGGAGAGCTTGTCAGATCGCGCCACTGCAGTTGGCATCGGGTGCTGGCCTCAGTGACGGTGACCCGACCCCTCTGATGATATGGGGGACTCGGGTCATATGTATTCTGATAGTGTTTTTCGGTCCTGCCAGACAGATAGGAGTGAGTTGGATGTGAACACCTTGGAGACAAAGATCAGTTCGGTTGGTCTTTTGGGGGTATTCTCAACGGTTGAGTTTCGTGACAGTGGGGAGGGAAGTGTGTGCAGTAGTAGAGGCTTTTTGACTCTTTAGGGAAGAAATATTTTCTTTCAATTTCATATCAAGTATAAATTGTGAGGCAAAGGAAGCCCAAAATAGTTACTGTCGAGGAATGATTTAACTAATGGTGAAATATGTAATTGGTCATTTTCGTTCTGACTCCTTAATTAGGGTGTTACCAAGAGAAAAATCTATCAATATATCTATGGTTTAAAAAGTTTTTTACCTGTGTCATATTTTATAATGGACTTATGCTCGTAGCAAAAACTTTTAAATTGTAGAAAAGTATAAGAAAGAAAATAAACATCTCTAATTCTAACTCTCAGGAAACTCTTTCGAGGATATTTCATGAGCATCTGTACACTGTAGGACCCAACACACTTTAAGTTTAGAAATATAACTTTAGGATAAATATTTCAAAGTGAACTATTGCTAGAAATGGTATAGCTTGTTTCTTTAAAAAAGTTAATTAGATTTATTGTTTTCACCCGTTAGTGATTTGACTGCCCGATTTTGAATTTCCATCATATGGAAAGTTTTATGCGGGTTACATAAAAGCGCCACAGCTTTTCCATTCTCAGCATTGTCCCACGGTAGCTATATGACACTCCTGAATAATAAACTTTTAAGTCAGAAGCATTTAGTCACCCCACAGAATCCCGCTGGCGATATCTGCAAAACGATAAACAAATGTTTTGGTAGGAAGGAATCACATGTATGAGATAGATAGTAGAATCTTAGAGTACAAAGCATTTTCCAATGACCTCATATCTTGTGAAAACAGCTCTGGGAAGTATGGTGTATGTTGCCCTATATTGGCCCATAAATTGTCTTACTGTGATATGGATGAAGAAATTGATGGGGGAAAATCACGGCATTATAATTTTCCCCAGGGCCGGTAGCTGACTGACGTGGATGGCCCTACATGTGTGTGAGGATGTTGACTCTAGTCTTCAGGGTCCCCAAGGAGGTTTTGTGGGAAATCCTTGGGGCAAAGCTCGGGCTTATTCCTGGATTACTTACTAGCTTGATGATTTAGTTTAACCCAAAGTGTCTCAATCTGAGCTGCAAAGTGGAATCAACTAGACAGCTTTTAAAAAATACTGTTTCTTAGGTTCCACTCCCAGAGCTTTTGATATAATTTTGAGTTGAGACTCAGATATCGGTATTTTGAAAGCTCCCCAGTGATTCCAACGTGTGGCCAAGGCAGGGATTCCCTGGAAACTCTGAACTTATTCCCTCATCAGCTACCACTACATCTAGCAACTTCTCAATAACTTCTAGATATTGTTACCATTAAAAAATAATGATGGCTTAGAATCTAGCCCAAAGCATATGCTAAGGTAGGAGGAGGTATCCCCAGAGTGTTTCAAGACCCTGTACCCTACCTACACCTATACAAGAATGAGATGCTATTACTTTTGAAAGAGAAGAAGCATCCAGTGGGATTTCTGACCATACACACTTACTCCTGCTACCTGTATCTGCTTTCTGTAGTTCTACTCTGCGCATCATTTTCCTGATCACCTTAAAACGCAGTTGCGTTTCCAGGTCTCAAAAGTCTATTCCTTATTTATTGCGTTACTAAGGGAAGGCAGAGAGAATATATATTCAGTTTTCAAAATAATTTATATTTGGTGAGAAAATACTAAGCTCATTTTGGCAGAAACCATTTATCTAATTCCAGTTCCAACTGATGATGGTTTAAATAAAGGCTCAAATTCCTTAAATTCTTTGTAAGTAACCTGCCACAAATCGACCATGAGATATTTGATTAAGAGATGAAAACTCACCAACTTCACTAGGTGTCAGGGATGCAGCTGCTGAAACATTCAATGCAAGCCTGAGGTCTGCAGCCCTCCCTTTATTGTGTATGGCCTCTCAATATTTCAACTCTCCTGCCGTTGTGCTTATTTTAAAAAAAAACATTCTGAAATCATTCAAGTGCAATGACTTTCTACACATATATATTATAATGATAAAAGACATATTGCAGGATCTCTTTCCATATGGTGCTAACAATTTGGATTTTAGTAGCGGTTTTTATAACTTGCAGCTCACCACTATAATGTCAGAACCCGTGAGAATAAAATAACTTCTATTTTAACTTTTAGATTCATTTGCTCTGATCTCTCAACCAGAAAAAAGGCCTCTAAAGGCCTCTTTGTTCTGAATGAACTTTACTTTCAGTTCACTACTACCCTCTCAGCCTATTAAGGCTAAGAATGTTCTAGTATCTCTTCTCTTTGTTCACTTCCTGACATTTATTGAACGTGTGCCACGAGGGGCAGGCTGTCACCACAGTTAGCAAACTGACCTTTATGGCAACGGACACCAGTGTAAGGGAAACCATATTTTTGAAAAACATCACAGTTCTAGAAGTCTGTGTGCTGAAGCCAAGCAAAGACTCTCCTAACTTTTAAACCAAGTCAAGAAATATGAGAAAAAGCAGAGTAGATTAACTTGTTCTGAGAAAATTTAAAAATTTGACTTGGAGCTGGCTCTTAAATTAGAGACACATTTCATAATCATTGGGTGATTTTGAAACGCCTGAAAGCTCACTGGGGAAGCTTAACTTTTAAACATTTCACACGACAATGCTTCTTTCAGAGATGGCAGCGTTTTCCTTGGACATCCCTTTTGATATAATATTGGTATATATGCCTCATTTTAAAAGACAGCTAATTGTTCCGGGAAAGATGGTTCAGAAGGATACTTCGATGACTGCTGGTCTGAGTAAAGAGATTGCTTGTCTAAATATCAACTTCTTTTTAAATGATTTTTTTCCCAACTTAATTGAGATGTAATTGACGTACATCACTATATAAGTTTAAAGTACGCAGCAGAATGGTATGACTTACATATATTGTGAAATGGTTACTGTGATAATTTTAATTATCATCCATCATCTAATATAGTGGAATTAAAAGAAAATGCAAAACAGTTTTTTTTTCCTTGTGATGAAAACTCTTCGAATCTAGTCTCTTAACATCTTTCATACATATCATATGGCAGTGTTAACTACAGTCGTCATGTTGTACATTAAAATTATTAAATTTCTACAGCAATTTGTTATTTCAGTTCAGTAGAAGGAGGGGAAATGTGGCTCTCAAATGTTCATTAAAGCATCCCATTGACTTCAGATAGTGACATTTAGAAGAATTCAGGGACCAAATAGTAAGGTTCTTGGAAATCTTTCTTCGCTGATTTGTTTGTGTGCGTGGACTCCAGATACGGTGGACTGGAATCTAGATGTAATTTGGTGAGATGACATTCGACCAGGGCTTGCCTGGACCTGGGAGATCCAGTTCAGCTCTCATGTCCTGACAAATCTCTCATCCTGAAGATCTGGATAGGCTGGTGGCCTGTGAGAATCAGTGGATCTTGAAGCATTGCCTTCTTTGTAGTGCAGCTACATAAAAGCCTTCTGTCTTTAATTGTGGGTAATTTGCTCAAAGTGGAATCCTCTATGGTAATTTAGATTTTTATGGTATGAATTTCTAAACCCAGGATTTGATCAGAGCTGTGCTAGGAAATAAGACACACTGTGAGGTGCTAGGATGTGCCACATTTTATTCAAAAGACAGCTACCTGTGGATTGAGGGTTAAAGATTTTTTCCAGGTAATAAGACGTTTTCTTCTGTCAGTTTTATTCATGGCATGTATGTGACAAATTCCCAACCATCTGCAATCGATTTTCCAGAGTTCAGAAAAACATCAGTTGACATGAATTAGTCACAGTCTCAACATAACTATGAACTTTGGGGGTATGGTTGATTTTTCACTTCATGTAATTGAACAGGGACAGGCACTGGTGTCTCCATTCCTTTCTGATAAAGGCATGAAGTTCTCTGTCTTTCTTTCTTCCTGGTAATTACTAACCAATTCTTTAAGAGAATTAGAATATTCACAACATTCACCCTGTCTCAAATTGTAACGTCAGGTTTTCCTTTAACTTTGGAATTAATTCTTCAGAGATGTTTCTGTGCGCATCTCTTTAGAGGGCTTTTCTTACTCATGCTACCTGGCACAAGGTAGAAGAGAGAAAAAGTCACGTTCCTTGTTTTCCTTTCAGTGCGAATGTTTTTTTCCAATAAGAAGTAAGTAGTTTCTGCCTCTCTACATCTGACTGCCATTTATTTATTTATTTTTTTAGGAAATCTCATTCCTGCCTACATAAAATTGTCTTATTAATAAATTCTAACTCTGTTATTCAAAACAGAGTGTATGAAATGTGGCTAGTCTGAACTGACATGCTCTGTGAGTGTAAAATATGCTTTTGAAGACTTAGTGTGAACAAAACGACGTAAAACATCTCAATAACTTTTAATACTAATAACACGTTGAAGTAATACTTTGTATATATTTGGTTAAAGTATATTATGAATGCTAAATTTATGTTACAATTTAACAATTTTTTAAATGTGGATACTAGAAAATTTTAAATTGCATTTCTGTATGCAATTTTATGCAATGCATTTCTTGCATTATATTTCTGTTGGATGGTGCTGTTCTAGCATAGAAATTGTTTTTTCCTTCAAGATCCAGAAAACTATAGATACTCAAAAGATATTTGTTAGTTAAACCAAACTTGCCTAGAATTTCAAATTTTTCTTAATTATATTAATAGACAATAAAAACAAATTTGACAAAACAGAAAATTTAAAGGCAGGATGCAGGTTGTTAATAACATAATTAGAGATTAAAACATCTTACTTGTTTATTCATACAGCTGATATTTATTGAGTACCTCCTATGTGCTAGACATTGGGCATACTGAGTATATACAGTAGTGAAGAAGACCTTGGTCTTTGCCTTCAAGGAGTTTTCTGTTGACCGTGGTGTTATAAATGCTTCTAAAAGGGTAATTACAAGGTGGTGGAGGAGATAATAGTAAGAATATTAAGCCCAGAGTGGTGGTACAGATGGTTTGGAGTAGGCAGTCAGCAGAGGCTCCATGGTGGAAGTCATACCATTTTAGGAGGCAAGTTTCTCACTCCTGTTTTAAATTAACCCAATATTTTACATAAAAACAGAAAGGACTAGAATATCCTCACTCAGACACTCCTGAAAGATTACAAATGATAAAGTAAGTAGAATTTATTTACCATCTGACAAGTCCTGTAGTTTAAAGCATGGCAGATTGGTTCACAAGAATAAAAGCAGCTGAATAAATATTCCCTCTGAAATTCTCTCTTTTTTTTTCTGGTTTAATTAATAATTAAAACACTACCAAATACAGAACTTATGTGGCACTCCTCCTTGACAGGGTGATTGAAAATGATTCATTAATCATTGCCTGTTATTGTGAAGATGATGTATTGGATGAAATATGGGCTTTGCAATCACATAGACAGGAGGAGTTTGAGTTCTTGGGACTTTGGGCAAGTTAGTGAGTGCTGAATCTTAGCTTCCTCATTTGTAAATATAGTACCCAAATGCATTTATGAGGATAAGTGATTAATGTATGTAAAATGCTTAATGTTATGCTGGTATACAGTAAGTAGCAAATTAATCATTAACACTATAACTTGGGAAAACAAAATTCGAAAGAAAATATTGTGTATGGAAAGTATAAATTTGGTCATGAAAGGGGGAAAAAGTTAAAAAAAGAAATGCATAGATGATTCTTGAGTTGGCAGTCTAGAAGTGAAGATACTTTGATTAGGTTTTCCTAAAAGTAGTGTTTCTTTTCCTTTTTTTTTTTAAAGATTTAATTTTATTTATTTTTGGCTGCTTTGGGTCTTCGTTGCTAGGTGAGGGCTTTCTCTACTTGTGGCGAGCGTGGGCTACTCTTCGTTGCGGTGCGCGGGCTTCTCATTGTGGTGGCTTCTCTTGTTGCGGAGCACAGGCTCTAGGTGTGCGGGCCTTAGCAGTTGTGGCACATGGGCTCAGTAGTTGTGGCATGCGGGCTTTATTTAATTTTCTCTTCTTTTTCTAGCTTCATGAGCAGGAAACTTTGATTATTGATCATAAACCTTTACTTTTATTTAATATAAACATTTATATATTGAATATTTCCCTCTATACACTGTTTTGGCTGTATCCCACAAATTTTAATGTTATATTTTCATTATTATTCAATTTAAAATATTTTATTTCCATTGTGATTTCCTAAGTGACATATGTTATTTAGATGTGTTGCTTTATTTCCAATATTGAGAATTTAAAAAAAATTTTCTTTCTGTTATTTATTTCTAGCTTAATTCCATTGTGGTCATAAATATTCTCTATAATTCCAGTTTTTAAAAATTTATTGAGTTTACATATAAAAACTAATTTATATTAGTTTTACAACTAATATGTGGTACATTTTAGTGAATGTTCCATGTCTACTTTGAAAATATGGGTTTTCTTTAGTTGTTGGGTGATGTGTAGTACAAATGTTGATTAGTTTAATTGGTTAATAGTGTTATCCAATATTCTATGTTCTTACTGATTAATTTGTCTATTTTTCCATCAATTACTGAGATAGGTATGTTAAAATCTCCATGATGGTAATGTTTCTGCTCCTTCATTCAATTTTTGCCTTATACAATTTGAAGTTATTTTATGAGGTGCACACCATTTTATGATTGGTTTTTCTTCCTGATAAATTGAATATTTTGTTATTCTAAATATCTGAATTTATCTCTGATAGTATGTCTTTCTTACAATTGACTTTGTCTCATTTTAATAAAGTGTATAATAAAATAAACATTGGCTTTCTTATGTTAGTTTTGGTAGATTATATTATTTTCCATCCTTTTAGTTTCAGTCTTTCTCAGTCCTTATATTTATTTATTTTGCATTGTTTTATTTTAAACAAATTAATTGCTTGTGATAGATATTACTTCACTGTTGCAGTCAAATTCTTATTTCAAAGATGGAGGAAGTATATAATTCAATATCCTCAGTGAAGATAATTTTTTCTTGAATATATTCCATGTTACAGAGACAACTACTGCACATTCCGTTTACTTATAGTATAAGCCACTCAACTTTCTTTCAGAGCCTAAAGGTTCTAGTTTTAAGTCCGCTTTCAGCAAGCTCCATTTTTGTGAACGCTACATCCCACCACAAGTATAAAACCATGCTCTCTGCAGACAAAGATAGGTGAACACTTTGATAATTCGCATTTTCACAAACACATAAAAATACAGTACTTTCCTGTTTAAAGTGCAATCTAACTCTAGAACAATAAGGTATTGTTAAAATAAATAGTAAGACATTTATGAACTTAAGAAATAAACTATAAATCAATTTGCATATCATTAATGCCAAACAGTACATATCTGGTTTTTTTCTTAACTTTTAAAAAATTTGAATATTTTATTTTCCCCCAACTTTATCGTGATATAATTGACATAGAACATTGTGTATGTTTAAGGTGAACAACATGATTTGATACCTTTTTTTTGTCATAAGTTGTGGATTTAATTGCATTAATTTAAATGTTACCTTATGTTGTAAATTCACCACATATTCCATTAAGATTAGATACGATATTATCTAGTTCAACAATGCTATATATAAAATAGATACCCAACAAGGACCTACTGTATAGCACAGGGAACTATACTCAGTATTTTGTGGGGTTTTTTTGTTTTTTTTTTTACCTCTTCTTAATTTTGTGGACTTAACGGAGGTGTTGAATTTATCTTGACATTGACTTTATCCGATTATTTTTTTTGAATTTTATTTAATTTATACTTTTATACAGCAGGTCCTTATTAGTCATCGATTTTATACACATCAATGTATACATGTCAATCCATTCATTACACCCCCACACCCTCCCCCTCGCTTTCCCCCCTTGGTGTCCATACGTTTGTTCTCTACATCTGTTCTCTATTTCTGCCCTGCAAACCGGTTCATCTGTACCATTTTTCTAGGTTCCACATATATGCGTTAACATACGATATTTGTTTTTCTCTTTTTGACTTACTTCATTCTGTATGACAGTCTCTAGATCCATCCATGTCTCTACAAATGACCCAATTTCGTTCCTTTTTATGGCTGAGTAATATTCCATTGTGTATATGTACCACATCTTCTTTATCTATTCGTCTGTTGATGGGCATCTAGGTTGCTTCCATGACCTGGCTATTGTAAATAGTGCTGCAAGGAACATTGGGGTGCATGTGACTTTTTGCATTATGGTTTTCTCTGGGTATATGCCCAGTAGTGGGATTGCTGGCTCATATGGTAATTCAATTTTTAGCTTTTTAAGGAACTTCCATACTGTTCTCCATAGTGGCTGTATCAATTTACATTCCCACCTACAGTGCAAGAGGGTTCCCTTTTCTCCACACCCTCTCCAGCATTTGTTGTTTGTAGATTTTCTGATGATGCCCATTCTAACTGGTGTGAGGTGATACCTCACTGAAGTTTTGATTTGCATTTCTCTAATAATTAGTGATGTTGAGCAGCTTTTCATGTGCTTCTTGGCCATCTGTATGTCTTCTTTGGAGAAATGTCTATTTAGGTCTTCTGCCCATTTTTGGATTGGGTTGTTTGTTTCTATTATGTTGAGCTGCATGAGTTGTTTATATATTTTGGAGATTAATCCTTTGTCCGTTGATTCATTTGCAAATATTTTCTCCCATTCTGAGGGTTGTTTTTTCATCTTATTTATGGTTTCCTTTGCTGTGCAAAAGCTTTTAAGTTTCATTAGGTCCCATTTGTTTATTTTTGTTTTTATTTCCATTACTCTAGGAGGTGGATCAAAAAAGATCTTGTTGTGATTTATGTCAAAGAGTGTTCTGCCTATGTTTTCCTCTAAGAGTTTTATAGTATACAGTCTTATATTTAGGTCTCTAATCTGAGTTTATTTTTGTGTATGGTGTTAGGGAGTGTTCTAATTTCATTCTTTTACATGCAGCTGTCCAGTTTTCCCAGCACCACTTATTGAAGAGGCCATCTTTTCTCCATTGTATATCCTTGCCTCCTTTGTCATAGATTAGTTGACCATAGGTGCATGGATTTATCTCTGAGCTTTCTGTCTCGTTCCATTGATCTATGTTTCTGTTTTTGTGCCAGTACCATATTGTTTTGATTACTGTAGCTTGGTAGTATAGTCTCCAAGAACATGGTATATCTCTCCAGCTGTTCGTATTATCTTTAATTTCTTTCATCAGTGTCTTATAATTATCTGCATACAGGTCTTTTGTCTCCTTAGGTAGGTTTATTCCTAGGTATTTTATTCTTCTTGTTGCAATGGTAAATGGGAGTGTTTCCTTAATTTCTCTTTCAGATTTTCATCATTAGTGTATAGGAATGCAAGAGATTTCTGTGAATTAATTTTGTATCCTGCAACTTTACCAAATTCATTGATTAGCTCTAGTAATTTTCTGGTGGCATCTTTAGGATTCTCAATGTATAGTATCATGTCATCTGTGAACAGTGACAGTTTTACTTCTTTTCCAGTTTGTATTCCTTTTATTTCTTTTGCTTCTCTGATAGCCATGGCTAGGACTTCCAAAACTATGTTGAATAATAGTGGTGAGCGTGGACATCCTTGTCTTGTTCCTGATCTTAGAGGAAATGTTTTCAGTGTTTCACCATTGAGAATGATGTTTGCTGTGGGTTTGTCATATATGGCCTTTATTATGTTGAGGTGGGTTCCCTCTATGCTCACTTTCTATAGAGTTTTTATCATAAATGGGTGTTGAATTTTGTCAAAAGCTCTTTCTGCATCTATTGAGATGATCATATGGTTTTTATTCTTCAATTTGTTAATATGGTTTATCACAATGATTGATTTACGTATATTGAAGAATCCTTGCATCCCTGGTGTATGTATCAAATCCCACTTGATCATGGTGTATGATCCTTTTAATGTGTTGTTGGATTCTGTTTGCTAGTATTTTGTTGAGGATTTTTGCATCTATATCCATCAGTGATATTCGTCAGTAATTTTCTTTTTTTGTAGTATCTTTGTCTGGTTTTGGTATCAGGGTGCTGGTGGCCTCATAGAATGAGTTTGGGACTGTCCCTTCCTCCGCAGTTTTTTGGAAGAGTTTGAGAAGGATGGGTGTTAGCTCTTCTCTAAATGTTTGATAGAATTCACCTGTGAAGCCATGTGGTCCTGGACTTTTGTCTGTTGGAAGATTTTTAGTCACAGTTTCAAGTTCATTACTTGTGATTGGTCTGTTCATATTTTCTATTTCTTCCTGGCTTAGTCTTAGAAGATTACACCTTTCTAAGAATTTGTCCATTTCTTCCAGATTGTCCATTTTATTGGCATAGAGTTGCTTGTAGCAGTCTCTTAGGATGCTTTGTATTTCTGCGGTGTCTGTTGTAACTTCTCCTTTTTCATTTCTAATTTTATTGATTTGAGTCCTCTCCCTCTTTTTCTTGATGAGTCTGGCTAATGGTTTATCAATTTTGTTTATCTTCTCAAAGAAACAGCTTTTAGTTTTATTGATCTTTGCTATTGTTTTCTTTGTTTCTATTTCATTTATTTCTGCTCTGATCTTTATGATTTCTTTCCTTCTGCTAACTTTGGGTTTTGTTTGTTCTTCTTTCTCTAGTTCCTTTAGGTGTAAGGTTAGATTGTTTATTTGAGGTTTTTCTTGTTTCTTGAGGTAGACCTGTATAGCTATAAACCTCCCACTTAGAACTGCTTTTGCTGCCTCCCATAGGTTTTGGATCATCGTGTTTTCATTGTCATGCATCTCTAGGTATTTTCTGAGTTCCTCTTTGATTTCTTCAGTGATCTCTTGGTTATTTAGTAACGTATTGTTTTGCCTCCATGTGTTTGTGTTTTTTATGTTTTTTCCCCTGTGATTCATTTCTAATCTCATAGCATTGTGGTCAGAAAAGATGCTTGATATGACTTCAATTTTCTTAAGTTTACTGAGGCTTGATTTGTGACCCAAGATATGATCTATCCTGGAGAGTGTTCCATGCGCACTTGAGAAGAAAGTGTAATCTGCTGTTTCTGGATGGAATGTCCTATAGATATCAATTAAACCTACCTGGTCTATTGTGTCATTTAAAGCTTCTGTTTCCTTATTTATTTTCATTTTGGATGATCTGTCCATTGGTGTAAGTGAGGTGTTAAAGTCCCCTGCTATTACTGTGTTACTGTCGATTTCCTCTTTTATAGCTGTTAGCAGTTGCCTTATGCATTGAGGTGCTCCTATGTTGGTTGCATATATATTTATAATTGTTATATCTTCTTCTTGGATTGATCCCTTGATCATTATGTACTGTCCTTCCTTGTCTCTTGTAAAATTCTTTATTTTAAAGTCTATTTTATCTGATATGAGTATTGCTACTCCAGTTTTCTTTTGATTTCCATTTGCATGGAATATCTTTTTCCATCCCCTCACTTTCAGTCTGTATGTGTCTCTCGGTCTGAAGTGGGTCTTTTGTACACAGCGTATACATGGGTCTTGTTTTTGCATCCATTCAGCGAGCCTGTGTATTTTGGTTGGAGCATTTAATCCATTCATGTTTAAGGTAATTATTGATATGTATGTTCCTATTACCATTTTCTTAATTGTTTTGGGTTTGTTTTTGTAGGTCCTTTTCTTCTCTTGTGTTTCCCACTTAGAGAAGTTCCTTTAGCATTTGTTGTAGAGCTGGTTTGGTGGTGCTGAATTCTCTTAGTTTTTGCTTGTCTGTAAAGCTTTTGATTTCTCCATCAAATCTGAATGAGATTCTTGCTGGGTAGAGTAATCTTGGTTGTAGGTTCTTCCCTTTCATCACTTTAAGTATATCATGCCACTCCATTCTGGCTTATAGAGTTTCTGCTGAGAAATCAGCTGTTAACCTTATGGGAGTTCCCTTGTATGTTATTTGTCATTTTTCCCTTGCTGCTTTCAATAATTTTTCTTTGTCTTTTATTTTTGCCACTTTGATTACTATGTGTCTCGGCGTTTTTCTCCTTGGGTTTATCCTGTATGGGACCCTCCATGCTTCTTGGACTTGGGTGGCTATTTCCTTTCCCATGGTAGGGCATCTTTTGACTATAATCTCTTCAAATATTTTCTCTGGTCCTTTCTCTCTCTCTTCTCCTCTGGGACCCCTATAATGCAAATGTTGTTGAGTTTAATGTTGTCCCAGAGGTCTCTTAGGCTGTCTTTATTTCTTTTCATTCTTTTTCTTTATTCTGTTCTGCAGCAGTGAATTCCACCATTCTGTCTTCCAGGTCACTTATCCATTCTTCTGCCTCAGTTATTCTGTGATTGATTCCTTCTAGTGTACTTTTTATTTCAGTTATTTTATTGTTCATTTCTGTTTGTTTGTTCTTTAATTCTTCTAGGTCTTTGTTAAATATTTCTTGCATCTTCTCAATCTTTGCCTCCATTTTTTTTTCCAAGGTCCTGGATCATCTTCACTATCATTATTCTGAATTCTTTTTCTGGAAGGTTGCCTATCTCCACTTCATTTAGTTGTTTTTCTGGGGTTTTATCTTATTTCTTCATCTGGTACATAGCCCTCTGCCTTTTCATCTTGTCTATCTTTCTGTGAATGTGGTTTTTGTTCCACAGGCTGCAGGATTGTAGTTCTTCTTGCTTCTGCTGTCTGCCCTTTGGTGGATTAGGCTAAGAGGCTTGTGCAAGTTTCCTGCTGGGAGAGACTGATGGTGGATAGAGCTGACTGTTGCTCTGGTGGGGAGAGGTCAGTAAAAGTTTAATCTGCTTGACTGCTGATGGGTGGGGCTGGGTTCCCTCCCTGTTGGTTGTGTGGCCTGAGGCAACCCAACACTGGAGCCTACCTGGGCTCTTTGGTGGGGCTAATGGCAGACTCTTCGAGGGCTCAGGCCAAGGATTACTTCCCAGAGCTTCTGCGGCCAGTGTCCTTGTCCCCACGGTGAGACACAGTCACCTCCTGCCTCTACAGGAGACCCTCCAACACTAGCAGATAGGTCTGGTTCAGTCTCTCCTGGGGTCACTGCTTCTTCTCCTGGGACCCAATGTGCACACTACGTTGTGTGTGCCCTCCAAGAGTGGAGTCTCTGTTTCCTCCAGTCCTGTCAAAGTCCTTCAGTCAAATCCCACTAGCCTTCAAAGTCTGATTCTCTAGGAATTCCTCCTCCCATTGCCAGACCCCCAGGTTGGGAACCTGACTTGGGGCTCAGAACCTTCACTCCAGTGGGTGGACTTCTGTGGTATAAGTGTTCTCAAGTCTGTGAGTCACCCACCCAGCAGTTATGGGATTTGATTTTACTGTGATTGTGCCCCTCTTACTATCTCACTGTGGCTTCTCCTTTGTCTTTGGATGTGGGGTATCTTTTTTGGTGAGTTCCAGTGTCTTCCTGTCGATGATTGTCCAGCAGCTAGTTGTGATTCTGATGTTCTTGCAAGAGGGAGTGAGAGCACGTCCTTCTACTCCGCCATCTTGGAGTCCTTATATTTAAAATGTATCTCTAATAATGACATATAATTGGGTCTTGTTTTTTATCTAATCTTTCAAAAAGAGATTAATTTATCTACTTATTTATAATGCAGTTATTTTTATGGTTAGGCTTAAATCTATCATCTTGCTATTTGTTTTCTTTGAGTGACAAATTCTTTAGCTTTTATTTGTCTAAGGTGTTTCAATTTTACTTTCATTTGTGAAGGATGTTTTTATTGGTTATAGAATTCTAGGTTGACAGACTTTTTTTCTTTCAGCATGTTAAAGATGTTTTTTGGCTTTCATTATTTTTCATAAAAATCTAGCCATCATTATTAATGTTGTTTCCTTGAATATAATGTGTACTTTTCCTCTTCCTGCTTTTTAAGGTTTTCCCTTCATCTTTGATTCTTAACAGTTTGAATATGAGATGACTACATTTGGTTTTCTTTGTATTCAACGTTTTTGGGGTTTACTGAGATTCTTGAATCTGTGGACTGATATTCTTTCTCAGTTATGGAGAATCTTAGACTTTATCTCTTCAAATATTACCACATCCATTTTCACTTTTCTTTCGAGACTCCATTTATGGATATCTGTAGACAGATAATGGTCTACAAATGTCTGATACACTTCTGGTTTTTAAAACTCTTCTTCTTTTTATTCTTTGTGGCTCAGTTTGGATAATTTTTATTGACTTCTCTTTAATTTCACTGATCATTTTCTCTACAGTATCCAGTCTGATACCGAGATTATCCATTGAATTTTTTATTTCATATATTGTACTTTTAAATTCTAAATGTCCTTTTTGTAGAGTTTCAATTTCTTTCTGCAGAGATTCTCCATTAAAAATCATTTTGTCTATTTTTTCTAAACTATTTTCATTTTCATAACAGTGAAAGTCCTTGTGTGCTAATTTTAACTTTTGAGTGATCACCGAATATGCTTTTATTGGCTACTTTTCACTGGCAAGGGAGATCACATTTTCTTGCTTCTTCACATTTTTGACAGTGTACCAGATATTGTATATAAAATATGGTAGAAACCAAGACACTAATTTCACCCCAGAAAAGAATTTCCCTTTCTTCTGTGAGGAACCTAGTGTGATGGATGGTTTGCTTCAATATAATGAGGAACTGAGCTGTTGTAGAGCTGGGTTGCTACTTTAGTTTGTTTCAATTCACCTCTAATTTTAAGTATTTGCAGGGTGAAATTAGTTCCTCTCCCCAGCAGGGTTTTGAGTCTAAGGACTGCAAGACTGTGTCATCTCTGTTTTATAGCTCCACCCTCACTTTCCATGATGCCCCTTACTCAGAAAAAGTCCCATGGGGAAGAATTTATAGCTGGCAGGGAATATTAAGTGTTTGTTTTTTATACTTCGATCCACCTTGTCAACAAAGATAAGGCCATTGAGAGTTTGAATAAATTTTCCTTGTCACAGCAAAGTTCCCAGTCTTTACCAGGCTCATGACTTTCCTTGTCTGTCTCCTAAAATAGGCTAGTGCCCCTAGAAATAAAAGTGAGCCGTGGTTTCTGCTTAGTTAGGAAGGGCTAATCCCTCTTTGGAATTTAGTTTACTTTGACTCATTTGCATCCAAGCATTTCAATAGCTACAAAGAAAAATAAAATATTATTTTTTAGTTTATTCTGTGATTTTTTTCATTATTAAAGTGGGAATGATGCCCTTTTGCAAACTTCTACATCCTAAACAGAGAAGGAATAGAAATGTTTAGGTAGGTCAGAAGGACTGACCAGATTTTTCATTTCCAGGGGTCTTAGGTCTTTTTATCATAACAAACATATACAAGTTTAATTAAAGGTATAACATTTAGCTTGGGAAAATTAAAAATATTTGTCATCCTTGTAACTATGATGTTATTTCCTAATGCTAGTGACTTTTCTAAAAAAAAAAAGGTTTCTTATTTTATAAAATAGTAGTAAAATTGGATTTGTTTCACTGAAATATTGTTTATCACTAAGATTCCAGGAATTTTCTTGTTTTACAAACCCAGAGACATTATATATGGCCAACACACTATACAGTGGATGATTCCATGGGTGTCCACACATGGTCCATGGTGTAAATGGCAGCCTTTGAGTTGTGCATTGTAGTGATTCTGTATAACCCATAAGACAGTTATGAAAATCCAAAGACATATTGTATGTGAAGTGCCTGCCATAAGTAGGGACTAAATAAATGCTTGTTACTTTCAATTCATACAATTTTTTGATGATAGTCATCTCATGTTTCAATAAAATCTCATTTTAAGATTTATTTCAAACCACTGAATTGCTTCTCTAGTCACAACTAAATTTTTTGCATATTTTAAAATATTGCTTTGACTAATTCAATATCGTATTTCATAAATTAGTGGAGGTCCTTGCGACTGTGGGATAGTGTGTGTGCAGGGGTTATTCGATGTATATCCTCCAAAGAATACAGACAATAGATAAAGTCTGGCCTATCGTTGCTTCCTTGAAGTTACCACATATTTGACTTGAAAATATGTTCAGAACACAAGTGATTTTGGAATTTGAGGTCTTTAAAAACATCATTAGAGAATCTTTAAAAAATAAACCTCAAGGGAATTTGCTTGCCTGTCCCAAATGTCTCGTCTCACTAAGGACAACAGTACTATAAAAACAGACAAGAAAATTAACATTTATTGAGTATCTGCTATCAACCAGCCATAGTGTAACACAACGTCTCATCCGACCCTCCCTAAACATGATGAGGCTGAGTCTCACTAACACGCCTTTTCCATGTTGTAGATTAAAAGAAGCAGTGGGGTTTTAGAAGGAGCAATACTTGTCCTGAGACCACAGAGCAAGTTATTAGCAAAACTAGAATTGAAACCCAATATTCAAGCCCAATGCCTCAATCTTAGTTTATATAAATAGAAAAAAACCCAAAATATTGGATTTGAAGTGTAATCATTATTTTCTGTATGATAAAGCTCATAACTTCAAATAGGTAAGTTAGAGAATGATAACATTTTCCCAATGAATTAATTTCTTATTAAACTAGAACTGATATGTGTTTTGTGGCATGTAGGTACCTAGTAAATTCTAGTTTGAGCAAATTAATGTATTATTTACACATTTAGGAATTTACATGTAAAACAATTTTTGTATTTTCAGATATCAGATTATATTATTAAGGGTTTTCAAAGCCCAATCTTTTCCAAAAGATTTCTTTGTTTTGGAGTAAAGAATTTGTAAATTCAAGTATAACCTGTGAAATAAAGCTTCTCGAGGGCAATAGTACACAGCTGAGTATCTTGTCACAGCAGATACTTAATAATTATTGTTGATTGACCCAGTTTGACCAATGCACTGCCCAGTTGGTCAACAACTTGACTCTGTAAGGTGTGTTTCTACCACTCTATCTTTTGAACCCAAAACTATGCTGAAGGTTTTCCGTAGGAGTCCATTTAAAATTATATGTCAATAAGTATTCACTGGCTCCTTAAATTTAAAGGAACAGAGCTCATGATGTTGTAAAATCAAGGGATGAGTTTTAAAATTTGAAGAATATGAATAGTTAATATTTGTTGGATACATATTTTGTGACAAACTTTGGGCTCCATTCTCTGCTTACTATTTTATGAAAACAGCTCCCCTATATAGGTCCGCCCTTTGGTGGATATGGAAAGTAAGTCCTGCTCAGAATCACCTCAGTAGGAACTGGCGCATCTGGAACTTGAGTACATGCCAATCTGCTTACAAAGCCCATTCTTTTAAACTTATAATGCTTATAAGGCTTAATTGTCTGGTTCTCAATCCTTCTTTGTCTCTCACTGACTGTTTGTCTTGGAGCAAATCGTTTAAGCTCTGTGAATATCAGTTATATCCATCATGATTGTTATGAGGGTCAAAATTTTAAAGTCCATCTGTAGCAGCATAGCTTAGCTGGGTCATTTAGGTGGGTTTGTGGAGGTGGGGAACACTCTGCCTCAGAGGTCCCCCACATTCTGTGCAGGTTATTTCCCTGTTATATTGTGTTTAGGGTATTTGATCTGTTCAGGGAAGTCCAGTGCATTTAAAAAAGGCTGTCATGCATTTTTCCAAAGATTAAATTCAGGTGGCCAACAGCACATGAAAAGATGCTCAACTTCGCTAATCATCAGGGAAATGCAAATCAAAACCACAAAAGATATCACCTCACACCTGTCAGAATGGCTATCATCAAAAAGAACACAAATAACAAATGTTGGTGAGGTTGTGGAGAAAAGGGAACCCTCCTACACTGTTGGTGGGAATGTAAATTGGTGCAGCCACTGTGGAAAACAGTATGGAGGTTTCTCAAAAAACTAAAAATAGAACTACCATATGACCCAGCTATTCCACTCCTGGGTATATATCCAAAAAACCCCAAAAACACTAGTTTGAAAAGATACATGCATCCCAATGTTCATAGCAGCATTATTTAAAATTGCTAAGATATGGAAGCAACCTAATTGTCCCTCAACAGATGAATAGATAAAGAAGATGTGGTATATATACAACGGAATACTATTCATTCATAAAAATGAACAAAATTATGCCCTTTGCAGCAATATGAATGGACTTGGAGGGCATTATGCTAAGTAAAATAAGTCAGACTGAGAAAGACAAATACTGTATGATATCACTTATATGTGGAATCTAAAAAATACAGCAAACTAGTGAATACAACAAAAATGAAGTAGACTCACAGATATAGGGAACATACTAGTGGTTACCAGTGTGGGGTGTAGGGCGGAGCGGCAGTATAGGGATGCGGGAGGGGGAGGTACAAACCATTGGGTGTAAGACAGGCCCAAGGATGTATTGTACAACAAGGGGAATGTATCCTAATATTTTGTAATAACTGTAGCTGGAAAGTAACCTTTAAAAATTGTATTAAAAATTAAAAAAATAAAAAAAGAACTCCCCCCTAAAATAAAATAAAATAAAATAAAATAAAATAGCTGTCATGGGGCCCAGAAACTGTGACAGAGACTTTGAGCTTTGCCTCTAACTAAGATTCACATATATGCAGATCTATAGAATAGACTGGAAAGGTGCCCTGGAAGAAGACTCCTAAGAGAAACTCACAAAGAAGGAAGAAGTGTCGTAATTGAGTGGGTCAGACTGTGCATGTGAGGAGGGAGGTATAGGAAGATGTCTGTGTTCAGTCATGACACCAATATCTCTCTCTTCCACCCTACCCTGTCCCTGGAATGCACATGTGGTTTGGGAGAAAATTGTCTGTGCTACAGAAAAAAGACAATGTCACTGGTGGTCCAAATAGTCCTCTTGAGGAAACTCTATGAAACAGCTGTTTCCAAGGTAGAAATCTTTTCTTGGGTGAGTGAGGAGATGAACAGCAGAGTTTGGAGTTCAGAGCCTCCTGCAGTGGAAATGGTGTGAACCCACCTCTGGTGCAGGGCAATGTGGTCTGTGGTCTATGAGTGGAAGGATCTGGAAAACGTAGGCAGGGACTCTGTTAACATGTGAGACAATGTACCTTTTCTCTCCATCGACCAAGGAACTCTGCCCGTGGAAGAGTTCTTCCCTAGAACCAATAACCTGTTATGGCCCAGGGATGTTCACACCCCTGGAAATTTCTCAGACTGACTGAAAAAAATATCTCAAGAAAAACGTAACTTGTGAGTGAGCCATTTTTAAATAAATTAAATTTTAAAAATTAGTTTTTGGTGTTGAGTTGTAGGAGCTGTTTATATATTTTGGATATTAACCCCTTATCAGTCATTTTATTTGCAAATATTTTCTCCCATTTAGTAGGTTGTCTTTTTGTTTTGTCCACGGATTCCTTTGCGGTGCAAAAGCTTTTAAATTTAATTAGGTCCCAGTTGTTTATTTTTACTTTTATTTCCTTTGTACAACACAGAGAATATAGGCAATATTTTATAATAACTATAAATGGTGTATAACATTTACAAATTGTTAATCACTGTATTGTACACCTATAACTTTTATAATATTGTACATCAACAATACTTTGAAAAAAATGCTAAAATTTAGGGGTATTATAATAACTATGATCTGTTTTCACTTAGTAGTAGAAAGAGCTTGGACCCTATTAATTTTATATATGGGAGCATTTTACAAACAATAATGTACTATAAAAAGGGCAAACTCATAACATTATTCAACAGGTAATTCTTTATCTGTCAGGCACCACACTAGACACAGAGGCATAATCTGGTACGGGTGGAGTATGTACACAGACGTTAGCAAGAATGGAGACAGGTGCTTAGATAGCAGTACAGACCAGGTACAGTGGGGCAGGAGAGGTGGAGAGAAGCCAGGGAAATCCCTAGAATAACAGAAGCTTCTCGGAGGAGATGGACTTCAGATGAGCAGGATTAAGGTAGGTGACCTAAGCTAAGGAGGACATTTCAAAAAGAAGGAAGACCACGTGCCAAGATAAAGGAACGTCAAAGAGCATGACGTCATCAGGGGTGTGCAAGGAGCTTCTTGCGCCCGGTGCCTCACACCATACCTGACACGTAGGACAAAGGTGGGGATAAAGGTAGAGAGAAGACGGCAGCCAGAATGTGGAAGGTTTCGTCGTGTGCCCTATTTCTGACATAATCCTGTAGATGATGAGACATCCCTGGAGGATTCTAAGCAGGGGAGTTCCAAGGTCACACTGCAGTTCTGAGATTGCACGGAAGGGTTGGAGCGCTCTGTGCCCAGCAACACAGCAGCAGCCGTGTGTCCTCTGCGCCCAGAGGAAGAGAAACTCTGGGGGAACCACTGTGCCCAGGGAATGGCTCAGACACTGTGAGGTGATGATACTCCTCTTAGGGATGCCTAAGGATGGATTCTTAGGAGCCTGCAGGAACTAGCAAATTCATTCATAAGCCAGCACACCTGGAAAATATCTGGGGGAAAAAAAGATGCACAAGAAAAGTATTAAACTGAGGAATCAAAAGAAAGCCTAAATAGAGAAAGATATTTTGTTCCTGGATGGGAAGACAAAATACCGAAATATTTCCAAATTCGCTAGAATAATCTAGAAATTCAGTGTAGTCCAGATGAAGACTCTACAGGATTTCTTAAAGGAATGTGATAAGGAAATTTCAAAATTTATCTGAAAAAAAAAATTATCTAACAAAACGTTGAGAAATAAGATCATAAAAATTGCAATAAAGATAGAGTAATTCAAATATCATTGAAGTTGTATAAAAATAAAACAAAATCAGAGGAATAGCGTAGAGTCTTGCAATAGACCCTTGTAAAATTGAACTTAGAATATGATACACTCACTGTGGAATGGATGGATTTTTCAATAAGTAGTGTTGTGACAATTTGGTAAAAATAACAAAGTCAGATATCTGCCCCATACTATTAATTAAGTAAATTTTAACTTGGGTAAAGACTTAACCAGTATGTGTAGCCCATGTATGTGTGTGTGTGCATATAGAGAATTAGAAGAAAAGATATAGGTTTATGCTTCTTACCTTAAACTGGAAAACATTTTCTTTCAATAGTAAACAGAGCCCTATAGGGAAAGATTGCTATAATAGGCTATATCAAAATTAAAAATTTTAAACTTCATATAACCATCAGTGTAATAAACAAAGTTAAACATCTGTCACTGGACAGAGTGGAAGAAAATGGACAAACTGGAAGAAAGATTTTATAATATTTGAAACACTCAAAAGATGTGTATCCGTTATACATTTACAAAAAATCAGTAAGAAAAACACATTCCAAAAGACAAATAGGTAAAGGATAGAAACTGGCTTTTCACAGGAGAGGAAATATAAATGTTCAATTAACAGTTGAAGTCAGAATACCAGTCGTCAGGAAAATGCAAATTAAAATACTGAAATATCATTTTTCACCTATCAGGCTAGCAAAAGTACAAATTATCAAGTGTTGTTGAACGTGTGGGAAAAATTACTCTCATTTATTTGATTATAGGGGTGAAATTGTCCAGCACCCTAGAGGGCAAGTGGGCAATTGCAAATACATTTTTTAAAACGGCACATAACCTATGCCAGCCATTTTCACTTCTAGATATTTTCCAGAGAGAAACTATTTCAAATGGGCATAGAGAGGTATATAAAAGAATATTCATTATAGCATCGTCTGCAATAGTAAGAAATTAGAAACAACCTACATGTTCGTGGATGGAATGATGGCTAAATTAGCTGTGATATATTTATACGTTGAAACAGAAGGCAGAAGCTACAAAACACTGAAATGGCGAAATCTTCATACTATATTGGTGAGTAAAACAAAGGAAAATATCAGGGCAACAGCTATAGAACACTGCTTTTGTCTGAATGTTTGCGTCCCCCCAGATTCATATGTTGAAACCTGACCCCTAAGATGGCATTAGGAGGTGAGGCCATTGGGAGGTGATTAGGTGATGAGGGCTCCAGGGAGAGTCCTCACCCGCTTCTGCCAAGTGAGGTTACAGAGAGAAATCTACAACCTGGAAGAGGGCCCTCACTCTAACCTGACCATGTTGCACCCTGACCTTGGATTTCCAGATCCAGAACTGTGAGAGATTTCGGTTGTTTATAAGCCACCAGTCTGTGGTACAATATTTTGTTATAGCAGCCCAAATGGACTAAGACAAATACTAATTATGTAAATATTAACACATAAAATATATTTCAAATATATATATATATGAAAATGCACAAAAAAATGGTCTCAAGGCACAAGCCAGAAAAAGTGGTTTTCTCTGAGGCAGAGGATATGAACGTGTGGGGTTCTTTAAGAAAAACTTTGTTTTGTCTTGTTGAATGCATATAAAATGCTGATTTAGGACAAGGAGATGGAGGGCGTTTCCACCTGATAGTTGCAATATTTTTCTATGAGACAACAAGAAATATAATCTGTTGA
Source organism: Phocoena sinus (assembly GCF_008692025.1). Taxonomy (NCBI): domain Eukaryota; kingdom Metazoa; phylum Chordata; class Mammalia; order Artiodactyla; family Phocoenidae; genus Phocoena; species Phocoena sinus. Next base: position 14,391,219 of record NC_045779.1, on the reverse strand, counting down.
CTGCAAATAAATACCATTTTTATGGTGATAAAAGCTTAGAATGGCTTCTGTGGGACCCAAGGCCCCATCTGAGGTTATAAGCCTTAAGTTTGTAGGCACCACACCACAAGGGTTTATAGTGGTACCCAGCAGCCATCGGCAAGAAGTGGTGAACTGGAAAAATGATAGATGGTTTAATAGGAGATGTGGTGATTGGTAGAGTAGATGGAGGTGAGGGTTTTGAAGATGCAAATAAGAGAAAGGGAAGGATTTAAATTACAGGGTGAGGATGAGAGTCTAGAAGAAAAAGAGTCAAATAACCGTAGGTCTTCTGAGGTCCTCTTTTCTAAATTGCCTGCTCTCATCATTCGCCCATTTTCTCCTAGTAGTCTGACTTTTTCTTATTAGTTTGTGGGGTATTAATCCTTTGTTATATGTCTTGTGACTATGCCTGCCCTGCAAATTAAGGAGTGAAAAGGTGGAAAGGATGAGAGTTATGGTCAGAGAACCTGAAACTCTGGCTGAAATCCCAGCTCAAGGGAATGGGTTGCTGAAGTGAAATGAACATGAAATTCATTGTCTTCTAGAAGAGCGAGAAGTTTTGTGACCAGGGAGTTGAGTGAGTTGTATATAAGAATTCAGAGGTTATTCATGATGAAACTTGGAACTTGCTGGAGCATAAGATAAATGCCAAAGTCATAGTTGGGTTCATTAGGGGTGGAGGCGGGGGAGAGATGGGAGAGGGAGTTTGGTGGGTTCTTTATACCCAGATGAAATGCCTCTGAAAGGAGGAGGGGCTTGCATCAGGGTGGAAGCATCATGGCCTGGAAAGGAAAAGGGAGACCTATGAGGAAATATAAGCTTCATAGCCCCATGGGGTGAGATATAATGAAGAAAGAAACGGCTTCCGTTTGAAAGTTCTGCTGTGGAAGTGGGGTCTGTAAGGCAGGGACAGATTTCAGTGACTCTTTTCTAGAGTCTGCATACTCATAATCGTACGGGTGAGATGTCGGGCTGAGGATAAGATGGAACACATTTCAAATTTCACTGGTAAAGGATGAATTGTGTGAGAACCTGTTGAAATCCCATCTCAGGTTTTTAATCTCTTATCTCTTGTCAATATAGAATTTTTCTTTATTGAACCAGAATCATTGGTTTTATGTCTGTGCAAATGCTGCCTCCTCTTTCTGGTTGTGGGTTGGACGAGGTTTTCAATCAGGAAAAAGGAGAAAAGTTAGAACTTGGCACACTGCATAGTGATAAACTTTAAACCAGGCGACAGATTGCAAGGATGTTATTTGAATTTTTACCTTACAAAATTTTAGGCCCACCCAACTAAGTGTTTCATTAAACGTGTTTCCTGTTGAGACTACTCCACAGCTCCGTATTTGAACCCTGGCCCTTTCTTCAGCTTCTAAAAGCCTGTGGGTAGCACAGAGGTGTCAGGAACTAACATTTGGGCAGCCAGGGAGAGCCGTATGTTATCCTGCTTTACAAAATGATCAAATAGACGTTGACTGATTCTATCATAGTCCTTTCATTTTGCTCAGTCTGGTCAAGCTTTCCTTGAAAGTTAAATTAGGTCAAAGATGAAAATACATCAGATTTCTTTACAATAATATTTTAACTTACTCATAATATCACCGATGACTTCAGAAAATTAAACTTTCCCTACACTGATGTAATTTTGGCTTGCAGTACTAATAAATATGATTTTTATTAAGATTGGGGGCCAAAACATTTTCTAAGAGTAAACAATACCAATATTGCAAAAGAAAATCAACAAGAAAAAAAGGATTTTTAAGAAAGATTCACGTATTTATGGGCAATATTTCCGTCCATCTCTGATTCAGTCTTGGGCACTAACCGTTGGATTTTCCTCAAATAAACTGCTTTTTTCATTGTTCCTTTTAATGGTATCATCATCCTCTCATTGTCTAGGGTTAAATTACTACAGCTATATTTTACTTCCTCTGCTTGCTACTCCCATTTAAACTGCAAACCCTGCATATTCTACTGGTATCATATCTTTCATATTGTTCTTTTCCTCATCATTTCTATTTGCATAACTTGAATTCATGTTCTCATTTTCTCTCCTTAAAAGCCACAGCAAATAATAACAATAGCCCTCTTAGTGATATCATTTTCCATTTCCCTGCTTTATTTTATGCATCTTTTCCTACAGATTTAAGTTCAAATTCTTTAATATTTACTCATTCAACAAATATTCATGGAGTTTACATTCTAATAGGGAAAGCAGAACTAGATCTTTAAAAAGTAGACAAATAAATGGCAAGTTAATTTTGGAAAGCAGTAAGTGCTATGAAGAAAAGGAAACAGTGTAGAATGAAGATTGGCAAGGCGGAACTAGAGGCAGGTTGACTGTGGAACTAATAAAGCTAAAACCAAAGGGTCCCTCAATTGCAAAGACCCTTTCACAAGTCTTGGGGAGCCTTACAAAGGTGTTCACATGGTCATATTTATCAAAGTAAGATGTTTTACCCAGTTAGTTAACATGCTGTCTCATTCCACTGTCTCTAAAGAGGGCCTCTCATACTCTTTATATTTTGGAGTCAAGCCTAGGTAGGGGACCAATTAGATGTGTCAATCAGGAAGAGCCTTACCAAGAGAGAACACAATGACATGAAAGAGTAGCCATTTGAAGACATGGAGCCAGAATTTTCAAGGCAGAAGAAATAGCAAAGGCAAAAGTCCTGAGCAGAACTGAGGTTGAACCAGTGTGTCTGAAGCTGAATAAGCAACGTGCAGAGTGGGGAGAAATGAGGTAGGGAGATAGCCAATGGCCCAGACACATAGGGCTTTGCAGACATTATAAGGAAGTCAGATTTTATTTCAACTGCAATGTAAAGATGATGGAAGGTTTTAATGGGTGTTCCACAGTATAATTTAACTTCAAAAAGCTTATTCTGATTTCTGTGTGGAAGGAGATTGCAGAGGGGAAGAATGGAAGCTGGGAGACCAGTTAGCAGCCAAGGCAGTACTTCAGGCAAGAGATCAGGTCTGCTTGGACTAGGCTGGTAGCACTGGAGAGAGATATTCAGAATTTATTTTCAGAAAAAAGTGGCAGGAATTTTCAGTGTAATTGAAATAAAGATGAGGGAAAGAAAGGAATCAAAGGGAACTCCAGGGTTTTTGGACCTGACGCGTAGATAGACGATTATACCATTTACTAAGAAGGAAAAGATTGAGAGCACAGGTTTCGGGAGTAGACGGAATCAAAATCTCTTTTTTACCATATTGAGGTTGTGATTACCATTAGCCATTGAAGTCAGCTTCAAGGAGGCAATTAGATATCAAATTTGGAGGTTAGTGAAGAGGACAAATAACGATAGAATTTGGAATAGTTGGCATACATGTATTATTTAGTGTCATGATATTTAGAGTGGAATCATTCAAATGCCTGTGCAATCTGCATTATTTCCCACTACTTATACCATGATCCTTAAAATGAAGCTTTTTCTTTTTCTCAGTATTCTTACATTTAAACAAAAACATTCTTCCGTTTGATTTCTTTCTTTCTCTAAGCATCCAGATTCTGTACATCCTTCAAAAACTATCTCCGACCTTCACTTCTACACTTATTTAGCATGAGCTCCCTTCCCAAAGCAAGTATCACTTCCGGTGAATCTATCTAGAATTTTATCTGTACCCTCATTTTCTACTTGGCCTTACAGTGACTTGCTGTACTGTCTTTTGTGTCCTTAATACATTTTGCTTCGGGAGTACATAGTTTACATCTTTTTCATGGTCCAAATGATCTGGTGTGCCTTGCACATGGTAGACAATCAGGGGCAAAAAATCATATCTATACACTATTAGTCAATGAAATTAAGTGAAAGCCCTTATTTAGCCTGAGTTTTCTAGGACTTTGCTATTGTATAGAGTCAATACAGAATTTTATCTAGGCTCCTAAAATTCCTTTATGATGGTTATTTATTCAGTACTTGCTCTAGACCAGGAGCAGGATTTCCAGTCTTAAAAATGTTATTTGTAGCCGGATATACTATATTTACAACACATAAACGATTTCCCTTTTTATTAGCTTAAATATTTAGAAATACACATACCATTTCTGAGTTCCTAAAGTTTTTCAAAATCACATTTATTGAGGTATAATTTATGGGTACAGTTTGATGAGCTTTGACCTGCTTTCTGTTACTATAGATAAGATTTGTCTTCTTTGAATAATGTCATATAAATGGAATGATGCAGCATGCAATTAGTTTCTTGCTGCTTTCGCTCAGCATGACATTTTTGAGATTTGTCCTTGTTGTTATGTACATTAGTATTGTTTTCTTTTATATAGTATAGATATATCACATGTCCATGTACTCGTTAGATATTTAGGTTGTTGCCAGGTTTTGGCTTTTGTTTTCTGTTGCTGTGTGGCGCATTACTGCAAACTCAGCAGCTTCAAACAATGCACATATTCATTATCTTACAGACTCCTGGATCAGGAGTCTAGGCACAGCTCAGCAGGGCTCTCTGCAAGGCTGTAAACAATGTATCTGCCAGGACTGGGTTCTCATCTGAACTCTTCACTGGGGAAGGACTGTTTTCCAAACTCAGTCAGGTTTTGGGCACAATTCATTTCCTAGCAGCTGTAGAAGACATGATGGCTTGCTCCTTGGAAGCCAGAAATGGAAAGTGACACTTTCTGTATAGAGAGTCTGCTGTCAAGGTGAAATCTTATATAATGTAGTGTAACCACGGGAGTGATATGGCAATACTCTGCCATGTTTCATTGGTTAGAAGCAAGTTCCAGGTCCCACCTACACTCAAGAGGAAAGAATTACTCCAAGGCATGAACACTGGCCACCTTTAAGTCCACCTTTAAGTCCACTGGCCACCTTTAAGTCCACTGGCTATTGTGAATCAGTTTGCTATGAATGCTTATGTACAAGATTTTGGGTGGACATACGTTTTTGTTTCTTTTGGATAAACACCAAGAGTGGAAATGCTGGGATAAGTGGTAAGAGCATATTTAATTTTTTAATAACCTGCCAAGCTATTTTTGAGAGTGGTTTTACCATTTTAAATTCCTACCAAAATGTATAGGATTTCCAGTTAGTCCACATTCTTACCAACATCTGGTAATGTCAGTTGCTTTATTGTTAGCCCTTCAGTAGATGTGTAGTGGTATCTCATTTTTGCTTTTATTTTCCCTTTCTTTAACAGTTAATGATTTTGACCATTTTCTAATGTGTTTATTGGCCATCCGGATATTCCTTTTTTGAGTGTCTATTCAAATCTTTGGGCCTTCTTTTTGTTGGGTTCTTTGCATTAACATTTTTGATACAAGCCATATGTCAGAAAAATATACTGTGAACATTTTCTTTGTTGTTTTCAAAGAGCAGAAGGTTTTAATTCTCAGATCTATTTTATTGTTTTTTTTCTTTTCTATTCTGTGCTTTTTGCACTCTATCTAAGTAATCTTTACCTACCCCAAGCTCTCAAAAGTTTCTCCTAAGTTTTCTTCTACAGGATTTATAAATTTGTCTTTTTTGTTTGGTATATAATCAATTTCAAATTAATTTATATATAAGGTGTAAGGTAAGAGTAAATTTTATTTTTTTTCATATAAATACCTAGTTGTTTCAACATATTTTTTTGATAAGACTATTATTTTATCTTGGCTCCCTTGGAAAAAATTGACCATATATGCCTGGATCTCTTTATACTGTTTCATTAATCTACATGTCCTTATGACAATACACCAATGTCTTGGTTACTCTAATTCTATAGTAAATCTTCAAATCAAGTGTTTTAAGTTCTCCAACTTTCTGTTTCTCTTTCATGATACATTGGCTATTTTTGAAAATCCTTTTTATTTAAATAAAAAATTTAAAATAATTTTGTCAATTTTAGTTAAAAAAACTGGCTTGGATTTTGATTAGGATTATGTTAATCTAGATCAATTTGGGAAAAATATTCAGTGTTCAGATCCATGAATATGGTATAACTGTCCATTCATATAGGTCTTCTTTAATTTTTGTCAGCAATGTTTTATAGTTTTCAATGTATAGGCTCCTGCACAACTTTTTTGGTTAAATATATCCTTAAATTTTTGTGGTTTTGGACATTGTTGTAAATGGTATTTTTGTTGAAATATTGCATTATTCATTGCCTGTATATAGAAATACAATTGACTTTTATAAATTGATTTTGTATCCTATGGACTTAATAATTCATATCATAATTCTTGTAACATTTTAATCTTTCCCTTAAAATTTGTTATAATTCACCAGTAAAGCCATCTAGGTGTTGAATTTTATTTGGGGGAAAGGTTTTTAATACAAATTAATTTTCTTTAACAAATATACAATTTTTCAGATTTTAAATTAAGTTTTAGTAATTTGTATCTTTCAAGATATTTGTCTATTTCATATAATTTGTCATATATTGACATAAAGTGGTTCATAATACTCTATTACTATCCTTTAATACCTCTATAGTCTGTAGTGATATCTCCTCTTTATTTCTCATATTGATAATTTCTGGTCATTTTTATTTCAAAGAATCAGCTTTTGCTTTTATTAATTTTCTATATTGTCTGTCTGTTTTCTGTTTCTTTGTTTCACTTTTTTATTACTGTCTTCTTTCTAGTTAAATTTATAGATTCTAAAGTTGAAATATAGATCACTGCTATTGAACCTTTTCTTTTCTAATATAAACATCTTATAGTCATGGCCCAGCATATGTTCAATCATAGTGAATGTTCTACCTAGATTCTCTATAATTCAGCTTTGGGGTAGATTGTTCTGTCAAATGTCATTTAGGTCAAATTGGGTGATGATGTTGGTTAAGTCATCTATAGCCATTTTGATTTTCTGTATGTTTTCTTTCTTTCAATTTGTGAGAAAAGAATGTTGAAATATCTAACTGTATTTGTGTCAGTTCTTTTAGTTTTTACTGTAACAATTTTGAAGTTCCGTTATTAGGTGCATACACATTCAAGATTGTTTTTGTCTTCTTGATGAATTACCCTTTATCTTTATGAAATGTTCATCTTTACCTTTGGTAGCTTTTCTTGTTTCGAAGTTTTCTTTTTTAGATATTAATATTGCCATTCTAGCTTTCTAATAATTAGTGTTTGCTACATAGCATATATTTTTCCATTTTTCAATTTTTAGCCTAATTATGTCTTTACATATAAAATGAGTTTCTCATGATAGTTTGTGTTGAAATTTGCTCTTTTGTCTTATCTATTTTTTTCTTTTAATTGTGCTTTAAGTCATTACAGGTAAAATTATTATTGCAATAATTATTGCAATGCTTTTTAAAATAACATTATACTACTTCACATATACCATAAGAATCTTTTTAAAATATTTATTTATTTAATCAATTTATTTATTTTTTGGCTGCATCGGGTCTTTGTTGTGGCACGTAAGCTTTTTCTCTCTAGTTGTGGTGCGTGGGCTCCAGGGTGCATGGGATCTGTAGTTACGGCACACAGGCTCTGTAGTTGTGGCACGTGGGCTTAGTTGCCCTGTGGCATGTGGGATCTTAGTTCCCCTACCAGGGATCGAACCTGTGTCCCCTGCATTAGAAGGTGGATTCTTTACCATTGGACCACTAGGAAAGTCCCAAGAATCTTGCAGTAATATACTTCCATATATATATGTATATATATATATATATATATGTATATAGTAATATACTTCCATGTATACCATATATTCCATAGGGTATACACCCCTACCATCTTTTGTTCTGTGGTTATCATATATATTACTCCTACACAGACCATAAAACCTACCATATATTGATTTTATTTTTAAGCAGTTATCTTTTCAATAAGTTAAAACTTAGGAAAAATTTAAAACATTTATCATTTCTGTCACTCCACATTCCTTTGTGTTGATCCAAGTATCCTCCTGGTATCATTTTCTTTCTGTCTAAAAAACCTCTTTTCATTCTTCTTGTAATATGGGTCTGCTAGTGATAAAATTTCTTTTTTCTTTCTCTGAAAAAGAAACTTCATTTTGGCTTCATATTTGAAAGATTTCTAGATTCACATTTTTTTTTCTTTCAACACTTTAAAGGTGTCTCATTATCTTCTGGATTTTATGTTTCTAATAGGATATCTGCTGTATTGCTTATATTTGTATGTCATATGCCTCTTCCCCACTATGGTTGCCTTTAAGAATTTCTCTTTATGAATGGCTTTAACTAATTAGATTATGATATACTTTGGTGTGTTTTTGTTTGTTTATTTGTTGTTTGCTTTAACCAGTTTAGAATTTGTTGAGCTTATTTCAACTGTAGGATTGTAACTTTAATCAAATTATGAACATTTCAACCATGATTTCCTCTTTTTTTTTATGTCTCCCCACTCTCCTTATCTATTAGGACTCCAATTGCACAAATGTTAGATTGTTTGATATTGTCCCAAAGTCGCTAGGATTCTATTTGTTTGGGTCTTTTTTGGTTATTGTTGTTAAGTCATTTTTTTCCTGACTGTGCTTTATTTTGGGTAGTTTTATTGCTGTATTTACAAGGTTAGTGATCTTTTCTTTTGAAGTGCATAATTTGCTATAAATTTCAGCCAATGAAATTTTTATTGCAGATATTCTATTTTTCATTTTTAAAAGTTCCATTTGTTCCACTAGGTTCTGTCTTCATTAAGCTCATCTTTTTATTTTAGTCCTTGAGCATATTTATAATAGCATTTATAACATCTGTGTCTCCTAATTCCATAATCTCTAAGATTTCTACATCTATTTCTATTTTCTTAATTTTCTCCGTTTTTACGAGTCACATTTTTCACTATTTCAGATACTTATTTTTGATTGGATGCTGAACATTATAATTGTACATTTGTGAGTACTAGATTTCCTTGAATAGCTTAAAATTTTTTTTTTTAAATGTGTTTGGCAGGCAGTTAAGTTACCCATAGATCATCTTGATCATTTTGAGGCTAAGTCAGGTCTAGGGTTGATGTTACTCTAGGTCTTGTCCTGTCCCACTACTGTGGTTTGATTTGGTTGGGAGTCTCTACAGGAGGTTTTACATATTCTATGTGGTCTCTCCAATCTGGATGGTGAAAACTTGAACAGTTTCTGTGCTTATGTGAGCTCTGGGATTTGTTTGGTTTACAGATTTTTGGTAATATTCTTTCACCAGATGTTGTTTTTTGTCCAGCATGATAGAATTTTGCTCTAAACATGCACAGATTGGCAATCAGCCAAGGAGTCAAGTGAACACCATGGAGTATTCTGGGGCTATTTCTTGGAATAGCTTCCTCCTCTCAAGTAATATGACCCATAAATTCCAGCCACTTTGACACAACTCCAAACTCTGTCTTCTCCACTCAGCATTCTTTGCTTAGCTTCCCTACTTGTACTAAAATCTTGGAAAATCTCTCTAGGTAAAAAGCTGGGGCAATCATAGGAGTCATTTCATTTGTTTCCCCTCCCTCAAAGATCACAGTCCTGTGCTGCCTACTGTCCAATATCTGAGAATAAGTGTTTAATATATTTTGTCCAGTCTTAAACTTGGTTATGGTAGAAAGATGTGTCCAGATCTGTTTCTCCCTCATGAGTGGGAACAGAAGGTTTTCAATGTCTTTGTTTCTGAACAAAGGTTTTTAATGCCAGAATTTCTTTAAACCAGGGGATCTTTTTAAAAAAAATTATATATATCTTTTTAACATCTTTATTGGAGTATAATTGCTTTACAATGTTGTGTTAGTTTCTGCTGTAAAACAAAGTGAGTGAGCTATACATATACCTATATCCCCATACCGCCTCCCTCTTCCCTCTTGCATCTCCCTCCACCCTCCCTATCCCACCCCTCTAGGTGGTCGCAAAGCACTGAGCTGATCTCCCTGTGCTCTGCAGCTGTTTCCCACTAGCTATCTATTTTACATTTGGTAGTGTATATATGTCAATGTCACTCTCTCACTTCATCCCAGCTTATCCTTCCCCCTCCCTGTGTCCTCAAGTCCATTCTCTACATCTGTGTCTTTATTCCTGTCCTGGCCCTAGGTTCTTCAGAACCACTTTTTTTTTTTAGATTCCATATATATATGTTAGCATATGGTATTTATTTTTCTCTTTCTGACTTACTTCACTCTGTATGACAGATTCTAGGTCCATCCACCTCACTACAACACATCAATTTCATTTCTTTATATGGCTGAGGAATATTCCATTGTATATATGTGCCATATCTTCTTTGTCCATTCATCTGTCGACGGACACCTAGGTAGCTTCCACATCCTGGCTATTGTAAATAGTGCTGCAATGAGCATTGTGGTACATGACTCTTTTTGAATTATGGTTTTCTCAGGGTATATGTCCAGTAGTGGGATTGCTGGGTTGTATGGTAGTTCTATTTTTAGTTTTTTAAGGAACCTCCATACTGTTCTCCATAGTGGCTGTATCAATTTACATTCCCACCAACAGTGCAACAGGGTTCCCTTTTCTCCACACCCTCTCCAGCATTTAATGCTTATAGATTTTTTGATGATGGACATTCTGACCAGTGTGAGCTGATACCTTATTGTAGTTTTGATTTGCATTTCTCTAATGATTACTGGTGTGGAGCATCCTTTCACGTGTTTGTTCGCAATCTGTATATCTTCTTTGGAGAAATGTCTATTTAGGTCTTCTGCCCAGTTTTGGATTGAGTTGTTTGTTTTGTTGATATTGAGCTGCATCACCTGCTTGTATATTTTGGAGATTAATCTGTTGTCAGTTGCTTCATTTGCAAATATTTTCTCCCATTCTGAGGGTTGTCTCTTTGTCTTGTTTATGGTTTACTTTGCTGTGTAAAAGCTTTGAAGTTTCATTAGGTCCCATTTGTTTATTTTTGGTTTTATTTCCATTTCTCTAGGATGTGAGTCAAAAAGGATCTTGCTGTGATTTATGTCATAGAGTGTTTTGCCTGTGTTTTCCTCTAAGATTTTGATAGTGTCTGGCCTTACATTTAGGTCTTTAATCCATTTTGAGTTTATTTTTGTGTATGATGTTAGGGAGTGTTCTAATTTCATTCTTTTACATCTAGTTGTCCAGTTTTCCCAGCATCAATTATTGAAGAGGCTGTCTTTTCTCCATTGTATATTCTTGCCTCCTTTATCAAAGATAAGGTGACCATATGTGCCTGGGTTTATCTCTGGGCTTTCTATCCTGTTCCACTGATCTGTATTTCTGTTTTTGTGCCAGTACCATACTGTCTTGATTACTGTAGCTTTGTAGTACAGTCTGAAGTCAGAGAGCCTGATTCCTCCAGCTCCTTTTCCTTTCTTAAGATTGCTTTGGCTATTCGGGGTCTTTTGTGTTTCCATACAAAGTGTGAAATTTTTTGTTCTAGTTCTGTGAAAAATGCCAGTGGTAGTTTGATAGGGATTGCATTGAATCTGTAGTTGCTTTGGGTAGTATACTCATTTTCACAATGTTGATTCTTCCAATCCAAGAACATGGTATATCTCTCCATCTGTTTGTATCATCTTTAATTTCTTTCATCAGTGTTTTATGGTTTTCTGCATACAGGTCTTTTGTCTCCTTAGGTAGGTTTACTCCTAGGTATTTTATTCTTTTTGTTGCAGTGGTAAATGGGAGTGTTTCCTTAATTTCTCTTTCATATTTCTCATCATTAGTGTATAGGAATGCAAGAGATTTCTGTGCATTAATTTTGTATCCTGCTACTTTACCAAATTCATTGATTAGCTCTAGTAGTTTTCTGGTAGCATCCTTAGGATTCTCTATGTATAGTATCATGTCATCTGCAAAAGATGACAGCTTTACTTCTTCTTTTCTGATTTGTATTCCTTTTATTTCTTTTTCTTCTCTGATTGCTGTGACTAAAACTTCCAAAACTATGTTGAATAATAGTGGTGAGAGTGGACAACCTTGTCTTGTTCCTGATCCTATTGGAAATGGTTTCAGTTTTTCACCATTGAGAATGATGTTGGCTGTGGGTTTGTCATATATGGCCTTTATGATGTTTAAGTAAGTTTCCTCTATGCCTACTTTCTGGAGGGTTTTTATCATAAATGGTGTTGAATTTTGTCAAAAGGTTTTTCTGCATCTATTGAGATAATCATATGGTTTTTATTCTTCAATTTTTTAATATGGTGTATCACATTGATTGACTTGCGTATATTGAAGAATCCTTGCATTCGTGGAATAAACCCCACTTGATCATCGTGTATGAGCCTTATAATGTGTGTTTGCTAGTATTTTGTTGAGGATTTTTGCATCTATGTTCATCAGTGATATTGGCCTGTAGTTTTCTTTCTTTGTGACATATTTGTCTGGTTTTGGTATCAGGGTGATGGTGGCCTTGTAGAATGAGTCTGGGAGTGTTCTTCCCTCTGCTATATTTTGGAAGAGTTTGAGAAGGATAGGTGTTAGCTCTTCTCTAAATGTTTGCTAGAATTCGCCTATGAAGCCATCTGGTCCTGGGCTTTTGTTTGTTGGAAGAGTTTTATTCATAGTTTCAATTTAAGTGCTTGCGATTGGTCTGTTTATATTTTCTATTTCTTTCTGGCTCCATCTTGGAAGGTTGTACTTTTCTAAGAATTTGTCCATTTCTTCCAGGTTGTCCATTTTATTGGCATATAGTTTCTTGTAGTAATCTCTCATGATCCTTTGTATTTCTGCAGGGTCAATTTTTACTTCTCCTTTTTCATTTCTAATTCTGTTGATTTGAATCTTTTCCTTTTTTTTTCTTGATGAGTCTGGCTAGTGGTTTATCAATTTTGTTTATCTCCTCAAAGAACCAGCTTTTTGTTTTATTGATTTTTGCTATTGTTTCCTTCATGTCGTTTTCATTTATTTCTGATCTGAAATTTATGATTTCTTTCCTTCTGGTAACTTTGGGGTTTTTTGTTCTTCTTTCTCTAATTGCTTTAGTTGTACGGTTAGGTTGTTTATTTGAGACTTTTCTTGGTTCTTGAGGTAGGATTGTATTGATATAAACTTCCCTCTTAGAACTGCTTTTGTTGAATCCCACAGGTTTGGGGTCATCGTGTGTTCATTGCCATTTGTTTCTAGGTATTTTCTGATTTCCTCTTTGATTTCTTCAGCTATCTCTTGGTTAGTTAGTAGTGTATTGTTTAGCCTCCATGTGTTTGTATTTTTTACAGTTTTTTTCCTGTAATTTAAACCTAGTCTCATAGCATTGTGGTTGGAAAAGTTACTTGATATGATTTCAATTTTTTAAAATTTACTAATGCTTGATTTGTGACCCAAGATATGATTTATCCTGGAGAATGTTCCATGAGCACTTGAGAAGAAAGTGTATTCAGTTGTTTTTGGATGGAATGTCCTATAAATATCAATGAAGTTCATCTTGTTTAATGTATCATTTAAGCTTGTGTTTCCTTATTTATTTTCATTTTGGATGATCTGTCCATTGGTGAAAGTGGGGTGTTAAAGTCTCCTACTATGATTGTGTTACTGTTGATTTCCCCTTTTATGGCTCTTAACACTTGCCTTATACAATGAGGTTCTCCTATGTTGGGTGCATAAATGTTTACAATTGTTATATCTTCTTGGATTGATCCCTTGATCATTATGACATGTCCTTCTTTGTCTCTTGTAATAGTCTTTATTTTAAAGTCAATTTTGTCTGATATGAGAATTGCTACTCCAGCTTTCTTTTGATTTCCATTTGCATGGAGTATCTTTTTCTATCCCCTTACTTTCAGTGTGTGTGTGTCCCTATGTTTGAAGTGTGTCTCTTGTGGAAAGCATATATACGGGTCTTGTGTTTGTATCCGTTCAGCTAGTCTATGTATTTTGGTTGGAGCATTTAATCCATTTAAATTTAGGGTAATTATCCATATGTATGTTCCTATTACTATTTTCTTAATTGTTTTGCATTTGTTATGGTAGGTCTTTTCCTTCTCTTGTGTTTCCTGCCTAGAGAAGTTCCTTTAGCATTTGTTGTAAAGCTGGTTTGGTGGTGCTGAATTCTTTTAGCTTTTTCTGTAAAGATTTTAATTTCTTGGTCGAGTCTGAATGAGATCTTTGCTGGGTAGAGTAATCTTGGTTGTAGGTTTTTCCCTTTCATCACTTTAAATATGTCCCACCACTCCCTTCTGGTTTTCAGTTTCTGCTGAAAGATCAGCTGTCAACCTTATGGGGAGTCCCTTGTATGTTATTTGTTTCTTTTCCATTGCTGCTTTTAATATTTTTTTCCTTGTATTTCATTTTTGATAGTTTGATTAGTATGTGTCTTGGCATGTTTCTCCTTGGATTTGTCCTGTATGGGACTCTGTGTGCTTCCTGGACTTGATTGACTATTTCCTTTCCCATATTAGGGAAGTTTTCAACTATAATCTCTTCAAATATTTTCTCAGACCCTTTCTTTTTCTCTTCTTCTTCTGGGACCCCTATAATTCAAATGTTGATGCATTTTATGTTGTCCCAGAAGTCTCTGAGACTGTCCTCAATTATTTTCATTCTTTTTTCTTTATTCTACTCTGCAGTAGTTATTTCCAGTATTTTATCTTCCAGGTCACCCATCTGTTCTTCTGCCTCAGTTATTCTGCTATTGATTCCTTCTAGAGAATTTTTATATTTTGTTTACTGTGTTGTTCATCATTGTTTGTTTGCTCTTTAGTTTTTCTATGTCCTTGTTAAACGTTTTTTGTATTTTCTCCATTCTATTTCCAAGATTTTGGATAACTTTACTATCATTACTCTGAATTCTTTTTCAGGTAGACTGCCTATTACCTCTTCATTTGTTTGGTCTGGTGGGTTTTAAACCAGGGGATCTTAATAGAGCATATTTAGAGTATGTGTCAGGCACTCCTTTGGTTGTCTCAAGAATATTTTCTTGTATGTGCTATTCTGGTTCCCGTTTACAGATTGAAAAAACAGGAGAAGTCAAATAATTTACCCAAGGTCCCACATCTAGGAAAGGGCACAGGTGTCTCTCACACCTAGCACAGCCTGACACTAGTCTGTACTCTTCATTGGTACTGTCATGATATAGCAGGTTTGTTTTACTCCCTTGGGCATATCTTATAAGTGAAAGAAATAAACTTTATTAATGATTTACAATAAAAACAGCAGGTTGTTTTCAAAGTTATCTCTTTTTCCTTTCGTATTATTTGTACATGGTATTTTTTTTTGAGGGGCATACAAGGTGTCATGTTATATTTAGGAGTCTATTATGGTTACATGGAAATTTTTCCTGCAAAAATATCTCATCTTTCATTAGTGACCTCTGGGAAATGGTTGTGAACAACTACTGTAAACTGTAAGTGTTATGGATAGTTAATCAGAAGTTTATAGCTGAAAGAATAACAGATAAAAAAAGTGAGAATCCAAGAGCCACATAACCAAACAACAAAAGATACAATACTAGGTGTTGAAGGTTGAAATAAATCTGGGCAAGTTCTTATTTATTCAGGGAGCAACAAACTCACATGAGCTATTTTTTTTCTGGCAATGGACTTTGAAATTCTCCTTTGTCTTTCTGAAAATTTCCTTTCTTACTCTTGAACATCAAATCCTCATAGACATGAGATAGTCGAGGGAGGGAAGTGGCAGTAAACAGAAGGAAGAGTCTAACTACAATTGTTCTCTTTATGTAACTGTATTTTTCTTCTTTAATTGTATTAAATTTAAAACCTTGTGGCTGTAGTCTTGTGACTACAATAAACTTGTCAAGACTCCATGCAATTTTCTAGAAGGGAAAGTGAAGGTGTAGTCTCCTGTCGTCTTCATCCAGGTAACCCATCAAGCATGGGACTGAGGGTCTGGTGAGACCTTTCAAAGACAGGATCACAGTTTAGAGCCATAAATGGAACTGAAGTGTCTGCCCAGCTGGAAACTGTCTGTGTGCAGTTTATGTCACGTGGCCCGATACAAGGTTTAACTGAACAGTTCTGTCTTCCCAAGGTTTATCTGTGGTCATGATATGTAAAATATAAATGTTATTAAGGTGCTTTGAAACATATCCCACCTGGCTGTAGTCCTAGGAGCCAAAAGAAAAAAAAAATGCCTAAGAGAGTAGAAATTCAGCATTTTTATTATATTCAACAGATTTTCTTTAAGACATTTGCCTTAATGGTGTTAATGGGCTCTAATGTACCCTTATCTTTACCAAATCCTTTCACTTAAAAAAAAAGTAGAAACGTTAAGGAAATTAAACATGAGTAGGTGAGGGGGAGCTGGTGCAAAGAATCTGACAGCTTTGAATGTCTGTCATTTTGCATTGCCCTGTAAGGTTTTCCTAAGTATTTTGTTCAAAAAAAGAACTCTAATGCAAGTTTCAAAATTTAGTTTAGATAGAACAAATTCTTGATTTTCAATTTCTCATGTGAGAATTGTACATGTTTTATTATGCTTTCTTACATTGTATCCCTATTTAACATGTCCTTACTTATATATATTCAATATATATTTTATGTAATGTTATATATTATATAATTAATAATATATATTAACATTATCAATATGTTAATTAATGACATATAGTTCTATATATAAATATATGTATATATATTTCTGTCTCCTATTGCATTATATATTTGTACTTTTTTCTGTAGTGAATATTACATATCTACTATATTTATATAATATAGATGTATATATATGCGTGTGTATACATTCTCCCCACCCCTATTTTCTGTAGCATGTACTCTTATAAGCCACCATGAACAATTTGGGTGTAGAGGCAGTTATGGGTTAATTAATTAAGTAAACAGAAGAGCTATAGTAATTACAGCCTAAGTATGTAACACCTTCTTCTTTAATAGTTTCATTAACCGTAAATGTGAAGCTCTGGGAGGGAAAGCAGGAAGGAGAAAGACCATGTATATCCAAACCAGAGCACAACTGATGGAAAGGGTAAAGGTCAAATAAATTTTGATTTTAATGTTACTTAACACTTTCAGTGCCTTAGAGAAGAAGGTAGACAGAGTTCAACAAAAAGATACTGTTGAAACCCTGCAGAGCTGATAGCACAATAGCTCTGAGGGAAGCAGAATGACTTGCAAAGAGATCTCAGGCTACAAAGGCCATTGGCCTGGGAGGGGTTAAGCAACTTTATCTGATCTTCAGCTCTTTTACTAAACAATTAATGACCTATAGTCTGGAGAAGGTAAAAGCTAGAAGTGAAGCCAGGGCTCCTCAGGACTCCAGCTGGCATTAAATGACAAGGAAGAATTCAGAAGCCAGACAAAGATGTTATTATGAGCCACGGGCAAGGAACAAAATAAAAATTTTTTAAAGTTGTGGGGGAAGAATGGAAAACAGAACTTAGGAGCAGCTTTATGCTTGGTTTTTAAGTAAACTAAACTTCAGTTGTTAAATCTTTTGCCTTTGTTGTTAAACTTGTTTGATAAAATTTCAGTTGCAGAATATTTTAAATGCTGCTAATGAAAGCACTGATAAATAACAGGGTTTGTGAAAAGTTTATAATCCTTGCAAATTGAAATATGATGATCAATAGTTGTTCGTTTAACTTCTCATCTAAACCAAAGGGCAGGAGACATTCGTGGATTAAATTCTTTGAAAATGGTGCTGGTTGTCATCTCAGCAGAAAAAAGAATCTTGATTTATTTCCTTGCTATTTTGTTAGAAAAACACTCTAATCTCATAGGCTTAGTTAATGGACTCTGAGAATTACCAAGCTGCAAAAGATAAAAACTAATGACTTTAAACATTAATGTTATGTCAATATTATTGAAAGAAAGAAAAGATCTCTAAAAACCTTAGGATCATAAAATACTTATTAGAATTTTATATACCAGTATTGTGGGGACTGGAATATGTGTTAAACTAATCTGAAAATGAACAGAAAAAGGTACTGATTATGGTACTATGGAGACATCCAGTATGGACTAGATACAAATGAGTTGATATAGACAAAGAGCTGACATTGCTTTAGGTCTTGGGCATGGAGGGATCTCCAAAATAGGCAATTGGATGGCTTTGGGACCACCGTGTTCATCTTCCATCACAATCCACTTATTAAGTTCCTAATTGCTATGTCAGTAAACTAGGTATAGCACATGGAGCCTGCTTTCTGAGGGGGTCTTGGATGTAAAAGGACATAAGAGGATATAGACAATAGAATTCTAAAAGGATGAACCGAGACTTGAGTGAATAATATGGTGTGAACATCAGATGTACATGAAGAAAGTGTGCATTTTAAGGTTAGGAGAAGGCTATGTGATCGCAATTACAAGTGGTGCCTTAGGACTGCCATTAGGTTAAAGTCAAAGGCCCACCAATGGCGTGAAATAACAAGATTTGGCAAGATGTGTGGCACGGAACTCATAGACACAAACCTGAAGCAAAGTAATCTCATAATATTCAAAAGACTTTATCATTTTAACCTACCATTGTTTGTCCTATTGTTTAAACCTAATTTCTGCTTCTTAAACCTGTTGCTTGATAATGCTTGTTTCAAGGATTTCCTCCCAACCCCCCCCCCCACCCCCCACCACCAGACTCTTGTGTGCTCCCAGGGTAAATCCTGCGTAAATGTCCCACTGACCCCATTAAGGCCTGGCGCTCTACTCCAGTTTAGTACTTACTAGAAGAGAATCAACAGGTATGGTTACTACCGTAATTTCAACTTTAAAGTCTAAGTTAGTGAATATGGTGTACCTGGTGTCCTTGCTGAGCCCAAGGAAATTGGGTGGCCTCTCTCTACATCTTTCTGCATCTATTTGCATCAACTAAATTATGTTTAGATTCTCTCCAGGAAGAAGAAAAAGAATATTTGGTGCCTGGGAGAAAATCTAACCTGAAGGAAGAAGGATTGGCATGAAAAGGTAGATTCAGCCACAGGGTCAGTGGTAGTTTCAGGGACAGGGTTAGGACCATGGTAGTAGCATCATTGGTGACAGTGACACCTATAGAAGAATGTGGCCCGAGACAGGATGGTACTGTGGGTCGTGGCAGCCTGGAATCAAACATCAGCTATGCAGGTGGAATAACAGGAAAAAAGCTATGCAGTCCTGGGACTATGCAATCGCTATAGCTTCACCCAGGGGATTGTGACATGGTTGAAAAAAAGAAGTTTTTCTCAACCCTATTTTCCCAGCAACCAGCATTGGGTCATACAAATAGTGGGTGCTCAAATGATATTTCTTAAATGAATGAATAAATGAATGACACAGAGTCAATTGGCCTTGGAGCCATAAAAGGGGACAACCACCTGAGGGTTATCTCAAAACACGTATGCCCAGGCTCCCTCCGGCACATGTGCTAGAGATCTTCCTTTTGCCCATTCAGATCCACTGTCCATCTTCTCCATGGTGCTCTATGCCCAGGGAAGCTGATCTTTATGAGCTACAACAACAGACTTCCTGACCCCCTAGCGTTTTGCTAGATTTTCTCAATGGATGGCTAGAAAAGACCAGGAAGAGAGCGAGATTAGGTCATTATTCTTCAGCCTGTCTCCCTGCGTTGGCTAAAGCCCTCTGCTGAGGGTTACTGGGCAGTCCCTCTGTAAAGCTAACCAATCTAGGTTCTGGTAACAACTCATCTCTTTCCCTTTTAGGGTCCTCACTCCTCTCTTGTTTGTAGTTCTAAAATGCTGGAGTACTGTATTATTCCTTCTTTGCTGGTTTAGCCCTGCCCGTACCATGGTAAAGCGCACCTACATTAATTTCTCTTTAAATTACCCATTTTTATTTCGCCAGCTCTTTTCTGTTGGGCTCCTGATTGATGTACCTACTAAAGTAGTATTCCTAGTGTTGGGACCTGGACATGAATATTTTGAAAACATTTCATAGATACATCTAATGAGCATTCATGACTATGAACTACTGATCCAGGCATACCAGACTTACTACAGTCCTGAAACGCCCTCATGAGCTGTCATGCTTCTGTATATTTTGTTCATGCTGTTTACACTGTTTAACCTCATAATTTCCATCTCACTTCCTTCTCTGGAGTGCTCTCACTCATGCTTACGAAGTCTGGTTTATGTGGTTTTTCTGAAATCCTTTGGGAATCTTGTCTTCTTTACTCATTCTCTATACTGTCTGACACATAGTAGGTCATCAATAAACATTACTTGAAGAATGGATAAGTCAGTAAACTGGGGTAAGTGCTTTAGTAGATTACAAAATGAATAAGATATACTCCCTGCCCTGTCAATAATAGGAAGGTATTGTACATTGTAAGGCAGAGTATAAGACATACCATAAAATCTTACTTCCTTGTTCAATGGAGAAAGGATCTTAATTAATTTCCAGTTCACTAAAGACAGGTATAAAAGATAGAGATGAGTGTGCCTAGGGGAGGAGGTGGTAGAATTGTGGTAAGGGAAGTGCACATGTGATTGGCACAGAAGAACAGCATGAACAAAGATACAGATGAAGGAAACCAGGAAGGATGTTTCCATAAACAAGGAAAAGAAGTAAGTCAGGAAGAGCACCTAGAAACAGGAGGCATGGCACACGATGTAGGAGGAAGACCACACGGAGAAGCACCAGGGTGGATCAGGAGGCAGGAGGAGCAGGAGAAAAATGTGGACAAGAGCCTTTGCTGTGATTTCGTGGAAAGAATGGGCGAGGTAGGTAAGTAGGCTTTTAGATTGGCTGGTTTGACTAATTCAGTGGGCTATGGGGCATATAATGCTCTTAGTTAGCTGACACCTGATCCTGGGATGATTAGGGGAGGGAGATAGCGGCCTGGAGTGGGAGACCTCAATAAAGGAGGTGGTTGGATGTGTAGGCTTTGGACTGGTTAATCTGCATTTGAAAATCACACTTGAAGTTGAGTTGTTTACTCTTTCCAGGAATCCAGGGAGGGGCAGTCTCTCCAGTGTCAGCAAGCCTCAGATGTCAAAGCAACACGATACAGAAAATAAAAGACATGGTTTATGCAGGCAGGTTGGAGACACATTGTGCAGGGACTTGAGGTTTAGATTCAGCAGTCTATATTTAATCAAGTAGATAATGGGGTAGAAAGGGTACAGACCTGAATACACTATTCAAACTTATCAATACGTACAACACTGCTTTATATATAAAGTAATAATTTTTCTTTTTTATGTCTTATTTGGTGACAAGGAACAATATTTTGGGGGGTGAGGGAGCTTTAGCTATGTATGTGCTAGCCTAGTACAGACCATAGTCTTAGCCAACCTCTGTAGAATCCAGGTTTTCCTGTATTTACTGGCTGTGTTACCTTGTGTCAGGTGTCAACACGTCAGGTGTTTTGCTTCTGTTTCTTCATTTGCTAAAATGGAAGTGATTATAGAACATATCTTACAGCATTGTGAAGATTCAATGAGATAATGCAAGGAAAACACTTTTTAAGTCCTTGGCAAATAGTAAGCACTCAGTAAGTGTAAACTACGATTTGTATGTGTGTGTGTGTGTGTGTGTGTGTGTGTGTGTGTGTGTGTGTGTGTGTATGTGTGTGTGTAGGTATTCATCCCCATTTAGGTTCTTTTGCTGCTTCCTTCCAGCCTTGAGGTGAAGTCCTCTACTTCTATTTGAAGAAGAAATCATTTCCTTGCTTCCCATCCTTCTTATGCAGACCGTATCCCAGAGAAGATCTTGGGGTACAGTTGTGGCAGTAGGGTCCTACTCCTCATACCCATGACACATTAGATAAGAAGGAGGTCAAAGAATAAAGCTCAAGATAGAAAAATACACTTCTACCTCTGAACCCAATCCTATACCCATACATTTAGAGATAATCTCCACAAGTGTCTATTTCACAATAGAAAGTAGAAAGAATTCACCATTTGCAGAAATCTTCTGGGAAACCTTTTGCAAAATCTTGCAAAGAGTAGCAAACAAGTTTAAGATATAATATTTAGGGCTTCCCTGGTGACGCAGTGGTTGAGAGTCCGCCTGCTGATGCAGGGGACACGGGTTTGTGCCCCGGTCCGGGAAGATCCCACATGCCGCGGAGCGGCTGGGCCTGTGAGCCATAGCCGCTGAGCCTGCGTGTCTGGAGCCTGTGCTCCGCAACGGGAGAGGCCACAGCAGTGGGAGGCCCTCGTACCGAAAAAAAAAAAAAAAAAAAAAAAAAAAGATAAGATATAATATTTAGCTGTTGTTCCGATCATGGACACCATCTCTCCTGAACAATCTCAATAAGAAGCTGATAACAAATGTATTGCAAGATAAACTGTAATACTGGAAATTATAACATGAGGTAATATAATGGCAGAAGGTTTTTGATGTATTTATTATTTTTTAACAACTTTATTGGAGTATAATTGCTTTACAATGGTGTGTTAGTTTCTGCTGTGTAACAAAGTGAACCAGCTATACGTATACATATATCCCCATATCTCCTCCTTCTTGCATCTCCCTCCCACCCTCCCTATCCCACCCCTCTAGGTGGTCACAAAGCACTGAGCTGATCTCCCTTGGCAGAAGGTTTTGATGTCTGATAAAGAATATTGGAAAGGGGAGCTGATTAGTGAACGATTTGCCAGTGTTGGTTAGCCACTACTATTAAGCATTAAATGGACTCACTGATTGGTATAAGTCTACAAGTACTACTGGAAAATTCTTTCAGCTTTGCTATATCCAGATAAACGAACCCCCAGACAGAATGCTGTCTTTACTTTTTCATGGTGCCAAGCATCTTTGTGATTTCTAGTAGATTCTCTGATACCCTGCTCTTAGGAAGTGGCCTGGGAATTAAGTACAATGGCATAAACCAGTCTGTGGGGGTGTTTCTTTTAGCATAGTTTGGTTTCCTAGAGACCAATCTGGACTTACAAAGGCCAAGATCCAAATACAAGACAGTAGTGTCTCCTCGAGGTGTGGGAAACCCCCAGGACTTATCATCTCTTAGCTTTACCCACTAATTACAACAGCCTCAAATTATCTTTTGCAACATTCTCCCTGTGGGCTGATGTTTTCACGTAGGGCAGAAATAGTTGAAAGGAAAGGTGCTAGAAGTTTCCAATGGCTTGGAATCTTCAATGTAACTACAATCCCTGTTTAGCAGGTCTCTACCACAGTAGGTGTTTGTCGTCTTGCCCCAGGGCTACGTTAACTTTCCCATTTGTCACTATAGAGTCCAAAGGGACCTGCACTGTCTGGAAATTCAGCAGAACGTGACAATGGTCCACTACAATGACGACATCATGTTAATAGCAATAGCTGAACAAGAATAGCAAGTACATTGAAGCCCTTGGTGAGGTACACACTCCAGAAGACTGGAGACAAAGTCTGTGAATATCCAGGGTCAACTGCAGCAGTAACGTTTTTAGGAGTTCAATCGTTTGGCCAAGAAATTTCCTTCAAACTAAAGGACAAATTATTGCATCTCACCCGTCCCACAACTAAGGGAGTACAATGCCTTGTAGGGCCTTTGGGGGTTCTGGAAGCAGCATATTCCACACTTGAGAACACTACTTTAATACATTCTCCAAATGACAAGAAAGGCCACCCGCCTTGGGTGGGGACCATAGCAGAAAAAGGCTTTGTCCAAGGTCTGGGCAGTGATACAAGCTCTGCCACTTGAGCTAGATGACCAATAGACTCTAAGCTATTAGACATATCTGTAGTGGGAAAAGATGCCAGGTGGACTTTATGGCAAGTTTAATAGGATCATTAAGATTTAGTCCTCTAGGTTCTGGAGAGGTCCATGCCTTCTGCAAAGCGAGAATATGTGTTACCTATTTTTTTGTGTTACATGTTAACATTCACAGAAGATTATCTACCAAGGAAAAGCACTAAGTAACCAGGGAGACAGAATAACCAGCCAGTTGACATATGTAACTTTTGTCTTTAGCCACTTTAGGGCTGGTACAATGAGTTAATCTATAACATAGCTAAGGTGGCAAGGATGAACACTATACATGCATGGGCCCACCAGCATGGGCCCACCCACGAAGCTGATATCCTGCATAGCAACGCAGAAAAAACACTGAGCCCCTAATGCAGCGCCATCCCTTGAAAAACAGCCACCAGCCACACACATGCTGGCAAGTTGATTACACTGGACCTCTTCCACTGTGGAAGGGGCTGTAATTTATCCTAATTAATTATAATTGATAAATAGTCTGGGTGTGTGTTTCCCTTTCTTTCTCATAGGATCTTAGCCAGCTCTGCTATCTGAAGGCTTATAGTGAGAGAGTGGCCACGTGAATATGAGATCCCTTGGTTTTGTCATATGCTACACTCCTAGACACTGCCAGTCTGATGGAGTATTGGGACGGCCTGCTGAAAGCACAGTGAGGAACTAGTTTGGTGATGAAATTTGGTGAGGGTTGGGAGCCATCTTCTAGGATACAGTGTATACCTTAAATCAGTGGCCCCCAACCTCTTTGTCACCATGGACCGGTTTCATGGAAGACAATTTTTCCATGGATGGGGATGGGGGTGGGGGATGGTCCAGGCGGTGATGTGAGTGATGGGGAGAGGCAGATGAAGCTTCACTCACTGGCCTGGCGTGCACCTCCTGCCCTGCCTCGGACAGGGACTGGTCTGTGGCCCGGGATTTGGGGACCCCTGCCTTAAAGCATGAATCATTTTATGATGCACTCTTTACAATAGGGAGAACACACAAGTTGGGACGCCAAATGTTTAAAGTAGGAGTGGCCTCTTGTCTAAGTTTTCTATTACTGCTGTAACAAATGATGAAAAACAAAGTAACTTAAACCAAGACCCATTGATTATCTCCCAGTTCTGTAGGCTTGGTCTCTGCTTAGATTGTCCCAAAGCCAAAATCAAGGTACTGGTAGGCCCGTACATCTACCTAGAGGTGCCAGGGGAGAATGCACTTTCAAGCTCATGTAGCGTCAGCTGAATTCAGTTCCTTGAGAATTCAGGTCTTCAGACCTAGGACTGAAGCCCCTGTTTCTTTGCAAGCTGGTACCTGGGGGCAGGTCTTTCCTCCTAGAGGCGGCCTCCGTTCCTTCTCAGCTGTCCAAGTGGCTCTCTTCCAGCAGCGGTCGGTCGAGTCCCTTTCACAGTTTGAACTTCTCTGATTTCTCCCGCTGCTCTATCCCTCTACTCAAGTCAGAACAGGTTTTCTGTCTTTAAGCGTTCGTGTAATCACAGAAAAAGCCCATCCAAATAATCCACGGCAATCTCCCTATTTTAACTAGAACTGTAATTACCTCTGTTAAGTGTCTTTTGTTGTTGTGTAACATCATATTCAAAGGTTTCAGGGATTAAGACACGGACATCTCTGGGGACCGTTTCGCTGACCACACACTGGCACTTACTCTTACTTCTGGTAACCTTGGAGGACTGTGCTTCCTGTCCTTGTATCTCTGTGAGTCTAGAAGACCTGGTTCCCAGAGGACACAAGATTCCCCACGTATCTTATTGGAATTAGCAATCAGTAACAGAGAGCACTGCCTTAAGGAACAGCATTCAAATCATATAAAATGCAAAGATTAGAGCAACACACACAAAAAAGTGTAAAATGTGTGGGACATGCCCTCTTGCCTTTGTAGGCAGAATTTTCTGTTCTTCCAAAGGCATGGCAGTGGCGGAGCGGGGCGGGCAGGGACCTTCTTCCGCATTTTCAGTTATTTGGGGAAGGTTGAGAAGCAAGTGTGATCTGATAAGCTCCATAAATGATAGAAGGGAGGGACCCCATCAAGACAGGAGGGAGAAAGCATTCCAGACATAGCTCAGGTCCTGGGAATGCACACATGAAAGAGTTGCTTCCCTATCTGGCTGGAGGGGACTGGGGGCTCGGGGGAGTCAGGGATAGTGTGGGAGGGTCCTGAGAAACCCGCATGGAGCTGCAAACTCCACAGGAAGCATTTGGTCACAATGTATAAAGGAGAATTAAAAGCTACTTCAGGGTTTTTCATGATGAGGGTAAAATGATCAAAGTGGTAAATAGTAAAGATAATTTGGGGTGAGATATTTATGACTGACCTTAAGGAGAAGTAAATATGGCCATGTCTTTACTGGGTTATCTCCTACCAGTTTAAACCACTGGAAGATTCTGCATTAGAAAAGACAAAATTGGGTCATTGAGGGAAACTAAATGTCAAAACCTGGAGAAGCTGTACAAGAAAGCTGAACCGTTGAAGTGGTTAAAATTTCATTTCCCTCCCAAGTCTTATCTAAACTGTTTTTTCCTCAGGACGGTTTCTCTGGCTTCACTGCAACAAGATGTTCTTTGTTGCTAAAGAGGATACATTAGCAGAGTGAGATTACTAAATAATATTTGCAGGAACAGGTTCCAAAGCTCCAGATTGCATCCACAATGGCACTGAAAGGTCTCTTCTACAAAATTCACTGTAACTTCATTTCAGGCTACTTTACATTCTTTTTTGAAAATTGGTGGTGTATACGAAACCCCAAACCTTCAGTGCCGAAGAAAAGAAGCTGAAAAGAATAATAATAACTGACCTTCAATAGAGCACTTACTATATTTCAACTGCTTCTTTGAGCAACAGAGGCACATGGTTCATTCAATACCCACAGCAAACCTAAAGAGTGGATACTTCCTTAATAGAGTTTAAGTGACCTGCACGTGTTTGCAGAGCAGATTGTGGGTGAAGCTAGAGCTCAAACCCAGGCTGTCTGACTTACTATTCCCTCTCTATCTAAATCCCTATACCAGGAGTCAGCAAGCTATGGGCCATAGGCAAAAACAGACCTGCTACCTATTTTTACAAATAAAGTTTTACTGGAATACTGTCATGCCTCTTTATGTATATATTGTCAATGGCTGCTTTCACATCACATCATAAATGCCTAGTGGAGTAGTAGTGACAAAGGCCATATGGCCGGCAAAGCCTAACCTATTTGCTAAACTGACCTTAACAGAAAAAATTTTGCTGGCCTCACTGTATGGTCTTCATCTCCATTAAAGCAATTTACGTATTTCACCAGGCTTAGCATCTGAAGAAAAAATAGCTTGCTGAGAATTCCACTTATCGTTGAATTTAGGAAATGATATCGAGCTTCCTTTTCTCTTTTTAGCCATTACATCATTTGGGGGGAGAAAAGTTCTACCTTGCTTGATTCTAGTTAGAAACAAATTTAACTTTTGCAGAGGAAGTGTATTAGTGTTCTCCAGAGAAACAGAATCAATAGGATTCTGTTATATATATAAAGAGTTTCATTATAAAGAATTAGCTCTAGTGATTATGGAGGCTGAGAAGTCTCAAGATCTGCTATCTGCAAGCTGGGAGCTGGGGACCCTGAGAGCTGGTGGCATAGTTCCACTCTGAGTCTTAAGACCTGAGAACCAGGAAAGTGGATGCTATAAGTTCTAGTCCAAGTGCAGGAGAAGACCAATGTCCCAGTTTGAAAGCAGTCAGGCAGAAGGGGTGAATTCTCCTTTATCTGCCTCTTGTTCTAATCAGGCCTCCAACAGATTAGATGAGGCCCACCCACACTGGGGAGGGCCAGCAGCTTTACTGGGTCCACTGATTCAAATGCTAATCTCTTCCAGAAACATTCTCACAGACAAATCCAGAATAACATTTAACCAAATATTTGGGCACACGTGTCCCACTCAAATTGACGCTTAAGGTAGCCCATCACAGGAGGAATTCTCCAGTCTCTTTAACCTGAATTCAATTCTCTTACATCATTACTACACTATTTCACCACAGGCAGAAAAGTTCATGAGTACTGGCAGGACCCAGCAGCATGCCTTGTGCACTGTTGACAAACCTTTTTTTCAATAAATGTGTACTGAGAAATCACAGTGTTCCACTCAATGATACAGGATGGAGAACAAGATTCAGATCCTGACCTGGGAACTTATAGGCCAATAGGTGAGGAAGAAAATTTTACAGGTAATTAAAAAGTATTTCTGTATGTATATGTAAAACTGAATCACTTTGCTGTACACCTGAAACTAACACAACATTGTAAATCAACTATACTCAAATATAAAATAAAAAAATTTTAAAATATTTCAAATGAACCCGTGATAGGGATATTTAGGTGTTGTAGTTTTAGCATATTGAAGAGACTTTTAAATCAAGTCTTAGGGTAGGGGAAGTGGGCCACGAGTAAGAGGAGTTTCTTATGGAGATTCTTTTTTTAGCTGATTCCTGATGGGAGGATAGGAGTTAGCTTGGCAAATTTGGGAAAAGATGTTTCAGGGAGAAAGAATAGCATTTATGAGTCTGGACATAAGTTCCCCGAGATTGCATATAGCCTAGATTGGGAAAGGAGACTAAAGCAATGGATAAGAGATAGGATGGAAAGGTAGGCAAGAGCCTGATCGTGAAAGGCTATGGCGAGGCACCCAAACTTTATTAAGTAATGGAAAGCCATCACAGCAGGCGATGATCAGGTTTGTGAGATAGTAATAATTAACTGAATGAACTTGATTTGTTCTTTAATAGTAGAGAGCAGATATAAGGTGGCCAAGACCGTGGACAAGGCATGGAGGACAGTTGGAAGGCTACTACTGACATAATATGGGGAGAGTTGATGGTGGCCAAAATTTAGGATAGAAAGAAGTTGATGTTTCCACAGACTGATGTTTCCACAGGGGGAGGGGGTTGGGGGAGGGTGGAGTGGGAGGTTGGGGTGAGCAGATGTAAACTTTTATGTATAGGATGGACAAACAACAAGGTCCTACTGTATAGCACAGGGAACTATATACAGTATCCTATGATAAACCATAATGGCAAAGAATATTAAAAAAAGAATGTAGATAGATGTATAACTGAATCACTTTGCTGTACAGCAGAAATTAACACAATGTCATAAATCAACTATACTTCAGATACTCAACATCACTAATCATTAGAGAAATGCAAATCAAAACCACAATGCAGTATCACCTCACACCCATCAGAATGGCCATCATAAAAAATTTAGAAACAGTAAATGCTGCAGAGGGTGTGGAGAAAGGGGAACCCTCTTGCACTGTTAGTGGGAATGTAAATTGATACAGCCACTATGGAGAACAGTATGGAGGTTCCTTAAAAAACTAAAAATAGAACTACCATATGACCCAGCAATCCCACTACTGGGCATATACCATGAGAAAACCATTATTCAAAAAGATACATGTACCACAATGTTCACCGAAGCACTATTTACAATAGTCAGGACATGGAAGCAACCTAAATGTCCATGGACAGATGAATGGATAAAGAAGATGTGAAATTATATATATATATACACACACACAAACACACACACACACAATGGAATATTACTCAACCATAAAAAGGAACGAAATTGAGTTATTTGTAGTGAGGTGGATAGACCTACAGGCTGTCGTACAGAGTGAAGTAAGTCAGAAAGAGAAAAACAAATACCGTATGCTAACGCATATATGTGGAATCTAAAAAAACGGTACTGATGAACCTAGTGACAGTGCAGGGATAAAGATGCAGATGTAGAGAATGGACTTGAGGACACAGGAGGGGAAGGGGAAGTGAGAGTAGCATAGACATATATACACTACCAAATGTAAAACGGATAGCTAGTGGGAAGCTGCTGCAGAGCACAGGGAGATCAGCTCGATGCTTTGTGACCACCTAGAGGGGTGGGATAGGGAGGGTGGGAGGGAGACTCAAGAGGGAGGGGATATGGGGATACATGTATAATTATAGCTGATTCACTTTGTTGTACAGCAGAAACTAACACAACATTTTAAAGCAATTATTCTCCAATAAAGATGTTAAAAAATAACCATACTTTATTAATTAAAAAAATTGATGTTTCCAGAGTTTTCATGAGAAAATGGTCTTTCTTATTAATCTGTCTTTGAGGTTGCAATTGTGGATGATGGAGCAGAATTCTTTTTCTTCTTATTCCAACCAATTTTAAATTTCATGTTTGTGATCAAAAACTGACTTTCGATTCTTAAAATTCTCCATCTTTAGCGTCTATAGAAATGCATATGTATATCTAATGTTACCTTTTAAGTTTCTTTAACATCTGTCTATGCATCCATGTATATGATTGCTTATTCTTTCTTGACATGAACAGTAAAGAAGAGGTCTCCTGAGGTAATCAGAACAGGCTCATCGCATTAATTTTCCAAAGCCAAGCTAATTTTTAGGAATACACCTAGTGCTCTAGAAACCACCTATTGAGGTAGTGTTAATTACCTAATCAATCTCAAACTCCTGGGATTCCACAAGTGGAGGCAGGAGGTAAATGAGTTTCCTCCAGAGTGTACTGAAATGCCCCCAAGTCACCTAAGTCATTTTGACACTGGCATGCTCAACTGTTACATGCCAAAGGGAAGACATTTACTTATTTCCGATTCTACATCATCTATATCCAACAAGTAACAGCATCTCTCAGACACCATAAATTAGGGGAAAGATGTTTATCTAAAAGGAAAAAATAAAGCATCTTAAGAAAGCTCAAAGCATCTTTTGCAGGTAGTGACTTTAATTAAATTCGTGTAATGTTAAAACAACGGATAATTCCACCTAACATCCACAGAGTGAAATCCTTCGGCCCAATAGTTTATAGATAGGACTCTTCTGTATCTGAAAAGCAATTCTGCCCTTCAACTGATCTACTTTTCTGGGTGGTATATTCCTATCCACATCAATCAGGAATAAAGTGAAAGGGCTTCATAGATATAAAAAAGATAAAATAATGGGAGAGTTAACTTTTAAAATTTTGAATTTTTAGCAGTCAGTTAAAAGTAGTCTAAAACCTTTTAACATACTTCGTTAGTATATATAAGGGAATAATTTCAGTTTTGTGTTATTCACTGATAAATTTTACAAAGGAGAGGAATATTATTTAACAACAAAACAACAAACGTGATTGTTAGATTTTCATGAACTAAAGGGCAATTCAGAAATATTAAGATTGAAGTGAATTTTATCATAAAAAACGAAGAACTAGGAGGTGTGACCCAGTAGGTTGAAAAAGTTGTGATACTTTTTTCTGAATTATTCTTTGCTCATATTACATTAGTCTAAACTAAATGGTTTAAGAGACAGCACTAATGAAAGAATAACGATAGATGATATTTATTGAATTCTCATTTTGTACCAAACAGCATTTTTAAACTCTTTATATGTATTATCTCACTTAATTCTAGAAACCACTAAAATGTAAAGTCTATGAGCACAGAGGTAATTTCACCTGTTCTATTCACTGATGTATCCCTAGCACTTCAAATAGTCTCTGGCCTATAGTAGGCATTTAGTAATACTGTTAAATATAATAACCCTATAATAATATTGATTTTTAAAAAGCAATTTTAAAACACAATGATACTTTTGGGGAGAAGGAACCCATCGTGCATTAACTTTCTCAGTTCTGTAGCTTTATAACATTGTCACTTTCCAAGTCCTGGTTTCTTCACATTTAGCTACTTTGCGTCAAATTATTTGGTACTGCAGAGCCCCAAGTGCCCATCACCATCACCAACATAGAGTAGTAAGATGAGGTGAACCTCTTCCAATATATTTCCTTTCATTTTCCATTATTATTCTCTGGAGTCCCACCAGCCTTCTTTATATATATTTTCTCTAACTCATTTTTTTGAGAAAAATTTAACCTATTATTTATGTTCAAAGAAACTGTGAGACTATAAAGATAACTAAAGCATACGTGTTCATATAAATAAGATAACTATATCGAATACAGGTACAACAAGGGAAAATTGTCTGGGGTAAATGTTCATGATCGTTCCTGTTCTCTTACTTTATTTCTTGTGTCTTAGGAGTTTACTGAGGATGCTGGGCAGAGACCAAAAATGGAAGATGCTGAGGGAGGCTAAATTTGTATAGGATAGGACTTAGAGCTTATTCTCCCCCAAAAAGAGTATTCTAAAAGCATGAGACAGATGAGACAAAGGCCTATGAGTGGTCCATTATAGGCTGGAGTTTTAAAAAATCAGGGAAGAAAAATTTGGGACAGTAAAGAGAATCGGGAAAGAAGAGTCTTTAAAAAGTTTTGCCTCTTCCCCATTTCACCCCCCATTAAGGGCATCTTTTCTCACAAAAGATTGAC
Organism: Phocoena sinus; assembly: GCF_008692025.1. NCBI lineage: Eukaryota > Metazoa > Chordata > Mammalia > Artiodactyla > Phocoenidae > Phocoena > Phocoena sinus. The sequence goes on along the minus strand of NC_045779.1, from coordinate 14,359,385 downwards.
ATTACTATTCAAAGCTTTTGGAGTCATGTTTGCGGTTGCTTTAGTGTGTCTGTGTCATGAGCAAATGTGAGGACAAGAATGCTTGATTTTCTTGGGGTGCCCAGGTTTACCATGGGTTTCTACGCTTCTGCTGCAGCATGAGGAAATATTTTAGAATAACTGACCAACTATCCTTTCTCGTACACATTGTTCAGGAGATCACTGAGCACTTCTGCTGCCTTTCCCGATCTAATTCTCTCCCACACTGCTTTTACTCCAGCATGGAATAGCTGCTAAGGAACCCTCTTAGCTCCCAGTTTCCCCCTCATGCATTCTTCTCCTCACTGCATTGGAGCTGGACTGACTGCATTTTAGGATCTTAAATGTGACTTACCTTTAAGTTCCATCCTCTCCTTAACATGGACAAAATTCTTCAAACATATGCGAGACGGTCCCTAATCCTCTTCATGATGAAGCTGGGCAAACAGATTGCACTAACTAAAAGTTTCACTCAGGAAAGTTCTTAGGACCATCCCGTTGAATGTTTGGCTTCAGTGGAAAATTGAAGAACACTGGGAAAGTTGCAATGTGCCTGTTGTGTATCATAGTATTTCAAATCATGTCTATAAATAAACCCAGAAGGAATATTTTAATGTTACCATGGGGAAGAAAAGAGACACAAGGACTTTAAAAGCCATTGGTATATGTTTTTTTTTAACAGTGGTAAAAACCAGTGCCCATTTGAGTTGAAGAGAAGGAACATCTGTTGACCATTTGTGATGGTGATAATATGGCGGCCCTGAAGTATTTCACACTAACAGACAACACAGTGCTTTTATCTCTCTAAGTAACCAGTGCGTCCTGTTGAGCAGTTACTTTGAAAGTAGTCTCTGTTCTCCTGATAGCTTTGTGTTTTCCTCTATTTCAGTGTAATTAATACGCTCAGTATAAACAGCTATATCTTCAAAAAGATTTGCCTGCCTTGCGAGTGCTACATTTCCAATTACACACTAAATTAGGTACAACACGAACATTTTCCAACAGGTGGTGGGTCAGCACTTTCCATGCATCAGCTCAGCAACAGCATTCTGGCCAAATCATCACTGTTTCAGAATTCTTCTAACATACCAAGAGTTTTTAACCAATTTAAAAAATTATTCCTTTAGTGGAAAGATTTAGCAGAACGAAGCGTCTCATTCTAATTCAAGATTACAGAGCAGAGCAGGGGTTAGTATTTCCATATGCGAAGCGAGGAGGTAATACAATTTTGTGTGTGTTGCAAAGATGTATCAGACTAAGTCCATCTAAGTAAATTTAGTATTGGGCTTCTGATGTTTGGAATTAATAATTAATGCTTAACAGATTTTGAAAAGGTACTATAATGCTTGGTTTCTCTTTCAAATATCATATTCTTCAGGATCCCTTGGGGACAGAAGGAAATACAAAAACCACCTCTGTTCTTAAAATTAATTTTATTTACATTTGCAGCTTTCATTGCTTATCACACTGTCCTATGAAGAAGGCAAAGTGAAACTACTAAATTCAAGAAGATGCCAGGACGGAGTTCGTATAGGCAGATTATAATGACGGAGACACATTTTATCAGGATGTTCTGGAATTGGTTTACTTGCTTATGTAAATGACCTGCATCACGAGATCATATCTGGCCAAGCTGAAAAACTTAAATTCATCAGGTACAAATATCTTTCTAATAATCATCAAATAATTTTGGAGGAGCATCTTAAGGCAAAAAGCGCTTTCACTGGCTGAGCATCAAAGCACCATCTAATCCAGCTGGAATCGTATGTTATCCAGGGGTAGTACAGAGCGAGGGGAGAGCAGTATCTCTGGCATATGTCGTTACGTTTTACTAGGTACCGTCCAGGAAAATGTTATGAGCCAAGGTTGAATGACTAAAGTGTGTGTATTTAAATAGTCCCAGAGTCTGACAAGTATCACCTGCTTATCCTGTTTGTGCTAACTTGATAAGGCGAGAGGAGAGGAAGACAGCCTAATATGCGCGGCTGAATAATGATGGTGCAGATTTGGTGCCAGGAAATAAGAGCTCCAACTCTGCGAGCGACTTCTCAGCAAGCACTGATTATTGAGTTTGTCTGTTTAAATGCCTGCATTCTTTTGGGCTGTTGGAAAAGGTAGACTGCAGGTACAATTGTCTCCCCTATAGCTTTTGGACATATAATGTTATAATAAAATGACTTTTCTCCATGAGAAAACTATGGGGTAGCTCCGCAGTATGCCCTCTGAGCTCTATTTTTCCTTCTTAAATTTCTTGCTTCCAGTGGACAATTGTCCAGTCACCGAATAATCAAAATTAATCTAACTTCACTTATAGATGAATATAATAAAATAAAATGACTTGTAATTATGTATTTACTCAAGAAGTCATGAGCATAATTTTTGTTAGAGCCAAAAAAAAAGAGAGACAGGGGCTTCCCTGGTGGCGCAGTGGTTGAGGGTCCGCCTGCCGGTGCAGGGGACGCGGGTTCGTGCCCCGGTCCGGGAAGATCCCACGTGCCGCGGAGGCAGCTGGGCCCGTGAGCCATGGCCGCTGAGCCTGCGCGTCCGGAGCCTGTGCTCCACAACGGGAGAGGCCACAACAGTGAGAGGCCCGCGTACCGCAAAAAAAAAAAAAGACATTTAGAAGGAGATTTGATCCCAAAACCTTAAAGCTCTGATTTATTGATAATTAACTCTGCATCCATATAAGGCTCATTACAAGATGAATCAATCGTGGATGTACTGACACAGGAAGTTCAGTGAGTAAAACAAAACAACTACAACGACAAGAAAACTAAAAACAAATTTCTAAAACTTGAAAAAGGAAGGATTCTTTACAATTCAAAGGGGACAACCAGAGTGCATGAGAGTTTCCCTAGGAAGCAAGAGACTTCTGTTTCAGCCCAAGCTCCAATATTTATCATATTCAGAACATTGGGAAAACGGTTCGGCCTGGGAGATGTCACAGGTGCATCATCTGACAATATAAAGGGCTGTACATGCGGAGGTTTTGATGATGGTTTCAGGTCTATATTGCCTTTTCAGACGAGGGCCCTACAAGCTGTGCAATATTTTCCGGAGAATGGTGCATCACACACTTTTGGCATTCTACCGTCTAACCCCTTCATCACCCAAACTGCAAGTTACCAAAAATTAAGGAGTATTGAACCTCAGAGGTTAGTAGCTTATAAGAAGCAGAACAAAATTTGAGAAAAGAAGAAACTATCAATATTGGAATATGCTTCTAGCCTTTAGAATTCTCCATCAAAGGGGAAACAGAAGGCATCTACTTTAGTAAAGGAGTTGGGAGAAAAGGAAATTTATAAATCCCAAACATATTTTGTACCTATCTTTTTATATATAATATTTTCTCTTCAGTTCATTTTTTTGACAAGTCAGCGACTTGCATTTTATCAGTTGCATTCTCTTTATCAAATTCATGTGCTCTGATGGTTAAGAATTTCTCTTTTACTCTCTCATAGATGAACATATTTACTGACTTGGTCTAAACATTTTCAGATCTAGAACCATGCCGTCAGAAGATGGGGCTTAAAATAATTGAGGAAGGCAATGGATTTGAATAGTTACTATATAGCAGTCATATATTTATCTTGGCAAGTTAGAAATGTAAAGACTGGTTAGAAACCATTGAGAGGTGGTAGGTTTTTATTCAATTAAGAGAGTATATCTGTGCATATATATGTTTATTTACATATGTATGTGTGAGTTTTATAAAGCACCATTTAAGCATTTGGTGTTATTTGTCTTTCTGATTTCTTCCCTTCATTTCTTAGCTCCAGAGAAAAGAGGGAAATTGGTGAGGTAGCTTTGGCATTTCCTCATGCTGACGTTCTGGAAAGTTCTCATGCATTCTCACTTGCTATGGGCTATTTTTCACTAAGGTGTTTGTGGATAAATGCTAAAGGTATTATTGATCCTGGGGGGATTTGCATCTTATTGGAACCTCTTAAGGATTTCAATGCCTTCAAAGCTCTAAGAAATAAGACTCTAATGCAGAAATTGAAAACATATCTAAAATCTGCATGTCCTACATTTTCTAACTTGGCCCAAATATTAGGAGGGTTTGCAATAAAAAGGACTCATTAAAAGTTCTTCCAAGTGTAATTTAATTGTATTACTTTTGCAAGTCTTGTCATATACACATAAGCAAATCAAAAAATTCTTTGTCAGATGGTTCTCATGGATCAGCTTAGAAATAAGGTCCAGGTAATTGGAACAGACTGCCACTTTTACAGATACTTTTAGAAGGAAGGTTCCTGTACCTTCTCAAATCACACACATGGGGGACCAGGATAGCTCTGTGAGCATTTGGCAGTGTCATCTTTAATTATATTTTGGTTGTCAGAGATTCCACTTAAAGTGGGAGATACATTACTTTTTAAAAGATTTTTCTTTTTAATGATGAGATACCTACAGTCAAAGTTTCTGATGGAAAAAATTTCAGTTGTAGAAGTCTCATAATTAAAGATTGGGTGAGAGAAGAATCAATGCTAAGTTTAACTAAAGTCCACCTTCTAAATTGCCCACTGGAGAAATTACCCTAAGCATGTGAGTTGGAGCCACTACAGTCATCTTCATAAAGGTGAATTGGTTGTTACCAATATAACACTGGCTTGTTAAACTGGCTGATTTGTACCCAGCGCTCCAAACTTTGATTTCCGAGTCATTACAGAATTCCTAATTAACATCAATGACTGAAAATTCTGACAGTTGTAGTTTATGGACAATGGGTAATTAAAATATAATTAATGAGCTAATTAAGATGTTAGCAATGGAAATGTTTTGTTAATTCAGTGATAGTTAATGCAGTCATAGTCCTAACACATTTTAATTCTTAATGGAGAAACACTGATCTCTAATGGCTAATATCTCTGCTTTATGACAAGTGCAGAATCATTCTTAGAGGAAGATGGACGGGCACTTTGATGTTGAGCACGAGTTACCCAACACAAGCAGGAGAGCAGAAGGAGGGTCTCATTAACAGACACATAGATCAAGCAGCATTTCTAAATTTGAACACTTGATATATTCCTGTTTTGCATTTTTAACATGGTTCACTCTTCGTTTGCTAACTTTATAATTTTCGAAGTGTTATCATCTTACTTATGGAGTGTCCATGGGTCTTTGGCAAACTGAATAAACCGTTAGGGCAATTATACTCCGTTGCCTTAATAACAGAATGCTCTTCACAAAATTTTGTGAATATTAAATGAGACTACTTGTGCATTTAGAATAGTTCCTGGCATTGAATAAGCAGTGGATGATAACTTTCAAATATTCCATATTTTCTACTTATTCAAGAAGAGTCCATTTTTGTTGGAATGTGGCATGGAATGTATTATTCATGTAACTCAAAGTTACTTTATTCAGAAAGAGAAAAACAAATACCATATGCTAACACATATATATGGAATCTAAAAAAAAAAGGTTCTGATGAACCTAGGGATAGGACAGGAATAAAGACACAGAGATAGAGAATGGACTTGGGGACGTGGGGAGGGGGAAGGGTAAGCTGGGACAAAGTGAAAGTGTAGCATTGACATATATACACTACCAAATGTAAAATAGATAGCTAGTGGAAAGCAGCTGCATAGCACAGGGAGATCAGCTCGCTGCTTTGTGACCACCTAGAGGGGTGGGATAAGGAGGGTGGGAGGGAGCCTCAGGAGGGAGGGGATATGGGGATATATGTATACATATAACTGATACACTTTGTTATACAGCAGAAACTAACAAAACATTGTAAAGCAATTATACTCCAATAAAGATGTTAAAAAAAAAGTTACTTTATTGTATTTACTTTTTTCTTATCAAGAATCATGGGACTTCTCTGGTGGCACAGTGGTTAAGAGCCCTGGTCCGGGAAGATCCCACATGTCGCCAAGCAACTAAGCCCCTGCTCCACAACTACTGAGCCTGCGCTCTAGAGCCCGTGAGCCACAGCTGCTGAGCCTGCGTGCCACAACTACTGAAGCCCGCACGCCTAGAGCCCGTGCTCCACAACAAGAGAAGCCACCACAGTGAGAAGCCCGTGTGCTGCAACGAAGAGTAGCCCCCGCTCACCACAACTAGAGAAAGCCTGCGCACAGCAACGGAGACCCAACGCAGCCAAAGATAAATAAATAAATTAATTAATTTAAAAAAGAAATATTAGAAAAAAAAGAATCATGTCCAGTTTCATTCACAAATTCCCTGATATATGAAACTAGATTTGGTAACCAAATTATCTAGAAGGATCACTGATGCATGAATACAAGACAATTAATATTATTTTAAAATATTTAATTATAAAATGATTTGAAAAGAAAAGAAAAAATACTCCATTGCCTAGGACATTTTGTGAATGCAACTAAGTTTCCAGTTTTTAGAGATACCAATTCTCTGAGAATAGATTACCAAGAAGCTCAGGAATACTCAAAAAAGTGATGACGGCTGAAATGAGGGTTGTAGAGAGAAGGATCCCGTTGCCATTTCTTCTGTGTTTCTACAGTAGTGGGGCTACATTCCCTTTCCCCCATACGCACGTCTACTTTCTAATCTTAAGGGGTTTGCCTCCTACTGCGAGCAGTTCGTGGGTAATTTATTCAACAAAATGGCCCCACCCATCAAGTGAGTGACACTGTTGGGAATACCCAAATTTGGTGAAACGTTTTAGCTTCAAAAAGAGAGTTCTCCACTAAGTTGTAGAAACTAGGCTGAAGTTGAAGTAATCGGAGAAAAAGTATATTTTATGATGGCTTGTATGTGTATATGGTTGATTGCCTATGACAGACTTCCAGGTATGAGAGTCATAATTTAATGTAAAAAGGGTTTGAAGATTCCTTCTTGGCAGCTTTATATTTAGTATATAATGGTTGAAAAATGGTTAACGACTGGAATAAATTCAACAATACCTCAAATAAATTGTTTTAAATTGTCATACCATCCATAAATATGTATAATAATATCATCCATCTGTGTATAAAATATCAATATGCATATTTTTAGGCCATATACAAGCTACTTAGTCTTCAGGGAGCTTTTGTTATTTTTGCAGATTCTTGGACTCTGCAAAAATTTGGAATTCCCCGTCGCATTCCTCCTCAAAAGTGACTGTGACTAAGATCAATAGTTTAAAAACATTGGCTTAGATAATCAGCCCTTTAGGATTTTACGGCATATTTGGGCAATAAGATATAGATAAAAGAAATCTATTGATACACATAAATAGCATAGTATAGTGACTCAGGCAGCAAATGAGTGGTGTAAACAATAAGGGTGGTAGGATTTACAAGGAGGCCGTCATGGGCTGGCCTGGATGAGAAGATTTTATAGACGAGATTGGGACAGGAACTGAGGCTTGAAACATGAATAAAGATTAGCTTGGTAGAGGGACTTCCCTGGTGGTGCAGTGGTTGAGAGTCCGCCTGCCGATGCAGGGGACACGAGTTCGTGCCCCGGTCAGGGAAGATCCCACATGCCAGGGAGCGGCTGGGCCCGTGAGCCATGGCCGCTGAGCCTGCGCGTCCAGAGCCTGTGCTCCGCAACGGGAGAGGCCACAACAGTGAGAGGCCCGCATACCACACACACACAAAAAAATTAGCTTGGTAGAAAGGAGACATGAGCGCATTCCTAGAAAGAAGCAAAAATGAAGGTGGTAATGAGCATCGTAGTAGTTGGGCTATGAGGAGATCAGCAGAGCTAGAAAGAAAGTATGTTGTTAGGGACTGCATTTGGATCATTGGTAGGCATGCTCTAAAAAACTAATTTGAAGTATTGTTAGCGAATGGCCAAAAGTGACTTTCCTATGCAAAATAGCCAGGAGGAAAAGGGTGGCATTAAAACTGAAGACTCTTATCTGGAAGTTCCCTGAGATGTGACCCTCTAAAGTATGGGAGCTCTTAAAGGCTCCTTGTTTGTGACCACTGTTACACCATAGTGGAAAAGCTACAGTGTCTGCCTCCGGGGGGATTGAGACATGAGGAGAAACATCAAGAACTCTCTAAAATGATGCTAGATACTCATACCTGATTCTAATTTTATTACTCATTATTTTTCTGTGAAGGCACTAAGTTCAACTTTGAAAAAGAATAGTTTTGATTCATCTTTGTGGGACGCCAAGTTTAAAGAGCTCTGAAGAGATCACAGCTTACATCTCGGTAATACCTGGCGGATGATGGGATGGGACACAGGAACGTGAATAAGTAGTAGAAGCTCTGATCTATGGTGGAAACCAGGCTGAATTTGGGAGGGAGACTGGAGCTGGTATAGGTCAGAGAAATGAGCCTCTTAAGTGGCAGGAGATTCCCTGCATTCTATGACAATTGTGTCTGCAAATGAAAGTTGAAGTAAGGTTTGGAGAGTAATGAAAGCTTTTGAGCAGGCAAGTATCACGATGAAAGCAGGAATTTTTTTTTTTTTTTTTTTTTGGCGGTACGCGGGCCTCTCACTGCTGTGGCCTCTCCCGTTGCGGCGGAGCACGGGCTCCGGACGCGCAGGCTCAGCGGCCATGTCTCACGGGCCCAGCTGCTCCGCGGCATGTGGGATCTTCCTGGACCGGGGCACGAACCCGTGTCCCCTGCATCGGCAGGCGGACTCTCAACCACTGCGCCACCAGAGAAGCCCCGAAAGCAGGAATTTAAGATGACAGTTCAGGTGGAGGAATGAGGCATAAAAGAAGATCAGGAGCAGGTAGAACAATTAAGCAGCTGTCGCAAGAGGCTAGATGTCTGGAGATGAGCATGGACTTGGCAATGATAGGAATGAAGGAAAAGAAGGAGTGGACCCCATAATTCAATGGAAGATTGGCAGGATTCAGTAGCTTTTTCCCATGACACAGAGGTGATGGACGAGTAAAGGATTAGTCAGAAATTTGGATCTTGGATTCCTGAGGCTATGACTACATCACTCATATCTGAAGAGAAGGTAAGATGAATAGATCGAGATATGACAGCGAAAGATCGGTTTGGCTTGGATGTTTTGCATTTGAGGAAAACAGCAGAAATACAATAGGAAATTCCTGAAGGATAGTAGGAGATTAAACAGTGGGCCAGGAAGGGAGGAGTAGGTGAAATTTTAAGACTTTCCTTCTCATCCAGGAAATATTTTTTTCTGGGATAGAATAGATTATAAAGGGGAAATTAAGCAGGAGATGAGAACATTGAAGGGCTTCATTCAAAGTTATGAAACATGCTTTTCTATTTGGTTCTATTCTCTTTCATTTATTCATTCAACAGATGACAAAGTTTAATGGCAATCATTTTTTTAACATTTATCTGTCAAAACTGAAGCCAGGTCAAAAGACTCCCTGAAGAATTACTGCTGGAAAAGAAATCAATGGCATTTATAGAAAGATCAAAGATACAGAAAATACAAAAGGCAAGGGGAAAAAAGCAAGGGAGACATGAAGCTATAAAAACAAGAAAAAACAAGGCATGGGAAACTAAAAGAATAGGCACTGAGTTTCTCTAATGGTTCCAACAAGGGGAAAAAAAGCTACATTTGCTTCTTTCTCTTAAATAAATAGAACATTTTCCCAATAATGCCAAGATGACTCACAACACACGTTTTATGTATCTTGTGATTTTTCTACACACTGCAAAGACAACACAGTTGAGCTAACACTAGCCAAGTCTTACATGTATTTTATAGGCTGCCGATCGCGTTTCTAGTACAATATATTAATGAAAGCCAGTTATTTAATTATAGCATAATATAATAAAAAGTTTTTATAGTCACTTGTTAAAACAGACCAAAAAAAATTTTCCCAGATATAGCTGAGAAGCAATAGGGTCATATCTTGATGTAAGTGGACGCCTTTGCCAGGGAAGAGAAACAGCTTTTCCTGTCACTAAAAGGACAAACTGTAATCCATCTGCCATGTATAATTTGACAAGCTGCAATGCTTAAACAGTAGGAGGGAAAGACACGTCTTCCAAAATTTCCCCTGAAGGAGGAGGCTTTCAGCAGTTCTCAATTACTATCCAGGCTGCATCACTTGAGACACCTGCTCTGCTGTTAGCCAGGAAAACCTGGTACACAGGAGAGCAGAGGTGTGCTTCACAATTACTGTTGACCTTGGAGTGGCCAATTGTTAGAACAGGAGCCAACCACGAAGCTTCAGGTGTGCAGTCTGGCCACCCTTGCTGGTATGCCAGTATGCGTCCCCAGACCTAAATTTTTTTAATTTATTTTTTTATTGAAGTATAGTTGATTTACAATGTTGTGTTAATTTCTGCTGTACAGCAAAGTGACTCAGTTATACACATATATACATTTTTTTCATATTCTTTTCCATTCCGGTTTATCCCAGGATATTCAATATAGTTCCCTGTGCTATACAGTAGGATCCTGTTTGTTAATCCATTGTAAATGTAATAGTTTGCATCTACTAACCCCAAACTCCCAGTCCATCCCTCCCCTACCCCTCTCCTCCTTGGCAACCACAAGTCTGTTCTCTATGTCTGTGAATCTGTTTCCATTTCGTAGATAGGTTCATTTGTGCCATATTTTAGATTCCACATAAAAGTGCTATCATACGGTATTTGTCTTTCTCTTTCTGACTTACTTTGCTTAGTATGATAATCTTCAGTTGCATCCATGTTGCTGCAAATGGCATTATTTCAGTCTTTTTCATGGTTGAGTAGTATTCCGTTGTATATGTATACCACTTCTCTATCCATTTATCTGTTGGTTGACCTTTAGGTTGTTTCCATGTCTTGGCTATTGTGAATAGTGCTGCTATGAACATAGGGGTGCATGTATGTTTTTGAATTAGAGTTTTGTCTAGACATATGCCCAGGAGTGGGATTGCTGGATCATATGGTAGCTCTGTTTTTACTTTTCTGAGGAACCTCCATACTGTTTTCCATAGTGGCTGTACTGACTTACATTCCCACCAACAGTATACCCCAGACATAACTTTTGTGCACATCAACTTCTGAGATGATAATCCTGCTAAAGTTCAAGGTGAAAAAATCCCCTGTGAAGTGAGTCCATGCTGGGTAATGAGCCAAAGGTCTTAACACGTCTCTACTGATGATGGAAGAATGAAAAGTGTATTGTGCCTTAGGTCCATGTTTCCTGCAGATAAGGATTGCTTTCTCAGGACCCACTTCCATTCACTTCACTTACTAAACCTACTGAAAGTCTTTCCTGGCACTGGTTCACAATACACATAGCAGTTCTCAACAAAGACCTCCTTCAGTTACCACGTGGACGGCTTCCTAGGCAGGGATGATTTTAAAGAGAAAAGAAAAAAAAAAGAAAAATTCCATTTTGCAGACTCAGGTTCACTTTCTAAAATATTGAAAAAGAGGGATGAGATTCAAGACTGACCCTTTGTGAGAAGACAAAGAACTAAAAGGTAAAAATAATAGCATTGCTAAGAGGAAAAGGATCCAGATGAGGGCTTTCTTCATGGGTAGCAATGGAATTGTTTCAGAACTAGCATAATCTACATCTCCCTTGCAAACAGCCAAAAGACCTAATTAGGAAGAGGACCAGGGGAAAATGACAACCAAATGTAATGTGGAATCCTAGACTGGATCCTGGAACAGAAAAAGGACAGTAGTGGAAAAACTGGTGAAAGCTGAATAAATTCTGTAATTTAGTTAGTAGTTTTTGTACCAGTGTTAATTTCTTGAGTTTGATAATTCTACTGTGATCCTGCATGACATTAACATTAGGGGCAGCTGGATGAGGGGTAGGAACTTCCTGTATTATCTCTGTAATTCTTTTGTAAGCCTAACATTATTTCAAAAAAGACCCAGTTAGTTAAGTAGAAAAATTTGTCACTGTGCTAAGTACTCTCTTTGTCAGTGGAAAACCAAATCAATGTGCTAATTGTTCTTATTTTGAACTATTGTGGAATTATAGAGTCAGTATAAAATTATAGAATTTCGACCATTATGGAAGAGATATTAACGTCAATATGGTCTTTTAAAAAAATTTTTATAAATGAGCAAACCAAGGCAAGAGCTGTGAATTCACTTCCCCAAGAGCTATCATTTAATTAAATGCAGAGCTGGGGAAAGAGCTTAAGTTCTGTGCCTCTTTGGCCAATGTCACAGGTACACCCCAAGTAGCATGTTGCTCCTCTGTAATCAGCAACCAATCCCTAGATAGGAAGCGAGCATCTAATGTATTCAAAGCACTGAGCTAGACTCTCTTTTGCTCTCCCTCTCTCACTCTCCCTCTCTCTCTCTCTCTCCATACCCATGTTTATGTTTGTAGCTATAGCCCCTCAAAATTATCACAAGATAGTTGAGGAGACCTATGAATGCTAACTAAATTTTTAAAACCATTAGCAGTAAATATTTCATGTTAAATGAGCAATATTGATAGTGATCGTAGAAGGATGTAGTTTATATAGAAATTATTATATTACTAAATTCTCTTCCTAAAACATTAGCCCTGTGACATTCCTACATGTATCAGCTCTAGAAGAATATAGAACTCTGACATGTCAGGAGAGCAGAAAAAATATTGAACCAGTTTGTTACTATCAGGTTCTCCTTCTTGGTGCACTTAATGTAAAAGATTATGGTGGTAAGGAGAAGGGGCTGGCAAATTTTTTTTTGGACAAGATCCATAAACCCCCTTCCATCTTTTTTTTTTGAGAGTGTTATGATAAGGGGAATTGAAGATTGCTCATATCAGAGACAATGTTATCAAAGCACAATGCAATGGAAAGGTCTGGAAATGGAGGGAAGACGTTAAAAAGGAAAGAGGAACAGCCCACACCAACAGTGAAATGGGCAAATTTCGCATGTTTCTATGTTTTTAATTGTGGAAAATGTGGAAAGAGTGAATTGAAGCTGCCGCATCGGTGGCTTTGACTTTAGCAATTTGTATTTTTAAAAGCAAGCCATCCTGAACGAGCCAGACCTGACAGCAGAATTGCAGAGTATGTGTTGCCAAGCGCACAAACAAGTTTATTTTCCAACTTTTGTCAACGTCAAATGTTCATAATTTCCCCGTTTTTTCTTTTCATCAAATCAGATGTTATTACGGGACCTTAGCAGACAAATCCCAGCTCACCATCAAGTCTTCAGCTTCTTCAAGTTCATCTTACATTCATCCCAGGGCAGTCATTTAATATGCATTATGAGTTGCTTGAAAATCTGGATTTTTCATTTGCACAGGTTTCCTCGAGAATTCTAGAATGATAGCCAGCCTGGTATTAGCTTCTGTAGTGATACATTGATTTTTCCCGAAAAGCAAATGTCAGCCTTATTATACTCTGTGGAAAATCCTATGCTCTTTGAGGGCAGTGGCTGGATCTCCAACTGTTTTGTAACCCACCCAGCCCTTGACAAAGTGTTTCCTCAACAGTAGGTGTTTAATAAATCTTCACTCGGTCGCTGACTAAGCGATTAAATGAATAAATGAGAGACTTGTGGAATCAGTTAAATAATTTCCTATAAATCATTGTGAACAATATCTGGCATGGCTTTCCCAAGACACAGACATCATGACTCAAAATCGCCCTATTCAATGAAAACGACACTTATTCAAAGTCAGAAGGAGAAATGAAATAAGTTTCTGGCCAATTCAAGCCACACATTAAATTTGGCAAAAACTATTTTCAGCTTGAAATATACAAGTAATTCCCTCCACGTTCCCGACATTCAGTCTGAATAAATCAACTAGACCCAATAACTACCTGTCTCGGGTCTCAGGCCAGCCTTCCTGTCCCGCTTCCTGCTCTTCTTTGCCTCCTTCTTAATGGCCTTTGCTCCTACTGTCCCTGCTTCCTGGAATGTCCTTTCTCAACATGGTCAACCACAAATGCCAGCCCACGTTCCAATGCCTAGAGCACCTCCAGTCTCTGCTCTCCTAATTTTTCTTGGCCATAGTGGACATATTGTCCTGCTCTGCCTTAGCCCTGTAAGAGTCTCGCTAGAAAAGAGGCGAGGGTGCGGTGGTCCAGGACGTGTGGAATATTGACATCCTTTTGGTAGGTTAGTGATTCCTCTCCTGACCTTTGTTCTAGCCCCAGGACCTCCTTGCCATCCCTGAAACCTGCCACGCGCGCTCCTGCCTTGGCCTCTTGCTGTTTCTTCTGCCCCGAAGACCCTTCCCCCACATAACCACCCGGCTTGCTCTCTCACTTTGCTCAGGCCTCTGCCAGCATGTTACTGGTGAGGACTTACCTGCCGACCCCGCATAAAACTCCATATGAAAGACAGTCTTCTTTCTCTTAACTACTGAATTCCCTGTGCCTGACACTTGCTGGGCGCCCAATAAACATTTTTTGAATAGATGGGTTGATACCATATTCCATTTTCTTAGATTCATAAGGCATATTAGCATAGGAAACCATCAAAGTAAAGACATTTTCTGAACTTACTTGACCATGCTAGAACATGCTTTGAGAAATATAGCTTCAAGTTACATGGACTGTGCTTTCTCCTAAAGTTACATATGGTTTACTGTACTGTTCTTTAATTAATTTAATGGGTATTACTTCCCCCTCCTCCAGTTAGTTTTGAACTTCCTCGGGTTCAGAGACCATGCTGAATATTCTATGGCATCTCTCTGGTGCTTACACACACACACACACACACACACACACACACACACACACACACACAGCAAGATCCACAGCCAGCCAGCACTCAGGTGACTGCTGGTGGGTAGATCTTTCTCAGATAAGATAAAGCCAGGGTTGAGCAGAAAGACGCAAAGTATATCCTCTTATTATAAATAAGTGTGGAACTTTAAAAATAAAATTAATACTGAATTACCATTAATAAGAAATTTCAGAAAGGAAATATTTACCTTTGTTTGCAACCATATATGTGCTGTCTCACGTCTAATTCAACTAAATATATCCTCTCCCTGAAGTTTAACTTCTTTAGTTTAACAGTAAGAAGATGAATGTACCATTAAAAGAAAAAGGAAAGACAATTCATTCGGTGATTCTTACAAACGCATTGATGGAAAATTGACCTTATTGATGGTTTTGGACATGAAGATTGGAGAAAATATGTAGAACTAGGACTTGGAAAACATAGACAAAACCAAAAAGTTATTTAAAAAAAACGCTTATATTTAAAAATGGATATTATATCACCATGGTTTTAGAGATACATTTTTTTTAGCTTTGAAGATGTCATAATGGCTGAGTTTTGAGAAAGTAGAAATGAATGAGATGAGTATAAGAGTTTCTCTTTTCCTAAGAGAAGTACACAGGAGAATGGCCCAGCCATAAACATTTAGTGAGCCAACCCTGAACTTTTAAGAGAATTCTGGTCTTCTCTTCTCTTAGGCAATGACTCCACTAATTGCCCAAGGAACACACAAAGTGCAATATTTTTATGACAGAATGTTTTATTCTTTTGCAGCGGTAACCAAAGAGAAAATTGCTTCCTGGAAATGCAGACTCATGGAACTGTGTTTAAAAGACATAAACTGCTACTGATTTTTGTTTTTATTCTCATTTTAAAGTTTTAAATCAACTAAATCTATTTTCCTCAAGTTAATGTAAAAATGTCTTTCCACATTTGAAAACAATCAATACACTTTTAAGATATTTTTAAATTTAGAGTTATTGTAAATCTTGTACTTGGCAATAGAGTCACTGTCATACATACTGTCATAAATACATACTAAAACCAAAATAAAAAATATATCTTCGAGAAGATGGGGGCACGAACAAACATGTATTCAGAATATTAAAATTGTCTGTTATTATTCATAAATGTGTTTGTGAAAGAGCTTACGTAAGAGACATCTTAGCTAGTAATAATTCAGGGAAAGTAAATTATAGAGCAAATGTATTTGTATGGATTTTATCTTTCATGTCTCATTTTCCTTTTCTTCCACATGCTACCAAAAATAGTAATTATTAAACTGCTTCTGTAAGACTTTTAATAACAACTCTGGCTGTATCTAAGTGCTCTATCAAAACAAGGAGATGCAATGTAGAGAAAACCTTCATATTTTAAAGTAACAGACAAATGGGAATTTTAATCTGTTTCAAGTGCTAGAGTGTTATTTAAGCCAGTGTTGCCCAGATGTCACTCTGGTTTGTTGGAGGGGATATGAGTGATGGCACTGCCCGGGGTGACATGCCATGAATAGGATGTGGAGAATCCTTACTCAAGAAGACAGATGAGGGCTTCCCTGGTGGTGCAGTGGTTGAGAATCCGCCTGCCGATGCAGGGGACACGGGTTCGTGCCCCGGTCCGGGAAAATCCCACATGCCGCAGAGCGACTGGGCCCGTGAGCCATGGCCACTGAGCCTGCGCGTCTGGAGACTGTGCTCCGCAAAGGGAGAGGCCACAACAGTGAGAGGCCCACGTACTGCAAAAAAAAAAAAAAATAAGGAGACAGATGAGGGGAGGCATGTCTATGTCCATGGATGGGCAGATTGAGGTTGAAGGCACAAATATAGAAATCTACAGATGATGAAAGAATGAGGGACACAGGGGAAGGGCAAGGCAAGGGCTGGGGTGCTCTCTGACTTTCCTGAGCTTGTCATTGGATGGGTAATGGAGGAGTGGACTTCAGTGACCAGAGGGCATGCTGAAAGATGTGACTGTGGGCAGCCACTGAATTCACTGGCCCCTGTAGTAAGAAATTAGAAGAGTTCTGTGGTCCTCAGGGAATGTGGCAGCAGGAGATATGGCAGCATCACCTGGAGGAAACTCTCCAGCCCTTCTCCCATCTAACTTTCCCATGTCCCACACTTACTTTAATCAGATTTCAAGCTATATCCTTCTCTTCTCTGGCATTTTGTCCTTCTCTGTCAGCTCGTCCCTTTTCCACTTCCATCTGCTCCCCCAAGACTCCCTAAAATACTGCTGAATAACTATTTATCTCATGAACACAACCTCACTCCGTCTTCACAGTTCAATGAAATATTTCTTTCTCCCATTTTGCAGGTGAAAAAGTATAACCAAACACAACAGTGAGGCCAAACAAACTGAAGCATTGTAGTTTAGAGCAGAGCCAGGTTTATTGCAGAGCCAAGCAAGGAGAACAGGTGGCTCATGCTCAAAACCTGGAACTCCCTGATGGTTTTCAGGAAGAAGTTTTCATAGGCAAAATCTGCGGTGAGTGCTACAGGGTGTGTGGCTGTCTTCTGATAGGTTGGTGGCGAGGTAGCAGGGCAGTGCACCTGGAATGTTGTGCTCAGCCTGAAGTTGCAGTCCTGGGTGGAGGCTTTAGCTCCTGCACAAGAACTCAGAGATATATGGTTATGTACATCCCTTGAGGAGGAGCCAGGATCCTGCTCTAGTTGCTGCACTATTGTTCCTTGACTGCTCCTCCTTTGTTTCTGCATTCCCTCCCTTCCCTGATTAGTAACTGTTTGAATCTGCTCTTTGCTATTCAGGAAGGTCTAGGAGACAGAATGAAGCCTATTTCCTACAAACAAGACACAGGGACACGGAAAGGATTTGTACCTGGGAGCCCCACAGGGTCCTGTTCAATTTCAGTATGTGGTGACTGGCCCCTCCCCAGTCATAAGCTACAAAGTAATTGGTGCTGGTTATGTTGTTAACTGTGTTGTAAAATTGAAAAATACATAAAAATTTAAAATCTACCATGATCTAGCCACTGTTGTCATTTGGTGTGGACATGTAGGAAGGGAGACCCCTTTCAGGGCCTGAGAGCGGACTCTTGTCTAACACTCAGAAATGAATTGTCTCAGGAGACACATGTACTGACAAAGCAAAAGGCTTTATTGCGAAAGGGCACCCAGGTAGAGAGCAGCAGGGTAAGGGAACCCAGGAGAACTGCTCTGCCACATGGCTCGCAGTCTCAGGGTTTACGGTAATGGGGTTAGTTTCTGGGTTGTTTCTGGCCAATCATCTTGCTTGTGCCCATATTTGGTCTGACTCAGGGTCCTTCCTGGTGGTGCGCGCATCTCTCAGCCAAGACGGATGCAAGTGAGAAGGTTTCTGGGAGGTTGACAGGACATACTATGGGCTGGTGTCTCCTCCCTCCTTTTGGCCCCTCGCAAGTTCTTCCGGCGAGTTAGTGCCATGTTCCTTATCGGGACCTCCTGTTGTGAGGTAACTCATGCAAGCAGTCATTATTGTGCCTGGTGAGGGCAGGCAGTTTCTATATATGTATAATCCAGATTAGGATCATATCTTTTTATGGACTCTTTCACCTTTGTAAAGAATAACATATTGTATGTATTATTTTTCTCATTCCAATTATTCAATTTTTTCTCACTTCAATTATTAGAGCTTGTTCATGTCATTTTGTACTGTGCTTATATTTTTTCCTCACCTCTTACCCCCATAAGCTATCAAGGTAAGATCACCACCAACTGCTAGATTCTTCCCTCGACCATTTCAGCACAATCTCCACTGTTATCAAATGTCGCCTAAGAAAGAAAGTTCTGATGAACATATTCTGAGACAACAAATACTTTTGCACGTTTAATTTCCTCTATTGTCTGTGTGAGCTCACAGCTGTTCATGGTTTACAGTCTAAGGGGAAGGAAAATATTGGGAAATGATGTAGGTTATCAACAGACAAAATGCCTGTTTGCTTTGGAGAAAAGCAAAGCGGACGTCAGAAAAAATTCAAATTGCTGGCAAAGTATGCTTCATGCGTTCCAGTCAAAGGCCAGCTTTGATTGTCTCCGTGAACTAGCTGTCTGGTCTGTCCATGTCAGAGCTAGCTTTTCCCCTCGATCTGGATAGATCTAATTGGAGACTTATCAATCCAGTTCTGTTTCTCAGAGCTGTCATGAGCAGTTTGCTCTGGCACACAAAATGACATTTCAAAAGAAAGTCTAATTTTAACAGCTCCGTTGACTTTCAAACTTCTGTGTTACCACAGTCATCAGAATCTAATTTACTCTTCAGGGGCACTAATCATTCCATAGCCTGAGCTGGACCGAAAGAAAATAATTTGTTCACTTAACAGAAAGAAAGTCTATACTCCCCAAACGAAACAAGTCAGACAGCGAACTTAGAATCAACGGAGCTGTGCTGATGGACCCTTCTCCATACATTTCATCAGTCTGGTGACAGTGGACTCCAGACAGAGACAAATGAGAGGTCAAGCTACCCTTCGTTTTTCCAGAGGATTATTTCGCCCACAGATAAGGCACAAAGAAAGAAGTAATAGTCAGGACCAGCCTGTAGGAAAACAAAAAAGAGGGTGACTAATGAAAGCTCATTCTCTCCCTCGCGGCCCCTCCTCCCACTCGAGCGTGGTGGGCACACCCACCAGCATGCAGAGTTTGTTATTTTTTTCAGTGAAGGGAAAAAAAATACAAAGCTAATATGTGGCACAGATAATTGCGCCTCACATAATAGATGCTTGTGTTGCTTTTCCTGACTTTATAGCCAATGTCGAAAACCAAAATAAAATAAAAACTTTCTGCACTTATTCTGGTTCATAATACAGAAAACCCAGGACCATAACAAAGAATGTATGTTTCAAATGTATTGATTGATTGATTTTTTTAATGAAGATAGTAGTGATAAGCCCGGAAATCTCTCATTGTGAACTCTTGAGTTTTCTCTCTCCATTTTTAGGAAGAAAGAAAGCCTTCTAAACACTATTATTATTCTTACAGTATATTAAGGAAAAGGGAAGGGTTAGCCCTATAACAAGAAAAAGCAAGCACAAAGATACACATGAGGCTGTTACAGATCTTTCTCATGGTTGATAAAATTTGATTTGTTTAACTCTACTTCCTTTCTGAGTCACCGTCAAACTTATTCTTCTATGCAAGACAGTTTTAGTTTCTTTTAATTTTCTCAGGGAAAATCTAATCCTTAATATATAAAGGACTCTGAAAAGTCCTAATTCCTACTTCTTCAATTATTTTAAATGTGTGGTTCAAAGTAACAACAGGTCTCTGAATGACTTCTCAGAGACTTGGCACTCCTTAAGGACGTCTAACGAAACCCAGCAGTTAGGATCATTACTGGCAAAACTACTTTTAAGTAGACACACCAATTGATGGATTTTCTTTAAAATATAGCTGTGAAAAAACAAATGTCTTATATATAGCAGAATAAAACAGGTGCATGAGAATTGAGAGAGTCCCAAGGTAATAATGACTTCTGTTTACATGGGTATCATAAACATCACCTGTAAACTGGTTCTTTTTCACAAGGTGCAAATATTGAAAAATGCCATTTATGGTATTTCAAAAATGTTCTATCTGTGTAATACGCTTATGTCTTATTTAGAAGTTCAAATAAAATAAAGTGGGTTCCCGTTGTGGACTGTGAAGCAGATGTGAATGGCAGCAGAACAGCTTCAGAACCAATTCTAACCGGAACATTAGGGCAAAGTGATGAGCACGGACTTTTTCTGTTCAAGGCCATGGGTGGTTCTGATGATGCACTAGCCCCTTCCCGTCTTCCTCAACAGTCTCTCTACCGCGTCCCCTGGAACATTTTTCCAATGGGGAACACAGTCCCTCACATCCTCAAACTTTTCTCTTCATGCTCTTGTTTTCTCCTTCCCATAGCTGAGCTCACTCTTGCAGGAAGTGCCCCCTCTCTCTCTGCTCAGGGCTGCTTGTCCTACATGTGGCAGTGTCAAGGGGGTGCCAGGGGCCCCTCACCTCCCCATTCTCCAGCAGATTCTCACTCCTCAAACGTCCTGGGAAACCACTGCTCTGAGCCCCGCCCTTCCTTATGCCCCACCGCCATCTATCAATCTGTAGGTCACTTCCTCTATTTGTTTAATGTGTTGGCATCTGGCTCACCATCTTGCGCCCTGCCCTGGGTCTTTGCAGCGTTTTGAGTCCCTGCCACCTCCATCTCCTAGCTTCTCCTACCCTTGGCCTATTCATCTTCAGTTACCTTTGCTTTAACTCCATTTCCATACTTTGGGATGTCCCATTTCCGGGAACTGCACACCGTGGAAATCAACTTCAAACATCCCTCTTTCAGGCCACTCCGGCTATTTCCTTTAGCTACACCCACTCACGGTGCATGTTCTCAGGCCTCAAGACCTCCTGCACCCCACTGTCTCTATGTCTATCACTCATGCCTTCATTTCCCATCCAGGTTGGACTTCATGGTCTATAATTTCAACCGCTTTTTAGCCAGTATCCTCCAATCCCTTACTCTATTGTGTATGGTAGCATTTTGCTGGCAAAACTCCTACCCAGGATGAGCCTATCTTCGTAACTGAGCACCAAAGATACACTATTTAGGTTTTGATCTCTGTAGTCACATGGTGTCCTACTTCTATTGGTGCCTCAAGAAAATTCTCAGCTTCCCTACTAATTTCTCCTAGGTGTTCTATTGTGATTATTCTCAATTTTCTTAATTTTTCTCAAACCTCTGAAACTTCCAACTTGCCATGTAACTAATAGATACTCTATAAATATTTTCTGAGTGAATGAATGAATAAAAATTGAATAAATACAGGCTTCCTTGGTCTTAGTCAAAGCAGCTTAACATGCTCTCTGTAATTATAAAGATATCTGCCCTCCCCAAATTTATCTGTAATTCAATGTATTCCTAGTTGAAATGTTGGTAGATTTGTATGTGTGTGTGTGCGTATACAAATTGACAAGTAGATTTTATTTTCTGAGTAACTGGATATTCATATGGAAAAAAATGTATCCGGGGTCTCTACCTCATGTCACACACATGGAATCAGTTCCAGATGGATTAAAAGTACAAATGTGGGTAATAAACTATCAGGCTTTGCAGAGGAAAACACCTTCTTGCCTTTAGAATAGGAAAATACTTCTTAAACATGAGAAACACTAATATACCATTAAGAGGGTGAAAGGCAAACCATAGAATGGGAGAGGTCTTCACAACACATGTGTCCAACGAAGGATTCATTTCTAGGATGTAAAAAGAATGCCTCCAAATAAGCGAGAAAAAGGGTGGTCAGGCCATCAAAAAAATGATTACAATTTCAATGTAAATTTCACAGAAGAGGATATCCTAATAGCCAATAAACATTAGAAAAGAAGCGGAACTTCATTAGTAACCAGTGAAATGTAAAGTAAGCACACAATGAGATATCACTGCACACCCACTAGATGGCTAAAATTAAGAAGATGGAAGAGCTTTGCAAAGTATAGGCAAAGACACTGGAACTTATATGTTGCCAGTGGGTGGACCTAGAATGAGAGAAACTGGAACTTATGTATTACTAGCGAGTGGGTAAATTGGTAAAAGCACTTTGGAAAGCTGTTTGGCAGTGTCGTGTCTGCTAAAGCCAAACACATGCATACCCTGTGACACAGTAATTCCACTCTACACATGCCCACCAAAAGCCATGAGCTAGAATCTTCATAGGTGCAATATTTGTAATAGTTCAAAACCGGAAATACTGAAAGAATGTGGCATAGTCACACAATAGAACACTCTAAGTAGGGGCTGGTAGACTTTTTCTGTAAAGAGCCAGATGGTAAATATTTTAGGTTTATGGGCTGTATTTTAAGTTTAGGAGTTTCTGTTGCAACTCCTTGAACTCTGCCATTGTAGGACGAAAGCAGCCATAGATGGTATGTACATGAATGGACAAGGCTGTGATCTAATAAAGCTTTATTTACAAAAATAGGCAGCTGGCCAGAGGGCCATGGTTTGCTAACATCCACTATACATCAATGCACTAATACAATTATGGCATATTTGCACAATGAGATACTATACAGCAACGAGAATAAGTGACCTATAACTCTAGGTAGCAAAATGGGTGAATTTCACAAACTATAGAGTGAGAGGTCTTATTTAAAATTCCATGTTGTTTGATTCCATTGACTGTGCAAAGGTGGGTAAAACTAACATGGTCAAGAGGGTAGTTTTCCTTGGAGGGGAAGGTGGGGACTGTATGAAAGCACGAGGAGGGCTTGGCCGTATGGTCACGCTCTGTTTCTTGATCTGGGTGCTGTGACGCAGGTGTGTTCAGCTTAGAAAACTTCAGCAAGCTGTATGGTTGTGATACGTACACTTTTATGTATGCATATCATACTTCACTTTAAAAAAATCCTCTGTTGTATATCTTGGGGAGTAAGTTAGAAAAAAAAATTGGTTTGATTGAAGTTCATTCAAAGGGCTCCAGATGGAAGCACAAGCTTCTGGAAAGATCTGTTCTCATCAGGCAGTGAACTGATGGAGACTTCGTGTTTTTTTTTGCAGATGCAAAAGTCTTCTTAGTATAATCTAACCTACACTTTTAAAATGCAATGGCTTGCAAATATAATAAAATAACCAAATGTGTTTTGATCTATTTTTTCCTGAGACTACTCTTTAACTGGTATCTTGGGACAACTTTAGGATGAGAACAAACCCATTGGGAGGAAACTGAATGGCTTCATAGCTCTCCTCTTAGGATTCTAATGAGAAATGGGTCATTTTCTGGCATTAGTTGAAAGCTTCTGGCATAATCTAAGACTGTATGATCACATGATTAGAGAACTGAGGGAGGAAAAAGTATCACAGGAAAGAATGATAATAGTAGTGGTTTACAAGTTATATAGCAAAGTTCCTTAATGGCTTTCTTAGAGGTTTTTTTTTTTAACCTATGAACTAATTTTCAATCCCTTTGTTACACTTGAGCCTCATTATTGTATGCCTAGATTACTGTGTACATTTTTTTTTTTAATGTTGAGCCTTCTTTTAATTAATTTATTTTTATTTTTGGCTGTGTTGGGTCTTCGTTTCTGTGCGAGGGCTTTCTCTAGTTGTGGCAAGCGGGGGCCACTCTTCATCGCGGTGCACGGGCCTCTCACTGTCATGGCCTCTTTTGTTGCGGAGCACAGGCTCCAGACGCGCAGGCTCAGTAGTTGTGGCGCACGGACCTAGTTGCTCCGCGGCATGTGGGATCCTCCCAGACCAGGGTTCGAACCCGTATCCCCTGCGTTAGCAGGCAGATTCTCAACCACTGTGCCACCAGGGAAGCCCAACTGTGTACATGTTTTAATGCTGGTCACTTCGGTGCCCTCCCCCACCCGCCAAGTTCAACCTCACAACATTGCCAACATGAATCTCTCCAAAGACCAAATGTGGTAATGTCATCACACTGATCAAAAGCTATCAGATTTCCTCATTTTCTACCAAAATGAGGACCTAACACTGAATTGTCCTTCAATAGCCTCTAATCTGTTCCCAACTTCTGTTAGTATTTATCTTCCACTATTGGTCCGGAACACAGGTGGTCTCTGAACAAGTCAACTTTTGGCCTAGTAATGCTCATACATCTGAATGTAATGAGTTTCTCAGTGCTGGCTGAACTCCTGCTTCTCTTTCCGGGCCCAGCCCTGATGCCACTTCCTCCATGCAGCCTTAGTGTATCATTCTGGGGAGAGTTGTATGTTCTTCTCTCTCAGCTAGTGCTACATGGGCTAACCATACACGTGATTATTAGATACAAGCTAAATAACCTCCGATCAGATTGTTAAGCTCTTGTTAACAAATCCATTTATCTTTGCAACCTAGCATACAGCTTTATATGTAGTAGGTACTCAACAAATATTCATTTAAAGGATGAAAATTCATTTAATTAAAGGATATTACAGGTGTGCACATTTAAAAATTCGGTTCCAGGCTTCCCTGGTGGCGCAGTGGTTGAGAGTCCGCCTGCCGATACAGGGGACGCGGGTTCGTGCCCCGGTCCGGGAGGATCCCACATGCCGCGGAGCGGCTGGGCCCGTGAGCCATGGCCGCTGAGCCTGCGCGTCCGGAGCCTGTGCTCCGCAACGGGAGAGGCCACAGCAGTGAGAGGCCCGTGTACCGCAAAAAAAAAATAAAAAAAAAAATAAAAAATTCGGT
The DNA here is from genome assembly GCF_008692025.1 of Phocoena sinus. Classification (NCBI taxonomy): domain Eukaryota; kingdom Metazoa; phylum Chordata; class Mammalia; order Artiodactyla; family Phocoenidae; genus Phocoena; species Phocoena sinus. The sequence goes on along the minus strand of NC_045779.1, from coordinate 14,334,657 downwards.
TCCACATTTCAAGTGCTTAATAGGCACACCACCACTGTGATGGGTAGCACAGATACAGACAGTTCCTACCATTGCAGAAATTCCTATTGGACAGAGCCACTCTAAAGTTACTAGTATTCATTTTCAAAACATTTAGGATGTAATAAATACAAAGACAGTCTTCCCTCAGCTGTGTTCTAAACCCAAATAAAGTTTCTGTCTTGCAATATTTATATATTACATTAAGCCAATGAAACTAAGGTAAAACCTAGTGTTATCATAGTGTATCAGAGAATGACCAAATCAAATGATGCATTACTAGTTATTGATAATTTCTTGGAGGAAGCCAAAGACTACTATATTCTTTAAATAAGTGTCCTGGTTTCATTTCTTCTGAAGGCGTTGCCTTTAAAGTAGAAAATGTCTTCCAATGCTCTGTATTTCAGACTTCTTTTGAACCAGTAAGCTTATATTAATTAATTTTTATGAGGTGTATATTTTGGAAATTTAAACAGATAATTTCAGTGCGTATTATAATGCCGTGTGTGTCCCAAGAGCCCAGAAGGGGAGTTGGCTAGGTGCCCGATAGAATCAGGCAAGTGCTGAACAGAAGGTTAGGATGCACTTCACCCAGGAGGAGATGTGAGTTGGGCATGAGGGGAGGAAGAAGAATTTGTTAGGAGAATAAAGCTTGGAAGTGCAGTCTAGGCAGCTGGAAAAGCAAAGCACCACCGGGAGGAAAATCATGTAAAATTAAAAATGTTTAACCTGTCTTTCCCTGATCCAGCCTTTGCCAGACTCTCTAGCCTTTTCTCCCTCTACTCCAGCAATACTGATCACTTGCAGTTTCTCACCCACAACTACCCCATTTATGGCTTCTGTGTCTTAACCTGTTCCTTTCCCTGTGACCTGAATGGCCATACTCCTCCTGCTACACCCTGACTCTTTTCATCTGCCTAACTCCTAACCCCTCAAGTGTATCCTCTTCCAAGAAGGCTTCCCTGTACCCTGGAGTAGTGTTTCCATAATTCTGAGTGAATACACTTTTATTGTATTGATTAGATTGTGCATTGATTTTTTTTTTTTCCAAACAAATGCTCATAAAAATACAGCTGTGAGATTTACTTTTAGGTTATTGTAAGTTAAACTCTAAAGAAAGTTCATGTTTACTGATAATTAAGGAAATATTCATTAAAGTTAAGTACCACTTTTCATCTATCATATTACTTTTAAAAATTTGAAGGCAATAATGGGAAGGGTGGTGGATGGAAAGACCATTTGTTACATTGCTGATGAAAGGATGCATTCTTGCAACTTTTGGGAAACAATTTGGCAATATGATTTATTTATTTCTTTATTTGTTGATCAATTGTTTTTATTTTTTTAATTTATTTTTTATTTTTAATACCTTCACTGGAGTATAATTGCTTTACATTGTTGTGTTAGTTTCTGTTGTACAATAAAGTGAATCAGCTATAAGTATACATATATCCCCATATCCCCTCCCTCTTAAGCCTCCCTCCCATCCTTCCTATCCCACCTCTCTAGGTCATTGCAAAGCCTCACGAGTTGATCTCCCTGTGCTATGCAGCTGCTTCCCACTAGCCATCCATTTTACAGTTGGTACTGTATATATGTCAATGCTACTCTTTCACTTCATCCCAGCTTCCCTTTCCCCACCTTGTGTCAAGTCCATTCTCTAAGTCTGCGTCTTCATTCCTGCCCTGCCACTGGGTTCATCGGTACCGTTTTTTTATATTCCATATATGTGCATTAGCATACTGTATTTTTCTCATTCTGACTTACTTCACTCAGTATGACAGACTCTAGGTCCATCCACCTCATTACAAATAACTCAATTTCGTTCCTTTTTATGGCCGAGTAATATTCCATTGTATATACGTGGCAATATGATTTAAAGGTCTCACATTTTGACCTAGAAATTCAGATTCTGGGAATGAATTCAAAGGAAACATTACTATAAATGGGAAGGGCTTTATGGACAAGAGTGACCATCACAAGTTACTTATGCTTGTGAGAAATTAGAAATGGTATATGTATTCCCTCAAAGAAAAATGATTAAGTAAAAAACACAATATAGTCATATTCTCAGCAGAATTTTAAAATGCTGTTAATAATTACGTGATAAATCTTATAACATACTGTCTAAGCTTGGGCTGTTATAACAAGCTGGGTGGTTTAAAAGATAGATACTTATTTCTCACAGTTCTGGAGGCTGGAAGTCCAAGATCGCAGGGCTGGCAGATTTGATTCTTGGTGTGGGCCTTCTTTCCTGCTTTGCAGATGACCTCCATCCTTCTATGTCCTCACCTGATGGAGCGAGAAAGAGAGAGACAGAGACAGAGATAGTGAGAGAGATAGAGACAATGGGCTCTGGTGTCTCTTCTTATAAGGACACTAATCTCATCATGAGGGCCCCACCTTCATGACTTCATTTAAACCTAAGTACCTCTCAGAAACCCTACCTCCAAATACCATCACACTGGGGGTTAACGCTTCAACATATGAATTTGGGAGATACACAAACATTTAGTTCATAATAGTAATGGGGGAAAATATTTGTGTTTTACTGAATAAATAAAACAGAATAAATATGTAAAATAGATGGACTGCACGGTCCTGCCATCCCTCTCTCTTCCTGATTCTTCTTTAGGTGCTCAAGCATTCCCTGTTCCTTCCCCAAGCAAGGAACTGAGACTTGTCTTCAGCCTTCCTAATGATTTAGGAAATGGATGAGAGGTCCCTCGAGTTTCTCTGGAGTGCAGCAAAGGTAGAGCTGACAAAGCATTTTCAGGAAGAGTAAGGCTATAGGGAAGGGTTATTCCGTGAAGTGGAGTAACCAAAACTGAGCAAAAGCCTCATAGGTAAGACATGCATATTCTACTGCTCTGGCATTGGCCTGAATCCCAGGCAGAGCTCCCTTGTCCTGTGTCACCAGATGTGCAGGAAGCCGAGTACTCAACTTCTATACTACTCTACCCATCGGTTTGATGGCCATTCAGAAATGGGTCAGAAATTTCCCCTAAAACCGATAGTTTAGTTTGCAGTGCGAAAGTTAGTGACACTTTGCATCCTGCTTTTAGAAGCTGATGAAAATGACTTTTACGTGTGCATCATTTCATTTAGGGCGTGTCCAGAAGGTTTGACGTCAAAATTGCAATTAAAGTTCTGTCGCATTACCTCTGGGAATAAAAAGGCTCAAAGGTGAATTCTGCAAAAAGCATATCCATGAACGGAAGCACAGGTGTGGTTATAGAAGCATGTCAGGACTGCCACCCGTGCCCCGTGGTATCACTTGATTTCTCAGGGCAAAGCATTGCTGTGTGTGTGAGGGAGATTCAGGGAGGGTCTATACTTTAAGTTTGGTTTGCATGGCTGTGGTGTGACCTCTTTACTTAATCCTGTCCCCCTGGGCTGTGCACAGAGACACTTGAAGCATGTTTCCCAGCTCTGGGTTACCTAAAGCACACAATCATCCAACACAAGAGTGTTCCTGATGGCTGAGCACGTTTGACCCCAGTGAAAGCCCAGTACTTGGATGGGATTAAATTCTGCCTCTTTCAGTAAATAGTCTAGACATACGTCATTATACTTTGGACAGTGTAATGGGCAGGTATCTAGGCGGGTCACAATTTGAGCTATTTGTCAGAGCCATCCTATAGCCTTCTCCAAGGTCCTTTTGACTCTGACTCCAAACTGGTACCACTGCTAGACTGGACCGTCAGCGGGAAGATGGGTCCCAGTTATTAGAAACAATAGGAGAAGACTGTAGAATAATTTTCTTCCCTGGTTTTTATTTTTGCTCAGTCAACGAAATTGAGTTCTGGGACCAAACTTCTGCAATTTACTAGGAAGATGAATTTTGCTACTGTTTGGAGAGTGGATTAGAGAGAGCTAGAGAGGAAGCCGATATAGTAACCGTGGTGAGAGGTGATGGTGGGAACTCAGGTGATTACAGCGAGGACCGAATGAAGAAAGTTGATTCAAGATATGTTTTGGTGGTGGAGTTGCCGGGATTTGCTGAAAGATGAGATGTGGGTAATGATTACAGAAGCATCCATGATAGCTTCCAGGTTTCTGGCTTGAGGACTTGAATGGGTGATAGCTTCATTTCCTGTAATGAGAAAGGCTTAAGGGCAAGATAAACTTGAGGAAAAATTTAAAACTCCATTTGGACACATTAATTTTAAAATTTCTGTGAGAAAGTCAAGCACAGACGCAAAATAGATAGCTGGATATGCTTGTTCAGAGCTCAGATAATAGCTATCAGTGCTGGAGACATACATTTGGGGATCACAAGCATGACAATGACATTTAAATCCACGTTACCGTCGATATCTGGGGGTCAGTGGAGGGCAAGAGACTGAACTCTGAAGTTCTGCAGCATTTGATTCTGGAAGAGAGGAAGAAGGCGTTAGGAACTCTTGACTCTCTTTCTGACTTATCTCACTTAGCATAATGCTCTCTAGATCCATCCATGTTGTCCACAAATACCTCACGACTAACTTACGTGTGGAATCTTAAAAACCATACAAAGAAAATGAAGTGACAGCAGACTCATAGAAAGAACAGATGGGTGGTTCCCAGAGGGGAGGTGGGTGGGAGGGGAAATAAGTGAAGGGGATTAAGAGATACAGATCTCCAGTTCTAAAAAGAATAAGCCACAACATGTAATAAACAGGATAAGGAATATGGTCAATAATGTCGTAATAACTTTTGTAGGGGGACAGATGGTTACTAGACTTATTGTGATGCTCATGTCATAATGTATGCAAATGTCAACTGACTATATAATTCACCTAAAACTAACATGACATTATATATCAACTATATTTCATTAAAAAAAAAACTATTGAGAAATAAGTGCAAGGAGTTCAGAGCACAAGTGAGAACGTGTTGCTAAGTTGCTCCCATTCTTACCCTGGGTCTCTGCAGTCTTCTCTCTCCTCTCGTCTCCAGCATGGGAGAGTCTATTTTCTCGGGGCACCTGTGCTTGCACCTGTCAAAGACCAAATGGAGAATGGTCAGCTTTTCAGAAGAGCAAGTAGTTCCACTTTAGAGTGTAACCCACTCCTTTCCAAAGTTTGTATCTCTGCTAAGGAGCGAGACATGCTCTCATTGGACACATTAGCCCCCAAAGGTCTACTGACCATGATGATACTAATAATCGGTATCATGTAGAAAGTGCTCAATGTGTACCAGGCACTAGTCTAAATGCTTCAAACGTAGTACCTCGTGTAATACACACAACAGCTTGTGAGATTGATAGTATTACCCCCGTTTGCACATTCAACAAATATTTGTTGATCACATTCTATCTCTGGGAAACAGGTTTCGGGGGAGGGATACCCTGTGCTCACATTAGAGAAATCGGTGTAATAGATTTTCTTCCTTCTGCCTGAGTGAGAGCAGCCAAATGGAGGTAAAGCAGGTTCCAGGAATGAGAGGGAAGACGACGATGGTGGGGACGAGGCTGGTCAGAGTGCCATGGTGGGGGGGGTCTCATGTAACTCACGTGGCATCCATCATTGTAGGAAGCCTTCAGTGATTTCAGTCAGAAGGGTCTGAGTCAGACTTTTCACTCTTGCAATTACTGAAAAGATGTAAATACATACCCATTTACCACCTGGCTTTAATTAATATACCTGCACAATGGAATGTCCATAAAAGATGTTCAACACAAATAGACTTAGAGGGAAAAGGATAAAAAGCATTGATCCAAATGAGTTTGATTAACACCTGTTGAACTTCTTCTCCACGAAGGGTAAAACACTCCCAGAAATAAGGTAGTGATGTTTAGAAAATGAAGTAATTGTTTTAGACCACTAACCAATGATTCCGTGTTTTTGTGGGTTATATTCTTACTTAACCCTGGGATGTAATTTTAGTTATGAGGGGATCCCATTTAGTACAAAAATATACTCATTAGTATAATAGAGGTGGAATTCCAGAGAATTGCAATGCAAAGTGGAAATCAATTTGGAAACCTACATTCTGGCATTAAATAGTAAGAATTTACTTACTCATGGTTAGAGAATGTTAAATAACTTTTCACGCTGATATATTCGCTGTAGGTGGCAGAGTGAAAACTTCACAGACAGAGAATTCATCTGATCTAAAATATATATTATTTATAAACTCTTATGAATACCAGATTTTGCTGTTTGAAGTAAACAGCCAGATGTTACCCTTATGGAGTTATTGAAAATTATTAAAACATGTTTAGGGCTCATTTCATCAAATAAATACATTTCTGATTTTAGAAAGACATGAGTTGAGACAAGAAAAGGGCAAGACATGAAGTTGAAACAAATTTTTTAAAAAGTACTATGCATCCCAAATGTTTCGAATGTTCAAATATATCAGAAATTCTTTACAAATCCCTAAGGAATGAGCCTACAAACACTGTACAGCCAACAGGGCGGTATCATTGCAATAATGACAGTTTTATTTAATCCAGACTGCCAGAATGATGGAACAGTTACCGATGATGATAATGTTTAATGCTTTCTATGTACAAAAAAATGCATATCATTAAAATAACCTCTCCTTTTCAGAAAAGAAAGCTTTCATAAATGAACATTTAGGGTTGTATTCTTTCCTAAAGTGCACCCAAGGTACCATTAGCATAATGGAAATCTTGCACCGGCATTAAGGAAAATATATCCCATTTGGGAGTCTGATTTCCAATTTGGATCCATGGTAATATTGCACCTGGTATCTTTAAATGAAATAGGGAGTTATGTGTACAGAGGGTGGTGACAAATAATATGCTAAACAGTCATCCTTATGAGATAAGAACTGATCCCTTAGGGTTTGGATTAGGTTAAAATTGAAAGCAAGCAGAGATTCAAATCAGATAGCTTAAGGCTAGGATTTTCTGTGTGTTCATATCTCTGATTCTCAGTTTTACCTGATGATGTCATGTAGAAAATGACCATAGAGACACAGAAAATTGTTTTGAATTCTTTTCTTTCTGTAACAGCAAGGCATACGTCTTTGACAATCACATAGATACTATTACTTTTGTTTTCTTTTGCCAGCCAATATTAAGGTTGTATAATCAAAGTGCTAATCATTTCTTGCGTTGCCAAATTCACCCAATGAACTGTAGTATCTGAAAGAAACAGGGAAAAATGTCTGATTCCATCCAGTTATCTGGGTTCAGCAGCTTCAAAATGCTGTGCGTGTGTGTGTGTGTGTGTGTGTGTGTTTGTGCATGTGAGTGTGTTGTGGTGGTTATGGCTGTTCGTCAGGATGACAGTTACGCTGAACTTACGAGTAAGTGGTGATTTTTTTCTCTTGGCATAAATTATTTGCATCAAGACTGTTCTTAGATGCCAGTTCATGAAGCCATTAATTTGTGTTATGAAGGACATCTGCACATAGCCCTCAGATCATATTACTGGTGCTTAAACACTCGTAGCCTATCTCTTTTTTCTTGATATATTTCATACATTATTGCTTATCCATTCACCTCCAGGGTTCTGGTTCTTCTGCTACCAGGTTCTCTGCTGGTTTATAGCAGCAGTTCTCCGTAGATATGTGGCCACGATCTAATGACCATAAGTGATAGACAAAGGTGATTTTTTTATGAATAATGTGGGAGTAAGTTTCGCAGATGGCATATTTTTTAAAAAATTAAACACTATCCTTACACTATGATCCATTGTCTAAATGGCACTGTGATCTGCCTTTTTGGATAGGACAGAAGGATTTGGAGTTACATAGGTGTTTTTGTGGAATTTAGCATTTTTGTCAATATGTCCATGAGGGCAAGGTAGACATAGTACTTCCTCATTGTGCTTCTGGAAAAATATTTCTGAGAAATCTGGTTTAGAAAATGCCACAGTACCCAGATACAGTGGTTTGACATTTGACCAGGCAATCTATTACATTTTGTGTCATCATCACCATCACTAAGATGGTGACGGAGCCTTTAAAAATGATGGTTCAGGAGCTACGACTACATCCACAAGCTTCAAGTGCTTAATTCATCTATCTGCTCCAATTGCTCAGAAACAAGACCAGAACCACTACAGATAGAGCAGAAATGCACTTGCCTTCACTTGTGCAGTTGGAAAACGATGGAAAACAACAGCTAACGACTTTCCTATATTGAGTACATTCTGGAGGCTTTACATACGGTCTTTCAAATATTTTCAATGTGTCTTTAAGTTAGGATCATTGTCTTTTTTCTAGATGAAATAACTGAGCTTTAGCTGTAAATGGCTGAGCAGAGACTTCAGTATGGCTCTAAGGTCAAAGCACTTTCTACTAAATGATGCTGTTTTTCAAACCTCACTGAGGACCAAACTTCAACGGATGGACCATAATCAATTACAGGGAATTGGGCTTGAGAACAGGCAATTCCTATGAATGTCTTCCAGCAGAGTGAGACAGTCATGTAAGCCTAATAAAATGATCATTGTGACTTCAAAATCCCATTGCCAGCAGTGAGATTTCTAGGAAGGATGAGAAAGCCACTGATGATTTCAACACTAGATATTATGCATTTCATGAAAGTAAAACCTTTCACTGACTCCCATTCTTACTCAGTACTAAATATGGAATTTAAAGTGTGGTATTAGATGAAATATCATAAGGTTTGAAGCCTGAGAACTCAACAGTGAGGAACTGATAACGGACACTGAGAAGAAATGGCCCGTGAGGGAGGAGAGACACCAAAAGAATGTGGTGTCCCTAGAAGCCAAGGGACAAGAATGTCTGAAGAAAACCAGTGATCAGCTATGGCAAATACTTGAGAGATCAAGTAGGATGAGGTCTGGGGACCCAAAGTGGAGGTCTTCTCTAACCCTGTAAGGAATTATAGTAGTGGATAACGGGTGCTGAGGAGGTAGAGTCTGTGAAGATACACAACCATTCTGAGTGTTTTTCTAGAAAAGAGAGTAAGAAATGGCAGTGAGGGTGATTATTGGGAGAAAAAGTGGGATCGAGAAGAAGACCTTTCCTGCTTTCGTTTCTCCCTCCCTCCTCACTCCCTCCCTCCTCACTCCCTCCCTCCCTCTCTCCCTCTCTTCCTTCTTTCCTTCTTTTTTTCTTTCTTTCTTCCTTTCACGTTTGGGTAATTGAAAACATGTCTGTTTGCTGATAGAATTATGCATTGGGGAGGAAAATTTTGATGATGTAGGAGCAGATGGATATAACTGCCAAAGTCCTTGAATAGGTGAGAGAGTGATGGTCAGTGCACAGAGCAGGTGCGGGGAGGCCAGCCTTAGCTTGGAGCAGGGAAAATACATTTCTTGAAGCAGGAAGGAAAGCACCCATGTAATTTGGGGTAGGAGGGGTAATGTGGATAGCTTTTATGATTACTTTTATTTTCTCACTGAAACGCATCAGCTGATTTTAATGGGTGGTGAGAAGTTGAGGGGATGATGGATGTTTGAAGAACGAAGGGAAGTGTATTCGTTTCCTGGGGCTGCCATAACCAAGTACCACAAACTACGTGGCTTAAAACAACAGTAACTTATGGTCCCCTAGTTCTGGAGGCTAGAAGTCTGAAATCAAGGTGTCGGCAGGACCAAACTCCCTCGGAAACCTGTAGGGGAATCCTTCCTTGCCTCTTGCTAGCTTTTGGTGGTTTGCTGACAAGGCTTGGTGTTTTTTGGTGAATAGATTTGTCGACTGAAGAAAAAAAATAGGGCTTCCCTGGTGGCGCAGTGGTTGAGAGTCCGCCTGCCGATGCAGGGGACGCGGGTTCGTGCCCCGGTCCGGGAAGATCCCACATGCCACGGAGCGGCTGTGCCCGTGAGCCATGGCCGCTGAGCCTGTGGGTCCGGAGCCTGTGCTCCGCAGCGGGAGACTATAACCCGGGAGACAGCATTACAGATAGCTCTGAGGAGCGGCTCCAAAGAGGCAGAGGGGAAGGTCAGTGTTGTATAGGATTTTAGTGAATGGGGGGTACGTGCAGTCAAGCACACACGTTGGGGGAGGCTGGCTGCTAGTCACGAGAGAGGTCACTGTCAATGATTTTAGTGTTTTGCTCGATATGAGGAGATGCAAGAATTGGGCTCATAAAATCTTCTCCTGAAAATATCCAACTATCTAAAGGCCCGTTCTGCCAGTTTTCCCCAGGGCACAGAGGGCCGCATTCCTGATCTCCGCCCTGAACTCCTTTCAGGGGGTGTTGAAGGGCAGCGGCTCATGATTTAATCCTTGTAGAGGCAGATGGCAAGGTGCGAGTTGTTAGTGGGCAGGTTCTTCTCTCCAATCCTCTGTCGTCACATGACGTCTTTCCTTTGTGTGTCTCTCCCTGTTTATTATAAGAACACCAGTCACACTGTGTGGATTAGGGGCCCACTGTACACCACTTTGAGCTCATCTTAGTTAATCACATCTACAATGACCCTATTTCTGAATAAAGTCACATTTTGAGATATTGGGGTCAGGACTTCGGCATATCTTTTTAGGACACAATTCAACCCATAACAAGAGACTATGAAATAGTTGGCTTGAAGAGGGGAGTGAGTTGAGCAGGGTCACAAAGTAGTACCTCTGGTCGCTCTAAGGGTCCACTTGAGGGTTGTGTTCACAAAGTTTAAGAGATCTCTGTCAGCTTAGGTACCTTTGGAAACACAAGTGTGTTTCTTTTATTGTTCCCGTGTTGGTTTTTGTGTTAGTTTAGTTTTTATTTTAAGCTAATAACTTCACTTTCTTGACGGAGGACAAACTTATCATTCCTCCCAATGATAGCATGGCTCAGCCAGGCAGATAACTCTTTGGACTGAAACTGCTTTTTTTGCTAAGAGTGCAAAAGATAAAACATGAAGAAACTGTTTATTTTACATTTTCATATTCTTACAAACATGAAATTTCTCTCGTGTAGTGCAAATATACCTTTTCTGCTATTAAATCAGCTGCCGAGTAAATCATTTTCAAACCAGATAGATGGTTTGTTTTTCAGAACTCTTCCAGATTATAAACAAAGAGCTCCCCATAGAAACCTCACCAAAATATCTTTCCTTTATGGGGAGGTATTTAAAGGCAACACCTGTAAAAACATCCTTCTCTGAGCTGTTTCTGAGGGCACAGGGAGAGAATAGTCTGTGCTTTATTCTTGAGAACCGACCCGCACATTCTTAATTCAGGGGAGCTGAGAATGACCAGGGAGTCGGGAGAAGAGGAGAGAACTTTCCCAACAGTAAACTTCATCTTGACAGATGAAGAGCGGTTGAGAGAATAACTTGCCCTTGGTCACTGAGTTACCCAGCCCTGGGGGTAGGATTTGAATCGAGTTCTATATAATCCTGACCTCCGCGGGCTTCCTGCTTGACCATGCTGCCAGTTGGTGTGTTTTCTGGGGCCACTTTTTTCCTCTCTGTCCCTGGGCCTCTATGCATTACTGTAATTTATGTGTGCGTCTGTCACCTGTCAGCTGGAATCTAACTGAGGGCAAAGGCTTCTTTCCGTAGTGCTCGTGCTACCCCGTGTGTCAGAGTGAGACTGAACCTGAGAGGGGACAGCATATGGCCACTTCTGGGTGACTGACACGTGACCCAGGGAATGGAACCCAGGCCGCAGACGGACTGAGAGGGCTGAAGCCTCACCACCACTATACCACCAGGCTGCTAATTTAGATTGTGCTAGGGGGCTGAGATTAGAGGAATTTATTTGATAGAGGAAGTCCTGGGGGAAATGTACTGGGCAGGTGACATCACTAATGCAGGGAGCCTGAGACACTGATCGCTGTACCCCTTGCGAGCGGAGGCAAGCAGGCCACCGTGGTTGGAGCTGAACAGGCAAGGGGGCCTAGGGGGAGATGTCAGGTGGGAAGGCGGGGCCGGCTTACAGCACGGCCTCGTAGGCCAGACCAAAGACTTGAGCATCCTCTTCTAAATGCGATGGGGAGTTGCTGTACGGTCTCTGAAGGGGGTGGTGCGGTGATGTGGTTGATAGAGGAGGGACATGGCAATACTGCATGGACTAGCAGAGTGGATGGTACTGAGGCTACAGCCTGGCGCCCGGGGATTCCCACACAGAGTAAAGAGGCTGGGACATCAGGAATCGAGGAGACGTCCTAAAGCTGCCCAGTGCACAGTGTTTGAACTACTGCGGGAGCCTGTCCTCAGTTGTGGTCACAGGCTGGTAGAGCCCTAGAATAGTTGGGTTTCACCAGGCTAGGATCTGTCATACATTACATTTTCAGCGGGTACTTATTGAATTAAAAATATACAATGGAATATTACTTAGCCATAAAAAGAAACGAAATTGAGCTATTTGTAATGAGGTGCATAGACCTAGAGTCTGTCATACAGAGTGAAGTAAGTCAGAAAGAGAAAGGCAAATACCGTATGCTAACACATATATATGGAATTTAAGAAAAAAAAAATGTCATGAAGAACCTAGGGGTAAGACAGGAATAAAGACACACACCTACTAGAGAACGAACTTGAGGATATGGGGGGGGGAAGGGTAAGCTGTGACAAAGCGAGAGAGAGGCATGGACATATATACACTACCAAACGTAAGGTAGATAGCTAGTGGGAAGCAGCCGCATAGCACAGGGAGATCAGCTCGGTGCTTTGTGACCACCTAGAGGGGTGGGATAGGGAGGGTGGGAGGGAGGGAGACGCAAGAGGGAAGAGATATGGGAACATATGTTTATGTATAACTGATTCACTTTGTTATAAAGCAGAAACTAACACGCCATTGTGAAGCAATTATACCCCGATAAAGATGTTAAAAAAAAATATATCGATGGTAACATTGTTTCTCCAAAGAAGACCAGGCAAATTCTCATGTCAAAGTTATCCCACTTTTCTTTCATCCCGTTTGGGAATGTTTTAGCAGTGACTTCCTGAATATAATTAACCTTAAGTCTCAGTGTGGGAATCCTGCTAATGGTCACCAAAGACTAAGAGGCTGACAGCCGGGCTGAATTCTCCTGGCCCTGGGAGTGTGGCAGATTTTCATGAGAGCATGTCTGGTTATACAGCCAGAGAGGAGGGCAAGGCACACTCTGTTGATGGGATGGAAGTGATGATGGGGATGAAGACACATTTGGAATCCTAGGCTGTCAGTGGCATGGAAATGAGCAATTTGCTTTCCCTCTAGGAGGCTGCACTTTGTGGCGGTGAAAGAACACTGCCCTGGAAACCAGGAATGTTGGTCTTCACGGGCTCGGCCATTCTCTACCTTGTGACCTTGCTTTGCAAACCACTTTTTCTTCTGGGCCTTGGATGCTGTTGGGATTAGCTAGTTTTCTATCTCCTTAAAATCTCTGATGCATTTTTCCAGCATTTGGTTGGGTGTGTGAATCCAAGACTTAGTGAATACTACAGGATTTATTGATTTATTTCATCACTTTCTCCTTTGGACGATAGGATTGCCACATAAACCTGGTCTGTCTGAAGAATATTAGTTCTGCACAATTTACATCTTATTTGAACAAATCTTTCCAACCCAACAGCAGAAATTAATCACTGAAATGTCATAATTGCTGCAAAGTGGGTTTAACTTTATGGCTTCACGATAGGTACCAGGCTAAATGCACTGTAAACAGTCTCCGGTTTGCCACTAAAATATTTACGGAGGATCCAGAGGGGTAAATGGATATCCCGGTCTAATAACCACTAAGATGGAAAGGGGTCACCCAACCAAACCACAACTTTCTAAATTATACAACCCAGTTAGATGTCCTAATACAAAGTAAAGGACAATGCATTTATTCGTGTTTTTAGTATAAATTGTTTTCCCGCTGATACTGTCTTCAAGTCAGAGGGAGTTTTGAGAAATCAGATATTTTTTAAGCTTGTTAAAGTTTTAGAATCTAGTGTAGGGAAACCCCAAGGTTGCGTCAACTCTGATTTGCTATTATACCCCTTCTAAGCTCTCATGAGGGGGGTCTGAAAAATTTTATGTGTAAGAAGGAATGCTACGTGTTTCATAGCAAAGGCTTGTGAGCCACTTCTACAAAGAAATGGTTTTAGATACTTACAACGGAAAGAAGCCTCACCTATTGTTGTCATGTGCTTCGGTCCAGAGTGCTAAAGTCTTTAGGGCAAGTACAAGAATCATGTCCACATTTCAGCACAAAGATTAAATCTTAACTGAGAGCTAAAAAAAAAAAGTCTGGCTCTAATAGGTAAAATGTAGAATGAACTACATTTTATTTTATTTTTTGAATTGAAGTATAGTTGATTTACAATGTCGTGTTAGTTTCAGACGTACAGCACAGAGATTCAGTTATGTATAAATATTCTTTTTCAGATACTTGTTTATTTTATATATAGTAGTGTGTATATGTTAATCCCAACCTCCTAATTTATCCCTCCCCCCACCCTTCCCCTTTGGTAACCGTAAGTTTGTTTCCTATGTTACATTTCATTTTAGAAAGATCCTTAAAGTCTGTCTGGAAAAGATACGGTGAGCAGGCAAAAGAAAAAGAGAATGGAATCTTTCTTAAAATAATAAATCAAATTAATTTCTTCTTTCAACAAATATGTACTGATCACTTATAATGTGCCAGGAAGCGTTCTAGGTGTTGGGCCCAGTTCTAGGCGTTGGATGTGCTAAAAGACACATATCAGACAATATAAATGGACCAAATAAATCTGTGAGATCATGTTTTTTTATATACATACTTTTTAACTTTTTATTTTGTATTGGAGTATAGTCGATTAACAATGTTTTGATAGTTTCAGATGCACGGCAAAGTGACTCAGCCATACATATACTGTGGGGCCTTTAGGGACTTTCCACCCCCTCACTTGTTCCCGTAAACCAATTCTTCTCCCTATCGTGCGCCACTCCTTCTCCCTATCGAAACCAATTCTTCTCCCTATCGTGCGCCACTCCTTCTCCCTATCGAAACCAATTCTTGGAGTTTTTTAGTTGACGGGGACTTGCCAGACAGCGGGTAATTTTCCAGTTGCCCGTAACAGGTATACGCCCTAACCGCCACAATGAACAGACAACTATAACGGCCAGAAGGTGGGACAAAAGTTCCTAAGCCAATGAATTCAAAAGTCACCACATTTACCCAATCATTGTGAGAATATACCCGCCCTATGAGTAAATAAACCTATAAAAAAGTATGTGATTCCGCTTTTAGGGGTTCCCCATCGGCCTCCTGCGTGAGGTTCAGGGAACCCCGGTGCATCGGCTCCTAATAAACCTCTTGCGTGTTGCAGCGGCTCTCGACTCTTGGCGGTTCTTGGGCGAGTTGGAATCCCTCGTAGACCGTTTGGGTCTAACATTTGGGGGCTCGTCCGGGATCCCCACTCGCCCCCGGGTCACAAGAACATCGGGAGTCGGAGGTATCAGGTAGGCTCGAGCCCAATTGTCTGTTTGTTTGTCGTTTGTTTGTTGCTAGCCGCCATTAGGAAAAAGCCGTGCGAACCGGCTTGCTGTGGAATCTGTATTGGACTCCTGGCTAGGCAGACGTGCCGAAAGCTGGTGTCCACGGGTCCCGGGGGACGCCTTGGTGGTCCATCTGGAAGGAGAAACAAATTTTGTCTCCCCTTCATCTGGTTCTGGCAGGTTATATAAGCTGCCATCTGAATTTGAGTTGGTTTCGGGTTTAAGTTCGCGGCGGCTGGTTCTGGCAGGTTATATAAGCTGCCATCTGAATTTGAGTTGGTTTCGGGTTTAAGTTCGCGGCGGCAATATCAATGTGTGTCTTTTGAAATTTTATTGTTTTTCTGTACTATTATCTTTCTTTTGACGGACGACAATGGGACAAACTATGACGACTCCTCTTTCTCTTACCCTAAGCCACTGGACCGAAGTTAGGGCTAGGGCCCACAACCTTTCGGTAGAAGTAAGGAAAGGAAAATGGCAAACGCTGTGTACCTCTGAGTGGCCTACATTTCAGACAGTGTGGCCACCCGAAGGATCTTTTTTGTTATATAAGGTTGGGCTAGTCAAGTCTAGGGTCTTTAACACAGGACCCCACGGACACCCAGACCAGATACCATATATCTTGGTCTGGGAAGATCTAGTTCTCTCCCCGCCTCCGTGGGTCCGGCCCTTTGTTTCCTCAACAGGCACGTCTGCATGCGCTCCAGCACAATCGGAGATATTGGCCCTGAAGAAAACCCCAGACACGGAAAAGTCATCTGCTGCCCCGGACCCGCCAAAGGCGATATATCCTGACCTGCAGTCTGATTTGCTTCTTCTAGATTCCCCACCTCCTTATCCTCCGGCCCTAAATCCCATGTCGCCCCTAGGACCCCCAGCTTCACAACCCTCCGCACCAGTAGGGCCACCTGTTATGGCGGAAAGGGGGGGTCCCTCGGCGGGCACCAGAAGCCGGAGGGCTGTTTCCCTGGATTCTACTGCTTTACCCCTTAGAGAATATGGCCCCCCCGATAACCACGGGAATAGGCCCCTTCAATACTGGCCCTTTTCCTCTGCAGATCTTTATAATTGGAAGATGCATAACCCTACTTTCTCTAAAAACCCACAGGCTCTTACTGCTTTAATAGAGTCTCTTGTCTTCTCCCACCAACCCACCTGGGATGATTGTCAACAGCTCCTCCAGACTCTCCTCACAACTGAGGAGAGGCAACGGGTTCTCCTGGAGGCTAAAAAGAATGTGTTAGCCGCCAATGGACAACCTACCCAGTTGCCTAACGAGATTGATGCCGGGTTTCCACTCGTCAGGCCGAATTGGGACTTTAATACCCCGGAAGGTAAGGAGCACCTGAAAATGTATCGCCAGGCTCTGGTGGCGGGTCTCCATGGAGCGGCCAGGCGCCCCACGAATTTGGCTAAGGTAAGAGAGGTAACTCAGGGGCCCCAGGAATCGCCAACCGTGTTCCTAGAACGCTTAATGGAGGCTTTTAGACGATTCACATCCTTATGATCCAACCTCTGAGGAACATAAGGCCACCATAGCAATGGCCTTTATTGACCAGGCGGCCCCTGATATTAGAAAGAAGTTACGAAGGCTGGATGGCCTACAAGGTTTCTCCCTTCAGGACTTAGTAAAAGAGGCAGATAAGGTATATAATAAGAGGGAGACAGAAGAAGAAAGAGAAGAAAGAAAGCAGAAGGAACAAGAGGCTTCGTGAGGTAAGATGAGATAAGAGGCAAGAAAGACATTTGAGTAAGATACTGGCCACTGTAGTCAGAGGAGGAAACAGTAGAGACAGAAATAGACAGGAAGGGCGAACAACGGATAGAAGGCAGCCATTAGACAAGGACCAATGTGCCTACTGTAAAGAAAAAGGTCATTGGGCAAGAGAATGCCCTAAAAAAAGGAACGGGGGAAGGATCACTAAGCCTTTTCATCTGTACGTGGCCGAGAATAAAGGTATTGCAAAGGGAAGTACTAACTCAGAAACTGGGCCCCTGGAATCGCCCGGTTGCGTACCTATCAAAGAAATTGGATCCTGTGGCAGCAGGATGGCCCGCCTGTTTAAAAATAATCGCCGCGGTGGCCCGCTTTGGTCAAAGATGCTGACAAACTGACTTTGGGGCAGAACCTAACGATAACAGCCCCCCATGCATTAGAAAGTGTAATTCGCCAGCCACCCGACAGATGGCTAACAAATGCCAGGATGACTCATTACCAAGCCCTGCTGTTAAACTCAGATCGTATTAAGTTTACCTCAGCCACAGGACTCAACCCGGCCACCTTGCTACCCGACCCTGACCTGGAAAGCACTACCGTCATCCATGATTGTCAGGAAGTACTGGCTGCAGCACACGGTAGCAGACCAGACTTGATGGATCAGCCCCTCCCCAACGCCGACGTTACCTGGTTTACTGACGGAAGCAGTTTCCTAGAGGAAGGTAAGCGTCGGGCGGGGAGCAGCCGTGGTAGACGGGAAAGAGGTCATCTGGGCAGCCGCATTACCCGCAAGGGACATCGGCCCAACGGGCTGAACTAATCGCCATGACTAGAGCATTGGAACTAGCAGAAAACAAAAAGGTAAACATCTATACGGACAGTAGATACGCATTTGCTACCGCCCATGTCCATGGGGCCATTTACCAACAAAGAGGGTTGCTCACCTCGGCGGGCAAAGAAATTAAAAACAAAGAAGAAATAGTGGCACTGCTAGCTGCCCTCATGCTCCCCACTAAAGTCAGCATCATTCATTGCCCCGGACACCAGAAGGACAATACCCCGGTGACAAGAGGCAACAAATTGGCAGATAGGGTGCACGAGAAGTGGCTCTACGGGAAATCATACTAGAACTATCAGATGAGAGTCCTGGGGAAACCAAATGATAGGGGAACAATTACCCCAGCCATAACTAAAGGAACATTATCTCCTCAACAAGCAAAATCCATGCTACAACAGATTCACAGATGGACACACTTGGGAACCAAAAAGATGGTGTCCCTACTACACAAGACAGGTTATGATACCCCTGGACTAACTAAATTAGCTGAGCAGATTGCACGAGAGTGCATTCCATGCCAACAGGTAAACTCCCATAAAGGAAAACTTGAGGTCGGAAAAAAGGCTCAGAGGAGACCGCCCAGGAGCCTATTGGGAGGTCGACTTCACTGAAATACGCCCTGGAAGGTACGGTAACAGGTATCTTCTAGTTTTTATAGATACCTTCTCAGGATGGGTAGAAGCTTTCCCGACGAAGAAGGAGACAGCTACTGTGGTGGCCAAAAAGATCTTAGAAGAAATTTTCCCCTGGTTCGGGGCACCAAAGGTAATAGGATCAGATAATGGTCCCGCCTTCGTCGCCCAGGTAAGTCAGGGTGTGGCCAAATACCTGGGGACTGATTGGAAATTACATTGTGCCTATAGACCCCAGAGTTCAGGATAGGTAGAGAGAATGAATAGAACTCTAAAAGAGACCCTAACTAAATTGTCCATAGAGACTGGCGGTACAGATTGGACGGTGCTCCTTCCCTTAGCCCTGTTCCGGGCTAGAAATACCCCCTCCCGCTATTATCTTACTCCATTTGAAATACTATACGGGGCCCCACCTCCTCTTTTTACGCTAAGGGAGAAATTAAGGTCCTGACTGCCATAATAACACTGACTTATATGCTAGGCTGTTGGGACTCCAGTTGGTCCAAAAGGAGGTGTGGTCCCAGCTGGCAGAGGCTTACCGACCAGGAACACCAGCAGAGGCTCATCCCTTCCAAGTCGGAGATTCCGTGTACGTCCGTCGGCACCGAACCCAGACTCTAGAGCCTCGGTGGAAAGGACCATACATCGTCCTGCTCACCACCCCCACGGCTATAAAGGTAGATGGCATCGCTGCGTGGATCCACGCTTCACACGTGAAGGCCGCACCAGCATCTGCAACATCGTAATGGCGAGCCCAAAGAGACCAGCAACCCGCTCAAGCTCAAGCTTCTGCGATCATCAGATTTATAACTTTAACTTTGTTACCCCTACTGACTGTGAGTAATTTTAGTCCTCACCTGCCCCAGCATTTAACCTGGCAGGTAATTTTCCCAAACTGGAGATGTAATATGGTCTGTTAGCCATACTGCTGCTCCTTGGACCTGGTGGCCAGACCTTTTCCCCGATGTTTGTAAATTAGCCATAGGAGCTCCCAATTGGGACACAGCACACTCCCATGATCGTCAAAATGCCCCATCCATACCCGGTCGGGCCGGCCAATACGGCTGCCAAAACTCGGGTACGCGACAGAAACTTAGCAACCCTACCTTTTATGTATGCCCGGGATTTCATCGCCATAGGTCCCTAAATTATCAATGTGGGGGAAAGGAACATTTTTATTGTAAAAGCTGGGGGTGTGAAACAACAGGAGACACCTATTGGAAGCCCACCTCTGGCTGGGACTTTATTAAGGTGACAGCCAATTATACACACCCACCAACCCCTTAACTTATAGGCCTGAATGTACTAAATGGTGCCATCCCCTTAAGATCTCTTTTAGTGAAACCAGGAAAAAAGGATAAAAACTGGATAAATGGCCATTCATGGGGAATCAGGTTTTATAAAGAAGGATATAATGATGGATTACTAATGACCATCAAACTAAAAATTGAAACCCCTACTCCAGTTCCTATAAGCCCCAACCCCTGAGATAGGGCACTCTTCGCTACCTTTGGCCCCTCCCACAGCGTTACCAGAGATAAGAAACCAAACTTCTGAGCCAAAAGGAATAACAATCAAGCCCAAGACACCCCCCCCCCCCCCCCCCCCCCCCCGGGACCGAATGCTCTCATTGGTCCAGGCGGCTTTTGAGGTTTTAAATGCCACAAACCCGGAGGCTACCAAATCATGTTGGCTTTGCTATGCTGCTCCTCCCCCTTATTATGATGCTATAGGATATAATTCTAATTATAATAATGTTAACACTCCAGATCAATGTCGATGGAAACAAGAAGGAAATAGTAAATTGACCCTGGCCTCAGTATTAGGAAACGGTACACGTGTAGGAACGCCCCCCTCGTCCCACCGACATCTTTGTGCCAATTAAGCCTCCCACAGGGCTCAGGGTATCTCCTCCCTCCTCCGGATGGATGGTGGGCATGTAACACAGGATTGACCCCCTGCATTTCTTTAGAGGTCCTTAAAGCTTCAACCGATTTTTGTGTGTTAGTTCAGCTGGTCCCCAGACTCATTTATCATTCAGATTCATCCTTTCTAGATGAATATGAGGGCAGAGGAAGGTTTAAGAGGGGAACCCATAACACTCACCCTGGCTGTACTCCTAGGACTAGGAATGGCAGCCGGGGTAGGAACGGGTACAACAGCCCTCATCCAACAACCCCACTATTATGATGCCTTAAGGCAAGCTGTAGATGTTGACCTCCGGGCATTAGAAAGTTCCATAACTCAGTTAAAAGAATCCCTCACCTCGCTTTCAGAGGTGGTAATGCAAAACAGGAGGGGATTAGATCTGCTGTTCCTTAAGGAGGGCGAACTATGTGCTGCACTAAAAGAAGAATGCTGTTTTTATATTGATCATTCTGGGGCTATTACCAAAACTATGGACAAAACTTACGGAGCGCCTGGACAAAAGACAACAGGAAAGGAAAAATCAAAAAAGGATGGTTTCAATCGTGGTTTGATAAATCTCCCTGGCTTACTACTTTAGTTTCCACCTTGTTAGGGCCCCTCATTATTTTATTGTTGCTCTTAACTTTTGGACCATGCATTCTGAATCGCCTGATAGCCTTTATTAGAGAACGCATTAGTACGGTACAAGTTTTAATGCTAAGGCAACAATACCAAAACTCGCAAAAAGAAACTGAAATTCCATGATTGAAATTAGTTACAAAAAAAGGGGGGAATGTGGGGCCTTTAGGGACTTTCCACCCCCTCACTTGTTCCCGTAAACCAATTCTTCTCCCTATCGTGCGCCACTCCTTCTCCCTATCGAAACCAATTCTTCTCCCTATCGTGCGCCACTCCTTCTCCCTATCGAAACCAATTCTTGGAGTTTTTTAGTTGACGGGGACTTGCCAGACAGCGGGTAATTTTCCAGTTGCCCGTAACAGGTATACGCCCCTAACCGCCACAATGAACAGACAACTATAACGGCCAGAAGGTGGGACAAAAGTTCCTAAGCCAATGAATTCAAAAGTCACCACATTTACCCAATCATTGTGAGAATATACCCGCCCTATGAGTAAATAAACCTATAAAAAGTATGTGATTCCGCTTTTAGGGGTTCCCCATCGGCCTCCTGCGTGAGGTTCAGGGAACCCCGGTGCATCGGCTCCTAATAAACCTCTTGCGTGTTGCAGGCGGCTCTCGACTCTTGGCGGTTCTTGGCGAGTTGGAATCCCTCGTAGACCGTTTGGGTCTAACAATACATGTATCGATTCTCCCCCGGACTCCCCTCCCATCCAGCCTGCCACGTAACATGTTAATTTACTGAGCATCTACAGTAGTGCCTGTAGAATGCCCAGCATTTTAAAAACCGTAGTAGCTCAAGAATATTTATAAAATGGAGTGTGCTTCCATTCAAGAGCCCTCTTGTTCTAGCTGGGGAAGTAGGATGAACTTATTTGAAAATGATAGACTATTCCAAGACAACATGTAAGCTAACATGGACTAATCTGGTATAAATTCATCATTCTCACATTTTGATGATATGACTCGCGTTGTGACAGAGCTTGGTAGGAAAGTTTTCAGGAGGGAAAATAAATGGTGAGTTATTGCTTGAAAGAAGTGGAGAATGCAGGTAATTGTTATGAGGAGGAAGGATTAAAAGATGGCATTAAGGAAGTAGTTAGAGGGGAGATGAAGACCTAGAATACAGCCATTCTATGGAAATTAACTAACAACCAAAATTCCCGCAGAGGAAGATAAAGTGAGGAAGTGGTGATGTGAAAACTTCAAACACATTTGCCAAGTTTGCACAGAGAGATTGCCGGATGAGGCCCTGGCGACTGCTTGGCCACTGTCTCCCGTCGTGATAGGCCAAAGACTCTGTCCCTTGGATTCTAAAAAAGAGACAAGATTAAAAAAACCATTTTTTTTTGCTCTCTTTTCACACTGATTAAGCGTTCAGTATTTGCTTTCAAGTAAATAATTGCTAGACTTGCTCTTTTTCTCTCAAAACATTTCCTCCAGTTGTTTCTTTGTCCTCGTTAGGTTTTCTTCAGTTTATTGCAGCAGCACTGCCTGGCTTTGAAGACCCTTAAAGCCACAGTGAGAAATGACTGTGCATCCTTTGCTAAGGAAGTGTCAATTAAAAAAAAAAAAAAGCACAACCTAAAAGTTGAGAATTCTGTTTTATCTGGAAGAACTTCCAAGGACTCAAGTCTGGGAGGCAGCCTCTCAGATAGCTCTGACGGACTGATCCAAAGAGGTAAAGGGGGATCCACGATATATAGGAGTTTTTGCAACAAAAACCAGGTAGTTCGAACATCAAAAGATTACTGTTAATTAAAGAAAACCAGACTTCTCAGTTTAAGGAATTTAGTGCTTTCCTATATATGGGGAAGATGCAAGCATCTGGGCTCATTGAAATCATTCCTTTGATATGCACCTTAACTAGCTGGGGCCAGTATCCTGTTTTTCCATCCTGAATCTCCTCAGGGTGCACAGTTGGGGGTGACTGCAGTGCTGTTGGCTTGATGGCCGCAACGTCCTTTGTTTACTGATACGGCAGGTGACATTCTTCTCCCACAGAAGTGTTCTGGTGGACTTCCTGCTATCATCTTAAAGGTGGCATTTCTAATATTAGATACGATTGTTATTTAAAAACGTCAGTTAGGGACTGAAGCCACACACAGTCACAGTGCTAAGCGTCCCAGAGTGAGTTAAACAAATTCTTCCTTCTAGGGGCATACAACTTAAAACCATCACCGAAATCATTCAGGTGATCATTAGCTCCTCGCTATGACATCACCGTGTATTTTCAACTATTACACATTAGCAGCAAAAGCACTCTTCTGCAATGTGGTATCCAGAGCTGTATACCTCATTGAAAACTGACATCAGAACCACTCAACACATTCCGTCAAATGATTACATTAAAACCCATTTTGAATATTTTGCCAAGTTTCTCCCTTTCATGAAATAGCTATATCCACAGCTTTTCTTTGCCAGATGTATCAGCTTACGTTTTTCTGTACTGATCTCACTTTTTATCATAGATCTACAACCCTATCTTTCTTAAGTATATATACATATATTTATAATGTCTCTATCCTTGTTGAAGAATAACAACCTTTAGTTAGCAAGTATAAAAGGCTTTATTGGTAGATTACCCAAGAAAGTTTGCATTACATGGTAAACATACTCAGTGTTTTCTTTGGAAGAGAAAATGGTGAGCCTCACTTTGGGGATATATAGTTTTTTGAACCGGCACCCTAGCACTCTCAAATATTCACGGATGTTCAAAAACTGGCAAGAATTTCTAAAACTTCAGTCCAAAGTCTCTGTCTGTGAGGCTGCTAACTCTAATAATCCAGCAGTACTATTACAAAGCTGAAAATGACAAGGTTGGGAACGATATTGAAAGACACACCTTGTATTTACTGTATATAAAAGATTAGGGGCGATATGTACATATGTATTGATATATGTGTTTATGTATGTATCCGTATATGTGTGTGTATACATAGGTGTACACCCATACATATATATCATAAGCCTTTCTACAAGAAACTGAGAGAAGCAAGAGGAGAGTCAGGCGGGGGAAAAAAGAAAGAAGAGGAATAACAAATAGAAGAATGTAAGGTACAGCAGTGAAAACTTTTAGAAACGGCACCGGGAGAATAAGCCACAGTATTCATAGAGAAGATAGCCAGTAACAAAGACAGAAGATAGAAATAATCTCTGCATTTGGAAGTGATGCTGTGAAAAAGTGGCTTCACTGTCCCTGAAGTCATCATCATAGGAATGGGAAGGGAAGGGCAATGAGATGGACAAGAAAAACAAACAAAAACAACCTGCAAGGACCTCCGTAGCCCCTGAGGCCCTCAGCCATCTTCAGGCCTCAAGGGAAGTATCATTCATTTCTTATCAGTATGCTTACTGGAGGTACAAGAAGCAGTAAAACAGGATTTTTAAAAAAAAACACCAAAAAATTGTGAAAGGAAGTACTCTAAACAGTAGAATGCCAACTTGTAGTATTTCAACGTAGGCGTAGTACAGCAGAGCACAAAAGCATACTATAGGCACGATGGTATTATGAAAACATTAGGCCATTAGTAAAATATCTACATTTTAATCTTTATCACCAAGCTATGTTAAATGAAAGGTACAATCAAATTTAGATTGATCTACTCTGGATATCGCCTATTACTTATCTGTCAGTAAAATAGGAGAATTTCGTTTACTTGTAATGGTTTACTCTCCCTTCCTCCACTACCGTTTTGTCCCTTCTTTGGTGAGTTTTGTAACTTTGATAAACTTAAACCTCTGCGTTTTGTTCATCCACTTTCTTCAGTATCCTTTCACTTCCACTGGGTACATACGGTTTATTATTGCATCACCTTTACCTCTATCCCTTCTCTCACTCCATGTCCGTTTCTCAAATTCTGCCTGTTGTACTTTAATACAAAGACTCTTATATTCAGTTTTGGAAAAATAAGCAGATCTCCTGTGTGTTTTATGAATAGGTTGATTCTGAAAACTGGAAGTCAATAGTTCTGGCATTATCATGAATATGTATGTATTTTTCATTGCTCAGTGAAGTAATGGTGTAAACCTTAAAAGAGAAAAATAAAGGACTTATAAAGGGGAAAGAAAAGGAAAATCTTGATTGATCTGTGTGATATTCGTTCAATTACCTTGTACAATATTAAGACTCAGAAAACGCAGTCATTAAAATTCCTTATAGACTCCGCGTCATTCATCTAAAACTTTTAAAAAGAGCTCCATCCATCATTAGAGCAATGCAGTTTTATAGCACTGATTCTCAGGAATCTCAGGAAGAAGGGTGTTTTGCAATGGCCATTATGCTTATTTTAAAAACCAGAATATTTTGTTTTAATACCTACGTTTATTTTCCACAGAATAGATTTAGTGCTTCTAACTGAGACAGTATATAAGAAGACTTGGTGTAGATTATGAGAATTGCAGAGAATAATACCGGAGTACATAAATGTGGCTTTTCCAGATTGCTTTAGGGTCTAAGCCAGGGCTAGAGTTCAGCTGTAGCTGTGCTTGCCTCGGGGGAGCCACCAGTGACTAGTGGGGAGAGTTGCTGAGCATAGGCAGAAGACTAGGTGTGGGCCTTTCTTCCACGTCTCGGACTTCAGGCTCCACTAAGAGAAAGCCTTTGGTAATTCAGTAACTTCACCATCTTTTCAAAGTTATTGCACCTTTGTTTTTTGTTTACAAAGAGTAAACTTGTGCATGGAAAAAGTCACTTTTCTCCCTTATTCTATTACCTTGTATTGTTTTGAATTAATGTACCCTAAAATCCTCAGGTTACCTGCACCACTCACAGAGCCATTTGTGAGGAAAGCCTGTCACATGGCCCTGCCGACCTGGCCACAGCTGACTGAATCACAGGTGGGTGCCAATATCCACCACAACTGGGCTCTTGGGTGCAAGCGAGATCAACTGCTAACTTATCAGAAAAGATTTTTGCGGGGGATAGATATTGGGAAGCTCATAGAACTTATAAGAAGTTTGAAAAATCATTTGTAGAAAACAGGCGTGCAAGGGCAACAGGGGACATTGCCAGGTGGATGTGTCATGTAGAGTTTACTCAAGATACCACTTCTCAGGCTACTGCACTTTTGGCCATTCTGCCACCATTGCAAATAATCTCTGACTGGCCTGGGAATTTACGTTGCTTCCTCCTGATTTGAGTCCCAGGGGGAAGCACCTGGTTTTCTGAGTCTAGGTTATGTGTCCATTCTTTAAGCCAAGGAACAAGGAGACGGAATTTCTGACTCCCTGTAACTACTACTAAAAACACACACAATAGAACTTTTAAACGAATAGAAGGGGGTTGGATGCAAGGCAGTGGAAATTGATAAAATCCCCTACAGTACTTGCCCCAAGGGCCACCCAACTGCAGGCTCACCAGAAGCCCATAAGGTCTTCTGGGTTGAGTGCTTTGCCCAACAGGGATAGTAATTACAATGGACACCAATCAGACCTTTCCTCTTAAAAAGTAAAAACGTGATTCATATGGAGTCAGTAGTTTATGTGAGGTTCTATAAGCCAAAAAGCACACCAAGAGAAGGCAATCAACAAAGACCACAAGATAGGAGGTGCGCTTACGTAGAAGGCATGAAATAGGACTTAGAAGTTAGTTGGTACCAGTGAAGACAAAGATTCCTTTGATCACCATGAGCACAAAACTAAAGGAAGGAGTATTGGAAAACTTATACTGAAGAAAAACAAGATAATCTGGTTTCCGGGCTTCCCTGGTGGCGCAGTGGTTAAGAATCCACCTGCCAGTGCAGGGAACACGGTTTCAAGCCCTGGTCTGGGAAGATCCCACATGCTGCGGAGCAACTAAGCCCACGTTCCACAACTACTGAGGCTGTGCTCTAGAGCCCATGAGCCACAACTACTGAGCCCACGTGACACAACTACTGAAGCCCGCGTGCCTAGAGCCTGTGCTCTGCAATAAGAGAAGCCACTGCAATGAGAAGCCCGCGCACCGCAATGAAGAGTAGCCCCCGCTCACTGCAACTAGAGAAAAGCCCGCATGCAGCAATGAAGACCCAACAGAGCCAAAAATAAATTAAAAAAAAAAATCTGGCTTCTAGAGCTGTTTGTATCATGAATGACTGTCCCATTCTTGATCATAAAACATGGCTATTCCTATATCCCTTATTTTCTGTGTCTTCTTAACATAATCTGTTTTTTAAATTAGGTAAAAAGCTAAATGCTTCTAACAAATAAATTAAAAGGTAAAATAGCTTACAAGAGATAGACTTTTCTATGTTGCAGACAGGTCAGAGCAGACAGATGGGCTTTACTCCACAGAGTAGAGACACCTTTGCTAACTTTAACTTGAGACTTCCAGAGTTGTTCTAGTAATTTCCATTCCAGCCAGGGGAAAGGAAAGGAAAGGAAAGAATGAGTTCTGGAAAAGCATTTTTCCCCCAGGGATCTGGAAGTTTCCCTCAATCACTTCTATCCACATCTCAATGGTGAAAACTTAGTCACATGACCACACCTATTCACACGGAAGGCTGGGAAATTTTTGTCTCTTGCTGGGCAGCTATATGCCTTGGAAGAAGAAAGAGCAGATTTGGGGTAGAACGAGGATAATAAATGACCCTATTTCCTCAGGTAATTTGAGCATGTCCCAGGTCCTAATGAGCCCTACCTTTACTAGAAATGTGTAAGTGATACATGAACACCCTACGGAGAAAACAAAAAGGGTTATTTTGTAGATAGACAAATGTAGACATCATCCTGATTTTAAAAGATTAATATAGTATTCTTATTATTGTGCTAACCTATTTCCCACTTCCTACCCAAATGATTCAGTCTATGGAACAGGTTTTTAACTAAAAAATGTTTGGTTCCTGGCCCAGTCCTTTTCAGGGCCCATGCACTGTCTTCCAGCATCCAGGAATACCAACTCCCAAAGGCTTCCAGCTCTGCCCTCACTGGGAATCACCCTTGTCTGCTAGGACCTGCCTCACCCAGGTTTATGTCCCGTCGTCTCATCCCCCAGGGTTCTGCTGATAGTAAGGGACAAGGGAAAACTCTGTGGACCTTCTTACATCCAGGACTCCCTGTCGGACTGATTGGGTGAGGCTTCAGTTGCAATCACATTGTGAGTTGGCTTTGCCCTTTCCCAGTTCTGCTTCGTCACTCACGTAACAATAAATTTCCTGAGAACACTCTCCCAATAAACCTTTTGCATACAAATCCGTGCATCGGAGCCTATTTTCAAGGAACCCAGACTGAGACGTGATGTGATGTGGATGAAATTTTACAAGAATTTGATCAATAATGGGTGAGCTATGAGAAAATTTCAATATTTGGTTTCAAGTTTTAGATACATTTAAAACCTTGCTTTTGGCTAGAATTCCATCCCAAGTCAACAAAGAGTAAGTACCAGGGTTTCATTAAGTATGCAGGAAAAAAAAACCCAGAAATTTTTCTGAGTGTTGCTGAATCCTGAAATGACAGTGGAGAATTGAAAAATGGAGGATAAAAAGATCACTTGGACAAACACATTCTTTGGCTTTTTATTTCATAACGTACTTAGCAGAATGAGTATTGTATTACACTAACCAGGTAGCCTTCTGAAATCTTTCCTTCACTCTATCTTTAGGAAACGGAGTAATTAATAAAGATTTTGTGGACAACCATATATATTCAAGATCAAGTTCTCTTATGTTTGAAATCTACATGATTTTATTTTCAAATGTATATGAAAAAGTTTATTTTAATCTGAGTAATATTTTATATTATACAATATTAAATATCTCTGTACGATATCTATTATAATAAATGAAACTGAGATCTTATATTGCCTCTTTATCTTTCCTAGACCTACCATGAGAAAATATCAACCTTCCAGCACCTAAAAAAATGATCCATCTGTTAATCAGATGTTCAATTTTATTTACTCTCAACCCAGTAAACATGTTTATTCTATTTAGCTCCCAAAATGTGCCAGTTCAGTAAGAAAAATATTTCAAATAATGAATACAAAATGTGACTAAAAATTTGGTAGCTAGTAATTAATGCTAAGCTCTAACAGTCTGAGAATGATGTAAAAATAAAGGACATTACAAATCATTCCTATTCTCTGATGAGTTTAACTTCTAACTAGCAGATCTGGACAATTTCTTTTAATCAGTTCAGGTGGGTTTTTGGTTATTTTTGTTTTGTTTTGCTTTGTTTCAAAATATGAGGAACAGCCCCCAAAAGCAGAAACAATAAAAATAAATCCAAATGGTTTCTAAAATATAGACGTCTGGTAACAGGTTCTCAAATATTTCGATTTTTAAAATCATACATTGTTCCGACTAAAATGTAGAGGATTTGTGCGATTGCTGTTTGTTTTATCATAAACATGCTTTTCTTATTTTAATGACCTGTGATTACAAATCCCTTGCCCTCTTATATCCGTGGATGCGGCTTTTCTCTTCTTTACGAGCAACTTTCGAATATTGCTTCCAGCCACTGCAATTTTCATCCTTTTCCTCATTTTAGATCTTAAATTTTCTTTCCCCAAACTAGAGAATCCCCCAGAAAGACCACAATGGACCCTACTGCATCTCTGAATCTGACGCTGATACGCGAGTATAAAAATCATGTGGAGGTAATAATATCGATGACGTTGTCTGAATGTGTTAATGTCGGTCATGTGAAACGGGAAGAATATTATAAGTAGTGTGCTTGCTAATGTTAGCAAAACTACAGTTATACAATCAAGACAACTTATTTTTTATGACCCCGCTCTGGGTCATTCCCTGGGCCTTGGGTGAGGCTGCGAATGGCCGCAGGAAGGGGATTCTGTAGTTGTTTGTAGGACCTGCCTTTCTTCATCTTTATCTATTTCTTAACGGACACATGGCTTTGACCTGAAAATTAAGTGTCCTATGTTTCTAGGCTTCCTGTCTTGCTTACTACCATGTTTTAGAGCTCACTGCTTTTAAATTTAACTCTGGTTTAATCTTGGGGCATTACTCTGCCCCCAGGACAGCTCCGATGAGTTCAGCCTTGGGTGTCTAGCTCCACGACACCCTTGACACTGCTCAGTTAGGTGAAGTATCAACATTATCGGAAGACACCATAACCTCAAGGTAGTGATTAGGGAAATCATGACTAAGAGATCCCAGGGCTGCTAACATTCCTTCCTTTTGTCAACTCAGGATCTCCTAGAAAAGCAACTGATCTAAAATTGACAAGGCCTTCCCTTATCACTAGATTGAAAGTCTGCTGAGAATAAATGTATCGGAAGCTATCTTCAGTGTAGGTATCTACACCCAGAGAGTTCTGGTTTCTTCATAGACAATGGTCAGGGGTGTGCACCCAGACCTAAGCTACTGTGAACTCAGAGCCATTAGCAAAGACATCCACAAAGCACCAGCCTGAAATTTGCCCTGGTTCACGTAGGTACTTACTATTGGTAGCTGCCCTCTGATAGATGTAGATTTACTGTCCTTGTGTCCCAGTCTGTGCCTCTAAAAATCGGGTAGGAGAGCGTGTATTTGACACCCATGTTGTGTGCTGGTGTTTGATCTGGTAGGATAGTAACCCTGGTTTGATGGTTATTCTTCCCTCTGTGTTAAATGGAAATCATGATCGTATGAAATAAAGTTCTACATTTTCTTGTGGTGTAACTCACAGTGGACAAGAAAAACAGCTAAAGTCTTTGAGTGGCCTCAAAGTGGATGCTTCTAAAATTAAACAGGAAGTATTGTTTTTATAAAGGGATTAGAAATTGAGTCAATTAATCTAAGCCACATCAGTGAGTTAGTGAAAGGGTTGAGAACAGATTTCATGTTTTATGACATCTGGTCTGGTTCTTAGACTCCTTGTCTACTGTCTCACTGTGTGTTCTTGAAAAAATCACTTCCCATATATTCATTTTATGGGAAAATTACATTGAATCCATCCTTATAAATGTACTAAGGGAAATCTAAAATCCCCTGAGGGCTGGGCCGGTGTCTGTTTTCACTTGCTTACACAGGCATTGCTGCCTCTCCTAATTGAAGAGGGCATTCCTGACGACTTATTATCTGTGTACATTCAAAAGACCAACCCAAGGCAGAGTCCATATCTCCTTAACCCACAGAACTTTTATAGACCCTCATTCATGGGATAGGTTCTAGGGATCCTGGAGAGAGATTCTGACAGTTATCCCACACATAAATTCTTCAGACTTCTGTCTTCAAGAATTTCCACTTCCCCTTCAATTCTGAGTATTTACGTAAGAAAAATGGCATTACTTGTTAATAAATACTTACCAACCCGTTAACACAACCGAAGCAGTTCCACTGGTCCTTCCAAGCAGCACTTTTGGAGAGCAATGGGGGAAGAGTTGGAGAGGGGAGTCCCAGGGAGAACAAAGCAACCAAGATGTCCCCTACGTCAGAGCCACAAGTGGTTTTATTTCCTGTCCTTGATTTCCTGCTTTGAAACTACTGTCTCCAAGTACTAACTGCAAGTCTAGTCTAGGTAAAGAAATGGAGCTTCCTATTTGGATGTTATCTCCATGAATGCATCAGAGTGATATGGACCAGAAAGTCATCGAGGTCATCCACACAGACTCATGATGACCCTTGAGAGTAGCAGAGGAGACACTTCTGAGTCCCCACCCAGCGTGATGTAGTTGGTGATTCAGGTCCACTTACCTTTTAGTTCTACCTGATGTTCTCAAATGGGCCTACTCACGGAAAAAACTGCTACATCAATGTTTGTCTCTAGTTTACTGAATTCTAGAGTTGAGATGAAGTGGTGAGAGAGAGGCTGAGGAAGTTGGATTTCAGAGTCCCCACTACCATTCAAACCATAAAAAAATCCTGAATTTGATCAGGACTTACCTCTATGATTTCGTTGCAAAGAAAAGCACTGCACTAAGTTCTTCATTCAGGTTCTTACAAATAAGATAGAACAACTTCATGTTTAAGTAAAATTTTCCACGTAGCTAAAATAACCAGGAAATACATAAACACGTTTCTACTTTTATATTTTCCCATCACAGTAGAATCCATTGGTCAGACTATGTTGCAACGAGCAGGGCTCTATTGTCCCTTGATACTGTCATCATGGCCAAAAAGAGATTTTTTTTCAGTAAAGTATCATCAAAACATGAACCACATCAGAAATGAGTCATAGGGTCCCCATACCTAATCAGTCTATGAAATTAATGGTACCAATTAAGGCATGCCTATAGTTTCTTTCAAATTCTTCCAAAAATGGTATACTGAGTGAAATGTATAAGCTATTAAAAATGAAGAGCAAGCAGCAACTGGAAATTAAGTGCTAACATGCCACTTTAAGCGGGAACACATGGTCTGTTAGAATACCGGTGTGGAAAGTAAATAGTAAGACAAGGGATTATGAGTATGAATGACATTACAGATGAGTGTCTTTAGAGCCTTAATGAGAACTGTTTTCCCTCCTTGTCCCCTCTTTCCCATCATTCCATCATTCTTGGGCTATTTTCAGGTTCAGGGGGATTCGGCAGAAACAACATCACTGGTAAAAAGTCAGCGATATTCATAGCACAGGGAGATCAGCTCGGTGCTTTGTGACCGCCTGGAGGGGTGGGATAGGGAGGGTGGGAGGGAGGAAGACGCCAGAGGGAAGAGATATGGGAACATATGTATATGTATAACTGATTCACTTTGTTATAAAGCAGAAACCAACACACCATTGTAAAGCAATTATACTCCAATAAAGATGTAAAAAAAAAAAAAAAAGTCAGCGATATTGACAACATTCCCTAAGTGAAATGTACAGATTGATCCATGGGGTTATATTAAAGCAAAACTAGTTTGTATGCTATTTCATGGACAGAGCACAAACTGGACTGATTTATGTTTGTTTTGGAGATGGGGTTTTCATGATCAATTCACTGATTTTTTTTTCTTATATACTGTAACAAAATGAGGAATCTGTTTCATTCAAATGACGAGCCTTGAGAAATCTAGTCTTTCTTTTTTAATAACAATAGTCAAAATATATAATATTCCAATGCACAATAAAGAAAACATAGTGATGAGGATATAATAAATAATTACACTGATACTTAAGGTTATTTTCACTTAAATAAGAGGTTGTTAACTTTATTTACTCAGAATATTTTTTATGAACAAGTAACATTACTTCACAGCTGAAGCCTGAAGGGGGGGAGATATTCTCTCTCCTCATTCCTCAGTGTGATCAACCCCCTCACTTAGTCACCACTAGGCAAACAAACCCCAAAGAAAATTGTGTGTTAGCTATAGAATAGGAGGCGTTCTGGCAACAAACACATAAAACAAAAGAACTGGAAAGAAGTAAAGGGAAATATGGCTCATTGGTCCTCTTTGTGTGTATCCTGGGTGGTTATGTTGATTAGTTGGGAAGATCTTTCCAGTACCTGTGAACAAATTAATACTTCTTGCTAAAACCTAAAAAGATAAGCAAAGCTACCAAGTAGCATTCCCACATGTTTGGAAGAGATGATATGGACAGAGACAGCAAACACTGATGTACCGTGGCCGCTCTACAGGGAGTTGCTAGAGCTTGGGCTTACACTTACGGAGTTGTGCCATATACAGCTTCCTGCTGGAGGCATTCACTCACCAGCTAAGTAGAAAGTGGTCTTGCTTGGGCTTCCCTGGTGGCGCAATGGTTGAGAATCTGCCTGCCAATGCAGGGGACACAGGTTCTAGCCCTGGTCCGGGGAAGATCCCACATGCTGCGGAGCAACTAAGCCCATGCCACAGCTACTGAACCTGCACTCTAGAGCCTGCGAGCCACAACGACTGAGCCCGCGCACCTAGAGTCTGTGCCCTGCAACAAGAGAAGCCACAGCAATGAGAAGCGCCTGCACCTACAGCAAAGAGTAGCTCCCACTCGCCGCAACTAGAGAAAGCCTGCGCACAGCAACGAAGACCCAACGCAGCCAAAAGTAAATAAATAAAAGTAAATAAATTTATATAAAAAAAGAAAGTGGCCTTGCTTGAATGGAGGATGAAAGGACTATAGAAATAGAATTTTTATACTGTGTGCCATTAGAGAGACTGAAGAACTAATGTGTGAAGTCAGGAAGAACACATTTTTCTAAAGAGGCAAAGAAGAATTCAAATCTTACAGTACTTCTCATGTGTATTTTACTCCAATGACTGTGAACAAATCTGTCTGTCTGAGTGCCACTTTATACAGGACAGTGGTTAAGGGCACAGACTTTGGGGTCAGGCAGGATGGTCAAACATTAACTTTGCCACACATGATTTGTTGAATCTTCGGCAAATTGTTAAACTCTTGGAATTTCCAATTCCTTAGCCATTAAGTTGTATGATAAACTGTAGGGCGCGGCCGGATAGCCATTACGCATGCACTAAGTATGCCGCTAGGGCGTATGCACCTAATATGCTAATCAGGTTTTGAAGCAGTGGCCTATCCAAAGCCCGGCTTGCGAAATGCGATAACCATACGGACGAATCAGGGACTTACACGAGTCCTTAAGCCCTTATATAAGCAGACAGGCTCGAGCGTACGGGGTCTTCCTTCCATCCGCCCGAAACCAAGCTGTACTCCAATAAAGTGGGATGCGAGAAGAATCTAGCGTGTGGTGGTTCGTCATTCTGCTGGTCAGAAGCGGCTCGCCGCAATAAACCCCATGGGTGAGAATTAAATGAGATAGTGCAGGTAAAATACTCAGTAGAATATCTAGCACGTATTAGTAGAATAACACAATACTTGGAAGAGACTCAGTTCCTCTACCAGCCTCCCTCTTTATCACCATGCTTCAGTCAAGTTCTCTTTCCTTCTCTCCTTGGGCTTCCCAGGCTCATTCTCATTTCCTACTCTGGTAGTTTTCTGTCTCACCACTCTTGTCTTTCATGAGTACATACTAACTTTCCTGTCCTTTCTGGTCTTCAAAAAGGAAAGCTTATTTGTGTCTTAGGACATAGTCTTTTGCTTTTTCTGCTGCCTAGATAATATTTTTCCTGATTTTCATTGGCTATTTTCTTCTCTTTGGTTTGCTCTCACCTTTTGTGTCCCATACTTACTTAGTCTTTTCCTGAATATTCCAGCAACAGTAGCCTCCCTGGCTCTCCCACCACTGGCATAGCCCTATTTTATTTTCTTCCTAGCCCTTATCACTAACTTAGACTGATTTTTTTTTTTTTTTTTTGCGGTATGTGGGCCTCTCACTGTTGTGGCCTCTCCCATTGCGGAGCACTGGACACGCAGGCTCAGCGGCCATGGCTCA
Source organism: Phocoena sinus (assembly GCF_008692025.1). Lineage (NCBI taxonomy): Eukaryota > Metazoa > Chordata > Mammalia > Artiodactyla > Phocoenidae > Phocoena > Phocoena sinus. The sequence continues at coordinate 14,299,414 of NC_045779.1, read as the reverse complement.
CGGGCCCAGCCGCTTCGCGGCATGTGGGATCTTCCCAGACCGGGGCACGAACCCACGTCCCCTGCATCGGCAGGCGGACTCTCAACCACTGCGCCACCAGGGAAGCCCCACTTACATTGATTTTCATGTTTATTTTCTGCCTTGTTCCGTAGGAATATAAGCTCCATGAGACCATTTCTGCATTGGCCAGCATCTAAAATAGGATACTAAAGAGGAGTACTAGAATCAGTCTTCAAATAAAGGAGGATAGAGGGGAACAGTAGTTATAACAGTTTTATAGTCTTTTGATTTAGTTATCTTTTATATTTTTAATCTTTCATTAGCTTTTTACAACCAATCCTTCAGTGAAACTCTTTCGGAATTTTGAAGACTTTGGGGGCTTATGCATACCAATTAAAGTAGGTATAATTGTTTAGGATAAGAGCTCTCTAAAAGTTTATCAATTTAGAAGTTTTTCCAATTCAAAGGAGCCATCATCTGGCCATTGACAAGTAGGATCTTAATAGCATCTCAAACCAATAAGACACAAGAGGCATTCCCACAAGAGAGTGCAAGGGATGCAGCCCTCACAAGATCCAGATAATTCCCTCCCAAGCATAGTCTAAGAAAGTAAAGGCCTTTGTTGCATCACTAATAAGGCAATGAAGGTTGAGATGACAAGGGCCTTTTATGGACCGAGACCCCTTATTGACAAACCCCCCTGAGAGCTGGTGTGACGGGTTGAAGGGACTGCTCGGAATCCCAGTCTATTCCACTAGTGGTCTGCCGAATGTCCACCAGTATGTGCAATTTCAGATGGCTGAGACCAGAGAGAATTTTCTCACTGCTCAACAAACCAAGCTCTCAAGATGAAAGGAAACCCTTATCAGACCAATGGTTTCCTTCTTATGACAAAAGACACGCAGAGACAGGAAAAAAAAAAGACTGTGACCATCTATGGGAGGAAAAGGGTCAACAAACCAAGAGTACTCTAGCAAAGTTCCCCAAGAGTTGCCAAGTCCAGGGATCTAACCCTATAAGTGTTTTCTCCTGCTAATCTAATTTTAGGAAAGAGAAAATGTACCACTCATGCCTCCAACAGACCATGCAGGCAGAGACCCAGGAGGCTGGCTGACTTGGTAAGGATTCGTACCTCCTAGCGGCTTTTGTCAAGCGTCTCAGGGTCTCTTAACCGCAGTAGCCTTGGAGCCGGGGAGTGTCTAGCCAGTAAAGTTGTATTCCATCTTTGCTGCCAAACTGTCGGCGAGGAAGAAATTTCCCTCTACCCTTAGGTTCTTCTGGCTGGTCTAAGAATTAAATGGGCTTTAAGACATTAACAGGAGAAAAATCACACAAAGTTTAACAACTTGTGTACGTGGGACAGACCCAGGAGAACTGAGTAAGTCCTCGACTAAAACTTTTTTAAATGGCAATAAAATTACGTCAAGGAAGCAGGGAGAAAGAATAAAAATAAAAGCAGAAAAAAATGAGGTAAAACATCCAAAGTTTAATTGGTGTTTTGGTAGACAGAATAATGTGTTTCCCCATCCCTCCCGGATGTCCATAGCCTAATCCCTGAAAACTGTGAATTGATAAGTTACACAGCAAAGGGGGATTAAGGTAGCAGAGAGGATTGAAGTTGCTAATTAGCTGGTTTTAAAATCAAGAGGTTATCGTGTGTAACCTGGATGGACCCAATGTAATCATGAGGGTCCTTAAAGTGGCAGAGGAAGACGGAAGTGGAGACAGAATCAGTGGGAGATGTGAGTACAGAAGGTCAGAGTAATGCAGTGTGAGAAGAATTCCACCCACTGCTCTGGCTTTGAAGGAGGAGAAAGGAAGCCACAAGTTTACCTCCACAAAGAATGGAGGTCAACTCTTGAAGACAGAAAAGGAAAGGAAATGGAATCACCCCTGGAGGCTTTGGGAAGGAGGGCAGTCCTGCCAACACCTTGATTTTGGTCCAGGAAGATCTGTGTCATTTCTGACCTTACAGAACTGTAAAATGTAAAAACAAAAACAAAACCAAGAAAACCTGTAAAATGGTTAAGTCATCAACTTCGTGGTAATCTGTTACAGCAGCAACAAAAAATTACTACAGATATGTTCAGAAACTTGTCATTTATTTAAAACAATCAGATAAGGCAAACTTTTGGCAATGTTTTTAAAGAGGACAAAAATTCAATACAAATTGAGAAACATTTTAATGAGATTAACAAAAGAGAGAAAATGTGATTATAGTACATTTAATTCTATGGTAATATATTTGAAATCCTGAAGAAATAGAACATTTTACAGGGGAATATAAATTACCAGAGCTGACTCAAGAATAGTTAGAGGTCTGAATTAACTGATAATCACAGAAGAAAGAGAGAAAAATGTGTATAAAATAATTTCATTCAGAGAGGTCTCTCATTAGACTACTATCAGCTTATTTTTTAAATGTCAAGGAAGAGATTGAAATCAAAAAGTTTTCTCTATTATGAAAATTGTTCCAATATTTAGAAGAATAAAGAAATTGCTTCTTTTCATTTTATGAAGTTGGTAGAACCCCGACACCAAAACTGGGGAAGGGTAATCCATAACAGTAAAGTAGACAACTTTATTTATAAGTATACAAATAAGAATTATTGAAATAGAAATGAGAATATTATTCATAAGTGTCTGAGACACGACAAAGGTGGCATCAACAAACAGTACTGAGAGGTGTGTAGCCGAAGGGGGATAATTATATACTCTACCTTACACCAATATATATCCCAGATAATTAAAGAGTTAAATATCATTGTCCCTTAAAAACCTAGAGCATGTAATGTTATGATGAAGAAAGCATTGCAAATCAATAAGGAAGGGATACTTTATTTTTAAATGGCACAGAAAAATCTGGCTATTAACATTTAAAAGGTAGTCTTTGATACTTATCACATAATCACATTTAATTAAAGATGAGATAAGTTAAATGGCAGAGCTGTTTAAAAATAGAAAGTGTTGTTTTGGGACAGATAGGTTGCTCAGGATCCTGACCTGTTCTCACAGGTGTTGGAAGACTATTTGTTGAGGTGCTGTGCAGGTGCCACTGGAGAGGTCTCTGGTCATTCAAGAAAAAATATCCTCCTCTGATCACTCTGTATCTCCACCTTTTCCTTATTTTATTTATGGCATTCATCACAGTCTATGAGTATCTTATATACTGATTTCTTTGTTTATGATCGGATAACTCTAGCGTGTATGCTTTATGAAGCTGGGGACTTCATCTCATCTCTGCTGAACCTCCAGACTCTAGACGGGTATAGAGCAGTCTCTCAAATAATATTTTTATTTTAGATAAATGAATGAATGAATGAATGAATGAATTTAATCTATGAGTCTTACTCTATTTACATGAAATTTAGGGTGTATTCTATTGTTACTGTTCATTCATAAGTCATGTACTCCATTTATACTTGGGGTGGGAAGTAAATTTGCTCTGAATCAAGTCATATAAAATAAACACCAATAGCTTGCTCCCTGAGCTGAAGATGTAAGGAACCACTCCAGCATCCTATAATGCATCCATCCACAGACTTAAACCTGAACTCAAGCATATGGACAACAGAGGGAAAAGCTTTTATTGCTGCAGGAGGCTAAGAGAGAGCCTTGCATAATACAACATCTTGATCATATAAAGTTAAATTAATTGCAATGTACTGGTTACCAACCAACCAGTTGGCGGAGTTGAATACCAGTTACAATCTAATATAGTCCCTGTTTACCCTCTAAGAGAAAATGTCTATCTTCAGAAGTTGCTTTGTAGGCATAGTTAAATTTTTACAGTATCAGCAGACCAGTGGCAGCTTGGTAGCCTGAAGGGTACCTCACTAGGAAAACAGAACTCAGATGATCTAGGATGTCTGATGGAGGATCAAGACAGCCCTTGTGTAAAGGCTCCTGTTTTAATTTTTGTCTCTTTTCCAAATTTACTTCTACATAAACAATGTTTTCTCCACTATTTAATTCTCATTATTTTCAAACCTGTCATTCCTAATATTTGGCATATTTAATTTTATTTTTCTTCTTAAACAAACCTAACAGTACTATAACAGATGTCTCTTGGATATGAAGAAACAATAATGTACATCACTCGATATTTCCGTGAGTTTATTTAATGGCATACACAGGAAGTGTCAGGCTGTTAATGTTTCTGGAAAATGGGGCATTCTATTTTCATCATATACTCTGGGCTGGAAATGATCTTCTCCCCCTCTTGAAAGGCCTTCCATCAATACAGCATGTGGAAAATACTGATCCTTCAGGGAATATTGACCCCACGGAGTGAACACGGTTGCCAGGAAGCACAGTATAGAGCATGCAATGTAGAGAGAGAGAAACGCACAAAACATTGCCTGGCACATAATAGAGTCTCAATAATATTTGTCTAATAAATGAATAAATGCCTTCTGTGTTAAGAAATCAAGCAGGCAGTCAGAAGTGAACTATGTGTATTGAATGGAAAGAAAATTTGGAGAGGAAATAAATTGTTTAAAATTTTCAGCAAATTGATTTGTCAATACCCTTTGTGATTAGTAATAAGGGTTCTGAAAAGGAACACGGACTTCCAACAATGCCTAATGAAAGAACAATAATGATTGGAACAAAGTAAAGGACAGAGAAAGTGCAAGAGACCAGACTTTCAACAGGAACTCAAGTTTGTCACCAGTTCTTTGGTGAGAGGGTTTAGTAGAATCTGCTGTATATTCTACATTTTTTTGTCCTTTCAAATACATCATTCATGTACACATTCAGTCATTTATTCTTAACTAACTTTAATGGAATTTAAATTTATTTTCAAATGGAAGTGGTAAAATGTTGATACAGAAGAGTGATAAGTTACACATGTGTGCAACCACTATGAAAATTATACAAGGAAAACACTCAAAAATACTATAAAAAATCAAGATGGAATCCTTCAAATGTTGAAATAATGCATTGTAAAGAAAAAAAGAGTAATAAAGAAATGAGAAACAGAAAACAAACAAAATGACATACTTATATATATCAATCAAAATACAAATAAACTAATGAAAAGATGGGGATTGGTAGAGTGGATTACAATATGCTATTTACAAGAAATTGACTTCAAATTTTACAGCATAGTAGGTTGAAAGTACAATATAAGGATAGAAGAAGACATACCATTCAAGCATAACAAAGCAGGAGTTGCAATATTAATATCAGATAAAGTAGACATCAGAGTAAAGAAAATTACTAGTGACAAAGAGAAGCATTACATGATGATAGAAGGATCAATGCACTGGAAGATATAATGATCTTAAATGTATGCACAAAATAAGGGAGGCTCAAAATACATGAAGCAGAAACTGATAGGGTTGACAGAGGAAGAGACAAATCCACAAGTTAGTTGAGGACTTCAATGTTCTACTCTCAGCAATTGATAGAACTACTAATCAGAAAATAACCTGGGATGGAGAATCACTCAAATGAATCTAGTTGACATATTTAGAACAAAGTACCCCAAAATAGCAGAATACATGCTTTTCCTAATCCCACGGAAAAGTTATCAAAATAGGTTATATCCTGGGCCTTAAAAGAAACCTCAACAAATTTACAAGACTTAAAACCAAACAGAGTGAATCCTTTGACCATAATTGAATCAAACTAGAAATTGATAGAAGAAAGACAAGAACAGCATCTCTTTATGCATGGAAATTAAATAACACACTTCTGAAAAATCTATGGGTCAAAAAGGAAGTCTCTAGAAAATTTAAAAGTACATAGAATTTAATGAAAATGGAAATACAACTTATCAACATATGTGGGATGCAGCTCAAGTAGTACTCAGAGGAAAATGTATTGCATTAAAATGCTTACAATAGAAATAAAGTTTTGACTGAGTAAAGTTCTCAGTCAAAAATCTAAGTTTCTATTTCAGGAAAATAGAAAAAGAAGAGCAAGCAGAGGAAAGAAAATAATAAAGAGAAAAGAAAAAATATAATTGATAACAGGAAAACAATAGGAAGTTAATAAAATAAAACCTGATTATTTCTAAAGTGAATAAAACTGACAGATTTTATTTCTTTATAAAGATTGACTAAGAGAAAAATAAAAGATATCATTACAGATCCTGCAAACATTAAAAAGATAATAGGAGAATACTAAGAAAAACTTTACATTCATATATTCAACATCTTAGATAAAATGGACCAATCCTTTAGAAATCACAAACTGTCAAACTCAACCAAGATGAAATTGATATTATAAATAGTCCTACAAGCATTAAAGCAGCCCCCAACATTTTTGGCACTAGGGACCAGTTTTGTGGAAGACAGTTTTTCCATGGACTGGGGTGAGGGGGTGGTTTGGGATGATTCAAGCACATCACATTTATTGTGCACTTTATTTCTATTATTTATTTCTATTATTATTACATTGTAATATATAACAAAATAATTATACAACTCACCATAATGCTAACAGGAGGTGGAGCTCAGGCAGTAATGCAGCGATCGGGAGCTGCTGTAAATACAGATGAAGCTTTGCTTACTTGTCACCACTTACCTCTTGCTGTTCGGCCCAGTTCCCAACAAGCCATGGACTGGTACCGGTCCGTGGCCCGGGGTGGGGACACCTGCATTAAAGAAATTGCATTTAGAGTTTAAAAATCTCCCAAAAAACTAATCTCTATGCCCAGATGGTTTTACTGAAGAATACTCCCAAACATTTAACACCAATTTTACATAGTCTCTTTCAGAAATTAGGAGTGGAGGGAACATTTTCTAACTAATTTTATGAGGTCAGTGTTACCCTGATACCAGACAAGACAGTACAAAAAAGAAAACCACAGTAACTAACTCTCATGAACTTAGATGTAAACTTCCTTAACAAAATACAGACAAATCAAATGCAATAGTGTATAACAGCAATTTTATCATGACCAGGTGGGATTTATTGCACCTTTGAAGGGCTGGTCCAACATTTGAAAATAAATCAGTGTGATCACCATATCAATGAAGACAAGAAGAAAAATCATTTCATCATATCAGTTGACACAGGAAAATCACTTGAAAAATCCCATGTCTATTCATAATAAAAACTCTCAACAAGCACAAATAGAGGGGAATTATCTCAACTTGATAAAGTATATCTACAAAAAAACCTACAACTAACAGTAAATGTAATGGTGAAAGACTGGATGCTTTCCCCTCTGATTAGGATCAAGGCAAAGATGTGAGCTCTCATCACTCTTAGCATAACACTGGAAGTCCCAGCAATAAGGCAAGAAAATCAATAAAAGATACACAGATTGGAAATGAAGAGGTAAACTTGTCTCTATAGGTGACCTGATTGTTTGCATAGAAAATGCCCAGGAATCTACAAGAACAAAAACAAAAATTCCTAGAACTATTAAGGAAGCTCAGCAAGGTCACAGGATACTACAAGATCAAAAGCAACAAAATCAGTTGCTTTTCTGAATACTAACAATGAACATGCAGAATCTGAAATTAAAAACACTATACCACTTATAATTGCTCTAGTGAAAAAGAAATACTTAGGTTTAAGTCTAATAAATGCGTATGGAATCTCTAAGCCAAAAATGACTAAATGCTGATGAAATAAATTAAGATCAAAATAAAAGGAGAGACATCCATGTTCACGGGCTGGAAGACACTGTATACTAATGATGTCAATTCAGCCCTAATTGATCTGTAGATGTAATGCATTTCCTATCAAAATCCTAGCAAGTTTTTTTGTTGATATAGATATGCTCATTCCAAAAGTTATATAAAAAGGCACAGACTCTAGAATAGCTAAAAAAAAAATCTAAACAAATAAAGATACTTCAAATAAATTTTGGAGTATCACTCTACCTGATATGAAGGCTTACTATGTAGCTGCAGTAATTAAGACAGTATGGTACTACAAGATAAACACATAAAGCCATGGAACAGAATAGAGAATCAGCCATCAACCCCCCCACACACACGCTCCTCTGATTTTTGACAAAGATGCAAAAGCAATTCAATGAGGCAGGATAGCCTTTTCATCAGATAAGCCCCCAGTTTTACAAAAATTAGCTCAAAATGGATCATGGGCTGAAATATAAAATGTAAAACTAGAAAATTTTTAGAAAAAAAAGTAAAAATATTTGAGATAAGAACTAGGTTGAGTTTCTAGACTGAATTCATAAAAAGAAAAATGATGAATCAAGCCTAATAAATCAGATGAAAAGACAAAATTACACACTGGGAGAAAATATTTGAAAACCACATATCCAACTGAGGACTAGTGCTAGATAATACAAAGAACTCTCAGAAGTCAACAGTAAGGAAAACAAACAATCCAACTAGAAAACTGGCAAGAAACATGAACAGACATTTCATTAAAGAGGATACACAGATGGCAAATAAGCACGCGAAAAGATGCCAGTCTCACTACTATCAGGTACATGCAAATTAAGACCAAAAATAGATACCACTACAAACCTAGCAGAATGACTGAAATAAAAAATGGTGATGGGCTTCCCTGGTGGCGCAGTGGTTGAGAGTCCGCCTGCTGATGCAGGGGACGTGGGTTCGTGCCCCGGTCCGGGAGGATCCCACATGCCGCGGAGCGGCTGGGCCCGTGAGCCATGGCCGCTGAGCCTGCGCGTCCGGAGCCTGTGCTCCGCAACGGGAGAGGCCACAGCAGTGAGAGGCCCGCATACCACAAAACAAAAACAAAAACAAAAACAAAAACAAAAAAAAAAAAAAAAAAAAAAAAAAATGGTGACAACGCCAAATGTGGGCAATCATAAGACATTAGAACTCTTATATGTTGCTGATGGGAATGTAAAATGGAAGATTAATGTGGATAAAGGTTTAGAATTTTCTTACAAAATTAAATAGGCCGGTATCGATTATCCAGCAATTGCACTCCTGGACGTTTATCCCAGAGAAACAAAAACATGTTTGCATAGCCCCAACCTGGAAACAGTGCAGGTGCTCTTCAACAGGTGATGGTTAAAGAAACTATGGTGCACCCATAGCATAGCAAAGAAAGTGAACAAACTCTTGCTACAGGTAAAAACTTGTTTGAGTCTCCAATCTCAAAAAAAGTTTACACAGTGTATGATTTCATTAATACAAGATTCTGAAATGACAAAGCTGTCAAAATGGAGAACAGATCTGTGGTGTCAGGGATTAGGGACAGGGGTCAGAGAGTAGCTATGCAGGGGTGCAGAAGAGAGGTGGGTTTTGTTTGAAAAGAGCAGCATGAGGGAGGGACACTTCTGGTGATAGAATTGTCCAGTGTCTTGACTGTGATGGTAGATACATGAACTTATGTGATAAAATTGTATACAACTACTTACATAGAGATGCGTGCACACACAATTACCAGTAAAACTGGAGAAATGTTAATAAGATCAATGGATTGTATTAATGTAAATACACTGGTTGTGATATACTACAGCATTGTTCAGTGACACCATTGGAGGAAACTGGGGAAAGGATATAAATGATCTCTGTGTTTTATTTTTTAACAACTGGGTGTAAATCTACAATTACCTTAACAAAGAAGTATTAATACCTAGATTTTTTTTAGTATCTTAGTCAAGAATGCTTAACGATTCAGTCAGGGAGTCATGTAACTCATCATATCCAGTGTTTCTGATGAGTTGACAGTTTTTCATCTTTAAATATTTGAGGATCTTTTTTTTTTTTTTTTTTTTACATCTTTCTTAGAGTATAATTGCTTTACAATGGTGTGTTAGTTTCTGCTTTATAGCAAAGTGAATCAGTTATACATATACATATGTTCCCGTATCTCTTCCCTCTTGCATCTCCCTCTTTATCAGTATATTAAGACTGCATGAACTTTAACTTTTTATCAGTGTCAAAAGTGTCTCTCTTTTTAAATGTTAGCAGAAATAAATAGGAAAGAAGGCAAAATTAGTTTCCAAAGATTACTTTGACTGGTGAGAACTGGCATCCCATTTATTCATGACCGAACTGTAAAAACAACACAGGGCAGATGAGGGCTGTGTTTTAATAAGCACCAGCCCGAGAGAGTTGAGCAAACAACCTCCATTTATTTCAAATGATCACCAAAACCAAGAACGGAATAATGAGAGGATAAACATAAGGTATTAATTGAGTCACTGTCTCCATTTCTTCCTGGGAAAATGCAAAAATATAAAACACACACACTCAAAAGGATACATTGAAATCCCTTCAGAGTTGCCTTTCATTTCATTGGGAGACAGGAAATGACTTAAATAGATTTTATGGTACTCTTAAGAAATAAATTACCTTGAGTGATGAAATAATGTAAATCTTAAATAGTGTGTTCTGTGGAAGTGTCTTGGAGAAGGGTTCTATAGCTGCAGATCTTTTATCTAAAAATAAACACAAGAACAGCAATTACTCACTGCTCTGTGTAAAACCCTGAATAATCACACTTGCAAAGTTTTTTAAGATTCTGAAGTATTCAGTATATTGTTTGCAACACCTTTCCCATTGTGAATACACTCTACATGAGTAAAGCCAGGTTGGTTGGCAAACTCTCAGAATAGTCAGTCTTAATCACAAAGTCATATGTCTATGAAAAAGTCTTTTTTTCTATCTATTAAACATCTTCGTCCTCTGAGAAATGAATTATTCACATTTATATCCATTTCACTTTTATGTAGAGACCTGACCTATACCAATTCTCTTTCTTTATCTTTCCTATTCAAATAGTTTGGATGGATTCAGCATAATTTATCTCGTACCTTTAAAAGATATTCTGCACTGCTCTAATCTCTGTTTTCTATGAATGCTTATAATCCCATATTCCTGAAATCTCAACTACTTTTCCAAGAAACATGTTCCTACATCATTCATGAAATATCACTTTATTATTGTATTAGTTTGGGGACTGCTGGAGCAAAATACCTCCAGCTGGATGGTTTAAAACAGCAGAAATTAATTTTCTTACAGTTCTGAGGCTGGAAGTCCAAAATCAAGGTGTCAGCAGAGCCACGCTCCCAATAAAGGCTCTTGGGAAGAACCCTTCCTTGCCTCTTCCAGCTTCCGGTGGTTGTTCTCAGTCCTTCTGATCTTTGACTTGCAGCTGCATCCCTCCATCCTTGGTTTCCATTGTCATATGGCGTCCTCTCTATGTATCTCTGTCTTCAAAATTCCCTTCTGTTATAAGGACACCAGTCATAGATTCGGACCCACCCTAATTCAGTATGACCTCATATTAACTGGATAACATCCGCAAAGTCATTATTTACAAGTAAAGTAATTTTCACCCTATGAGGGAGTTAGGACTTGAACATATCTTTTTGCGGGACACTATTCAACCCGTGACAATTGTGAAAATACATTTCGATTCATGCCGATAGTTTATGATAAGGAAGATATTTATTACCTAATAAAGTTCACATACCCTCTAAGGTTCATGAAATCTTTTCCTTTTTTGTTTTTTGTTTTTTTTTGCTGAGAAAGAGCTTTATTTGCATTGTTATCTTTGTTACAGTGTGTTACAGTGTGATAACATTTTTAAAAAGCGTTCTAAGCAATCATCTGTCTGCCTGCCTTTCTATTGATATTTTGCCTCTCCAAAACAGAGATGGTATATATAGTTGTGTATGTAAGTCCTTAGGCTTTGTTCATTGTGACAGCATTGCATCATGGTTCCATGAAGACTGCAGAATTTTTATCCAAAAACATGCATGCAAATGTTACATGACTATGAAATCTTTTTCTGATTGTAGTTTTCTTAATGTAGTTAAACTAGTTTTAAGGAAATATACAATGTTAAGGGTCAAATGATTTTTAAGTTAACTTGTAAGGATGTGATAACTTGAATGGAGAACAGTTAAATCCTGTACAGAGTTGAGCACAATTTATATGGTACTTTAAATAATCGATAGTTTATTTCTGCATGGGTGATTGGTATGAATATGGTACAAAGTTGAAAAACAAAAAAGGAATTTGTATTTTACCTCTCATCTTCCAATCATCTAATTTCCTTCTTTAGAAGCAAATATTGTAATCAGTATCTTGTGAATCCTTCTAGAAATATTCTTTACATACTTGCATATACAAGTATCCATTCATCTCTCTGTCTCTCTCTGTCTCTCACATCCATCTATTAAAAATCAAAACACATAAATGGTAGCATATTATAGACATTGTATATATTTCTCTTTCATTTCACAATAAACAACTCTTTTTTTACTCCTTGCTCTCCTCCAGGTACTCTCCTATTTCTCTTGTCTCTTTTATAGCAAAAAAGTCTTCTGGGGCTTCCCTGGTGGCACAGTGGTTGAGAGTCCGCCTGCCGATGCAGGGGACGTGGGTTCGTGCCCCGGTCCGGGAAGATCCCACATGCCGCGGAGCGGCTGGGCCCCTGAGCCATGGCCGCTGAGCCTGCGCGTCCGGAGCCTGTGCTCCACAACGGGAGAGGCCACAACAGTGAGAGGCCCGTGCACCTGAAAAAAAAAAAAAAAAAAAAAAAAGTCTTCTGTCCTCATTGTTTCCTTTTACCCACTTCCTGCTTTCCCATCACTGCCCTGCCCTCAACTACTCTACTAGAATGGTCCATGCCATCCGAAACAGCCATCCCCTGCTCCACTGTCACTGCCATTTTATCCCGCTTCCTCTGTATCTCTTATCTCTATTGTCTTAGTAACTGCTGTACTCCTAGCAATTTGGTGATGAAAAATGGTACCTCATTGTAGTTTTAATTTGTGAGGTAGACGATTTATTAGATGCCTAAGTTATTTGTGCTTCTATTTCCATGTACTGTTTGTCCATATCCTTTGCCAACTTTTGAATTAGGTTTTGGTTTCATTCTCACTGATTTATAGGAACATTTATATATTAAGGAAATTAGGTCTTTTTTTTTTTTTCTGACATGCTCTTCAACACCATGTAACAGTCCTTCCCTTCATTACTCAGACAGTCTCATTTGGATTTAAATATTCTTTGCTTCTTGAAAGCTCTCTCCATTTGCTGCACTATTAAAACTTCCTGTCCTTCTATTACAGTGTTCATGGTGAGATGAGGTATCATCGTTCCCATGTCTTCTTTCCTGGTCCCTCTTCACGCCACCGTGGATTTGTCATTTACTCAGTTACTAGTAAGGATACTTGATTTCCATAAGAAAAGGTTATTCCTATCTCTTATTCTGTGTATCATCAAATATATATATAAACTTGCCATCAATTCGCAACTTGAAATATTTATAAATCTGTTTGCCTGCTAGAGAATGTAATTCCATCTCTCTGCCATTTCTGTAACCACTAGGTTTCTTGTGTTGCTTTCTTCCCTGGAGAGTTTTGAACCCCATGAGATAATTCCCTTCAGCAACTATTGGAGATCTTCAGCTCATAAGAATATAATTGTAACTATATGAATAACCGCAACCTCTTTTAACTTTATATTTACAAGCTACTTCAAAATCTTTTATAAAGAAGTGACATGTAAAATACATTTTTGTACATTAATACTCAAAAAGTGAGATGCTGATAATAATTCTTTAAACATCTCTGTATAATGCTTTTCTCAAGGAAGCAAATCTTACCTAAATATAGAAGATTGTTAAGTGGTAAAATATGGCATAATTTTCCAACAAGTAATAAAATCATTAACTAGCTACAGTACACACTTTTCAGCTATGACATAAATAATGTATAAAGTGTTTGTTTATAGTTAAGTTGTGTTAGACAATGTCTGTAGCTCAAAACATATTTAATTACTGATTCACTATTCAAAACACAGCAATTACAGGTTTTCTCACAATCTTCTCCTTATAATAATATATAGATGATTCGTTTACCCTCTAGGATTATAAAAAATATGTAGCCCTTCTACAGAGAAGATGCTTGATGAGAATTAGAAGCATAGATGACCGCAATCTTATAGGAGTTCAGATCTCGGGTATAAATTTTAACTCTCTGAAAAATGGAAAGGAAAACTCAGAAACCATATCTTTGATGTGAAAAGTGTTATGAAATGTTTTGCATTAAATTAGAATGTTTCAAATTTAAACTGACTTTTGAATACATTAGAGAAAGAAGAAATTCTATTTTTAATCCAGTATATTAAACTACTAATATACATAACCTTATATAGAAAAAAATTACATAAGATTTATGTAATAAAAGTCGGGCTTGCGTTTTGCTGAAATCTGATAAAGCTTGGAGTGATTTCTTTAAACACTGAGGAGAAAATTTCAAGTGAATTAAAAACGGAAAAAAAATAGCTTGATCTAGCCTAGTGCCATTCTGATTTTTTGAAATAATTCAATGAATTCATGACTGAGTGCCTATGATACACGCCAAGACTTTGGGGCCCTAGAATGAATGAATAAATCATGATAATGGTCTAATATTCTAATTAATTCCTTGTACTAAACCTTTCAGGTTGTCATAAAACACTTATTTTGCTATAGAAAATACCCGCGCACCCATCTAAAAAGTCTTGTATCTCCACTCTGACCATTTAATTCTTTTTTTTCCCAAGATTAAGGTCAGTTTCTTCCTCTTCTTTAGAGCTTTTTCTAGTTCTTTGGCACATAAGCCCTTGTAACAAAGTATTTATTATCTGATCAATAAATACCTGTTAGTTTACTAGCAATGATGCAACCAGCATTCAAAATATACTACAAACATACCTTCGAACACATTGATTTTTATGAGACTAAAAATATGAATCTAGTACTATGTGGTAAATGGAAGTCAAGTAGGAGGGGGAAATATAAATTCCTCTAACTAAAGAATTTCTGTAATTCAATACATAGAGATAACGAAATAAACCAATAGGTATACATATACTTCAACTTAAAATGGTTACATGATTGCAAGAGTCAAGTCTATGGAGTAGAGTTGCCAGATTTAGCAAATAAAAATACAAGACAATCAGTTAAATTTGAACTTCAGATAAACCCCAACTAATTTTTTAGTATAAACGTATGCTGTTGTTTATCTGAAATTTAACTTTAATCAGGTTTCCTGTATTTTATCTGGCAAACCTCATCCTGAGGTGTAGTTCTCCTGCCGTGGCTCATTCTTAAGGCCAACGTTGGGTTTACTAGTGAAGAAGTTAGTGGGCACACTGCCACTTTGTGGCAGCCAAGAGCAACAACATTACTGCTGTTGAGAGAGGAGGTGCTAAGTCCAATGATGGGACATTCATTTTCATCGTGCCCAACATCTTGGATACCAAGGTAGCTAAAGAGCCCTTTAAACAAAGAAGTATGGAAATCCCCATGCTTCCCAATAACGTTAGTTTTGGTTGGCATGATGGCACGACTTGTCTACTTTCTGGAGAACTGATATTCCAGCACTTCTAGATAAGCTACTGAAGAAAAGGGGAGATGACTTCACCGGTGACTACTGCCAGAAACAACATCTAAACTATTTTCATGGGACTATAGTGATTATAAAGAATTGCTTATAAGAACTTGGTGTTTTGAACAGCAAATCTGATTTTGCTTTTATTTAGCAATATCAAACCGATATTTAGTTTTACAATACTTTGGAAGCAATTGGTTTTACCAGTAAAGAGAGAAAAAGGATAAATTAACTTCCTGAAGCTTACATATCAGGTCAACAGCAGAGCTGGAGAGAAGAGTGATAATTTCCTAAAGTCTGACCTTTAAAGCCTTTCATTAACTCAGAATCACTATTGTTTTCATAAATGAGTCTCTTTCAAGCACCTTAAAATATTATTTCAGAAATACTAGCCATACATGTGGAGCTGATAATCTTGTGATAATTTAAGGAACCCCTGTAGAAAAATCCCAAGTGAAAATTCTCAGCTATCTTCAGAATCTCCAAAGCAATCAGAACTTTCAAAAATTCATTTGCTCTTGTCCTTTTCATCTTCTGACTAATTTACTTGCATAATTATATTTTCACGTTCTCTGGAAAAAATGAGTATTCTTGAGGGATAGTTTTTTTAATTCGCACAAGAATATATTGAAAGTTCATTGATACTAAGCTATCACATCCTCATTTACTAACACTATGAAAAGTTTTAATGAAGCCTGAATTTTGTGTGCCTACCCTTAAATATTTAAACCTCGACAATAAGCAAAGATAGAAAGTGGAGGTTCAAATATATTCCAAATCATTATTTTTATTCATATTAGAACTATATGTAGGTATAGTCTATGTTAAACTATTTTTTTTTTTTTTTTTTTGCGGTATGCGGGCCTCTCACTGCTGTGGCCTCTCCCATTGCGGAGCACAGGCTCCGGACGCGCAGGCCCAGCGGCCATGGCTCACGGGCCCAGCCACTCCGCGGCATGCGGGATCCTCCCGGACCGGGGCACGAACCGGTATCCCCTGCATCGGCAGGCGGACTCTCAACCACTGCGCCACCAGGGAAGCCCCTATGTTAAACTATTTGAAGTTGTTTTTACCCTGAAAAATATGAAGAGATTAGGTCCCGAGGCTGTTAAACTTAAAAAAAAAAGATTATCTGAAAAAGAAAAATCATGGTTTTACTAAACGTCAGACAGAGGCAAACACTGGTAGATTTAACAGAACCACAGTTGGCGATAACATTTTACTAAGAGTGTTTCAGTTTAATCTTGATGGAAGATTACCCAATAAATCAAATTTTCAGTCATTTGTCTGCAGACAGTAGACAAAAATATGCATATGTCACATTATTTAGTTTAGCAACCTGCCAAACATGCCATGTAATCCTGTGATAGAAGATAAAGGGCAAGGTCACTTGGGCCTTCACGACTTACTGACAGAGCTGTGGACCTTATGTAACACTTAACAATGAACTGGGTGTTCCAGAAAAGAAGTGGTTAGCATTGAGAAGAGAGATAATGTTAGACTGGGTGAGAAATGATTGTGAAAGAATCTACGCTGACCACCTCAAGTTTCTTTGCTATATTTTTGTGATTTACAGTATATGAAAAGATGACTTCAGTGAGTTTCAGACAAAATCTGTACTATATCAGAATGTTTTACTAAAATACAGGTGTGTGTCACAAGATAAGTTGATCGGCTAGTGGCTGTAAAGTGTTTCTATTTTAGAAGTAGCTGACTATAATCTCTGGACTTATGTTGCTTCCTTTCTCCATAAAAACATACCAACTACTAGGGCTTAGGTTTTACTTATGCTTTTTGTACACAAATACAAATGTGTTCCCATTTTTCTGTTATTTATTTTGCCCACTTACTTCTTTTTTGCCACCCTTCTGCCATGTTCCCTCCACCTCTTTGGTGTGTCTGAAAAATATCTAGTTCCATTCTAGCCACTTCCTTCCTGTTCTTAATGTGAATGAGGTCATAAAAATTTGTACATAAAGAGTTTCTCCTGGAGCTCATGCAACAAGCCACAGTAATTATTCTATATTTGACAATTAATAAAATCTTAAAGTATATGAACCATTTTAATAATCAGCAGATCCCCAAGTCACTTTAAAGTTTGTTTTGTAAAGATGCAGTCCTAAGAAGTACTACGTGTTCTCAAATGAAATTATTGAAATTCAGTTTAAATAAAATGGAATTCAATAAACAAAATTAAAGGTAAGACCATTCACTTAAAATGTGTATCTATTTTTTCTGGGTTTAAAAGAAACAATCAAAATACAAATTCTGAAACTCCTAACAATTAGTGTATTATTTTGATTACTAGTTCAGTTTTGATAGCACGTGAGTGATTATTTCCTTTGGAAAAGCTAGCACTTGAGAACAATACCATCATCTGAAAACCTGCCTTTCTTGATCAACTAATATGACTTACTAGTCACTAATATGAACAGTCTGTGGAAAGTTAATTTCAGAACTGAAATGTTTAGAAAACCATGGTGAAGAGATTCATAGTTTCATGCCCTGAAATGCTGGCAATGTTCCTGGACCTATGGAAGGCCTTCAGAATTATTAGTAATGTTTAAAAGTAGTCCTGGAACAAAAAAAATTCAAATTCAAGAAATACAAAACAGACCTCTCTTCTATTCATCTTGCTTTTCATATTGTTTATCTGCTTCCAATTTTTATAGCATAAATCAGTTTTTGAGAATTATAGTCTTTCCCACCTGTTCATGTATGCTTCAGGTCAAAATTTTAAGTTCAATTGCTGGCACCGAAGCCACCTTTTAATGTTCTATGTGTCTCCATTTTCAAATTCAGGTATGACAAAGGTGAGAAGCTGACAACAGGGGAAATGCACTGTAGGAAAATTTCCACTCCTTCCTTGTGACATAGTTCAAATGTTACCCCTTATGTAAAGCCTCTCTGGACTTCCCCACCCTTCCAGAGTACTAGCAGGGTCCTCCTCTGACTCCTCATGACCCTTCCCGGTGTAATTCCTTTACTATACTGTACGCTCCTAGAGGGGGTTCTTCTCTTATTTGCAACTGTAGGGTCTAGAACATTGATCATGATACAGTAGAACTGTCAATCAATGTTTATTGAATAAGTGGAAGGATGAATGAATGAAAAGATCTACTAAGTACTTGGAATTTCTCTGTATAGTTACTGAAAGTGGCAACCTAAATTAGTGTAGGACCAAATACTGAATGGGCTGATAAAATACCCAAGTCGACGGGCTTCCTGGTGGCGCAGTGGTTGAGGGGTCCGCCTGCCGATGCAGGGGACAACGGGTTCGTGTCCCGGTCCGGGAGGATCCCACATGCCGCGGAGCGGCTGGGCCCGTGAGCCATGGCCGCTGAGCCTGCGCGTCCGGAGCCTGTGCTCCGCAACGGGAGAGGCCACAGCAGTGAGAGGCCCGCGTGCCGCAAAAAAATTAGAAAGATTAAAAACAAAAAACCAATAACTCATGAATCTGGTAAATATAGTTTCCAAGCTAATAGGTATGCAAATCTTTATTTAGACATAAAGTAACTGTGTTCTGTAGTCTTCCTATTTCAATGGTTTTCTATCACTTTGGGAAGTACACGGTTATTGGTCAATACTCCTGGCTGCGAGTGACAGAAATCATCTCAAGCAAGTCTAAAGGAGGAATTTATTGGCTCACCAAAGGGTGGTAGAAGAGCTGGCCTTGAGCCTCAAATAAAATCAGAATCCTCTCTCTCTCTCTTTCTGCATTTTGCTATTTGGCTTCGCA
Organism: Phocoena sinus; assembly: GCF_008692025.1. NCBI lineage: Eukaryota > Metazoa > Chordata > Mammalia > Artiodactyla > Phocoenidae > Phocoena > Phocoena sinus. The sequence goes on along the minus strand of NC_045779.1, from coordinate 14,280,374 downwards.
GTCTTTTTCTACTGGTGGATTTTCCTCCCTTCTTTATCGTATCGAGTGGATACCATGACCACATTGCAGCACTAGCTTCACAGCCCAGAATTCCCATCCCCAGAGATGAAAGTGTTCATTCTCACAGGCTTTACATACAAAATCCTAGGAAACATTTGTGTAGTCTAGCTTGATTTCTGTGCCTCTTTCTGCACCAATTGCCGAGGCTACAATAATGGCTTTTCTATCTTGGGTGACGTGTCCACTTTGAAATTAACAGCAAGATCTGCTGATAGGAAAAGAAGAAAAACATTTTGGGCAAAGACAAGAGATTATATAAGAAGAGGTGTCCTATTTTCTTTTATTTTCTCATAAAGAACCTCTTGACACTTCCAAGCAAGTTGAGAAGAGTTTGTTCTATTCTCAACCAAGATGGCTAGTCAGATCAACATAGCAGTAGAAGCCATCCATAGTGCTAGAGATGGTCTCAAATGGAGACTGGTAAAGAAAAAGCCCATAGCACAGGGGCAGATAGAAAAGTAAAAACTTATGTCACAAAGAGATTGGAAGCCCGGATTCTTTCCAGCCAAGAGGTTTTGTTCATAGGGCATCATGACCACTGCCAGGATGATACTTACTGTGACCTCAGATACTGAGGCTGTATTATAAGGGATATGGACTGTCCCAAATATTTCTAATTAAAGGGCATCACAAAATTGATTTCTGCATTTATATTCTAAAGTTAGCCTTTTTTTTTTTTTTTGCGGTATGCGGGCCTCTCACTGTTGTGGCCTCTCCCGCTGCGGAGCACAGGCTCCGGACGCGCAGGCTCAGCGGTCATGGCTCACGGGCCCAGCCGCTCCGCGGCATGTGGGATCTCCCCGGACCGGGACACGAACCCGTGTCCCCGGCATCGGCAGGCGGACTCTCAACCACTGCGCCACCAGGGAAGCCCTGAACTTAGACTATTTTGAGACATAATGAAAGTTGGTAATATAGAGGAAAAAAGTAAGACCGCAGCAAAAATGTTCTCAAGACTCTTCCAAACAGATTACTGTCACATTGACTATAAGCTTCAAGACCAGGCTTTGAGGCTAGATATAGATAAATATAGTATGTTAGTATTTTGAACTGAATTTTACAAAATTTCTACATTTAGAAACCTCTCCCAAGTTTATATTCTTTGAGAATGACCGAGATGCTTTTAGACTCCAAGCAAGAATGGTATGCTGTTTTCCCAAGCTTGCAGAAAGGAGTGTACAAAGGCTTCTCTACTTGTTTTCCATCATCTCATGGAATAGTTTATTCACATTTAAAAAGGCAACTTTGCTGTAATTATTGTACTTTGGAATCTTCTACTAAATCTTCTTACTTAACAGATTTCCTTAGTATTCCATTAGTAAGAACGTTAAGATCAGAGCGTAATTACCTTCACTTTGAATTCTTTGTACACAAGTCTTGACTGACATATGAATAAGCATTTTACACTGCTCATTTTCTATGGAGAAAAATGGTTGTTTTAAGAGAAGCGAGAGTCCAGTGGAACATTCTTCCCGTATGACATTCAGAAATCCACTTGGACGTACAATCTGTTTCGGTTATCAATATCCAGGCATCAAAATGATTGATCCCTTACAATATTTTATTAAATTTGTTTGTTTGTTTGCAACATTAAAAGCAGTAAGCGTACATCAGGATTAAACCAAGTCTATTATCTCAAATATGTCTTTTCATAGGATCTTAAAGAGATAATGCCTTAACTTATAAATTCTCTAATAATATAAATTCAAGGCTCTTTTAAATAACATTTTATGTAAAAAAGGCAATGAATGACCGTTTAGGTGAGTAGCTTTCCTGCAACTCTGAAATCCATAGGGTTGGATTTATATCTGTGGTCAAGACTTGTTCATTCATTACTTCATTCAGCAAATTTTTCTTATACAATTATTAATTCCACAGAGCGCATTATTTAAACCCCCAGGGCAAGCCAATCTGGAGTCTGTAATTTTCTTCTGAGACCTCAAAGCCATTGATTCCGTCGTGATATTGATATATGAAAAAGGAGCTTTTCGTTTGTAGGTGTGAGCAATGACCGGATATCGCTGCTTGGCCGTGTTTAACCCATTTGGATAACTAGGATGGTTTTAGTTTAGTTCACTTTTATGTTCTGAAAAGAAAACAGCATATATTTTCCTTGTATAATAATTGACTTTATATAAAGCAGTTTCCTATCTATTTGTTCATCACGATCTCATGACAAACACGTGAAGTAAACAGAGAAAGTGTTGCAGACCTCCTTTTGTTGATGAGGTCAGAGAGGTTAAAGGACTCGTAAAGTCATGAAGCAAATAGGTGGGAACGCTTGACCTGCACATAGACTATTGAAACCCAAGGCCATTCTCCCTGAAAGCCTGTTGTGTTACATCAGCCAGAGAAGAGAAAACTTTCAGGTCCAATATCACCTCGTATTGGTTCCCTCTAGTTCATCAACTCCAAAGGCCTCAGCTAAATCAGGAGAACACTTAAAATGAGCATTTATTTATTAACCTAAATTCCAAGGTGATACAGCTAGTCTCAAAACAGCACTATTTAAAGGAAGGACTGTTATGAATTCCAGTGAAACTCTTGAAGACTATACTATCTTTGGGTCATTTGCTTTTCTTGTTTATTTGAATTTAAATATCTACAGACAATCTTGGCAAAATAGGATATTTTCTCTTGAATTCTTTGCTGTGTCACTGATTAACTATAAAGATAGAATTACCTCTGACGTTAAAACAAACCCTTGAGATTTGGTGGTTCACTGCATCCACTTCCTCTAAAATTCTAGTGGTTCACGTTTGTGAAATTTCCTTGAGTTGTGACTGAAGTTACTTGATATGGAAAATCAACTACACTAATCAAATTCAGTAAGCATCCCATTATTTTCCTCTTTGGGCAAAAACTGGAAATCATGTCAGTTAGCTTCTTTAAGACTGAGTATTGTGACTGGAAGAAGAACTAAGGAACTAATTCAAAGCAAAATAAAATGAGAAAGCAGTATAAAATTAATAAATGACAACAAAACCACTTGTCATTCTAAAACCTCCCTCCTCTAAGTGCATTTTATATTCGGACTTGTATTTTATTTTTTCCATACTGATAAGTATTGAGTTTGAATGTGTCCCTTTTTCTTTGTGAGTTTATTGTAAAGCAATCCCATGCTGAGCTAACGAACAGCAGGATTTCAGGACTGGTGTCATCCAGTCTCCTTTTAGTGGCACTCATTTCTCACCACAAATCTGTTTTGGGGGGTGAGTAATACTAACAAGTTACTTAATAAAACACATGTACTTGCCATGCTTAATACTAGTTTGGTGATTATGAGAGGCTAGAGCTGCCGTCTACCTCCTGGTAGTTAGCTCCATAACACATAAAAGAAATATTGAGTGTTTTTCCCTTACATCACAAATGAAATCTAATCTAACTCCAAATACCTCTGTGTGCTTTATAGAGATCTCTTCTTCAATAAATCTTATCCTGCACAGTACTTGACATAAATTGAAATCATTTTCAAATATTTACTATATATCAAATAAACCCCTTGCCACACCATCTATGCCTAAAAGGCTATGGTTTTATCATTTTCTCTTGTCTGAGCATTCTATAAAACATATTATATATCTGAACCACCATAAAATACCATTCCTGCAACTTCGCCAATTTCAAAATGCTACTTTGAATAGTTCATCATCCGTGTTCTCCGTTTCCTTTCTTGATCCTCTTAGAGAATCAGACAAGCAAATACCAGCTAAATTTATTTGCATTTATTAATGTGTCTTAGCCTGAACATTTCTTACTGAAGGGAAATCATAGGGCCAGAAAGAATAAAATTCAATACTTGGCTGAGACTCCCCTAGCATGGGGTAATATTCGATGAAAAATAGAGACTAAGGGAATGTAAACTCTAGTTTATTCAGTTCAGCTGATTTTCTTCCTATTAAGGTATATTCTGTTAGATAGTTTCCCCCCCACTTACTAAATAACTAAGCTCTGACATCATAAAGAAAACTGCAGTTCACATCACTAAGGCTAATATTGCCCAAAGATAGCTTGCTATTTTAAATAATATGGAAGCTACATTGGGATGACAGATAAGTAAAACAATCCACTTTATTTTTAACTGCTTTTGATGTGTTCCAGACTTTGAATATTCAGACAAAGAAATAATGGAAAAGTTTTTATTTTTCCCTTAAATCACACCTCCACACCCCAAACTACTATTTCTCCATCCTCACCCCTTGACCTTTTCAGACGTAAATTTTTTTGTTGTTATAGTTGCGGTACCCGGGCCTCTCACTGCTGTGGCCTCTCCCGTTGCGGAGCACAGGCTCTGGACGCGCAGGCTCAGTGGCCATGGCTCACGGGCCCAGCTGCTCCGCGGCATGTGGGATCCTCCCGGACCGGGGCACGAACCCGTGTCCCCTGCATCGGGAGGCGGACTCTCAACCACTGCGCCACCAGGGAAGCCCTGCCTTCTTTTTAATTTTTTCATGAGAACATTTAAGTTCTGCTCTGTTAGCAAATTTCAATTATTCAATACAGTGCTATCAACTAGAGTCATCCATTCCTTTTGTGTAACTGTTACTTCTCTGCTTAGATTTTTCTCTTTTTTAATTGTGTAAGAGAATTCATAATTGTTTAGTGAAGTATGTTTATGCTGACTGCTTTAAACTCCCTGTTTCTTAATTCCAACATCTGATTCATCTGGGTATTGTTGCATGTTGAATGTCTTTTCTCATTCCAGTTGATTTTTTAATTTGTCTTCTGAACATTTTAGGTATTATGAGTCTCTGTATTCTATTTAATTTAGTTAGTTTGTTTTTAGGCAGCCACCGGGTTGATGTGTTGTGTGAAAGCCTGGTAGATGTTCATGTTTAGCTTCAACACTTTGTTGCCGCAGAGTTGGGTTAGAAGTTCAGCTCTCGCTGATGACACCAGGAGAGTTGAGAAGTGGAGTGCCAACTTCTTAGGTCACTTCAGTGAGAAGTGAAAATAGTGACTCATGCTATTGGTTGTGTGCCACATTGAAATGAAAGTTTCCTCATTGTGGAAACTTAAGTGAGCCTAATTTAGAGTTTAGCTGACCAATGATTGACATTTAAGTGGAAGACAAGTTAACTTTGTCACTTAACACCACTAACGTTTTTGGTGGTTGTTTGTTAAGGTGGTATAATCTATCTGGTTATCATCACTAACTTTAACTGATCATCACTATATGCCAGGCACTGTGCTAAATGTCTACATGAATTATGTCATTTAATATAATTACCTATAAATTTGGTTTTACTGTCTCCATTTTACACATGAAGAAAGTGAGGCTCAGAGAAGTTAAGTAAGTTGCCTAAGGTCACACAGCAATGTTGTGGAAGAACTGGGAAAGATGTCTTCATCCCAGAATACTATGGTGAATTGTGAAACATACTATTTTTAAGTACTTTAAAAGCGTTCACTTGAATACAAGCCTTTGGAATAGTAAACAAATCTCATCTAGTCATTAAGCTAATTCTCAAGAATCTGTCCTTATCAAGTCTTGGGATGATGAGCATGTAGTGGGGAGTACCAGGTGTACAGGACATATGGTTTCTAGTCATTGGTTTCTAGTGAAAAAATCTCACCTTAGAGTTTTTCCTGTGTGACCTTGGACAACTTACTTATCTCTCTTAGTCTCTCTTTCCTCATGTACAAAATGGGGTTCAAAAGACCTACCTCAGTGGACTACTCTGAGAAGTAAAGTAATTACATATGCAAAGGATTGGTAAATTAGTTCGTTTCCCTTTCCTCAAGTGAGGGATTCTCTCTCTCACTCTGTCTCTCTATCCCCTTTCATCTCTCCGTCAACACAACAATGCTTTAGAAACATTCTATGATCCAATCTGTTCAATAATTCACAATTTTCCAAGTTTCTTCAAATTAATAAGAAAGGATTTCAAAGGTTGGAAAAGAAGAGCTTTCATTAAAAGTTTCTCTTGTGGATTTTCATGCTTAAAATATTACAGGATAAGAAACACAGTGCTTTGTGATATATGAAGTAGAAATGCAGGTTTTAAAATTCCAGCCATATAATTTCCTAAATTATCTGGTTTGAAATTTGGGGCCATTTGGATTGCCTGTGCCACGCACGCATGAGTAGTTCTCCATTCTCTGGGAGGGCGGTCTTTTCCAGGAACTTTCATTTGCAAACTATTACAGGAAAACTATTCTATGGCTGGTGCTCTGGTTCCCTATTTCCACTCGAGCCTGTTTGTCAATAGATCGCTGCCTCTTGCTGTGTCTCGATATATCTGGTGTTCTCCATTAAACAATGAAACACCCAGGCATTTTCCACTTTCCTGGCTTCGGCTGAAGCTTGTTTGGCAAAGCATGGCCGTCACTCAGCTTGCCCTTTCTGGCTTCCTGGGGAGAAGCGATTGCATGCCAATGTGGATTTCCTCGATGTTATGTTATGCTCGCTGACACCAATGGGTGCTTTCTTCTTAAATAAGATGGAAATTTTCTGATATTGCCAGACAATTACTTGATAGTACTTGGCTTTTGTTTATTCACTTACCAAGGGTCCCACCGGAGGCTCCCCAATAGGAGAAGTGTTGGCCAAACTAAAAGAGCTCTTGGAATTTCAATAACATGGGCTGCTTACTTTTCCTCTTTGGTGTTTATTTTCAGTCTATAGTTTGATTGGATTAAATTTCCTTTATTTAGACTTCAGCAAGAACAACTGACATAAAGGAAGGTAGGGGAGTTGAAGGTTAATTTGAAGAGACAGTCGAGTATATCACTGACATAAAAATATCAGATCACATACACGGGCTCATTCACCCTGTGAGCCAAATGATCTCAGTGAGACACCTCTTTAGTTCCAAAACTAGGACAATATGCGTCCGCAGGTCCACTGCTATGTTGGAATTCAGAGGAAACGCAGTTCTCTGATTTTCTACTTGGCATATATACTGTAGCTTCGTTGTAAAGTTAAAGTTTGGCAGTGTGTTCGACATCAGATGGAAATATGTGCTTTTAGTCAACTCAACACTTGCGAGGTCCTGTTAAAAGTACTCTGAGTATACGGCTTTGAACTTTTTATGCAAGAACAGAAGAAATTCAAACTGATGTGGTGTGCTAGTATAGCTGTTTTCAAGATTCACTTGTTCCATTATTGGAGACTGTTCAGTGGGTTTATGCAATAGTCTTCCAAATCAAGGGTGCTTTTTATATTGCAAGGGAAACCAAGTGGATGGGATAGAGTTTTTCACATTGTCTAAGGTATGATTCGTTATGTCACTAGGATAACATTTTGCAATTGTGGGCTTCTTTCTATTCTTAATGTTATTACTTTTATTCAGTTACTCACTGTCGCTCAATATTTAACCACCAGTCTTCACCTGGAATATTATAGTAACGTTTTGATAAGCTTCCTCACTCTAGGGTATTCAAAACACTGCAGTTAGTTTAGTCCGGATGACTTGAATATCATCTACTCATCTCTTCAGACCCTTTGATGGCTTCTGTCATCCCAGGAATAGCCATACCACACAGCCCAGAATTCAATCCTTTTACATGGTGATCCCTACCTTCCTGTTGAATCTACCGTAGCTCCCCTTCAGGTCCTAACAAGACTACCGAGCATCCACACACACCCACACTTCCCTGCTCCAGTCTTTGCTCTCTATGCTGTCTCCCCGAGAGGATCTTTCCTCTATTTTTTAATGCTTAGAGTTTATACGTTTGTCACCACCTACTCAAATTATACTTCCTACATGAAATCTTTCTTTATGCTCAGAGTTTTGCAAAGAACCCTCCCCTCTTGTAACATTTATTTCTCAAAATTAGTAAGAATTTCTTTTGCAGACAGCTAAGATATATTTTATTGGAGCTCCTTTTTTGTGGAATTTTATTTATGAATTTTAGAAGGATTTATGAAATAAAAATGTGGGTTTTTAAAAATGTTTAGATGGATTCCATTATGGAAGTTCTTTATATGATTTTAAAAAACCTAATCTTTCAAGTTACCTCCCTACAGAGTGAACAGAAGTAGCTCTCCTTTCCCAATTGTATAATTCTAAGTTAAAATAGCCTTTTCCACAAGTTATCACTCACTTGTACCAATAGCAAAAACCCTTCATGAATATAACAGTAAGTGTATCATTTTTCTAGTCATTTATTTCTTCAACTATGTACCATAGTTATTTATACAAATGTCTTCTTTACCAGCCTCTTAGCTTCTTGAAGTAAGAACGTGTACCTGATTTATCCATGATTTCCTGAAATTCTGGATACATAATGTTATATAAATTATGAGTAAAATAATCGGGCTTCCCTGGTGGCGCAGTGGTTGAGAGTCCGCCTGCTGATGCAGGGGACACGGGTTCGTGCTCCGGTCCGGAAAGATCCCACATGCCGCGGAGGGGCTGGGCCCGTGAGCCATGGCCGCTGAGCCTGCGCGTCCGGAGTCTGTTCTCCGCAACGGGAGAGACCACAACAGTGAGAGGCCCGTGTACCGAAAAAAAAAAAAGAAAAATCAATCAATCAGTTGTATAAGTCATTGGTGTCCCCTCTCATATTACTAGAGTAGTTCCACAATTTAAAATTTATGTAAAGGTTAGTTTTACAAAGCAGGCAGAAAACTGTTCAAAACAAAAATATTTAGGAAGATAAAAAATGGATTTCAGATCGGTAAATAATTTAGAAAATTTTATTTGGCTTCCATAACTTCACAGATAAGTAGGAAACACACTTAAACTTTCCTCATAAAAGCAGATGTTTAGAAAAAAATCAAACTGAATAAAGAATTAAGTAATATTGTATTTTTATAAACCTCATTTTTGAAAAGTTCAGCCATATATTTTTGTCACTTATCTGTGTCATTGGCTATGGTGTCACTTCATGGATAAGATCCCAATATACACATGCTGAGTATTTAGAATAGTATTAATATTTTGATAGTACTGAGAGTAGGATATCTGAGTTAGTTAATTTCTGTTCCTCCGTATTAGAAAGGGTTTTAAATCTGCTGTGAGCCATTCTACACTTGCTATGGGGATTAATGAGAAATACCGTGAGACCAAATCTTGATCGTCAAGGATGTGAGGGGCAGAAGTTATTAGCTATTACTTTCCATTTTCTTTCCACACTCTCACTGACAGAATTACCTGCTCGGTAAAAAGAGAGGTTATGTGATTTGTTACACCTCTCTCCATGATCTGGAATATAGGCAACTAGAGGTGGCGTAAGGTGCTATGTAGGCCAGAAGGAAGCTACCAGTATGCAGTAAAAAACAATTCGGTTTACATGCAACCTCCCTGATCTAGTCACTTATGTTTCTAGGTTCTTGGAAGAATGTACTGCCTACCATGAATTTAAGGCAATAGTTTATCTTAATCACATTTTCCAATAGAACAGATTGAAACCCAGGAAATAATCAGCAAAGTTGTTTGTAAAAAAGCAGAAACCAAACTCCTGCAATACTTCCCAAAAGCTGGTAGCTTATAGTCTTCTGGGGGTAGATTAAGATCCAGGATTGCCATAGCCTTCATTTTACTGACCCTCACTCCACTGTCTGGTTTGAGAAGAATGAATGAGAATGAAAGAGGAAGGGGTCAGGGAATTATTATTGTTAATTGAAAAGCATGAAATGAGTAGCATGAGCCATAAATCATGGAGCTCACATTTCACAGTTTAATCAAGGAACCAAAGAGAACAGCTGAAGGAAGCCTGCAGTCGCTCTTGTGGGAGCAAAAGAAAGATGCTGCTGGGACCATATTGAATATTCTGGGATAGTACTTGTTTTTGCTCTGTACTCAAAGCTATATAGTGATGCTAGTTTCAGTGAAAAGGGAATTGTCCAAAATTTCTGTGGATTTCCCCATCAAAGTTTTGAATAGAGTATTGTGTTCTTTTCTTTGGATATTATGTGGTCGAAAATTTTGAAGAGCTGAGATATCGCTGGTAGCCAAGAGTATAGGATAGGAATGTGGCAGGAGCTGCTTGGTCCATTCCCACTGACATGTGACTAGGCTCTTTTGACCCACCTGGGCAGATGTACAATGATTAGAGTGGATGTCGCTGCTAGGAGGTGGGTCCTTGTGGCCACTCTAAGAGCTACCACTACTGTTGAGGGAGCCAAGCTTCCAACTGGGTCGGGCTGGGATCCAGGAGGAAGAATGTTCAGGTCCCTCCTCTGGTCCCTTGGTCACTGGTTTCTGGTTCACCGATAGATTTAAAAGTCCAACTATTTATTTAAATTATAGTTGCAAAACACTGGTTTCTTTACTTTCTGATAATGGGCCAAGATCTGCACTTTGAAAGAAGTCTGAGGTGGAGAAAGAATCAAGGCGAACATGGATGAGGATGTTTATGATAAAACACTCTCTCTTTCTTTCTAAATCGTTTACCACAAAAGATCTAAAAAAGCAGCTGTGGGACCTTGTTAAGTACATAGCTGGGACAAACCCAAGAGCCTTTTATTTTCCTGCCAATAAGATACTCTATGTTGCAATGCCGAACAGAGCATATTTTTGATAGTAAAAGATAATACATCCCCCTAGTTGCACTGTTTCATATGGATAATTTATAGTGAATTTCCCATTATGTGGCTGTTACATCACATTCTTTGCTTTAGTTTGTGGCTACGGATTTATCTCTAAAAGCCTTTCTTTTTAGAAAATCTTTTAGGAAGCCCTCAAATTCTTAATATTGACTGACATTATTACAAAGTGGAAAGCATTCCTCTAAGGGTCAATGAAGTGTTATATAGATAGAAGATTACCTATAGCCTATTTGCCATCATTTCTTGTAACATATGATTTGGAAAACATTGTGGTATGAACAGAGCCAGAACCAAAATTGCAGAGTTGCTTTAATCATCCCAGTTAATGCTCAAGAGTTTTCATTTGAAAACAAGAGACAGCACATTGAAATCAAGATGAAAGTAGACCTTACTTATAGAATCTCCCACTACTCTTTCATTCATCATTCATAAACACTGTGAAGGAAGGTGTTCAGGTACAAGAGATCCAGGGTCCCTGCATTTCCTGTTCCTTCGTAGCCACCACCCTTTGAGTGCTTGCTTGCTGGAAGCTGTAACGCAACTTCCTTCCCCAGCCCTTACCCATCCTGACACATGCCACTGTATGTTTGGACTAGAAGCACCATCTTAGGTCACTTATTTTAATGCAGAAAACGTTGTTGTGTGCTAGCCAGGCAGAGTTTTAGAGGAACAGACAAGTGTTTACTTGCCTCAGATTGCCAGCTTATTTCCCTAAATCCACTCTTTTCCAGCCATCTGTCTTTCTTTCCAAAGATCCCCAGGAAGCCTCTGTTTCCTAAAGCCACCTGATTCTGCCTGCGATACAATGGTAAATTTTGACTCATTTCCACTGGGTCTCAAGGAAGCAGTCGCTAAGTGTGATTTCTCATTTCCCATCTCTGGCTCTTGTACGTGGCTGGTCTTATCGAATTTTCCAGATGTCTTCCTGAATTTTTCAGCCTCTAGAGGAAAATGATTTCTCTCTCTCCCCTCTGATTCATTCATTATTCTTTGCTTTCCACATCAAAGTTAGGGTTGTTCATTTCTGTGGTTCATCTGAGATCTTTTCCTTGTCCTCAGGCTTAAAAGCTGAAACTCTCACATTAACTAATACATACATATCACAATAGATTCATTCAGAAGAGATGTATTCAAAAATGATATCCTGTTTACAAAGACATCATAGATGTATTGCAGTGGAAATGGTTTTTCACTGTTCTCTATGAGAGTCACGTATTTTAGCTTTGCCTTTGTAAGTCTGGCTACCGTTAAAAATGTCCAACTTATCTACAGGTAATAGAACTTAGAATTTAAAAGTGTTTAAATTGAGTTACTATTATTATTTTCTTTTTTATTTGATATTACCGATCTTTCTCCACACTGCTATTTCTTTGTTGACCTATAGAGGAAGTAGAAGACTAGAAAGCATTTCATTCATGGTCACACAAAAAATGGGAAGAGGCTAAAACTAGTGAGAAATCTTTCCTAATAGAGGATCATTATCTGATTCTTATTAAAATTCCATTACAAAGTGGCCTTTTGCGTATGGCCCTCTACTAGGTATAACAGAAACAAAACTGCAGAACATTGCCCTATTCTCTTGTTATAAAATAAACTTTAGGGAGTTATTATAAAGGTTATTTTATGTATTATAAAGATTGGGGATGTGTACTTCCCCTCCCACCTTGGGATGTGGGAACTGTCCAAGTGCAGTTTCAGTTCTGGCTAAGATGGAGTGAGTATATTCCATTTGGCCTATACCTCTAATTATGACAAAAAACCCAGGGCAGGGCTTCCCTGGTGGCGCAGTGGTTGAGAGTCCGCCTGCTGATGCAGGGGACACGGGTTCGTGCCCCAGTCCAGGAGGATCCCACATGCCGTGGAGTGGCTGGGCCCGTGAGCCATGGCCGCTGAGCCTGCGCGTCCGGAGCCTGTGCTCCGCAACGGGAGAGGCCACAATGGTGAGAGGCCTGCGTACCGCAAAAAAAAAAAAAACAAAAACAAACCCAGGGCAGAATATATAAAGCAACTATTTGCAGACTCTGAAAATAGATAATAACAAGTAGATTGGGGGCCAAAATAAAAACTAAAATGAACCATTATCTCAAAAGGATACCTGCACACCCATGTTCATGACAGCCTTATTTACAATAGCCAAGTATGGAAACAACCTAAGTGTCTGTCCATGGATGAATAGATAAAGAAGATGTAATATATATGTGTACACACACACACACACACACACACACACACAATGGAATATTATTCAGCCTTAAAAAAGGAAGGAAATCCTGTCATTTGTGACAACATGGATGAAACTGGAGAGCATTTTCTGACCATAGTACAATAAAACTGGAATTAAAAATAATATACCAAAATAAAAAAATAACCATTTCAAAATTAAAATCCATATGTCAAAACAACCCTCAGATCAAACAAGAGCTCAAAATGTAATTGCAGAATATCTAGAAAATAATGTTTCAAACACTGTGCTCAGATTCTTTGGGAAAGGCTAGCATCATGCCCATTCAATTCAGTCTTAAATGTTTATGTTAATAAGTAAGAAAGAAAATTAATTAATTTGATTCAAGAACCCAGAAAAAGAAATGAAACCAAAAAGAAGTAGAAAAATAAATTAATAAATATTAAAGCAGATGTTAATTTCATCAAAAACAGTTTAATAATATTGATAAAATATTTGCTAGTACAATCAATAAAGAAGGGAACAAGGAGAAATATCACATTTAAAAGTGAAGTAGGAGAAAAAATGTAAATTCAGAGTAATTTAAAACTATTAGCATGTATTTCATAAAATCCATGCAAATAAATTTGAAAACCTGGGCTATCTGTACTAATAATATATCCTAAAATTGACTACAGAACACAGAGAAAACAAAAACAGATCAATACTCATGTAGGAAATTGAGGAAACTGTAAGAAACCTATCCGTACTTTGCTTCTACCCAGTGTTCTTCAAAAGTGCCACACTCAAACAACTTCATGAACAGGGTGATTTCAGTTTAAATTATTCGAGAATTTAAACTGCGGTTCAAAACTCCCTAATTGCTTCCTACTGTATTTATGACACCATTCAGATTTCTTACCATGGCTTGCAAGGTCCCCCACATGCTAGGGTGACCAACCCTCGTGGTTTCTCCAGGACAGAGAGGTTTCCTGACACACAGTACTTTCAGTGCCAAAGCCAGGAGTATCCTGACAAATTGGGACAGTTGGTTACCCTGTGCCTTGGACTGTATCCCTGAATTTAGGGATTCCTTATTATTCCCTTCCTTGCCTAGCTCCAATGACCCTGACTTCATTATTGAACTATACCAAGAACATTCTCATGTCACAGAATCTACACTTGGTGTCCCCTGTCCCCTCCAGATCCAGAATGCTTTTTGTCTAGATATATGAATACTTTTTTCTTTAATGGTTCAAATATTGCCTCGTCATAGAGAACTTTCATGTCCCTATCCAAACAATATCTTTCCCACAACTCTTTTCTTTAACCTTATTTTATTTTTGTTCATAGTATTTATCATAAATATATATGATATATATACCTAATATACCTATTCATACATACATATGTATAAATATATACACACCTAATATATGACATATATATTTAAAATACACATCCATACACACATACCTACATACATATGTATACACATACGTTTGATTATTTGTTGTCTGTTTCGACCACTAGAGAGGACATAACCTTATTAAGCACTGTTTATATCCTCAACACCTTTAATAAAGCTCTGTATATATTAGCTGCTAAAATTATTCATGCTGAAAGAATAAGGGAAGGAATAAGTTAGAATTATTTTACAGTCAGACCTATACAAAATTTTCTCAATGAGAGAAAATTACAGACAAATGTCACTATAAATGTTAACACCAATAAAAAACAAATATAAATATGTTTCAACTGTAGTTTAAAGATAACTTTCCCCCCACCTATCCCAATAGTGATATAGCAAAATAAGAAAAGATAAATGTTTCCTTAGTATAATTTAAAAATTGTAGGCCTCATGCCAAAAGTAGAAGTAAGAATAGCATAGCACTAAAAAACTTTTATTAATGTCAGGGATAAGACAAGGATAATACATTAAAAAGAAACCAAACTGCTAGCCAATGGAAATAGACAAAAGAAAAAAAACGTGAGCACAAATACTGGAAAGGAATAACTCGAAACACCATTATTTCCAGGGGGTTTGACTATGTAACTAAAAGAACCAACTAAAACCAGAAACAGGTATAAAATTCAGTTCAGTGACTGTTTATAAAATTAAAATACCCAGTCAGATAGCTTTATCTCATACAAAACAGAAACAGACTAAGGGAAGAAAATATACCATACACCAAAGCAATAGCAACAAATTTAGTAAGAAACTTCTTTTAACTATTTAAATTAAAGTATGTAGTATTAAATTTAATTTAAAAACTCCACTAAGGGACATAAATAAAGACTTGAATTAATAAAATTAGTGTAAAAAATTTCGTATGGTCTGTTAATTCTCTTAACTAAGTGTGAACTTAATAAAAATACCAAATTATTCTAATAGCTTTATGAGATATAATTCACATGTCATACAATTTACCCATTTAAAGTGTAAAATTTAATAATTTTTAGTTTATTCCTAGAGTGTGCAACCATTATCACAATCAATTTCAGAACACTGACATCACTTCAGAAGAAATCCCATCACCTTTAGCAGTCACTTCCCCTTTTCTCCAACACCCCCTCCCCCAAGCCCTGGGAAAACTCTGTTTTTTTTCTCTATAGATTTGCCTATTTCATATTAATGGAATCATAAGATATTTGGTCCTTTGCAACTGGCTTTTTTCACTTAGCATAATGTTTTCAAGGTTTATTTATGTTGCAGCATGTATAGTACTTCATTTTTTATGGCTGGATAACATTCTATTGTATGGATATGCCACAATTTATCTATCCATCAGATGATGAATATTTGGGTTGTTTCCACTTTTTAGGCTATTGTGAGTAATGATGCTATGAATATTTATATAAAATTTTCTTAACAACTTATGTTTTTATTTCTCTTGGATATTTACATAGGAGTGGAATTGTTGGGTCCTTTTGAATAACTGCCTGACTGTTTTACAGAGTGGCTGCACCATTTTAAATTCCTACCAGTAGTACATGAGGTTTCTAAGTTCTTCATATCCTCACCAATGGTGATTATTACCCATATCTTTGACCACAGCCATTCTAGTAGATTGGATTTCTTTCTTTTTTTTAAAGAGCCAGCTTAGTGCAGTGGTTACAAGGACAGTCTGCATGGCAAGACCATCTTGGTTTAATTGGAATTCTGCCACCTGCCAGGATGACCTATGTTACCTTTGTCTCCAAGTGGCTTAGTCTGCTTAGGCTACTATAACAAAATACCATAGATTGGGTAGCTTAGATGACAGACATGTATTTCTCATAGTTTTGGAGCCTGGGAAGTTCAAGATCAAGGTACTGGCAGATATGGTTCTTGGTAAGGTCCCTCACTGTATGCTCACATAACATTTTCTTTGTGCACATACAGAAAGAGAGAAAGAGAGAGAGTGAGAGTGTTCCCTCTTCTAGTTCTTATAAGGACACTAATCCAATTATGAGGGCTCCACCCTAATGACCTCATCTAAACCTAATTACCTCCCAAGAAGCTTACCTCCTAACATTGGCAGTTAGGCTTCAACAGATGAATTTTGAGGTGGGGGGACACAAACATTCAGCACATGGCACTTAGTTTACTCATCTGTATAAAGAGCACTTACCTCATAAAGTTATTTTGTGGATTAAATGTTAACATGTCGAGCACACAAGATAACGGTAAAGCCTAGTCCAAGACCTGATGGATCCGGCTGGTAAAGATTCAATGTGGCACTTTGAGATATGGACAGGTTATTACCTACATAGCAAATGGAAGAGTGCTCAAAAGTGCCAGCTCCCTGGCCCCTGTCTCCCATCCCAAAATGAATGACACCAAAACGAAAGAGGCCAGACGAGTGCAGCACAAGTCGAGGTACTCTGTTGTTGAGCTGATGCTCAGGGCAGCTCAGAGGTGTTAGGGTCTACACTACACTCTGAGGGAGGCGAGGGTGGAGAAAAACAGCCGGACCTTCAGGACCTGGGAGGCCATGAGACATTGGTTCATGACAACCTCCCATGGCAGAGAGGGGAGTGAGGAGGAGATGGCCCCGTAGCAGATTCTCATAAGCCTCGCATCCTTTTGTATTCCAAGAGGATCACAGGGATTCCTGCCCAGACTAAGATAAAGTGTGCTTCAAGCTTTGGCCTGTGCGGATATGTGTAAAGTCACCAGTGCACCCCTGCAAATGCAGGTCAAGCGGCTGGCGTGTATTTCAGTGGTCAGTAACGTTAGCTGTTCTTACTAAACAGAGAACACACTCTATGCATAATTCTAAACCAAAGCCATAGAAAAAAAATTGTTGATTTTTTGACTTTTGATTTTTGTAGTCAAAAATTTTGACTACATCAAAATTAAATCTTCTACGTGGAAAAAAATGGCACATTAATTAGTAGCACATTAGTGTCAATAGATACACACTAAACTGAGGGGAAAAAATATAATAAATACATCAAGTGAAGAGACTATTGACACATTCTTTTCCGAGGTTTTCAAGTTTTAAGGAAAAGTACAACAACCCAGTTGAAAACTGAGCAAACCCTAATAGAGAAAAATAAAAAGTTATCCAATCTGACTTATAATTTTTAAAAAGCACTTTAAATTAGAAGATATTATACCTTATGCACGAGACTGGTAAAAAATATTGATAATATCTAGCGTTGGTAAGAATATAAATTGGTTCAACTTTTTGATGAGTAATTAAGCAGTATTCATCAATTAAGCAATCTTAGTTGCATATTTTTTTTTTTTTTTTGCGGTACACGGGCCTCTCACTGCTGTGGCCTCTCCCATTGCGGAGCACAGGCTCCGGACGCGCAGGCTCGGCGGCCATGGCTCATGGGCCCAGCCGCTCCGCGGCATGTGGGATCTTCCCAGACCGGGGCACGAACCCGTGTCCCCTGCATCGGCAGGCGGACTCTCAACCACTGCGCCACCAGGGAAGCCCGCATATTTTTTTGATAAGCATTATATTACTGAATTTTTCCTTAGTGGCTTCCTTTAGGGAATATTATGCCCTGAAAAATAGGGGATTTTACTTTGTATTTTATACAATTAAATATTATTGTGTGTGTGAGAGAGAGAGAGGAGAGATTGCTTTACAATATGTGTAGATTATACTTTATA
This sequence comes from Phocoena sinus, assembly GCF_008692025.1. Lineage (NCBI taxonomy): Eukaryota > Metazoa > Chordata > Mammalia > Artiodactyla > Phocoenidae > Phocoena > Phocoena sinus. The sequence goes on along the minus strand of NC_045779.1, from coordinate 14,262,542 downwards.
AAAGCCATTTAAAAAATAAGATTAGGCAGCAAATTTATGTCTTCATAGCAACCACAGTATTATGAGGTACAAAAGGTCAAATAGTTTCTCAAAATAATGATCGCTACTGACCTCAGAATGGAGCAAATAAACTAAAATGCCTTTAAGAAAAGCAAAACTTATTAAGGGTGAATTGGTAATTAAACCCTTATTTCTTCCACTCTGTCAAATAATACACGATTAAAATAAGGGTTTCTGAGCAAGGCTGTTTCTACATTGTGAAGCGCTAAGCCAAATAGCTTTAAAACTATCAAGTTGTCAAGTGAAAATAGTGAAATATATGTGTAATAAATCTAAGTAGCAATATTTTGAGACAAAAAAAAAGGCATAACATCGCTTCAGAGAAATCCCATAAAAAAAACTTAGCTAAACTGCATCCTTAAACATGATTTGGATTTTATTTATATGCAAAGGTAACCTTCAAAACCTCACACAGTGACTCAGACACCGACTCATTAAAGCAGTGCTTGACATTCACAACTGGGCTAGGAGTACTGGTTCTTATGGGCTTCATATCAACTCTTTTTAGGTCTGAGTGTCTTCAACATGAACAATCTTTAAATGTACCCACTCATGCCTAAGTACAAAACCAAAACGTGCAGAATTCCCTCTTCCCGTAATTCTATTTAAAAATTGATCTTTTGGCCAACCTTACCATCTCAAGTGAGTCTTTTTGAATTCTGGAAGTTTGGGTTGATGTCAAGTTGTGGTCAGAGGTTTTTTCCTCCTTTCATGACCCCAAGCCGTGCCTCTTATCAGCCTGACATTGACAGGGAGGAGTAAAGCAAGCATCTTAGGAAAAAATCACCTGTTCTCAAATAAACAAAAGCACCCACATCAGAAATTCTTAAACTGTGACTCTGAAAGTTTGTCTCCAAAGCCTTAAATGCGTAACCTGTTCATGCAGCAATGGGTCCGTCAACAGAGGCTTCATGACTGCAGAGGTTCCTAGGACAAAAAGTTGCAGAAGGAGGTCATGCCTGCAATCGTTGTCATGAAGACTTTGGATAGAACAAACAAACAACAGCAACAATCCCTTCTGCTGTGGAGTCCGACGGACATCCAGCAAGCAAGTTTTTTCTTCCATCTTGATGTAGAAAATACAGAAAGGTTAAGTCTGAGGTAGATAGATTCTGTCATGATTTGGAAAAGTAAAAACTGAGACGTAGGAGGAAGGACAGATAAAATCATGATGAAGGTTGACGTGATGGTTAATTGTATGTGTCCACCTGACTGGGCTAAGGGATGCTCGGAGAGCTAGTAAAACATTATTTCTGGGTCTGTCTGTGAGGGTGTTTCTTGACGAGATTAACATTTGAATCAGCAGACTGGGTAGAGAAGATTCACCTTCAGCAGTGTAGGGGTGGGGTGTTTCACCCAATCTGTTGAGGGCCTGAAGAGGATGAAAAGGCAGAGGAAAGGCAAGCTTGCTCTCTGCTTGAGCTTCTGTTTGTTCCTCTCCTCACTTGGACATCAGAGCTTCTGATTCTTATGTCTTCAGGACTCTGGGACTCACACTAGTAGCCTGCAGCCTGGGGTTGGGAATTACACCATTGGTTCTCCAGCTCATAGATGGCAGACTGTGAGACTTCTTGGGCTCCATAGACACATGAGCCAATTCCTGTAATAAATCTCCTCTTTACCTGTCTATCTATCTGTCTATCTACCTACCTACCTATCTACCTACCTATCTATCCAATTGGTTCTGTTTCTCTTGAGAACTCTAACACAGATGGTTAGCAAAATGATGTTTGGCTTCTTTCTGAGGTGGACAGAACATTCATACCACTTATATTCAAACTATTAAGGGAATAACTTCTCTTGGTACGCGGGCCTCTCACTGTTGTGACCTCTCCCATTGCGGAGCACAGGCTCCGGACCTGCAGGCTCAGCAGCCATGGCTCACGGGCCCAGCCGCTCCCGGCATGTGGGATCTTCCCGGGCCGGAGCACGAACCCGTGTCCCCTGCATCGGCAGGCGGACTCTCAACCACTGCGCCATCAGGGAAGCCTAACTTCTCTTCTTTATGTTGGAGGAAGGTGCTAGAAATATTTCTTCCTGAGAAAGGAAGACAGACAGTCTCTTTATGGCCTCATTTGGATTCTCCTCCTTAGATCCTTATTTCCTTATGTTGTTTTCTCCCCACGAACAATAGAGAATTTAAAATGTTGTCTTTTTAGTGAGAAAAGTAGCTTTATTCACCAATGGTTTCCTGGGGTTTTTCTCCTGACTCAGATAGACTGTGAATATGTGGGCATCTGTCTCTGAGGTCCACTTGCCTTCTGTTTCCCATGTTCTCTCCTGATTCTCGTTGCTGAAGATTTCCTGTAATGTGTCCCAATATGTGCCAACCTCTGACATTTACCAAGTTCTGAGCCCACTCCTGCTCATACTGTTTCCACTGATTACCTTAAAATACCATTACATCTGTGTGTGTGCAAGAGAGAAGTTCTTTAAGATAAAATACTTGAATTATACAAACCTTTATTGGTCAAATTCCAGGCACATTTCAGGACCATGCTGCATGTCATACTTTCTTAGCCTAATGATTATAGTTAAATGTATATAATTTTAATGTCACAAAATATGTTTCAAAACATGATTTTTTAATGGTTGCAGTCTATTCTATCTAATGGAAGTACTCTAAGTTATGGAACTATTTCTCTTTTGCTGAATATTTGTGTTAAGAATAATTTTCTTTATAATTAATAATATTATGATAGACGACTTGAAAAAATCCTTATTCGTATTCTTTTCCTTAAGATAAAATATTAGAAGTGGAATTATTGTGTTAAATAAAAACACTTTAAAGAACATATTGTCATCTTTCTCTACCTCTAAGCAGATTAGAGGAGCTAAATTAAGGAAAGATTAGATCTATGTCATATTATGATTCAACACAAAATCAAAGTTCACCTAAGTTTTCACTGTGACAATATTTGTCCCAATGAGCTGCCCCAAATGAAAAAAATTGAATTAAACTTTCCCAAAATACTGTCTGGTAATATACGAGGACCCAAACTTACTTTTGTACACAGATAACATGGCACGTTCTGGCAGAATCAGAAATTAAAATATCAAAAAAAGAAGCCAGCACGCAAAATAAATTACACAGCCCTGAAGGCCCAGTTGGTGTGAATTCTATGTATATTGTCACTAAATAAGTTTAAAATAGCAAATCGAAATGCAAACTGCTTATGGGGTTAGACTTTCCTTGTCTTTTATTTTTTTGCTTGTACGGTTTGAAAAGCAGCTGAAGCGAAACACCCAATATTTTTGGTTCCAGCTGTCAAAAAATAGGAAGTAAGTAAATTAAGCCTATAATTTCAGTTCTTTCTGAGAAACTGTTTGGTATACCTAAGATCTTATTAATTACTGAGAATGATAAGTAGTTATACTTAATTTCTCAAGGTTCTCGCAATTCTGATACAGCAATTTGCTGAGACTGATGTCTGGCAGGGGTATAAGAGCTGCACTTAGAGAAGTGAAACAGAAATGAGGTAAATCCAAATATAAAAACCAAAATTATCTCTCAAATTTTCTTTAATACGTCTTCTGTTGGCAGTTGACTTTGAGGTTATACTGAGAAAAAGAGAGTTATTTTCATACTACTTTAAGTTTGAAATGTGTTCACAGAAGAGGTGTAAGATTCTGAAATACTTTGATGATGTATCAAAGGCTTTTGACTCCATTTTAGTCTAGAATATACAATACCTCCTGGATCTATATCAAAATGGCTCGGAGTTTCAGACTACACATTTCAGAAGAATGGTATATTGAAAAGTTGAAAGGAAAATTGTTAAAATGGCTACGAATATATAAAAATTATTTGTTTTATACATTGGATACTTTTTCTTGGTGGTAAAAACCTGGATTTGATCCAGTTGAAATGCTATGCTCGAAGAAATGAAAAGACTCTAGTTCTCTTTAAACAATATAAATCTTTTATTTTTTTTATAATCTAAACTATTTTTAAAGTCAGGGGTTATATTTACCTTTATAGAAAATCAATCTACCTTTTATTTAACCTTACTTATTGGATTAAAAAAGAGGCACATTTTATCTATTACACACAGGTCTAGTAGTGTGTGTGTGTGTGTGTGTGTGTGTGTGTGTGTGTGTGTGCATGTATTTTGTCACATTGACTTACTATAAGACCCAGCAGAATTGTTCAGGTAATAAAATAACATGGGATTTATGTGCAAAACAACTGGGCTTCATAAAAATAAATCAATTAATTCAGATTATATTCAACACAGCCCTTTCATTCAAAATGTTAATTGAGCATCTTATATGCTGAGGAGGGAATTCTTCAAAAATTGTTGAACTAGATTGAAATTTCCTTCAATTTAAAAATTTTATGACATTACTCTTTTTTTTATAAAACTGTCTTTTTGTGATTGTTTTAGTTTGTCTTCACATCTTGATTCTACCCTCAAAATAACACCATTTAAAAAAAATCTCCTAACAAGAAAATTTCAGTGTGTGTTAGCAGTTTTAGAGTTTTTCAACTGTTAGTTTATATACTCTTCTAAAGGACCATGGGAAATAGTTACATTTCCTGTACAAAAAAAGACTGTATGGGAAGAATCTTCACAAGAAGATTGGTACAACAGTTTGTTAGCATTGTGTGGATATTGAAATACATTTCCCAAACCTGACTGTGTTTCCTGATTAGATTACATTTGTAACAAAAAATACCAGAAAGTAGTATTTATTACAATAACACAATATAATAATATAATAAGAAAAACCCACAGCAACTAAACTGAGCAACAGTAGGAAAATTAATTTGTTTTTTAAAAGTTAATGGTTTTTTTTGTTTTTTTTAACCAGTAAAATGGGTTTATTTGGGAATAGCAGAGAATTTCACTTTGGGACAAGCAAGCTATAGCAAAATCAGAGGCAAATCTGGAGAAACAAAGGAGAGAAACTGTCTTTTATTGAGGAAAAGGGGAAGTTGGGAGTGGCTGTTATAAACAAACAGTCCATTGGAGGAAAGAGGGAGTTTGAAGTGTAATGGCTTTTTATTGGCTGAGTTGGGACAGTCTCTCATTGGCTGGGTTGTTGCTGGGCAAAGTTAATCTTGAACGGCCAACATTTGAAGACAAACAAGCTAAATGGAAGAAGAGGATAAACAGAGCTATTTTATTGACATTCTAAAAGCACAAAACAAAAGTTTTGAAACTTAGATGTTATATAAAAGAGTAATTTTTATTTTAATATTGGGGCTCTGGTTAGTGGAATAAAGATTTAGGGGGCTCCTGGAAATACATGTATATTGAATGCCTCCTGGTGGTATGAGACATGGGTAATCTGCATACCTACTTGCTTCAGAAAAACTCACTGAATTTTGGAGTAAATGTGGATTAAGGAATTTGGGGGAGTAAATCAGAGGCTTTTGACAGTGGAACTAAGACTCACAAGCAAAGGAATAGGTGGCCACTCCGACATCAGTGGAGTTGGCAGGAGGGGGGGGGTTGGGTGGTACATGGGGCGACACTTGCTCTAACGAAGAAGGATATTCTATTTGTCTGTCAGACTGGAAACACCTATGCCTCTATCACTGCACTAGTGCTTACCAGTGGGGATAAATGCTTTTGAGTCTTCCTTCATGTTTTGTTCCATGCAGAATATATCCCAAGTTCCTTAGGAACCATTGTGGCTGTTAATAAAGAGCACAGCAGAGAACTCAAGGAAGTGGCATCCTAGGCTGCAAAAGTTGACGAGCAGGAGGAGGGTCTGGGAGGGAGAGAGATGGGACAAATGATGACAGCAGCAGAGGAAGAGGAAAGAGCGACCATAGCTGAATGAGGCACAACCCACCTGGTCACAAAGGCCAGCAAGTATGATGGAACAGTGGGGTGCCAGTGGCGAAGAAGTAGGAAACCTTTGCCCGTAAAGACCACTGTACTACGGAAACTGCGTAATCAGTCCATTCCTGCACAAGGTCAAATCACTGTAATAAACTTTATCTATCGCTCTGTCTATCTATGTATCTATCTCTCTCCTAACGTTCTGCTTGTAACTGACATACCCTTCCTTCCGTACTTTTTTTCTTGCATACCTTTTTTGTCATATCAAACTAATTCTAGCTGTCCTAAAATACTCGGTGTTCTGTCTTATCCACAGCTTGCATACACTTTGTGCCTAGATCTTTTTCCTGCTCCTTGCTGGCTAACCTTTGTCCCATTGTTTAAGGGTCAGTTGAGTTGACACTTCCGTAGAGTCTGTCTTAAGCTCCTTCGTTTCAGCTTTAGATCAATTCCTGCAGTCTTCTCTTTGGCTTATGTCTCTCCTTCACTAGATTGCTTAAAAACAGGGACTTCCTCTTTTACTTAAATTTCAGTACAGTATCTGGCATAATATAAACATTCCAATAACCGCATATAAATTTAATTGAATTCTGTTTTATTTTCTTCTTAGGCCTAGATAAATTTAAAATATTTGATTATCCCTGATATGCAAATAATGTATCTGTGTTTTCTTTCTATTTTAATGGCCTATATATTCAATTAGTATTTGCAAACTCAAAATATTATACTGAATAGATTTTTAAAATTCATTTATATGAGTACTTATTGACAGCACTGAATTCTTTACCTTCATGGAACTTATATTCTAATGAAGGACTAGGAGATTCTAGTGATATATTTAAGACGCAGATTGTTAAAAATGTAGATTCCTCTTAACGTAATTCTTACTTGGTGCAGACTGAATATGTGCTTTACTACTTGGGGGTGAAAAAATATAGTCTTAACCTCTATGACTTTTATTGAATTGCTTGATTCAGTACTTCCTTGATAGTGAGAATTCTAGCATCTTCTCCTCAGGCTGGATTCTCCATGAACCCAAGGGTCTTATACAGCCCTAAAATGGAACATGGGACTGTGAACTGGCTTCCACATTCAATTCCAGCCAGCGCTGCAGTCTGCCTATTGCTGCATCTACCTCTTGCTGCCACGTGGCGTCACCTTTAGAAACTGGCCCTCCACTGTCTGACAAACAGTAGCCCATCCTGGTTTGATACTCCCATGGCAAGATCTCATTCTCTCTCTCTCCCTTTCTCTCTGCAAAATCAAGTATAATTCCCCTCTCTCAAGACTAAATTTAAACAAAGGAGCCCATGCTTGAATTCCTTAAATCTCAGCTCTTTTAGGTTGCATACATATCTCGTTATGCTAACCCTCTCCTCCACCACCACCAACCAAATGCCAGAGGCAGCTGCTGGCTCTCAGAGTAACATCTGGTCTCTCATAAACTCAAATTCTCTATCTTGTTTTCCATCCCCCAAAATTCAGATTCTAAGGCTTAAGAATTTAAGTCCTCAAAACCAGAATCTAATATATATTCATTCCCTGGTCAATGAGACTAGTGACAGCTGCCTCCCACCCCGGGGGAGGGTACGCTCAGTGACCCTGTGAGTCCTTATGCCAAGACTTCTGGAAGAACCTGCTGTCTCTTAATGACAGTGACAACATTGTAAGGACCTCCCATGCCTGTATCTTGGAATTTCCCATAGATTTGTTTATATTTAAATTTGGAAGAGGATGTGTGTCAGTAATTCACATGGTACTTTTTTCTTTCTAGCTATTTTCACATTATACTTATTTGTTCTTCTTTCGATGAGATTCTAATATTGTGCAGTGTACTCTATGATCTCTCTGAAGTTTACTTAAAAAAAAAAAAGACATTTGTCCACATCCTCCCTTAAGAGAGGTTTCAGGCCACCTCATCCTTTCAAGACCTCATATTGGCCTGAGAGTCATAAAGCAAATGATTACATTGGTCACATCCTTGTCTCCCTCTGATTACACCACACTGAGCCTCCTGGCACCACCATTCAGTCTGGCCTCTTGGTCACACTAACCACAAACCAAATCTCACATTTCTCTCCAGTTTGGCTTCTCTGACTGATGACACAGTTTGCATTGACACTACACACAGTCTGTAACTGTGTTTGAGGGATGGGAAAGGACTCTGGGAAAGACCAGCTTTCTGGCACAATGCCACCAGAAAATTATCCGTTTAGGAAACAAATTGACAACCTCTTTCTGATGCTTTCCTGTTTCTCCACTTAGAACTGTTTCTTACTAGCACACTTAGGTTAAGAAACAAAAGGCCATGCTTAAAAAAACTGTTTCCTCAAATCACCACGTTTCCTGAAGAGAAGCCATTCAGTAAATCCAGCCTTCAGTGCTTTCCTGTCCATGATGCTTGAGTATTTCTTTTATCCAGCTTTGGTTGATAATATGGAGCAAACCTACTCTATCCAAAGTGGTGGAATCAGAAGTAGATGATAGGGTTTTTCCTGAAAAGAACTGATGTGAATGGAATGCACTCAGAAATGTTAAAAAAGAAGTACAAGTACATTGATTAGGACAATTTAACTGTGAGAACAGACTCCAGAACAGGCCAGAGAATGAATCAGAAACGACTTTGCCTAAACTAAAATTCCACACTCAGAGACCTTACGGGACCTTGAAGGAGAAGAACTTGAACAAGCAAGCTGAGAACCAGGAAACCACAGAGCCAAGAACGTCATAACAAAACCGCCATGGAAGATCTCACGCTGGATTTACAGTTTCAAAAGGGACAATTATATGGAAAGAAGAGCTAATATTTATTGATTACTTATGATAGGACATTCCACCATCTTTAATCATCTTGACAACCTCTAAAGAACTATTATCGTTTATAATTATTTTACAGAATGAGGAGTGTTTAGCCCAGGAATGTTAAGTGATTTGCCCAAGGCTACATTGCTAGTAAAAGGCTGAAACAGAATTCGGCCTTGGATATAGGGTAATCAACTTGTTAGAGAGCCAATCTGGGGTACAGCCATACCAAACAATAAAGAACATAACAATATAACATATAGTTAATAATCAGGCACATACGTGTTATTAAAATTGGTGTTATTTGAAATTATATAGTGTTTCTTATTATTGGTTTTTTTATTGCATAAGTGCTATTATTGAAACAAAGCAACAATAAGACTAGTTAACAGTGGCAACTAGTAGTAATTAATTAGTAGTAGGACTTATTAAAAATGATATGTGTGTGCAAATAACTATATTTTAATAATTTTTTATACCCGTGATACAGTAGGATATTTCTATTATTTCTATTTCCTCCACCAAAAATACTTCTCTGAACTTCCTGAAACCTTTAGGAAATCTTCTTCTCTTTTACGTGGTGGTAAATTGAATGCAGTCAAAAATAAAATGTGTGTTGACTTGCATCTCTATTCTTATCAAGCCCAGATTACCCTGATTCCTGGTATCCTTCCAATGTGATGACATCAAGCTATTAAGCCTCTCCACAAAAGCATCTGAGCATGAAATACTTAGGATTTGACTTCATAGCAGCAGAAGGTAAGTTTAGACTAACATAAAATTAATTTTCGGATCTCAAAAAAAGTCCACTTTTTATCTACATCCTGTTTTGATAGACCAGCTGTTTGTCAATCAGGTCCTTTCAGTCTACAAATATATCACACAGGCTCTCTGTGTCTAAAATGGCCATCATTTTTAAATCCTGGGAGGCACATTGAATGTCATCCTAAGTTATAACTTTCTTTCTCAGGGAACTTTTTTTTTTTAATTATTATGTAGATAATTTAAATTTGTGAAATTAAAGATGGAGTCTTAGTAAAGAAATTAAGAAAGTCCTGTTTATTTTGACTACCCTTTGCTGCCGATGTTTTTTGAGTTCTGAAGCAGTCTTTATTCTCAAAACAAGTCATTTTTTACTGTATGAGCTTAACAAAATACAGATAATAATGAACTACTCAAGTTCAATCTGTTCATTTTTTTCTAGGCTTCTTATGCCCTCCTCACAGGTCAGCAAACAATTTTGGAAATACAGCATATAAATTTATGTTTTACTATTACCTTTTTCTGCATACTCATCCTCAAAATGTTTCCAAATTAGATGATATTCTTCTTGTATCATATACTGAAAATAAATATTACAGCAGGCTTACATTTAAACATCTTTCTATGTCAAGCAACAATGATGCCCTTCTTGAAAACATATGTCTAGGGAAGCTATCTTCTTCCATTTCTAGAAACTCAAAATTATATTAATTGTACATTTTGAAGAAACTAACAGTGACCCCAAACTTTATGTCAACTTCAATACCACCAGTAAGCAAATCACACATATTTAGCAACGTTGTATACCAAGTATGCAGGAATGTGCAGATAAGATCTTTTTCTTGAATAAAAGCTTTATATACTAAATGAAAGTTGTCAAATTGCATAAAAGTGAGCAAAGTTTAGTTTATATTTAGACAAGATATCAATGAATATTGTTTTATGTTTTCTGTGGTTACACTAAAATCTTCACAAAAATCCAGAAGATGATTTGATTTCTTAAAACTTTATTGAGAGATAACTGATATACAAAAATTGCACACATTTACACTGAAGAAACCAAAGAGGAAATCAAAAAATACCTAGAGACAAATGACAATGAAAACACGATGATCCAAAACCTATGGGATGCAGCAAAAGCAGTTCTAAGAGGGAATTTTATAGCTCTACAAGCCTACCTCAAGAAACAAGAAAAATCTCAAATAAACAATCTAACCTTACACCTAAAGGAACTAGAGAAAGAAGAACAAACAAAACCCAAAGTTAGCAGAAGGAAAGAAATCATCAAGATCAGAGCAGAAATAAATGAAATAGAAACAAACAAAAAAACAATAGCAAAGATCAATAAAACTAAAAGCTGGTTCTTTGAGAAGATAAACAAAATTGATAAACCATTAGCCAGACTCATCAAGAAAAAGAGGGAGAGGACTCAAATCAATAAAATTAGAAATGAAAAAGGAGAAGTTACAACAGACACCACAGAAACACAAAGCATCCTAAGAGACTACTAAAAGTGACTCTATGCCAATAAAATGGACAACCTGGAAGAAATGGACAAATTCTTAGAAAGATATAAACTTCCAAGACTGAACCAGGAAGAAATAGAAAATATGAACAGACCAATCACAAGTAATGAAATTGAAACTGTGATTAAAAATCTTCCAACAAACAAAAGTCCAGGACCAGATGGCTTCACAGGTGAATTCTATCAAACATTTAGAGAAGAGCTAACACCCATCCTTCTCAAACTCTTCCCAAAAATTGTGGAGGAAGGAACACTCCCAAACTCATTCTATGAGACCTCCATCACCCTGACACCAAAACCAGACAAAGATACTACAAAAAAAGAAAATTACAGACCAATATCACCAATGAATATAGATGCAAAGATCCTTAACAAAATACTAGCAAACAGAATCCAACAACACATTAAAAGGATCATACACCATGAAAGTGGGATTTATCCCAGGGATGCAAGGATTCTTCAATATACGCAAATCAATCATGTGATACACCATATTAACAAATTGAAGAGTAAAAACCATATGATCATCTCAATAGATGCAGAAAAAGCTTTTCACAAAATTCAACACCCATTTATGATAAAAACTCTCCAGAAAGTGGGCATAGAGGGAACCTATCTCAACATAATAATAAAGGCCATATACTACAAACCCACAGAGAACATCATTCTCAATGGTGAAAAACTGAAAGCATTTCCTCTAAGATCAGGAACAAGACAAGGATGTCCACTCTCACCACTATTATTCAACAAAGTTTTGGAAGTCCTAGCCATGACAATCAGAGAAGAAAAAGGAATAATAGGAATACAAATTGGAAAAGAAGAAGTGAAACTGTCACTGTTTGCAGATGACATGATACTATACACAGAGAATCCTAAAGATGCCACCAGAAAACTACTGGAGCTAATCAATGAATTTGGTAAAGTTGCAGGATACAAAATTAATGCACAGAAATTTCTTGCATTCCTATACACTAATGATGAAAAATCTGAAAGAGAAATTAAGGAAACTCTCCCATTTACCATTGCAACAAAAAGAACAAAATACCTAGGAATAAACCTACCTAAGGACACAAAAGACCTGTATGCAGAAAACTATAAGACACTGATGAAAGAAAGTAAAGATGAGACCAACAGATGGAGAAATATACCATGTTCTTGGATTGGAAGAATCAATATTGTGAAAATGACTATACTATCCAAAGCAATCTACAGATTCAATGCAATCCCTATCAAATTACTAATGGCATTTTTTACAGAACTAGAACAAAAAATGTTAAAATTTGTATGGAGACACAGAAGACCCCGAATAGCCAAAGTAGTCTTGAGGGAAAAAAATGGAGCTGGAGGAATCAGACTCCCTGACTTCAGACTATACTACAAAGCTACAGTAATCAAGACAATATGGTACTGGCACAGAAACATAGATCAATGGAACAAGATAGAAAGCCCAGAGGTAAACCCACGCACCTATGGTCAACTAATCTATGACAAAGGTGGCAAGGCTATACAATGGAGAAAAGACAGTCTCTTCAATAAGTGGTGCTGGGAAAACTGGACCGCTACATGTAAAAGAATGAAATTAGAACACCATACATAAAAATAAACTCAAAATGGATTAGAGACCTAAATATAAGACTGGACACTATAAAACTCTTAGAGGAAAACATAGGAAGAACACTCTGACATAAATCACAGCAAGATCTTTTTTGATCCACCTCCTAGAGTAATGGAAATAAAACCAAAAATAAACAAATGGGACCTAATGAAACTTAAAAGCTTTTGCACAGCAAGGGAAACCATAAACAAGATGAAAAGACAACCCTCAGAATGGGAGAAAATATTTGTAAGTGAATCAACGGACAAAGGATTAATCTCCAAAATATATAAACAGCTCATGCAGCTCAATGTTAACAAAACAAACAACCCAATCCAAATATGGGCAGAAGACCTAAATAGACATTTCTCCAAAGAAGACTTACAGATGGCCAAGAAGCACATGAAAAGCTGCTCAACATCACTAATTATTAGAGAAATGCAAATCAAAACTACAATGAGGTATCACCTCACACCAGTTAGAATGGGCGTCATTAGAAAATCTACAAACAACAAATGCTGGAGAGGGTGTGGAGAAAAGGGAACCCTCTTGCACTGTTGGTGGGAATGTAAATTGATACAGCCACTATGGAAAACAGTATGGAGGTTCCTTAAAAAACTAAAAATAGAAATACCATATGAGCCAGCAATCCCACTCTTGGGCATATACCCAGAGAAAACCATAATTCAAAAAGACACATGCACCCCAATGTTCCTTGCAGCACTATTTACAATAGCCAGGTCATGGAAGCAACCTAAATGCCCATCGACAGACGGATGGATAAAGAAGTTGTGCTACATGCATACAATGGAATATTACTGAGCCATAAAAAGGAACGGAATTGGGTCATTTGTAGAGACATGAATGAATCTAGAGACTGTCCTACAGAGTGAAGTGAGTCAGAAAGAGAAAAACAAATATCGTATATTAACGCATATATGTGGAACCTAGAAAAATGGTACAGAAGAGCTGGTTTGCAGGGCAGAAATAGAGACACAGATGCAGAGGACAAACGTATGGACCCCAAGGAGGGTAAGCGGCTGGGGGGTGGGGTGGTAAAAAAAAAAAAAGAATTCTTTTTTACACTTCAAAAAGTTAAACATAGTCCAGAATAGGAAAATCTACAGAGACAGAGAGTAAATTAGTGGTTGCCAGAGGCTAGGGGAAGGGGAGAACGGGGAATGACTGCTAGTGTGTACAGGGTTTCTTTTTGGCACAATGAAAACATTCTGGAATTAGTCGTAATGATTGCACAGCTTTGTGAATGTACTATAAACCACCAAATTGTACACTTTAAATGTGAATTACATCTCAATAAACCCATTATTTTAGAAAAAATTGTACACTTTAAATGTGAATTACATCTCAACAAACCCATTATTTTAGAAAAAAAAAAATGTACTATATCAGACTTCCCTGGTGGCGCAGTGGTTAAGAATCTGCCTGCCAATGCAGGGGACATGGGTTCAAGCCCCGGTCCGGGAAGATTCCACATGCCACGGAGCAGCTAAGCCTGTATGCCACAACTACTGAGCCTGCATGCCACAACTACTGAAGCCCACTCACCTGGAGCTGGTGCTCCACAACAAGCACAACAAGAGAAGCCACCGCAATGAGAAACCTGCGCACCGCAACAAAGAGTAGCCCGCACTTACTGCAACTAGAGAAAGCCCGCGCACAGCAATGAGGACCCAATGCAGCCAAAAATAAATAAATGAATAAATAAATAAATGTTTTTAAAAAAGCAAAAAAATACCAAAAAACCCCAAAAATAAACCAAAAAAATGAAGTGGTTTCTCGCTGTCAGTTTTCTTGCTCCCCTCTAAAGGTATTAGCAAATTATCCCCTGTAGCCTGGCGCTGGCAGGTCAGGCAGTGACCCTGTTGGTCTCATCCTTATGTCCTCTGTGGTGACTTAGAATAGTTAATAAACACTCATATATTTGGGGTTGGAAACAAATGGACAGATGATTTATGACCAGTTCTTCACAGCCCTATGCATTAAGTTCATCGTTTAGATACCGTTTTTCTTTTTTCTCTTTTATTTGTCTATTACTACCTATTACTTTCACTCTAGTCAAATTGGATTATCTTTATCTCCTCAGATATATCCTGTGTCTAGGGTATACTCCCTTCATGTAGATCACTTTATTTGCTCACCCCAAGCAACCAAATACTGTAACAGTGTACAGATAATACATTGTGGTAGCTAAAACCGTGGACCCTCAAATCAGATGGACCTGGGTTTGAAATCTTTCTTTATCCCTTACTTTGTCACCTTGTTTTATTTTCTTTGATAATTTACTTAGGATTTCTAATTCTGTTTCCTTATCATCAACTGCAGGTAATAATAGGATCCCATCTGAAAAATAAATGCAACCACATATGTGAACTGTTCATATTTTGCCTTGAATATATTAAGGACCCAGTAAATGGTAGTCATTATTACTGATGGCTGTTCTAAAGGACTTCCCATCCTAATAAGTGAGATGGCCTAAGTGAGACAAACTAAACCCACAAATATCCCCATCAGGATAATAAAAATGCTTCCCAAACAGAGAGCAAGACATAGAGGGAATGGTTAATATTCTTTCTTTGACTTTTTGACAATTTCTGCATGTTCTTTACAGTACATAGAATGATGAAAGCTTGATAATTTATCAATCCATCAAAATCTGGAAAAAACAAAAACTGGAAACCAGAAATAAATTAGCGATTACCTCCATGCATTTACTTTTTAATTTTATGATCATTATAGAGAGTTGTGTGCTAGGTAGGTAACATCATAGTTGCCTTTTTAAGACTACATTTCAAATGAAGATAAAAATGCACGTTTCCCTGGTTTCGTTGTTTAAAATTTTAAAGGCAATTAACCATTTACTTTAGCATCAAAATATTCTTGCCTAAGGTTTGTAAAATTTGAGTTACTTCAGAGATTGTATTGGGCTTTCTTAGCCCTTTAAAATCAGTTGGATGAAACTTACTGCATTTGTTTTGAAACCCAATAGCGATTTTTGATTGTGTGCTTGGAATTCTTCAGAGGTGGCTTTGGAACGGCAGCTTGCTGTATAGAGGATTTCACTTTTTCATTCCAAAAGCTGTTGATTATCCTCTCTCACATTTTCAGCGAGAACTTACGGTCTTCTAATTGGAACCAGCCAAACACTTGCAAAAATCAAATAGGTAGCATAACAAATACATTGATTTAGAAATACAATGAATTGCTTTGGGTTCAGTGTCTAACTGTAATGTTTAGGGACAGTGTGTTTTCAGCTTGGATTTTTGGCTGCCTTTGGTTCAAATGTTGTTGGTAAATAATCTTGTCTGATTCAGTCAAGAATCAAAGTTCTCTTCACACTGGTTTCCCTGACTTGTTTGCCTGTCTCATATTGAGCCCAGGCATTATTCACAAATCCGGTATGATTCATTACTTGGGTTATAGAAAAGGCATTCACATTCCACTCTAGGGCTGTCACCATGAAGCCCACATAGGAAAAAAAAAATAAAAGACTTCCAGTAATTGGGTGGAGAAAGGTGTAGGTCTGAAACCTTCCTTAACTCTTCTAAAAGAAATCATTTTAGTGGAATGAACTCATGTTGGGGGGTGAGGGTTGGTTCCTCATTTTTAATTTTACGGGGATTTACACCACATTCTTCCTTCTTAACAAAACAGTGGCAACAATAGGGGCATTACCTGCCAACATTAGCTGACGTAAAACAGACATGAAGAACCCCCTCCATTGTCTACCCTAAAACACCCACTCATTATACCCACTCCAGTTGTGATTAAGGTTCCGATTATTCTGTGAATATCAGCCAAAGCCTGATTTGCTTTTTCCCCAACAGGATTTCAAAGGTTACTCCAAACAATGTTTCAGAGAAATTATAAAGAGACGGAGGTTTTCCTAATGAGAATCTGATCTCTGTGACTTGCTTTTATTAGAGCGTTCTTATGCGCAAGCTTCTATTGATTCACCCCTCAATAGTTAACCTCTGAAGTCAGCACTGGACATCTGGCTTCTATGTAACTAACACCAATTTGTGGCCGGCAAAATAAGGGGATTTCAAAGGCCAGTTACTTTAAGAAAAACAAGCTATTTTTTAAGCTGAAAAAGAGCGCCGCAAACCATAATCGGACGTGCAGCATTTTCCCTGTACTTAAAATATAAATGTACCGTTTTATAGCTAAGTCATCTTTCAAAGAACAAGGAATCATAGCAGATGATGGCTATTGTGTTTTGATTATATTTAGTTGGGAGGATTTGAAGCTTTGGAAACAAAGACTTCCTTTCGTAAGCACAATAAAATCACATCTTTTATTCACCCATTCAACAATCATTTATTGTTTTTGCTCTATTTGTGCTCAATCATGTTGTCAACAATTTTGTACATGATTATGAAATAAAAGTGAGAAGACAAACCGGTATAAGAATCTTCTTAACAAATTCTACTTAGAGATCAATTAACTTTTATGAACAACAGTAGCTCTGTCCTTTACAACATGACCCCTGGGGAGGCAAGGGTAAAAGTAGATTAAAGAGGGATGTTAGCCCTAAGGCAAATTTTTTGGAAAGCCCCCAAATTTGGATGTTTCAGAAATTGCTGCAGGCAATTTTCCTACCTCTGGTACTAGAATGGGATGAATAAGAGTAAAAATAATTCATAGGATCTGTCTTCTCAATATACCTCAACAAGATTTTCTTGAACACAATGTTCATTCTCTTCTTTTTACTTGGTTTTTTGCGTTACTCTACCTGGAATATGTTTTCTTCAGTTCTTCCCAACTAATTCAAAAATGGTATCATTTTTGTGACACCAGCTAATGTTCTAGCTTCTACTTAAATTCTAACCAGATTGCTTCACTTCTCAGGTTTGGCCACCTCTGATAGTAGCATTGAAACTATTGTTCTCTTTGTCTTGTCTACCAAGCAAGAGAGTAAATTCCTTGAGTTCCTGACATGAGACTGTGAAGTGTTTATTTCATATCCCTATCTTCTCTGTCTCCCACTGCAGGCATGATGAATGTGTTACAGAAATAACAGTTGGAGGACACTTAATGATCATCTTGTTTAATGCTAAAATTTTCCCAGTTAAATGTTGTTGAACACCCTGGAGACGTAGATTTTATGACTCACCGAGGCAATCCATCTCATTGTACAGCACTAGCTGTTGCGAAGTTCTTCCTATTCAGAGCCTAACTGTCTTGCATGTTGTACTGAATGAAGCATCATTGGCCAATAATTTTAAAAGTTGTGTTCCTACGGCAGTCCAAGCAGACAACGCATCTGCCTCTCTGTTGAACCCAGGTATTGATTCATTTAACTGGAGGCACAGCAAACCAAGATGTGCTCTCTGGACTTTGATAAATATGAAATTAGATGCATTTTAGCACATAAGTGCTGTTTTGTTGGTGGTGCTTGTTTTTTGCTGTTGCTGGCCAAGAGAGATCTTTTTAGCAAATGGAAATGAAGAGCACAAGAAATACAGAGAGAGGAGCTTCCTGCCCCAGATGAAATTAAAAAGTATAACCTATGAAGCCCTTTCAGGTACTGCAAGGAAGAAAAGCATTAAAGACAGGACAGAAATCCTGAGAACAATATTTTGTTGCAGTGATGAGGTTTTGTAAACTTATTGAAAAAAAAAAAGGCCATGAATCAATCAGTCTCCTTCCTTGGTTTTTGTTTATGTTTTTTTTTTTTGCAGTACACGGGCCTCTCACTGTTGTGGCCTCTCCCATTGCGGAGCACAGGCTCTGGACGCGCAGGCTCAGCGGCCATGGCTCACTGGTTCAGCCGCTCCACGGCATGTGGGATCTTCCCGGACTGGGGCACGAACCCGTGTCCCCTGCATCGGCAGGCGGACTCTCAACCACTGCGCCACCAGGGAAGCCCCTTTCCCTCATTTTTAATCACTTGCAATACTGACACTGAATAATAAAATTATTAGGGCCTTTTATGGTTCTATTTTTCACTCAATCTTAATTTGTATTTTTGCCAGCATAAAAGGGCCAGTCGTTAGTATGGCAAAAGATTTGCTTCTTGATTAAGCTCAAAGAAAGGCTAAAAGCAAATAATGCAGTGGCATTTTTTTTTTTTTTTGGTCTGTTCTCTCTTTAAACAATAAAGTAGTGAAATACAGTGAAACATTGAAATAATGAAGATAAGTTTTCTACGATGTGAAATTTTTGATAGTTGCTAGTTTACTGTAAAGTTCCAGATATACTTTCCAAATATAAATCCTTAAATCAGGCTATCTCTTCTTTAAGACCAAAAAGAAACAAAAAAAAAAAAGCTAAACTAAAAGGGAAAAAAAATCCTGCAAATATTTGTTTAGTTCTTCAGCACACATGTACCAAGTACAAGTTCTTTGCAAAGCTAGAGTATATATCATCTACTGTGAGAAATTTCCTTACACAAAGTACTAGGGGGGAAGACAAGAAACTAAACAGCTAGAAGAGTGTAACATAAATGCTAACGGAAGGTTGTAGAAAATATTGTGGGAAATCTCAGGACAAATGACTAATGCTCAGGTGGAAATAACACATAAAGTTAAATATCACAACAGGGGTTTAGAGACTACTGTACTTAAAAAAAATGTTAATTCATGATTGATAATCTTACAGCATTTCAAACCACGGATGTAGCATTACATTTCTTTAAGAGAAATCATGACTTTCTTTCTTTTAGGTGAAAAATCGCTAAGTAGGAGCAAACAATAAGAAGCTGAAATGCTGCAGGCTTGAATGGGGAACCATTGCTGCATGGTTGGTAATTCGTGGCAAGGCACTAGTACCTGAAACTCTGTCCCGCTGCTTCCTTCAAAGAAGGCTACACATTGAAACTGTGAACCATGTTGCCTTCCTGACCAGCCTGGGCTTATGGCAGCATCATTCCCATCACTTAATTCTGCTCACAGAGGAGGCTATTATAGCCATTAATAGCTATAATGGCTATTAGGTAACTTAACAAGAGGGTGCATGAGTTAGTCACGAGATGGATGTCCGTGACAAGTGATTCCTTGCTGGTACTTCTATTAAATCTAGACTTCCTGTTACTCAGTGATCAACAGCACAAGACCTCAAATAATAAATAATTTGCCCAGGCTTCCAAATCATTGCAAAAAATAAAAAAAATCTAGTTTATACTTACTATCAGAAAAAAACAAAGGATTGTATATACATAAAATATGAACAGACTGCTATGAAAAAGAGTAATTGTCAACTGTGAAATATTTCTTAGGTATTAAAATATGATAGCCAGAATTTAATAGGAGGGCTGAATTATAGCAGTCTATGGTTGAAGACATATATGTATATGTATATGTATATATATATATATATATATATATATATATATATATACAGGTTTTTTTCAATCCTTGAGAAGACAAAAGGAATAAAACAAATTGACCAATCAATATGTTGATTCACTACCTAGTACTAACAAATCAATTTGTTCCTATCACTACCCAAAGGAAAATGAAAGCTGTGCATGGTAAATAGAAAACATATAGAGAAATGGCAGGCAAGAGCCAAACATATCAGTAAGCATAATAAATTGAATGAGTTAAATCTTCACATAAAAAGGCACAGTTTTAAAAATCCAATGTAAAAAAATCAGCTACATTTTTTTATTACTAGATACACATCACAGAAAAATTACCCAAAAAAGAATGGACAAAAATAAGCTATATTAATACCTGGAGTGATGATAGTAATAACTGATTAAATATAATTCTAAGTGAAAAAGCATTCAATTGGACTAAGTATGATAACTTACAGTATTAAAAGATGGAATTTGTCAAGAAGATCTAGCAGCCATGTGTCTTTATGCTCTGAATGATGTGGCATTAAAATTTATAAAGAAAAATTGTGAGATGGAAGAAGAAAGTCATAAAATCACAGTATAGTGGTTTATAATATAACTCTAATGATGCCTTCATTACTGATAAATCCAGATGGAATTACTTTTCTCTTGACTAAAGAACGCTCTTCAGTATTTCCTTTCCAGTGGATTTGTGGTAATGAATTCTCTGTTTTGGTTTGTCTAAAAATATTTTTATTTCACCTTCATTTTTGAGGTACAGTTTCACAGGCTATAAAATTCTCAGTTGCAAGTTATTTTCTTTCAGCACTTTGAAGATACTGTTTTCTTGTCCTCCAATTTCTATTTTTTCAATTTTCAGCTGTTTATATTATTGTTCCTCCTTTGCGAATACTGTGCTTTCTCAGGCTGCTGTCAGGTTTTTTCTTGTCTCCTGTTTTCACTTTTGTGTACTCCATTATGATTTGGTGTGCTATTGTTCCTCATTAAACAAAAAAAGTCTTGTTAGAATATGTATTTTAAGCTCAGAGTTGATTTCCCCGTTGGTAATGGGAATTCTCACCCTCATCGCTAAATGTTTCTTGTACTCCATTCTTGCTCTCCTTCTAGAACTGCAGCTGTAAATATTGTTAGATCCTTTATAAATATATCCTGTTTCTCTCATATGCACTTTTCCTTTGATCCCTTATTTTCTTTGGTGAACTTTAGTCTCAATGATTTACTGTAATCTATTTTTTCAGTTTACTCACACTCTTTCTTTTCCTAGGTTAATTAATGGTTTTGGCATTTTATTTTTTCCCCAGTTTTTCTGAGATATAATTGATATATAACATGATATTATTTAAGCTGTACAACCCAATGATTTGATACATGTATATATTGCAAATTGATCACCACCATAACTTAACATTCATCACCCCACATAGTTACATTTTTTTCTTTGATGAGAACTTTTAAGGTATACTCTCTTAGCAACTTTCAAATAAACAATACAGCACTGTAAAGTGTAGTCAGCATGCTGTACATTACATCCAGAACTTACTTATAAGTGGAAGCTTGTACCTTTTGACCAGCTTCACCATTTACCGCACCCCTTACTCCCCACCTCTGGCGACCACCAATCTGTGCTCTGTTTGTGAGTTCCACCTTTTTAGATTTCACATAAAAGTAAGATCCTACAGTATTTGTTTTTCTGTCTTATTTCACTAAGCATAATGCCCTCAAGCTTTACCCATGTTGTAGCAAAAGTCAGGATTTCCTTCTTTGTCATGGTCAAATAGTATTCCATTATTTATGTGTATATATATGAATGGGTAAAGAAAATGTGGTGTGTATATATGTCTGTTGATGAACAATTAGGTTGTTTCCACATCTTGGATATTGTAAATAATGCTGCAGTGAACATGGGGGTACAGATTTCTCTACAGATAGTGATTTCATTTCCTTTGGATATATTCCCAGAAGTGGATTTGCCAAATCATATGGTAGTTCTATTTTTAATTTTTTGAGGAACACCATACGGTTTTTTATAGTGGCTGTACCAATTCACATTCCCATCAACAGTGCACAGGGGTTCCCTTTTCTCTGCACCCTTGAAAACTCCTGCTATCACTCATCTTTTTGATGACAGTTCATTCTAAAAGGTGTGAGGTGATATCTCGCTGTGGTTTTGATTTACATTTCCCTGATGATTAGTGCTGTAGAGCACATTTTCATGTACCTGTTGTCATTTTGTATGTCTTCTTTGGAAAAATGTCTCTTCAGTTCCTCTACCCATTTGAAACTGGTTTGTTTGGAGGTCTTTTGCTATTGAGTTGTGTGAGTTCTATATGTATTTTGGATTTAATGCCCTTATCCAACATGTAATTTGCAAATATTTTCTACCATTCCATAGACTGTCTTTTCATTTTGTTGATGTTTCCTTTGCTGTGCAGAAGCTTTTTAGTTTGAAGTAGTCCCACTGGTGTACTTTTGCTTTTGACATCTTTGCTTTTGGTGTCAAATCCAAAAAATCATTGACAAGACCAATGTCAAGGAGTTTAACCCCTATATTTTTTTCTAGGAGTTTTATGGTTTCAGGTCTTACATTTTCATCTTTAATCCATTTTGTGTTGATTTTTGTGTGTGATGTAAGGGGTCTAGTTTCTTCTTTCAAATGTGACTATCCAGTTTTCACAACACCATTTATTAAAGAAACTCTCCTTTCATTGATCTGTGTGTCTGTTTTTATGCCAATACCATTTTGATTACTATAGCTTTGTAATATAGTTTAAAATCAGAACACATGATGCCTCTAGCTTTGTTCTTCTTTCTCAAGATTGTACTTGAGGTCTTTTGGGGTTTCATACAAATTTTAGGATTGTTCTATTTCTGTGAGAAATACTATTGGAATTTTTATGGGGATTACATTGAATCTGAGATTGCTTTGAGTGGTATGGGTATTTTAACAGTATTAATTTTTCTAATCCATGAACATGGAATATCTTTCCATTTATTTGTTATTTGTGTTTTCTTCATTTTCTTTTATTGATATCTTATAGTTTTTAGTATACAAATATTTCACCTCCTTGGTTAAATTTATTCCTAAGTATTTTACTCTTTTTTGATGTAATTGTAAATGGGATTATTTTTAAATTTCTCTTTCTGATACTTCATTGTTGGTGTACAGAATTTTTGTATGTTGATTTTGGATCCTGCAACCTTACTGAATTTATTAATTAGTTCTAATAGTTTTTGCTGGAATTTTAAAGATTTTTCTATATATGATATCATGTCATCTGCAGAGAGAAACAGCTTTACTTCTTTCTTTCTGATTTGGATGCCATTTATTTCTTTTCTTGTGTAATTGCTCTGGCTAGCACTTCCAGTACAGTGTTGAATAAAAGTGCTTAGAATGGGGATCCTTGTCTTGTTCCTGAGTATAATGTTTGCTGTGGGCTTGTCATATATGGCCTTTATTATGTTTAGGTACATTCCCTCTATACTCACTTTGTTGAGTTTTTATCATGAAAAGATGTTGAATTTTGTCAAATGCTTTTTCTACTTCTACTGAGATAATCATATGAATTTTATTTTTCATTTTGTTAATATGGTGTATCATATATACATCATATTAAAAATATATACAAATCAATTAGATTTCCTGGACCCTTAGCTATACATATGTTACTGTAATAATTTAAAAATTGTTTCTTAAAATACCTGTATTTGTAATCTGCTCTATATAAGGAAAATAATTTTGCCTAACTTTCTTTATTTCCGCTATCCTTTTATATTTCTACCTTCCCATACATGCTAATTTAACTTGATGTTTACACTTTGATGAAGAGGAAGACAGTGATAAGGATAACATTTTTCCCTAATTAATTTTTTGTGGATAGTTTTATTTTCAAATTTCTATTCAAATTTATGTTTGAATTCTTTACTCATTATTCCAATAACTCTATATGTTTCTTTGCTCTCAATTGTAGCAATCAGCCATTTCATATTATTTTTCCCTACTTCTGAGTGTTTACTTGGATTAATCTTTTAATTAGCTGGAGTACACTTTGCATATATTTTTTAAAAAGGAAGTTTAAATATGTTTTATATTTCTAAGCGCTTGTGTCACTGAGATTTTTCCACATGAGTAATAACCTCTGAATTCAGGACTCTTGGATTATAAGATGTTTCTCTTCAAATCTCTGTGAACAATGTTTCCTTTTTGTCTGGCATCTATTGATAATTCCAGGAAGAGTCCATTTGTTACCCTCATAATTATTTTTTGCTGAAACATTGTAGAATACATTTTTAAGCTCAAAAACAGTTTTTAAACATATTTCTGATTATTTTGTTTCATTTTCTCTTCATTATGAACAGAATTGCTTTTATATTTAATTTTTGATCTCCTGTTCTCTATTATTTTTCCATTTAAGTTTAGTCCCAAAATGGATTAAAGAGACATACAATATGGAAGTGTTGATGGAAGCAAGAGACTTATCACCATCTTCAAAAAATTCTTGAAGTTTATGTGCAGCAAGGTAGTAGACAGAGGCATGTATTGCATGGTTTGTACTTGGTACAGTTCCTGATTTTTCAGAGCTAGACAAGTATTCAAAATACTTTAATTTTTCTTACTAATTTGTACTTGACCAGGGTGCTTTTATTATTTTAGATCACAAATGTATTTCTTAATTTATTTGCACTGATGGTAAAGAATAATTCCTTTGAGATTCTGATCAATTATAGCCTTGCTTCTGTTTTTTGAAACTACTGCTAATTTGTGTCCTCTTGAATGTTGTTATATAATTTAAACAGAAGTGAAAGAAATACCACCATTTAAACCTGAAGTATCCTAATTGTTTTTTCCTTATAAACTTACAATTAAAAATTATTACTAAAGGAGGAAATATGTATAAAATAATACAAAATATGGATATGAAAAAAAATAAAAAGACTCTTGATGCCCAGAAAAGAATAATGTTAAAATATTGTGGTAGACTCTTCCAGATAATTTCCCTTAAAAATATGTACACGTACTGGAGAGAAAGAAAAAATGCTGATTTAATAAGTAGAGGTAGAATTGTTCCTAAGTAAAGGACACACTGTCTTGTAAAACATGAGGATGGCTGGTTTTAATTATGGAAGATCATCTTCATGGAAGATGAAGAGGGTGGGTTAGGACTAAGACAAAGAAGACCAAATATAGAATCCTTACCTCCCTTTATGCCCCCTTACTGACCCCTGTTTATAATATAATATTCTTGAATATCTCCTCTACATATATTTAGAATCACATTAGTGGTATAATTTCAAAACCATCAAACATTTTAGAAAACTCAAAAGAAGGAAAGTCTATTTTATTTACTCATTTTTAAAAATACTGTATTCTTCTTTCCTGATGTTCCAAAGTTCCTTCTTTTATTGTTTCTTTTCTGTTTAGAGAACTTCCTTTAGCTCTATTTTTAGTCTGCAAGCAACAAATTATCTTAGTTTTCCTTCTACTGAGAATGTCTTGATTTCCATTTCATTCTTTTATTTTAAAATTTTTATTGGAGTATAGTTGCTTTACAATGTTGTGTTAGTTCCTACTGTACAGCAAAGTGAATCAGCTATACGTATACATATATCCCCTCTTTTTGGATTTCCTTCACATTTAGGTCACCACAGAGCATTGAGTAGAGTTCCCTGTGCTATACAGTATGTTCTCATTAGTTATCTGTTTTATACATAGTATCAATACCATATATGTGTCAATCTCAATCTGGGTTGACAATTTTTTCTTTCAGCCTGGCTTCTGCAGTTTCTGATGAGAAATCTGCTCTTTAGTTGTTTTTCTCCTATTGGTAGTGTCATTTTTCTATGGGTGCTTTTAAGAATTTTTCTCTCTTTAGTTTTCAGATGTTTAACTATTGATGTGCCTTAGTGTGAATTTCTTTATGTTTATCCTACTTGAGTTCCACTTACTTTAATCTGTTGGTTTATGTCTCGTCAATTTAAAATTTTTCGGACATTATTTCTTGGGGTACATTTTTAGACCCATTCTTTTTCTCTTCTCCTTCCAAGTTTCTGATGACACCTGTTCTTTTCTCTTTCCTCTGTGATGGTTCATTTGGATGATTTCTCTTGTTCTGTCTTTTAGTTTATTGATTCTTTCCTATGTCCCTCTATTCTGGAGTTGATTTCATCCACTCAGCTTTGATTTCAGTTATTGTATATTTCAGTTCTAAAATTTCTACTTGGTTCTAACATCTTCTATATCTTTGCTGAGATTTCTATCTCTTTGCTGAGGCTTTCTGTTTTATTTTTTAATTTAAAAAAATTTGCTTCAAGCATGTTTTTAGTTGCTCATTGAAGCATTTTTATCATGGTTGCTTTAAAGGATTTGTCAGCTTATTCTCACATCTCTGTCATCTCAGTGTTGACATATAGTGAATGTATTCTTTTTATTCCCTTTGGAGATCTTCCTTGTTCTTGGTATGATGAGTGATTTCTGATTGAAACCTGCATAATTTCATTATATGTTCTGAGTCTTTGGATCTTATTTAAACCTTCTCTTTTCACTGGCTTTGTTTGACACTTCTCTGGAAGAGGAAAAGCTGTCTCAATACTGTCAAGTGGAGATAGAAGTTTAGATTCCCCACTTCGCCTCCGTTGACACCTGACCCGATTAGGGGAGGTTCTTCATCGCTGCCGGGCATGGATGTTTGTGTTGCCATTGACACCATGGTGGGGGTGGCCTCATTATTATTGAGAGATGGTGAAGGTCCTCACTCTTCACTAAGCCTCCTCTAACGCCATTCCACTGGGGAATGAGAAGTCACGGAAGTCCAGGCTCCCCATGTGGTCTCCATTTACACTGCAAAGGGATATTGTTACCGGCTAGAGGGGATAAAAGTCCCAGGTCCCTACTTGGCACCCTCAGATACCATCCCTGCAGGGGCATGAGAGCACCACCTTCTAGCCTTGTGAGGGAGGAAGTTTACGCTCTACACCTGGTCTTTGCTGGCAGGGGTGCTGATGGGGTCACAGGTTTTACTCTGACTTTTGGCTGGAATAAGGTGGTTATGGTCTAAAAGTTTTCTGTCTTGTTAGTCTGCTCCTTTCCTGGTCCTTTGTTAGAGAGAGTGATCTTTTTGGGGGCCTTTTTCTATCCTCATTTTTATCTCTGAGTTGCTGGCTTTTCAGCTCCAAGTCTGGGATGGTATGAGAGAAGAAGAAAGCCCAGGAAACTCACCACCATATTATTCTCTGACTGGGCTGCCTTTGCTCCACATTTCAACTGTCTTCTTCTTCTTCCCCTTCTACTTCCTCCTCCTCCTCTTCTCCTTCTTCTTCTTTTAAAAAAATTATGTATCTGCCACGGAGCGGCTGGGCCCGTGAGCCATGGCCGCTGAGCCTGTGCGTCCGGAGCCTGTGCTCTGCAACGGGAGAGGCCACAACAGTGAGGGGCCCACGTACCGCCAAAAAAAAAAAAAATTATGTATAATATCCAGGGTTTGTTGTGGAACTTAGGTGGTAGAATAGGGAAATGTGTGTCTAATTCAGCTTCTCCAAAGCAGAAGCCATCCCAGGATCCCAGGCCTGGTATGGCCTCATTCTTATTATTTAACTACTGCTTTGTGTATTTTTTTCTTCCAAAATGGCACTTGGTTAAGTTGTTTTGAGGAGACTCATACAGTAAGGTTATTAACTCTTTTGTCCTACATGAGCAAATATTTTCTGAAATTTTTTATTTGACTATTAATTTTATTTATGTTGTATTTTTTAGCCACATAAAATTTAAAACGTTCTAGGGTAAAATGTCTGTAATAGTTATCCTTTACGAATTCTTCCATTGTTTTGAACTAATGTATTTTATGACCATTCTGCAATCCAATAAATTTTTTATGAATATTTTTTCATTTTATTATTTTAAATTTGTTTCTTTTGGTTTACGTTTTACATTTAATTCTTTAATCCATGTGGAGTTTGTGTGTGTAATACAGGTGAAGCCATCATGTAGTATTTTGTTTTATGAAAATAGTTAACAAGCTATGCCACTATCCTTATTAAATAATCTCTTCTTTCTTTAGAGCCTAGAATTAACTCTGTGTGCTCTGATTTCCATGATGTGATGTTATTTTCTGTATTTCTGATAAGGTCACCACTCCATTTAACCAGAGGCCTTAATCTCTTCTCTCTCAGTCTTGCTTTGTCAACAAAGAAGATGCCATCTCCACAGTTCATTAATTCCTAACACCCTCCAGTCTAACTTCCTCCATGGAGCAGCTGACTATCTGGGAATGAGAAAGTCAAGACTACTATTTATTTTTCTTTTGTTAAAACAATGGCATTGCCCATTATTCTGCAAAAGAAACACTGTGTATGGGGCCCATGCTAAAGGACACTGAAATAAAATGGCGGGGGAACATGGGTATTTAAAGAGAAGGGAGTCAAGAAAGGTCTTTCTCTAATTCTTCAAGATATGAATTATGGAAGTTTCTTGCATTTCATTTGTCTTTAACTAAAGATGGCAGTTAATACAATAACTAGAAACACTCAGTTATTTTACTGAAGGGTAATTGACTTTGGAATAAAGCAAATATGATTTTGAAGCTACCTGGTTTCTGCCATGTGGAAGTTAGATGTCCAAAAGAAAGTAAATTTGCTCCTTTGAAAATTGTTTTCTTTACCAAATATATTGGTTAGCAGTGGGGAGAGAGAAAGGGGGAGAGGCAAGATCGGGGGTAGGGGATTAAGAGATACAAACCACAAGGATATATTGTACAGCACAGAGAATATAGCCAATATTTTATAATAACTTAAATGAACTATAATCTATAAAAATTTTGAATCACTCCTTATTATCTGTGAGGGTTTTAGACAAGTTATTTAATCTTATAGGTCTTAATTTTCCTCATGCATAAATGGGGCTAATGTTAGGAGTTACCTTGTAGAGCTATCATGGCTGGCACATAACATGTTCTCAGTAAAATATTAACTATCACTATTGACTTCAAGCTCGTCATCTTCCAGATGCGAAGCTGATCCAGAGGATGAACCAAGTTGGCAGAGCGAGGACGACAGTTCTCATTTTCTGATTCTCAGCCACCCAAGATGGCCCCCGAAGAATCTCAGAGCAAATCCTTCCCAACGAGGAAAATGAATTCTGCTGTTACTAAGAGGGAAGAATTATCTGAACTATAAATTAACGTGAACGTGAACCATGTCTGATTTTTGAGGCATCTAGAAAACTAGAATAGACAAATCCTTGAAAAAGAGGGATTTTCTTTTTTTGCATGCCCATCTTTTCTGCTTGATACTTAAGAAAGTTAAAGTGAAAATTGAACTTATGTTGATCATACAGAATACACACAAGAGCCTAAAGTACGCATTTCAAAAAGAAGAGGCTTTTATGCCTCCTGCAAACTCAATATTCTCTGCTCTTTCTGTCAACAGAATATCAGGTTCTAGATAAACAATTCCACCCAGATTTGGGGGCGGGGAAAAATACTACTTAATTTTAATCTTTTTACCAAAAGCAGTATAGTATTAAATATGGTTTAGAGTTTAAACTGAGATAAACCTTGTTAATGATCAGGAGGCAAAAAAAATAATAATAATTTAAAAACACACCCAAACTATGTCAGTATATTCTGTAGTTGGCTTTTTTCATTTGGAAAATAAAGACAGAGCTAGTTCTTCATGTTCAGCAAGCATACGTAGACCATTCTTTCTATCTACGCCATCATTTCTTCAAGAAAACAGAACATGCTACATGAATAGACCTTTCCATAGGGCCTCAATTTTAATTTTCCAGAGTTTGGAGAAGCAACATCCATCAAGTTCCCTCAACAGTTGAGAATAATGCTGTTTTTGTCATATATAGGGTCTATTTTGAGCTCAAATGTGCACACTGACTGTAGACTATAGGCTTGCAGACCTGTCAGCACAGTGCCCCATTACAAATTGTCCCTTTAGCAAGATGACTTCATCTTAGCAGCCTGCTCTGGTTACTACATTCTCCCAGGTTTCACCAAGTCAGACAAGGTGATGGCATTTTTAAGGCTCTAGATTTTAGTGGTCTTCAAATTAAGGTAGGTGGCCAGGTGCTATTTCAGGGTTTCATCTAAATTTGAAACTAAAAGGGGGTGCTTTCTTATACTGGAAACATAAATATTGGCATTTATGCAAATGGCTGCTGTAACAGGAAGTGACTTCATATATCATTACCTGAAATAAGATTATAGGAGGGTCTAACTTTAGTCTGAATGACTGTTAAAAACTGGGACATGTTATTTCTCAAGAAGACTGTGTTAGAATCTAAGCAACCTCTATTTGCATTTTGAGCCTTCTACTTATTGGATGCTAATAAAAACCCTGTACTTTAATTATTTCACACATTACCGGTACCTTTTCTAATCTTCTGTGAAGACGTAATCATGTCTGAAACAGATACCATGATCCATAAACAACCATGTCTGCTCTTTAAATTGTATCCTTTGCCCAGGAATCAATTTTGCTCAAAAATGGACCATGTCCATACATGGGCAAAGAGAGTCACATGAAAATTATGGTAGGTAGAGATAAGTTAAAGAAGAAACACTTGGAGTCACAAGACTTGAAAGGAATTCCCAGCACTAGAAGAAGTGTATGGGTAAAGAAAACATTGCTTAGCTTTTTTTATTGTTCATTTCCTTCCTCTAAAATAGTAGCAGTAATAGCATCTACTCATAGGCTGGTGAGTGTTTAAATGAGACGATGCAAGCAAAGAGCTTCACAAACAACAACAACAAAGGATATTATCTGTCCTTCCCCTATGACAAATACTCTGCCAAGTCCTTTTTGAACCAGCTTTGTGTTTTGCAAAACAGTACCTAAGTAAAAGATAGCATTAAATGTGCAATGTATACATACATTTATGTACATAATTTGAAATGTTCGTGACTATCTGTAACTAAAAACTAAATGATTGAATGTATAAAACTTGCTATTTTGCTTATCGTTTTCTTCTTCAGCTCAGTGATTTTAGAATTTTCAAGTTTACTTTGGTAAGTAAACTCTCTCATCTACTACTTTGTCTAATTCTCTACTTTGTTCATTGAATTCAGTGAAACACATTCTGTATGGGAATTCATTCTCAAAAGCAGAACTGGCCTCAGGAAGGTCATTCATTCTTATATCCTACTCTGTCCCAGGTGGGTATGCATCTGCCCCAGTTTTGGAGGTGTTTTGCAGATCATTTAGAACAATTCAAAATCAATAAATTGTTAAGAATTTGAAAAGCAGACTATTAGTAATGTAAAAATAAAACTACCTTTGGTTTTCTAATAAGCTTTTGTAAATAAGTGAGAAAGAATGAAATTTTGGAGATCTCACAACTTTGCTTTGATTATTGAAAAATGCAGCAGAATCAGTGTGTCTAAGTAAATTTTTTAGCTAGAAATTTTAGGGCATTAAGCCCTATAGATAAGAGAACCAGGGACTCTAAATATTCATAAGATGTTGGCATTCATTTAAAGTAGGATTAATCCAGAGGACATTTATCTACACAATAAACATAAAGAAATGTTCTTTGGGATTCTGGCTATGCTTTCTATTCTAAACCTACCTGTAGGCTGAGAGAGACTGATTTCTTAGTTTTATAAATACTAGGTAAATTTAGAACCTCAAATTTTCATCTTCAGTTCAATCTTTCTCCTGTACCTTATATCTAACATCCTGTTCTATCAGCTCCACTCTTTTTAAAAAATAAGTTTTCTGGATTTCATAGTTAGTTAGGGAGCAGAAATCTTGCCATTTAAATCTTTTCTAGGTGGCGAAAGAAAATTGTGACCAGAAATAATTTGTTTTTTACGTTTAAATCTAAATGAAGGCCAGCTTTCTCTTCTTTGCTTCATTAGAAAAGGACAAAATAAAGAATAACACATTATTTTGGTCTTTTTTTCCACTTTCATTGGAAATAAAGTAATGTTAATTTCAGATTGTAAATAAATCTTAGCATAATTAAATTATGAGATGACACTAAATTTATAGAACAATAGAGTAAAACTAACATGGAGGAGGTTGCCAATAAACAGAGAATCTGTTTTAGATTCTTATTTTTCTGAGTAATATCTATAGGTAAGCAGTGGCTACCTATGTTAGTAAATTTAACATTTAATTCATTCAACTAATATATTGTGAGAACCAATAAGGGACTATTCGTTGAATGAATAATTCAGTAAACAAATGCTTTAAGTAAAATGGTAAGATGCAGAGAGCAATAGATAGCATAGCTTAAGAAAGAGCAAGGTTGTAGAGTCCTACAGTTACTGTTTTAATCTTGATGCTGAATTTGAATCCCACCCTTTTCTTTACTCCGACCCTCTCTTCACTATTTGCTCCCTGGAAGCAGAGAATCAATGTGAGGACTCTGAAGCCCTCGGAGAGTACAGAGCCCGAGAAAATGCCTGGCTCCTTAAACATCTGAGCAGTGTAGAGTTTCCTGGTTGATCTATATTGGACTGTGAGGTAAATGAGAAGAAAACTCACATTACATTAAACCTCTGGGATATTGGGTGGGCTAGAAACTGCATCCAGCCTATCTTGGCTAATAAAACTACCTTGAAGGGTTGAGGTTAAGAGTAAATAAAGATAATATTTAACTCACCAGCACAGAAGCCCTTTTCTTTGATACATAGAGACACTAAGAAGATCAGCGGTTGCCAGGGGTGGGATTGCAGGGAGGGACGAATGGGAGAAACACAGAGGATTTGGGGGGCAGTGAAAAAACTCTGCATAGGGCTCCCCTGGTGGTGCAGTGGTTGAGAGTCCGCCTGCCGATGCAGGGGACACGGGTTCATGCCCCGGTCCGGGAAGATCCCACATGCCGCGGAGCGGCTGGGCCCATGAGCCATGGCCACTGAGCCTGCGCGTCCGGAGCCTGTGCTCCGCAACGGGAGAGGCCACAACAGTGAGAGGCCCGCGTACCGCAAAAAACAAAACAAAACAAAACAAAACTCTGCATAATATTATAATGATGGAAATATGTCCTTATACATTTGTCCAAGCCCATAGAATGTACAATGCCAAGAGTGAACTTTAAGGTGAACTGTTGGCTCAGGTTGATTATGATGTGTCAATACAGGTGCATCCTTGGTCACAAATGTACTGTTCTGTTGGGTGATGTTGACAATGGGGGAGGCTGTGTATGTGTAGGGCTGGGGGTATATGGGCAATTCTTTATACCTTTCTCTCAATTTTGTCGTGAACTAAGACTGCTCTAAAAATAATCTTCAAAAGAAAAAAAAATTAGGAAGGAACAAACGGGAAGATTCTTTGGTTTAAACTTGAAACTATATTTCACTTGATGGATATTTTCTTTTTTTTAACAGGAGTAAAAACTACATTTCAAGGATTACCAAGTGATATTGAAATGCTCCTGGCAACAGGGAGAAAGTAAGTGTAAAATTTTTTTAAATAATGCGAAAGAGAAAAGAGAAATTCTTCACCAGACAGGGTAGGGGTTGGAGATAATTCTTTATGTTATAGTAGGATCTTAATACATATAAATCAGTTGATGTGCATGAAAGTCACATGTTTAAAAAAGCTTATTAATGACTAACGTAAGAAATATTTTATGGCCAGTAGTGTGTCTTACTCCTTTTTTATCTATAGAGTGTGGTAGATTAGCAACTATAACAGATAGATATTCAGTAATGTTTGCTGGGCAATTGAGTAAGTGAATTACTGAGTGAAAGAGTAAATTGTAGGACTATTTCTACACAAATGGAGCTTCCAGAAATTTGCATGAGAAGATACTATTTTTTTAAAATATAAAAACCATATTTTCTTCTCAAATTAAGGGGGAATTGCAACCCTATTCTTTATTGATATCTGTTAAAACTATGGTCTTTTCAGGTATTTACATAAGATCACCTTCCAGATGTGCTGTTCAGTGTCACACGGGAAACATTTATCTTCTAAATCTCTCTTATGTGATTCATACTGAATCTCAGTCCAACCACTTTAAAAAAAAATAAAAACAAACATTCCCTAAGGTGCTCGAGTTCATGCAGTTTCAATACACCTTATAAATGGCCATAAACCATATGCAGCAGGACTCTAGAATAAATAGCCCTTTTAAAAAACTGAGCTGCCAACAAAATTGAGATTCCATTTTTAAACGATTTTCTGCAAAGTAAACATTTTTCAAGCTTGATCTTTGTGTAATTTTTCACTGGCACTTTTCAAGCCAGAAACAACCTGCACATGTTCTTTTTGTAAAGGAGGGTTTAACACTCCACTGTGTCACCAAGTCCCAGGGAGCTAATTTGTTCTAAAGACAACATTACTACATCAATACAACGCAGCTTAACCTTCAACTAACCTTATTCTGTTTGCTTGCCACATTCTTCCTGAGCTTCTTAGCCAAAATTTTCCCTCAGTTCTGGCTTCGCTTCTCTCTAGGTGGAAAATATGTGCATATAAACTATGCTGCCTTTGTAGATCAGAGAAAGGCAATATTCACACGGTCCAACAATCACACACACACAGACACACACACACACAGACACACACACAGACAGACAGACACACACACACAGACACACACACAGACAGACACACATACACACACACACAGACACACAGACACACAGACAGACATACACAGACACACAGACACACACAAACACACACACACAGACACACACACAGACACACAGACACACACACACACACACAGACACACACACAGACACACACACAGACACACACACACAGACACACAGACAGACAGACAGACAGACACACACACACATACACACCCCTTGTTCCCTGTCTTACAAAATATGGAATCAGTTTAGGGAGGCAAAATACTTAACACAGAACTCTACCTTAAAGCAAAGTCCCCAAAGAGAAATTGCAAAAAAACAAACAAACAAAAAAACAGAACAAAACCAAATCCCACTGTTTAGTGTTTTGGCTTGTGTGTTCATTTCTTCTTTTCTAAGGCCTTTTGTTCTAACAGCCTTTCCCACATGAGCAAATGATGACCGTTCTTGGTGAAACCTCCATGAAACTAGTTCTTACCTTAATTTCATCTGTTATTTCTCCCCTAGCTCTCCTTCTCTCCCAGAGCCGTGATAAAGTAGAAGCACTTTCAGTGTTTCTTCATTTGTTGAATTCTCAGATTCAACTGATTTGTCTACATTTGAACATGTTAGAACTAGATTCTCCTCTGTGCTGATAAAGTGATGTTATTTTCTAATTTTCCACTGAAATATCATGGAACACTGGTATGCTGAAACAGTTTTGAATAACTTTATTCAGACTTTATGCTAGTTAGACAAGTTGACAGGTTCTCAATTTTTTTTGCAAAAGATAAAAATTCTAGTTAGAAATTGTAGCATGAAAAGGAGAACGTTCTGTATTATTTTAAAAGGATCAATTTAGTCAACCAGGTGGTTTGCTGAATATTGAGGTCGAATCTCACTGTCTCAAATGACCATATATGCCCAAGGACCTGACATACAGCTGTCAAAAAAAAGAGAAACAGTAAAGAAAATATGAGTCCACATGAGCTTGATAACTGAAGAATCACAAAGAATACCTTACCCTCAGAATGACGGATTTCTCTACAAAATTTGTCTCAAGGCTGGACAAGAACTCATGGACAATATAAATCTTTTTATTGGGGAAAACTTGATATTTTTAGCATAAGATGACACTGTTCTCTCACCATCATCTTAGTTTTAAAATGTCCCTAAGCCAGTGCTTTCTTAAAATTTAGTGTGCTATCAATTCCTCATGGATGTTTTGCAAACAGAGAAGCAATTGTAAAATGTCTTAAATGCACTTTTATCTGACTAGAATGGTCAATGAATGAACTACAGAATCCGATTTCTAAAGTCTTTAAGATTTTAAATAGGATTTATGTTAGGTTCGGGATAATTTACATTACTTATATTTTATTGAATCCTAATGCCTTGAGAATTGACAATGCAGGTATGACCAATGCCAATGTATTTTTGGAGAAAAACAACACATCTGATGTTACCGGTTGAATTGTATCCTTTCAAAATTCATGTTGAAATCCTAACCCACAGTGCCTCAGAACATGACCTTATTTAGAGATAGGAACTTTATGGAATTAGATTTGAGAGGGGCCCTAATCCCATATAACTGGTGTTCTTATGAAAAGAGGAAATTTGGACAAAGACAGGTACACAAGGAAAACTTTATGAGATGATAAAGGCAGACATCTACAAGCCAAGGAATCCCCAAAATTGCCAGCAAACCACCAAAATCTAGGAGAGAGGTGGGGGACAGATTGCCCCTCACCACCCTCAAAAGGAACCAGTCAGACTGACACCGTGATCTTGGACTTCCAGCCTCCAGAACTGTGAAATAACGTCTCTGTTGTTTAAGTTGTAGTACTTTATTAAGGCAGCCTTAGCAAACTTATCTGTCTGATCATCTCTTTTTCTAATACTTTCCTGAATCTCAACGTCTGAATGAATTGAAGTTTACATATTTAAGTCAGTGATTTTATATACTTGTTTTACTCAAAGTTACCTGTGAAGGTTTTTCAAAACACACATGCTCAGGCAAAACCTCAAACCTACTGAATCAGAATCACTGATATGGGGGTCAGAAATCGATATTCATCAAAAGTTTCACAGGGACGTTGCTGCACATCTTGTTCTGAGAATCGCTGATCTAACGTATGATTGGATCCCACAGTTCTGGGGGTGCTGTTTGTTCCTTATTTTGGAGGAGAGTGCTCTGATTTTGTCAGTCATGGGAGCTTCATGGCAGTAACTTCAACCTTGGCTACACATTGGATTTGTCTGGGGGAGCTTTTAAAAACCACAATTGCAGGCTGTACCAGGATCAAATAAAAAAGAATCTCTGGGGTGAGATCCAGACATGGGTATTTTTAAAAATTCCATGTGGTTGCAATGTGTACTCAGAACTGAGAACCTCGGTTTTAAGGTTAAGGAGTAAAAGTTGTGGGCAATGACGAATCAGTTAATTAACATTGCAGAAGATCAGATAACTCTCTGTAACCCAGATAAATCAAGTAGCACCTCAAAACGTACTGAGCCGATTCTTTCCTCCTTTGTTCTCTGTTTCTCCCCTTTTCTGTATCCTCTCTTGATTTCTTTCTCTCCACTCTCCTTTATCTTCCTTGGTCATTCAATGCTTTCCCTTTCCTTCTCATCCCATCTCATCTCTTCTCCAACACTAACTTGAAAAAAACATGAAACTGAAGATGGACACACGCATCATATTTTTTGAGTCAAACTTTATTATCCCTGATCTTCTTTTGGAAAGAGTTTGAGCTGAAATATTTTCTATTTCTTTAAGAAATAACAGCATGTTCCAATTCACACGGGCTTGACATGTACACACTGCTATATATAAGTGGATAACCAACAAGGACCTCTGTACAGCACAGGGAACTCTGCTCAATATTCTGTAACAACCTAGTTGGGAGAAGAATTTGAAAAAGAATAGAGACGTGTATATGTATAACTGAATCACTTTGCTGTACACCTGAAACTAATACAACATTGTTAATCAGCTATACTCCAATGTAAAATAAAAAGTTAAAAAAATTATAGACATACTTGAAAAATTGTATTAGCCACTAGACTTGTTTTGTTTTTTATTTCCAGGAGAGTATGCTGAACCATGGCTTGACCTGTAGTTTTATGGTGACTAAAACTGTTGATAGCACAAAAAAAAAGAAAGAAAAAAGAAATAAATAACAGCATGTTCCAATTCACATGTGTTCTTAAATATACACACCTCTCACTCCCCACCTGTCCTTGAATGAGTGACTGTGGATACTCTATAGCCTTAGGATATTTCAGGAAGTTGTTCGGTTAAACATCAGGCTTCTGGCATTAAAGCGCTCAGGAGCATCTTGGAGATGACAATGTTTTTCCATACCTAGGTCTAGTTCCCTGGTGCAGCTCTGAAGAACTTAGAAGACTTCATGGGGAACATGACAGCAGCTGCTAGAAGGCAGCAGGAAAGTACCATACGTTGCACTCAGAAGAAGGCGTTGAGAGGGTAGCAATGAGTTGTCTCACCACTGATGAAACTTTGAATGGTGCCAAGAGTTAGGAACTGCCAACAAAACTTAAGACTGTGAACAGCAGATAAACTTATTTGGGGTTGAGTTTAATTCCCTGGCATTCTTTTCTAGGAAAACTTGAGTCTTCAGTTCCTCGGGACTGATGGCTTCATGCTCTTTCTCTTGTACTATCATTTTGTAAAGGAAAAAGATCTGTTTTATCGGACCAATACTTAGGTCCTAGCTGGCTCACAGAAATAACTTCTCAGTCATTCTGGAGAATGTACTGCAGGCATAGTAAGACATCAAATCTATTCCCCAAAAAGCAAACCTGTGTTAATGGTAGATGAGACCAAGCAGAGAATAAGTTATCTGCCACCCATTCTAAACTTTTCTCTTTTAATTTTTCTCTTTCTTTTTTTTTTTTTTTTGGTTGGATGCCTTTTCCCACTTTCTCCTCTTTTTCTTCCTTTGTCCTCACAATTGTAGTAAAGAATATAGTTTTAAAAAGTCTCCTGTTCCAGGATCTGTGTGCACAAACAAAATCAAATTTCATTATAAAGTGTGTTTCAAAAGTTGGCCATTTAGAAGTACCTAGTAGAACATAGGACTGGGAAACAGTGGCCCAGATGATACCCACATAATAAGTTAACCACATTTAAAAAAAATCACCAAGTAACTAGGTTTTCATCCAAATGACTTTGGTGGTTTTTTGGGGATAGTCATGGTTTATCTTGCAGGAAAAATGCTCGTTTGCTTGGTCAAAGTTTTGGATGTTTTTTTCTTTCTGCTTCGTGATAAGTACTGTAGCTGTCTATTCTGAAGCTCTGTGATTAAAAAGGAAACACAAAGCTGTCATTTGGAAAACAAAACAGTTAACAACTCAGGCAACTTTAAATGACAACATGATTTTTGATACAAAGGACTATGTAAAACCACAACGAACCACCCTCTGTCTCGCTTGCTTCTCCCAACGTACAGATATGTAGACACCAATCTTATTAAGCTCGGTGAGTGTACTAGTGTCTCAGGTTGGCTGTAACAAAGTGCTAGAAATTAAGTGGCTTAAAACAATGGAAACATTATCTCACAGTTTGGGCGGATAGAAGTCTGAAATCAAGGTGTCAACAGGGTTGGTTCCTTCGGAGGGCTGGGAGGGAGAATCTGTTCCACGTCTCTTCCCAGCTCCTGGTGTCCCTTTTCTTGTAGAAGCGTCTCTCCAATCTCTGTCTTCATCCTCCACGTGATACTCTCCCTGTGTTTCTCTGTATCCAAATTTCCCTCTTCTTAGGACACCGGCCATCTTGGATTAGAGCCCAACCTAGTGGCCTGATCTTAACTTGAATACATCTTCAAAGACTCTTTTTTCCAAATAAGGTCGCATTTAAACAGGTACCAGGGAAGGACTTTATCGTGTTTTTGAGGGTCACAATTCAACCCATAATCATGGCTTATAGGAACATTTGCATATGTCCTTATACGACAGCTGGATTTCAATGTTAGAAAAACAAAGTTTGGGGCAAAGAAAACTGTAAGTATGCATCCAGAATAAGGTGTGTTGACAAACTATTTCTGCCTATTTAAAAATTACTCAGTGTTATTTTGGTCCTAATTCTAGTTCTCACTTTCTGTGAATTCTCTCTTTCTTATTTATTCTTACAGTGGTGAAGTTCATGTGTTGGTTTGGTTTTTGTTTTCGTTTTTAACCTTTTATTTTGGAATATTTTAACATGTACAAAAGTAGAGAAGATGATGTAATGAAAGTACATGTTTCTATCCTCCAGCTTAAACAACTTTAACATATGTCTAATCCTGTTACTTTCACACCTCTTACCCACTTTCCACACCCTTCCATATTATTTTGAAGCAAATCCTAGACATGATGAAATGATATATTTTATCCATAATATTCCAAAATGTGTCTCTGAACATTAAATATAACCACAATGCCCTTATCTTGTCTACAAATCTAACAATCCATTAATATTATTAAATACTCAATGCCCAAGTTTTCTTACACCTCTTCATTAGTTTACTTAAATCAGCATAAAATATACTTAATGTATTGTAATTAGTTGATATTTCTATGAAATCTCTTTTCATCTTTTTCATTTCCTCTATTTTATACAAATTTCAAAAGGTCATTTGTATGGTAGTGCTGTCCTAGTCACTGTACTGGTCTACATAAAATAAGGAGATTGCCCCGGAATGACAATTACATACGACTTCCTTCAGCTGAACTACAGCGTGTGCTTAGTGATGTAATTAACTTACATTCTGACACAAGCTCCAATCTCATCACGGACAAGTACAAACAGTTCCCGGAACTTTAGGGGCTCTAGGGACCACATTTTGAGAAGCACCATTGTCAGGGTGCTGTTCACTGTATCCCCCAAATGTCAGGTAAGATGCTCTTTTGTCTCCTGTCTATATATTTTTTGAATTGACAGGTTGGTAGCCCATCTAATGTCTTGATCAGATTCAGAATTAATTTTTTGCAAGACGACTTCCTAGGTAGTGTTGTATACTTCCACCAGCAGACATGAGTGTCTGGTTATCTCATCTTTTGTGGTGTTTATTGCCATTTAGTAATTATTTCTTAGATTTATTAGTTCATAGGTGATGGCCAGATAAAATGGTCTAATTCTATCATTCCTTCTTCATTTATTAGCTGGGAAATTTCTATATTGGAGAAACTTCTTTTTATCCACTATTGGGTTACGTTGAGGTACAGTTTATATGGGGAAGGCAGGATAAATCTTTATTTTCCTTCATTACCAGTTTTCAAAATACTGAGATGGTTTACTCAATATATTCTGAAGGACCCCAACGAAGGTAATGATGGATGTGTGTGTGTGTGTGTGTGTGTGTGTGTGTGAGAGAGAGAGAGTGATGTCATGGTTTTAAACATATTAAGTGTTTCAATACACTGCACTTCCTGTTATGGATGCTCAAATGATCCCATCTTTAGCCAGTGGGCGCCTTTTCAAATTGATTCCTGAGTCCTTTTGATATACCCTTCAGTAAAGTTTAATCGATTTCTTGATATCTGACACAACACAATGCCCCAGGTTCATCTGTATATCCCTGTGCCTGACCCGAAATCAGTCAAGTCTCTAAGAAGCCCTGGACCTTTTATGGCCTCTGTCTTTTGACTGCATTTTTATAGTACTATTATGGGATTCAACTGCCCTTTAGATAGTATTTTGAGCTTCTTCCTATACTTTATAAAGGACATTGTTTTACTTTTCTCTGCAATAAAGATGATTGTAGATGCAACAGAGCCCCTATAGTCTTCGAGTTATTCAGATAAAGCCCAGTTATTCAGATAAAGTCATAATAACCACGATAAAATTTAATTTTAAAATTTAATAAAGGGAACTTAGTGATAAAGTTGCTATGGTACTAAGGGTACATTTTGGATCCTCATCTCCCCATACATACCATTAAAGGTATAGCTGAATACCTGTGAGATTCAGTTCTCTTTAGCTATGACAGTAGGTCCAACTGTAAATCCCCCTATAGGGATTTAGCCAACAATCTTTCAACAAACTAGTGCGGGCCAATCTTGGGGGGTTTCGTTTTGCTTTTAAATCACCACGTGGAGGAACTCTTAAGCGTCTCGGTTGCAAATGATGTTAATTCCAGATTCATCCATTTATTTATTCTTTTAGCACATTTATTGCACACTCCTTAAGTGTATCGTGGGCTGGAGATTCAGAGATGATGGAGATAAAGAACTTGCCATCAAATTACTGATACTACGTGGGGAAATTAAGTTTCAAACAGTTCCTGATTTATAGCACACAATCTAAGCAGCATAAGGGAAAATTAAATATATTTATTTTTTGATTCTTTAGTTAAACAGGCTAATTCAAACATACAATAAGTTACAATTTTCTTACTTTTCATTGTTAAGATAGTTTATGGCAAAAGAAAAAATTCGATTAATAAAAAGAAGTGTGTATTTTAATGGAAACAATTGGACTTTGAGTTAAAGAAGAAAAAAGTGGGGCTTTATCTGCTAAAACTGTGAGACCTTTAAATGCAAAGTACCAGACATCTGGTTACTGCAGCCTCAGGGCCACCGCAAGAAGCAGGCCAGAAAAAGGACTGTCATTCTTACAAATCCTGACCTCAGACTTGGCATGAAGCCGAAGTGTTTTAGTATTTGGCCGTGTTATTTTATTGACACGTGTCAAATAATTCTAATGTATGGCCATTTATTCCTACATCTTGAGGTTCAGCTTTTCAACACACAATGGAATTCAATACAATGATAATGTTAATATTAGAGCCAAGCAAAATGAGAACTAACTTTTATGTCGAGCTCCAGGAGTAACAAGGAGAATCATAAAGGGTTTAAGTATTTTGGTTGTTTTACTAATTCTGTGGCCTGCGAATGTACTTGTAGCATTTTTTTACATAAAAAAAACCAGGGATACAACTTGACTTAATAGCTTATGACTATAAAATATGTCATAGGCAAAAGATTGAAGTTTACATTAGATAAAAAATAATCCATGGAAAGAATTCTCAGTGAGGGTCCAATCTTGATGAAAGAGTTTACACATTATTTTTGATAGATGACTATCTTATTTTTGAAGGAATCTCGGAAAAGTCGTCTCAGTTTCACTCTGCCATCTATGCCAGTATTGAATATCATTATTGTTGGCCATTTTCTCATTTATTTTCACATATTAGGCAATTTTCCATTTAAACCAATAACTTCTTATTTGTTGGTCCTAAAACTGAAATAAAAGTGCACAAAATGAACAACTATGGGTTGAATAGCAATGCAAAAATTCTGAGATAAAAATTAGCAAACAGAATCCAACAGCACATTTAAAAAAAGAGTTACCTTTACTTCAAGATTGTAAGTATGATTTAATATTAGGAAATCCATTGGT
Source organism: Phocoena sinus (assembly GCF_008692025.1). NCBI lineage: Eukaryota > Metazoa > Chordata > Mammalia > Artiodactyla > Phocoenidae > Phocoena > Phocoena sinus. The sequence continues at coordinate 14,219,742 of NC_045779.1, read as the reverse complement.
TCGATCACCATATTAATAGTTCTATGGAAGAAAATCACACTTCAAATGTTTAAATAGGGAGAAAGCATTCAAAGATATTCCTTCCTTGACTTTATAATATATATATTTCATCCCCCAACCTAGCATTTTATATAATTTGGAAACACTAGGCCTATTCCTACTGAAAACAGGGATAAAAAACAGGAAAACCCACATTACATTGGAGATATTAAACAATGCAATCAGAAAGAAGGTGGTATTTAAAATAGTAATCATAAAGGTAGACCTTTAGAGTTACTATTTTAAATATCATCTTCTTTTTCATTGTAACTTTAACTGACTTTGTGTGTGTGTGTGTGTGTGTGTGTGTGTCTGTATAAATGGATGAGAGAATACATAGACAATAGACAGGTGAGGAAGAATGCCCATCAGCAAGCACATTACTAGTCATTATTTCTTATATATGCAAAGGGGTATTTTGGAAATTTTTGACTTTCTTCTTTCTTCTTTACTGGATATTACTTGAATTTTATTTTACAGAGAATATATAGTTTTTAACTAAAATTGCTTACAAAAAACAATATTTCTTTAAAGGTCCTTTAAGGTGGAATTATATAACTTGGATATTGACTTGGATGTAAAGTCAAATTACCCCAACCACGAGATATGATATGATATGATACAGATATCTAGCATCGCATAACTTACTGCTCAGTCTTTCTAGTAATTCTCATATTTCAAGGCAGTAAAAATCACCTAAGTTTCATCAGCTTTAATAGACAGCAACTGTCCTTAGTATTAGATTAAATATAGAATAAGGAATAGACAAAGGGTTGTCCACCATTCCTTTCTGAATTGGACATGATACGCTTAAACATTTTCCCTAAGTGAGTTACGCACAAAGGAAGACATGGAACCCAGTTACTAACCTAAAATCCTTTTCTCCTAACCCAACTTGAGAGAATTGTTTTAATAGCACGTTTTCATTTTAATCATTTAAAAATCTTTCCAATTGTAGGAAAGGATGAGATCCTTCAAGTATCTGATAAAGTCTTTCCATAAATATATAATTCAACTTATTAAATACATATTTATTGACGTTCCACTGTGCCAGGTACTATTTTATGTTTCAGGATCCATGAGTCTTGACGAGTGAGGCTCTATGGTAGAGAGGCTAGAAGGGAAGACTCGTATGTCCACAAACAGGTGCCATGAAGTATTTGGAGACACAAGGGAAGGGAAGGTCTTATACTGGGGTTGGGGAACAGGAACCAGAAAAGATTGAATGTGGAATTAATGCTTGAATTTATTACTAAAAGCTGAGTGTGGTTTTTAAGCAAACAGCTGAGCAATTTGTATGGGCAAATCATGGAGGTAAAGAGCTAAGAGTTGAGTATGATTGGATATTATGATATAAACAGAGGAGAGGAGGAGATAGGCAAGGGGCAAAGCCACCTCACGCAAGGCCTTGTTTTCAGGCAAAGAACCCATCAGTACTCACCCTATTCTTTGGCTCCAGTGAGCTCCTCCTTATGTCTTGACTGGTGAACTCTTATAGAGCCTGCAAGACTCAAATGAAAAAGCATCTCTTCTTGGGTGGCACCACTGGTGTAGCACTTTCAAAAAAGCACTTATTACACAGACAGTTGTGAGATCACTAAAGCACAAGTAAATCATGTTAACTGGATTATTATGGCAAAGTCAGAAAGGAAACCTCATCTGTTAGCATAGGCCATATCCTTGGTGTAAAAGGATATACCTGGGTAGAAGATTATGCTGGGTTCAGGCAACTGAATTTCACTAGTACTTTCATTAAGTAGGTTGTGGTTCAATGATTCAGAAGGACATTAGTTTCCCACCTGCTTTTACCCTTCAAAGATCTATTTTTCTTAGCAGAGTCACACCCAGAGATTTGGTTCTGTATGAAGTTTGCACTTCCATTAAGGTTTAATGCATTCTTAAATTTTAGTTCAGTTTGTTCTTTTTATAGGCCCCAAGCACAGGTGTATTCAGGTTACACTGGTCATTGTGACATTATGTTATTTTAAGCAATGATATTGCTTTTGCTGAAAAATAGGTTAAACGTGTATAGAACTGGCTTAGTATAGAGTTTTGGTGGGGTTTTTTTTTGCTGAAATTATTCAGGTTTTACAATAACCATGTCACCTATAGTTTAATAAAATAATTCATAAGAGATATTTATGGCATCAACTATTCTATCTCTGGGAGCATTTTAATTTGTAACATTTCTATAATGCAAACAAAAATGAACAAACACACAAACAGAAACCTGGGAGAACCAGCTACAAGATGTAGAATCTAAAAGTTAAAGTTATTACTTTATTAGGGAAATCTGACTCTTTAATTACTTAGCAGATATTACTCAGCCAACATATTGTACTGGGATCATAGTAGGTACATAAAAATGTAATAAATGTCTATGAAACTAAACCGAGGTGTTACACATTATGGCGACTATGAAGAAATTAAACAAAAATTCCACTCTCAACGAATGAAACATATGTTTAGAGATATGACACAGAGAAAGCAGAGGTTTCCAGAGACGGAGATTTCAGAGGCTCTCTTGTCCAAACTCTTTAAGTCACAGTTGAGGAAGCACAGGCCCCAAGGGGACAAGTGACTTGCCTAGAACTAGCCACGGGCCCTCCAAAGGAAAAGGCACAAGAGACAAGCAGAATCACATCTAAGGCAAATGCAAAATCAACAGATTTACATTCAAACATACATAGAACATAAAAATGAATGAAATAATGCCATTCGCAGCAACATAGATGGACCTAGAGATTGTCATACTGAGTGAAGTAAGTCAGAGAAAGGCAAATACCATATGATATTGCTTATATGTGGAATCTAAAAAAATGGTACAAATGAACTTTTACAAAATAGAAATAGAGTCACAGACGTAGAAAACAAACTTATGGTTACCAAAGGGAAAAGGAGGGGAGGGGAGGGATAAATTAGGAGATTGAGATTAACATATACATACTACTATACATAAAATAGGTTACTAATATGGGCCTTCTGTATAGCACAGGGAACTCTGCTCATTACTCTGTAATGACCTATAATGGAAAAGAATGTAAAAAAGAATGTATATATGTATAACTGATTCACTTTGCTGTACACTTGAAGCTAATACAACATTGTAAATCAATTTTACTCCAATAAAAAATTTTTAAAACTACATAAAGATGACTGAGTCACATGAAAATATGGGACAATATTTGCAACATATGGGGGAGACGTAGCCGTAAAGCCCTGAAATCAACTGTGCCATGACTGACTATCCCCATCCCACAACCATCCCCCATACCCTTGACCTCCTGTCCCACTTCCTCGGAGAAGCACAACCCATTCACTCGTGCCCACAGAAATCCATGTCCAGCTGGTAAGTCTGGTAGAATGTCAGTTCAGGAGCATTACTACAGGTTTGAATGGTAATATGTTAGGAGTCAGGGCTCAGAATTGATGCTAACATCCATCCCTCTGGCTCCATCCTCATCTCTTTCTTTCTTTCATCTTTCCCCCTGTTTCTCCCAGGATAAAAACTAAATATAGCGGCCTTTATCTCTGAGAGGTGGAATTTTAGTGATTTTAGAGACAGAAAAAATAATTTACTATAGCCTTTGAATTTTATACTGTTTATATTATTTTATAATAAAAAAATCAAAACAGTAAGCCCTCCTACTAAAAAAGAAATGCAGTTAATTTGATGCAATCCACTTACTGGACTAAAACCTAATGATGTTCGTTTCTTAAAAATCACATGATGCATTCAATAGACCTTTCTTTGATAAAAAAAAGTTAAGATCAAAGGATGGAACACTTTATTGGTAAGAATTTCTCAAATTTACCAACTGGTACATTTGTTTTATTTTAAAACCATTCCTTTTTATTGTTATGATCTCTTCCTTCTACGTATTTTTATTTATTTATTTTTATTTTTGCGATACGTGGGCCTCTCACTGTTGTGGCCTCTCCCGTTGCAGAGCACAGGCTCTGGACGCGCAGGCTCAGCGGCCATAGCTCACAGGCCTAGTCGCTCCACGGCATGTGGGATCTTCCCGGACTGGGGCACGAACCCGTGTCCCCTGCATTGGCAGGCGGACTCTCAACCACTGCGCCACCAGGGAAGCCCCCTTCTACGTATTTTGACAAGAGAAAATAGTAAGGGGACATAAACAATAAACCATTAAATATAATTTGGCATATATTTTAAAATTTTGTTTTTCAGACGTGTTCCACATGTAACTCATTTTAACCAAACAATGTCTGTTATTAAGCTTGGGGCTGTTTTCATTTTACCAATGATAAACTGAGATAGAGAACAACTGAGTGCCTTACTTCACTTAAAGATGTGACCAAACACAACATTTTTGGCCTGGGGATGAAGGAACACCTTGTCTTAGGCAGCAGGAAGTCTGCCTAAGCAGGCCTTTCCATCCACATGGGTAACCCAGTAAGAACTCTGCCCTCTCTGGAAGCATGCCTCATGGTCACACAAAGTCGTGTGTCATCCCTTCTGTCTGTCTTGTGACCTGGAGTTGACACAATAGAGCAAATCTTTGTTTTAAAAACTTTATACTGTGCTCCATTAATGGGGTTATGAAATCAGTTTAGTAGATTGCAATCAGGAATTTTTTAAAGAGAAATACAATGATGTCAGTTTTTCTAAATGTGGCCAGTGAACTTGAAGGAGCAAACATGAAGATCTTTTACATCTATCTACCTGTATTAGTCAGCTGAGGCTGCCACAACAAAATACCACACACTCGACAGCTTAAACAACAGAAATTAAGTTTTTCACACCTCTGGAGGCCAGAGTCCAAGATAAATGTCCTGGTAGGGTTGGTTTCTCCTGAGGCCTCGCTCATTGGCTTGCAGACAGCAGGCTTCTCGCTGTCACCCACATGGCCTTTGGTCTACATGCATTCATCCTCCGTGTCTTTTCTTTTTATAAGGACAACGGTCTATTGCATTAGGGCCTTACAACCTCACTGAAACTTCGTTACCTCTTTAAAGGCCTTATCTCCAAATAGTCACATAGGGGGTTAGGACTTCAATATATTAATTTTGCAGGGGACACAATTTAGTCCATAACACCATCGTACTTTTTCCCTAAACCCTCACCACAGCTTGTAAAGTAAATGCTAACACTGAAGGTATCTTCTGCTAGAGAGCAGAAAAATATTTGACTCAGGGTTACTGTAGAAAGAAATTAAGTAAAAACTTAAAGTGGAATTAAAACTAACGATCCTGAATTATCTAAATGAAAATGTAACCATACAGGTTAAATACATTTTAAGAGAATTAAGCAGCAAGGTTTCTTCTGATTATTTTGAACTCACTGTTCTTCCCCTCAATGACATATCTGCAAAGGTGTTTACTGAATTTAAATTTAAAAACTGCATTTTAGAAATTTAGCTAGTTCCGGATTCACTAGATTATAAAGTAAAAGGTTACTTTGTATTCTAAAAACAGAATTTAAATATATTTGGCACCTGACTATCTTAACCCTTTCCCAGGAAAAAGAATCACGAAGTTTTGTTTTTGTTTTTAAAGAAAGCCTTCAGATCTCTCTATGATGTGGTACTGTGGTATAACCGTGATAGTAAACCAATACATCCATGAAATACAAAGAGCATTCCTAGATAACTGAATGATAATAAACAAAGGATATTCAAACAACGACAGAGTAATGAATTACTCAACAAATGGCAAGGGAAAATTGTCTAACTATTTAAAGAACATATACATACAAACAAATCCAGATGAATTTAAAAATTGAACATAAATGAAATCATAAAATGTAGAAGAAAACACGAATGAATATGTAATTGATTTTGGAGTATAGAAAGCCTTCCAAACATGAGAACAAATAAAAGAATTGTCAAGGAAAAGAGTTTAAAATGCCACTTCGTAAAAATGAAATATTTCTTTATCCAAAGCCAACATTAAGTCATTATTAATGAGAGAGTGAACTGAAATATTTGCCTCTGTGTCTTTCCAATAATCACTCAAATGACATAAATTGTTAAAGGAACAGAAATAGTAAACTCACAGGGCAAAGAGAAGAGGAGTGAATATGACGAAACAGGACTTGGAAGCTATGAAGCAAAAGGATGATTGATGACTGGTTTAGCAAACTGAGAAAGCAGAATTCTAAGTCAGCAGGAGAGAAAGTTGAGAAGCAACTTGGTGTGTACTGCAAGCCCCCAAAGTTCAGGAATTGGTGGTAGCAGGTACCTCTTGAAGTGGGAATGAGGTTGGAGCTGAAACGTGTCAACTGAACAAAATATGCACAACTTAAAAGTGGAGAACTATGTTTTATTTGGAGGACATACTGAGTACTCAAGTGCAGGAGATAGCCTCTCAGATAGCTCTGAGGGACTGTTCTGAAGAGGTAAGGGAGGAACCACGATAGGAGTTTTTGCAACAACTATAAGGTAGATGGAACGTCAAAAGATGACTGTTAGTTAAACGAGAACTAGACATCTTAATGTATTTAGCACTTTTCTTTGTATAGGAAGATGCAAGAGTCTGGGCTTATTGAGATCATTCCTTTGATATGCTCCTTAACTATCTAGAGCCAGTATCCTGTGTTCCCCATTCTGAATCCCTTCGGGGTGTACAGTAGGGGCGTGGTTGCAGTGCCTGATGACTCGATGGCAGCAACATCCTTTGTTTACTCTTGTGGTGGGTGACATTCTTTGTTCACACAAGCCAGGAATGATGTGAAGTTCTGTCTGGAAAGCAGTTACCTCCATCCCTAATCACTGCCCCCATGAAAAGCAGCTGGGAGACTCCCCTTTTTCAACCTGGCAGAAAGCTGGAGCCATATTCTCTGAAAAGAGCAAAACAGATGTTTTCTAGGTTGGAGGATACCAGGTACAATCCTAGGCAGGATTATTATGCTGAAAATACGTAGATTAGGGATGTATACAATTGAATGCTAAGAAACCGTTCCCTTTACCCCTTGTAAATGTATGTATGCAATCTAGGGAGCATTTGGGAAAGAATTAGACATGAAAATGTATAAGAGGTAAGTAAACAAAAAGCAAGAAATTATTAAAATGAATCATAGATTAGCTATGGTTTAGCTATGATACCATTGCACAGTCATGATGTAGACATTGAATATTGGCCTGAGAAATACTGTCATTGTATTGCCATTAGACAGATGGGTAGGATGTTTGTGGATGGTGGGTGGTAAGGAGGCAAAGAGGGCTAAATCTTGATCTTTCGTAATAAAGAGTCAAAAGGTAATGACTGACACTTAAAAAATTGAAGACATAGAAGTATGCTATTTAGAGATATGAATATGAATGCCAAAAGAAAGAAAGAAAATTTTAATCCCTCTTAGAGTAAAGACATTTGTAGTGGGAGACCGAGATATAGACAGACATAGATGACAGGTAGATAAGATAGGTGATAGATAGATTGATTGATAGATAGAAAAACAGATGATAGAGGATAGTATGATTAAGCTTTCTAGAATCACTTAACCCTAAATTATTTGCATGTATATCTTCAAAAAATTAAAAGTATATTTAAAACATGTAGAAATTGAGAAGCAATAGTCAGAAGTAGAAAATTACTTGTCACAAATATTACCCAAGGCTAACATTCGTAGAATGTAAACTATTTTAAATTTTAATTTAAAAATACACAGGGTAAGAGATGTCAAAAAGTACAATTATTTTTAGTAAAAACAATTGAAGTGGGCTTCCCTGGTGGCGCAGTGTTTGGGAGTCCGCCTGCCGATGCAGGGGACACAGGTTCGTGCCCTGGTCCGGGAAGATCCCACATGCCGCGGAGCAGCTGGGCCCGTGAGCCATGGCCGCTGAGCCTGTGCGTCCGGAGCCTGTGCTCCGCAACGGGAGAGGCCACAGCAGTGAGAGGCCTGCGTACCACAAAAAAACAAAAACAAAAAAACAATTGAAGCAATAGTGAGATTTTTTTTAAACAGTCTTCTACAGTGGTACAGATGCTCTTCCATGGACTCATTTATTGGATCTATGAAATGATTTTATCTTTCCCAAACGGCATTTACCAATATGTATAGAGAACTTTAAAAATTCTCATGTTATTTAACAAGTAATTCAATTTCTAGGAATCTTTCCAAAGGAAATAAAATCAGAATTGTAAATAAAGTTTTATGTGTGGGGAAATTGGAAACAACTTAAACTTTCAAAATTATGCTGTTTTCGGGTGTTTCTTAGTCCGGCTGCTGGATATATCAGTGTTTTCACTTCATGAACATTTGTTGAACTGTAGAATAAAAATTTGTTCACTGTTCTGCTGTGTGTGTGTGTGTGTGTGTGTGTATATATATATAATGCAATAAATGTAACTGTAAAAAGAAAATGGTTAAACCCCTAAAAACCATATTTTTTTTTTTTTTTTTTTTTTTTTTTTATGCGTTACGCGGGCCTCTCACTGCTGTGGCCTCTCCCGTTGCGGAGGACAGGCTCCGGACGCGCAGGCTCAGCGGCCATGGCTCACGGGCCCAGCCGCTCCGCGGCATGCGGGATCCTCCCAGACCGGGGCACGAACCCGCGTCCCCTGTATCGGCAGGCGGACTCTCAACCACTGCGCCACCAGGGAAGCCCCAAAACCATATTTTTAAAAAAAATCAATAAAGTGAAAATGTTCACATTATAAATGAAAAAGCAGAAGTATATATGGTATTACGTATTTTTTCTAAAAAAGTAACAGCATACAAAGTAACTACACAATGTGTTATAGAATCTTGTGTTATAGCAACATATTAATTTTATTTTATAATGGCATCTAAAATAATAATATTGAAAAAATTATATTTGTGTGGCAAGTTTTGGCAAACCGTTTTGTAATCTGATACATTTTCTCTTTTTCCTATCAAAGGCATCTGTTATCCAGGTCATTGTGTAACTAGCTCAGTACATTTTCTCTCCTTAGGCGTTGTTTATTTTCTGAAATAGCCCTTAATTGCTCTTCTAAACATATGAATTTTTACAAAGAGAGTATAAAGGAGTTCAGCAATGTTACTGGATAAGCAAAGAAAAATCATTAGCATTTATTTACATCAGAAATTCACAGTAGGAAACAAGATGCAAGTCACAGGAGCAAGAAACTAAAACTTAAAAAAACAATGACCAAAAATGTCTAGGAATAAACCTAAAAATTCACAAGCCCTGTATTATAAAATTAAAATATCTCTAATAAAGCATTTCCTTAATTACTGCATATGAGCGATACAATCAAATATTAACAGGATTTGTATGTTTGTTTTTGAAACTTACAAACCAATTCTAAGATACATATGAATAAAATTCCAAGGCAATTTTTGAAAAAAAAATCAGCAAAGAAGGAAGATTTCTCTATCAGTTATTGACATGCTACGAAACTATCATACTTAAAAAAAACAAAACAAAACTGGTTTTAGCCCAGCAACTGTCAAGTAGACCCACTGAACAAAACAGAGCTCAGATTCAAGCTTTTTATATATGACAACGTGATAAAGATGATGTTACAGAAGTTTCAGAAATGAGAAATGATTCAGTAAATGATAAGGAATAATTAGTTCACAGTATGGGACACAGATAAAGTCAGATTCCTATCTCATACCCTATATTACTGCAAATGAATTGTAGGCTAAATGTGAAATATAAGAGCAGAGGAAGTTAAGTGTATTATAATTCTTGGACCGTAAGTAAACATAATGTAAAAGATAAGGAATTTGATAATATCAAAAGTATAGATTCTATTCAAAAAAGAATATCAAAACCAGAATTAACAGATAGGTGACTGAATAAGGTATTTGCAATCTCTAAAACTGGCCATGATTTAAAAGCTGTTTCCTGTAAAACAGCAAGAAAAAAAAAGTACCCAAAATACTGAAAAAAGAACATGAAGAAATATTTAGCCTCAGTAGGAATCAGATAAATGTACTTCAACTAACAAGATAACTTTTTAACCCCACTACAATGGCAAAAAAAAAAGGATTTTTGAAAGCACCTACTATAGGGAAATATATAGGGAAACGAAAGCCTTCAAGCGTTTTTTTTTTTTTTTTTTGCGGTACGCGGGCCTCTCACTGTTGTGGCCTCTCCCGTTGCGGAGCACAGGCTCCGGACGCACAGGCTCAGCGGCCATGGCTCACGGGCCCAGCCGCTCCGCGGCATGTGGGATCTTCCCAGACCAGGGCACGAACCCGTGTCCCCTGCATCAGCAGGCAGACTCTCAACCACTGCACCACCAGGGAAGCCCCCGGGAAACCCTCTTCAAGCATTTTTGATGGGAGGCTGAATTAGACCAAGATTTCTGGAGACAAATCTGATAGCAGTTAAGGAAATTAAGTATATGTTAACCCAATAATACAGCAATTGCATTCCTGGATGTGTAGCCCTGAGAAATTCTCACAGAGCTCCCTAAGAGGACGAAAGATGTGTTGACAAGAAGTTGGAAGCAGTCCAGATCTCCATCCCGAGGAGTCGATGAGCAAATTGTGATTCTGAATAGGACAGAACATTTTGTGGCAGTCACTAAGTAAACGTGACTACCGGAATAAAAAGGACTCGAAGGAGATTTACAGCACAATGTCATACATGAAAAACCTAATTAAACACACCCATACACAACGATATTGTTTATTTTTCAAGGAGGCGCATATACTTAAGGACCACACAGAAGGCAGATTAGCAGGACAATGTTAAGTATACTAGGGTCACCGTATTTGCGGGACTTGGGAATAGGAATGAGAATGGGGATGAAGAGGAAGAATCAATAGAAAACAAGAGGGGCCTTGTAAATTACAAATGATAGCATGCCAGGGACTGAGGATTATAATCAACTCAATTCTGTGACCTTGAATCTTTATTATATAAATAAGTATATGTTTAAGATTCTAATCTGTGTTTTCAACAAGCACAACAGGTGAGTCTTAAGCAAGAGGGCTATAGTCCACGCTTTGACAAACACTGATAAAATCTGAAATGCTAGGGTCCCACAATGCTAAGCTCTTTGGGATTTCTCCTCACAAACAGGCCATGCTACTTCTCTGCGGTACCCAGAATTCTAACTCTCCACCTCCACCCTGATCCCCGCCCCCTGGTATACACATACCTTCTCCTAGGTCTTTAATCAAACACTAATCTAGTTCCTGCTATGAAGAGATTTTGCGGTGTAGTTAAGGTCTCAAATCTGTTGCCCTTAAAATAGGAAGGTTATCTGGTAAGTTTGATTTAATCACATGAGCCCTTTCAAAGCAAGGAATTTTCTCCAGTAGATCACAAACTAAGAAGTTAGAGAGAGACACTTTCTAGACTGGAAGAAAGCAACATTCTGGCTGTGACGTACCCATGTGGCAAGAAATTAAGGGTGGCCTCTGGTTGCTGAGAGTGATCTCCCGCCAATAGCTAGAAGGAAACGTGGACCCAGTCTCACAGCTGTAAGGAGGTGAATTCTGCCAACAACCAGTGAACTTGGAAGAAGAACCCAAGTCTCAGACAGAACTGTAGCCTTGACTGACACCTTGATTTCAGCCCCTGGGCAAAGAATCCAACCAGCTGTGCCCAGACTTGCCACCTACAGAAACTGTGATATAATTAATGTACAACATTTAAGGCGACTAGGCGTGTGGTAATTTGCTGTGAGGCAATAGAAAATTAATACCATCTCCGTGTCTTTGCCTGTGTCACACTCTCTGTTGCTGATATCCTAAGGCTTTCCTCGGCTCACCTGGTTCGGTGATCCTTTAAGGCTCAATTCAAGATTCCCCTCTTCTGAGATTTCCTTGATATGTCCTCATTTATTCCCCTACAATATAATACATGTATTTCTATTGTTTCACTGACAATACATTATTTTTAATAATATATTTACATGACTGTTTCTCCAGCAAGTATAAGCTTGCTGAGAACAGAAACTATGTTACATTTACCTTAGTGTCCTTAGTCCCAGGGACAAAGAATGGCACCTCCTAGGCTGTGAGTAGATGCTGAATGAATGAATGAATGAATGAGAGCCAAAGAGATCATAAAGTAAAACAGGTTTCTGGATGACTGAAAGGATGGTAATTCCATTAACTAAAGCTAGGTACAGTGACCATGTAATTTACTGTCCAAATTGGGGCACTTTTCAGTGAAAACGTGTACTACTAATAATCACTCAAGGATAACTAGGACTCGTCCTGGGTCACAGGGACCGAGGAATGTACTGAGATGTACATTCTAGCTTCTCCTGAATATAGAGAGACTACAAAAAGCCCCCTTGTTGTGTAAAAGTTTATCTCCTCTAACTTGGCAAATCACCCCTTTTAAAAACACTTGGTCTTGACGTGAGGATAGTTTATTTCTTTAACGTAATTTCTTTGTCTCCCATGTACCCACTCAGATCTGGGTTTCTCTTTAGTCTCTTGTTTCTTAGAACAGCCTAAGGGATTATTTTCTTCACCGTACTCCCCAGATTAGTTCCAATACTAAATATTTAAAAGGTAGACACCAGTATGATTATGGGCAAAGCACACTTCCCAAAGTTTAAAATTGGGCAGTTCCCTCTACACTTTACATTCCCCTGGGCTGTGAAGTGGCAGAGAGAGGTGTCCAGATTGTGAGGGAATTTTTATATGTCATCTCAAAATGATTAATTCAAACGTCATGATGTACCAAGGACTATCATTTTTGTATAAACAGGAGACTATTTATAATAATAACAGTGAGCTCCTAACATGTCAGACAATTACTAAACAAGATGTATATGCTAGTTCTTTATGTAACTATGTCGTATGGTTTCCTAACTCTTCTGCATGTTGGCAATATCACACAATGAAAATGTGTTTAATTTTGAAAGAGCGTTATGAATTAGATAGTTATAAATAATGAGGATGACTTGACCTTTCATCCTATAGTTATATACATTACCTGATTTAGTCCTTGTGAGCACACTGAAAAATTCCAGCTTTGTCACTTATTGATTATGTAACCTTGGGAACGTTCTTTGATTCCTTTTAATTTCAGTTTCCTATACCTAAAATAGGAATAATAAAAGAATTTACCTCATAGAGCTGTCATTAGGATTAAATACATAAATGAGCCTAAATCACTTCAAAAGAACCTGGCACATGGTAGTTGTTAAACAAGCAGTTTTTATATTGTTATAACATCCCATGTTTTACCAGAGGTTACTAAAATTTAGAGAGATTAAGTAGAGCCGGGTGTAAAGCCTTAAGGTTCTTGATCTTAGTACAATGCATCGTGGCTATCCTTATGCAATGGTAAGTTTATGGATGTATTAGTAGATAGCTGGAGTGGCAGACTGTATTTTCCAAAGATGGCCACACAAGGGACTTCCATCCCACATTCTCTTTTGAAATGTGACTTTCTCCCAACGGATAGAGTTTATTTCTCTACTCCCTTGAATCTCAGTGGGCTCTGCGACTGCTTTCCCTAATAGAATACAGCTGAAGTGATGTTTTGCCAGTTTTGGGTGTAGCCCTCAATGGCCTTATAGCTTCTCCTTTCTGTCTCTTGGGATGCTCCCTCTTGGGACCAACAGCCATGCTATGAGAAGCCCAAGTCTAATGAGAGGCCATGTGTAAGTGCCTTGGCTGTTTACCAGCTGAATGTCAAGAGCCAGTGTCCCACCAAAGATGTGAGTGCCCATTTTGGCCATTTCCACCCATCCAGCCTCTAGATAACAGCACATCACTTGAAGTAGAAAACCCAGTAAGCTCATAGAATTGAGAGAAATAATAAAATGTTTGTTCTTACTCACTATGTTTTTTGGGGTGGTTTGTTGTGTCGCAATAGACAACTAATAGTTATTATGTGTCTACATTGTTTTAAATAGAATTTTAGGGCTGGACCATGATTATATCAATAATTTAAAGCACTATTTCTCTGGGAAATGCTTTCTGGATTCTAAACAGCTGGCATATAAGTCAGATTTCGATAATGTATTTTGTAAGTTGGCATCACACATATCAAAATTCATCCAGGACTTTGAGGAATACTCTTGTTTTTTTTGTGGGCAGACTCCCCAGGAGAAAAGCTAAGATTTCTTTGTGTGTGTATACCACAGTTTTTTTATTTGTTCATCCGTTGATGGACATTTGCGTGGTTTCCACACTTTAGCTATTATGAATAGTGCTGCTATGAACATCTGTGTACAAATTTTTGTCTGAACACCTGTTTTCAGTATGCTGGCTATATACCCTAGAGTGGATTTGCTGGGTCGTATATTAATTCTGTGTTAGACTTTTTGAGAAATCATCAAACTTTTCTACAGTGGCTGCGTCATTCTACATTCTACTGGCAAAGTCTGAGGGTTCCAATTTCTTCACATCCTCGCCAACACTTATATTCCTCTTTTTAAAAAAATTACGTCTATCCTAATGGCTGTGAAGTGAAATCTCATTGTGGTTTTGATTTGCATTTCCCTGATGACTAATGATGCTGAGCATGTTGTTTTGTGCTTGTTGGCCATTTGTATATCCTCTTTGGAGAAATACCTATTCACATCCCTCACCCATTTTTTAGTTGGGTTGTTTGTCTTTTTATTGTTACATTGTAAGAGTTCATTATATATTCTCTATACTGGACCCTTATCATATTTGCAAATATTTTTTCCCATCATGTAGGTTCTCTTTTCACTCTCTTGATAATATCCTTTGCTGCACAGAAGTTTTAAATTTTGATAAAATCCAATTTATCTGGTTTTTGTTATGTTAGTCATGTCTTTAGTGTCATATCTAAGAATCCTTTGCCAAATCCAAGGTCAGGAAGACTTATTCCTATGGGTTCCTCTAAGAGTTTCAGCGTTTTAGCTCTTATATTTAGATTTTGTTCCATTTTGAGCTAATTTTTGTATTTAGCATGAAGTAGACGTCCAACTTCAGACTTTTGCATGTGGCTATCCAGTTATTCCAGCACTACTTGTTGAAAAAATTATTTTTTCCTCATTGATAGGTCTGGTCATCTTTGTCTAAAATCAACTGGCCATGGAAGCATGGGTGTATTTATGGGTTTTCAAGTCTATTCCACTGTTCCGTATTCCTGTATTTTTATTCTGATACTAGTTCTACAATGATTTGATTACTATAGCTTGGTAGTAAGTTTCAAAATTGGTAAGTGTGAACTCTCCCACTTTGTTCTCCTTTTCCCCAAAAATATCATTTAATCTTAATTATTTCTTTATAGGCCCTCTCTCCAAATACAGTCACATTGGGGATTAAGGCTTCAACATATGAATTTTGAGGGGACACAGTTCAGTCCATGACAAATATGATGTTAGCTGTAGGTTTTTTCCACAAATGTCCTGTATTATGTTGATAAAGCTGCCTTCTATTCCTAGTTTGCTGAGTGTTTTTAATCATGAAAAGGTGTTGCATTTTGTCAAATGCTTTTCTGCATCAGTGGAGATGATCACGTGGTTTTCCCCCTCCTTCTATGGATGTAGTATTCTGTGCTGTATTGCACTGATTAATTTTTGAATTTTGAACCACCCTTGCGTTCCTGGGATAAATTTCACTTGGACATGGTGTATAATCCCTTTAATATGCTACTGGATTCAGTTTACTAGTATTTTCTATAGCATTTTTACATCTATATACATAAGGGTTATTGGCTTTCAGTTTTCTTGTGGTATCTTTTTCTGGCTTTTGTATCAGGGTAATACTGGCTTCAAAAAATAAGTTGAGTATTGTTCTCTTCTGTTTTTAGGATTGGTTGAGACAGGTTGGTGTTAATTCTTCTTTAAATGTTTGATAGAGTTTACCAGTGAAACAATTTAGTCCTGGACTTTTCTTTGTTTGGTGGTTTTTGATTACTGAGTCAATCTCATTACTTAGATCTACAGGTAGTTAGCTGCCTGATAGCAGATCTACTTACATCTTCTACTTCTTCTTGGACAGTTTTGATAATTCATGTTTCTAGAAATTTGTCCATTTCATCTAGATTATCTAATTGGTTGGCATATAAATGTTCACAGTATTTTCTTATGATCCTTTTATTTCTGTGAGCAGGGTTAATTTATAATGTGACATATGTTGAAATCCACTTGGTGCAATGTCTGCATATTGAATCGTGTGTTATACTGATGTCTTATAGAGTGACAGTGCCTAGAAATCAAGAACTTACATGTTCTTTGCTTAGGCCTTCCTGAGGCCTTCAAGTAAAGTGCTTTCATTTGGAGAGACAATATTCCTCTCCATCTTATTATGTATGCATGAAAAACTGAATATCGTGAAGGGTAAGATAAAATAATGGAGTAGAAATATTAATGATATCTGCCATGATGGGCTGTTAGTATATCCTAGGCACCACACTAAACACTTTATTTAATCCTCATTACAACTCTCCAAGGTAGGTACTACTTTAACCCCAAATTTACTAATGCAGGGAAAGAAATTGAACCTAAAAAAGTTAATAAAGAAAAGCATGACTTTTATAAGATCACAGGATAAGGGGCAGAAATGAAACTTAAACCCAGGTCTTCCTTCCAAATGACTACATAGAAGCAATAGAAATTAGTTTTAGTGGTTTTCCACAGTTCATGGACATTGTGGCATTTATTTCTCAGAGAAGAATAAGTTTCTCAATTCCCCCAATGATTAAGTTGGGTTGAGAATGTATTTGAGTTGTGATTACTTCCTGCTTACAAAAGGAGAAATGTTACAGGAGTTTAAGGTTGTTGACATGCTTGAGACATTCTGGATAGAAGTCAAACCGTTTTATAGCTGAAAGCATAGTTATTTCAAGGTGAGAAAGTTTATGAAGTTCTAAAAATTTCCATGTAGCTTGAAGCACACGAGGTAAAATTGTAAAAACAAATATACCATATTTCAGTCTTTAATGACTCAGTAAGGTTTTTATTATTCCAAAGTGGATTTACTTAGACCAATAAATCCAATAATCTATCTAAAAGGTTCTTTTATTTTCTTTTTACAGCCAAGCAATGCAATGAGCTCTAACTAAAGACAAATGTATTAAAAGCAGATAATAACATTTTTAGGGAGAAACTAAGAGAAGGCTCACTGTGTCCAAAATTATCAATGGCCTGGCTGTAGACATTGTATAAAATGATTTCTGATATTTTTGGTATAGGGATGGTCGTTTTATGTGTCTTGGAGCTTATAACCCTACTAGATAGTACACACTTGATTTCAGAATTGATGGAAAAAGGATGGTTGCCAAAAAAAAACTCCAGACCCATTATAATTTGGAACATGTAGTGCCTGATCTTAAACTATTGCCATCTCATTAAAATGTTAGGTTTACGATACATACTCAAGATGATAATGGAATAACTAAAAAAGTACTATAATCTACCTTAAATCAAACACTAGTGACAGCAATGTGAAAACATATACATGAGAAAACATAAAGGAAAAAACGCCTCTGCTATCATTTTAAGTTCCATAATTCAGCACTTAATGAAATGTCTCTCTTAGAGCAGACAGGAGACAATTACATTTTTATGATTTATGTAAAACTCTTGTACTTTTTCTCCAAATATTTTTAAACCTAATTAGAAGAGCAAATTACTCTAAGCAGATATTAATGAAGATAGAACTTTGTCAAGTGAATGCGGGACGGTAAAACACTACCTTCATAAAAATTATTCCTGGAATTCCTTTCATGTAAATTATTCTTCCCACAGCACCTTTTCTCAGGAATCCCAGAACATAAATGAGGGTAACTGGATAGAAGAAAATAGAATTTCACACAGGAAAATTCTCCAGTCAAAATTCTTTATGCTTTCTCTGATCTTATGATTACTGAGAACCTATGGCATGTAGCATAGTTAATCATAGTTAAAACAGTGATTCTGAACTCAGACTGTCTGGTTTGAGGCCTGTCTTCACTAAGGTGTGGTCTTGGGAAGGTCCCTTAACCTCTTTCTTTCTCTGTTTTCTCACCTGTAAAAGAGAGGAAAATGATATCTATTATATAGAGTTGTGAGGATTAAATGTTATGTTAAATTCTTAGAACACCATCCAGCACATGGTAAGCACCCCAAAGTATCACCTGTCCTTATTTTTTTCTAAACTACTTCAGTGTTCTTCCACCAAATCTCCCTGGTGCCAATCTTATCTCTCTTCCATCCATCGCCCATAACTGACTACAGAGATCTTTCCTTAGGAAGATCACCACCAGGGAATTCCCTGGTGGTCCAGTGGTGAGGACTCCACACTTTCACTGCCGAGGACCTGGGGTTCAATCCCTGGTTGGGGGACCAAGATCCCGCAAGTCGTGTGGTGTGACAAAAAAAAAAAAGATTACTACCAGGTGATATCTCTTTGATGGCCATTTAGAGCTTTCCTTTTTTTTTTTCCCCTACTTTAAACATTACTGTAACAAGCATCACTGTGTATATCATCTAGAGCATTTGCTGAGCATAGGTATACATACCTATAAGTAAATTACCAGCTTATAAAGTACGTATGTCTTCCCAGCATTCTCCATTGTTTGCTTAATTTTTCTTCACAGCATTTAACTTCATCTAATACATATTTTTCACACACACATATAGCTTTTACATATTTTACATAGACGTATAGAGCATTTTCTTATTCATTTCCTTTATTTTTTGTTTTTCTTTTTCCCAATGGAATATACACTCCAAGGGCAAGGATTTTTACCTGTTTTGTTCAATATGGGCAAGATACATACTGGCAAATATTACAATGTAACGCGGTCTGGATGTAAAAGTCAGACTTTACTGGGGAAACACAAAAGCCAAAAAATCATTAAGAGGAGGCACATAATTCCCATTCTCTCATTATCTCCCAGAGAAACATTCAAGATATCAGACACACCATAGGGCAGCACTCCACAGGATGAAGCCTGGTCCTTGGTCATGTCTTTTATAGTGATAACAGCCTTGTGTATGTCTATTAGTCAACAGTCAGGACTGTGTCACCAAGAAGCCTGAGTAGAGGCAGTTAGCTGCCTGATAGCAGCCGGTGTTAGTGCCTGGTGATCTCATGAGCAGAGGCTACATGTTGACGGTACGTGCTGAATGGCAGAAAGGAAGCCTCCTTCTGTCGTTCCCATGGAAAGTTGAGTTCAGTGGTTGAGTTCAGAGACAGGCTATCCCGTTAAGAGAGTGGAAACCCCTCTCTCCCGACCTAATAGCAACAGAACTCCAAATTTCAGGGGACTCATTGCCAGGCAACCTGAGGTTCCAGGATAGTTCCTCAGACAATTCTGCTTGTCTCTCTTCAGTTATACTATAGAAAGGTAGTAACTTATACCTTTATCAGCTTACATTTTTGTAGGGGCAGACAGCTAAAAGCAAGCCTCAAGTTATAATGATAATAACAAGAACAACCATTTCTTCAGTCTACAAATTCCCAGTTGTGGCTAAGCCCTGAGTAAAGTTTTTATATATATTATTTCACTTAATATTTACAAGGACCATAGGAAGTAATTATAAATCACATATTACATGAAGGAGAAGTGAGGCTGAAAGGGAGTTAAAAATTTTTGTTTAAGATGCTAGAGCAGCTTTCAGGTGAAATTTTGAATTAAGATTTGAACCAAGATGTGTCTGACTCCAAAGTTCACGGTATTTCTAGAATAAAACCACACGCTCTATTTCAGTGAGATGCAGAATAGACATTTTTGGTGAAAATTATTTGGAGATGAAGAGGGTTAGAGAGAGAGTGAATGAAAGGAGAGACAGGTAGATAGGAAGAGAACACACTTAGTCCAATCCACTAACCTGTCAATTTAGGTCTTATTCCTCTGGCATCATGGAATGACATTAATAAGAAAAATATTGACCTTTGAAATATTATGACATACTTATTGCCCTGGTTTCAGTTGATATGTCTCAGTCTAGGGAAAATCATTTGTAGGAGGGTCATTAACTTTTGTCAAATGTTTTTATAATTAAAGACCCCTATGGCTCTTGAGATTTAAGCAAAGTATGCTGTGGAAGCCCAGATAGCTCCCTGAGGTTTAAATAAGCAAATGGGGGCATTTATTTCCATGTTTATCTTTGCTCATTCATAATGTTGAATTTCCTTGATTTCCAGGTACACACACAAATATGCACATACACAGACACACACACTTACACACACCAAAGCTTAAAATTATATCAGGGGCTTCCCTGGTGGTGCAGTGGTTGAGAGTCCGCCTGCTGATGCAGGGGACACAGGTTCATGCCCCGGTCCGGGAAGATCCCACATGCCGCGGAGCGGCTGGGCCCGTGAGCCATGGCCGCTGAGCCTGCGTGTCCGGAGCCTGTGCTCCGCAACGGCAGAGGCCACAGCAGTGAGAGGCTCGCGTACCACAAAAAAAAAAAAAAAAAAAAAAAAAATTATATCAGGCATTCCAGTTCTTAAAAGTCCTTTCTACTTCCAAACTCTGGAGGTTTCTCATTGGCCCTTCCCCGTAGGTTATACAGCCTCTAGGTACTTGACTGGCTACTCCCGTTCTTCCTTTCTCTTCTCCTCTCTCATACATACTCCCTTTACTTGTTTCATTTAGAGTAAATCAACAATCACTGTGGGCTTCCTGGGCTCTGACACCAATCCATGCCTTCAGGACTTTTTCTTAGTTACCCAACCAGGGATGGAACCTGGGCCCTCAGCAGTGAGAGCTCAGAGTCCTAACCACTGGACCACCAGGGAATTCCCACCCCAAGTGTTTTTTCATGTATTTTCTTGAACAAAGACTATTTCCTATTTGTATCCATTATCTATTACTATGTAACAAATTACTCTCCAAAACTAGCAGCTTAAAACAAGAAACACTTATTATCTCACCGTTTCTGTGGGTCAGGAATTGAGGAGCAGGTTACCTGGGTGGGTCTGGCTCATGAGGTTTCTATCAAGACAGCATCCAAGGCTACAGTCATCTGAAGGCTTGACTGGGGATGGAGGATGTCCTTCCAAGATGGCTCCTTCACATGGCTGTTGGCAGAAGGCCTCAGTTCTTTGGATTCACGTGGCCAGAGGCTTCAGTCCTCACAACATGGACTTCTCTGTAGGGCAACTGGAGTAGCCTCAGAGAATGGCATCCAATTTCCACGAAGTAGGTAATTCTAGAGAGGAAGCCTCAGTGCCATTTATGCCCTGTTCTTGGAAGTTCCACACCAACACTTTTGCAAAATTCTCTTTGTCAGGAGCAAGTCAATACTTACAGCCGTATGTCTAGGGAAGGGGGATTGAGTTCCACTGCTTGAAAGGAGAAGTGTCAAAGAATTTGTGGACATGTTTTAATGCAATCATACTTTTTTTTTTTTTTTTGGCAGTTCGCGGGCCTCTCACTGTTGTGGCCTCTCCTGTTGCGGAGCACAGTCTCCGGATGTGCAGGCTTAGTGGCCATGGCTCACGGGCCCAGCCGCTCCGCGGCATGTGGGATCTTCCCGGACCACAGCACGAACCCACATCCCCTGCATCAGCAGGCGGACTCTCCCACTGCACCACCAGGGAAGCCCTGCAATCATACTTTTGAATAATAATTCTCATGCTAGAATGCATTTTTCTTCTCATTACACATAAACATTTTGCTATAACTGAGTATAAATTCTTATAGCAGTGTTTACCAACATAAATGCTGAACTGAGTGAAATGTTTGCTTTGTTCTAGAGTGGGGTTCTTTTTACTACAGGAAATATTCAATAAATATTCCATGTAACTTTTGCAAGGACTTTGCCTTATGAGTTCTTTAGTGAGTGTGGTCAGGTCAGCAAACATTTCTTTCTAAACACCCACAGTACTGAATGGTAAGCAAGTGACAAGTGCAATAACCATAGGCAGTGTTATGATGTGTCCATGATGTCTGTCTAAATATGCTGACTTGTTTTTAGTGTTTGTTTTTTTTTTTGCGGTACGCGGGCCTCTCACTGCTGTGGCCTCTCCCGTTGCGGAGCACAGGCTCCGGACGCGCAGGCTCAGCGGCCATGGCTCACGGGCCCAGCCACTCCGCGGCACGTCGGATATTCCCGGACCGGGTCATGAACCCGTGTCCCCTGCATCGGCAGGCGGACTCTCAACCACTGCGCCACCAGGGAAGCCTGACTTGTTTAGGATCATTCTGAGTTTTTAATCTCCTTATGGATACTGCCAAAATGTTTTTTACTAGAAACAAAAATGTTGATAATCACTCTCCAATTTTTGGTGATTTCATTTGCCAACTACTGGTTTGCCCCAAAGGTGAAAAAAAAAAAAAAATAGAGGATGCGTTCCGTTTAGTTAAAAAGTAAAAGACAATTAAGTCTAGTCAATATGATGGTCATCCTCTGCTTTCTCCCTCGAAAGAATGTTGCTTGATCAATTGAAAAGTTAAAAAAAACAGTCTTCTAATCAGTTGTTTCGCTATATGAAGAACAAGAAATTAATTTGGCCGTTGCTATCTTTTAAGGGAACCAAGGTGATGTTTTGACATCAAACATGTCACACTTTCTCAGCCCTCTTGAGTGAAATGATATCCAAGTGAACTGGCTTTATTTAATCTAGTTTCTTTTATTAAAAATAAACAAAGCCTGCCTGAGAGTGAGGCCAAATGCCCACATGACCACTGCTACTGTATTCTGTTGTCACCATGTGACTTGATCTATAAATAGCTGTGAGCTACTCTCGCTGAGAAATCCAGGGGCCCTCATTGAAGATTTACCTTTCTGACGGCCAGATGAGGAACACAGTGGGGATTAGACTCCAGAACTGCTGATTCATCATTGCGGATTTGAATTTTCACTTAATGTCTTTGTTCAGGTTGGAAAAGTCTTTCCTGTGTGGCCAGTAAAATATGTGAGGAATGCGGGGCTCCTCAGTGGGTGGATTCCATCATGGGTTTCTGCCACCCTTCTTCTTGGGGTTGTGGGATTCCAAACGAGACACGGGACAGATGCATAATCCTCTTAGCACCACATGAGAGAACCCCCCCCCCAATAATACTAAACCACGGTATTTAACTCATCAGTAATAAGTGTTGGGCTTTAAAATACAGTGGCATTGTTTAACCAACATAATTTCAAGGAGTCACAGAGAAGCATAATTACTAAGTTCTAATCTTCCAAACATATCTCTGCAGGCTGGGACTGTCAATGTCAGCATGATAGACTTTTCCAACTCTGGGAATCTGTGTGGGTATAGGTATGTGAATTTCAATCACCCATCTGTATTTCCGGGCTTATTGGTATCTTTTTCTCTGATGACATAAGGGCAGAGGTAAACTCTTGCAAGGGAGAATTTTTAAGGGAAATAAGAACTCCAAGTAACTAAAATAATAACATGGACATATTCACCTGTACCTCTAGTTTCCAGAAGAAAAAACGGATTCTGAATAAGACAGGTGAGGCGCCCCTGATCTGCCTGAGCTCTATGTAGTGCACTGGACTCCAGAGCCGTGCTGCTGGCCCCCAGGAGAGTCACTTAACCTTTCTGTTCTTCACATGTCAATGGGAGTAGAGTAGTATGACTCACGCAAAATCCTGAGAACCAGAACTTAAACTCAGTAAATTGCCAATAAATGTTATCTATTATTATATTGCAGAAAACAGGAGGAAGAAAAACAACCAGTTAACCATTTAATAGCTATTGAATTGTTGTTCTTTTAAATTTCTCAAACCTTTTTAAGAGTTTAGCCTTTGGCTATGTCGTCAGGACTTTTTGGTATTTTCCCTGCAATATGTCATAACTTCAAATATGGGCTACAAAATAGTGGATTACCCTCCTATCAACCTTGGAGGAAATATCTTTTTTGGACAGCATAGCTTTACTTGTAAAGTGGTTATTTAAAACTATCTAGACGAGATCTGTTTATATTTCTTTAATCCTAGAAGTTTTTCATCCAAGGTTCGTGCCATCTTTTAAAACGATTGCTGACATTTTAGAGACACAATTCTTATCCATCCATTTATTTATTCTGGTTATTGTTTTGCGAACAGACTGAAGGGGGATATAGGCAGAAGCCGGGAGACCAGTTAGGAGGCAAGAGGTGGGGCGGCAGCAGGACCATGAGAAAAGATCAGATTCTGAATATGTAGTATTCCAGGTTAGACCCAATAGAATGTAATGATAAATTAGCTGTGATGTGAGAAAAAGACGTGCATCAAGATGACCATGATGTTTTTGGTTTGAGCAATTAGAAGAATGCAGTTGCCTTTTAAGGAGGTGAGGGCGTCTCAAGATGAACTGGTATAGGAAGGAATGTCCAGAGCTCTGATATTTTATACTTGAGATGCCTCTTACACATCCAAATGGAGATGTGGAGGTGTTAGATGGTAGGGGGTCCGATAAAACGCAGGACACCCAGGTAACCTGGAATTTCAGATGAATACAAAACAAATACTTCATGGCACACACTTCTACTAAAAAAAGCTATTCATTGTTTGTCGGAAATTCTAATTTTACTGGATGTCCTATATTTTTATTTGACAAATTTGGTCGTCCCATCAAGTGGGCAGTTGGATAATGAGAGGTCAACCTAAACACCATCTTTAAAGCCATGTGATTGGATGAGATCATCGAAGAAGTGAGCTCGGACTGCAATGCAAATTGATCCAAGGAGTGAGTCTTGGCACTTGGTGTAGAGGTCAGGTGATGAAGAGAAATAGTAAAGGATACTAAGAAGGAGAAGACGGAAAGTTAGGAGGGTAACCAGGTGAAGGGGGTATAATAGAAGGCAAAATAAAGCAAGCGTTTCAGGTGGGAGTGATCAGCTCTGTCTACTGCTGCTAATAGGTGAAGGATGCTGAAGGAGAGGGCTGGGAAGAGATGGATGAAAGAAGAGATCCTGAATGGCATCCTAATGACAAAAACATCTTTGGCTGGGCTGTGAAGGGAAGAATCTGACTAAGAGTGTGTTCAGAATTCTTTTGGCTATGAAAAGGAGGGGCAATTCTTTCAAGGAGCTTTATAGAGTGAAGAAAAGGAATATGTCATCACCTGGAGAGGAAAATGAGGTCAAGAGGTTTACTTTTTAAATAAAAGAAATAAGAGAATGTTTGTATGGGGATCAGTATGACCCAGAGAGAGAGAAAACTTAATGATGCAGGAGGTGGAGGGGATAACTGCCCCCCCAAATGTCCATTTATAAAAAGAAGGAATGGGATCTAGCGAGAAAATGGGGACTTGATCTTGGCTAAATATAGAGGTCACCAGTGATAACCTGTAATAAGGTGGCATTTAGGGCAGGGGTGTAGGGAGGTAAGTAGAAGTGGTGGTGGTATTTCATGGGAGTTCTCCTCTGATTGCTTCAATTTTCTCAGTGAAGACGGAAGCCAGGCTGTACTTTGCTGAGAGTGAGTGTTAATGAGAAGGTGTCAGAGGACTAAACTGCATTATTTCTTGTCTATCTCTGAATGTTTTTGCAGTTTCAACTTTTTGGAGTTTTTTCATTCCACTCTTATAAAACTTTTGACTTTTCGTCTTGTTTTCCTGGTGGTGCACATGTCCTATCTCCCCTCAGAGTTTGTAAACTCTCTGGAGGCAGAGTTCATGCCAGTTCATCTGTGAATGCCTATGCCTGGATCGTAGTAGATGATCAATGAAAATTTATTACGGGAATTAAGTTTTTAAAAACAAAATGCACTATAACCCCCAGAAACTCTTTTACTTAAGCTAAAAAGAAATTCATCTTTTTTTTCTGATGATCCACTCTATACTGTGGAAGATTCAGACAAGTTAAATCAATTCTTTGATCCAGCAGTTAAAAAACTGTGCATTACAGAAAATCCTGTAAAATTGTATTAGCAACCTACACTGAACCAGAAAACCACTTTAGTGTGTGTAAAATTATCAAATAGCGTGAGCATATCAATTGGGGTTCAAAGTGGAAAGAAAAATTCTTGAAATAAGGCCTTATAGATTGCAAATCGTAAGCAGTGTAGTCTACATACACTTTTAAAACAATTTTAAATACAATTTTAAAACATGGAGTTTTTTAAAATGTTGCCAACTACGTTCTTCTAAAATATTAACCAGATGAAATTATGTAAATATTTTCAAAAGGGTAAGAAAATATAAAGAATTATTCTCAAGAAATCACCATATATTAGGGGCTAAAAAGTGCTGATATGTTAACATATTTACAAATAAAATAATAGACAGTTGTACTTGGTGAGTAGATTAGGTATTAACTTCAAAAGCCTACGTAATTATGGCTCTGCTTTATTTTAGAGTATAGATCTAACCACACACTATGTAAATTTAAAAGATATTATATTCAGTGTTTATGTAATTGTGTGGTATTTCCTCTAAAATTATAGTGAAAATATCTATAATTAAATAAATGCTCTCTCCAATTACGTAAATTATCTCATCCAATTATGTAAAGTCCCATAATCTTTTTGCTTCTGTAAACAAAGAGCTACTGTAACATCCTTATGAGAGATAGCCACTTCTGACAGTTTCACCCATTTCCACTTTCTTTTAGAAGAAAGAAGTAACCAATTAACTCTGCAAAGATGAGTTATCACGTAAATACACTAAGCTTCAGTAATTAGCGATAATGCCAATGTATTCCTCCACTTTTACAGATTGGCTAATTGTCTTTTAAATTTACACATTGTGCCTTTAACACTAAAACTGGTTCACAAATTTCAAATAGAAAATGAGTTTTTAGTGATTTTTAGTCAAATGATCTATCTTCCACTTGCTCATGCAGTCCCAATAATGTCAAAGGAGCAACTATACCTGGATTCATTTTCAAACTATTTGATGTAACTATTTTCAAAAGACTAGCTGGCTCAATAAAATAATTAATCAATTTAAAGTAAGGTTATTGTAAACAGCTGACTTGCCAACATGTGACTGCTCAGAGCTATCAGTCCCGTTCATTTTATTCTTCTGAGTTTCATTTTATTTTCAAATTCATTCTTTTCCTTTCTGGGATTAAGCCTTTTTTTTAATTCAGGAAAAATTAACTTTATTTTTTTGGTATGGTAGGAGGCTGAGACCTCACAGTTGAATATACTCAACATTCTAAATCTCCAATGTCTGTAATATGCCCCCTGGCTATGCTTCCTTGGTGCGCTGTCATTGTCTGAGGCTGCTTCCTTACTTCTGGCGTCCTTCTCTAACTGGAACTGTTTCATTGGGAGCTGCTGAGCGTTATCGCTCTCTCCACGACTAAGACAGAACCAGAGAATGCTAGAGCTGGAATGGTCTTCAGAGTCCATCTTGTCTACCATCTTCTTTATGGCTGAGGAATGAGGTCCAGAGATGGGATTTAACTCGCCTTATACACTGAATAGTGAGATAACCAGGACAAGAATCTAAATCATATTACTCTCAACTGGGTGCTCATATTTCCATGTGCTTTGAATTAAAATTTACTTTCCCATCTTCCTTCTTCATGCATTGCCCAAGTTCATTTTTCCACAAAAGATTTCATGCTGTATACCCTGAGAAAACCAAAATTCAAAAAGAGTCATGTACCAAAATGTTCATTGCAGCTCTATTTACAATAGCCAGGACATGGAAACAACCTAAGCGCCCATCATCGGATGAATGGATAAAGAAGATGTGGCACATATACACAATGGAATATTACTCAGCCTTAAAAAGAAATGAAATTGAGCTATTTGTAATGAGATGGATAGACCTAGAGTCTGTCATACAGAGTGAAGTAAGTCAGAAAGAAAAAGACAAATACCGTATGCTAACACATATATATGGAATTTAAGGGAAAAAAATGTCATGAAGAACCTAGGGGTAAGATAGGAATAAAGACGCAGACCTACTGGAGAACAGACTTGAGGATATGGGGAGGGGGAAGGGTGAGTTTTGACAGGGCGAGAGAGAGTCATGGACATATACACACTAACAAACGTAGTAAGGTAGATAGCTGGGGGGAAGCAGCCGCAAGGCACAGGGATATTAGCTCGGTGCTTTGTGACAGCCTGGAAGTGTGGGATGGGGAGAGTGGGAGGGAGGGAGACGCAAGAGGGAAGACATATGGGAACATATGTATATGTATAGCTGATTCACTTTGTTATAAAGCAGAAACTAACACACCATTGTAAAGCAATTATGCCCCAATAAAGATGTTTAAAAAAAAAAAAAAAAAGATTTCATGCTGGAGCCTTGTTCTGTTTTCCTTTTTGGGATCGTATTCATGACCTAACTTAGAGCTTGTATAAATGCCTGCAATATTGGCATACCAACTTACCTTCCAGTGACATGTTTTTGCTTTTTTTTTCCTCCAAGCAAATGCCATCTAAACAGGGGATTATCACCTATTTCTCTTATGTGTCTCCTAAGTTTCACGTATTATCTTTATTATGGCACTCATCACGCTGGACTGTCATTGTTCACTCAGTTGCCTGTCCCTCGTTAGAGACAAACACCTAACTCTGTGTTCTCAGTGGCCAGGGAGCCCCCTGAATCTACTCCCCAGCCTTGTCCATCGGCCTGCCTACAGCCATGGACCCTGTCTGGAGGCAATAATGTGTGGCCCACCCATGTTTTTCTCTCCTGAAACAAGAGTACCTTATCCAACAGAAAGAAGTTCCAAAAAACCTTTCTCTCTCCTAGCTTTTCTCCAAATCAGATTCCCCAACTCAGTGCCCTGTAGAAAATCAAGCAGTTATTTCACTTTTGCATAGGAGCTGTTTTTGGAAGTAGCCAGAGTGCCACTGTTTACCTCCTTAAGCTTTTCCTCCTCTACCCACTCAGAGGCTGCAACCCCAGAAAAGGTTCAAGGCAGAAAGAGGAAAGGAGGAGGCTGATGGAGATGGTGGAATGCTGTGTTCTGGGAAGTAACACCTTCCCTGTTTTTGTGTTTGAAGTAAGAATAGATACAGGAAGAGCCCTGGAGGTAGGGTAAGATGGGTGTCATCATTTCTAATATAAATCTGTTTTCCAGAACCTCAAAGAACCAGGCAGAGGCAATGGCCCTCAGCTCGACAACACCTGAAGGCCCAGCCGCACTTGGGAGCTGGCAGGAACCCTTCCGATTATCCTCCCATTTCGCTGTGGAAGGTCATCTGGTGTGTCCATTTCATGCCATCTTAGAGTCCCAGAGAAAGTCGAATTTCCTGAAGGAGAGATGGGCTGGGAAATGCATGTCAGATAGAGGAATCTGAATGCAGTTGCCTCTTGACCCTCTAGCACAGTGGTTAAGGCTTAAGCATCCTATTTGTCTGGAGTCATGTGGTCTGGGTTTCAATCCCAGATTCATCACTTCTTAGCTACATGGTTTTAGCTGGGTTGGTTTGGTGCCTTAATTGATGCTCCTGAGTTTCGTCTTCTGTGAACTAAACATAATAATACTCATATTTCGGGTCACAAGAAAAAGTAGCCAAGTGACTTTTATTGAAGCTCACTCTGTGCCAGATCTCTGGGTCTAGAACATTATATTATTGTTATTTTATTTTCACAAATACTTTATGGGCTGCTTCTAATACTTGCTCCATTTCACATATGAGCAAACTGCGGTTTAGAAAAGTTAAGCAACCTGTCCAAGGTCATGCAACAAGGAAGTGGTAGGTGTGGGGTTTGAACCAAGCCCCTCACCACTGCACTACTCAAGCAGCATCACTAACACAGAGTCAGCCAATACACGTAAGCCCTCAGCACAGCTCTCGCGCTCAGTCACAGCATTCTACGGGCAGGAATGCTTATTTGGTATTATTTTGAGATATATACATATTATGGTTCTCTGAAATCATGACAAGGTACATTAAGGAGTAGGACACACCTTAGTTGTTGTTTTATTCTTGACATGCTCTAATTAGCCATAGTGTAACTTTAGGCAAGGTTCTTATCCTAATGGTATCCCCTCTTTCTTCATCTAAATAATGAAGTAATATATAGCAATTGGTTATCTTATAGTAAATGTGGGTTTAAGATTTAGGGGTCTTCTTCCTGGCTCTGCATCTGACCCTAGGCCTCATTTCAAAGTGGAGAAGCATTCTGCTTCAAAATTTTTACAGGATAACCCGAATAAAAGTGGTATTGAGAGTGTTCATACTAGGTATCATCTAAAAATATTATAAAAACCTAGGTTAGAAAGAATCATCCTTGTTAACAGAGTGAAATGTTTTGGTGTATGGAGATATCTGTGTGTCATCATTTTTTCTTGTACCTAATCCAAAAGACTGTGTTGGGAATTGGGACATAATAGATAATTTTTTTTTACAGATATTGACTGCAGCCCAAGAATTAGGCAGGAATAATAACAGAAAAAGAATATAAATAAAAGATGCTTTCTAGCGTAGCAGTTTACTGTAATGATTAATCTTACAGTAAGATTTTCAGAATCTGAAGAAAACATACAAGTTGGCTAGCAGTGCAGGCTATATAATTGTGTCAGTTCTTAATTTAAACTTTGGAGGGTCCTTCTCGAAGATCTGGATCAAGTCTTAGAGACTTGATCCAAAATTTTCATTTTTTCTAAATGACTATAGAAGAAGAAGCATTGTTATAATCTTTATATATTAATAAGAATGCACCTATTTGTTCTTTAGATGACCCTTGTTCCCAACGTTATTATATTTAAAAACCACTTCCAGAAAATCAAGCAGGGGCCAGTTGAAGAACATATGGTATGCTAAGGAAATCACTGCTTTGTTCTAAGGTGTTACGGAAAAGAAATATTTCTTTAAAGGTCCCATATGAATAGCCTATCTTAAGAAAACAATGTTAGGGTCTGGACATGAGCAAAAATTTGGTAATAAATATTAGACTGGTTACTCTTGCCAAATACAAAGGAAAGCTTTGAAATTTATTTTCCAGTTGGGCATACACACCAATTTATGTTTATCATCTGTCTTCCGTATTGATAACAGCTTACTTCTCACAAACTCTCTTTTGTAGAATAAGAGACAGACCCGATCCAACCCAAAAACAAACAGAAACCCCAGAAAATATGAATTCTTTCAGTAGCTCTGGAATTAATTAGTTACACTGACCATTTTGGAAACTGAAGACATTAACATGCTTTGAAAAAGATATTTCTGCTCCATCTAAACTTAGCCAGCACAAGGAAATAAAAACAGCCGGAAGTAAAGTAGGCAGATCACTCCAAGTTGTGTTTCTCCAAGGATGGCCCACAAGTAGAAATCATCTTAGAGGTTGTTGAAACTGTCCATTTCCTGGTTCCCCAATCCAAATTCACTGAAGCCTCAGGAAAATAAAAGCACAGAATGTTACCACATGGGACCATGAACCCGAAAGTGTGGGTCCAGGGGGAAGGTTGAGTGTATATACAATTCACTCATGCAACCTATTTGGATGTCTGAGTTTGCTTTTAATTAAAAAGGGGGATTATTTCTAAACACCTCAGAGAGTCTGAGGGTTGAGAGTCTGAGCTAGGTTATCACCTGAAATATAGTAAGACCTCCATCAGGTTAAATTTTTTAACCTCAAGGATGGTGGAAGGCCTGAGAGACATAAAATCATTAACTTCTCTTCAAGAGACCATGCTAGGAAATTTGAAATGATTAGGAAAATGAAATACGATGTATAACCAACTGATAGTTCAAGATGGGATCTCAACCTCTCTTTGACAGGGGGTATTAGAATGTGGAAAATTGCCTGCAGGCATCGAAAGAAGTGGACCTCCTGGCATTACAGTCTTTTTCTGGGGTGCTCGTGAGGAACAGTTGAAGAGCTATATAATCATTTATTCACCAGATTTAAGACACATTCTTTCTGCACAGAAAACTTGCCTGAAGTCAGGACTTAAAACAAATGTTTTACATGCTACCCTTTAATAGTTAAGACTTTTTGTTAAGTGAGATAGTAAATCTCTTTCTTCTCATCTACTTAGAGTTTGGTCTTCTTTTACTATGGACTGAAAACATCCCAACTGATATATCAAACTTAAGGAAATAATTAGAAACACAGATATAATTTTTGTATAAAGATTGCCATGTTGATTATCATGTCAAAGATGGAAACAATAGCAATCCAATTAGTGTAACTATGACATGACACGAACATTAAAGATACTCTGAATATTCCAAAGAATATTTAATTGGAAAATAGATTATAATATTTTCACAATTTTCAGTTGACACAGAGAGAGACAATTGTTAACATTTTTATATTTATCTCCTTGTTAAATAAAATAAATATATATATATTTAAAAGGATATAAATATAAAAATGCTAATACTTGTTGTCTCTTAATTT
The DNA here is from genome assembly GCF_008692025.1 of Phocoena sinus. NCBI lineage: Eukaryota > Metazoa > Chordata > Mammalia > Artiodactyla > Phocoenidae > Phocoena > Phocoena sinus. The sequence goes on along the minus strand of NC_045779.1, from coordinate 14,187,665 downwards.
TAGATAATTTTAAATTTCTTTCTCATTACCTTTCTAAATGTTCAAAATAACTTACAGTGAATAAGAAGTATTTTATAATCAGGAACACATGTGTATATTTAAAGAAATGCTTCAGGAAATGAAAAACTTTATTTATGACAAGGTAACTGGGAATCCAGTTAAGAGTAGCTGGGATCCTGGAAGGAGAAACTGAAAAATCAGGGATTAATGGCAACATATTCATCATTTTGAATAAAACTAAGGAAAAGATCTGCCCTTCCATGCTGGACATATGATAGGGATTTCCACAATGTTATGTGCTAGGAAGCAAAGCAGAAGGGAGAAAAAGACATATTTAGATGATACCTTTTTTTTTTTTCCTGCAGGGGCATGGGGAGTACCTGTTATTGGAATTCTGCTTGGAAGGATAAGGAAGTAGGCATGAAGACTGTGTGTAGGCTCATGGCCTTGGAGCTTTCAGCAACTGTAACCCCGGGCGTGTGGCTCACCCCCGAGCACAGCCTTCCCACTGCAGTGTTTCCTAGTCCCACATTCTTGATGTCTGAGAGTTACTCTCCTGTCAAAGTGTAACACTGAGCCATGCGCTAGAATCATATACCTCCCTCTCAAAATATTTGACCAACAAAATGGGATTAAAGTTGTGTTGGCAAAGGTGGGTTATAATGATTTTACCTATTGGGAGCTATTCATCTGTATGTTGTTTTTATCATTCCAGATGTTGTTTGTGGAAGGAGAATGTGATTGCTAGCCAAAATCTACATTATGTCATCTGCTCAGTTCTATAAACAGATTACACAAGCTGTACAGACACATGCTGTGGGCTGTGGTTAGCTAATTACGTTTAATGCAAATATGCACATGTATAATTCATTTTAAAGGGATTAATTATAAGTGCTATATTTTAGTTATGAGGGCTTTTGGAAAGACCCCATCATAGAAGTACACTAGAGCCATTTAGCAGCTTTTTAAAATGAATACAAGCCATTTGGAATATTGTATACAAAACTGATTTTTGTGAAAATACTCACTAACTACATTGACTATGAGATAATTTGGCAAAAATGCTAATCTATATTGCCGATAGATTTGGTCCAGGTGTACCTGTTGTCAAAACATAGCGTTTCTATTTTTATTTCAAATCTAGGGTACAGACTGTTTCCAAATACGGTCATCTGACTATTAAATATAAACAATGAAGCATAGCATTTGCCCTGGCAGCAAATAACTGAGCAAATACGTTTGTTCCTTGGGAAAGTAAAAAAAAAAAAAAAATTGCATCATGTCGAACAGATACAATGTTTACATTGTTCACTCAAACTTCTGTTCCCTGTGACACTTTTGCTTGCCCACTCAGTGTCTGTTCTCCCCTTTGCCTGTGGTGATGTCACCTGATTTTGATTGAGGCAGTATGTAGCCAGGTGCAAAATTAAATTTCCTAGCCTCCCTTTTAGCTACAAGTGGTCATGTGATCATCCTGGCCAATGAAGTGAAAGTGGAAGTTTGGGGGAGGGAGTTCTAAAAAAGTTTTTTAAATGAGACTCAATTCCACTTGTATAAACTTTTGTTCTTCCACTTCTTCCTGGCTAAAATGCTGGACGTGGAGAATCCAACCTGTGAATGTGAGACAACAACCGTGCATATGAAATCTGCACCGTGGGCTACTGGGCAGAAAATCGGAAGGAGCCTGCATCACTGATGGTATTACAGGGTCGCCTATACCAGTTCTGAGCAGCCTACCTCTGGGCATCTTGTTTCATGAAAAAAATAAAATCGAGTCACTTGAGTCCCTATAATTTGGGTATCCTGTAAAATGAGGCTAAAATGCATTCCTTCCTGATAGAGGTACCAATTAGGATTGTTAACAGAAGTTTATTGTTTAGTAGAAGTTGTTAAACTCACTTAAAATTGTCCATTCCCAATACATAAAACAAAGAATGTTTGGGTAACTCACAAGTCTAGAGTTCCTCCTTCTCATCACCCAATACATTGCTTCTTTGGCTTTAGGGGAAAGCTTTTTACTTCTGAAGACTATTTTTCCATATTACAGCATTTAGTGCCTTCTTTATAAACCATGGTTTCTTAATATAGATGTTTGTGGATGGGCTTCATGTATCTTAAGTTTGTAGATTTGTTCCAGTATTAGATAAGACATTTTAATACAATGAATTGATGTTTACCATGAAACTGAAAGTGAACGTTCATCTTTTTTTTTCAAATTTTGAATGTTTTAAAATTGAAGTACAATCGATTTACAAAGTTTCAGGTGTACAGCAAAGTAATTCAGTTATATTACATATATATTCTTTTTTAGATTCTTTTCCATTAGAGGTTATTACAAGATATTAAATATAATTCCCTGTGCTATACAGTAGGTCCTTGCTGTTTATTTTATATATAGTAGTGTGTATCTGTTAATCCCAAATTCCTAATGTACAAATTTACAAAAGTAGTATAACATTTATATGTTTGGAATATTGCATTGTCTCCCTTAGTCGCATCTAAAATATATTAAATGAATCATTATTGAGTGAATTACAAAAATATTTAACAGTGATTGCATTGGAAAATAAGTCATACAATGATCATCAGGTCTTAGGGAGACATGGCTACTATAGTTTATGTGATTAAGTTGGAATAAGGTTTATGTTAAAACTATCAGGTAAGTTTTTACAAATTGGTATTTCCAAATACATGAAAAAGGATGGAGACCTCTTTTCTCTCCACTTTTTGCCTATCATCACTTCTGGTACATATGTCTGTACAGATCATAACACATATACTTTTTTTTTTTTTTTGTAATTTACTAATTTTCAGGCATGGGGGGGTTGTCAGTGATTGCATTTTAAAAGAGATGATGGGGCTTCCCTGGTGGCGCAGTGGTTGAGAGTCCGCCTGCCGATGCAGGGGACACGGGTTCGTGCCCCGGTCTGGGAGGATCCCACATGCCGCAGAGCTGCTGGGCCTGTGAGCCATGGCCGCTGAGCCTGCGCGTCCGGAGCCTGTGCTCCGCAACGGGAGAGGCCACAACAGTGAGAGGCCCGCGTACCGCAAAAAAAAAAAAAAAAAAAAAAAAAAAAAAAGAGATGATGTTTAAACAGGGTATTTAAAATTAAGTAATAATTCTAAAATTCAAATGAAGAAGACTAGACCTGTGGGGTATGCGATATTAGGCAAAGGGAACAACATGAACAAAAGCAGTAAGACTGAAACCATTCAAAGATCTGAGGCCTATATCTAGTTCAGAACTGTTGTTGAGAAAAGTCCAATAGGAAAGAGATAGAATAGAATAGTAGACAGGATTTTGAAAGATAACAGATGTTATACATATCAGATTTAGCTTGCCTAAATGTCTTAGGTGTTCAAAATAATATTAGCTTATATAAGAAAGAAGTTTATTTCTCTCACACATAAGTTATTCCCTGAGGAAGCCAGTCTAAGGCAAGCTTGGAAGCTCTGATCATTATCAATTCGAGTTCTCTCCAGCTGCTCCACTGTCTTTAGAATCTCACCTCAGAAGTTCAAAGAGCTAGTCTGGCTCCAACCCTCATATCTACAATCCAGTTATCAGGAAACACAAAGGGATAAATGAAGGACATGCTACCTCCCTTTAAAGATGCTTATCACAAGTGGTACTTGACACTCTTGCTTCCATTCCATTGGCCACAACTGAGGCATACGGTCACAGTGAACTGCAAAGGAAGCTCTGGAATTTAGCCTTCAGTGTGGGTAGCTGTGTGCCTCCTACAAAAGGCGGGGGGGCTCTATTATTAAAGAAAAGGAGAGAATGGATAATTTGAAGACAACCAGTGGTGTCTGGCAGACCAACCAAAGAATCTTAGAATGAATTCCATAACGCATACAGAACAGGCAGCTTTCAGGAGGGTGAAACACAATCAGATTTGTTCTTTGGAAATGCCATGGTGCAAAGGATGGATTCGAGAGTTGCAAGGGGAAAAACGAACCAACCAATTGGTTAAGAGGCCACTGTGATAAGAAATGACACGATGACAGTGGGTAAAGAGAAGAGAGGATGGGTTTCCAAGATAATTCGAGGATACAATTTAAAAGATTTGATACCTGATTATGAGAGGATGAGGAAAAGAGAGGAAGAATGACAATTCCTAGAAAATATAGCCACAGCCAACAGATAAGAAAGAATTCAGAAGTGAACTTCTAGAAATGGCCATAGAGCATCTCAACTGGGCAGAAGTAACCTTTACATTTACAGATCATGCTGGTTGTGCTCTTATGTGTTGATATGAATCTGGGTGCTTTTTCAGAGGAATCTGCAAATTTGCTCAACTTACACGACTTTAATCTCAATAAAGAAAATCTATAATTTTGGCTACTTAACAAAATGGCATAATCTTAATTTACCAGATCTTTCCAGATATGGGAAAACAGAAAATACTAACAAAACTGTCAGAGTTTATCGTATGCCATTTAATTCATACACAATATGTGTCAAGCACTGTGCTAAATTCTCTTACTCAATTTTCCCAACTCCGTAATTTTCCCAATTTTACAAATGAGCAAATGATTCAGAGAAAGTTTATTTAACTGGCCTGCAGTCAAACCAACTTAGTAAGAGACAGAGCTAGTACCTGGGTCTGAACCTGGGTCTGCCCATGCTTTGAACACTCCATCATGCAACGTACACAATGCTTCTGAGGTCATTGTATTTCTGAAATGGAAAGAAAAGAAAAAGTACACTAAAGATCTTCGTAAATGTGACAACACAAGTATTACGTTCTGTAAGGAAAATAGGAAAGATGAGACATTAATAAAATATCCCTCCCTGTTACTTCTCTATTGCAGAAATAATGTTTAATGTTTTACTATTAAATATATTGCTTGGATACACTAAATGACATCACTATATAAAAACAGTAGAAAAACTGGAAACCAAAGATGGGGAGTAGAAAGGTCAACACTCCTGATGTCTATATACAGCACCCTAGTGGCAAACCATGTCTCCTTCCTTTAGTTCTCATTTTTCCTGAGCCAGTCACAGCCTTACTGCTATGGACTGAATTTTTGTGTCCCTCCCAAAGGCATATGTTGAATCTCTAAACTCCATTAGGATGGTATTTGGAGGTAGAGCTTTTGAGTACAGATGACATCATGGAAGTGGAGCCCCTGATGGGACTGGTGCCCATATAAGGGGATTGGAGGACCCAGAGCTCCCTCTCTCTCTGTGCTATGTGAGAACATAATGGGAAGACTGGCCGTCCACAAACCAGGAAAAGGGCCCTCACCAAGAACTGAACCTACTGGCACCTTGACCTTGGACTTCGCAAGGTCAAGGTGCCAGTAGAAATTAATGTTTGTCCTTAAGTCACCCAATTCTAGCAGCCCAAGCTGAATAACACAATAACACAAGTGAAAGTCCTTAGTTATATTCTTAATAATTGGTCCTTAGTTATGTTCTTAATAATTGCAAAGACAAGAAAGTGCAACCCATGTTCATAAAGAAAATTAAGTACATGCAAGAAATCTTAACAATGTAAAATTTTCTTTGTTTTCCTTCAACTCATCTCTCAGGCCATATTGGGTCTATCTCAGGTTGGTACCAGCAAGTTCTTCCCTCCTAGTGTATCACCATCTTTTTTTTCTTCCCCTCTAAAGACCTGCTATTCCATCTATCACTTTACCTTCCCCTACTAGTCCTGTTTGCCTCTTCTTTCTTTGGGGCTCCTGTTCCGGCTGTCAGTTAACCAATTCTGACCAGCCTTCACCTGGGGAGGGGGGAACTGGTGGGAGAGTAGAAGAGAGGAGAGAGGGAGGATGGAGAGGGGGGTTTGTGGTTTCAGATCCTAGGAGGATGGAATGAAGAAATACTGACACTCCAGTTCCTTCCTCAGAATGAAGCACTGCAACCCTTTCTCTTGTTAATATTGATCACCTGAGTTACATCTGTCTCTTTTCACCCTCCAACCAGAGAGAAATTCTCTCAGTCTGGGTTAGAAATCCAGTAGGTTAGGTGGTGGTGGGAGAGACATCTCCAAACTCCCACACTCAATGGTGTGGAAATATCAGGCCATAAATATTCCATAGAGAAAATGTCCTTCCCCTGCTTTGTGAATCTGGGAACCATCCAGAAAATATGAATTTTAGAGGAGCTGTTTCCTTCTAAGAATCCAGGATGAACACTTGGGCAGTTAATTAAGTATGTGTAAGTGTCCAGTTAACACTAGGTGGAGAAGCACCGACTAAATTTTCCTTATAATCTGGAAGAATGCGTTATGTACTCTATAGGTGTGGAGAAATTGTCATCAGAGGCATATTTTCTGATTATTTGCCTGTTATAGTCAATGCCATTCTATACTCAAAACACTCTCATATTCAGAACATTTTATGAGTTCTCTTGCCTGTACTGCAGTATCCCCCAAATGAGCATTTTGTCGCGAGCTTTCAGAACACTATGCAATTCTAGAAGTTACATCGCTACACTAAATGATAGAAGCATTTCTGAACCTTTCTTTCAGATTAAAATTTTTCCTTTAAATGGAATTTTTCTCCTGTTTAATTTGCAATATACATTCTTGAGTCTGGAAATAGCTAGCTGTATATCTACAAATTAATAATAATAATAAAACAAGTAACTTTCATTGAGTCTGTCTCAGGCTTTGTGCTAATCAACCTAAAAATATATTCTCATTTAGCTTCACAATAACCTTAAGAGTTGGGTAATATTTTTCCCATTTTACAGCTAAGTAAATTGAGGCTTAAAGAGTTTAAGATACACATTTGAGACAGTACAGCTATCTGATCCAAAGCCTAACTGTAAACACTATACTTATCTATTTTCCTACAGTCTAATTACGTGAATGCCAAGTTTTGTCCTATGGACCCTAAGGACTAGCACTCCACTTATTCAATACATATTATATACAGAATTTATACTAGCAAATGCTTCTTTAAATTCTGGAATTTTTAGAAATACTTAAAATGGTGGCGATGAGTCACACAGAGAGGCTCTAAGTCGCTGTGCCTTTGTCAAGAGAATTTGTCTCTGAGTAATTAAATGATGGGAAGATCAGTACCAGAAGTTGATCAGAGGAAGAGACATCCTATTGTGGTTTTAGAGGCCCTCCAAACATGTCAGATGTAATTCATATTTCTATTTAGAGCCCCTTTAATGTGTTTTTGTTCTTTCTTTCCTCAGTGACTCTTAAATGGGATAATGAGTTACCACCAATTGTTCATCATGGTGTGTATGGGTCAATTTACTCCTGGATATTTTATCATTTCTAAAGGAGAATGTGATACAGCTCTAGAAAAGTTGTGTCTATAGACATTAAAAAGTGCATGTCGATATATGCTGAAAACTATTTCCCTTATAAACTTATTAATAAGGGAAATTGAACATGATTCAAAGACATGGAAAGATATCCAGTGCTCTTGGATTGGAAGAATTACTATTGTTAAAATGGCCATACAACTCAAAGCAATCTACAGATTTAATGCAATCTCTATTAAAATACACATGACATTTTACACAGAACTAGAACAAATAATCCTAAAATTTATATGGAATCACAAAAGACCCAGAATTGCCAAAGCAGCACTGAGAAAAAAGAACAAAGCTGGAGGCATAACCCTTCCATGTTTTAGACTATAGTACCAAACTACAGTAATTAAAACATCATGGTATTGGCACAAAAACACACATAGATCAATGGAACAGAATAGAGAGCCCAGAAATAAACCCACGAACCTATGGTTAACTGATGTACAACAAAGGAGGCAAGAATATACAATGGAGAAAATATTGTCTCTTCCACAAGTGATATTGGGAAAGCTGGAGAGCTACATGTAAATTAATGAAATTAGAACATTCCTTCACACCATATACAAAAATAAGCTCAAAATGGTTTAATGACCTAAATGTATGCCATGACACCATAAAACTCCTAGAAGAGTACATAGGCAAAACACTCTTTGACATAAATTATAGAAATATTTTCTTAGATCAGTCTCCCAAGGCAAAAGAAATAAAAGGAAAAATAAACAAATGGGACCTAACTAAAACTTAAAAGCTTTTGCACAGCAAAGGAAACCATAAACAAAATGAGAAGGCAACCTATGGAATGGGAGTAAATATTTGCAAATGATGCAACTGACAAGGGATTAATTTCCAAAATATACAAACAGTTTATACAGCTCAATACCAAAAAATCAAACAACCCAATCAAAAAATGGGCAGAAGATCTAAACAGGCACTTCTCCAAAGAAGACATATAGATGGCCAAAAGGCACATGAAAAGATGCTCAACATCAGTAATTATTAGAGAAACGTGAGTCAAAACTACAATGTGGTATGACCTCACATCAGTCAGAATGGTCATCATCAAAAAGTCTGTAAGTAATAAATGCTGGAGAAGGTGTGGAGAAAATGGAACCCTCAGACACTGTTGGTGGGAATGTAAATTGGTGCAGCCACTATGGAGAAGAGTTTGGAGGTTCCTTAAAAAACTAAAAATAGAGTTACCATATGATCCAGCAATCCCACTCCTTGGCATATATCCGGAAAAGACAAAAACTCTAAATCAAAAATATACACGCACCTCAATAGCAAGACATGGAAGCAACCTAAGTGTCCATCAACAGATGAGTGAATAAAGAAGATGTGGTGGGGCTTCCCTGGTGGCGCAGTGGTTGAGAGTCTGCCTGCCGATGCAGGGGACACGGGTTCGTGCCCCGGTCCGGGAGGATCCCATGTGCTGCGGAGCGGCTGGGCCCGTGAGCCATGGCCGCTGAGGCTGCGCGTCCGGAGCCTGTGCTCCGCAACGGGAGAGACCGCAGCAGTGAGAGGCCCGCGTACCGCAAAAAAATAATAATAAAAAAAAAGATATGGTATATATATATATATATATGATGGCCTATTAACCATAAAAAACAATGAAATAATGCCATTTGCAGCAACATGGATGGACCTAGAGATTATCATACTAAGACAGAGAAAGACAGATATCATATGATATCACTTACATGTGGAATCTAAAAAAAAAATGGTACAAATGAACTTATTTACATACCAGAAATAGACTCACAGACATTGAATCACCTTGTTGTATACCTGAAACTTTGTAGATCAACTATGCTTCAATTTAAAAAATAAAATAAATAAATTTACAAGCAATCTTTGAGGGAAAAGCTAACCAGACTATTTAATTAATAATCATTTTACATAAATTAAGATGTGGCAAATTTAACAGCAAAGACATATCATTCCAGTGTTAAACGTGCATGTAAGACAGAAAATTCCCAGTGTTGTTTATTAGTAATTTAATATATAGAGAAATATGGGGCAAAAAGTTTCACTGGATACCTTCATCAGCTGTCTCTCATCATTCTTCTGCTTGATGTTTCTCAGCACATATGGACTCAGATTCTCAGCTACAATGTTAGCTTACATTTTTAATTTATTGCTCAGTAAATGTGTTCTTCGGCTCTTTCATGGGTCTCAGTGGTATGCAGGGATTGTGTAAACTCTATGCCAAGGATGAGATAGCTATACACACAGTTTTTTTTCTCCCTTAAATAAAGTTTACCTCTTTTGCAAATATATTTAAAGTGCAGGAATTAAATGATACAAATCCTATTTACTACTGGAATTTAGCCCTTTAAAACCCTACCTGTGTCTGAGATATTTTGAAAGGCTGAAAGAAAAATCATAGGATGAAAATAATTTTTTTGAAAACAGCTTTAGGAAAGTAAAGTTGGTTAACTATTTAAAAAGTAGCCCTTATATGGAACATCAAATAGAAAAGCAGAAAATAGAGGTGTAAACAATAGAGGTATAAGGAATAGAGGTACAAACAATTAACTTGAAACCTCTTTTTTGTAAGGTACAACTTAAATCTTTAATGGAAAAATTTTTTTCTTGAGCTACTTGCAAAGATACACAGTACACACTCACACCACACACACAGTGGGCTGGGGAGGGGAGTTTGAGTTCATAAGTTTTTTCCTGGTTGATCAATGTTAGTGATTTAAACAAATACTAAACTTGTATCCAGGAACTTTTACAGGGGACTTTTGTGAGTGGCGGGTGTGTGTTTGGCGGGGGGTGGTTATGTGTGAATGTGTGACTGTATGTGATATTTTTACACATTCTTTTTTAAAACATTAAGCTTTTAACCCAGTTATTTCATGCGTTTATTGTGAATTTTCTAAATTCTTAACTGAAAACATTTTAATATATGTTTTAGATCATTTTGAACTAAATAGTAATTTACTGGTAGTTTAAATCTATTTTGCTCACTGGTTGGATTGCTAGAATCTCTTAATGGCATTTTAAATCTGGAGCATCATGTTATGTTTTTATCCCACTAGGTTTACAATAGCCTGTAAAACCATTATTACAGAATCTCACAGTTTTCTTCTTTCCCATTTGTCTTATATACCATTAGCCTTACTTTCCAATTATGAATCTATTTTATGAGTATATAACCTTTATATTGAATGGCAATATTTAACTCACATAATTCACAGAATCACAAGTAATATTTTACAGTGCCAGTTTAATTACAAGACCAAGATACACAATTCTTAATTACGGGTGAGTACTATATAATACATTCTTTAGTCTTAAAGGACAATGCCAGAATTCTTTTTTTCTTGTGTTCCTAGAACATTTATACTTACTTTTGATTTTATTCCTTTTAGCAAAAGAATAAGAAAATTCTATATTTCTTGTTTTAAATATCCAAGTAGAATGAAACTATGAAGCTGGAAAGGGTACATAAAAATATTTTTGTTCTCTTTTAAAATTTAACAAAAACTAGAGAAATAGTTGAGTGTGAATGACTCCAGATAATCTGTTAATATTTGAGCATGAATAAGTCGGCCCCAAATTCAAAGGCAGTGAGGTGACCTAAAATCAATAATATCTGTGTAACTTAGAATCTAATTAAAATAAAACATTATCAACTTTATTGAGAGGCAACTGTAGGCTTTAAGAAGAGTACCAGAATTTGAATTACAGAACTTGAATACATGAGTGAGTTGGGAAATTTGTTAGTTAATCCAGAAACAAGAAACTATATGAAGTCCTTAGCACGTGGAGTGGAGAGAACGTAATTTCAAGCTCTGTTTCTTCCTCTTACTAATACCTATGTTGGATATGTTTCTCTCCAGAACTAACTAACTAAATAACTAACTGACTGACTAACTCTTTGAAACACTTTCTGCACATGAATTCTGGGATACCACGTGCTTCTACCACATTGACTAATCCTCAGTGCTCAAATCAAATGTTTGATTTGAAATGTCCTTTTCCTGGGCTTTTCCCTGGGCTTTCATCTATATTTTCCCTACATGATATCATGTGATCCCAAGTCTTCAACTACTATCCATCAGCTGATGACTCCCAAATTTATATCTCTAGCTCTAACTGCTCTTTCAATTTTAGAATTATATAGTCAACAGCTGTCTTGGAATATCCACATGAATATATAATTGGCATCTTTATTACCCTGTCAAAATAAAAGTCTTGACTTTCCACCCCAATTTGGTCCATTGATATATAAATAAATCATACCACAATCTAGCCAAGTATATAAACCAGAAGCCCATAGCTCATCCTTGATTCCTTCTTTTTCCCCATTTCCCAAAGTTCACTCTGTCAGCAAATCCTATCCGTCTTATGTCCAAACTCTATCTTAAGTCCACCTACTCCTCTCTGCTTCTGCTGTTACCCCCCTGTCCCAACCACCATTATCTCCCTCCAGGACCACTGCAATATCCTCCTCACTGGACTCCTGATTCCTGAATTTGACTCTGTGCAAACCACTCACTGCAAAGCCACCACTCTCCTTCTAAAACCACATGAATGACTTCCCACTGTATTTGTAATAAGCAAATCCATTGGTGTGGCTTATTGGCCCTACATGAATTGCCCTGCTTACCTCTCAGACTTCATCTGTCCTCACTCTCTTTCTGTGTCTTATTCTTGTCATACTGACTTTTTGTTTTCATATCCATGCCATACTTTGGGACTTGCCCTGACTCTTTCTTTGGCTGGTTCATTCTTAGTCTTTGGATCTCTGTTCCAATGTCACCATTGCAGAGACCTTTCTTGAACACTCCATCTAAAGTATTTATTCAGATGATTTAGTTTTCTCTATTTTAACTACCTTTCTATTTCCTTCAAAAATTTGTCATAATCCATAAGGATCTTATGGTTTGATTTTTTCACTTGTTCATTATATTTCTACCTTCCCCAGAATGTACGTCTTCTGAGGGCAGTAACCCTACTTATATGGCCGACTCTTCCACTCTACTGAGAATTTCCTGGAATATAGTAGGGAATAAATATTTACTTAGTCATTACAACCTTAATTAATTCATCAGCTGAGAGGAAGAAGTGCTTATGTCCTCGTGTTCTTGGGAACGTGAAATAAGACAATGTAGGTATTATCACAGGATATAAAACTTGGAATATTACACACAAACAAAAGACCCAAGAGCAAGCAGCCATTATCAACCCCAATCAAACGTGGTATCCATAGATCCTAGGGTTGGCCCATAACGGTATAGGTTATGGCTTGGCAAACTATGGGTAAGAAAGATTTTTACATTTTTAAATGGTTGAAAAGAAAAGAAAAATAATATTTTATGATACATGAAATTTATGTGATATTACATTTTAGTGCTATAAAGTTTTTGTGGAACAGGGACACTTTTAGGTAGGCACGTGTTATTTACATATTGTCTGTGGTGCTTTCTTGCTACAACAGCAGGGTTGAGTAGTTGTGATAAAAACCCTATGACCAAGAACAGCTTGTCGTGTGAGAATAGATTATATCAATTCATACCTATTTCTCTACGATATAGATTACTTTATCTTCATTTTGTTGATATAGGAACCTAACTTAAATAATGAAATCCGAGCTTTCCTCTTATTCTAGGGCCCAGTCTGTCTCTCTGTCATTTAATTTGATTTTTACAACAATCGTATAAAACATAACATTACTAAAAGGTCATAAATCTCATAAAACACAAAGCCAGATTTTAACCTCTGATCTCTGCCTCCAAAGCGTCTTCTCTTTTCACTATGTTATTACTGACTCTTTCATGATTGCCTATTGTGAGTGCTACTATCCAACTTATTTTTCCCATTCATAGACTTGGAGACAGGTTTCCTACAAGCTGGCTGTTAACTCTCATGACATTCTTAGCAATTTAACTCGATACATTAAGAAAATCACTAAAGATCTTGCAGTGGTATAAAGGAGCCAACAATAATAGGCTATGCATCAGATAAATACATGGAAAGCCTTAAAAAAAATCCTTAGAGAACAACCCAATTAACCCAACGGCTCAGACTAACAGCCTGCATTAAGCAGCTTGACCATCTAAGATTTTCACTGGTTTAAAAGACGAAAATTGCCACCTGTGCCTACTTCTCGGGTAGCGCAACTGCCAAAGGTTTACATAGTCAAGCAGTAGAAAATGGTTTTGAAAATGTTTTTAAAATAAAAATTAAAAATGAAATATCAGTTTATCTTCTAGAAGCTAAGGAACTTGAATATCCTAAACTTTGCTCTTTCCTCTTCTGGCCCAGATTAAATCATCTCAGTGAAGCTTTTCTGGCCAACCCGCACCCCACTTACCCCCGGTGTCCATAGGCCCCACATCTGATATGCTTCTAAGGCCCCATGTGCATGCAAGTGGATGTGTTTGTTTGCAAGTCCATTTCCCCTACTCAGCACCTCGAGGGCTAATCCATCTTCTATGTATCTCTATAATTTATACATATAGGACAATGGCTAACATCTAATGCTTTATAAATGTATTTTGTTTATTCAGGTAAACCACCCCAGTAGTAGTGACCTAAAGCAATGTTGTTTATAACTTCACTTTGTCGGGTGACAGATAAACACTCAGAGAAAGTTGAAACAGACTGACTACAAGCAGAGATGAGCTGAGCAGGGCTGTAAAGGCAGACGGAAAGACAACTTCAAATCACTCTAGATAGATGTTATGGGTGGAAGTGTCGCCTCAAAAAAGATATGTTGAAGTCCTAAACCCACGACCTCAGAATGTGATCTTATTCAGAAAGAATGTTGTTGCAGATGTAGTTAGTTAAGATGAGGTCGTAGGGAGTAAGGTGGGCCCCTAGTCCAATGTGACTGATGCCCTTATCAGAAGGCAGAGATGGAGACACAAATGGAGGAAGCCAGGTGAAGATAATGGCAGAGAGGAGAGTGATAGAGCTGAAAGCAAAGGAATGTCAACTGTCTGCAAAACCACCGGAAGGAAAGATGCCTCTACACATTTCAGAAGGAGCGTGCCCCTGCCAACACCTTGACTTTGGACCGATTGCTTCCATAACTGTTAGACAATAAAATTCTGTTGTTTTAAGCCCCCCAGTTTGTGGTACTTTGTTATGGCAGCCCCAGAAAACTAAAACTGTAGGAATGGATAACAAACAAAGGAAACTAGGGGGAGAAAAGCCCGTAATACACTCTATGTTGAATAATAATGTTAATATCAATAGAAGGACTGTCATTGTTGGAGAACTTCCTATGATCCGACACTGCCTTACATACATTATATTAATCAATTCCCTCAACAGTCCCATGGGATTGATATTACCAGCGCTGTGCAGCTGGTAATAACTGACTCTTGTGGAGCTGGGAGGAGAGGGAAGGAAGCTCTGATCTGAGCACTGCCAGTTGCTATGGTGTGACTCTTCCTCCCATGGCCCACTGCGAGCTGCCACAGTGACACCAACCAGATCACAAAATTCCTGAAAATCGAACACACACTCTCAAGTGTCAGTGTGAATTGGCTCCATCACTGGATATCATTAACCCTGTTTAATTGATGAGTAAAATAAGTTTGAGAAGATGAAACAACTTGCCCAAGAGCATCAGAGTGTCCAAGGTGACAGCCCAATGGGAAACTAGACAGAACTGGCAGTAGAGATGAGCTCTGCTAAATCACAGATTCAGCCAGAGACTGTGACATCATACAATTTTGTGCGAGGGATTTGCATAGTCTTATTCTCAGCAGCATCATTTTTATCACAAACCCAGTTGTATGATCACGGATATACGTAGTAATGTACATTTTGCTTTTCTATGGATAAGTACAGAGAACTCATAACTCATCTAAAAAGAGGAAAATAAACGTCTGTTGCTGAACAATGGTGATACACTATACTGGGCAGGATCTGGCAAGGTCGAGGAAAATCAGCTTCAATCCTTCTGGCAAGACTTCAGCTCTGTCCAGATTTTTTTATTCTATCTTCACAAACTTCCTAGAGTTGGCAGCGCTACTCCATACAAAAGCAGATATTGACTTAGCATAACAGCATCAGAGGGGTGTGATTACATCCTTTGCAACCTCTCATCTATGGTTTCAGCCACACATTGGACCTTTGAGAATTACAGCATTGTGAAGTGATTTGGGCTGGACAGTAAATGCTGTCATCACGTCTCCATTGTCCCATCTACCCTGACAAATATATACTTTAAAATGGCGTGGTTGTTAACACTGCTTCAAGAAAGGTCCCAAGATCCCCTGCCATCCAACTGCTGTCCCTGTGAAACCCCCTTTCAACTGTCATAGAATTTGTAAAACAACCATTGATTTGGCATTGAGCCTGTATCTTAGGGAGTAAAACATTTTGATACAGGATAAAATTAAGTCTTCTATTGGATACCAACTACTGGCTCATTTAAAACTTATTCCTACAGCATCAAATCAACTTGCTCTATCTCAGTGAGGAGTGCTTGAAAAAAAAAACAAACAATGAGGAAGTAATTTTTCAGAAGCTACCATTTCTTTTTCTTTCTTTTCATTAGAAAGTCTGGTGCAGGAATTTTACATGTATTTGCTATGTTTATTAGAATCTGGGAACCATCTATTATATTACTACATTTAATTTCTAAGTTTAATGATAAAAGTACTATAAACGCCTTGAAGATCAGTGTATATGTTACCATACATGGTTAATTTTCCGGTTCAGGCAAGATTCATCAGAAAACCTAAAAGAAACCCTCCATGAATCATCAGGAGGATAAATGGATTCAAAACCTTTAAGTTTTAATGGACGTCCAAATAAACCCTTGGCTTCAAAATGCAAATTTCCAACTTCTTCTGATACAGATTCAGATCTCTGAACCATCAATGACAATTAGAGAGAGGAGAAGAATTTAAATTGTACGACTGTCAGAAGGAGAATGGTAAGCAGGTTTCACAAGTTTATTCTAGTTTGTACAGAAAGATCAAATGATGAGGTCCCTAACCACATTAGGTAATGAGGAAAATAGAATAACATGATTTGTCCTTTGCTGTAATCACTATCTTTTGTAGCAAGCACTGCAAGGGGACCCATGAAGATAATGGGCCCAGGTTACACTAGCTGGACCTGCAGAGGGTGCCCTGTGCTCTGAGAAAGAAGGCTTCTCACAGAAGCTCTAGAAAGCTCACCTCAGCCAATTCCTGTCTTTCCTACCACTTCATAATTTGTAATTAAATGCATGCTTTTGTTAGTTTTCCCTTCTCCATCCTCCTCCTTAAAGTATGTCTCATTCATCTTTGCAGAGCTAACACGCTCCATGGAGCCATGCATCTTCAGATAAATGAAGAATTGAAGCTTTCCAAGAACACTGACCTAGATGAGAATGTCGCTGTTACCCTTTGTGGGAATAATTGTCTATTTCTTCTAAAATGCTGACAGCCATTTTTATTAAGCCAGCAGTTGTGCTTTATCTTATTTGATTCTCAAAACTAACCTCTGTGACAGCTATACTTTCCCCCCTAATCCTAAGAATAATCTAAAGCTTGTACCTATAGAACTCTCTGTATTAGTGATTCCATAATAAATAATAATATGTAGGGGCTTCCCTGGTGGCGCAGTGGTTGAGAGTCCGCCTGCCGATGCAGGGGACACGGGTTCGTGCGCCGGTCCGGGAAGATCCCACATGCCGTGGAGCGGCTGGGCCCATGAGCCATGGCCGCTGAGCCTGTGTATCAGGAGCCTGTGCTCCACAACGGGAGAGGCCACAACAGTGAGAGGCCCGCGTACCGCAAAAAAAAAAAAAAAAAAAAAAGTAACATGTGGGCATCATTTTTAAGAGTTTTGACTCTGGAATTAAGTCACGGCTCTGTCCCTCCCTAACATATGGCCTTGGACAGGTTAACTCTCTTAGTCCTCATCCTTCCCACCTATAAAATATGGAAAGTAAGTATCTATCTCATTGGTATTTCATTTACTAAAAGAAGTAAAGCTATTGAACACTTAATAGACTGTACCTGGCACTGGGGCAAAGTAAGTGCCAATACATGGCATTATTCTCTATTTAATATCTGCAGTTCTCAATTAAAAATAACTTCTCATTTCCTCAAAGTAATTTTTCCTCTGACTGCTTAACAGGGAGGTGACTTCTTACTCATCAGTGCTTTGTGTGTTGCTGGAAGAACTGAATGCTGCATTTGTGAAAAGCCACGAAAACTTAGGCTCAACAATGCAACAGCCTGAAAAGGAGATTCAGGAAGACACATTCACCCTGAGCCCTGTACAGAGGAATTCACCCAATTCTTCGTCATTCTTGAAACTGGGGCTGGGCATCAGAGACTATTCAACTCTCTTCATTTTCAGAAGTAAGCAGCTCCAGTGTACGCAGTTAGAGAACTAAAACAGTTAGCTGTCAAACAATATCGCCATATCGGTTGGCAAGACATACAACCATCACAAAGGATGAACAATCAACCTTTGTCTGAAAGGTACAGGTTGCCACCAGGGATTAAGCTGGTTCCAAAGGTTATGGTTTCAGAGGGATTAGTTCAGTGTTTAGGTCCTTATTGCTGTGAAAGTACCTGGTCATGTATAGCATTTTTTTAAAATGTTGTGAAGCATTTGAGGGTCGTCTTCTTTGCGTATTAGTGGGTTATCTGCTCCGCCCAAGAAAAACACCTCTTCCAGCTAAGGAAGTACATCCGGGGTCAAGCTCGGAATGGCTTTCTGTTTAAACACAATCACCTCTGAAAAAAGCCAAGTTTTATTCTTGCACCAAAACAGATGTTTATGGGTGAAGAAGGGGGTGTTATGAGAAGACAGAAGGGGAAGGGAAGTTTGGGAAAGAGATGCTTTTAATGCAGCAAATGGCCATGGTTTTGTGGCCTGCATTCCTTTGACATCTCCTGCCCAGACATCCCATGACCTATAGTCATTCCTTTTATGTTGATGTCATCCTAACCAGAAGCCAGATCTTGATTTGCTTTATAAAATGTATCCGGCTGCAGTTGTCCCTGCCAGGAACCACAGTTTCCATTTTGTTTTTGAACTCGGTGGATCTCTTATTGTACTTTCCTTTCCAGGATTACCCCGATTTGACAAATCATGAATTCTCATTTGAAGTTTTGACCAAAGAGAGAGTGTTGGAACAGTTCAGTTCAGCTGTCTACAAAGTTATGATCAATCTACTATAAAGCCTGCCAGCAATTTATATGCTTTTAAAATCATGTTTAGCCTAGGACCATATGGAAAGGGCTATGCGTGTATAAGGGAATATTTTATCTTTTGCCTTTGTTCAAGGTACTTTAAATGCTCACTGCAAACCCACATTTGGGAAAATAAACAGCATTGTTGCTGTCTTTGACACAGCACTTACTCTCACAGTAAAAGTATCTCAAAGGACACTCTATTAAATGAAACGAGGTTTATGCTCATTTGGCATTTCCAGAAAGGTTATTATACAGTTGTGAGGTTCCCTTGACATCCTTAGTCAATTAATCTTAATTACCTTTACCAGTTCAGGATATCATCTATAAAAATATCTGGTTTAAATGAATCATAGCTCACCTGACGTTCATTTTCATTAGGCAATGATGTAGATATTGCTTCTTGATAGAACACGTAGTTTCTGTGACTTATGATTAAACTGATGACTTCTCTGTGGCCTTGTTTGCTTTACAGAACCCAAAACTGATACAGTTTCATCTTTTCTTAATTGACAGGAGAACCATGGTGTTTTTGCAGCACTCAGCCATAAGTTGTTTAGTTTTGGGGTGCCCTCATGAGGGTCAGGTCTCATAATTTTTTAAAACTTTATTAACAGGTGTTAGAACAATCAAAGCTGGAAGAGGGGTTAAAATTTTCCAGCAATTTGTTTTCCCTAAAGGTAACCATTCATTTGTTTTGAGAAAGTTACCCAAACCAACGTGTTAAATATTTAAATAAACAATTTTTTTTTAAGTACATCTTTTCTGGAGGGGAGAAGGGATAGCTATTAACCTAAATGCAGATGTTTTAGCATGAGTAGTTTACTGTTCTCTTTGGTAGCAAAAATTATTGTATGTGGTTGAAAGGAAATCATTTCATTGAGTAACATTTTGCTTTCTGGGGTGCAGGGGTAGAGTGTAGAGGGTGGGGATAAGAAATGTTTCCTGGGTGTAAATCCATAGATCGCAAGTATGACTACAGGTCAGAAACACCTAGGGAGCTTATAAAACACCTCAAAGTCCAGACCCCACCTTGGAGGCTATGAACTCTTGGGTCTGAGTGACTGTGAATGACTAGAAGTCTAGATACTAACAGACCAAGGAAATGGCCTGAGGAGGCACTGCTCGGACGAGAGAGCTGTTAGAGTTTCCCACATGAATTGCCAATGCACCCAGGAGAATGGCCCAGGGGGTAAGAGCCAGCACCCTGAATTTCAACTAACCTCTTAGTCACCTGCCCCATCAACTCTAAACCAATAGCAGCTGCTTTCCTTTAGAACAAAATTGAAATGCTAATAGTAAGATGGCTCTTCTAATCACTGAAATGAGACTGTTCGGGTGACCGAAAGGAACCAGAAAAGCCAAGGACCTCTCTGAAACTTCACCTATGGAGAACGTGACCACTAGGATGTTAGCTCTTAGAGCAGAGTTACTTATTCATTTATTTTTCCGTTGAACACGGAGCAAGAAAATCTGCCCTCATTCCAGTATCCAACGGGACTTTTTAAAGAACCAACTAGATGTCTACAGAAGCTGAGACACGGTGGTGTTTTCTCATCAAAGCAAGCAAAACCCGGCCGTATTAGGACCTGGTGTTTGGCTGCATCAAAATCGGTGTATTATTGGATAAAACTTTCAGGAAATTCCCTGGTGAGAAGAGAGACATTGGAAGCCAGAAAAAAGGCAGCCTTAGGGCACTGGGGAAAGCACTGATGGAGACTGTGACGGCAGGTACCAAGGGTCAAAGATAAACAAGCAACCAACTAAATAAATCAATGTGATGGTCGGTCAAAGACAAAATGCCCAAGAAGCGGAGTCAGGATTACTCCCCCAGAGAGACATGTGCTCGGTTCAATGATATTATCATTCTGTTTAAAAAATTATTGGACTCATGTTCTACAATTTTGAAATATACAGAAGTTTATGCCTAATTTTTGTTTTTAAGACAAATATTGCATTTGATTGGAAACATGGAAAACCTAATATAATTTTTTCTCTTCTAGCATGTGCCATTTGGGGTAGTTTATTTTGATTTTCATTTCAGTTCCTGAAGGCCTTTAGAATGTCTAGAATCAGGGAAAGGTAACCTTTGTAAATGGGATGAAATCAATAGTAATGCCATAGACAACTTCAAGTGCTGGGTTAATTTTTTAAGGCTGATTTATAAGGAAAGGCTGAAATCTGGAGAAGCCCAGGAAGTTAGGGTCATCACATCACTCAAAATTTTTCCATTTCCTTGAGGGTGAAGGAAGATAACACGGGCCCAGAAATGGCAGATATAACAGTTTCAGACAAGAGATGAGTGTTTTTCCTGTCCAAGACTTAAGTGTCTCCCCTTCTGTCCTTTGTAATAACGCAGTGAATTATAATTTCAGGGGAGTAATGAGTGGTAGCAGCTAAAGCACCTGAAGCATGTAGTGACAGTGTTATTAACAAGGAAATTGACTGGTCCAAGACAGTCTGGTCAAACAACACCCCCTCCCTGCCCCTCACCCTAAAGAGAAGTGTATGTTTCAAAACCTTTTTGTTTTGTGGAATTTCAAATATTTCCTCCTAATTACCAGGGCGTCCACATTATTATTACTGCATTAACATTATTTACATTCATGATTTTTTTTTCTTGCTCTCCATGTAGCTCAAGGTGATTTAGTAACTTTAAATTAGCCAAAGCTAATAATCTAAAATAGCAACAGGAGGACATGGTAACCCAGCTGTTCCTCGTTCCTGAGGGAATATGGAAGCATATTTCAATTTTCTTTCCTCTTGAAGTTTGGGGGGGTTATGGAAAATTGCAAGGATGCTTCGGTCTTTTATGGTTCTAATTCTAGCAATATCTGTAGGCCCCATCTTGCAGCTCTTAGCAGCATTAAGACCAGAAATCTACCTTCACTTCCAGAGTCTCAGTGAACTGCTAGAATAGTGGAACCAACTTCTCTGTTTTACGGTGGGATTGGGCGTGTTCTTACCTCTGCCCACCCGACAGCAGACAGAGACGCTTGAAGCGGTGGGAAGGGTGGCAGGCAGGACTCAGGGAACATGGGTTCTAGTCATCTCCAAAGGGGGGCCTGTGATGCTGCAGGCATATAGCTTCAGCTCTCCTACTGCTATTTTTATGATGGGTGAAAATGACCGATTGGGTAAATATTAAATATCCATTTACTTTTCCAGGAATTTTGATGGCTGCTCAAGACAATCAAAATATTCCTAGAACGTGCTATCTCCTCTTCCTCCCTGTGCTCGGCTTTGTCTCATAAAATTCCTCTAGTTATTAGAGAACTCTTATTTTACTTACCTGATATGCCTACTCAGAGCTGGAAAGTACAGCATTTCACCACCATTTAAATCTACTCAGGGGAAGTGCTAGGAAAAAGCTTTTGTCAAGGGAAGTGGTGAAAAGCTTGATTCAGGCTTGGGAATAAACCACGTTTTCCATTTCAGTTTTGCAAATTTTTAATCCCAGAAAGAGTCCTATGACTATTTCTCAAACTGTTCAGAGCTGGTAGGGAATAAGAAGGATGATTCATTAGCATTCTCCCGAACCAAAAATGACAATAGAATGTTTATGCTGGCCTTTTTGCTTTAGGTCTGTTCCTTTCCCTTCTCAAGGACCAAACCATATCCCTGGTTAGTCATTTTACAAATACAAGACATGAATCCAAAAGTGAGCTGGGTTGAATTGTCATAGACCCAGCAGGGCAAATTTAATATCTTTCTAGAACAACACCAAGGGATGTGTATCTCCTTACTGACGATTGAGTGCTACTGTCTCCGTATATGTAGAAGAAACTTACTATAGAGTCATAGAAGTCTAAGAAATACTCAGAGAATTAGAGGATCTATTGGAGTCTATTATTATCTAATAAGGTCTCAAATCTTTATTTTTTAATAAGAAACTCATTTGACTAACAAAGTAGGTTAATGTAATATATATTACTTGCATACCCTAAGATTTCGCTGGGGACATAGAGTCCGAAATTATTTTGAAAATCTAGTTTGTATTGCTAAATGGTAGGGTTTTTTTTCTACTATATATATAGATATATATTTTTTCAAATACTACCAGCAATTAAAATGTTTTATAAATGATCTAAGAGAGCACTCAAGAAAGTTTCAGACTCCTAGAAAGAAATGGATTTTCAAAATAACATCAATCATATGCTTAAGATCTTTTTTGTATTAGGCTTTAAAAATGTTCCAGTACATATTGTTCCCTAATATCTTCGATGATCTCCAATTGGTGGTTACATCTTTGTTTCTTCTGTTTTCTATTAGTGAAAAATGTGGAAAGAAGAGATAAAACCAAGAGGAAGAAATTTCAAATGCAACGGACAAACTGTATAGAAGATCTTCAGGGTATAACAGCTTTAAACTGTTAATAGGCACCATGCCACCGAGATCAAACAATGTTTAACAGTAACAGCATCTCTAATTCAGAAATTTTTGTGCTTAGAAACTTCAAGGAAAAAAAAAAGCTTTTCATTCGCGGAGTTGAGCGTTTCAACAGGAAACGGGAGTTCAGCCACTAGAAAAGCACTTTTTTTTTCCTGACACAAATTTTGCCATTGTCCCTTGATTGACATCCATCCCACTGTCTATAAACAATCTACCGGTTGCCCCAAATCACCATTCGGTTCCCCATCCAGCATTTCAACATTGAGTGGTTTTGCGCTCAATAAAATTCCTTTTCATTTCGCCCTAGGTTGCCATGTCTCTTCAAACAGAGACAGAAAAGCCATGGTCTGGGTCAGACAGATTTTAATTTTCAGTCCTCATCCATTTGGGGGAACTAGACACAGCAAACAGACTCTCCTCCAAAACCTAGCAACCTGGAGTTTAAACAGCCAATGCATCTGAGTCCCGGGATGGGGCCCTGGACCTGTTCACACATGAATAAAGAAGATTAAGATTTTCTTTCAAAGACGTGAGGCCTTTTTGACAGCCAGTGTCAACAGCGCTGTCTGCTTTCAATGTGAACCAGTCTTCCAGGCCCGATTCCCACAGGGAGGTCCCGCTGATTTGCATATGCTCCACTCTGTGGCTCCGTGTCAGCATTTAATTGAAGAATAAGGGTGTAAAGTTTTGCAAACTCTTACTTATCCACAAAGAAAGGCTAACTTACAGGAATTGTTGAAAGAAAATACCAGTGAACATGAACACCCACAGGGAGCATTTAAAACGTGGAGAACAGAGCAGGGAGAGGAACAGCGGTGATTTCTATTGTCTAATTGCGGAGACGTTAACAAAAGCCTTGTAGTCAAAATACATGTTTTGAAGTCACAAAAATCAGCTCTGCCCCTACAAAGAAAAAAGGCGGGGGGGGCATAGCTTTTCTTTCCAAATAGGGTTATGAAATTGTACTAGAGAATAGACATTTATCCTGAAAACATTTGACAAATACTGTTCGCTTCAATAAATAGTTCAGGGGAAAATCCTTATCCACAGATATTACTGAAATGTTAAACATGACTTCTTTGCACGTAGCACTTACTAATGTGAAGTGAAGTAAACGAGGGCTTTATTAAATAGTAAGTTTCATATACCTTACGTATGCTTAATAAGAGCTAAGAGGGAAAAAAAAAAGTCATGTCTACAAATGCTAGTTTCACCAATTTAGTTATCCCACTTCACTGACAAGTTCACTTAAACATGTTAAAATATGGACCGTTTCTGCTTTGAAATTATATACTCCTATTAATGTACATGTGTGGAATTATTTGGGGATGAGTAAGAATTGCTGAGTTACACCAATTTAAAAGAACATAGCTGTTTTTGATTATGCGACAAATGTTTATGCAATTTGATGTCAACTGTTTATTCTTCAAGGCTGGATAAGAGTATAAAACCCAAAATGTGCTACCCACGTATATAGATGCCGTGTTTCCTCACCAATGGCACGTGCACATTGGCTTGCTTTTCCAGTTGTGCTGAAAGGATCAACACTGATCTGTCCATCTTCATTCATTTATTAAATACTTATTTATTGATCACCTACTGTTTACCAGGTATCTGGGAGGGAACTGGACGTAGAGGCTGCATTGTCCTGGAACCAAGCTCCTATAGACTTGGGAGATCCCAGTGTGCACATCTCTTCCCAACTCTGTGTTTGGTGTCATCACGTTGGTAACTTGAAATTGGCTAAAATGGGAGTATTTATAGCACAGCAATCAGCAACCCTACATATCAGGGCTTGTGTTTTCAATCAGTTATCAAATGTTCACTGGCATATCACTGGATAGAGGGATAAGTAAAATTGAAAAGGTTCCTGCCTTCCTAGATCCTCCAGCCTGGTGTTGCCTAGTTACCATTATCCAGAGATAATGGTGCATTTGTGGTAATAGACCAGGGAGAAAATATAAAGGGATCGAGTCTAAAGATTTGCTTACTGAGATTTCAGCAGACTTGGTACAAGGCAAGAATGTCTGCAAGCAAGGATCAGAGCTGGACAAAATGGCAGGAACTGGGGGGTCAAATCAAGGCTTGGACCCTTCGAAACCATGGTAAAACCTAAGCTCCAGTAAATTCTCAATTTATGAGACAAGCACAGAGAATGAAGGAACATCAGGTCCGAGCCATCGAAGGTGTCTTTCGAGCTGAAGTCTAAACCTGCATTAAGTCGATGTTTTCTGATCACTCCCATACCTCACACATACTCCGCTGCAAATTAACTGCCTTTTATCATTTTCTTGATAGAAAGAGATGCTCTAGGGCAGTCGTTCTCAAACTTTGATGTATCTTAGAATCACATGGAGGCCTTGTTAGACCACAGACGGCAGGCTCTTGGCCCCAGAGGTTTGGGGTGGGACCCAGGGAGTTCACATTTCTAACTTGCTATTAGGTGATGATGCTGCCGCTGGTTGGGGGGTGACACTTGGAGAACCACTATTCCACTTTCTAGAATTGAATCAAACATCCCAACGTCACCTGTTTCAGAAGAGCAATGATCCACGCACCGCTCTGGGGGCATGAACTGCTTCTCATTCATGCAGGAGACTCATTAATGGCTATAAAAATCCTCCCTAGCTACATGGGAGCATTAGATATAGTTAATTACTGCACTTTAATATGTTCCTTCTGCAACAACCCTTGGTCTTCATGGGGAATGCTATTTGGAAGATATCTGCAGAATCTTTTGAACTTGACAGATAATAAACACTTAGGTACTATATAAAATATAGCAATTTACACGCAAAATACTTTCCTGCTAGAGCAGTGACCGCAACAGACATTCTTGTGCATACGCATCACTGATTATCATCCGGAGGAAGCGGACCGCATGTGAATTCAACCGGTCAGGTCTCAGCAATGCTCTCTCTCCAGGTCACCTCCCAGAGCTGTATTTTAATACCAGCCGTGAGAACACACACACACAAATCAACTCTATGCCTAGCCATTGCAACATAGATCATTTAAAAAGCAGATAAATAATTAATGAAAAATGATTTGGAAATACTCATTTCACGACCCGGAAAGAGCAATTTCACAAGATTATGCAAAAGGACAGAGCAACCTCTGCTAATATGCTCTTACATCTTTCCCTCACACCAGCCCTGACTATGTTCTAGTAAATTCAGTTCAGTGGTCAAAGAGTTGGTTTTCAGTCCAATGTGACCTCGTTTGTAGGAAGAGTAGGTGACTCTCAACGTTGTTCATTTGATTGGTTATGAGAGCCCATTACCCAGGTAGAAGCCCACTGCCCACCACTCCACCATCATAGCTGACTCATTTGGACCTTCAAGGTCGATTCGTCTTCAGAAGTAGTCTTCATCTTCCTCTGTGAATGCCCTCTGTGAGGACACAGCTTAAAGTGGGATATCGGCTCAAATACACACATCACCTGCCTCACGAAGCTAGCACTTTCTGCCCGGAAACCGAGTCTTTGTATCTCTACTGATCTGTGCCAAATGACTGCTGACCATTAACCAAATTTTTTCTTCCTCAAAGAAAATATACTTTTACTGAAATCAACTGCAAAGCAAATCACATATGATATCTGAAAAGACTGACTTTTACATGGTGTTATTTAAAAATCTCTGAGTCTATCTTGGATGTTATGGAAAGCACAGTAAGTAAACTGAAGGAAAAAGAGGAGAGAGAAGTCTGTTAACTGGAGATAAACAAAGACGGAAAAGGGCAACTGGGTTTACAAGAGTTAACATTGAGAGCATCAAAGAACTTCCTCTTAAGTTATACTGTACACAAAATTGATGCCAAATCTTTATAAATATCTGTGTAACAGATGCTGCCTGAGAAATATTTAGAGTCAGAACCAGGTGTGCTATTCTATTCATACTTTAACGAACCCACCATCGACATAAAATACATGATAAAATGTCTTACAGCTTCAGTTTCATTGGGGTTCATTTTAACTTAGGTTAGCTTGAGAAAATTAGAACAAGCAGTTATTTATGTCATGAACATGTATAGAATTTC
The DNA here is from genome assembly GCF_008692025.1 of Phocoena sinus. NCBI lineage: Eukaryota > Metazoa > Chordata > Mammalia > Artiodactyla > Phocoenidae > Phocoena > Phocoena sinus. The sequence continues at coordinate 14,160,773 of NC_045779.1, read as the reverse complement.
ATGAATGAAATTTTAATTGATAACATGTTTTTTGTCCAGTTCCCATCATTTCATACTTTTCACGAACAGAGGTCAATTTATATTCTAATTTACTGAAATAAACATGTCTAGACACTGAAAGGTTATAGGGAAACACACAAAGATAAGTATAACAGATACAACACAAACATTCCGAAATTGATTCTATTCTCTCAGATTTCAGCTCTATATAGGAATTCACTTTCAGACTGAAGTACAGCATATGACAGCTGTCAAGGACTTGTCACTTTAAAACATAATTTCTGCCACAAATGAAAGCACTTCTTCATTTCAATAATTTGTTCTAGTGAATTCAAACCAACTTAGGAAACCATATGTATTGTTTCCACAATTCACATAATGTTGTAAAAACATTACTCCTTCAGCGTGGTTCTTATGAGCTGCCTCTTACTTACAGTTCTAACAAAACACAGAACCATCAGAAGCAATGATGGTGTTTTGTTCTCCTTCAAAACTGAGGCTCAAGACAGAATCTTGATTCTTATACCATCTCAGAACTTGACCTGTCAAGGTCCACCTCCTTTCTTTTTTTTTAATTAATTAATTTTTAAATTGAAGTATAGTTGATTTACAACATTGTGTTAGTTTCAGGTGTACAGCAAAGTGATTCAGTTAAACATATATATTATATATAAAATATATATATATATTCTTTTGAAGATTCTTTTCCCTTATAGATTATTTTTTTAAAATTGAATATAGTTCCCTGCTCCACTTCCTTTCTTATCTGCACCAGGGGGAAGTAAAAGTAGGGATGTACTGGAGCTGGTGCTTACTGGCTCCAGAGAACTAATTTCTCAACTTTTAGGAACTTTGCAAGCTGGTTTTTAAACACAGCCATTACAAAATTAAATTAAAAACTTGCAAATATTAAAATTTTGCTTAGGGTAGATCTTATGTTGTGTTCTTACCACAGAATAATAATAATAATAATGGTGTTGTAATAAAAAATGAAGGAAATTTCTAGAGGTTATGGAGATAGGTTTATGGCATAGACTGAGATGACGGTTTCACAGATACACACTTATCTACAAATGCATCAAATTGTTGTACATTAATTAGTACAGCTTTTTGTGTATCAAAAAACTTACAAGTAAATAAATTATAGACACACAAAATTCATCACTTTCTAATTATTTTTTTGCATCTTACTATTGCTTGTCAGGCTTTAGGGCACCATTCTAGCTTTTGAAACTGGAATGAGACCATTGTCCCCATGTTCAGTGATCATCAGTAATTTCCTTTGTATGCAGCATTTATTCCTTTTCCTTCTGATTTTTTAAGGGTACAATCCTTTATCCTCCATCACATAATATGTATTTAAGAAAAATTTTCTTAGCTGTAAATGAGTTGGTTGGAGGAACAGGAAGAAAGCCAAAAATTCCATCTGAAGGAATTAATTTTTTTTTTCCTCCTAGTCAAGTCCCAGAAGCAGAGTCTGCACTTGAGCTCTTCAGAAGATACTGAAATGGGTCAAGTGTAGGCAGTTAGGACACTCAGCTGCCTTGTCTCAAACACCTCTCCTAATCATAGGGAGGTGGAAAACTCAGGGCTATTCCTTTCAGGAATTCACAAGACTTCAGTGTCTCAGACCAAATGCACCTGAGTTTCACCATCTTTCTCTCGGAGTACATCCTGATTTTCATCAGGACACACACGTACACGGTACTGCAAGTTGTATTTACCTTCATTGCAAATAGCTTAATGGAGTTTGTACTCTAGGTTTATACTAGGTCTCTCTTGAAACTGAAATTCATTGCAAAGATTTAATTCATTCTAGAAAAACTGATCATCCTTCAAGCACCTTTAGATGTAATTTGACAATCACACCCAACGGGCTGAAGTTTAGATTTCAACATTAGATTGCGTTTCTTCCTAACCGACCATCTCAGGTTCAAAAAATTGCTTTGTACATTTGTGCAGTTGTTATCACCACCACGTCAACCCTCACCTCTACTTCCTGAGCCCCAACAGGACCCCTCTGAGAAGCTCTGTGTATTTGTCAATATATCCCGGAGTTCTGAAACTCCCAAGTGTTCCTACCATTTGACCTAAAACTTCCTCTCTTCTCAGATTTCTGTCTCTAAACACAAAACAAACAAACCTTTGCTTAAATTAGTCCATGTGTGAATTTTTAGGGTCATTCGTTACAGATCCACAGACTTCAAGTCTCTTTGCTAAATTTTGATAATCTTTACTCAAAGGCCAGTAGCCTGAACTCTAACTTCAGCATTTCCTGGCCTTAGTATCAAATACCCTGTAGATTCTGTATTTGGATATTTGTATTCCACTCATTTCTCCTTTCAAAATGTAGCAGAAGTACAGGAATAGCACTTTAGTTGGATGTTGCCCCTAAAATAGTTGTTAATTTGTGGCACTTAAAATAATCTGAAGCTATTCAGTCAGTGCTTATGGAGTTAATCATACTACTCACATTTGTTTAGTATTGCTCTCTCATGTTCAGTTTTCGCTTTGACCAGATAAACTTTGTTATTGTTTATTAAATAAAAAAACAGTAAAAAAAAAATTAAAATTACTGTTTTGGGGAATTTTGAATGAAAAAAAGACAATATGACATATTAGATGTTGTGATTTCTCAATCTCAGTTTTTATTGCCTTTGGCAAAAAGCAACACCTAAATAAAAATAGAATATTTTAAAATTTATCATATTCTCCTCAGTGTTGAGGCAGGCATTGTCATTCTCACAGTTGATTCAGTGACTTGTCAGAAACAATGAAGTTCTAAGAAATATTCCTTAAAATTTCAATTGTTATAGTTAATAATACATTTATAACATAAAATTAACTGCATTTAAAAAATAAAGTTCAAAGTTTTGCCTACTATCATAGTTAAATAATTTGTTCATTGCGTTACTCAGGTAAGCAATCAATGTTTCATTCATTCAGCAAATATAATCAGGGCCAATATGTGACAGATATTGGGAAATATATCAAGTAGGATTAAAAGTCACACAGGAAATTTATATTCATAACACCTATTTAAATATTTCAGATAGATCTCTCCAATCTAATATGATGTCATTAAAAACTACGCAAATAATATTCTGAAATTTTGGTGAACTTGATGTATAAATTAACTAAAACCTTGACAATGTTAATAAATAATTTTTCTTCTTGTTTTCTAGGAAAATGACATTTGAAATGGATTTTAAAATGGTCTAGGGCTTCCCTGGTGGCGCAGTGGTTTAGAATCTGCCTGCCGATGCAGGGGACACGGGTTAGAGCCCTGGTCGGGGGAGATCCCACATGCCGCGGAGCAACCGGGCCGTGAGCCACAGCTACTGAGCCTGCATGTCTGGAGCCTGTGCTCCGCAACAAGAGAGGCCGCAATAGTGAGAGGCCCGCGCACCGCGATGAAGAGTGGCCCCCGCTCGGTGCAACTAGAGGAAGCCCTCGCACAGAAACGAAGACCCAACGCAGCCAAAAATAAATAAATAAATTTATAAAAAAAAAAAAAAAAAAAAAAAATAAAATGGTCTAAAAGTAGAAATTTGGAAGGAAGAGGGAGGCCGTTGAGATCCAAACTGCCTAAGGGAAGTCTACAGCTAACAACTGAGGCTGAGTTTTTGACCATCCAGCGGTTACCATGAGCCCTGAGGGCAAACTTTGAGGGGCCTGAAAGTCCCTATTCCGTTGCCTTGGTTTTAGGGCCTCTGCAGGAACTCGAAGAATCACGATGGCTGTTTAGAGCTTTATCCTACCTACCTGAACTTTTTGTAGAAGCTGTTAAAAAACATTCAGCAGCCCAGAATGACTCATTTCCAGAGCTGCCCCAGTCTCTAGGAATCTTCTAAGAATCCTCATGCTTGGTTCTTTATTGAACTAACACAAGAGAAAACTCCAGGGCATTCAGAGTCAACATCCCATAGTATAATTAAAAATTAGAGTCATCAGACGATAAAAATAAACAATTTTAAGGCATTATATGCCAAGGTATTACGTTGGTACAATAATTAAAATGAATTATATCAATGGTAGAGGGCCAGGATACACTAAAATTTTACTTTGGAAGAATCTCCAATCAGAAAAAAGAAAAATATTCAAACACAAATACCCATCAATAATAATAATAATAATAATGATGATGATAATAATGATACTAATAAGTCCTCTATAGACAAGTACACAAACATTAGGGAGAGAAAATGAGAGTACAGCAGAAATTTTAAAAAAATTCAATGACACACTTCTGAAGTTATTTAAAATTTTCCAATTCAAAATAGTGTATTTTACAATAACTAATATATGGAAAAGCCCCTAAGTGTCCATCGACAGATGAATGGCTACAGAAGATATGATATATATACAATAATATTCCGCCATAAGAAATGATATCCTGCCCTTTGTGACAACATGGATGAAGCTGGAGTACATTATGCTCAGTGAAATAAGCCAGACAAAGACAAATGCTGTATGATCTCACTCATTTGTGGAATCTAAAAAAGAAAAAAAATTTTTAAGTCAAACTCATAGAAACAGAATAGAATGGTAGTTACCAAGGGCTGGGGAGTGGGGGAAATGGGGAGATGCTGGTCAGAAGGTACAAGCCTTTAGTTATAAGATGAATAAGTTCTGAGGATTTATTGTACAGCATCGTGATTATAGTTAATAATACCGCATCATATATATGAAATTTACTAAGAGAGTAGATCTTAAGCATTCTCACCACACACACACACACACACACACACACACCCACACACACACACGCAGTAACTATGTGAGGTGATAGGTGTGTTAATTAATTAACTTGATCGTAGTAACCATTTCCCATTTCCCATTTGATATATGTACACATATATCAAATAATCATGTTGTACACTTTAAATATATGCAATTTTATTTGTCAATTATATTGCAATAAAGTTGGGGGAAAAGAAAAAAAAGAAAAACATTGCCTTGTGTAGGCTTTACAAAAGGTGATTTAGTACAATACGTATATTCAAAAATAGGACGATTGGGAAGACTTTCAATTCCTATTTTCTAAAACACTTAAAATTATAAACATTATATTCTAATTGTAAAAATGTTACTGTGTTGTTAGTACTTTATTAGTAACCCAGATCCCTTTTTAACCCTGAAATGTCTCCTGCAATTTGTAAAAAGGACTTCATTAATACATGGACTCAAACGTTCAGTTTCATGATTTAGACCATAAGTATTCTAATGTTTCTGGTAAAATAAAATAGCCAAAGTCTCTCTCTGTTAGTTGATGTATATCTGTAACTACTTCACACTTCACTTGACAGAAATATTATAAGATCTGAGTTGGTATTTGTGGACAGCTCTGTATATTTTTCTCAGGCAAACAGCCAACAATAATTTTACTTCTCTACTGCTTTTTATGTAGAGTTGTCTTTGCAAAACGCTTGCCAGAATTACCTCAATGGAGGTCTAATCTTAGATGACTGCCAATGAAGAGATATTATAGACAAAAATGTGAGGGAGATGGAGAGACTGAAAAAACCCGAACAAAAGTAATTGAATTTTAACAAAATTCAGACCCCAAATCGGTAAATGGTATATTAATAAAATGTGAAGGTACGAGGCAAAGCCAGCAGGAAAATAGATGGGTCAACTTTGATAAGAAGGGACTTTACAAGTAAGACATTTTTCTGTTCACCAGGAAACTTTTGTGAGGTTTCCTAAAGGACAGTATCCAAATACCAATCTCGATGGGAGTGGATTCCCACCGGGTCTTCAGGAAGAGTCTTGCCTCAGTTTTGGATATAGTCAGACCTTAGATCCTTTAATCTAGTCCCTGAACCTGACTAACTTACCCGAAACATTTCTGCTCCCTCTTCACTGTGTCTGTTTTCGTTTGCTTAGTCCTTCTACTTTGAGCGACCTGACGCTCTCAAGATCAAGGTATTCTGAATATGAAGCTAAAAGAATGGTTTTTACGTTTTGGTATTTAAGAATTTCACAGTAAACACTAGAATAGAATTTTATAAACACACTGAAAAAGAATAATTCAAGTTTTAAATAGATACATGAAGCGATTGCTTCACTATCAATTTGACTCAGAGGAAGTCAAGTTTCTCAGGTGAGAATTTGGTTGTCTGGACTCTAACGCAGCATGGCCAGATCACATGTTCTCCCAGGATCCAAGACAAAGTCATTCCTTCTTTTTCACTTCCAAATCAGGCTAAACCACTAAAATATTTCTGGAAGGTTTTCCCTTGGAATTGAAAGATTACCTATTTAGACATCTTCTGCCTTATATAAAGTATACATTCCTGAAAAGGAAACAATTACTCAGCAATCCTGGTTATTTTTTCTCCTCGTTCTCTACCTCTCTCCTTCCTTATTCACAGGTTCTTTTCCTGCCTGCCTTTTAGTTTTTGTTTTAAAAGGATGCATTCTCAGCTGATTTTCTTCTCAGTTGACCTCTCTGTAGGCAGTCTTAATCTTGGCTGTGACTTTACCTAACACCTATTCACTTATGACTTCCTAATGTTTACACTGAGCCACTGAGGAATCCCCAGTGCCTAAAATCACGCTCAACACATAGTAGGTACTCTTTTAGTATTTCTCGTATGAATGAATAGGAGCCACCTGGACTATGGATTACAGACAAAGAAGCTTGAGATAAGACAGATACTCATTAGCAGCTATTAAGGTCCCCATATGTGAGATTATGACGGCCTCAGCAAACACATTCTTTGAGATAGAAATATAGAAGCAGACTTGGAGGCAATAATTTACTTTAGCACATTTCAAGTTTGATATACCAGTAAGACATCTCCATGGAGATGTCTGGTAAGCAGTTGGATATATGGATATATGGCTTTGGTACTCTGGTATATATATAATTTATATAATATAAATATAATTTACCCACAAATATATATATATACATATATATCTGTATATACTTATAGATATATAGTATATCTCTGTATAGGATATGTAGAATCTGTGATTTTTTTACTCTATTTGCAAGCTAACAAGATAGCCTGCCACAGTTTCTTGGATGCTGGAAGAAGGCATGAGACTCCAGGAACAGATACAAAAGATGGGTTTTTGACTTACAGCAATTGCAGTTTCCAGAGTATAAACATTTGTGCCCTTTCCTTGAGCCATGATTCCACAAGATAATCAAAGAAGGCCAGGTGATACCAGTGCATACTGTAGGTCGCATTACAGGAGGGGAACCGTGAGCTTAGGAAGCCCAGATCTTTTATAATGGGCAGTAAGCGTATCTGACCTTTGCCTTGAGGGACACATTTTCTTTATTATAATATATTGAACAGTAAATAAACCTGCCCTTTTCTCAGTGTTCCAAGGCTGTTTGCTATGTAGACATCCTTGAAAACATGACTGAGAACAAATGCAGTCATGTACGGTTCGCCAGAGTGCTTGTAAGAAGTGTAGAAGTGTGAGAGATTCATGGAGAAGTGTCTCCTAACAATAATAGAGAACTTCTCTTGTTGATTTAGTTGTTACTCATTTAAATGTTTTTACTTAAGGTAGGTGGACAAGGATACTGACATATATGAAAGAGCACCAGAAGAGAACTTCCGACAGGGTTATCCTAATTTGCCTTCTTTCCAAATTAAAACAGAGTCTGCGATATCCAAAGTAAAGAATCTCACCTGAAGCAAATTCAAAACAGCCTTTTTGACTAAGAATGTATTGGCATTTATATTTCACTATACAAAGATGAATTACAATTTAAGAAGGATTTTAAAAATTGTGTTTCTATTATAGAAGATAAATTGATTTTTATAAATTCATTAGCTAAACACTTATTTTGAGACTTAAGAGTAGGCTATGTGCAGTTAATAGTGTCAAAGTGAAACTAAGTCTCAGAAAGGTATTAGAACTCATAAAGTTGTGAGAGTTAGAAAATGTTGAATAAGGAAAAGACAGGGATGGATGCATTGGATGGCATGGTTTCAACCAACAGATTCAACGAGTCCCATCCCCTCCAAGCTCTGGCATTAAGTAGCAGAGCCAGCATGGACAAACTACAACCTGCAGACCAAACCCAGTCCACTGCCCATCTTCGTAAATAAAATTTTATTAGAACATAACCACGCTCGTTTGTTTATTATTGTAAACTGCTTTCCCACTGCAATGGCAGAGTTGAATAGCTGTTATAGAAGTCATATAGCCTGTAAAACCAAAAATATTTACCATTGGGCTCTTTACAGAAAAGTTGGCTGACCCCCTGTAGTAAAGGTAACTCCACATGTTTTTTAAAAGCTGAGAGCAGTTAGTCAAGTTTCTAGCTGATTTAAACAGAAAAAAAAATTTGTTAATGGCTATTGAGTAGCTTACAGTTTCATCGGGGAAGTTGGAGAGCTGATCTGTACTCCCACTCCAGGAACAAGGTCTAAAATCATGCTGTAGAACTAACTACTGCTGTCGCCACTGCTAAGCATTAAATGCTGCGGCATGTCCCACCAATACCGTGAGCACTGGCCACTGGAGCCCAAACCTAACTTCACTGCTTCTGTCCCAGGACTCAGGGCACCATGACAGCTGCCATGGCCAGAAAGTCTCTGAGACAGGCGGACTGACTAAGGAAACTTACTTCATGTGCTTGAACCTCAGCTGCGAGGGGTTCTTGGACAATTAATTAGTATCTGACTTTTTCAATTTCTCCCTTCCACAAAGATCACAGGGTGGGGCATTCCCCAAACGTAAGGGACTTCAGACATGGGGTGGCCTAAACTAACAACTTTAACTATAATGCCCACTTGAAACTGACTGGAAATACTATAGCATTAAGTTAATTAGCAGACAGTTTTCCTTGGACGATATTATATGAAACAAAATAGGATTATTTAAGATGTGAATCACAGACTCAGAAGACTTACAAGGGCCGCACAGGTAAGAAGAATAAATGAGATAGACTAGGTTAAAAAATAAACAGTGGCAAACAGGAGGGCATACGGTCAATCTAAAGACGGACAATTGCAATTATTTTGTGCAAGATGGCTATGAAATATTCTCCAGAGAAATCCAGAGAAATCTTTGAAACAGGGATAGAATTTCAAGTATAAGTCTGTAATGCATAATCATTAAATCACATGATTTGTGGTAACTTAGAACTTTGAATTTTATTAACATGTCTGCACTATTAAATTGAAAGGCTGTGAATACTGGCCAACATTACTTATTATGACTATTTGCATTAGTTTTTTTATGCTCCTAAATTAGGAGACCTTATATCAGATGGGGCCCTATGGACTTGTATTCCCTCCAGAAGAAACAAAAATATAACTAGAATGTAGAGCTGCTAAAAGTCTATAAATAGGCTATGGATTCGCTTAATGGTATTCTCTAACCACAAAATTAAAACCAAAATTATAAAAATTAAAAGATTAATAAAATGCATATATTTCCATGAACTAAAATTAAATATTCTGAAGTTAACCTTTTGTAGAATTCCTTGTCTATGAAGCTGATGGCTAAGAAGCTAATAAATTCTTTCTATACTCTATGGTTTCTACATGAGGATAATATACAAGGGATTCAACTATGACCTTGAAAGCAGACTAAAAATAAACCAGTCTCTCTCATTTTCCCAATGTAAAGTCGCTAAGTATTTTGGGAAATATCACAACCACCTGAAATCTGATCTAAACAAAAAAATGAACAGTAGAAGAAACATGTAAAACTAAACAATCAATTGAAAAGTCAGAGGTACCACACACATCACAGTCACTCTGAATAACATTAGGTGAGCTTGAGGTAGATTTAAAATGTTCCAGAGCCTGTTTAAAAGGAAATGTGAATTTTGGCAAAGCCTAAGTCCACACAACATTTTTTAAAATAACCTCCAATCTTTTTCAGATTTGATCATGAAATTCATCTAAATTTATGAAGAGTTATCTCCATTCTGCAGTAAAGTTTTGTTTTGAGTTTTGTGCCTTTTGTTTTGTTTTGCTTTGCAAATTACTGGGGAAAAAAACCCTCATGGAAAACGATCATGCCATGTAAATAGACTGAGTCTCTTCAAGATAAACCTTGGTTAATCAATAGTAAAGTGCAAATCATCTGAGTTTTCATGTTGGACATTAAAATTTAAAGTTTACATTTTCTCAAGGAACATTTGGACACTACACATTTTTCTTCATTGGGTTTAAAACCAAACAGAAATCTTACATTGAGAACTAGTACCCCTGACTGTCTGCTGTTAGTATCGTCCACCTAATTAGCATCTCTCACTGTTATATCCATTCCCAAGCCATGTGATACTTGAAAGTGCCCACTGAAACTTGTACGAGGACACGCATTTAGGCCCTTAAAGGGTCAAAGGTCAGATGCTAGGATGTATTACCCTATACCTTAATAAAATCATATATAAAATATTCTGAAAATTACCCCATAGAGAGGCAATATGCAATGACTTCTCCAGATTCCTGTTAACCAACAGAGATTTCTTCTTATCCACCTCCTGTCCCACTCTATTTTCTTCTTATTGGTCCCATAATTCTTGTAATTAATACATTTTCTTATAGTTGTTATCTTGATTCTTATAATTGACATTTTAAAATATTCAGAGTATTTAAAAATATTCACAGTATTTAAAAAGATACTTACTTCAGCTTTATTTGTCATCGTATAAAAGTAGAAATCACAAAAATGTCCATCAATTAGAGAACAAGTAAGTAAGTTAGGGCACATCTGTACAGTGATATACTAAGTACCGGTTATCTCAACAATATAACTTTAGGTGTATGGAGCTAGAAGGTGTACATGATATAGCACATTTAAAAAGAAATTTTCAAATGTGTATAGCATGCCCTTCCCATTTTTAAAAGATATATACTTATGTGCCTGTGTTTGCATAAGCACAGAGAAAAAAAGATTGGGATTAAAGAAGACAAGGGGACTTTCACTTCAGAGCCTACATAAATTTTAAAAGGCTATGAGTGATTTATACTTTCTAATATGTTTATTTTTCTCTATTTTTCAAGTAAAACATCCCACCATTAGTTCAGTGGGTGTATGCAAACAACTTTGCCAACCACTGTAAAACCAAAAACCTATTGGGGAATTTAAAATCTCAGCCTCAGGACGCCTTTGACCTCAAATCAAAAGAAAATGTGTTTCCTGTTCAGTTTCTGGTTCAATATATGGGGCTTTTTGATTTTAAAAAAACTCTACTATAAAAACATTGAATTACCCTGCCATCCCACATCACTAAATGATGTTCCATTCATTCATGACTAGACTTTTTAAAAACTCTGATTTAAAAAAAAAAAAAAACTTATTTCAGATTTTCTTTCTTTTCAAATTCTGTAAGTTTTTAAAAAGTACTTCCTACATTAAAGTAACCAGTGGTCAATTGGGATGTTCTATCTCAGTGATATGGCAGTACTGAGAGAGGATATGGAAAAAATTGGCCTCAGATATTTTTCGAATACTGACCTATTAGCAAAAAGATGTATTAATTGCATTTTACTTTGCAAGGAATGCTTACAGATTGATGTCATAACACGCGTCGGTCATGTACTTTCAGAGATCATCACACATTTTCAAATACTGCATTATTTGAGTAAAGAAAATATTTCAGAAGATTAACTCTTCTTACATTCATTTCCAAATCTCTGTCGAGGACCTACTGTCTTCTTAGCATCCAAATTATATTTTGTAGGCTATGTCTTATGCATAGAAGTGGCACAGAAAGCATTTTTTATAACCAAGTATTCTAACAATTGGAGTGAAAAATATGGTAACGTTAGTTAAGTGTTAAAATATTCGTACCATCACCACCTTGACCTGTTGTGACCATGTTTTGGAGCTCAAGTTGGGTGTGTGACTGTGGAGCAATAACACCTTATAGGCAGTGTTCAATGGCCCATAATTGGGATATGATGTGATATTTAACAAACAGATACAACCAGCAGAGTATAATTGTTATCTTAGTTGTAATTTAGTTTTCAGGACCAAGACCTGGCCACAAGTCACCACTCCTAACATAAATGAGAATAGTTCGTTTATAGTTCATAAGAGTTATCTGTGCGAGGAAAAATGCTCGAGAGCCTTCTTACGCCTACTAAACTATGTGCCTCAGGGCTACTTCAGAGAATTTTATGAAGTTATTATTTCGGGCAAGACCCATCTCATTGCGAATCAGTTTCTTCTCTTAAATTCAAAATCAAAGAAACTCCTGACGATAAGACTAAATGGAAATGGTATATACCACAGAGGACTTTGCAGTTCATAATAGAGTTTCTTTTTCCAATAAACAGACTAACTGAAGAAACTGAAATAAATCTTTGGGAGTAAAACTGATTGTCTCTCTAAGATGTGATCAGTTAGGTCTCCAACAAATCATTCCTCAAATATCATTTATATACTGTTTAATCCATCGGTGCTCTTTATCACATATTTCTGGCTCTCTCTTGAAGCACTGGGTAGAACTGTGCTTCTCTATTGTCTGTGAAGTTGGACTTGGCCAAGCAACTTGCTTTGGCCAATGAAATCCAAGCCCACTTTTTTTTTTTTTCAAGTTTTAGGAATTACTCTTTTTTTAAAATTTTTTTATTTTTTAAGAGCCAGGTTGAGGTTTGCTACATCCCTCATCCCACCATGGTAGTAAAACGGAGCAGGACCCCATGGGGTCTTCCTAGGACAGAACCCCACTCCCCATGTCCTCTGCCTGCCTTTTGCCTGTAGAAAAACTTTAGCCAAAGAATCAGTTTAATCAGAGAAGTGAAAAAGATGCAGAAGTAAAGGAAGGCAGTCACACAGGACAGAATAATAATAGTTTAGTCATTAAGCAAAGTCAAGGACCCTTCGTTCCTCCTCAAAGGCTATAGATAATATTCTGAGCCATATCCTGTGAGCTGTCTTACAGATACTGAAACGCTCACCAGGTGGAAAAAGTTAACATAATGACCAGACTGTAGCCATGACATCAGCTGCCACAATTCTGAGAACTGGCCTCAAAGAAATGGGAAAAAAATCGACCCTGGAACTAAAGATTAACTGTACTTAAAACAATCAAGATGACACGGATCAGACCACCGCATGACCAATTGCAAGATGACTGTCGGAGCTGACTGCATGCAGCTCTGTCCCTCCGCCTATGAAACTCCCCTTTAAGAACCCTTGCCCGCTGATTGTGATGGGGGGTGTTTGCTTTCAAACTGGTGAGCAGCCAGACCTCACTTTCGGTGAGATTAGTGGAGTTGTGTCAGGATGAAGCCTTTGTCATTCTAGGTCTTCGAGTGACCAAGATGAGTGGAACTTCCTGCTGGCCCACATTAGATGGGTAACTGTGTATGAGAAACAAACTTCTGTTGCGCTAAAATTTGGGGGTGGTTTTTTTAATTCCTGAAGCATAATCGAGTCCATCCTGACTAGATACAACACCTAAATAAAACACCTTCCTTTCAATTCTAATGCCTGCCTCTCCCATCATTTTATTCTAATTCCTTTTCATTAACAACATCTGCCTGCTTCACATCCAAGAAGACAGTATCCTTTGTGAATTTATGAGTTTAAAATGTCACTGGGATATAAGCAACTCTAGGAGGGTGAGGATGATAGATTGCAAAACATATTTAAACATTTTTCGCTAGGTGAAGCATTGTACCCCGAAGAAAACAGACATCATATACTGTCATTTTATTCTCTCCTGAAATACAAACAATGTCCTATCATCCCATCTCTTTCAATTTATGTTCACAAATACATTCCTGGCAAAATTACAAAATACAACTCCAATAATTCTTAAAAAGTCTACCTTTGGGAAAAATACATAACAAACAAGAAAGAATACAACCCAGACTTTAAAAAATGCCATTTCTGTCTTTGATATTGGCAAAGCAATTACCAACTTCCCTCAGACTTAAGACCATGAGAGTCGAACATTGAATGAACTGCCAAAGTATTTTGCTGTCAGCTTAGAGAAAGTAATAAAACGTTTAAGGAGAACACCCAGCATAGCCTCAGCCAGATCTATAACGGTTAATGTTTTAGAAGCCGAAGAGAAAGCTTAGAAAACCTGTATGCTCTCCTATATTCTGTTGCCTTTCCCTTTCACTGAATGCCTTCCCAACTGCTGAGGAGTAAAATTCAACTTTGAAATTTTCAGAATTTTCCCTTCTGTGTTTCCTGTGAGAATATGTTTATTGTTCAGAAGCCAGCTTTAAAAATGTAATTCCAGTACAAATTCTATACTTTGATTACAATTATTGCATCTTCACCTCATAAACCACAATATCCTGTTTTTTTTTAAATAAAAGGAACAGGGCTTCCCTGGTGGCGCAGTGGTTGAGAGTCCGCCTGCCGATGCAGGGGACGTGGGTTCGTGCCCCGGTCCGGGAAGATCCCACGTGCCGCGGAGCGGCTGGGCCCGTGAGCCATGGCCGCTGAGCCTGCGCGTCCGGAGCCTCTGCTCCGCAACGGGAGAGGCCACAACAGTGAGAGGCCCGCGTCCCGCAAAAAAAATAAAAATAATAATAAATAAATAAATGGGACAATATTTTCCTAAAACATAAATTTCCTGAAGTTGTGTTCATGCTTCCTGAGTCCTCCCTTCTCCTGCCATTGTGAACTGGCAGACACTGATTTCTAAGCCTGGAAGTCACGTTTGAATCTGATATTGAGTGTTACGCAGCAGTTTGGGCAGGAATGAAAACGTTTTCTTAACTGTGTTTCAAATTGCTTCTGTAAACATGGACTGCCCCAATTGTAACTTTGAAGTTTTTAATGTGCAAGTAAATATGTTGTATGTTCTTTCTGCAGGCTGATTTACAAGAAGCAAATAGAAGAATGCAGTAGGAAAACCTCCAGAACAGATTAGTTTAAATCATGAATACTAGGCAAAGTTTTTCTCAAATTTTATGCTTAATATAATTCCTCATACGTTAAGAGAATAAAAGTCAATTACTGATTTAGAAAAAAAAATGGAGAGGGGAGGCACAGATAAGTCTTTGAAACTGGGAAAACTCTAAGTTCACATTCTGTGTTTTTTAGCTACCTGAGAAATTAGAATATAGGGAACTCATTTAAGGAGTCTAAGAAGGCTCTGAAGAAATATGGAATTTAAATGATCAAATCATTATTAACAGAGACTGGATTTAACTACTCAATAAGTTTATCCGAGACGTACATATCTTAGCTGTCAACCTCAGCTTATACACCTTCCCACTGAAGCAATACCTAGTTTCTTCCAGGGAACTGAATCTGTGGCAAAGTCCTGTATATTGCTCTGAATGGTGCTGCTAATTTAGAACATAGCTCTCAATTGTGAACATTCCCTACTATGAACTTTTAGCCATAGACTTTGGGACTGAAGTTCCCTTAGTTCAATCCATCCCTATCTTTTCCATCAGGTTGTATCTCAAAACTGAAACATTTTCATAAGAAAGCTATGTCATTTCTCTTTTTATGGATTCTGTGCTGGCAAAAGCCCTCCTGGTGCTAGGATACTTTTTTCTTAACCAGAGCAGGATATACATTAAACATAGAATAACATATGGTGCCTTCTCCTCTCAAACGCTCTTTTAATCTCCACTAACACTGAGTTGAACTGAATTTCAATAGACCATGGCTAGTTAAAACCAAATAAAAGACAGAGAAAGGATCATTTGATGATGGGTTTGACAAAACAATTGCCTGATATTTGAAAATGGATGTAGTTTGTTTTACTGAATTAAGACAACTAAGTAAAGCAGCACATCAAGAAATCAATAATGAAGGATCTTAAAATAAGTTGCATTCCTTGTATTGAACATTATCCAAAATCTCTCCCCTCCCTCCACCTCTCTCCTTCCCTTCTTTGCATCTGCTTTGATAGCTCCTCCATTGGAATGAGTCAAAAAGAGAATGCAGAAACTAAGGAGAAAAAAGTTATCTCTGTGTTTAATCTTTATTAAGATTTTACCTTATTTCATTTCATTTCTAAAATGAATTTATGTTGCTTGGTCCTTTCTAGTCTTTATTCAAGATTTTTCAGCAATCGATGTGCAGGCAATTTGCAAAGAACACTTCAATAACGGTTCTTGACAGATACAAATAATTCTTGGTCCAGGATACTAAGAAGAGAAGGAAAACTCATTAATTTCATAAGTTGCTGGATTTACTATGTGAATTTACAGAGAAACCAAGGCAAGGACAATGTTCCTTAGATTTAGTTTATGTGAAAATAGTCCACTGAGGCTCACTTGCCATCTGTTAGGAAACAATGACAACCTTAGACTTTGAAATAATTTTTCCAGGTAGCAGTAAATCACTCATCCTTTTCTATAAACACTAAATTCCTAAGAGGCTTAACGTTTGTTTATTCTTAAGAGTATGATAAAATAGTTATGTTAGTAGAGACCAGCCTTCCACATACTTTTAATTTAATATCTTTATTAAGTATAATTTATGCACCATGAAGTTCATCAATTATGTGTATAACAGTTGGTGATTTTTATTAAATTTATATAATGTGCAACCACCATCATAACACAATTTTAGAACATTTCCACCACCCCAAAGGGTTCCCTCCTGCCCATTTGTAGTCAGTCCTGTACCCACTACCAGCCCCAGTCAACTGCTGATCTGCTGCGTCTTTATAAATTTACCTTTTCTAGAAATTTCATACCATATGAATAGAATATGGTTTCTTTTCCGTCTGGTTTCTTTCACTCAGCAGAAAGTTTTTGAGGTTCATCCACATTGTTCCATGTATCAGTAGTCCATTCCCCTTTAATAGTAAATAGTATTTCATTATATCACTATACCACATTCTGCGTACTCATTTACTAGTTGATAGGTATCAAGCTTGCTTTCAGGTTTCAGCAGCTTTAAATAAATGACGTTGTTAGGAATATCCATGCACATGCCTTTGGGTTGTCCTGTGTTCTCATTCTTCTCAGGTAACAACTAGGAGGGGAATTGCTGGAGTGTACGGTAAGAACATGTTTAACGTTTATGAAGCTGCCAAAGTGTTTTCCAAAGTGGTTATACCATTTTGCATTCCCACCCGAGGGAGTGTGAAGTTTCTAATTTCTCCACATTCTCACCAACAAGTGAGATGCAGCCATTCTAGTGGGTGTAAAGTGGTATCTGACTGTGGTTTTAATGTGCATTTCTCCAGTGACTAATGATATTAAGCATTTTCTCGGGTGGTAATTAGCCTTTCACATATATTCTTTGGTGAAATGGCTATTAAAATATTTCGACAATTTTTAATTGTTTTTCTTCTTATCATTGAGTTGTAAGAGTTCTTTTACATTCTAGATACAAGTCCCTTATCAGACATGTGATTTACAAATATTTTATCCAAGTGTATGTCTTGACTTTTCCTTTTATTAATTGTTTCTTTTGAAGAGCAAGGTTTTTAATTTAGATGTTTCAGCTGTACAACATAATGATTCAATATTTATATATATTGAGAAATGATTACCACAGTAAGTCTAGTTAACATCTATCACCATACATAGCTACCTTAGATACTTTCAATTAGAATTTTCTCAAGTCATTGTGAATAGAACAGACACAAAAACATGGTGAATTGATTATTGGTGACTAGTTAGACTTTTCAAATTACTATTTACCACCGTTCAT
Organism: Phocoena sinus; assembly: GCF_008692025.1. Taxonomy (NCBI): domain Eukaryota; kingdom Metazoa; phylum Chordata; class Mammalia; order Artiodactyla; family Phocoenidae; genus Phocoena; species Phocoena sinus. Next base: position 14,143,187 of record NC_045779.1, on the reverse strand, counting down.
AGCAATTTTTTTTTCTCTCTTAGGATGCCATTTCTTTTTCCTTTCTCAGCTACCTACCTTGTTTAATCCCAATTCTCCATCACTGAAAAATATAACAATAGGTTAGGAAAGAGTAAGCTGGAAAACCAGTTTGGGAAGAAAAAAACCCTTGTGAGTCAGAAAAGGCAAGAACTTTTGGAAAACAAGAGCCCCGAGTAGCCTGCCCCACCATGCTAGAGACTATTGCCTCAGAGTCCTAGCCCTTACGAGCAATTTCTCACCAGCAAGGATTACTTTTATGTGATCTATCTGTGTATTTTAGTAACGTCAACAAGGGACCCAAACCACGTCTGGATTACGTTTCAGTCTGAGCAATGGGGAGAGGGCAATCCACAGCCACACTGAAAGTAAGGATGACTGTTTCTGGTTGGCCTTGGAAATCAAAGGGGGACTCCTAATTTTGACAGGACTCTTCGGGGCCCTTTTGGGAAAGCAATTAATTGTTGGTCACTCTAAGCAACATGAGGGACATTATCATATTTGTTTTATCCCCTACAGTATGCCCTGTGCCTGGTGTAGAGCCTGTCCCGTAGAAAGTACGCAAGAAATGCTTTTAAATGAAAGATTGAACATAATGACTGGATTCCTCCTCCGCTCAAGATAACCTTCCCCATTTACACAACATACAGTTCGCTGAGTGCATAAAAATTGAAAACATTGTGTTGTGTTGGTGATGAAGAGATGAAGATGCCAGTATAGGGTGACCAACGTAGGTGGAGGTAAGAGTTATGTTACCATCCAAATGATATCCCAGTTTCCAAATGGAACTTTCTCAAACCTTTCTTATAGGATGAACAAATGCACAGGAGGCAGGAACCAATCCCAAATGTAGCCATATGGACATACAGGATAATTGGGTCTCTTGTTCCTATCAGGAACACAGTCTGGCTAGAAGTTGAGTGTCCAGGCAGAAAAATGGTTTGATACAGATGCAGTCTCACAGACATCCTGAGATTTACCCTAGATAGCTGGGAACCAGACAATCTTTCTCAATTTTCCTGGAGTTACTAAACTTCTTCTTTGGCAAATCTTAGAATAATGTCACAATTGAGCAAAAGCAACCCAGTGAGAATGCTGGTTTATGTTTCCAGCACTTCAGTCATAATACTTACAAAGAACAAAGTCTGCACTCCAGGAAAGGGTGACTGTTATTAAGCTACATGGATATATAATATGGACTAAGTAGAAACAGAAATATTTAATGGTATTTTTATATTCCAAATCTACTTGGGACGGTAGATAACATTCTTCAAGTTAGCTGTCAGATTAAGTATTTATATATATTTTTATAAGAATGACCATTAAGAGATAATTGGGATCTTGCCTGGAATCCATGGCTGAGAAAAGTAGATGCGGACGTTATTTCTAGAGATAATTGAAAATATTTAGAAATGCCAAGACTAAAAGGATGACTGCATAATCAATTATTTTATAATAATATGCAATAGCCTAATGAGAAAAAAGTGTTAATAACTATTAACAAAGTTCTTTGTGAAATATCAAACCTTTTATTCCTAATACATTAGTTCAAGTATGATTTGCAGTTGTTAGACTAAATCTCTATAATGAAATACAATAAAATTAACTTGTGGCATTTTATCACAACTCAATAAAATCTGTAGGGTTTTATTTCATTGCTGAATTGACTTTGGGTGCAGTTTTGAAAACTTTTTTTTTTTTTTTTTTTTTAATTTTTTTTAGTTTTTTGCCATACGCGGGCCTCTCACTGTTGTGGCCTTCTCCCCTTGCGGAGCACAGGCTCCGGACGCGCAGGCTCAGCGGCCACGGCTCACGGGCCCAGCCGCTCCGCGGCATGTGGGATCTTCCTGGACCGGGGCACAAACCCGCGTCCCCTGCATCGGCAGGCGGACTCTCAACCACTGCGCCACCAGGGAAGCCCAGTTTTGAAAACTTTTGAGTGTAGAGTCTAGAATAAATGGGCCACTAAGGGATCTGTGAGTCACCCATTGTGACTTCAAATGGGACAACAAATGCAGAATAACTTATGCACTAATTCTTTGATGCCCACTTAAGGCTCCCATAGTTGACGTGGGCTAAGCTTTAGCAACTTCGCATAAAATTAAGATATCTACATGTTATAAAAGAAATACAGCATAGTACATTACGTGACCATAGAGTAGATATCAAAGAATAAGAATTAGGCAAGACATCATTGGACGTCAGAACTCCATCTAGTTACAGAGAAAGGCTTTCTGAGAAGAGGTGCCACACATCTTAACAATGTCATCACCATAGTGTCTGGTCCAGCTCTCAGGTGGTAGGTGGTTTTAGCCCACTTATTATAGGGGAGGGTCTGGGGAGAATCTACTCTTTGTGAAGTTACCTGTAGGCTTCCTTACTTGCCTGTTGAGTTGGGAGCGACAATCTAGGGCAAAATAAAATTTTCAGTGAAAACTAAAGCATCTTTGAAGTTTCCACTTCAGAAAGTTTTAAAAATCATACTTCCATGGTGACAGCAGCTCTTTTCATCTAGCAGGTACAGAATGCATGTTTCTTTTCATAACAAATTCAGAAAGAGTTGACAAAGTTAGAGCCAAATTATCAGCTTACAGATTCAAATCAAATGCATTCACAGGTTGGAAAAGTGTATGAGTGCCAGCAAATTTGCACTGCAGGTCAAGTAGTCAAGTGTGAAGGAATGGTTGCATTGTTTCCCTCCCACTACCCTGGAAGAATAGTGAGAGACAGGAAAGCATAGTGGGAAGAACATGAGTCTTAGAATCATACATACTTGGATTCAAAGTCTAGATCCACTAGTTATGTGACCTTGAATAACTTATTGAATCATTCTGAGCTTCAGGTTTTCTCACCTATTTAGCAAAAATTTAAAATAAATGAAAAATAAAAATAAATCAGAAACAGTAATATTGCATAGCATTTTGTGAAGGTGAAATTGATAAATATATATAAGTGGCATATCACAGGCACTTTTATTATTATATCCAATTTTATTTTTATTAAAATTATCATTTGTTCCAAGTTTATAATTAGGAATGCATCGTATTTTTGAAGTAGGTGATATTTTAAATGACAACAAAGCTATTCTAATATCCTATATAAAATATTCCATATATATAAAGTCAAGGTGTCAGGTAGTTTTATGAAATATATATATATATATGTATATATTTTATACATATATATACAAGCACAAATAATCATTTATTATAGCAATCTATGCTATTTTTGAAGTGATATCAGAGACAAGTGAAGCATTCAAAGGACACCATAAAGAATTAGGCACCATAAAAAAAACTTTTCAAAGCATGTTGTATTCAAAATGGGCAGTTAACTAAATTGTCTATGACCTCTGAAATCTCTACAGCTTTTGTAAAAAGTTTTCAGTGGTAGACTAAAAGATCACTCTTAGAGTAGATTATATATATATATCTACCTAAAAGTAGATACTATAATATATATATATAATATATGTTATATATATATATTATATATATACATAAAAGTAGATACTCTACCCAAGAAGAGCTTGTGTGCCTCGGCAAGATATCCTTAAGAATAGCTTTATGGGATGAGATTTTTAAATTCGCATAAAAAATAAAGGAATGCCATTTTATTTATGAATATATTTTCATATGTATTACGTCTTTCTGCCTACAGTTTTTTCAAACTATTGATGAGTTGATGGTACCAGTTAAAGAAACATTAATTAAATTCATTCTAACTTTCGTTATACACTGAAGTCCTTGCAACATTGTGAGTTTCATCTTTTACCTTAGCTCACGGGAAGTCTACAATTAAGTTTTATATATAATTGCAATAGTTCTTTTAATAATTTTTTCTATTAGTGGGAAGAAGGAAAAGTTAATTAATCTTTGCTGTATGTTAGAGTTTATTAAATCTGTAAGTTTAGTATAACTGCCTCAAATAATTTTTGAATGGCAAAATGTGATATATCAATAAATATGTGCAGGCTGTATCAGCCTTATAAGTGAAGCAAAAGTTATTCACTGACCCATCAGTAGACACATACTCCATTTATTTCTTCTGGCAGTGGTGACACTACTCAGCTGAAACATCGAAAATGTTTAGCGCTCTCTCTTGACACATCTGCCAAATAACTTGCCTGAATTATGGGACAGTTGGAGACCACAAAACAGAATGAAGGAAACGTAAAGGTCTATGGGTGATCAAACTTTAAACATGGAATCTGCTATCCAGTGTTATAATTGACAACAAACCAAGGGTATGGAGCTCTGTGAGTGTTTGATGGACAATAGGGAGAACAGTTGTACTTCAGTCCAGAAAGTATAGGTTTTGGATACTTCATTTTTCTCTAAAAAAAACAGAAAAGGCATGGGTAACATAGTTCACTGGCATTTACAAAGTTCTTATGAAATGCCTCAACCTGGATTTTGAAGAACTAGAAAAATTTTGAAATTTCCTTTTTAGTTACAGAGCAGCTGAAGCTTCCTACTTTAAAATCCTTAAGAGTTCATATCAAAGAAGATATATGAGTAAAATCATTCAGTTGGTCATCTTAACCTTTGATGATTTGGATTTATTTTAGACCTGGAAATATGATTTTCTATTAAATAAATCAGTAGAGAATGCCACTGTCTTCCAAGAAAAATGGCAGCCTGGATTATTCCATTGTGTCCCTGATGCACAGAGAGCCATAATTCGGAACATGATCCAAAAGAAGATTAGGCGAGTTGGAGGTCTTTATAAAAAAAAACAAACAAACTAAGAGATGTAGTTATGTACAAAACAAAAAAGGAGAAATTGTTACCAAGAACTCTGAATGAGTATATATTTCTATTTAAAAAAAAAAAAACAACAACTCTTTGTAGCCAAGTTTCAGCAGCAGCTGCCATTAGCTAGATTTACTTGCAAATACACATTCATATAATAGGAACCGAAGTCTAAGTGCTTGTATTTACTCAGATATTGGAAGGTAAAATAAAATGAGCAGATTGCTGAATGTGTCAGATTTCCACGGGAATAAAACTCCATGCAAGCTTACTTGTTGCAAAAGAAGAAATTCACCAAATTATGTCATAAGGAATTTAATTTACACACTGCAACATTCACCACCACCAGCTCTTTTTCTTGTTTCATTTGTTTTTCCACTCTGTAAAACTCAATCCAAATACTTTTGCATGCACTATGTTTTCAAAGAAAAACAAATAACTGTAAGTAAAACAGACATTTCTGCCACTAACAGTTAAGATTTATAGTGTTTGTAGACAGACTACAAACTGAAATTCCATCATGTTTTCCCACTTTGCATTCAAAAAAGAAAACATTCTAACACCCTTTACAATAATTACAATAATTGAAAACACACTACACATGGATTTCCACTTGTACTCATTAGTGGTCATAGTACATACATGTCTCTCCATTGTACCCATAAGACATACATATCTTTTTCTTTGTAATGCTTCACACACTTACAGAAAGAAATACAAACAATTTGATGCTGCCAAATCTGTTTTAATGCTCAACGTCGTATTGCAGAAAATGAGAAAGTTCTAGAGACTAAAACTGAGGGGCATTGTGTGATGCTGCTCTGAATTATCCAGAGTGATCCCCTACAAATGCCTCTAACAATGCAGCAAAAACCAAAGAAGATATTCATGTGTTGTGCATAGGTCACACAGCTCCCTGTCTGGAAGGCTTTGTAAAGAAAACACACCTGGTGACAGTTAATCCGTGAAATAAGTAGTTTGGTTTCCTAAATGGTGACTTCCCACCAGGCTATTAAGCTTAGACGATACCTCCCTTCACAGAAGGGTATTATTAAGGCATAGAGCTCTTATTAAAGTAGACAACTAACAATATTATTTTGATTAAAAGTGACAAGTTACTCTACATCTACAAATGTGTGTTTTCTCCTACTGTTGAAACTGTCACTTGTCTGGTGACTAAATAGAATAAGTTTTATAACAAAATACCACTTCGCTGTTTATCTCTTATTCACATCTGCTCTTCTCAATAAGGTCTCTGCTCGTGAAGGTAAATTTTGTCTAATTGTCTTGATTTAATGGAGAAAATAGGCAAGAGAAATGGCTGTAACTATGGGTGTTTTTCTATTGGAGTTGGTAAGAAAAATATTATTTAATAAGTGAATAGATGTAGGTATGATATGATAAGGGATGGGCAACTTTTTATTTTTTTTAACCAAAGACAAGTATTGCGCAAGAAAGAGTTTGGATTCGAAGACTCGGGAATGGTGTTTGGTGTCCTGTTACCAGAAGGGGGAGTGGTTGTTGATAAGCCATCCCATTTACTCCCATTAAGGCAGTCTTGATAATGTACAAGTTAAATGTGTTTATGATCTCTATCTTTGAAGAAATTACCAATGACTTCAGCATTACATGAGTGTCCCCTTTCGGAAGATAAAATATCAGAAGCATTTTTATATACCAGTATATTTTGGAATTAAGCAACAGTGTGTAAACTTCAGATTTCCATGAAAATAAATATACAAACTTTGAAATATTCCTTTTTTTCCCCTTGAGATAGAAGTAAGTATAGAAGTACTTTACCTGTTTGGCAATCAGCTGAGTAATTTCTTAACATGATTCTACTTCAAAAATCTTTTTATGACTTAAAAGATTATCTAAAAGTCTCTCTGGATAGTCTCCAGTTATTTGAAATATCACAGCCAGTTTTCAGTACAACTTTAAAACAGTCCTTTTATGAAAAATTCTACATCCAAGCACATAATTTTTTAGCTTGTTTCTTGGGTCTTGAAAGTATAACTATCATTAGAGAACTACTTTAAAAATCCCTGTGATTATAATGGTAGGGATTTTTTGTAGTTTAGTGGTCATCTATATTTCTTTTTACTTATATTATTTTCAAGATCTTGAATAATGAGATGGATTTCCAGGGATTTTTTTTTGTAGTCCTAGGTATTTTATTTGGGGTATTTAGCAACTTATTCTGAAGAGAAGCTTGTGTTTTTCACCAGCCTGGCAAAGGGGTCCACGGCATAAAAGTGTAAAACCTCCTGAGTTAGAGGGTCACTTAAAAGAAAAACATGTGGGACAGACTCATGAGGATTTCTTTTCGCTATTGATGGCCCATTCCATTCAACAACTGTTCAATGAGCAAAGCACTATGCTTGTCATTGTGGGGATATTAAAATATTCTCAAAGAGTGCCATGACAGAATATGACATTCAGAGAATATGAACAATTACCGATCCATTGTGCTAGCCACGCTAGGATACATCCGGGGTGTGTGTCAAGATCCAAGATTGTGCGTCAGTTTAGAGGAACTTATACACTGCTAAACATCTTCATAGAAAACAGATGCCCCAAGAGTCTATTATACTGATAGCATATTGGTCCTGCTGCATGACTGTCTCAGGAGTTCCAGCCATTTCCACGGTTCCCAAAGCTCTAGGCTGCCACAGTCTCTCTTTTGCCCTTTATACTTTTAGTCCTCCTTTCTCTTAAAAAAACTCTATTCCCCCAAAACAGCAACAGACAAAACAAAAACTGCCCTGGAGTATACAAAATACCACAAGGGACACTTGGTCACTGTAACTCCATTTCTGAAGGCAGTTGAACCATAACCTCAAATTATATAATTTCAGAGTCCTTAAATAGGCATTAATATTAAGTGATACCCTTTGCCTCAAAGTACTCACTGAATAGTGTTCTAACGGCAATCCAGGAAGGCAAAGATTTCATACTTAGTTATATGATAGAAACTTTATATACCTACTGAGTATAAAAATACGATATATACTTATGAATATATTTTCTCCAAATGAAGAAATGGACTTCATCTGCTTATGGACCACAGACAAATTTGCTGTTTCATAATAAAATTTAGTGCTTACCAGGTCAACTACCATACAAAGAAAGGATAGGTTATCTCACCGAGTCTGCACAAGATTCCTGTGAGAACTGAGGTAGCACCACGCTCATTTTACAGAAATAGGAACTGATTCAGAAGAGGAAAGTAGCTCACTTAAGGTCACACATCTAGTAAGTGGTGTGACTGAGACTCCAACTCAGGATGTGTATTAGTCTCCTGTTGCCATATAACAAATCACCACAAGCTTATTGGTTTAAACAAGACCCTTTTATCAGATCGCTGTCCTATAAGTCAGAGGTCTGGGCATGGTGTGGCTGAGTTCCCTGCTCAGGACCTCACTGAGTGAGATCAGAGTGTTGGCTAGACTGCATTCCTATCCTGTAACTCTGGGGAAGAACCTGCTTCCAAGCTCACTGGCTGTTAGCAGAATTCATTTCATTGTGGTTGTAGGACTGAGGTGCCCATTGTCTTGCTAGCTGTCAGCCTGGTACCACTCTCAGCTTCTAGAGGCCACTCTCAGGTCCTCGCCATGTGCCACCTCCCACCTTGGCAACAGAGAAACTCACCTAAAAGGTCTACAAGTGACACCTAAAAGGTCTACAAGTGACACCGGCGTTTCCTAAGGGAAAAAAAATGCTTCTCACATTTCAAAATCCAGATTTTCTGAGATAAAACCAAGGGATAACATAATGGCAAGAATATTGAAGAAAATATTAGCATGAAAGTCCTGAAAATTTCAAATTCCATAAGTATCATGGGTCAAAATTATTTACAAATGACATGAACACTTCTATCAAACACAAAACTATTCATTACGTATTTTCTTTCCCAAGAGATCAGCCTCACACTACGTCTATGTGTGCCAAGTATTCTCTATTTTACCTTTTTTAGTTGGAAAAACAATCAGTTTTTATAACTAACACTTTTTATAACTAACCAGGGAGCATTTATGACTTGGAGGTAAATATGCCAAAGGTCTAGGGAGACCTTTTTCTGTCTAAAGGCGAGAGGGTGAAGTAAATACCTCTTAGGGGCCCCCAAACCTCGAGTAGAATCAGATCAACGGGAAGATCTAAATGACTGCAGCCTTCACTCAGCTCTCACGACACTTCAACAGACTCATGCATAACACTCACGAGGCACCTATGAAGGCCCTTATATTTATATTTATGGTTTAAAATATATTTTAGATTATACTATGTTTCTTGCACATTATTCAAGTGACATACGATCATTAATAGCAGGAAACATACTACATAATTCTTTTGTAATCTGCATCAGCAACTAACTCAGCACTAAAAACATACTCAGATCTCATTAAGCCACTAACTGATTAAAAGTTACAAAGTCCCAGGTTAGAAAAGCAACAATCCTGCTCGCTTTGTATAGCCAGGCCTCCCAGGCCCTCTTAGCTTACATTGGAGCTCCTGTTCTCTGGTAAGGGCTGCCTATCAAAGCTATCCAAATGCACATAAGAACCCCATTATTCCCAGTAAGGTTTTCCATTGCCTAATTAATTCAACCCTATCCTTTCAAGATCTCCCAGTGAGTAGCACTATTGAATCCGAATGACTTAAGAGGCTGGCTCTCAGAGCAAGTAGTTTTATGAACTGAGTGTGAACTAGAAGCAGTGATAAAATATTACCTGCCCCTATTGCTCTATTTGTACTAAAGCTGTTATTTTGAAATTGGCTATTCCTGTCTAAATACCATTCACATAGAACTAGGTTTTAAATCAGTCAGATTTCCCAAGAAGCCAGACATGTTAGAAGGAAGAAGGGCAGTGAAATGATGAAGCAGAAACTGGTACTAAAATATTCACAGTGCCTCCCCACTCCCCTCCACGCTAAGGTTTAAAGGCTGAGTCTGTTCAAAATGTTCAGTTCTTATGGCGCTTGGTATAAGGTGAATTCCTGAGAGGCAAGCTGATGTTTTTTCATGTAATAAAGATACAAACAGGACTTCTTTTAGCTCATGGTCTAAGTCTGGACCATCTCCAGATTTCCAGAGCCCAGCTCTGCTTGGCCAGTGGTGAGTGCTGTATACTTATCAATCCAATCCTCTGGAGAAGTTTCAAAAGACTTCCCCTGGGACATGACATTAATATCTTGTTTCTCTTAGTCTCCCCTTTATGACATGTTGGTCATTTATCTTCTTTGTCTCCACCATAAAGCATAAGTACTTGGAAAATCACCTGTCTTTCCTGGTGACTTTATGTCTCTCACTGTCAACATTGAAAATAGTAAGCCCAAGACTACAATCATTTACAGATCTGGAACAGTCTGAAGTCCTTCAGGAGTAGGCTGTTACGTAGAAAGTAAATCAGTGAACAAAGGTAGAATAAATAACCTCGATTTGTTTAGGTGTGAGAACTGGACTGTGGGATACAATTACACATAAAGACATTTGACAGGTAAAGAAAGACCTCTGGCTTCCATCTGGAAGCTGAGTAGCATTTTCCGAAGCTCAAAACCAAATCCATTTCAATCTTACTTCCTGTTAAATAAGGTCTTTCATTTGAAACCCCACTCAATCACTGAATTTTCCGCTTATGATTTTTTCCCTTTTGTCATACCTCTAGGTCATTTTTAAAACTAACTTTATTGAAGTATAATTTACAAGCAATAAGTGACATCCATTTAAAATGTATAATCCAAAGCGCGTTGACAGATCCATAGGCCACAATCGAAATACAAGATATTTATTTTCCCATGTCCCTTTGCTATCCATTCCTTTTGCTGACTCTGGCCCTGGGCAAACACTGATTAGCTTTTGTCACATTAGATTAGTTTGCATTTTCAGTATTTCATATTAATGGAATCATGCAACATGTAATTTTTGTTCTTGACTTCCTTCACTTAAAGATTTTAGATTCACTTAATGTTTTGCATATGTCCACACTTTGCTCTTTTATATGGCTAATTAATAGCCTATTGTGTGAACACACTGCATTTTGTTTATCCATTCCCTTGTTGATGAACTTTTGAGTTGTTTCTAGTTTTTGACTCTTAGAAATCTAGTTTTGTGTAGATGTTTATTTTTCCTGGTTAAATACATAAAGTGGGATTGCTGGTTCATGGGATGAATGGACGTTTTTCTTTTGGAAAATCTGTCAAAGACATTCCCAAAATGGCTGTGTAATCTTACACCTCCATTATCGGTGTGTGAGTTTTCATCTGGTTATAACGTACATTTCCCCAATGACTATATGTAGTTCAACATCTTTTCATGTTTCCATGTGCTTATTTGCCATTAGCACATCTTGAGAAGTATTGAAGTCTTTTACTAATCTTTACATTTTGAGAGGTATTGAAATCTTTTACTAATGTTTTCATTGGGTTGTTACTCTTATGACTGAATTCTAAGAGTTCTCCATATATTCTACCTGTCAGTTCTTTATCAGAAATATGTATTGTTGTCAATATTTTGTTTTATGATTCATGCTTCTTACGTACTGCTTCTTAAGCATTTGTGCTGCCTAGCATTCTTGGCTCTCTCTAAGGGCACAAGGATTTTCTCTTGTGTGCATTTATTTGTTTCCTAAGTCTTGTTAGAAGTAACCACCTTTTGAGAGTGGTCTAGTTTTGGTCATCTAGTATCTCATTTATTCAATTTATGGATTTTGAAATTTGCATCTCGTAATTCCAGGAGAGCCTCAGAATTCCCAAGGGTAATAAATGGTACACAGGGGAATGTTGAACAGTAAATTAGATCTTTGGTGTAAAGCTTTTTTTTTTTTTGGTGACTCTAGAAGCAGCTAAGTTTCATCCATAGAATTTAAACACAGAGGGGCCTTAGAAATCTTCTAGTCTGATTGCCCCATTTTGCAACTAAGACAATTGAGTTTCTAAAACGTTAAGTAATTTTTCCATGATCACCCGATTAGTTCTTTGTTTTTTTCTGCAAATTTTATCTTCGTTCCGTGAACAGTAATCTGAACTTTCACATGTAGTTCTAAACTAACAGTCTTATTTCAACTAATCTTGATAAAATCACTGAGAATATGCCTTAGGTTAGATTCTAATATCTAATGTGCCTCAGAATACCTATCTCAAATTTCCTAATTTGAACCAAGACTTTGCCCCCTGTCCCCACCCCCAGGTAGCGTCTTCCTAAATAATAGGATGTCAGAAAAAACTCCACTTACCTAAATATTCCCTACGTACCTGCTGTATTAGTTATCTACTGCTATATAACAAATTACCCTGAAACTTAGCAGCAATATGTATTTATTATCCCACAATTCCTTAGGACAGGAATCCAGGCTTAGCTGAGTCTTCTGCTTTATGATCCCTCACGAGGCTGCAGTCAAGGTCTTGGACGGGTCTGTAGTTGATCTCAAGGCTTGACGGGGGAAGGATCAGTTTCCAAGTTCACTCATGAGGCGTTGGTTGGATTCAGTTCCTTGTAAGATGTTGGACTGAGGGGTTGAGTTCCTCATTGACAGTTGGCCAGAGGCAACCTTCATCTCCTTGCCAGGTGGTTCCTTCCATCAAGGCAAGTACACAAGCTGAGGCTGAGAGACAATGCCACAGTTTTTATAAGCTAACTCACAAGTGACAGCCCATCAGTTCTGCTGCATTCTATTTATTAGAAGGAGATCTCTAGGTCCAGTCCACACTCAAGGGGAGAAGATTACACAATGGTGAAAATACCAAAGTCAGGGTTCATTGGGAGCCATTATAGAAGGCTGTCTACCACACCCACATAGGACAATGCCCACATTGCCAGCATCAGAGATTCATTTTCTTAGCTTAACTCTTAACTTTTAAGAATTGGCACTTCAGGGCTTCCCTGGTGGTGCACTGGTTAAGAATCTGCCTGCCAATGCAGGGGACACAGGTTCGAGCCCTCATCCAGGAAGATCCCGCATGTTGTGGAGCAACTAAGCTCATGTGCCACAACTACTGAGCCTGCGTGTCACAACTACTGAAGTCCGCGTACCTAGAGCCCGTGCTGCACAATAAGAGTAGCCACTGCAATGAGAAGTCCGCACACCACAGCGTAGAGTAGCCTCGGCTTGCTGCAACTAGAGAAAGCCCGCGCGCAGCAATGAAGATGTAAAGCAGCAAAAAATAAATCAATAAATAAATTTATTTTTTAAAAAAAAGAATTGGCACTTCAAAATTGGCGCTATCCAAAATGATTCCGCTATGGGAATGATTACATCTTACTTGATTATTATCTGTTAGATTTTTAACATAGATTTATTTGTTGGGAAGCTAGATCTTGGTACATAGGGAAATATAGACCTTGGCTTACCCAGAAGGGAGTGAAAATCCAGATTATGGGGCTTCCCTGGTGGCGCAGTGGTTGAGAGTCTGCCTGCCGATGCAGGGGACATGGGTTCATGCCCCGGTCTGGGAAGATCCCACATGCTGCGGAGCAGCTGGGCCCGTAAGCCATGGCCGCTGAGCCTGAGTGTCCAGAGCCTGTGCTCCGCAATGGGAGAGGCTGCAACAGTGAGAGGCCCGCATACCACAAAACAAAACAAAACAAAACAAATTAAAAAATCCAGATTATGTATTCCTAACCAGTGGGCAAATTCAAATAGCCGAGCAGCTCCATGAAGGCTTGTAAGACTGGGAAAGAACAGAGAAGGGCAAAAGGGATGGTGGGCTAGCCATTATCTGGGAGCATTTGTCTAGAAGCAGCTTCAGCCTCAAGAGATTAAAATAAAAAAATCCCTGTACTGAGAAAGAAAACAAATGTACTGAATGTGTTCCATTAGTTCAATCTGCAGGATGATTACATCACTGACCGAAAATGGCAGATGCTGTCTATCAGCTGCCCCACACCCACCCTCAAAGTTCCCACTCAAATGACACTTCTCTAGAGAGTTCTAACCAGGGTTTATTCTAGTCTATGAAGCTCCCTTGATGAGAAAAAATACAACCCTTTTAGGAAAAAGAAGCCTCTGGGCACATAGCTGGGAGAGCAGAGGGCACATTTTAAGAAGAAATAGTCACCCTTTCCTCTGGTAGATGCAGTCCTCTGTGCCAGTTGGCACCAGGCTTGGACAGGAGAGCACAGAGCACAATTTTAGCCAGATTCCTCTCCTCAGCAGGGGGCCTTTGTGCAGTGCACATACTGTACAACTGGATTCAGCAGTCTGAATTTCTAGTCAGAGTAAAATCAGTATTTTTCTTTTTCTTTGCTGTGAAAAGTTGAATTTGGATTTAGAAGACCTGACTTCGGTTTCAGTTTTGTTACATTTAGATAGTGACCTAGGGCAAATGTCTCTTGATGTTTTAGTTTCCTCTTTTTGGAGGAGAGTCGACATGACAGAGGAAAGTCGACATGACATAATCTGTGTTCATTAAATGAAGCTGTATTTGGACATTTTATAAGCTGCAAGTTTTACGTGGCAGAGTTGTTCTGACTGTCTTTTGGATAAGCCAGTGGGATCTGGGTGTAGGGCCATGTTTTCTGTCTTCTCTCCAAAAAGGTTGGAGAAGCTGCGGTTGGGTCGAACTACAGACTAAAATGGTCAGTTAGGAGGTCTTCAAAGCTGTGTGTCCATCGTACCTGGCTGCAGTCCACAGAGATGCTCATTCCCATAAACTTATTGCGACACAACAGCGTCCCAGATGTCACAGAACAGCCTGTTTCTTCCATAGATCAGAAAAGCTCATGTTTTAAAAAAAAAAAACTAATAAAGAAACAAAAGAACTGCAAATGTATTTTAGAAGCATTGCAAAAATCACGGACATTTGATCTCTGTCTGAAAATCCATAAAAATCCTCAACAACAATTGCTACAACCATAAAATGGCTTTTTAAAATTTCTTAAATCCCCCTGGAGAGTAGAGGGGTTTTGAGAGTCTTAAAGGACAGGACTCCTTCTGGTCTCAGTTTTCCCACATAAATAAGTCCATGCCCTCAGTTATCTGAGTTATTTCCTTGTAAACATCTCCTCCCAATCTTATCAATATCTCTATGGTCAAGAAAGGGAGGGCAGGGAGGCAGACTACAGCGATAATGACAATGACATGAAAAGGAAACCAGACACAGGAGGAAAGACCGGAAAGGAAAAAAATCAGTTTAGATACGAGATTAGATTAAATATTTAAGTATTGACAAACTCGTCTATGGGCCTCAGGAAATCTGTATTCTGGATTGCAGTGGGAAAGGCAGGGCCTCCCAAAGGTTGAACTTTGTGTGAGGCAAGAACCTCAGCTTTGAGGAAGTAGCTGAGGGGGGAAAGGTTCTGGGCTGCCCCCCCTCTCCCCGTCCCAACAGCCCTGCACGTGGAGGCTCCCCACGCGGGACCTTCCTCCTGAGAGCTTTTGTAAACAAGCCAGCCAGCCATGGGGGAAACTGATCTCCCTACCTACTCCAAAAGAGATGTGAGAAAATTCATTTTCAACCTACTGCAGCACTGTCAAGATTGCGATTTAAGAAAAAAAAAAATCTCAGGGAAAACAAATCAAAAAAGCCGGTAAAATCTTGTCAAACTCACCTCATCATGGAACAAGTATGAGAGGCAATGGGTGTGTTTCTAAAACTTGAACGAAGTACAGGCTCATTTTCAGGGAAAATATTTCTCTCCCATCCCTCAGAGTACTCTAGGACATTTTGTCCTACAGTTGCAGGAAAGAAAATTGGGGCCAGAGAGGATGGTCATGTCCCAGGTTTCAGGCGAGTCCCTGGGATGGGCCACCAGTGTGGGTTCTTGGTTTTGTGCAGTAAAGAATTCAAAAGCGAGTCATAGTGAAGTGAAAGAAGGTTTATTCAGGGAGATATACACTCCATAGACAGAGTGTGGGCCATCTCAGAAGGTAGAGGCACCAGGGTATGAGGTTGTCAGTTTTTATAAGGGTGGGTAATTTCATAGGCTAATGACTTGGAGGATTATTCCAACTATTCTGGGGAAGGGGTGGGGATTTCTAGGAATTGAGCCACCGCTCACTTTTTGGCCTTTTATGGTCAGCCTTGGAACTGTCATGGCACCTGTGGGTGTGTCATTTAGCATATGCTAATATAGTACAATGAGCACATAATGAGGCTTAAGGTCTAGTGGAAGTCGACTCCCCCGTCATCTTGGACCTAGTTGGTTCTAACCAGTTTAATGTCGTGTCTTCAGTGGCTGTCATTCTTTTAAAGGTTGTGCCCTGCCCCCTTCCTGTCTCACTACTATCAAGGCTCCTCAGACCTAGTTACAGAACGGTTGACTGAAGAAAAGTGTACTCCACAAAAATGACTTTCTATTGTGAATTATTGCTGTGGTTGATATTTATAACTTACACATTGTTGGATTCTCAGAATGTGTCTGTGGACTCCCAGGCTTGAAAATAAACGTAAAAATGGGAAAAGTACAGTTTAGTTATACCTGGTGTTGAATCTCAGCACAAATGTTTAATTGAATGTATGATATTTATCAAGTTGCTTAAATATTCTGAGCCTAGTGGGATTAATACAGGGCCTGGCACATAGTAAGAGCTAAATAAATTTTCCCAGCCGAGATTCACAAATGATTTCATATTCCACCTTGTACAACAATCTAAGCAAGAAGTCATTGGTTACCTCAGTTTATAAGATATTTATTACTTTGTTCTTTTCTCTTCTTTTTTTTCTGTTTTTTAGGTTAAAAATTAGATTTCAGGTAAACATACTAAGATTTCTGTCTTAAGATTGGGTGTTATCACTTTCAGATCTGGGAAGATCTCATCTCTTTCATTTATTTCTAGGCACTGTGGAAGGTAGAAATCACACAGTTCGCACCCCTTCCAAACTAATACAAATGTTGAATAAAAGAGACTAAGAAATTAATTTTAACTATGTAGGCAAGTTCAAAAGAAGGAAAGAAAAAAAATTTCTTCAATGCATAAGTGAATATTGAATGCAAACCTAAGGCTATAGCTATGCATCTGGATAAAGGCCTTTGAGGAGTGGGGTTTTAGGACCTAAGCTGAGTCAGGACACACAGTCTGGGGATTGTGGGAGAGGGGACAGGATAAATCACAGAGGGCCCTGAATAAACCCAGAAGTCTTGAGGGAAGGCACCTTCCGTGAAACTGGAACTAGAAAATTCTACCTACTATCTAAGGAATTTGATTTTTGAATTTGATTGAATTTCAGGGACTGCTGGGAGGCACAGAGGGGAAATTAAAAACCCCAGCCTATTTAATATGTACAGGAGCGAGGTGTGAATTTGTACTATACTGTGGTTTGGGAAACTCACATGGAGGAAGTAACATAATAGCTGGTGTAGATCTTGGGCTCAGGAAGTATGTAGAAATGCTTCAGCAACTCAGAATTCACAGCAGTTGCACATAAGTAAATTTCACCAAAGATGGGCTTACATTTAAAATAAATGATTGACCATATCTCTAATGATTAGTGATGTTGAGCATCCTTTCATGTGTTTGTTGGTCATCTGTATATCTTCTTTGGAGAAATGTCTATTTAGGTCTTCTGCTCATTTTTGGATTGTGTTGTTTGTTTTTTTGATATTGAGCTGCATGTGCTGTTTGTATATTTTGGAGATTACTCCTTTGTCAGTTGTTTTGTTGGCAAATGTCTCGCATTCTGAGGGTTGCCTTTTCATCTTGTTTATGGTTTCCTTTGCTGTGCAAAAGCTTTTACGTATCATTAGGTCCCATTTGTTTATTTTTGTTTTTATTCTAATTACTCTAGGAGGTGGGTCAAAAAGATTTTGCTGCAATGTATGTCAAAGAGTGTTCTGCCTATGTCTTCCTCTAAGAGTCTTATAGTGTCTGGCCTTCCATTTAGGTCTTTAATCCATTTTGAGTTAATTTTTGTGTATGGTGTTAAGGAGTCACACAGAGTGAAGTAAGTCAGAAAGAGAAAAACAAACATCATATATTAACACATATATGTGGAATCTGAAAAAATTGGTATAGATTATCTTATTTACAAAGCAGAACTAGAGACACAAATGTAGAGAGCAAACGTATGGATACTAAGGGCGAAAGGAGGGGGGTGGGATGAATTGGGAGATTGGGATTGACATATATACACTATTGATACTATGTATAAAATAGATAACTAATGAGAACCTACTGTATAGCACAGGGAACTCTACTCAATGCTTGGCACTGACCTGAATGGGAAGGAAATCCAAAAAAAAAGGGGATATGTGTATATGATTCACTTTTCTGTACAGTAGAAACTAACACAACATTGTAGAGCAACTATACTCCAATAAAAATTAAAAAGTAAAATAAAATAAATGATTGACCATAGAAGGAAATGTACTATCATTGAAAAAAGACAACACATGTAACAAATAGGAAAATCTGAACTGCAAAGTTGGGAAAAGAATGGAGCAGTTGGCACGTTATAACTGTTAAAAAGGAACTTCTGAGAAAATATCAGCACTTGAGGCTTCTAAAAAGCCAAGACACAGGACTACTATCCAGGGTGTGTGTGTGTGTGTGCTTGTGAGATTATGATATCGTCTACAGCAGTTTTGGAAGGAGTTACCTGTTATGGCCTGGAGTTAGTGATTTATCATCACTGACTGGCTGATTTGGGAAAGGGAATCGATGCAGGGAATTCTGTGTATAGGCAGAATTCCTCAAAAGGCATGCTTGGTTTTGTTTCAAAAAGAGCTAGGAAAAAATCCAGTCCATACATCAGCCCAGTACAGCAACCAGGGAATCTCGCCATCCACCTGGGACCACCGGTGGCAAAAGAAAAAGGCACCAGCATGAAATGGAAAGCCAGCCATTTCCATATGGGATAGAGTAGCTCATATATGTTCAGCCTGTGTGGAGCTACCACCCTAAGGCCAAACATTAACATAGAATCTGTATGAGACATGTGAAACCCAGAGGTACTGGCAGAATCCAAAGCAGAACTACCTTCTGAGAATACAGTCAGAGCCCAGAGCACACAAACAGCCCCTGCAGAAGATTAATTCGCAATCTTAAATCCACAGCCACGTGAGAAAGCACGAGGTCGAATCAGCATATACAGCAAAGGAGAATTAGCGATCCAAAACCTGGCAGTAAAAACAATCTGATTTATACCATAAGTATGTTTATAAGTATGACAGACTAAAAGGAAGAAGGGAAAGAAGTGATGACTACTGTCATGTGTTCTCAAATACTTGTACGTTGGAGCAGAGTAGAGACCATTTTAGACTAATGGAGATTTTAAGGGAAACCACTAAAAGGACAGAAATAGAGTGGATAATTTCCAAACTCATGGTTGGTTGGGGAGTAATAAAGAAAACTAGATTAACTTAATAGAGAAAAGGAAAAGAGGATGAAGAGAAGCAAAGGAAAAGTGTGGAAATAAGACGCACACACACACACACACAATAAAACTAGTAAAAAGAAATCCAAATATATCAGAGTAATCATAACTTCTTATAAGTATAATATTCCATTGCATATATTTTTGTAACTTACTTTACCAATCTCATACACTTTTTGAATAATTCCAACATTTCCTGACACAGTTAATGTCCTTGTTTTTATGTGTGTGTGTATGTGTGTATAATTATATACACACACCATTAGGACCTTTTTTTGCTAAACCAATAGGATATGATAGAAATGGAATTGTAGAATCAAAGTGGTGGTGTATTTTTTATTTTGCTAGTTGCTCTCAAGACAATTTAACTTGCACCAGAAAAGTAAAAGAGTGCCTGCTTCTCTACTCCTTGGCCATAGCCATTTACTGTGTTGGGTTTGCTTTAATCTTTGCCAATTTGATGAAGGACAATGGTTTATTACCATTATTTAAATTTGTATTTCTCTTCATTTGACTTTTAGAGTCATTTGTATTTTTTGTCTCTACATTCGCTTCCCTACTGTCACTTTTAAATCCCACAGCCAGAGCTGAACACCTAAATCCATCGTCCCTTCCACTGAGTTAAGCTGCCTTCCTGCAGTGACTCCCAGATGCCCCCGAAAGGCGCCCACCTGCACCCTTACACCTCTGGCCTCAGCTTCAGCTGCTCCTTTCCTTGCTCTCTCCCCCACTGCCCCTCTGGCCCCTTCTCAGCTTGAACCCATGCCAGGAGAGATCACGCTTTAGGAAGTTTGCCCTGGCAGCTCTGCCTCTCCTAGCCAGCTATCTGCTTGGCTAACCTCACCCTCCTCAAGTCTTTGCTCAGATTTTACCTCTTCGGTGAAGCCTCCCTGGTTATCTATGTAATACTGCGACTTCCCCTCGGATAGTCACGTCTCTCAATCCCCCTCACCTGACTTTCTTTCATTCATAGTGCTATAAATTATATGATATTCATGATATCCTGTCATATACTATACACTGTATAATTTGCTATTTAATATGTAGTAAATTTTATCTACTCATCTCCCCATTACCTTCTCTTGTTCTTTATCATTTTTCTTGATTCAGCTGTTAGATTTTACAATATGGATTTATGTGGGAATTCCCTAGCGGTCCAGGGGTTAGGACTCAGCGCTTTCACTGCCGTGGCCTGGGTTCAACCCCTGGTCGGGGAACTAAGACCCTGCAGGCAGTGTGGGGTGGCCCAAAAAATAAATAAATAAAACATGGATTTATGGAGCATTTTTATATAATGAAAAGTGGTCATTTTGTTATTATATGTGTAGTAGATATTTTTTTTCTGAACCCGTTGCTTGTGTTATTTTTCATATTAGGACCAAATTCATTGGTCTTATGCCTTCTGCTTTTTAGGTCACATGTTTAGAGGTCTTCCCCCTCTGTGTGTGTATATGTATGTAAAACAAAGAATGCTGCTCATTGTTTGGTTCTACAAGGATTAAATCATTAGCCACTGTAGTCGCTGACGAACAACGCACCCTAAAAGGAATTCAGAACATAAATCACCAAGTAACTCTTAGCAGTTACTTCTCTAACTATAATTTAATATAATATATTTAATCTTTTATTTATTTTGATAGGTATCAAATGACTATCCAGTATGAGGCCACAAGAAATGAGCATCTCCTACTTGCTTTCTGTCGCCTTCCTTTTCTTTCTTTTGGCCACTGCGTATGTAATAGTTGATCACATTACTTTCTTGGTTCTCACAGTATTTAGCTTTACGACATTAAAAAAACACAGTTTCATTACCTGATTTATCGGCTTTTAAAACAAAGGGCTGACTCTTGGCTGTTAATTGAGGAATTAATTTTATTTATACTATTTCCCCAACTCTCTACAAACGTCTTTAATTTTGTCTATGTTGTGTGTATGTGTGTTTCTCTTGGTGTTAGGAGTAATCTTCAAGAGATATTCAAATGTAGAACTGTCTCTGTGTCGCATTGTCAAAACTGGAAGTCCAACAAGAATTTTATGACTTTCCAAAAACAAATATATTTTAAAAGAGGAGATTTTCCCATAGTCAATAGAGTTAACCAAGGATTTTAAGTAGGAATTTAGATAGAATAAAAGCCTGTACAAGAGAGAAAAGAATAAGTTAAGTGGTCTAAGCATAGTATAAAATAACTCAGTACTTACAGGCTATTTTTAGGACATAAATTTAAATCGTGTCATTCAAGTAGTATTAGTATATAATAATGTTGCAAGAAAATATTGCGAGACAAAGATAATATTTGTGAAGTGAAATAAGAATGGTTTGTTTTAGCTTCACCTGCATCGTTCCTTATACAAACACACTTCTGTTTGCTCACTAGGAAGAATTAGTTGAATACACAGTCACTGGACAGCTTGACATCCAGTCAAGAGGTAGAGTCTGTACTACTTGTCTAACTATGCAAACTTTTCATTTTGAGTTAAGTGGAAGAGGCAGTTTCTAATGGGTTTGTCTTTTGCATGAGAACCTCTTCACACTCATGCAACCCCAGGAGAAAATACCCTTGGGTTTACTTGGATTGAAAATAGGACCTCCGGCATTGGACATGAGTTTTATTTGCTGGTCAGGGAAAGCCTAAATGTCTACTGGGTGACTGTTGCTGTCTCAGGAGTTCAGTCTCAGTCGCCTAGGAAGTCCCAAATGGGCAGTTCCTGGGATGGACTTTTAAATGCACGTAAGCAGATAAGCCTGCCTCATGGCACCCCCTGGAGTCCATAACGTTCATAGACAAGGGTTATCTTCCACTGTCTGAGTGTGCCAATCACAAGTGTATCTTTACTTCATTGCTCTAGTATTCATTCATGCATATCTAACCATAAATAAGATTCCCAATGACTTGACTGGGAAGTAGACATGCCCTATCCCATTGGACCTCTAACACTGCTCAAAAAGAATTTTAGGTGTTTTGGGACATAGACTCAACATGCTTATAACCAGAGAGGTAGACATAGTTGCTGTAACTGGCCCAGCAATTCACAAGCTTCAGCTACCTTGCATAAAATGTCATCAGTATTAATTATATTTACCAAATTACCATCGGAAGAAAGCCAGTCTCCTTCCTATGTGTTCTAACTGAACTCAGTGCTTCCAACTCAGAGATGGTTTTCAATCAATATCTCCATTGTGTTAGAGTTCCTCCAGCTTGGCTCTGAGCCAAGGCTATGCCCAAGACATGAGTCCTGTGCTCCCAGAGTGAATTCAGCCTTTCTTATAGGGTGCAGGTATTTAATTACTTCATGTCCACACAATATCACTGCGAGCCCTGGGAAGCATTACCACATTTCTGTTTTTATTTTGTCACTCACTCCCCTGACTTGTTTGTTTTGAAAGGTTTAACTGAGCCTTCAGCCTAGAGGCTGTTTCCTTTACATGTGTTGTACAGCAGTATGTAGGAATTTTGCCAAGAGGCAATATAATGAAAGTTGGAAATGGGATGGGTTTTAGGGTCAGACGGACCTGCATTTGCGATCTGGCTGTGCCACCTAGGAAAGTTCACTTAACTTCTCAAAATCTTATTTTTGCATCTGTAAGGGTGCATACTATCCTCCCAATTAAAAATTTATTCTGAAAATTAGAAATAAAGCCACGTATCTAGTAGATTTTAAAAAATAAATAGCTCTTTTGTTTACGGGTATGTATGTATTTAAAGCAAAAAATTCACAGAAAAATTGTGTCATTATTTATACTATTACAGGAAAAAAAAGGAAAGAAAAAATCTTTATTACTATAAGAGAATAAGATACTCCTGGATTTTTTAGTTCTAACATTTAAGTTAATGCATTTCATATGAAAAAGTCTTTTACAAAATTTAAATTACAGACGACTCAATCCAACAATGACCATCAAGTGTGAGGACTGTGCCTAGAGCCATGGGAAATTTAAGATGCATAGGATAACCCTTGCCTTCAATGGCCATATAACCCAACGTTGTGAGGGGGCAGAATAAGGACACTATAACATTGACATTATAAACAAAACATCATGAAAATTACCTGCAAGGAACTGAGAGTGCTATGCAGTTTGAAAGGAAGAACTCACATCTGGTTGGTTTGCGGGGGTGGGGGGAATTAAGAAGAACTTCAGAAAGGAGGAAATCTCTTAATTGGATATAGCAAGATGGATAGGAAGCCTCCCTGTGGGGATGGAGAAAAGGCATTCTAGAGAAAGAAAATAAAAATAAAAGTAGCTCCTGGTGGTTGATATTTTTCTTAGTGCCAGACACTCCAATAAATATCTTACATCATTTAATCTCTAACGTATTCCTGTGACGTAAGCATTATATCCATTTAATAAAATAGAGAGCCAAGGCACAGAGAGGTTAAGTTACTTGAGTAAGGTGAAACAGCTAGTCAATAAATTCAATCTTTCTTATTGAATCAAGATCTATCTGATTCTAAGTTCACTCCAGTAAACACTATACTATGTTGCCTGTAGGTAATTATAATGTGTCTGTAAAAATTAAGTAGTAGTTCATTTTCAAGTTAAGGCTGTAACTGTGTGGCAAGCTCAGATAGAAAACTTTGATTGAAAAAATAGGATTTATTTTTGAAAAGCAGAGAGTTTTCGGAAATGTAGCAAAACAATTGAAAGTTTGCCTTGAAAATTAATTTGACTGTGGTGTTTAGAATAGGGACAGTGGCAAACTGAAAGAGAAATAACTATTTTGGAAGCCATTGCAGTAGTCTAAGCAAGGCATGATAGAGTCTGAAGTAGCTTGGGAATAAGAAACAGTGTCTGAGAATTACTGGATTATTTAAGAAACTGTTCAATATGGTAACTAATTGAGTATTGTGTCACAAAATAAGAATAAAGTCAAAGATTGCAGTTGTAAAATAAAGAACCTGAATGGCATTTACCCCTGTTTCCTGGAAGGAAGACTCTGCATCCTTGGAATTTTCCAAGTAATAGGAGTATCTTTACTATTCATGAGCCTGTGGGATCACACCTGAATTTATGCTGAGAAATGAGGTGACTCAGGTTTTGGGCTGATCACCAGAAAGAACAGAACAGCTGAGTAGAAAGTTGGGACTGTAGACTGAGTTCAGTCATGTGGCCAATGATTCAATCAACCATGCCTGAATAGTGAAATCCCAATAAAAACTCTGGATGCCGAAGCTCCATGGAGCTTCTTGGTTGGTGAAGCCATTGTTGGAAAGTGATGAATACTAACTCCATAGAGAGAGGGCACAGAGCTCTGCATCAGGAACCCTTCTAGACTTTGCCCAATGTGTCTCTTCACTTGGCTGGTTCTGATTTGAATTATTTATAATAATGCTGTAATCATAACACTTTCCTGAGTTCTCTGAGTCTTTCTAGCAAATTATTGAACCTGAGGGAATCCTAAGAACCTCTGAGTTGTATCCAATTGGACAGAAGTTTGGGTAACCTGGAGACCCTAAAGTGTGGCTGGTGTTTCAAGTGAGGATAGTTCTGTTGGGGACCATGCCCTTTAACCTGTGGAATGTGACACAGGTTAAACCAGCTGGTTAGTGTCAGAATTGTATTTCAGGATACCAGTCAGAAGAGGTGCTCGGGAATTTCAAGCCTCATTGGGAAAAAGATAATGTTAAAGACCATACCAAATTTCAATTCCAGAAATCATCTGGAATTGAACTGGGAGGTGTTGAAGATATTTGGAAAATTTCTAGAAATGTAAAGCTGCAGCTCATTATATTAGTTTTCTAGAGTTCCCATGACAAAATACCACAGACTGTGTGGCTTAAACCACAGAAACTTGTTTTTTCACAGTACTAGAGATGAGCAGTACTAGATCAAGGTATCAGCAGGTGTCTTCGTCCATTCAGGCTTCTATCACTGTAACTACATAATTCTGGAGGCTGGAAGACCAAGATCAGGGCGCCAGCACAGTTGGGTTCTGGTGAACCCCCTCTTCTGGGTTGCAGACTGACTTCTTCCTCTGTCCTCACATGGTGCAAGGGGCAAGCAAGTTCTCCGAGGTCTCTTGGTTAAGGACACCAATCTCATTCATCCCTTTCATGACCGAATCACCTCCCAAACGCCCTGCCTCTTAATATTATCACCTTGGGGATTAGGATTTCACATGGGAATTTGGGGGGGGGGGACATGTTCAAATGATAGCATAGCATTGGTTTCTTCCAAGGGGTTTTCTTTGACTTGCAGGTGGTCGCCTTCTAGCTGTGTCCTCACATGGCCTTTTTTCTGTACCGTACACTCTGGTGTTTCTTCCTCTTCTTATAAGGACCAGTCCTACTGGATTAGACCCTGACCCTCACAGCCTTATTTTAACTTAATCACCTCTTTAAAGACCTTATCTCTCAATGTGGTTATATTCTCAGGTTCTGGGATTTGGGAAATCAACACATAAATTTGGGGTGGACACAATTCAGTCCATAATACTGCAGTTTTGACAACCACCTAAATATAACATATTAATTGAAAACATGAGTTTGGAGGCAGTTCTTAAGGGAAGAGGTATAAAAGGGAACATAGATAAGAGCTGTTAATATAGTACTTGGAAAACTCACATTACACACAGCCAGCAATTAGAAATCTAAGAATACTTGAAAATCAAAGGGGCAAGAAGGGGACAATAAAATGCTCAACTATCCGAATACTACAAATCGTTCATGTAATTAGTCAGTTGATTACTCACCTAACGAGAACATATCACTGTAACTATTGCAACAATTACCTAAGTGTTGAGAGAAGAGACTAATCTGGAAGGCAACTTCCCCAAAAAGGGGAAGAAGACGAAGAAAAAGAATAATGGGTCTGGGCCGAAGAAGAACAAAGAATGAATATCCATAAGAATATCTGTTTCATGAGGCCTTTTATTGAAAAGTGTCCTCTGATCCACACTTGGAGGATCAGCTGATTGGCTATCTGAATATCTCTGCTATCCTAGGCATCTAAAAAAAAAAAGGAACACCCTCCTCACCCTCTCCCCAGGCTGAGAAAAACCTCTCACTGATTTTCCTTGAACTCTTCAGGAGAGAGGAGAAAATAGAAATAAAATTTTAATAGGCTGATTATGTATATAAATAGAAGTACTACTAACTTTTTTCTATTCTTATAAATGCTTAGCAAACTATCTAGGAAGGAGGATCCTTTCATTGGCTCACCAAGTATTAGAAGGCACTGAGGAATAAATAGTATCTAATTCTATATTCTGTCATTGAATATAGTCCTTGAAATAACCATAGCAATTTAAATCGGAACTCAATAAGCGACCTGATAGATCCTAACTCGATTAAGAAAAATGCATAAAAATTTCAAAATAGGCTTTACTAACATACATGATTTAATAAGCACTAAAGCTATAGATTTTGCTAAAGACAACTGTAATTGGATCATAGCAGTGAGTACATGAAACCACTTTCAATGGACTATATTACTTCCAAGATGCCTTAAAATGGTGTTTGCTTCCTGGGCATGATTTTTCTGCGAGCAGGGCTGTTGCATTCCCTTGAACTGTTGCTAGTCAGCTCCACAGATACCATGAAGGTTAATTCAAGAACAGAAAATGACGTCAAATTGCCATGCTCAGGAAGAAGTTCTGTATATATTTATTCATTTTATTTTAGTCAAAGGAAGTAAAAAGTAAGAACACCATATAAATAATGCATAAAGTTAACAATATAGATTTAACAATTATAACAATATAGATGTAACAATAGTTAAATGGTTAACAATAATTAAACAATAGTTAAATCTATAACAATATAGATTTAACAATAGTTAACAATTCCTTTCCAACAAAAAGTAATGAATCTTATCTACTCCACTATAACTAAGCATTCTCTTTGAAAATAAGGAGAATGATTAACTAAGCTTTGGGTTACTGTCCAATTATGTTGGTTAAGAGTCTCCCTAGGATGTTAAATATTCATTTTTATAAACAAGAATGTCATGTTGAGGTAATAATGGTGAGCAGAGCCTATATTTCTAAGTTAGCTGGGAGACTTGGCTTTTATTTTCTTCTTCACCAGATAATGTAACTCCCAGAACAGTATACATAGAATCCTGTCCATAAAAAAAAAATTAATCAATAGGTCTAAGAAAGAGATGGAAAATTTTATTCAAGCCAGTCTGAGGATTTTTTTTTTTTCATTTTTTTGGCTGCGTTGGGTCTTTGTTGCTGCACATGGGCTTTCTCTAGTTGCGGCGAGAGGGGGCTACTCTTCGTTGCGGTGCGGTGGCTTCTCTTGTTGCGGAGCACAGGCTCTAGGCACGCGGGCTTCAGTAGCTGCGGCACACGGGCTCAGTAGTTGTGGCTCGCGGGCCTCTAGAGCGCAGGCTCAGTAGTTGTGGCGCACGGGCTTAGTTGCTCCGTGGCACGTTGGGTCTTCCCGGACCAGGGTTCGAACCTGTGTCCCCTGCATTGGCAGGCAGATTCTTAACCATTACACCACCAGGGAAGCCCCAATCTGAGGATTTTCACCCAGGTAACAGTCTTTCAGAAAGCTCTGAGGGCTTCCAAAGACTAGAGGGAGAAGCCAGTATATATGTGATTTTGGCGAAGGGGTGTGTGCAATGAGGCACATATTTTGATAGAAGGTTATTATGAGTCTCGAAGAACAGATATCTTAGTTAATGTCTTTAGTGCTTTTCTAAGTATGGGAAGACAGGAAAAACTGGGCTCATAAAATTTTCTCCTGCAAATATGCATCTATCCAAGGGCCAGTTCTGCCAGTTTTCCTGGAGCACAGAGTGCCTCATCCTGATTTTCAGCCTGAATCCCTTTCCACGTGTGCTATAGGTCAGCGACGGCCATGGCTAATGACTTGATTCTTGTAGAACTGGGTGGTGGGCAACATTCTTTATTTTATAATCCCCTCCCTTTTGGTCTTAATTTCTACCAAGATTTGGGAGGTATTTCATGACCAGTTTGTCCCATGGTGCTAGGAATGCTTATTCCCAGGTCAGGCAAGGATTTCATTGATGGGCCACTCAGTGTGCTGTTATTGGACTAGGCCATGTCAATGGTAGGCAAAAGCCTCTGGGCCGCCTGTCTTACTAGCCTGTAATGGTCCTGGAAAGGGTTCCCCCTTGTTGCTTCTTCCCATATCCAGAGTTACACTATTACAATCATTGATCTTATAGGACCATACATTTGATCAGTCCCTTCAAGTTGCCTAGTTGTCACTACTTTTATTGGAGGCTCAGTCACACATTTGGTACTACAAGTGTCCACAAAAGATTAATCAGTCGATCTAAGAAATGGAAAACTTTACTTGAGGTAAATTTGAGGATTATAACCTGGGAAGAGCATCTCAGAAAGCACCGAGAATTGCTCCACCTGTTAGAAGTCAAGGCGCAGTTATATAAGTTTTTGGAGACAGAGGGCAGTACATTAAGTGACGTATTATTGACATTTTACACCGCCCAGAGCTAATATTCACGTGGCCCCTTATAAGATCAAGAAGGAATGTTATCTTTTTTTTTTTTTTTTTTTTTTGCGGTACGCAAGCATGTGGGATCTTCCTGGACCGGGGCACGAACCTGTGTCCCCTGCCTCGGCAGGTGGACGCTCAATCACTGCGCCACCAGGGAAGCCCAGGAATGTTATCTTTTAAGGAGCTGTCTTGTTGATGTTAGGAGAATGTTGTTCTTTATGGTTGAGCAGGTATTTCTGCCAATGGGGGAGGTTTGGTAGATGCCTAATGCAGACGCACAGTGCATAGTAGGGGGTCAGAGAGAGGAGGCCAAAGGGCAGAGAAATATTTTTATGTTTAAATTTTTCTTGTCTTGCCATAAAATATGAATTTTATCTCACACAAGAAACAATAATCTTATCAAATAGGCAGAGTACAAGTAATAAAGCTAGTACTATTCATAAGGTCATATGTAAGTGATGCCATCTTCTAAGGAGTTACATGGCTGGGGCCAGAAGAAGAAAAATGGATCTTTATGACTGAGCAGGTATTTCTGCCACTGGGGAGGTCTGGTTAAGACGTAAAGCAGATACACGATGCACACCCGAGGGGAGAGGGGAGGCCCAAACAGGCAGTGAACAAATTTTTATTTAATTTTCTCTTGTCTTGCCTCAAAATATGAATTTTATTTCATCAACTCCTAACATGTTTCTCACAAAAATAAAACATCTTGAGAAGGCAAATGTCCCTGGTCCTTTTTCTAACTGGGTATTTGATTTCTTTCCAGAAGCTGTAGCTCTTTGTATTTTTTTATGGCATCCATATTCTGCATGTATCATCTTTATCCATGTATTTGAATTATAGTTAGTCATTTGTTCTTAAGCAATTGTGGAGGAACTGGCTCAGAATAGGAATACTTAAAAGCTTCTCTGCCATAAACTCAAGAATGTTTGCTGTTATGACTATTATAACACAGTGATAATAAAGTGAGACAGGATCTGCTGTTTTGTTTTGCTGAACTGTTTTTCTTAGCTGAAGCGATAAAACTGAGGATATGGAGTTCCGACGTGGCTCACTTCACAAAAAGCTTAAACAACTCACAGCGTTTAAAGCTGCCTTTAACAGGCGGGTGGGGCCTGAATGAACTTGGAAATACCATTAAATCACCAAAATTACATGCACTGTGTTGGAGAGGAAAACATTTCCTTCTTCCCTTCTAAGTTCCTTGGCTGGTCTCATCATCAAGCTGACATAAGACAGATGAGCAGGACAAAACCCAAGTTTAATAACATATCTCCTATACAACATGGGAGAGACCCAGGAAAACAGTAACCTGCCCAAGTGTGCAAAGTCATCATCTTAAAACTATCTTCAGGGCTTCCCTGGTGGCGCAGTGGTTGAGAGTCCGCCTGCCGACGCAGGGGATACAGGTTCGTGCCCCGGTCCGGGAAGATCCCACGTGCCGCGGAGCGGCTGGGCCCGTGAGCCGTGGCCACTGAGCCTGCGCGTTCGGAGCCTGTGCTCCGCAACAGGAGAGGCCACAACAGTGAGAGGCCCGCGTACCGCAAAAAACAAACAAACAAAAAACACATCTATAAGTCCATGTAACACTGGTCTATCCACAGGACAAGAGTCAACTATTGAATACATTCCATTGTTTGCATTTCCTGAAAAGAATCATTTGCACTATTAAAAGTCTTAAACAGCTCAGAGGTGTGAAAAGCACAGACAACCTAGAAGAGTTCACTATAAAGGATATGAGCAAATCTCTACCCCAACTGCCCTCAGGTCTGTCACAATTCTTCCTGACACAAATCTGCAAAAAAATTGTGATCAAGTTTTTTCTGTGAGACAAAAAGCAAGCAACTAATTGGATTGAGGGAATTAAAATAAGTTCCCATGGAAGTGACATGTGAAATGAATATTGAAGAATGAATGTGAGTCTGAACTTTGTGCAAGGCTCTGTTTTATATCTGTAAAACAGTGGAAGGCTGATAGACGACAAAGGAAATGTAATCTGAGTCGATTTTGAAGAACTTTGAGGTCCCAGTGGAGAAATTTGTCTTTATAATTTTCCAAAGTACTGCTAATAGTAGAGGAAGGGCAATTCCATGCTCGAGGGAGCCTGAGACTGTAGCCTAAGGCTTCCCAATGAAAAAGTCAAATTTACCTGCAATCATCTGTTTCATCGGCTTTAATTTTTTGTTACGGTTTTTAATTTGATAATATGTGAAATTATAATTTATCGAGGAAAATTTACTATGCCTGATGCCCAAGAGGCAGGCAATATGCTGGTTCTGAATTTTGGCTGAATGGACATTCCAGAAGAGTGTCCCAGGCTCTGAGTCACAAAGTACATCCACTTTGTCTCTGGAGACACACAAGATCCTCAAATTGAGAGGCACGGCAGGCACTGACAAGAGGTTGCTAAGAGTGTTTCTTAGAGAAGTAACACGGTTAGCTTTTGCTTTTTGTGTAACTGAGCAGGACCCTATGGGGTCTTTCCGGGATGGACCCTTCCCCCTTATCCTCTGCTGTACCTCCTCTCTGAAGTACCTAGATAATATATCTGGTGCACACGTCCTGAGTTGTTTTACAGATGCTGAAACTACCACCAAAAGGGAAGAAATTAACTACTTGATGATCGTGAGCCCCCAGACCTACTGGCACCTAAGGAATAATGATGCCCTGTGACCTCAACATAAACCAATCAGAGACTTGTGTATGAGCTGATTACATGCCCTGCGACACCCCCCCCCACCCCACCCCCCGCCGCCCTCCTTCAGCTGCCCTTTGAAAATGGTTTGCTGAAAGCCTTCGGGGAGTCTGGGGTTATCTGAGACATGACCCACCAGTTCTCCTTGCTTGGCCCTGCAGTAAACCTTTCTCTGCTCTAAACTCCAATGTTTTGGCTTGTTTGGCCTCACAGTGCATCAGTCACATGGACTTGTGCTCAGTAACATTTGTATTTATCTTCTGAGGAAAGTTACTGGCAACTCCATGAAAAGAAGACTTGGATCAGCACTGATAAAAGTAGACTGTGGAAAAGCCCAGAAAAGAGATGGGAAGGCATGGACTGAGGTGATGGTAGTTTGGATGGAAGGGCAAAACCTATGTTAAAGAGTTAATTTGAACTTTCTGACCAGTTGGGTGCAGGGGATAAGAGTCAGGTATTTAGATGTTTCCCTGGTGGAATCAGTTCGCTGCTAAGCTACAAGAGTTGGCAAAAGCTCACGGTTGCAGTCATCTGAGAATTTCCAAATTCCAGGGTTCTTGGATTACTGATAGATCTTTTCTCTAATCTGTTTGGGTAGATTTGTAAAAGACCAGGCCAGCAGTAGAATTTGTCTTTTCTTTTAACTTGGGACTCACATAAGCTTTTAAGATGCCAAGGGAGATGAGATGAACTTCTTTGCATGATCAGAAGGCATATTCTGATCCATGTGCATCTGTGAATAAGTCTTCCATGATTAAGTTCTTGTAAAAAAAAAAAAACTTTCTATTTTCCTACTTGAGATAAAGTTTCTTATAATGTTATTGCTGTGGTGGAAGAAGTGAATGTGAGGGTGCAAAGCCAAGCAATATTTAAATTTATCTGCCTAAAAAGAAATCTCCGATCTGGCATTGCAGCAAATGGATGTCACATAAAAGTTTCTTCTAAATCCCCACATAACTGAATTTTTAGAAACACAACATGAGACCTTAAAAAAACGAGCAGGACTCTGCAGGGTGCTCCTGAGTACAAAAGCCCCTCCATGCTACCCCTCTCCCCATTTCTTGTTTGTAAAAGAAGACTTTAGTCTCCTATGTCTTCCCTGAGTTCCCAAGAGCCCCTGTACAAGCAGTTACTAATTAGGGACGTAAGGAAATGCAGAAACAAAGGAAAAGTAGTTAAACAAGAAAAGTAATGACAATAGTTCAGTGACAGAAGAGTCCTAATCCTTCCTCAAGGGACATGCATACAATCTGACACATATCTTTGAGTTGTTCTGCAGGAACTAGACACCCACCCCCCTTCCCTCTGCCCACCACTAACGAGGAAGATGGTGACTATGTGCTGACCACAAGCACTAGACGCCAGACTGTTGGAACCAGAATGTTGATGATTAAGATTCCTGAAACACCACCCTGTTACCTCACCACCAACCAATCAGAAGAAAGTCATGCCTCCTGCAGCCCTCACCCCCAAATATTGCCTTTAAAAACCCTTCCCTGAAAGCCATCAGGGAGTTTGAGTTTTTTAAGCATGAGCTGCCCATTCTCCTTCCTTGGTTCCCTGCAAATAAATGCTGTACTTTCCTTCACCACAAGCCGATGTCAGTAAATTGGCTTTGCTGTGTGGCAAGCGAGTGGACTCAAGTTCGGTTCAGTATATAACCGAATGACAAGCTATATAATCATAATGATAAGCTATGTAATGATAAGCTATATAATCACAGACAAAACTGTAAATATGTAAAGTTTCACTGGATGACAGCAGGTAGACCCTAAGAGGAAAGGTCCTGTGTTGAAGTAATTTTGCTTACTGAAGTACCAGAAACACACACACACACACACACACACACACACACACACACACACACTGCCTAGAGTTACAGACATGGCTTTAAGAGGGCTAGGACACAAATCCCATTTCTCTCGTATTCCAGGAGGCTGGCTTGTTTAAAGGGCATCTGAGGAAAATTATCATAATTTCTTTAATACCACCTGGTCCTGAACTTTCCCACGAGCCTGATCATGTAGAGATTTCCCCAGGAGTTCTGCTTTAGGTAGTTATATCCATCTGACTTATAGGAAAAAGCCAAGAAATTGACAGAAACAAAGAATCCCCTAAAGACACTTAGAGATGTACCAGATTGTAAGGTTGCACGTTCCTTATGACAACATAATAGATTAGAACACAGTGGGTTTGCTTGGATAAGAATCAGAAATTTGGGGAAACAATGGCTCTGTTAGCATATGCAGCCTTCACCCTACCATGGAGCCTTAGCACACAGTGGATTTAAAGTTATGGCCTGAGTGGATATTCCCAGCTGGGTTGATTTCTCATGAGCACATATATTCACATGCCCCAGACAAGATCATTTCCAGTTTTTAGCATTTGTAATTCTGGGAAGGGAGAACTAAATTATGTGAGAGCACTCCCAGTGGGAGAACACATAGAGATAGTTGTTCTAGAAGCAATAAAGCTAGAGCAGTAAAGGGAATTGAAGTTTAGACAAGTCTGAAGCTTCAGACATTTTATTCAATTAACTATAAGAGAAGGGCCTTAGCATTGATTCAAGCTCAAGTCTTAAGTATACAGTACTTGGATTAGACTCATTAGTGAAAACAATTATTTCTGGGGCTTCCTATGAAAATTGACCCCATAAGATGCTCTTATTTTCTTAGAAAATATTAACACTTCAAAAATATTATTAAGTATAACTGGGAACACAAAAGTGAGTAAAGATGCCCACCCCCAAAGGACTCCCAGTTTCTGCACAAATTACTCATGGATTTGACAACAGAAATGAAATTAGAGAAATTTTATACTTATAAGTTAACTCTTTTCTTGGAGAAGAAAGGCAAAAAAATATTAAAAACAACAAGATATACTCAAAAATAAAATCTTATGCTACTTTCAAACTGCTGCTTGCCCTTAATCAGATACTCTTATTTTGATCATTTGGTTTCCATGACTGTGTGAGCAAATTTATAACATTCAATTTGCCATGAAAACAGACTCCTGGATTCTCTTCAATAGCTCCACTTCCAGCTCTGTTCAGGAACCATTCATAACTTCCTAGTATGTCTCCCCATCTGCAAAATGGATTTCATAATATATGTACCTAATGGGTTTAAAAAAAATAAGTATCAAAGAGGTAAATCTATATAAATCACAGAGAAGAGTGGCTTCCCCATAGTAAGTTATCAATAAGTGTCAGCAGTTATTATTATTGCTGTCCAGGCAGTTTTGGTTCCCAGGAGGTCAGTGTTCCCTAAACGCTCTGGGATCCTTGCCCCACTCTTTCCTGCTGTCCATGGTGTGAAGTGCTGTAACCTAGAAACTGAGCAATAGCCACAGCTATTTCTCACATGGGACGGGCTGATCGAGCAATAATTCCCAGGTTGGGAATCCTTTCCGTTTCTTCCTCACCAGGACCCGCAGGAGGCAGAGAGCTGAGTGAGTTGTCCTGTCTTAGGCTTTCTCCGGTTTTCCTTGTTTTTTTTTTTTTTTTTTTTTTGCTGTACGCGGGCCTCTCACTGTTGTGGCCTCTCCCGCTGCGGGGCACAGGCTCCGGACGTGCAGGCTCAGCGGCCATGGCTCACGGGCCCAGCCGCTCCGCGGCATGTGGGATCTTCCCAGACCGGGGCACGAACCTGCGTCCCCAGGGGACTCTCAACCACTGAGCCACCAGGGAAGCCCAGATTTTCCTTGTTTTTGATGACCTTGGAAGTTTTGAGGAGTACCAGTCAGGCATTTTGAAGAATGCTCCACTGTTGTGATTTGTCTAATGCTTTTCTTATGACATGACTGGGGTTATGGGTTATTGGGAGGTAAAGTGCCATTTTCATCATATCAAGTGTACATATTATCAACATCATTTATGACTATTGTGTTGGCCTTGATCATCTGGCTGAGGTAGTGGTGGTCAGGTTTATTTACTACAAAGTTACCCTGTTTTTCCCACTTTCCACACGGTACACTTTGAATGGAAGAAACTATGTGCAGCCCACACCTAACGAGTGGGGTGCTATGTCCTTGAGGACAGTGCAGCTACATAAATTATTTGGAATTCTTCTGCATGGGACATTTGTCTCTTCTCCCCCACTTATCATTTGATCCAATTAATTTTATTTGTATTATCATGGACTGATGGATATTTATTTTATACTTTGGGCTATAATCCAACACTGCTTTACTTAATTTTTTGCTCAAATTGTTCCAGTTTGGGCCACTGGGAGCTCTTTGAATTGTCGCCTCAGCTCCTCTGGCCTACCCCATCAATGTGTGAGGGTTTTGTCGGTGGTTTTTTTTTTAAAGCATTTCCTTACTCTCTGGCACTACAAGATGCTCTAAGTTCATCATGGATATTTTCTGCCCAGTTGTAGAATCAGTCATTTCTCCATGAAGCACTTGTTCCTTTTATTAGAGGATGTACTAGAAAACAAGATCTCGGGCTGGATGTGCTTGTTGTCATCCCTTTTAGCCCTTCTCAGCTGACAGAGAAAAAAGTATGCTCTGTGTTTATATGAATCTGTATATATACACATATCTATAAATATTTCTATATGTAACTATATGTATCTATATTAAGCTAAATGTAAATTTATACTGATGTCTCCAATTCTAATCCATTGCCACATGGATCATTCAACCTCTTCCTTTCCTAACCTGTAATTTCCCACTCCAACTGGGAGAAACCTGGCTTCTACCATACATTGTATGTTCCCATTCCCGTACACAAGTATAACAGCAACAAAATTGTCAACCATAGACCCGTAGGAAACAACTTTATCAACAAGAGTGCAGTAATTATTTGTAGTTCCTTTTGCCTTTAGTCTTACAGGCTCTACACACTTCCAGAGGTACTGAGATCAGCACCTATTCCATGCATCTACTTCAGTGAGGTGGTTTCATACATTTGTAAAACAGATTTCATTGGCATAGTCTGCATTCCTTCCTCAAATCCTTCAGCCTCCTAAAAGATACTTTTCAATGGCATGTATAAAAATCTAGTACACGTCTATGGGTCTAGAAAAATAAATAATGGACTGTGTCCACCACGATGGTATCATATAAAACAGTATTACAGCCCTAAAAATCTCCTAAGCTTCACTTATTCTTCCTTCTGTCTTCTCCCCAAACTCCTAGCAGCCAATGATCACTTTATTGTTTCTGTAGTTTTGTATTTTCCAGCATATCACATAATTGGAATCATACGATATGTAGCCTTTTCATCCTGGCTTCTTTCACTTAGCAATATACATTTAAGTTTTCTTCATATCTTTACCTGGCTTGATAGCTCATTTCTTTTTATTACTGAATAATATTCTGTTGTATGAAAGTACCACAGTTCATGTATCCATTCATCAATTGAAGAACATCTTGATTGCTTCCCATTTTTGATGTTTATGAATAAAGCTGCTATGAACATTTGCATGAAAATTTTTATGTGACCATAGTTTTCACTTATTTATTTATTTTTCCTCACAAATCACATCTCAGAGTTTATTCAATGCTTTGGAGCTTAAAATATTTTTTGTATTTTTTGCCTTTTTTTGTTTTTTTAAATCTTTATTTTATCTTGGAGCATAGTTAATTAACAATGTTTTGTTAGTTTCAGGTGTACAGCGAAGTGCTTCAGTTATACATGTACATGTATCTACTCTTTTTCAAATTCTTTTCTCATTTAGGTTATTACAGAGTATTGAGCAGAGTTCCCTGTGCTGTACAGTTGGTCCTTGTTGGTTATCTATTTTAAATATAGCAGTGTGTACATGCCAATCTGAAACTCCAAATCTATCCCTTCCCTCTACCCTTCCCCTCTGGTAACCACAGTTCATTCTTTAAGTCTGTGAGTCTGTTTCTGTTTTGTAAATAAGTTCATTTACATATATATTTTTTAAGATTCTGTATGTGATAGCATACGATATTTGTCTTTCTCTGTCTGACTTACTTCACTTAGTATGATAATCTCCAGTTCCATCCATGTTGCTGCAAATGGCATTATCTCATTGCTTTTAATGGCTGAGTAATATTCCACTGTATATATGTACCACTTCTTTATCCATTCTTCTGTTGATGGACATTTATGTTGCTTCCATGTCTTGGCTATTGTACACAGTGCTGCAATGAACATTGGGGTGCATATATCCTTTCCAACCGTGTTTTTCTCCCGATATATGCCCAGGAGTGAGATTGCTGGATCATATGGCAGCTCTCTTTTTAGTTTCTTAAGGAACTTCCATACTGTCCTCCATAGTAGCTTCACCAATTTACATTCCCACCAACAGTGTAGGAGGGTTCCCTTTTCTCCACACTCTCTCCAGCATTTATTGTTTGTAGACTTGCTAACGATGGCCATTCTGACTGGTGTGAGGTGATAGCTCATTGTAGTTTTGATTTGCACATAAAGCTGCTATGAACAGTGTGAAGGTTTTTGTGTGAACATAGTTTTTAAATCAATTAGGTAATATCTAGGAGCAGAATTGCTAAATTATATGCTAAGACTATAGTCTAGCTTTCTAAGATACTGCCAAACTGTCTTCCAAAGAGGTTGTACCATTTTGCATTTCCTCCAGCAACGACTAGTGTTCCCTTTGCTCTTCATCCTCATCAGCATTTGTTATTGTCAGCTTTTTTTAAAAAAAAATTTTAACCGTTATAATGGGTAAGTAGTGGTCTGTCATTATTTTAATTTGGAATTTGTGCTTTCATTTTCATACATTCAATTCTACGTGCATTATAAACCCCAAAATACATTAAAAAATGTTTTTGCCTTTAACAATTGATCATCTTTTAAAAAGAGATGTAGATAAGCAAAATGTACAGTTACCCAGGGATCAAATAAAGATGGTGGAGTAGGGAGATCCTGAGCTCGCCTCCTCTCACAGACACACCAGAACTACAACTACATATACAACAACTCTCTCTGAGAATAACATGAAGACTAACAGAACAGATTTTCTACAACTAAGGATGTAAAGTAAAGGCCACATCGAGACAGGTAGGAGTGGACAGAGGTGCGGTCTAGGTAGAACCCACACCCCTGGAGCAGTGACCATGGCAGGAGGGACATCACAACAATGGAGGTCCTCCTGAGGAGCAGGGAATCTGAGCCCCATGTCAGGACCCTCAGCCTGGAGGATCCTGCACTGGGAAGATGAGCTCTCGTCACGTTTGCCTTTGAAAACCAGTGGGGCTTCTGTCTGGGAGAACCTTAGGGCTGTGGAAACTGAGACTCTGGTCTTGAGGGGCTTGAGTGCAAATTCACTCACTCTGATTCCCAGCCCAGAGGCAGCAGCCTGAAAAGCACCTGCCTCTTATGAAATGGAGATACAGTGACTAATTTTAGGGCATGTGCTGGAGGGACAGGGATCCGGTAGATCTTTCTCTGGGGAAGGAGGTGCTGGTGGGCACCATTTGTTTCTTCAGTATACTCTGATCTCGCTGGCCTGGCACTGGCAGCCACCATTTCTGTCACTCTCTACCACCTAGCTCACCCCGTGTGCCTCTCCCCAGGGTTCCACTGAGGAATTTCCCTGCCCAATCCACCCAGCCAGCTGGCCCCTCTAAAGCAGTTCCTGCCCTGCCCCACCGGCCAGGCGGCCCCAGCCAGCACTGGAAACCCTTCCAAGTCTCCTGCTCTGGGAAGCAACCCAACTCAGCAGTGCATCCACGGCGGTCACAGCCGGCCTTGTTTGTTTCTTGACTCTATATGAACATTACCTTTCATTGCCTGGTATCTAACAGCTCAAAACCCATGTGTCATATATTTTGGTGAAGGGGAAGTCTGGCCCCTGTTGGCCACATTAGACAGAAGTGCAAGTCCTACGACTCATTTCTGAACGAGTATAGTTCTGTTTCTCCTATTCATTCAAGAATAATTTACAGAGTAGCAGAAGTAGTCTGGGGCCATTGGCAATTTGAAATGAGATGTGCTATCTTACACACATCATCAGTGTATATTTTTCATCCTATGTCTTGGTGGCACATGTCTCCTCAGGTGAATACATGATCCAGACAGGTTTGTGTAGCTCAAAATTAAGCATCCTGTTCATTGTTTGATAGGTTATTCAATGTATTTAATGTATGCCCCATTGGCTTTAATCAGGAGCTAGTATTTTCTGTTTCTTCTTGATTTCACTTCACATCCAGATGACTTCTGCCATTTAGGAGCCCAGATTTCAAAGAGGCCTACATCCCACAGGGATGTTTATGACTGCAGCCCACCCACGCTCCGTGAGGAGTCTCATGTACTTTTAGAGAACTCTATACCTCATTCAAGATGTGAAGATATTCATTTGTTTTGGCTTTCAGCAACCGTCCTTGATTCATCTGAATTTCAGAATGTTTGGCAGATATTCTTCAAAGACTGTGGTTTAGGGAAGTAGCTGTTTTCCATTTTCACTGCAAATAAAATTTCCTTTTATATTTTTTTCTTTTTTTGTTGTTCTTTTGGTTTGGTTTCAGCAAGGGTCATAGATTTCAAAAGTGCATGACCGTCATTCACTGAAAGCCCTACCTCCATGAATGAAGCTGTAAGGCTTCCATTCATTAAAGTCTGAAACCTCACTCACCTTTCTGAATATGGAGAACAGACGAGAAGGGTGAGTTAGTCATTTAACTATCAATTATTTTTAACAATTTCTCTTACATTGATCTCTTTTCCCCACCACTGAAACACTGGCCTAAGCCTCTATCACTGCATGATTAACTACTGAAATTTTCTTTTTGTGTATTATTTAAAACCCTCCTTCTTTAAAAAGAATGTTCATATTGACTTACAACATGAGATGCAGGTACAAGTCTTTGCTTAGAGGTCACCTTTTCGGTAAGGCTTACCCTGACCATCATATTTAAAACTGCCGTCTATTCTCCCCTGACACTATCTAAATTCACTTTTCTTGCTCTAGTTTATCTTTTTTTTTCATAGAGGGTATGTAAAAGCTCTTCAGTATATCCTTGAGGTGTATAATAGTTATATACTACATACTATATGACTTCTAATATATATGACTTCCTGTTTATTATGTTTCTTGTGTGTCTCTCTTTCTTAGAAGATGTGCTCGTAAGAGCAGGGAATCTTCATTCGCCTAGAACAGAGCTTGACATTTGGTAGGTTTTGATACATATTTGTTGAATTAATAAATAGAGCTACAGGTATCTTTCACTTTTTGAAGCTTCTTTTTAACCACTTCACTTTTACGAAAGACCTACACCAGTGCCTGTATTCGCTAAACAAGAATAATCTGAAGAGAATCTTTGCTTTTATGAGAAAAGGTGAAAAGTGAAAACTGCTCCGCATTTACTTTGCAGTGAGGCTTTATGGAGGCGGCACCCCGAGCAGTGAGAGGGGCCCCGCCAAGCCCCTTGCCCAGGATACACTCAGCATCTCAGCATCCAGCCGCCAGAAACTGAACTGTGTCTGTGAGCGTCTGTGCTCTATCTTCATTTATTTTGCGCATTCATTTGCAAGATGCGTCCTAAGGTAATTACTTATTCACTTCACACCATTTCAGCTTACAAAAATTTCCGTAGGAACACGCTATATTTATTCTGATAGTGGGGAAACATGTATTAAAAAATAGATAATCCATGTAATAAAGTAAGAGAAACAAATAAATGAGAAGATGGAACTAATTGCTGCATTTGCTGAGTTTCTTGGCAGAAATACAGGAATGTGGTGAGTTACCAAGCTCACTTTTGATATAGATTCAAGATGATCTTTTACTTAGCATTAAACTCTAAAAGAATTATTACAACAACCTTTTGCCTTGTGTCTCTGCTCTTTAAAATTCAGCCTTCTTACTCTCACAGGATTATTCTTGCTAAAGTGCTGCTTTACTACCTAGCATCTTGTCCGCTCTTAAAATTTGAGGTGCTACAGGGTAAAATGTGAACTTCTTAGCGGCATTCAAAGTCACTTTCAACCTGACCCTGATTTATTCTATGTCTTTTTCAGTCTATCATTTTCCAAACATTAAACTCCAAGGTTATCTACTTACTGGCCAAAATGTTAATTTAAAAAAAAAAAACAACAACAACACAAAAGCAACTTTTAAAGAGTACTGTGTATCCCTTCCTTCCTCTCTTTTTTATTTACACAGTTTCTGTTGTCTTCATCCACTCAGGCTGCCATAACACAACACCACAGACTGGATGACTTAAACAGCAGACATTTTTTTCTTGTAGTTCTGGACAGTAAAATAGAACGTCTAAGATGAAGGTTCTGGCAGGGTTCAGTTGTTGGTGAGGGCTCTCTTCTTGACCTGCAGATGGCTGCCTTCTCACTGTGTCCTCCTGACAGAGGGAGACAGAGAGAGACAGAGAAAGCCATCTCTGGTATTTCTTCCTCTTTTATAAGGACACCAGTTTTATTGAATCAGGGTGCCACCTTTATGATCTCATTTAACCTCAGTCACCTCCTTAAAGGCCCTAATCTCCAGCATAGTCACATGTAGGGTTAAGGCTTCAACCTACAAATTTTGGGGAAACAAAGATCAGTCCTATACACCTGTATATTCAATATTCATTCTGGGTTGTCCTTGACTTATCAATTTCTCTCTCTCTCCCTCTCCCTGTCCCTCTCTCTCTCCCCCTGTCAAATTATTCCTCTTCCAACACACTTTACATATCGCACTCTTCAATTGTTTTGTCTTCCTCTAAGCTCCTAGGACAACTGACAGAGGCATTCATTTGGAAATTAATCATGAACTACTGCATGGCATTTCTAGAGTTTGTATATTATTCATCCCTTGTGTTGTTTAACTTGTTAAGTGTTTGTACCCTTTCTTTGTAACTAAGTTGTAAGGTGCTTGGTGTCAGAGACTATGACATATCTCTTCACGTTCTACAGGCACCTAGCATGTATTCAACGCATATATGCCAATTTTCATTTGTTTCATAACTATCAATAATTTTTCAAGCATTTGCATGTATAATAACTAATTTGAGTCTTATTATAGTACCTTGTTAGGTAATACTAATCACATTTTAAAGATGAAATGAAAACTCAGAGAAGCTATGTAACTTTTCCAAAATAACACAAGTCAGCAACAGCATTAAGTCTACACTTTAAAGTCGACTCCTTGTTCTGATATTTTTCCATCCACATTTACTAAGTTATGTTCAGCAGAACCAGGGTTTCTCTAGCTATCCCTCAAATAATGCCAAATACAACAATAAGCCCTTCCCCCACTCCTGGTGGACGGAGCTCTAGTAAATGGTAGTTGAATAAATGATGTGGCCGAAGTTATCATCGCTTGCCTTTAGATCATGCCATTGAGTCATCACTTGATGCAGTGTTAGCCCTTGGAGGCTCATCGAGATTTGGAGACACAAAAAGAACGTGTGTGGTTCCCCTGGAGCTGAGGACTCGAGGCCTGCCCTTCCCTTCCCATACATGATCACTCATCGTTTCTGAGGGCTGCATCACTACACTTTCAGACATAGAACCTGACCCCAGATGGAATGTGCAGTATTCTTCTCCTACCACTGACTGTGACAATGGGCCCCAGGCCAGGGAGAATGTCCATCGCAGGAGACACCTTCCAGCCCTGGGGGAGAAGCCCTGGAGCTCAGAGCATCCGTAGGCCAGAGGCCCTACTGAACAGCCTCCACTACCTCTGTACTCCTTGGAATTCCTCTCCTCTGGACTTGATTATTTTGAAAAAGGCTGGCGGATCCATCGCAAGGACTGGCATTTCTATTCCTGGCTCAGAATTTGACTTAAAGAAGCACTTTATACAAATCAATATACACAAGAGACAATACCTTCTTAGAAAGAGATGGAAAGGCTTTGACTTCAGAGAGAATGGGCTCCGAATCCCAGCCCTGCTCTAATGATCAGTGTAAACTTTGGCAACTTAATTTCACTGGGTCCAGTTAGTTTCATTTATAAAATGCAAATAATCTTTACCTTACGTGGTTGAAAGAGGTTGAGGGATAATGTCCATTGAAAGTGTGGAACATTGCCTAGCCTAGGAGGTCAGTGATACAGAACTGATAGTGAGAGATGGGTTGGGGAATTCTTTCTCCTACTTGGAGCTACCTCAGATGGTAGTGAGAAAGGTCGCCGGCTCGTGGCTAATAGGACTGAGATATTAGGTCAGAGCTTAATAAGTTTATCTTATATAATACAGACAAATGCCTCGCCGGGCATGGTTTGGCCTGAATTGGGAGCACATAGCACACTTGTGACCATAGAATTACTTCCTCATCTAAGAGCTAGGGAGCACGTGTGAAATCAGTCCCAATTTAACTTCAAATGGTCAACTCTCACTGCCCCAGATTGGAAACCTCTTCCTAGTTTTTTCAATAGTCATGCAAAGAGAGAAAGAGAGACACACATCTTGATTTTCCTTTAATTTTCCTGCAGCTACAAGCGTTAACCCAGAAAGCACAGAAGGTGTAAGGGATCTCACAGACAATTCCGTAGGTAGGTGGCACGGAGTCATCAGTTTCCCCTCCTCCCAATTTGCCCATCAAGAGGCCCAAGGGCACCAGCGTCTCCATGCAGCCGCTCTCCAGACAAAGCCGGAGAGGTGAGCTGAAGGTAGCTCACGGCACCTGGTGAGAGCTATTCATGCATCTCTTCCCAACTGTGCGGTCAGTGATGACACACTGGTGCTTGAAATGAGCCATAGAGAGAGGACGCTACATGACAGGCATATACTATAAATCAGAGCCTTTTATTAGGGGAGATCAGGCTGATTACTATTAACCTCCACACCACTGACGATGACCTTCATCAGTCTAAGGGTCTTTCACAAATGAAGAATCTCAAATGCA
The DNA here is from genome assembly GCF_008692025.1 of Phocoena sinus. Taxonomy (NCBI): domain Eukaryota; kingdom Metazoa; phylum Chordata; class Mammalia; order Artiodactyla; family Phocoenidae; genus Phocoena; species Phocoena sinus. The sequence goes on along the minus strand of NC_045779.1, from coordinate 14,099,195 downwards.
GACTGGTTATGACTTAACTTTAATGTCTGTTAGAGGGGAAAGTATTAGTCTAATATTTCACACCCTGTAAAGCTAGATCTTGTGGATTATTGGAAGTGTGTTTACTTAATGGCTCTGAAAAAAGAAAGGTTAACCCTCAAAATCAATGTCGCTGACAGATGAGTGAAATAATAAACATAAACCTTGCAAAGGCTCCTAGCCAGGAGGCCCACACATCTCTCGAAACCTTGCTGGTCTGGATATTTCCACCGTTTCCGGGGTCTGGCTCAGTCAGGGACACCACAAGCTCGGTTCGCTTTCTTCTGTGGTGTTGCCTGACTTCCGATTCCATGAGAGCCATGCGGTCAAAGGACCAGGGAAACAAAACAAAGAGCATGAAAAGGAAAACAGGAAGGGAATTTGACGAGCAACCCTCAGCGGGATCTGGTTTGATTTTCATGGCGAGTGTTGTCGTGTAGTTCAGACCAACTTAAGCTCCCTTGTTCCTTTTCATCCCCTCACACTCCACTAAACGAGATTCCAATGCAGAGATACGGAGCTGATGCCATAAATGTGTTGCTTGGCTTCTGCCAGCTCATATGAGGAACGCGGGCAGGCAACAGTGAACCTGCTTTTGGAACCAATCGACTTGGCAGATGAAGACCTTCAACTTGTAGTGAAAGCAAATTTGGTGTGTTTCCCATGCATCTGTGATCAGAACATACAAGGGTTTTGTTTTTTGTTTTTTTCTCCCTAAAGATGATCTGTTCTATTGAAATGCAATTTCAGAAAAGAATCAAGGGGCAATTCTAAGAGTTCATTCTGCCTTTGCCAAAGACGCTCAACCAGAGCAGGGGACTAAGCGAAATGGCAGGTATCCGCTCCGGAAGTCATTCCCCCTCTCTCCCAGTTAAACGTCCTTTTTGATGCAGCACTGACGTCTACACGGAAACAAAAACTCTTAAGTATTTTACCATGATTTTCAAGGGAAAACAATGAGATGTGATTGGTCAGAGGCGGGCAGGACTGTCAGGAAATGAGGTACCAAGCTGGGAAGTGTGCCAGCACTAGTCGTCATCTCTTTCTCTAGACTGACCAGAGCTCAAAGCTGCCTGGCTCTGGCTCCACACGGGAAACCCTTTGCTTTCATTGCGCGGCAGAGTTTGGCCTGCTGGCTTCCAGAGAGGTACCAACCACACCTTCCATCCACAGCCTGCTTTTGAATACCTGTACAACCTCGGCCTGCCTGGAATGGTACACAAATGTGAAGTCTGTGCAAAAAAGAACTGAAGAGAATTAGAAAATCTCTCTCTAAAGACCAGAGAACAATTGTGAATATTTACTTTGAATCCCATACTACTCAGCCTCATCCAACAAAGGAAAAAGTGGGAGAGGAGGCTCTTCCCAGCGGGGACGGCAAAACCGGAGTCACACCGTGGTCCGCCATACATCCAATCACTTGCTCTTTGTAGCCACGCCGATGCCCTTCCGTGTGCTGAGGAAGAGGGGATGATATAATCGTCACATCCTTGGCTTCTCACTTCAGACAATCGGGGTTCAAATCCTGGCTCCACCACTTCTTGGCTTGAGAGATTACTTAGAGCATTAAGTCTCAAATCCCTCATCCATCAAGTGAGGAAGATATTAACTGATTGATTTGCTTTGAGGAAATAAGTGGGTCAGTGCACGGAAGACACTCGATACAAAGTTTGTCTCACGGTAAGTACTAAATATGGGTAGCTCTTCTTTTTACTGAACACATCAAAAGAAACCTTAAGCCTCTCCAACATATGTTATGAAGCAAAATGCCTTCAGCTACAATATTTACAGTCACCGGGGGGCTTCCCTGGTGGCGCAGTGGTTGAGAGTTTGCCTGCCGATGTAGGGGACACGGGTTCGTGCCCCGGTCCGGGAAGATCCCACATGCCACGGAGCGGCTGGGCCTGTGAGCCATGGCCGCTGAGCCTGTGCGTCCGGAGCCTGTGCTCCGCAACGGCAGAGGCCACAATAGTGAGGCCCACGTACAGCAAAAAAAAAAAAAAAAAAAAAAAAAAATATTTACAGTCACCGGAAGCCCAGGGTTCGGGGTGCCAGGCTGGACTATCTGTTCATGACCACTGGAGCAGTTTCCTTAACATCACAACCTGCTTCTCTTCTTGGTGCGGCATTTGAGGCCCCACCCCATCGACAAACAGCTTTATACCTTGTAGTTACGGCTCTTTGCTTTAATGCTGTTGATTTTGAACTAACAACCAGAGTATTAATCTTATTATGAATATTCTTTTGTTTGCTCTTGTCATCCGTCCTTCCGATATAAGCAGTCAGGGTATGGCCTGGAGGAGCCTTGTTGCTGGATTTCAAGGTGGGACGATGAGGTGACTTCCTCTCCAGGGAGGTGAAACTCTTTCTTGATTGTTTCCCCAAGGGAGAGCCAAGCTTAGGAAAATACCCAAGGCTCTTTTTCCTGTACATGTATTTATTTTTTAGGGGGTCTACTATGTGCAAACACAGGGCTGCCCCTGGGGACACAATCATGAGTTAGAATCACCCCTAGAGAAGCTTCTCAGAGCCAAATTGTTGCCGAACCCATGTTCACGTGTCAGATGCACCGTGAGACCAAACAAACCACAAGGTCAGAGTTCGGAGCAGAGGAAGGTTTATTGCAGGGCCGCGCAGAGAGAACAGGCGGCTCACGCTCGAGAGACCCAAGCTCCCCGATGGGTTCAGGAAACAGTTTTTCCTTTTTTTCTTTTCTTTTTTTTTCTTGAGCACGCCGTGCAACCTGTGGGATCCTAATTCCCCGACTGGGGATTGAACCCAGGCCCTTGGCAATGAAAGAGTGGAGTCTTAACCACTGGACCACCAGGGAATTCCCAGGAAAGAGTTTTTATAGGTAAAGTATGGGCGGAGGGCTTCAGGGTGTGTGGCCTTCCTCTGATTGTTTGGTAGTGCGGTGACAGGGTGGTGTTCCAGGAGTCTCAACCATCAGCCTCTGCTTCCAGCCCGTCTGGGGTCCACGGGTTCATGCTCAGCCTGAGGTTACCATCATCCCCCTGGGTGGGGGCCTGAGCTCCTGTGGGAGAACTCTGAGATGTGTGTCAGATCCCCCAGGAGGAGCCAGGCCCGGGCCCCGTCTCTACACTACTCGTTCTCCCTGCCTTCCCTCACTCCCCTAGTTCGTAACTGGTTGAATCTGCCCTTTGGAACTCAGGGAAGGTCTGGGAGGCGGAAACCTTTTTCCTACAAACAAGAAATGGGGGACACAGCGGGGCTTCTGTACTTGGGAAAGCCCCACAGAGTCTTGCTTGGTTTCAATCCCCCCTTTTTGATACTCCTCAATCCTGAGGGCACAGGTATTGGACAAGAAAGGGAATAACGTTTTGGATAGAGATGTTAATCACAAACTCGGTAGAGGAGGATTTGGTTTTGGGGGGATTTGGTTTCAAGATGGCTGAGAGTGTCTGCTCGTGGCTGTCCGTGATTCGGGGAGGGGGATGTGCTGGAAATGTAACCCCCATGACAGCAACATGGCGTATCCTCAGGTTATTTTTCAGAATCGCCACCATCAATCTTTCCATGACCAAACTTCATGAAGTGGTAACAAAGCCTGGAAGGCTTACACCCCCATCCTGGTAGAGCCTAGTCTCAAGGCTCATAGACCTGCCCTGGAACCTCCCGCGTCATCCCAGACGAGTTAACTCACACTTCCCGGTGGCTCAGTTGTCTTATCTATAAAATGGGGCCAATCACAGTGCAACAGCTTAGGGATGCTCTGAAGATTAGACGAGATAAAGCATAGAATGACAAGCCCTCAACACACCTTCCTAACAAAACTAGTAATTTAACAAGAGATCATCTTAAAATGTGTAACTACAAATCTGTTTCGTGATGAAGATTACAGGTATGGTTAACTTTTGCTTGAAAAGCAAACGGAGTCTTCCACTCTCTTTAATAAGCCACGTCACTGCTAACGGCGCTTCTGGTAGTGGTGCTTTTCCAGCCTGGGCGAATCATAAGAGGAGATTCACAAACACTCGTGCCTGGACTTCACCCCTATATATTCTGGTTAATAGCTTTGGGACTGGATCCCAACCCTAAGTGTTTTAAAAAAAATCTTTCCAAGTGATTAGCTAGTGCAGTTAATTTTGAGAATGACTTGGGTCAGAAGAGTAAGTACAGCTTGACCCTTATTGAGTTCAGTTGGACATCCAGGCTGCCATCTTAGGTTGTTTCCGTAGTTTAGCTGCTACGGATGACAATGGGGATTCACAGTCAAATAGGTTATTTTGAAAAATGTGGCACTGAAACCGAATCCTAATTTTCTGATATATGTTAAAATGCTCATGTCCAATTGTTAGACCCTCAGAGGTCTGAAGATCCTCTGACGACTACATTTCTACGGTCATTTCTTAAGAAGATGAACAACAGTTGTACCATTACTATGAAAAATGGTAATAGCTACTATTTGCTTAGCACTTTCTTTAACACAGACTGAAATTTTATGTGCCCCCCAAATTCATATGTCAAACGAAGCCTTACCTTCCAATGTGATAGCATTTGGAGGTGGGGACTTTGGCAGGTTATTAGATTTTGATGTGGTCATGAGGGTGGGGTCCCCATGGCGGACTTAGTGTCATTGTAAGAAGACAAAGAGAGGAAAGAACTCTCTCTCTCTCTCTCTCTTTCACAGGACAGTGAAAAGGTGGTCATCTACAAGCCAGGAAAAGAGCCCTCACCAGAATCAGACTAGGCTGGCACACTGGTCTTGGATTTCCCGCCTCTAGAACTGTGAGAAGATACATTTCTGTTGTTTAAGCCACTCAGTCTATGGTATTTTGTATGGCAGCCCTAACTGACTAAGACAGTACCTCTCACTAAATTAGGATATTATCTAGCGATTAATAAGACACCCTGGGACTGATCCTCTGTTCCACACCGATGCCATGGCAGAGGTGTGGTCTTAAACTTCTCCAAGCCTCACTGAACCGTGGGGAGGATTAAATGAGATGAGGCACACAAGGCACGGCAGAGCACCCTGCTTAGCATCTCAGCCACTGCAGCAGCAGAAGCAATATTGTTACCGTGCTGCCGCTCAGAGAGGTTGGTTCCATCAGCTAAATCTACACGGCTTCAGAGAGCGCAGTACGTGTTCAGACATGCATTTCTGAACAAACCATATGACCTTATGACCGTAATACACTATCCTTGCCTTTTCCCTTCAACAGATACCTGTTTTGGCATAATAATATTTCTTCTATGATAATATGAAGGCTATGTTTAAATCTGGCTATCATTGGCAAAGATCCCCTACGTAAACTTAATTTTCCGATGACTACTGTATCTGTCAGTATTAAAAGCATTTTTCAAAGCATACGATTCTGTCTTTCAAATACAACAAACCGAAGATAGAACGTAAGGTGTTAAAAACATATCAGTGATACATATGGAATTATGAGATCAGTTCCATCAAACTTGGTGTTCTATGGCTTGGATCTACCTATGGAAATGTAATATCCTCTTTCCTTGAAAAACCTCATAGCCTTGGGATGCCAACTCCCTTATTTTCCATGTGAAATTTGATCCTATCTTGACATTCTAAAGTCATTTAAACCCAAAATCACAGAAGCGTTTATGAGATATAATCCTAAATGAAATGACGTGATTGTCTTGCGAATATGGATACATACAAGTGCTAAATTCTTTGAGATCATTAAAAAAATGTATTAGAATATGTCAAGGTAAGCTTATTCTAGATGGACATTTCAATCTAGATTATGAATGCATCTAGTTACAGTCAACTTTTCTCAAAGTACAGCTAACTGGTATAGTTTCTTTAAAAGGATCATAATCAGTGATACTTGCTCTAAGTTCAGGAATGTCTACCAAGCCTAAGTTAGTATGACCTAGAACTGCTTATTTTGAAGCCATCAGCTTCTGCAAGGAGAGAATTTGATCTAGCATTATTCAAAATAAGGCAAACTATGCTGTAGTAACAAATAAATCCCTAACTTCCCTGGCTGGATAAAGATTTAGTTTTCACTCATATTACCTGGTAATACAGGTCAGCAGGAACTCTGCACAGAGTCAGGAACCCAAACACCTTTAGTCTCTGCTGTTTCAATTTATAACATCCAGACTCACTGAAGCAGAAAAAAAGAGAGAGAGAGAGAGTGTGTGTGGCTAACTCACACCTCTACTAAATGCCTTGGGCTGGAAATGCTGCATTCACTTTCACTGCTGGCCCGTTGGTCAGAATTAGGTACACTACCCTGCCTAACTGCAGGGGCTGGAAATCTTTCCACCTGCCCAGGGAGGAAGGGAGAGAGCCAGATCGGGTAAGCAATACTAACCTCTATCACAGACCCAAAGAAAGATATCTCACAGCAAGTTCAAACAGCAAGTATGCGGAAGATGCTAAAACCTGGCTCATAATGTACTACAGATACATACATGTTTGTTTTCCACAATGAACCACACAGCTCCATTTAAGCCACTGACAATACAATCCTGATTATGCTCTAAGGATTTTTTCCTGTACACGCCCACGCTCTTTACCTAAAAAGTTTTGCAAAATAGGGTAACAGAATTTCCACCAGCACAGTAGTTCCTCTTTCACTCAGGAGCCAGGTGGAAAACCTTGGGCCCGGCATTCAGTCAAATGCCTGTGGTTTGTAAAGGGCCCCGAGGCACAGCTGTAATGCTCTGTGCTGGAAACGGCAGGTCCACCAGGGCAGCTGCAAGCTCTTTCAGAGCCTCCATTTTAAGCCATCGCGTGGCCATTTTCCCCAAGAAGCAACACACACTGCAAAGTCATTCACAGCCCTTGCCATGGCGGGGCAGTTTTGGAGAGAAAATTGCTGTGTATCGGCTGGAGTTTGCAGATACTGGGGCACACTACTATTGTTGTTTTGCACGGAGCACTCGGGGATCTTCAGACACATCTTAAATGATGAAAATGGTGAGAAGAGTTGTCAAATCATAGCTTCTGCCCACACCCAAATCCACTTAGGCTGGCTTTGTGGAGATCGGTTCTATAAACACCAAAGACTCAAAAGAGACAAGAAGCCATCAAACAGACAAAAAAATAGTGGTAAGAGAGCCAAAAGCAAGTTGAAAAACCAACAAATATTTATACATGATTTATAGCAAAGGAACAACTCTGTCCCTAGGACCGAGGAAAATGATTGAGGCTCTCCTCCACCACCCCACCCTCAAAGAATGCCTTATAAGACTCTGGGTTCAGCAGCTTCAGGCGATGGTTATTTTCCTTATAACCAATTAAAAACTTACGTTTAATTACTTTGAAGAAAAAAAGGAAGATCAGGCCTTCCCTGGTGGCGCAGTGGTTGAGAGTCCGCCTGCCGATGCAGGGGACACGGGTTCGTGCCCCGGTCTGGGAGGATCCCACGTGCCGCGGAGCGGCTGGGCCCGTGAGCCATGGCCGCTGAGCCTGCGCGTCTGGAGCCTGTGCTCCGCAATGGGAGAGGCCACGACAGTGAGAGGCCCGCGTACCGCAAAAAAAAAAAAAAAAAAAAAAAAAGAAACACAAAAGAGACAAAATGAGTAATGGGAGCCAGGATGAGTGCCAAGAGATTCAGATTTCATGTGTGACATTTGAAAGAGGAGATAGGAAAGCAACCTGGAGAAATTTCCTGTGCTGGGCTCCAGCTGTTTACTGGCCCTTGGCCTCTGAAAATGGTTATTGGAGTTGACAAAGAAGAGAGGGCAGAAAAACAAAAAAAAAAGAGGGCAAAGATTGTGGGGTGTGTGTGCGCGCGTGAGAGAGAGACCTGCCGGTTGACATCGATGAAGAGTCTCTCCTTCTGAAAGTGAGCATATATCTAGCCTGGCTCCCCTGAGACCTCTTCTTTATTTTTCTAATTTTTTAAATTGAAGAATAGTTGATTTACAAGGTTGTGTTAACTACTGCTGTACAGCAAAATGATTCAGTTATACATATATTCTTTTTTTATATTCTTTCCCATGATGGTTTATCATAGGATATTGTATAGGGTTCCCTGTGCTAGACAGTAGGACCTTGTTGTTTATCCATTCCATATATAGAAGCTCACATCTGCTCACCCCAGCCTCCCAGTCCATCCCTCCCCCAAATCCCTCCCCCTTGGCAACCACCAGTCTGTTCTCCATGTCAGTGATTGTTTCTGTTTCATAGATGGGTTCATTCGTGTCATATTTTAGATTCCACATGTAAGTGACAGCATATGGTGCTTGTCTTAGTATCCCATGGTGCTTATCACTTAGTATGGTAATCTCTAGTTGCATCCATGTTACTGCAAATGGCATTATTTCGTTCTCTTTTATTGAGTACTCTTCTTGACCAGGCCTCAACCTTGGCCGATAAAAACTGCAGACTCTCAGTACAACTGATTTTATCCACCTCATCCTACCCCCACATTAAAAGACTTGAACAAACACAAACATAGTTTCTAAGTCAAGGCAGCATCCATAGAATGACCTCCTAGATTCCCATCTGGGAAAGCACAAGGCTGTCAAAAGAATCTACTGTTTGTTCCAGCCGACACTTGAAGATAGAGGCCCTGTTGTCCAGTCTCTGAGGGAGGATAGAAGTCAAACTTCCATAAGTGCCAGTTAGCAAACCCAGAGGACTTTCACATGGATCAACCCCCCTTCCTGCCCTTTACAAATTTCCATTCCCTTGACCTGGCTCAAGTAGTGGCAATCCCTCATACCTACTCCCTCACTTCCTTTAAAACATCCAGTCACCTCTGTAAATCGAAGTTGAGTTCAGTTCATGCTGAACTCTCTTCTCTATTGCAACAGCTCATCACTGATTAAAATCTGTCCACCTTAATTCGTGTCCAGTGGTAGCATTTTCAGCAATATACACTCTGACATCCTGGTGGATCTGATTCCCAAGGTCGATGTGGCAGTTAGTAGGGTGACTGTCTCCAAGAAATGGTCTGTGGACAAGAGGAGGACAAAAACTGACCAAGTGATGGTTGGATGTGATGGAGGAAAGTAATGCTCAGATGAAGGCATTGGGGTGACATGTTTTGAAGAAAGACTATTCCCAACAGGGAGAACATTTGGATTCTCAGAACTTTTTTGAAGATATTCTTCATGGTACGGATGTTTAAATACAGGCGTGTTGTGTTCTCATAAACTAATTCTCATGACTTTTCTCTTTTCTGCTTAAAAATATACTGTTTTCTAAGCCTTTAATTTGTGTTTCTACCCATAAAAAACAATAACTTTGATGAAAATTAGTCTCATGAGTTCTCATGCACACAAAAATGTTAACTAAGAAAATTTATTATATTACTTGATTTAGGACTATGACTTCATTCATACAATCAGAATTTCTTTGTTTATTCTTTAGCCATGTTCTGGCCTTTAACGTTTGTCTCTTTGACAGTTATACACGCAGTTTTATAATTTAACCATATGCCTTAAAGGTCCAGAAAGTAAACTTAGATTAAGACAAATAAGATAAAACGGACAGTAAGATACTCAACAAATTTACTTAGTTCCATTCATTTAGCATCAATGCATAACACATTCCAAAGCGAGCATATATCAAATTTAAAATGGATAACCTTAATTGGGTTCAATAATCGGATAAATGGTCAAACAGTTTTCATTGCGTATGCTTTGGGCCATGCATTTCATTCCTTAAGGATCTGCTTTATTGAATTAACATATCAATTATTTATTTTGATAAGAACAGGGGAGATAGTCAGAGGAAGAAGCAGCAGTGGTGGAGAACACGCCTCTTGCTGCTGCACAGAAACACATATGGCAGGTGACGACACCAACAGCTAACTCCTGGAGAGACCTAAATGGCTTGTCTTGGCACGTGTGGGTAAGTACAATGTTTACTAATCTAAAAAACGAGAAAATATTATAAAAATATAAGAAGTAGAAAACCCTAGACAAGTTAAAATACAGAAAAAATTTAAGCAAAGTTATTTGAACCAGGCAATTTTTAAAGTATCAAATAGTAATCTTAATAACTAGGTATAAAGTAATCTAAGCCCAGGACACTAACCATGTCGAAAGGCAGTAGGCAGCCTGACCTCCCCAGAATGCTTTGCCAGAGTTAGTGTTCTCTGATTACACACTTAGGCACCCCTGGTTACAAGAGTACTTGTTTATTATTGATATTATAAAAATAACCATTCTCTAAATGATTACACATAGTAAATAAAATTAGAACTATACATAAGGATTTGAATAATGCCATTTCTTTAAGGACCACTTGCAACTTCTCCTGCCTGCTTCACAGACCTGTAAGGCAGAAAGAAAACAGACGAAGATGTGCTTAATGATGGATCTATAGCACAGCATGTTCAAAAGAAAGACTGGGATTTTAATGCTTTCCTATACTCCATCTGAACCTTTACAGTGACACTGATCTTAGAGTACTACCTCTATATACCATATTTTACTGCCATTATATCAACTTCTGTATCTGTATAGAAGAATTTTTGCATATATAATGCACAAAAATATCTTGGGCTGTTAAAATAGATTGGCTTGTCTCCAAATATGGCCAATGAGAAATACCTGCAAGGTATGTACACAATTACTCTCCTGGAAGGAATTAGGAAACTGAATTTAGAAAACTAGAGCAGCATAAGGTGGGTCAGGCTGCATGTGTCCTACTTCGGCACTGGAACTACTTGTCCATACAGCTTGATTGGAAAGCATTTATTTTTTCCTAGAAAAATACGACTAGGATGGCAAGGGGATATGTCCACACTTCAAGAATACGTTATGTGGAGCTTCAAGATGGCAGAGGAGTAAGACGGGGAGATCACCGACCTCCCCACAAATACATCAGAAATACATCTACACGTGGAACTGCTCCTATAGAACACCTACTGAACGCTGGCAGAAGACCTCAGACCTCCCAAAAGGCAAGAAACCCCCCACGTACCTGGGTAGGGCAAAAGAAAAAACAGAGACAAAAGGATAGGGACGGGACCTGCACCAGTGGGAGGGAGCTGTGAAGGAGGAAAGGTTTCCACACACTAGGAAACTTCACTGGCAGAGACGGGAGGGTAGGTGCGGGGGAATCTTCGGAGCCGCGGAGGAGAGCACAGCCAACCCTGCCAACTCCTCTCTCTCACTTACTCCTTCAGGTCTTAAATATCACTCTCCCAGGGCCCTGTGCCCAGTAGTCAAGCTAGGATCCCCCTGCTGCATGCACTTATCTCAACCTAATGCTTATATAATGATAGTCGTCATTATTGCATGTAAGTAATATTTATCGTGTGACTTCATCATCTAGTAGCTTCTGTCACCTGTGACAGTGATGTGTCCTTCTCTGGCATAGTTCCTGACTCACTGGAGGCCTTTATTTAATATAAACCACATGAATGATTTACTCATTTGGATCTCTTAGTCTGAAGGAATATGCCTGTATGTCATGCAAAGAACATCTGAAGGACTAAGAAAGAGAACCACATGATCTTTGCGCTCCTGCAATGGTACCATTATTACGTAGAAGAGGGATACAATTTTTGCTTGTGATACAAAAAAAACACAGAACTAGAAAGAAGGAAGCTATGAGGATTCAGATTTTGGAGCAAAATAGGAGAGAAATTTCTTTTAAAGTAGCTTTTAAACATTTTGTACAACATCAGAAATTCACGTGTTTTTTGTTTGTTTGTTTTTGGTCACCGTGCTGTACATTACGTCCCCAGGACATATTTATTTTACAACTGGAAGTTTGTACCTTTTGACCACCTTCATCCATTTTGCCCACCTCCTGCCTCTGGAAACCACCAATCAGTTCTCTGTATCTATGAGCTTGGTGTTTTGTTTAGATTCCATGAATAAATGAGATCATATGGTATTTGTTTTTCTCTGTCTGAGTAATTTAACTTAGTATAATGCCCTCAAGTTCTGTCCATATTGTTGCAAATGGCAAGATTTCATTATTTTTTATGGTTAAATAATATTCCATTGTGTGTGTGTATGTACCATATTTTATTTATTTATTCATCCATTGATGGACACTTAGGTTTTTCTGTATCTTGGCTATTGTAAATAATGCTGCAATGAACATGGGGGTGCAGATAGCTTTTTAAGATATATTTTTTTAGCCATCCAGACAGTATCCTGCAGATGTAAATACAGTTGACCCTTGAACAAGATGGGTTTGAACTGCGCAGGTCCACTTACATGTAGATTTTTTCCCATAAATAAACACTACAGTATTACACAATCCACGGTTGATTGACTCCACACATGTGAAACCTCAGATACAGAGGGTTGACTGTGAAGTTATATGCGGATTTTCAACTATGTAGAGAATCGTTGCCCTAACTCCCACATTGTTCAAGAATCATCTGTATATGATTGTGTATGTGTCTATGCATTACATATAACAAAAAAGAATTGTATCTAGTATACTGTCTTGTGACTCACTTTTTTATGTAACAATATTGTAAAAACTGTTTCCACATCAAAGTATATATCAATATAGATAGATGGATTCAGTTAATATCCGTACAAATCTATGTATATATCGAGTTAATATATATCTCATTCTTTATAACAGATGCACATTATTCCATTATATAGATTGCTGTAATTTTTTAAAATCAATCCTCTTTTGTTGGCCATTAGGTTGTTTCCATTTTTTACATTTTCCAAGTTTTATTATAAATCAGTTTCCAAGTTTTATTATAAAACACGTGCAATGAGCATCATAATATTCTGATAACTACACAGCATTGAGGAAATTATTTCTTTAGGTGATTTCTTAATACAAAATGATTGGGTCACTGAGCAACTAGAGCAGAGCACAGGAGGTGGTGTACTCGCATTACTCAAGGTGCCCATACAGAAGCTAGTGAACTGTTTGGTGGGGATATTGCAGAGAAGAGACGAGCGTGAGATGGGAAGAGACGTAGATAGTTCTCAAATTCTTTCTTATTTTGATACCTTACGATTCTATGAGTGCTAAGGGCACACTCGACCCTTTACTTCCCTCTGTAACATGCTTGAGAGAAGATACTGAGAACTGTTCATCTTTATATATCCAGCCCATAGAGTAACCTCACGTCCACGGATGTGAAATTGTTTTGAGATGCTGTATCTCTAAGATATATTTAATGGTGTCATAGAGTCCATGGTCTGCACAAAGGGGGGTATATGTTCTCATCTCACATGTATCTAAAAGTAATTTTCCTGCTATAGGAAGAAGGGGATTGAAATCCTCTTCGCACTTCCTCAGCACAAAAGACTACAGACTCAGTGAGGGGCCTGAGATCCATGAAAATCACAAAAACAAAGAGAAAACATCATGCAGAGCAGCTGGAGGAAAATCTTCTTCTCATTATAGGTCACGAGGACTGTGTATTTAAAAAAAATCTGAACTTCAAGTAGTTGCAAGTGGTACCCGTCATTACCCGACATTGACATTAAGTGCCCTGAGCAAACATACCAGAGTAGACGAGTGCAGGACAAGAAGAGCATGGAACACAAAGAAGAAGATCAGCAGAACCTGCACAATGAAAGGAAGAGAGGTCATGTGCTGGACCAGGAAAAAAAGTCCATCAAACGCAATTCCCATGCGGTTTGACCAATTTCTAATGCGGATTAACTGAAATTAATATCGAAACTACATTCAGAGTATATAGTGACTGCAATGACACACCAGTTAACTGTTTAATAGTGTGTAGGTTCTCACTTCATAATTCAGTCATTTCAATTTAAACTTTTTCTGATCTTAAATAAAAATTAGGGCAAAATGCCCCTCCAGATAGTGTTATGAATATATACGTGGATTGCAGGAAGATCCCATCTAAATCACAGCCATGATTTTCACGTCCAGCATGGGTTTGGCAGGAAAGTCATGCTCTACAGACTGCTACCATAACACCGAAAATTCAGGATTGGATATATACATGTCACATATTGTGATGCTATAACATTTGTAATTTAACGTTAATTGTCACAAAATTATTATGAGATTTGCATGAAGTAGTGCATATTTACATGTATACTATATATATATATATATATATATATTTTTTTTTTTTTTTTTTTGCGGTACGCGGGCCTCTCACTGTTGGGGCCCCTCCCGTTGTGGAGCACAGGTTCCGGACGCACAGGCTCAGCGGCCATGGCTCACGGGCCCAGCCGCTCCGTGGCATGTGGGATCTTCCCGGACCGGGGCACGAACCCGTGTCCCCTGCATCGGCAGGCAGACTCTCAACCACCGCGCCACCAGGGAAGCCCCTACCCTATATTTTTAATGCTTGGCGCATAATATTAAACACTAAATGTAATTCCTCTGAATGCATCCTTGAGGCAGAAGAGAAGTGCATAGTAGGACAAGGGGACATGAGTATTCTAGTTAAAAAGAGCGGGGAAATAAAACAGAAGATCAAAGAAAGTGAAATAAGGGCATCAAGGGAGATAAACCTTCACGTTTCTTGAAGAGAATGGAAATAGATTAAGCCCAAGTTTTCCAAAGCAGATCTTGGAACACTAGTCCTACAAGCTGTTAATATAGATGATCCACAAACAAACGGTTCCTTGATCAAAGACTTTTCAACAGCAATATACCATTGGCCTTTTGGAGGATCAAAATACACACCAGCATATTAAGGGCTCTTAGAAGTCTTATAATAAAGAGAACTTTTTTACCTGATCTTTATCAAAGTTATTTGATAAGAGATTTTTATATAACTCACTTTAAAAAATTCTACAATGGTAAATACTGCTTCAGCTAGAGTAAAGAGGCATGGCGATACAATGTCTGTTTCACCAAATTTAGAGGCAAGATATAAAAGCGTGGGTTTTGTACTCAAATTGACCTGAGTTCAAATTCTGGCTCAACCCCTTCTCATACACACAACCTTGAGCAAGTTAGCATCGCTTAGCATCCTCCACAGAGGAGAGGTATAAAGGGAAATACCCTTGGAAGTATCATTAAGCATTTGGTATTTGCCAGTTTTAGAAAATTCAAATTTAGATGAATAAGAACTACAAAAACGTTTGGATTCAAGGTGGTGATTTTATATGTAAAGCAGATGCTGAATAAAGTTGGAGAACTTGGTAAAATTTTAGAAATCTTACACATAGAGGGGCTTTGAGTAAAATAATGATGTATTCACATTTGAATGTCCTTTACCACCCAAAGGTATTAGAGGTTCTGGCAAGACAGCAGTTGAATTAATGCTCTATATTAGTGGTTCCCTTAAATTTTAAGTGTATCAGAATCACCTGGAGGGCTTTTAAAACAAATTGTTACTTCCCTGGTAGCACAGTGGTTAAGAATCCGCCTGCCTATGCAGGGGACACGGGTTTGATCCCTGGTCCGGGAAGATCCCACATGCCATGGAGTAACTAAGCCCGTGCGCCACAACTACTGAGCCTGTGCTCTAAAGCCAGTAAGCCGCAACTACTGAGCCCATGAGCCACAACTACTGAAGCCCATGCGCCTAGAGCCTGTGCTCTGCAACAAGAGAAGCCACCACAATGAGAAGCTCGTGCACCGCAACAAAGAATAGCGCCTGCTCGCCATAACTAGAGAAAGCCTGTGTGCAGCAGGGAAGACCTGACACAGCAAAAAATAAATAAATTTATGAAAAACAAAACCAAAAAGAATTAGCACAGATTGCTGGAGTCCACTATGAGAGTTTCTGACTAGTAGATGTCAGATGGGGCCAAGGAAACTGCATTTCTTACAAGTTCCCAAGAGATGAACATCACTGTTCTATGTAGCATGGACTTTAGGTTGAAGCATGAAGCCAGCTGTGGTCTGGCATACTTGAAGAAAGAGGAGTAGTGAAGTGTCTGGGTACCAAAGGAAGACTGACGTGTGAGTTTAGTGGGAAACAGAGAATCTGAAAGGGAGAAGGTTTGGGTAGATTGTAGACTAGAGTAAATCTAAGATCTTAGAGTAGGGTGCTACTTCACATTTGATGAGAAAAAAAATTACACTTCCTTAGAAGAGCACTAGACTTGAGAGGGCCAAGGAATTTTAATGGTAGGACATTGGATAAATAACCCAGATGAAAGTCAAAATTTCCTAATGCTAAGAGTGTGGTAGAGAGGAAACCAATGAACCAAATGTCAGCACCCCACATGAAAAAACAGCAGTGACTGATGAGATTATAGTGACAAGGAAAGACACAGGACAAATGGCAGAAGCCTAAAAAGAAGGAGAATTTCAGGTAGAATATTAATGTTATCTCATGGTGCTTGACACGTGGCAACTGAAAAGAGCAGCTTTCCCTGGTGAAGGCTCAAAGGGAAGCAATGTCCTCTAGGAACCATTTCAAATAAGGCAAAAAAGGCATGGAGAGTGTTCTCTGAGTAGTCAGTTTGCAAATCAAATTCCTGTTCCATAGGCCACAGTGGAAAGATCTGGGAAATGTGTCAACAGCGGTTAAGAATACAGATACATGAGAA
The DNA here is from genome assembly GCF_008692025.1 of Phocoena sinus. NCBI lineage: Eukaryota > Metazoa > Chordata > Mammalia > Artiodactyla > Phocoenidae > Phocoena > Phocoena sinus. The sequence continues at coordinate 14,082,800 of NC_045779.1, read as the reverse complement.
GATTTTATTTTGACAGAGGCAGTGGGGCAAGGCAGAGTAGCCAAGGACAACAGGAATAAGAGACAGAAGTAACCGATCTCAAGTTTCTGAACTGAACTTTGGCATAACCTTCTTGTATGGCAACTGACTTAGGCGTCCAGCCTTAGTGAAGCACGACTGCCCGTACAGGGGGTAGCCCATTATTCCCCATAATTGTGGGAATGTAAGAAATGAAGCAGCTTTGTTGGGGGAAAGAACAAGCAACGAGCGAGTAGCCATAAAGTCTAGATAAATAAGATCTTAATAAAGATAAGAGTTTTGTTTACAGATTAGAACCCTCTTCTTTCTTCCTGAGTGGCTTATTCAGTGCAAAACGGCAACACAAATCGCCTGAGGCAGTGCATCACACATGCACGTGCAGGGACTGATGTAAATGCTGTGTGAACGCACCATGTTCACTTTAACTCTGATGGAACCATCGCTACTACAGAGGAACAACACACTGAACGTATTCAACGTCGTTGAATGTATCGTGTTTTGCTGTGTATACCAATAAATCATTTGTTATACACATTTGCCTGTGTTTGAGAGACATTATGGGCTCTGAATAATAAGAAGAGGAGACTGAGGCTTGGCCGCTGCTCAAGTAATCTTCGAGTCACTTACCCAGTTTGAACTAATTTCATTCATTCATTCATTCGTTCAATTCATTTAGTAAATATTTATTAAGTAAATACTGAATGTATAAATATTTATTAAGTAAATATGTGTTGAACACTTACAGTGTACAATAAGAATAGTAAGACTAAATTTCCCTTAACAGCTTAATTTTGGGGAATTAAATATGTGGAAGCAATTTATAACTTATAAAGCCTTATATAACTAGCAGAAACTTTCAGAACATCATTTTAAATGTTAACAAGTGGATAAACCTTTATGTACTAATATGAAGGGGAGTCATGTATAATTTATGCTTATGAATATAGAAAAAGCTATGCTTTTGGTCTGAAGAATGTTTAATTATACTAAAGTTGATATACAGTTTCGGGATATTTCGTCAACATTTCAAAACAAGTCATTTTGAAGAAATCTGGCAGCATGATTTGAACAGTTGTTCTATTTTTAATAGCATACTATGGGATTGAAAACATGCTTAATGTAATTACTAAATGTTATTTATTTTATTCTGTCAAAATTCTAATTTTTATGTTTATCATATATGCCGCCTTTAATTTTCTGGATGACTTTGCCTATAGATAATAATTTGGAGCACAGTGTAAAGATAAGTAAATCAAATTGAAGTTTATATTAAAAGCAGATTTCCTACCCAAATGTATTACTGCTTATTTCTTTATATGTCACTTTTTCTTATTTTCATGTTTTATAGTGTTTTCCTTATGATACAAATTCTTTCAGTGCTCAGTGAAATAATTCCTTTCTTGATACTATATATACACACATTCCCTCCCCCTCCCTTCTTTTTTAAGCTTTTAGAAATGCAATGACATTTCAGAGTAGAACATATGGCTTTGGATTAAGCTAGAATTAATTGCACTTACTAATTGTATATCCTTGGGAAGAGGTTTTTAACAAATCTGAGTTTGTAAAATCAGTAATACCACCTACACATCAAGTTGTCACAAGAATTAAAGGAGATACTACATAGCACATAACAACAAAAATGTAATAAATGTCAGTCCTCTTCCATTCTCTCCTTTTTTAGAGATACATATGTTTCTATATAAGCCTTAAAATGTCAATTATTCATAGTAGGCTTTAAGGAGAAACTGAATGCTGTAATTCTAAATATATCCCCCAAATAGACTTTGTAGTTTTATTTATGTTAGGCTATGTGTCAATTTTCCCAATTTATTATTAAATTATATATATATTAGAATATATGCTAATTCTCTCAGTGAAAAAGATTTATTATGCCACATTTTTGAAAGTCTGTGCTTAGAACTCCTAGTCTATCTTCATATACCCTCTTTATTATGCCTACACAAATAGTTTCTTAAGCTACAGTGTCTATTTTCAGGCTAGGATTTCTTGCCAGATCCTAACAACAAATATTCCACTACCTCCTCAGAAATTATGCCAGTAAACTTTTAGCCTAGCAGAGACAATGAAAATATAGCATCTTCTGGAAGGAATAGTTCATTCATTGGTTTTTTAAAATTTAGTTTGAGAAAAGTAAGTACAAGTCTGAAGTAGCAAGAAAAAGAAGAATGAAATAATAAGGTAGGTTGAGATCAAAGATCATATGGCTGCAGGTATCCCAATTAGTAGATATGAGATGACCTCTTACAGCCTGCGGTAATATGTAAGAGCATTGCATAAGCCAGTCATACCACCCATGAGCCCACCCAAGGGCGTGGTCACTCTTTTTGCCCCAAATTAGGGTTATAAAACCCTTCTCTCTTCTGCAATGTCAAGGCATATTAAAGGCAACAAGTTGAATGTAAAAGACATAGAATAATTAAGAAAAACAGAAAAAACAAGTTGTAGCTTCACAAGTGAAAATATAAATCATTCCTGGTTAGTAAGTAAAAGGCAAAAAGTATTTGGCAGAGAACCTTGGAGGAGAGCATTCTCCTTTATTCCCATGTAGTTAATGTATCTCTGAGAGTTAAAATCTGAGAATTGAACAATTATAGATGCACCTGAGTGTCAGCCCTTTCTCTGCAATTTACTAGCCTGGGGACCACTGGGAAGAAATAGGACCTTAAATGCATCTCCTGACTCCTAGTTTTTTTCCCACTCCATCATAGCAACTAAAAAGAGGAAATTAGACTCCCACTGAGAATATTAAGTGAATATTAAGTGTGTGTTCACAATAAAAAAAATGAGTCCATTAGTAAATTGAAGTGAGAACCTAGCAAATGCTAGGAAGAAATTCCGTGCAGGAGTAAGAACAACCTCATTAATAATAACATCATTAATGGTAAATAGAAACCTAACAGTAAGTGAGAGACAAAAGTCACTGTGGGACAGAAGATACATTAATATTGTCATTAATTTTTTAAAATAGATAGCAACCATTTCATATGATATATGCTTAGCCTAAAAGTAAAAACTTAGAATTAACTAATATTTACCAAGCATATACTATGTATCTGCCACTATGTTTATATTAATATAAGTATTAATATAATATTCTCACTCTATGAAAACAAAATGCAATAATCTAAAAATGTTTCATTCTAGCCTGTATTTCTGATGCCACAACCTAATACCATTAAAATCTTGGGAATTCCATGTATAATGTAGCCTGACACTTTGACATCATTGTCTATTAACTCACTTTGGTCTTTCTGTCATCTGCAGTCCACTGCTCCTCTACCCACCTCTTCTACTTCACTTGATAGGGTGTTAGTCCTTATCTTGGGACTGGTAAATAATCAGCTGTGGTACCCTCACACCACTGCCTCAAGCACTGTGCACATAAAAATCTTGGGAGACTGCCTGGAAAGAAATGACCTGATGTTTGGTTAAGGAGAACAAAGGTTTTTCTTCAAGGTGAAAAGCCTGGCCAAATCCTAGGTGGACAGCAGAATCCCACAGCCCCACTTACTGCTCTAAGCACTTTGGTTCTCAAGAGTCACAGTATAAACTGCGTCACCCCCTGGAAAGGGAAATGAAGGGAGGTATTAGTGAAAGATGAGGCAACGGAGGTAAACACCGCTGGATCCAAAGAAGAGCTCTTGGTTCTACTCCCGCCTCTGCTACTAACTGGGTGACATGGCAAGCCCACCATCTCTTAGAGCATCAATTTCTTCGTCACTAAATTGAAAGAGTTGAGGTTGAGAGGATTAGATTAGTTTAGCACTTCCTAAAATTCCAGAATACTTGTCCTTCCAGCAGTTAATAGGCACTCTGCAAATTATAGGCATTGTAGAAAATAGGCATTAATGGGCATTCTGCGAAAAGGACTTAAGTAAATATGAAAAAAATACCTGGGATAAACACAGGTCAAGCAGATCTTGTTTCTGTCGGGCTACCCAGTGACTTTACTATGTAAATATTTTGGAAGAGACTCTATAGTGCTTTTTCAAGTCAACAATGAACAATATTTTCCCCCATTTGAAGCCAGGATGCTGATTACACTTGATCTGTTCACTTAAAATTACAGAGCTGCCTTGCTCCTCTTGCAAAGGGATGTCAATGGTATGTCTTACAATTGAGAGCCTCTCAACTACAATGATATGTAGAATTTCTCAAAACTTATTTTACCACAAACATTTTTTTTTTTTTTTTTGCGGTACGCGGGCCTCTCACTGTTGTGGCCTCTCCCGTTGCGGAGCACAGGCTCCGGACGCGCAGGCTCAGTGGCCATGGCTCACGGGCCCAGCCGCGCCGAGGCATGTGGGATCTTCCCGGACTGGGGCACGAACCCGTGTCCCCTGCATCGGCAGGCGGACTCTCAACCACTGCGCCACCAGGGAAGCCCCACAAATTTGTTTTTAATAGCTTCTCATGAGACAGGACTTTAAGAAGCAGATACTGTCCAATTTTATAACCTATTATGAAGATAGCATACTCCCGTTCCTCAAACAAAGAGAAAACTAGGCTGATAAAATCAAGAAAAATAGTGGAGGAGAAGCACTTGTGGAATGCAGGTATAGAGATCTCAAAAAATGTGCTCCTCTATAAATGCAATGAGAATACAACATGAGCAAGAATCACTGAAATCAACTTTTTCCGAACTCGGGAAATTTATCGAAGGCTTGCAACAATCCATAGAACATTTATTAAAGAAAAGCAGTTGAATCTCAATAGAAACAATAACTATGTAGGGTTTTATTTTACCCAGTATTAATATCCTTCTCTCCTGCTCTGTGGGAGCCTTGAAAATCAGCATTCTCACAATGATGGTAGCTATGAAACAAACAGCCTATGATCCACTAGAGGGGGCAGAACAGGTTTAGAGTTTCCCCAGATATCTAGAGAGTTGTCACTATTTGACCTATATGGAAGCTGCCTGGAAATGCCTCCCTTGAATGTTTTCTGTTTGTTTGTTTGTTTGACCTGAATTAGAGCTCACTCAGTGAGATACCCTGTCCATATAACATTTGTCAAAAACAATCAGGGACTATAGTTTTATACAGAAGCTTCCTGAGGCAAACAAAAGGCTTACCAAAAATTTTTTTTTAAAAAATACAGTAAGTGATACGTCCATAGGAGGCTTTCAAAAGCTCTGACATAGGCGTGTAGATTTAGAAATGCCACACAGATGTGCAGTGCTTTGCACCTGCTCAGGAAAGACCCGATACGGATCTACCTCTCACCTCTGATTGACTTAGAAGGTCTGTTTAAGCAGAGTTGTAAACTTCTGGAGTGCTCATGGCATGCCTCAATACTTTGTCCAGCCATTAGCTAACAACTTAAGCTACTGAGCAAAGACTTCAGCGTCTGTGTACAACAAATTATACAGACTTTACAGATTTAGGAAAGTTAGTAAACAACATGTAGCAATAACAATAAGAAAAAACAGCAGCAACAACAAACCCTGGAGGGTGGGGATGGTCCAATCTCCAGAGTGGCCACATTATATTATATTCAATGCACAGTTTTCAACAATAACAACAAAATGACATGATTTATAAATCATGATATCACAATAAACGTGAAAGTAGGGCCCATAAATGGGGGGAGAAAGGCAGTCAAAAGAAATTCTCCCGGAGGAAGCCCAGACGATGGACTCTCTAGACAAAGACTTTTAATCAACTACTAGAAATATAGTCAAAGAACTAAAGGAAATCATGTAAAATAGATTAAAGTATAAGGATAAGCTCTCACCAAATGGAGACTACGACAAAGAGATACAAATTATAAAAGGAAAAAAAAAATAGAAATTCTGGAATTAAAATGAAAAATTCCCTAGAGGGGCTCATCAACAGATTTGAGCTGGCATACGAAAAAGTCAAAGAGATTAAGATAGGTCAATCCAAATCCAGCCTGAGGAACACACACACACACACACACACACACACACACACACACACACAGAGACAGAAAAGAAAAATGAACAGTTCCTCAGAGGCCCTGTGGGACACCAGCAAGCATACCAAATGCAATGTTACTGAATATTACTCAGCCATAAAAAGAAACGAAATTAAGCTATTTGTAATGAGGTGGATGGACCTAGAGTCTGTCATACAGAGTGAAGTAAGTCAGAAAGAGAAAGACAAATACCATATGCTAACACATATATATGGAATTTAAGGGAAAAAAATGTCATGAAGAACCTAGGGGTAAGACAGGAATAAAGACACAGACCTAACAGAGAACGGACTTGAGGATACGGGGAGGGGGAAGGGTGAGCTGTGACAAAGCGAGAGAGAGGCATGGACATATATACACTACCAAACGTAAGGTAGATAGCTAGTGGGAAGCAGCCGCATAGCACAGGGAGATCAGCTCGGTGCTCTGTGACCGCCTGGAGGGGTGGGATAGGGAGGGTGGGAGGGAGGGAGACGCAAGAGGGAAGAGATATGGGAACATATGTATATGTATAACTGATTCACTTTGTTATAAAGCAGAAACGAATGCACCATTGTAAAGCAATTATACTCCAATAAAGATGTAAAAACAAACAAACAAAAAAAACACACTCCTGACGTGAGTGTTTTAAATTTGTGATGTAGACTTTTATGCTAAAATCAGAGTAGATAAAAAGTCTATTTAAGCGTTCTGTTTATCTTGTTTATAATAAAAGTGTTTAAAGCTTCCCATTGAATTATTCAAGACATCTTTTCCTAAATGGTGCTTTTATAAAACTTACTTGTACTAAGTCTTATTTTACAATGAAACAATAAGAAATATGCACAACTACAAAGATCCTAACATTATCTGGAAACTTTCCACCATGATAATTTTGTCTCAGGAGAAATCTGAAAATTCCATAAAATTACCTACGTATAATTTATAGAAAGCTGAGTCAAGAAACAGGTGTTACCATTGGAATGATGAATCTTGTCCTTTTCCTCACTCATAAATTTCTAATATATGAGCCTCTACACTATAAATCAGATGCTGGGTTCACACAGACTTATGTCATTTATTTTCTTTCGCTGAGAAAATAAAGAGGTAGATGATCTATACATATCTTGCCAGCTGTTCCACAAAACTCATACATTGAATACAAGTATCGGAACCTCAGTGGCTCCATCTTACACTTGTTCTAGTACTTGAATGTTAGATGCCGCTCTTGAAGAGTATTTGCATCTCTGTACTATGAGTTTGGCTGCACTGCTAGCCAGCATTCCATTTCCTGATGGTTCCTATTACCACCTAATTATTTTTAAACCCTGATTTTATTTCAAACAGTTTACCATTGTCAAGGGTCACCTCCAAGTATGACATTACTGAAATCAAATATTTTTGGTTCTAGGTCTATGGTTAGGAGAGTTTAAGAATAACCTTCTTCAGAGTGACTGACAGACCATATGGCAAAATCTATGGCTAAAATATAAATCCAATATTAAAATTTTAATAAAACTATAATTTTCATGACAATTATTCAGTCACAATTATTATTCATTTTATTTGTTTCATATTTATAACTGTCCTGATAAACAAGTTAGAAAGTACCCAAGAAACCTACACATTCATTCATCTATTAAATTTTCAGATATTTATTGGGGTCTTATTATGTAGCTAAATAAGATGAAGGAAACAGATTCCTTCCCTCAAAGAATTTGCACCCTAATAGAAGAGAAGATGATTACAACTTATCAACAAAATCTTGTGAAAGTATATGGCAGAAAGGCAATATGATTAGAGGACAAGGGTTGAAGAAAGTTCTGGGGGTTTTCAATCTCCTTTGCATTAGTAAGCTGTTTTCCAGACTTAATACTGATGGAGACATATGGATTTCAGGGAAAGTAAGTAAGTCTGAATTTGGACTTGGATTAAATATACTTCTGATTATTTTCTTGATTTTAGTTTTTAGTTCATTAAAAGTTATAGCACATTCATAGAATTAATACACCGTGCATCCTGTAAGGGTGTTGTTTACCTGGTCATGCCCACTTTGGGCACCTGGATGTTGAATCTGAGAGAGTACAGCTAGCCCAATTATATATATTGTCTTTATACAATACACACATGCGTGCACGCACGCACACACATATACACACACATTCGCTCGAAGGATTTATTTAATGCAAAATTTATGAAGACCTCAAAAGAATTTGATGAAAATTATTAAGTCCAGACTCTAGAATGAGAGCTTATGTATGTGTAAATGTGTGGGGACTAGGAGGTATAAATGTGCTTGCGTTTGTTTTCTAAAAGTTCCAGGCCACTCGTAATTCTTTCAGATTTAGGGGATGCTCTTCTTTGTACCCTATGCTGCTCCTTTCCTAGACTATTTTACTTAGGATCACTTGCATTAAAGATCTTCCAAACTACTCTGTAATACATGCTTGAAGTACAGTCTACTTTCTGAGTCTTCATCAGTTGTTCTCTATAGAAGGTGTTTCCCTCCATTAGAATCTGTACAATGTCACTAATTTATTCACTGCATTTCGAATGTGTCAGCTGAGTGACACTGGGGCTGTCTCCTCCTCTCACCTGAGCACCTGCCTCTTAGGCCCCTCTCCTGGCTGTGCTCCCTCTGGCCACATAAGCCTGCAGTTATGGAAGTGGGATAAGGATCTTTATAAATGCCTTTTAACCTGGAAAAGTAATTTCCTGGATCTCCCTGGGTACAGAGTCATGATTGCTACCTGTGTAATATATCAGGTATCTCTGATGACTACAGCTCAGGGGAATAGTTAATTAATTGCTTCACTCCAATTATCATGAGTGCTACATTACTACTTACAATTTTTATTTGTCTCTGCAGGCTACCACTGGTAAAGAAAAAAAAGTAAGATTCTGATATCTTATTATTTTAAAAATTGATGTTTTTCCTCTATGATCCAGACACTAACTTCTCACCTTCATGCTGAACCCATCTGTCTGACAATGTCAGTAACCCCTGGAGAGCATGCACTGAGTCATGCCAAATTATAGTAATTCATTCTTGTTATGATTATAATCTAATGACTTAAATCAGGAGCTGTACATTCTCTTTGTCTTAACTACTATTACAAAATTAATTTGTTTTGTGAATCTAGAACAGTTCTACATACATAAATTTATCCATATAACCAATAATTATAATTTCAAAAATAATAACGAGCCAATCCTAACATACTTTGAAACTTTTTAATAATCACAAGTTATCACTGTATATATGATATGATATATGATATAAATATAGATTTATATGATATAAATCTACAGCATTAGTAGACGATCCACATTCCAAATGGATATTTTATGTTGGTCTTCAGAAATAATAATTCCTTCTTTTAACGTACTACACTGCTTTTCAGAAAGTTAAGTTTATGGGCCTCTGCACCACAATTAAGAGATCAGTGAATCAAGATTTTTAGACCAAAAGTATAGCTTAACTTTACATATTCTCCCTAAATAAGTCTGAATTTTTTGCAGACGTCGTTTGGTACTGGGAAAGGCATATACCATCATCATGGATGTCCTTTGGTTAAAGGCAATTTGTCAATAAACAGCAGTGTCTACTCACGTTTCTCTTGTTCTGCTTCCACTCCTTCACTTTCTGTGTCACTTGGCAGGATCCACGGTTGATGAACCACCTGCAATTGCTTTAAAGAGTCATCCTGCCAAAGAAAAAGTTTATTTGGATTAACCTCTAGAATGATACTGTGAATACCAATATGGGTGAACACTTCAGTTTCTATGAATTACACGTCAAAAAACCATAACAAGAATTTCCTCACAACAGAGAAGAATTTTAAGCTTAAATTCATTTTCATTTCATGGACATGTCACAAACTCTGAACTCATTTTTTTTACATTCTCCTTTAAATAAGATTTAATATCTTAATAAGAAGAAATATCTAGACTATGTTCCTTCCTGAATTAATATTTTTATGGAATTCTTAGCACTCATTCTCGGAAATATAATAATGAAATATTCAATATAAAATTGCACAAAATGTGCCTGTTTGCCATCAAGGTTCCAATTCCCTTAAATGAGATTAAAGATTAGTAGGATTTAGAGAACATTCTCAACTTTACCCTTCAGTATTACTTCATTGCCTCCTTCCTCATATTACTTCCTATTTTTATTAATACATTTCTCAAATACTTCCTTGCTGTTCCATGCCTCTGTCATTGCCCTAAAGTAGACTCTCATCATCTCCCATCCTGACTCTAGTTATAATCGTCTACAAAGTTTTCTAGGATTAAGATTCATACCCTCCCTAATTCTCTGCACCAGTTCCTTGCCAAGTAGAGCTTTTTAAAATGTCACATGATGTATTCATTACCTTGTTCATAAACCCTTAAGTAGTCTTCTCATTATTTCCAGCATAAAATCTCAACTCAAGGCCCTCCGTGAGCTATACTTGTCTAGCCTCTGTTCTACCACCACTTCCATCTCCATCCCACCTCGACTGACACTTCCACTCCAGCTTAATTAACTGGTAGCACCTTAATTTTGTCACTCTCTCTAATCCACCTAGATGTTTTCATATGTTATACTTCCTGCCTAGAATGCAGTATATTTATCTGTCTCAGACATTAACACTCTTCCCAAGGCTCAGGTATCATCTCTGTTGCCTTCCCTGACGCTCCAAGACAGATTTACTCCTTTGTGTGCCTATTCATATCTTCTGGCCTCAAAAATAATGTGGAAAGTCCTTTATGCCATGGATAACTTTTTTTACCTATTAATTTCCAGTATCCATTATAATGTCTGGGGAAAAATAGGTACTCACTAACAGGTACACAGTAAACATTTGTGTATGAGGAAGTAAGAAAGAGAAAAAAAGGAGAGGATGAAGGGTAGAAAGGAAGGAGGAAGGAAGGATGGGTCCCTTTGACAATAAAATATAAATAACAATTTTAAATTTATTGAGTCATCATTCAATAAAATCTTTTCAAACATAACTTTGAAAATTAAAAACATAAAATCAATATTACCTGTCCATTTACTCTTTTGACCTCTCAATTCACTCATCTTCCCCCTCTTTGAAAGAAAGATCTTTTCCTCCAACTTGAGATATTTTGCTTTATTTTGTTCAGAAAAATACTAACAAGATAAAAATAAAGGCTCACGATCCCGATCTCTAAGAAACATGATACACCAAACATTAAATGTCCACTTTGTTTAAAATAAGTGCTGTATAAGAGAAACAACATATCAGCTATCCCTTGACTGTGATGGTTACCTCTGGATATGTTTAGTCCCAACCTAGAGTTTCAAAAAGGTACAGTTTTCCAGGAGTTACAAAGGGGATTAAGGAGTTGAATAGGTGAAGCACAGGGGATCTTTTAGGGAAGCGATATATTCTGTGTGATGTAATAATGGTAAATACAAGACATTAAGCACTTGTCAAAACCTGTAGAACTTCAGGCCACAGAGTAAACCTTAATGTATGCAAATGAAAAAATCAATTAGGAAGGTGGGATGTCCCAGGATAGAAGGCAAAATACTAAAAAAATGAATCTAAATGAATTACAAATGTAAAAGAACCTCACTGAAGTGGGTTGGGGAATAAGGTGCTGACCTAAGTAACTCTGAAAATGCATGGAGCCTGTAAGATCAGAAGCAAAAGCAAATGTACATAAGCACTGCGTTATAGTGGATAAAGTTACGGGCTTATAGGTTAAAAATTCTGAATATATGTGTGTGTGTGTGTGTGTGTGTGTGTGTGTGTGTGTGTGTGTGTGTATATATATATATTCTGGAATTGAACAAAGTAAATGGATGGCAGATGTTGGAAGCCAAGTTTTTCACTCTTGGAGCAGGAGTTTACAGATAAGCAAGGATAGAATGTTCCATGTATAATGTATTGATATTAGAGTTGGAGACATCAGTGTGAACTCATGTTTAGCTTACTATACATACAGATGGCTACACATATAAATATGTGTGTGTATATATATATATATATATATAATATATATATATATAAATGGTCACTAATCATACATATATCTTGCTGCTATGGCAGCTTAGAGGATTTAGACACAACGACACCCCAATAGCAATGAAAACAACAACCACCCAGATCTTGGTTTCTAATACCCTTTTCTTTTGTGTGTGTGTGTGTGTGTGTGTGTGTGGTACGCGGGCCTCTCACTGTTGTGGCCTCTCCCATCACGGAGCACAGGCTCCAGACGCGCAGGCTCAGAGTCCATGGCTCACGGGCCCAGCCGCTCCACGTCCCCTGCACCGGCAGGTGGACTCTCAACCACTGCGCCACCAGGGATGCCCTCTAATACCCTTTTCAATGAAAGAATCAAGACTCTTGGACAAAGGACTGACTCTTAAACCAAGGCAAGAAATATACAAGACACAAGATAAGCCTGGAGCATCTTGTGCCAGAAAGCAAAAAAAGTGCTAACACACCTACACATACATACACACAGACACAAAATGACGGGGTATATCAAAGGGCTAAAGGAGCCAACTGAAAAATCTCTCTGTGGCCAAAGCCAGAACAATTTAAGCAACGAAATAAAGTAGCATTGGGTTACTACCCAACATACAAAACAAATGTCTATCAATCCATTCTGATGAAAATAAATGATTGACTAAATCAACAAGTGGGTGAGAATAGACAAATATGCCATGCAGAAGGATTTCAAATAATTTATGTAGATACTTAAGGAAGAAAGCAGAAAATAACTTCCCACATCTTTAGAGTGGGCTGTGTATAGCGACTTTCTTCCAAAGAGTACAATATGGAAAGAGAAAGCAAAAAGAGTAAATTTACAGTGGAGAAAACTGACAAATACTACCTGAAACCAGGTGATTATGGTTAACATCAACAGCAATAATTCCTATTGATAGTATGTAGCCTTGATAGGATGGGATAAAAATGGAATTTTATCTCTATGGTATTCCTCCTCAAAACACATTATCCAAGTCCAACTATGAGAAAAATATCATACAAACCTCAATTGAGGGACAATCAACAAAATATGTGACCAGTACTCTTCAAACACAAGGAAATACATATAGTCATCAAACACACGGAAAGTCCGAGGAATGGTCACAACCCAGAATGGCCTAAGGAGATGTAAGTATGAGACGAAATGTGACACTGTAAAGCAACTAAACTCCAATAAAAAATTAATTTAAAAAAAAGAAATGTAATGTGACATTTTAGGGGGCATCTTGGGACAACAAACTTGAATGAAGCATGGATTTAGTAACTAATAATGTATTAATATTCATTAATTGTGACAAATGTACCATACTAATGTAAAGCAATAATAATAGTTGAAACGGCAGGGGAGGTATATAGGAACGCTCTGTATTACCTTCACAATAATTCTGTAAATCTAAAACTGTTCTAACATAAAAAAGTTTATTTAAAAAATTGAAATAATAAAAAAAATTTAATGAGATTCATTAAAAACTCTTTTAGCATCAGCAGCTCTTGAAAATAGTCTGTTAATCGAATTAAAATTTAAATTCCTACCAAATGACAGATGGTCTTTGCAATGAAAAGTCCTTGCCCCAGGGGTCAGGAATCACAGCTTTTTATCCCGGTTAATCTAGGGCATGTCAGTTCCCCTCCTGGGATAGAATGAAGCGTGTGAAGGTGCTGGATTAGATCATCTCTAGGACTTTACAATTAGTAAATTTCTATATCTAGATTCCTTTAGAATGTCAGTAGAATGTGAGAGGAACTAAATGAACTATTGTAGGAAAAGTCAGCAAACGTTAAAGATATTCCATCTTGGAATATACAATTTAGGTATAAATCAGTGTTTATTTTTAGGATTTAACTTTTTTTTTCAAATTTATCAAGTATTGGATTTGGTCTTGTAGGGCTATACTACGGAAGCAGCAGAAACGTGAAAAATCTTAGCTTTAAAATTCCATAACAGTATAAAGAACAGCAGAAGTAAAATTAAAAAAATTTTCATGTAACAGAGGGGGATAATCACATTCCTGCAGTTTTTCAAAAATAGAACATGGAGTCTCTGGTGTTTAAAGAGGAAATATGAAAATGATCTTTTTGGTTTTATAAAGTAAAATCGAATGGCAAAAGTTCTTTGTCTAAAACAGAAAAAAGTTTAAAGTGATCATGAAAAAATGTTTTTAATTGAAAAAGTATTTTGATTATTTAGCTTTTTGGCCCAAATCCTAAAATCTGTTTTCGTAAGAAAAGATATGACTAAGAAGTCGATGGTGTTACTTTTTCCCTTAATAGTTCAGAATATTTAGTAATACTACTGATTGGTTTCTGGTCTTAATGGTTTTACTACTGAACAGGCAAGTTATTCTTTGTTTATTGCAACCATTCTTTGTTTATTGCAAATTATATAAAATACAAATGAAACATGAGCTCAGCAAAATATCTAGTTTGGGAAAAACTTTAAAATGTTGAGATGTTGGAATCAGAATCATAGAGACAGTACAGATATTGCTATTAATAGATCATTTGAATGTTTTACTTTGGTTTTCCCTTGAATACAGTTAGTAATATAATGCACCTGTTTGCTTCATCAATACCAGCAGGCAGTACTATGTATGTCCAAAGTTCAGCCCATCAGACTTCTTATAATTATTTTTGATGGGGTCAAGGAGCTAAAATCGTGAACATTTTTAAAAACAAGAGTTGACATGTTCCTCTTTGCCAACTTGTTCAAAAAATTTTCTACAGGAATATTAAACTCTGTATGAGCACAGTGAAAACTGTTTCATATTCCCAAGAGCAAGTTCTTTGGATTGCTTTCAGAAGAAATGACATTCATCCTTTTTCTAAAACACTTTCCCCATAAGTATGTAAATGTCCAGGGACCAGGAGTGGTGGGAAATAGTGACATGTATCATATGGAAAACAGTCTCTCGCCCTGTATCAACATATCATTTTATCTGCTAACAGAGTAAGTGCTTTATAAACTTTAGCGGTATTGTTATTCCACGTGGGTAGTTTATTTTTGGATTCTCTAAATGCAATCAATCAGTGATTTATGTCATGTGTGGCCATAGGTTATTCAGGTTATTTAGAGAAAAAAAAAATGCTCCTTTGCTCAAACTTTCACCATTGGATAATTTAACTCTGAGGCAACTAAATATTTCTTTCCCTTTGGTTAAGAATGAAAATAACACACCAAACATCAGTTTCCATCTTTCAAAAAGGATTAATCATTTTCATTTCCCTTCTATAACCATGAGATCTATATACAGTAAGTATCCCTGAAGCATGTTGCAAATAAAGCAAAATAAAATTACACCCCACTTTACATACATTTAATAGACTGCAATACTGACAAAGAATTAAGCCTATACTTCTGTTAAAGTTCTCCATATATAATTTACGTTCTTAAATTAATAAAGTTTGGAAATAACTTTGTTAATGAAATGGCTAGTATTATCAGGCTGAACTCTGTTAATTTTTTAGTGAATTATACTTCTATAGTTTATTTCTTTTGCATATCATCAAAGGGTAATTAAAACATAAGAACAGGGAAGTAATACATTTGAGAAAATATAAGTTGGAACGAATAGGATCTGGGAAAAGAAAAGAAAGGGAGCAATAACCAAGTTATCAGTACAAAAATATGGTAGATTGTGGAAAACATTACAAAATAAACACAAGCTTCTAAAAAACTTTACCTGACAAATTTGCTACACTACACTACAACTACACTACACATTGGGATTGCCCTCTGATACAAGAAATTTTCACATATTGAGATATAGGAAAGTCATTCTGGCTTATACATGAGTTAACTTGAATTTTATGCTAACTAAAATAGCCTGTTTGCTACTAAACATACGTTGTACATCTGCTTTAATTCTTAGAGAAAAGGATGCATTGACCAAAAGTAAAGAATGTCCATGTTAAAAATAAAGATTAAATGCGTCTCTTCTTGGGACACCAATGCTGGTCCTCCTTTGATGATAAGACTCCCTGCCCAGGTGTCAAGGCCAAGCTGACTTGCTGTGTACTTGCTGGACTGTTCTTTTGTTTGAAACCTTGAAGAATATAACCCTGACTTGTTTAAGGTTCTTTGTTCTGACAAGATAGAAAACTGTGCTGAAAACTCTGCTCTCCCCAAGCAGAGTCTTCTGCGCTAGTCCTCAGTTTGGCTCAAAGAAAACTCTTTTCTAGTCTTTCTTATTGATTGTTTATTGATTATTTTCATGACACCTTCATCTTCTTTCTTAATTCATTCCATTTTGTGGTTTTTCTATACAAGGAAATTGTAGGATGAAGTTGTAAAAGACTTTGAAATTAGCAAAAGGTTATTGGGTGCAGTCAATGAAAAACAAATCATTTTTCTAGTAAGCCCTTTTGTTTATCTGATTCTTTTTTTTTTTGGCAGTTCGCGGGCCTCTCACTGTTGTGGCCTCTCCCGTTGCGGAGCACAGGCTCCGGACGCGCAGGCTCAGCGGCCGTGGCTCACGGACCCAGCCGCTCCGCGGCATGTGGGATACTCCCGGACCGGGGCACGAACCCGTGTCCCCTGAATCGGCAGGCGGACTCTCAACCACTGCGCCACCAGGGAAGCCCTGTTTATCTGATTTTATAAAGTCTCCGAGTCTTTCACTGACTTTGAGCTATTTTACAACTTTGTAATTTACAGAAATGTATAGTAGTGCAAATAATTCTTGTCCATATAAATGCAAATTGCATCTATTTTAATGCAATTGGTTATTAACTTATGGATGTTGATCAGTTTGGCCATTTTTTACATCTGTTTATAACTTCATTTCAGCATTCTTTATTTGACTACACATGTGAGGGTTAAGAATTCTCCTTTGAACTGGCTATAACATCTTACTGGTTTCCTCATTCACTAATGACTTAAACAAACCTTGACATGTGTTCATTTTACATCTGTATGAAAGCCATCATGATAAGTTTTTTAAAAATTGCTATCCTTTAACAACATGTATGAATTCTTAATGAATATCGGTGACCAAATGGGGTTCCCCTGCAAAAACCCTTGTTTTCTAGTTTCCTAAGTGGAATAAAACTATAATGCTGAATAATAGTTATTTCCACTTTTAACAAGTAAATCCCTGTGCATGATAAAAAGCAAATTATCTCTTATTTTTATAGGAGAATAATGTCATGCACTCTCTTTCAAAAGTATAGTTGGAACTTCATTACACTAACAATCACAGAATATACCACAGGAGGAAAAGACAGGCCAAAACTGGCGTGAAGAACAATTCTAAGATATTTTGTTACATAGAATTGATCCCCTTTCCAGTTCAGATGGTACAGCTGGCAAAATCAGCCTCAACAGATTTGGAAAGGCCTGCCCGCTCAATGTGCTTCTTTTCCTGTCTGACACCCTCAGAGATTGTGAAGCTGCCGCTTGACACCTTGAGTTAGTTCACACTGCTCTGTGTGTTGCCTTGGCCTTCAGCTAACTTCCTGAAGTCGTGAGGAATGGCTCTAAACTGCTCTTGAAAAAGTTTTAAAAGTCATTAACTTCAGTCTTTAGCTCTTTATAGTTCCTCAATCATTTAAATTGACAATACTTACTTGTTGAATACATATGCAAATTAATACATTTCTCTATTAATTGGTGGATTTTTAACCAGTATACTATGCTATTTCTCCAGTTATTCCTTTGGGAAATGTGATAGTTTAAATGGATCAGCTTCTCTATAAAATGTATAGTAAGCTTTGTAAGTACTTGATTTTGATAAGTTGTTTTTAATTATATATATTTTTTTGAGTGAATATTAATATTTTAATTCTAACAGCTAAAATTTTTGCGATGTGAAGTTTTTATTCCTACCTTGAGTTAGCAAGTGCCTTACATGTAAAGAACACATAATTAAAAAAAGATTGTTAGAACCATTTTGAGGATTAACTGAAATAAACTATTACAAAATATCTCATTTTTATTTGGTCAAAAATACAAATCCTATCTGAAAAAAATAATACATTAAATATATAGAAAATATAAATAGAAATCTCATTTTAGCTTTACTTTTTGAGGAGACCATATCATCTCCTTAGTTTTGACTTAGGTCTAAACAGAATTGCCTACCATCATGTGGTTATGATTCTGTCTAATTATAAGACTAAATTAAAAAAAAAAAACAGGGACTTTGATGTGCAAAGAGCTGTTCAAACTTTAGCAAGAAGTGTTAAATATAATAAAAATGTAAACTCTATGGTTTATGTGAGTTTTAGTGTGTACTAAATAAAAGCAAATGTTTGCTAGATCACTTTTAACTTCTAACTTCAATGCTTCTAACATTTATAAATACTGTTCCCCATTGTTTGCTGATTCTATTAACAAGAAGAAGGAAGGCAAAAGTGAAATAAGAGTGTAAGTGAGAAAAAATAAAACTATCCTTTTATGGCTCACATTCTTAACATATTTGGACTGCCAGTGGAAAGAGTTAGAACACATATTTCCTAAAGACCAAACGCATTAATGTCTGCAAAAAGAAACAAACTATTGATAAATTAATAGTTCATTAATTAAGATCATGCTTAGTTTTTCTGTAAAGGATAATTGTTTACTGCTTTTAAAAAGAGCTAAAATCTAAATATCAATCAATATTAGAAAAAAAAATACTATGTGATACTGAACCCCGAGAAAGGAAAGGCTTACCTTGGGCAGCTCAAACATAGTCATAAATTCAAACTGAAAGTCAGTAATGAATCTCAGAAGCTGGAGAGATTACATACCCCAATCAACCAAAAATATTATTTTTGAGAATAAATGAATAAATAAAACTCATAAATTTATTAATAAGAATTTCCCTTTTACCCATGTTATATTTATAAAATTGGGGATTTTCCATGAAGTATGCAGTTACTTTCTAGAAATAGCATTGGAAAGAACACTTCAGGGTAGAGCTTCTCAGACCTTAGGGTGTTTATGAATAACACAGGGATTTTGTTAGAAATGCAAATTTTGATTCTTTGGATCTGGTGTGAATGCTGAGGTTTGGCATTTCTTACAAGCCCCCATTTCTTACCTAGTCAGAGGACCACATTGAGGAGAGATGCCCTGCCAGCACTTCTAGTGTAAAGGCACAAATGCCCAACCTCGTCACATTAAGTATTTACAACTGCTTACGACGTGCATGTTTAGACTGCACATGTATAATGATGGAGAAAATAAGGATCTTTTCCTTGGATAAGAACCCAAATTAGAATGACTCATTTTTAAAGTTCTATCACGTATGCAGCCCATACCCTGTACCAGCACCTCTTCTTCCAAAGTACTAGACCCATACAGGACACACGACAAAAGGCATTAGGTACCCTGTTTGTGGAGGTGACCTACCACCTCTAGTCCCTAATGGGGAATGCTAGCCAAGGGCTTGGGCAACTACAGAATTCTAAAGGGAGGTTCTATTGGTGTACATATTGAAAATAGTATCTTTCTCTCCTTGGGCAGCATTAACTTCTTGACTGTATTTTTCTCAATTTCGGCATCAAATCCATTACACTGAAATTTAAAATTGATGCACCAACCCTCCAATTTCTTGCCCCATATATTTTGATTTTCTAACCCGAACTGAGACCATCTACGTAGTTATTTCCTTTCTTTCCTTTCGTTACCCTTTCTCCATTGTGCTTTTGGTAAAACTTCAACCATCTCCAAACAAGCCTGCAAACCAGAGATCTGAGACTTAAAGGGGTGCTATGCACTCTGATTTTCCTCTCCAAGTGATATTTGGAAGCAAGAGTGAGTTTAAGTATGGGTACACTGTTTTGAATAAATGTACGGACTACCTCCTACACTCAGTAGGCCACTCGAAATGGTCTTTTAATGGATTCATGCATGAAAGAATAAAATACTTAGAGAAACAGATTCTGTCTTGCTGAGAAGCAATAGTCAAACCAAATATTTGCTACTTCTATGATATCATCACCAAACTGTTTTCTGGTTTCCTTCACCTGAAACAGATTCAGATGGCTAATTCAGTGACCATTATGGTTTGGCTTCAGACCAAGTTTTATGGAGTCTGTCCACTGGCTTATCTGAGAGTTCCCAAATGCAGTTTGCAGACAGCCCAAAGACACATCCTGAGACACAGAGCACCCCTGGATATCTCCAAAATAAAACCAGGAGTCTAAATGGTTTTGCAACAAAAATCTGCCAGACATTTTTATTGTCAAGATAGCACTTTGCTTAATGGCTTGTACGAATAACATCCTTGATGAGCATTTATCGCATGAATGAATCCCAATTTGGTACAGATTATTCTCTCCATAAGAGCAATGATCATATCCTATTTTTTTGTGCATGGCCAATATAAAACATGTGTTTCTCATTTATTAGGATAGCAACAAATGTTTGTGAGTGAAAATATATGATAGCCTTATGTTTATACAGTTTTACCTTCATTTTCAAGATAAATTAATATTTATAGGATCTCCCAACCAAGGAGGAACAAAACACCATTTTGATATATTATTTACCGTCTTGCTTTTGAGGGCATGACTGGAAACCCTACAGGCAGATGGAGAAAGCCCAAGTGAGTGTCTCACCCTATATGATAGACTGATTTCAGACCATGTTACAAGACTACCTTAAAACTCACTTCTTCCATGTAGTTTTTCAATGACTGTCCTCCACTGGAGGCTTCTCCCTAGAGGCAAAGAGGAAGAGAGGTTGAAAAAGTCAAGAGAAGGAGAGAGAAAATAGGAAAGAAGATGAGTCATGAAGAGCAGTGAAACCTGGGAGCAACACCAAATCTTTACTGTCCTCCACCATCTCAGTTCGTACTTAGGGGATTATCAGCTTGGCAAATTCTTACTCTGGAGCAGATAATAATTGTTTCAAGGCAACAATATATCTTTTAGGCGGATTTTAGGTCACATAAACAAATAACCACCTAGTGGAGCTAGGTGGACAGAATGCTAAATGTGTAGTATAAGATTTTCTGTTATTAACTTTATAAATATGCACCTAAAACTAGATTAAGAAAACAGTCATTAATTCTGTCTTTGATAAATCTGTGTGAAGACCTGGCAGAGGGACTTAAAAGTACTTATGGAAAAGAGTACAGCTCATTAGCCTGCCCTTTTCCAAATGTTTATATCCAGTCTTCCTCACCTTACTTGTGTGTTATTAGTAAATTCTCCGTTATTTGTGCCTTTTACCAGCATTTCATTGAACACTAGTAATCACTGAGATTTTAAATCACTGAAATCTAAAACATCAAATTAAACAGATATCGCAAACTCATCTAAACATTGGTGGTCAAAATGGTCAAACAGCTTGTCAGTTTGGAAAGGTTATATATATATAAAAGCAAAGTGATTCCGTTAGAAGAAGATATATTTTTATAATTCATGGGCAGAAACGTTTAGAAATAAATTCTGAGATATGAAATGGTAAATCCTAGGACACCATATGTGTTTAAAAGCTAACTAAATAAGTGTGAATAAAGCTTACATTTGTTTCTATGACTTTTCAAAGACCCTCCTTTTTAACGTCTCAAGGCTCTCATAGACGTGATCTTATTTGATTGGTTTTTCGCTACAATTTGAGGGTAAGGCATCCTCAGGTCAATTCGATCCATAAAGAAATTGAAGGCAGAGCTGCTGACTGAAGTGCTTAAAGCCCAGGAACCAAAAAAGGCATTGCTGGGACTGGATTCAACCCTGACACTCTTCTACCTTGCTGCAATGAAAATTCTAAAACAAAAAATTAAATTTACTTTAGTTTTTTTTTTAAAAAATGTGATGTATACTCCGAAGCACTTTCAGAGGGTTAAAAAAAAAGCATGCTTTTTCTTCAAAACAAAAATTAAGCTAGGAATAAAGTTCTCGGATTCCTTAGAAATCACAGATGTGGTCATATTTTTTCACAAATCATGGTTTCCACTAGCAAAAAAATTAATATGCTATAGTTTAAATGTTTCCAAATGCTTCCAATCTTGTGGGATTTTTTTCAACGGATAAGATAGTGAAAGAGATAGGATAGTTATATTTACTTAAACTGAAACATAAACTATTAGAAAATATCAAATCCATATAAATCCTCCAAACTATGAGGAATTTAACTCAAAGCATGCAGACAGGGCTGGAAACTTACTTCAAATAAACTGCTTTTTATAGTTGAACTAACGACGCTATCAAAACTGCTTTTTATAGTTGAACTAACGACGCTATCAGCCCTCATTTGGACAACTGGTCCACAAAGAATGCTGTGGGTTCTTCCAATTTGGCTCTGCTGTGTGACAGAACTAGTCCATTTGTGCCAATAATCCCCTTCGCCTGGGCTGCTAGGGGCAAGAGAATGAGTGGCAAACTGCTTGGAGTAACAGATCTGCTTTCTGGAAGGGCCAGCATCTGAGGGCCAACGGTGAGATGCTGCAGACTAGTCCCTGGGTGCTCGCTGAAGACACTTATTTGTTTCCTTCGCTCTGGAGTGCAGTGGTTTTCCCAAATTGTCTGCACACTTGGAGTCTTATGCCAAGACCTGGTGATGACTGAGGGTTTTCTTGATGAGCAGATATAACTAAAACACTGTGTGTACTACAGGGCTTCTCGACAGGCTTTCTTTTTCCCACAGTGCCAGGTCTTTTTCAATATCTACACCATAGAAAAGGAGCAACCTACACAACGCTATTTGTTTCAAAGGCCACACAGCTTGGAGTCTGGCTGTGACCACCTTTCATAAATCACTGACATGGGTGGCACTGATGAATGAGGAACACGAAGTAAATGACTCCAGGAGGAAAATACAGAGGAAATGGACCTTTTGCAGAGAGAATTACAAATGTGGCACAGAGCCAAGGGAAGAAAGAAAAGAACAAGACATCAGGATCTCTGAGCCTTGGGGTCAGAAGAGATGGCCCCAGCCAAGAGGCTTGATTCAACATGGCTGCCCCAGGTTCCCCATTTCTAACATGGCACTGCTGAAATGCTGATTTTCCCTCCTTCCCCCACTGGTGGTGCTAATGAAATAAAATCCCTTCCAAAGCACAAAGCTATCAACTTCAGTCATCCTTTTCTTAGCTTTAAAGAACTGGCATTTTAAATATCAAGTCATTCTAACAATATAATAGTTTGTTAATCATCTGGAAATGAATCACAAATACCCAAATGCAATTTCCCTTGAAAAACAAAGAGAAGAAAGGGGATAGAAGGGTGGCAGACAGGGGCGTGTGAAGGAGGGAAAGGGCAGAATACATGGAAACTATGCCTTAAATAAAAAAAAAAAAGAAGAAAAGGAATTTCCTGAAATGTGGTTTCACTTATCATGAATCTTAATATAACCAACAGTTGAGATAAAAATGTTTTGAATGTGAATTACAAAATATAAACTTAGAGAAAGAAAGAAAGAAAAAGGGGCTGATATGATTACTGCTTAACATATGACGTGGGATCACAACTGTCAGAGACGAAGGCTATCGTCACTCTCCTAGTTCTTTTCCAGTTAAGGAAACATTCTCAGTGAGATGGCATATTCTAGAGACTGAGCTAGGACTAGACCCACACTTTCCTGAATCCATCACCATTTCCCACCATACGAGGCTGCTCTTGTTTCAACCAGTATTTCCTGTTCATCTCTTACTAATCTTTAGA
Source organism: Phocoena sinus (assembly GCF_008692025.1). NCBI lineage: Eukaryota > Metazoa > Chordata > Mammalia > Artiodactyla > Phocoenidae > Phocoena > Phocoena sinus. The sequence goes on along the minus strand of NC_045779.1, from coordinate 14,059,236 downwards.
CAAAATGCGTACAGACTTGCACTTGCATATAGGGTACATTTATTCACTAACATTTTATGTCTAAGACCTCTGGTATTCATTTCCTTCAAAGAAAGTTCCATGAGAACCCTACTTCCACCAGAATGTTCTTTCTCCCCACTTTTTTTTCAAATGAAACTAAACAATAATCCTGATACAGACAACACTCTCTTAAGAAGTACCTGTGGTACTTAGAACCCACAGAAGAATGGAAGCTTCATATGAATGGCCAGGGCATTTCTGTACCTAAGGGACCCATAACACTTTACCCCGTTATTTATTCCACAAGTATTTATTAAGCACCTATTGTGTGCCACATAATTAACTAGGCTTGGGAACAAAGAGGTGAATAAGAACTGATCCCTACCATAAAAAGTTTACCTTGAGAAACTAGATCTACAAGTTATTAGAATACAGAGCAAAAGTTAATTGACACAGGTAAGCCCAAGGTGCCACAGGAAAAAATAGGAGGAAAAGGCACCTACTCTTTCATTTACTTAACAGGCATGTTTTGAGAAATTCTATGTGCTGGGAACTGTTATAGGCATTGGATAGAGATGATGAAGGAGTCAAAGTAGAAGGATTAAAACTTGCAGAAATTATTTTTAAGCTTAGTCCTAAAGACAGTCAATTAGCCAGATGAAGGATTTGAATAAGGAGGAGAACTCATACCAGGCAGAAGGAAAATTCTGTGCAAGGGTCCAGACCCAACAGAGCAAATATATGAAACCACAAGTATTACTATGAAAACCACCAATATACTATGCACTGAAATGTGTATTGCATTTTGAGATATAGAGATATTAACATCGTGTCATTTCCTAATTTTATACTATAATTTCCTGTAATACAGCTGCTAATATAATGGTTACACGTTTTTTGGGTTTTTTTGCCATGCCATGCGGCTTGCGGGATCTTAGTTCCCTGACCAAGGATAGAACCCAGGCCCCCCTAAGTAGAAGCACACAGTCCTAACCACTGGACCACCAGGGAATTCCTTGTTGTATTTTCTTCTTTTCTATTATTATTTATTTATTTATATACATCTTTATTGGAGTATAATTGCTTCACAATGCTGTGTTAGTTTCTGTTGTACAACAAAGTGAATCAGCCGTATACATACACATATCCGCATATCCCAAAGAGAAAAACAAATACCGCTGTGTTTTCTAAGTGCGTTATTACACAGGGCTACTGAATTTGTGACAGATGACAGATAGATTGAAGTTCAGCTTTCCAAACTCCAGCAAACTTTATAGGTGGCAACTACTACTTATGTCCAAGAGAATAAGCAGTGATCTGGGTGCTATAGTTTAGAAAATCAAAATTGTTTTGGAAAGTTCAGAGGTCTTCTAGATCATTGATGTAGTCAATAAATGAATAGTTACACTTGAGTTTTCACACTTACATATATAAACGGATGCTGTTTCTAATTGGCCCCAAAGTCTTTTCATACTGTTGAAAATTTCTTTTCTGAAACTTTGCTCACAATCTCATGAACAATTAGAGCACCAGTGCAGACCATCTTTCTCTGAAAATGACACCTTTATCCAGTAGAGAGGACACTTCACTGCTTTAGCATTGCTAAGGGCTAAAAGACAGTAGCATTTTAAGAGAAGATGTTATGATCTTACTCTACCTTTAAGTTCCACAGCTGCTGTGGGTTACATCTGTACCAGGAATCAGCAACCTAAGGTGTGGTCAGAAGCCAAATTTGCCCTCTCAGAAGGGACGAACAACACTCAATCCCTATGCACATAACCAACTTTTAAATTAAAATGAGAACAATCTACATTTTTCTTCCAATGTTTTCATGTTAAGCTAAATAGTTCCTTTAGTGATAATGCCCTTGCCTTAGAGATTTACCTTAAAAAAATTTTAAAAGGCAGGAGCAATTATGGAACTAATGACTATTACTAATAATGTCAAATTTTAAAGCATTTTAGCGTTCCTTGTTATTTTCTGAAAAGTGGCTATTCAGTTGCCAAAAAAAAAAAAAGCATTTTATTCTTTTCTTTTCTTCCCACGTAAAAAATATGGGAGTGCAATGCCAGTAATGACAGGCTCCCTATTTAGGAGAGTGGTAATTTTTATGAATGGATATTGAATAGGAGAAGGGACGACAGGGTAGAGCTGTAGGATGGATGGCTAGTGATAGTTATTTTTAATTGCAATGACATAAAATAGACTGAGATATATATTATTGGTCAATTGACTTTTAAAAAATCCATATGACCTTGAACTTCACTGTACCAATAACAGCAAATTGTCAGCCATAAGGTCTTGGAAAGTCACAACGTGTCTTCCGAAGGTGGGTTTCCTCATATATAAGGTTGTTTCAGAACCACAGGGTTGTTTCACATTGGATAGTGAATGTGAAAGAGTGCTTAGAGCTTCAGAGTTATACAACTGTAAAGTGCAGGAGTATTATTCTGTAAATGTGTATATCTTCACTGATCCACTCACCTGTTAGCTTTCCTGTCTTCTCCCCTGGCCCCATCACTTAAATCTTCACATGGTCCTTTGTATGCATATCTTTACCCAAACACATATCACACCCTATTACAACCACTGGCTACTTTCTCTGTCTTTCCCATTTAACTCTAAGTTGTTGAAGGGCAAAAATTGTTTTTATTCATTTTTGCTTCCCAAGTCCTGGTACAGGGCTGGGCAATATAGATGAAAACTAAATATTTGAAGAATGAATGAGCAAACAAACAATTTGTAGGTCTTAGCTGGCTCTGTATCTACACAGAGACTATAAAATCATAAAGCTTATAAATAATAAGATAAAACAGAGAACTCACTTTTAAAATCATTAAGTAGATAGTATTATTGAATGTGCAATAAAGACACTGAAGAGAGCTTCCCTGGTGGCGCAGTGGTTGAGAGTCCGCCTGCCGATGCAGGGGACACGGGTTCGTGCCCCGGTCCGGGAGTATCCCACATGCCGCAGAGCGGCTGGGCCCGTAAGCCATGGCCGCTGAGCCTGCGCGTCCGGAGCCTGTGCTCCGCAAGGGGAGAGGCCACAACAGTGAGAGGCCCGCATACCGCCAAAAAAAAAAAAAAAAAAAAAACGATGAATTTGCTAGAGTATATCAGTCTGGCTCACTATTGCCAGGTATGCAGTGCAATACTTTTTCTTTTATTATTATTTCAGGGAAGTTTTCTTGAATTATAACTTTTTGTATCGATTCTGTTCCCTTTCTTTTGTTTTCTGCCTTAGGGTCTCCTATTTTCTGTGTATTTCGTCTTCTCTGCTTCTCTTCAATATTTATCACTTTCCCTAAAATCCTTAAAAAAAAAATCTTTCTGAATTTCTTTTTGATTTAAAAAACTTCTCTTATTCACCTTCTAGTTCTTTTATGACATTATCTGTTGTGTTTGTTTATTCTTTTGCCTGTCCTATTTTAGTCTTTATTTCTGAAAGCTTTTTTAAAGAAAACTTCTCTTTCCTAAACTCTGTATCTCATTAGATTTTTAAAAGACCAATTTTATATATTTCCATTTTTCAGTATTATGAAAATAATTATCCATAGCACTAGTTTAACAAAATAGTAAAAATATACTTATGAATACATAGTTTTCATATTTCAAGGCGAAAGTTCTATTCAATAACTACTTACAAATCCTAAGTAATCAGCAATTCCTTCAGTGTCATTTTTTACTTTTTTTTTTTTTTTTTTTTTTTTTGCGGTATGCGGGCCTCTCACTGTTATGGCCTCTCCCATTGCGGAGCACAGGCTCCGGACGCACAGACTCAGCAGCCATGGCTCACAGGCCCAGCCGCTCTGCGACATGTGGGATCCTCCCGGACCGGGGCACGAACCCATGTCCTCTTCATCGGCAGGCGGACTCTCAACCACTGCGCCACCAGGGAAACCCAAATTCATCGTATTTTAAAGAAAAAAAGTCCTTTGGGCATCTAGAAAAACATACTGCATGATTTATACAGGGAAAATATTTATATTATCAGTAGAGTTTAACAGCAGTGATTTAGAACAGTAGAAAAATGAAGTAATATATTTAAAATACTGAAGGAAAGAAAATGTGAGCCCAGTAATCTAATGGAGAATGAACTTAGAAAACTAAAATGCCGAGATCTAAGAACAGATGGCAAGCATTAACTATAGAGTTACCTGTCCTAAGACCACATGAGAGTTGAAAAGCAGAGAATATGTTATGCATTGGCTATATACTCTGACAATGTGGATTTGGTACAACTATTAACAAGTTGGATGAGAATAGAGAAAGTATATGCATTTTATCAGTATTTGTATTGGTAGATGGATTGATATTTTTATCCTGAGACCCCTGTATAGAATATGGAATAAGACAAATGAGTTATTATGGAATATTTTAATTCCAACGTTGCCTTTATCATTGAGAATCAGAATTGTTGGTATGGAAGAAAGGAGATAAAGATATAAGAAAATGGGTTAAATTTAAGTCTTGGTAGTCTCTAATTTGAATTGAAAGTATCAATGTGAATTAACTGTCCACCCAAAGAGGCTGGAAATAATGATCAATCCAGTAGTAATGAGTATCAGTGGTGTCCAGACTGTGGTCTTGAAAGACCATTTCTCACTAAAAGAAACTAGGGTTTTTCAAAAAAGAAAAGGAAAAAAAAAAAAAAGGACTGATTCCATATTAGGGACAGGATACACACAACATTAGCTTGGAGCATCTTGTGCTACCCAAGAGCAAGCAAGCTATCAGAGACTACCGGGGGCATGACGGAATGACCCATAAGCAAACGTGAAGAAGTCCTCATGCCAAAGATGGACCAGTTTGAGCTTTAGCAATGATAATAATTGCCATGCATTGAAACTTACCAAATAAGTTTAAAGAAAGTATTGTTTATCTTCAGAAGATATTAGGTATCCTATTCATTACCTTGAAAACTAGCAAATAAAGGAGAGAAATCAAGCACGTATCTCGCCCTTCTTAAGAGAACTGTATTACTGGCCAATCAAATAGTAACTGAGAGAAAGGGTCTCTCAGCAAAAGTATTCCAACAACTAAATACAAAAGAAATGATGAAATTAAAATATCACCACTTTTCAACTACCAATGTATACATAAATATTGGCATTGAGCATCTATGGCTGCTAAGATGACAGCATGGGAAACGACCATATATTATGTGTCTCCTATAGTCATGCCAAAGAGGAGCTTTATCCAGTTTCTGGATACGTTTCAGGAAAAAACAGAGAACTGAAGAACATGTTGAACCAAGAATATGAAGTTAGCAAAACTCTGACTGCAGAAAACTTGGCAGGTCAAATGACCAGGGTTCTTTAAATTGTAAGAAAATGCAAGAAATGGAGTTTAAAAGAAAATGTAAGAAGTGGAGCTTAAAAGAGACTTAAAGACATATCTGATTTTTGAAAGTTGGCAAGGTTAACAATAGTGTCAAGAGATGCATATTTAGGTGGCAAAGCTATTTTTAAAGTGCAAGTTGATTATTATAAAAGAATAATTTGTATTTGTGGGGAGAGGCAGAGGCTGTGATTGGGAAAGGGCATACCGAAAGGCCATCTCCGCTGTCTGGTAAAGTTTTATTTCTTGACCTGAGTAATACTCTCATTATAAAAGTAAGCCATACATTTGATTTGGGTGATTTTCTATATTTGTGTTTTGTAATAAAAAGACATTTAAAAATAAACGGATAGCCATTTCTAATATTAAACTGTAGTGTTACAGGCATAACTGTAAGGTCCAAATGAAACTCTTAAAAAATTAGAGTGAAATGTTAGAATGCTCTATTTATTGTTGGCTATATCTACATGGTCACATATCCAATCCCCCGTCGATCTAAATCTTTTGGTCTATGTAAAGAGGTAATTTTTGGTTATATATCTAGAAAAGTAGTTAAAGGACACTCTCACCATTCTGATTCAATCTTTTTTTTTTTTTTTTTTTTTTTTTTTTGCGGCCATGGCTCACGGGCCCAGCCGCTCCGCAGCATGCGGGATCCTCCCGGACCGGGGCACGAACCCGTGTCCCCTGCATCGGCAGGCGGACTCTCAACTACTGCGCCACAAGGGAAGGCCCTAATTCAACCTTAAGCTAATCTAGTTATAACACTGACCTAATAAAAATCAGTTGGCAATTTTGATTTTTACCATTTGAAATAATTAAGCCTTTAAATTCTGTTCCATTAAGCTTTTTAAAAAATCAATAGATGTCACTTGAGAATCTGTAAAGTACCTGTATAAATTCTCCGAGGTCAGTGAAAAATGAATGTCAGCCTCATAATTTAAACTAAACGTACAACGTATTCTTTTCAAATTAAATTAACCTGTGTCTTTGCAAAATGCCTAAATGGCTAAGGTGGCCAACTTCCTGCACTGTGACTCAAAGTTGGGAAAACCGACGGGAGCCTGCAAGAAAACCGACACCCAAGGCTCATGAAATACCAAGACTTTTATGTCTCTCTCGTTCTCCGTCCACGTTTCCTTAACTTAAAAAAAATGATCAGTGCTTCAGATAAGTAACAATCCTCGGCATTTCTCTGCATTGAGGGAAACACGTTTCTCTAACAGATGCATGGACACAAATAATTTTGTGCTGGTTTCTTTTAACATATGTCTCTGATTTTTTAATTCAACAACAAAGAAGACCAGTTTCACATTTCAGACACCTCTGCATTTTTAACACCATTAAAGGGCTACAGAATGATTTAAACTTTGTAAGAAAAAGTTTTTTTCGCTGATTTGTAAATAAATGCAGGTAGTAATGATGCAGAAGTACATTTAAAAGTGTATTTTTAATCCTTAACACATTTATTTGAAAAGGGCTAATTTTTGAAAATTTTTGAATGGATTCTTTAAGTGGTCCAAAGAGAATGACATCCACAGCGTTAAGGTTCAAACCAAATAAACGAAATGCACGAGTTTACGTTATCTAGCCTGTCAAAACCTTGGCAGCTCCTGTCATAGACAGTGTCACTAGGAGAGTTGTGACAGGCTTGGGGGAAATGTGTAGACTCGTAATCAATTCTCCAAGAAAAAGAGGTGACCTCCGGATAAATAAGAGGAGTGACTTGGAGGGGAAGATAAAGGAGGCTGTTAACTGATTCAGAAGGTTTACCTATAGTCTCTAGGATAATTTGAAAAGGCAATTCTCACAAGTGTGTCCCAACTCACCACCCGTGTTTAATGTACTACAGTATTTCTTCTGCTTAATATGGGCTTAGTGTGGGCTGGTCACTGGGCTAAGACTTGGCCTTGATTCCATGTATTTGTCAGAAGTGGCAAACGGTGGCGACATCCTAAAGAGGCAAGAGTGCAGGTTTTGGAGTCAAGCCAATAAGGGTTCATAATTCCGTTCTGCCATTTTTGTTCATGTGCATTGGGCAAGTTACATAACTCTCCTGGGTCCCAATTTCTGCATCTGTAAATGGTGGTAACACCCTGGGCACCTCATGCGTGATTGTGAGGCTTAAATGAAATAATGTCTGTAAGGCATAGAAGACAAGAATAAAACCCTGGCTGTCATCATTATTAATAAGGATAATAAGTATTCGTACTAGTTTTAGGAGGTTTTTAGTAAATGGAAGACAGAGAACACCAACCTTATACTATGTGAGGTAGGAAAATTAGGAATATGCTTAATTCTTTAAGAAAATAGCTGAGAAGGGAACCTGACTATGAGGAAATCAGATGCTACTTTTAATCTATTCCTGCTTTTGTGTCACTTTCATGAAAAGAATCTTGCACTTTCAATGACAGGTAATTATTGAATGGCTTCATGTAGAAATACATTTTCAGCAGTAAATTCAAGGGTAAATGGAAGGTTGACTGACGGTGAGATAAAAGGGACTTTAAAAAACCTTGGACATCAGAAGGAGAAAGAAGCAAGTGACACAAGTCAAGAGAAATGAATTGTAGAGAAAAGGGAGTGAGACAGCATCCTTAACACAACTTTGCTCCCGACCTCCCAATACTGCAGTCATACTGAAAAACGTCCAGGCCCTCCAACAGTCAGTGTCTCTCTCTCTCTGTCTCTCCAGCTCCTTCCCTCCCTTCCTCCTGTCCTTCCTTCCCTCCTCTGCCATCCTTGTGTGCAGCCCTTTGTGTCCTCTTCTTGATGCCACCCAGGAAGATTCTACTCGTGGCAAGTCTAAGTTCAGTGCCACAGTTCCAGGAGGACTCCCCTGACCTGCGTGTTCGTGTTGCCCCCATCCCGCCTGCTGTGTGTTCCCATGACCCCTACAATTAGAGAGTTTGCCACACTGACTGCCTTGGCCTGAAGTAGACTCTCTTACGTTGTCAGCTCCACAGACCCGCCCTTCACATTTTCAGGGCCTGAAGCAAGAGGTCAAATAGGTCCACCCTGCCAACAAACTATTTCATAATTATATCCTGACTTTCAATCAGGCTTGGCAAGACAGCTTCAAATTCAGAAGTCTTGTATTCCTTCAAGTTCTGCACCTTAACTTGGCAAAAAAGGGAGAGCAGGAAGGCAGCAGTGACCCCAATCCTATACCCTTTGGCCCCTTTTCTCCCCCCGTTTGCCCCACTGCATCACAAAGGTCTTTGTGAGCACATGTGAGGCTACCCCTGCCTGCATCTCCAAGCTTGTTTACACCCTCCCAAAATGTCTGTCTCTCGTCCACTCCTCAGGCCTAGAACTAAGCTCTCGCGAAGGATGAACTAGGGAAAGGGGACCATGCGAGCCCAGGAAGTGGGTTTGGGATAATTTGGGCAGCAGATTCCAGGATCCTGGTACTTAGCACATGGTCAGACTCCAGGTGGACATGTTACCTTGACCCCATAAGCTCCTTACCCCATGCAGAGGGGCACAGCCCTGGGCTTGTCTAAGACAGCACTGAGACTGTCTGACAGTAAACACACCTAATTCTTTACTGTCTATAATATTTACTGCAGGGTTTGGCATCTAAAAATCACTCCCAAATATTTATAGAATGAATAAGCATTATTACAAAAGGCATACATTTCTAATTCAAAGTGCTAAATAATCAAAAGATAGTAGAAGATGTGGTAAGAAGCATAGACAGACAAAGGCTTTGTGTAAAAGTTTTGAATATTTCAGAAATGACAGAATCAGGGAGATTCTCATAGCAAGAGATGGGGGAAAGGTCACATTTTAGATCTATTTAGGATCCACGGAAAATAAAGTACAAATATGGACTAGAGAAAGACATTTTAAAAATTGACTATGTTGGGGCTTCCCTGGTGGCACAGTGGTTGAGAGTCCGCCTGCCGATGCAGGGGACATGGGTTCGTGCCCCGGTCTGGGAAGATCCCACATGCCGCAGAGCGGCTGGGCCCGTGAGCCATGGCCACTGAGCCTGTGCACCTGGAGCCTGTGCTCCGCAACGGGAGAGGCCACAACAGTGAGAGGCCCACATACTGCAAAAAAAAAAAAAAATTGACTATGTTTGTTTTGAGTTGGATAATGGCCCCAAAACAGAAATGAACAAAAATAAAGATAGACTATAAGAATAATGACAAAGGAGTGAGATTCAATGAAACTGCCTACCAAAAAGAGACCTCAGTCTCATTAGCTACAAGAATCTATCTGAGGAGAGATCAATGGCAAAGGTTCTCTCTAGGACAGGGTGTTCTGCAGTATGATTACCAGGGAAGTTGGATAAAACTTGGAAAGAAAACAAAGTAGGAAAAGATGCGGAAAACCTGTCTACAGAAGGTATCTCTGCAATCGTACTCTGCTAACTACAGGTGTACTACACCCATCAGCCTAGTCTCACGTTTCTGTAAACTACGGAATGGTACCAGAGTTTGTATGGATCACCCAGCATCCAAAAACCTAAGGAACCACAATTCAAATGCTTCATTAAATCTAAGACCAGGCACAGAGTGTGGAGCTCGTGATGCTGTCCCAAGTCTCTTTGATGCAGTACAGTTTTCCCTTTACGGTCTAAAACCGTTGCCCCTTTGGGAACTAGAGCCCCAAGATGTTCTATAGGAAGAAATATCCACGTTAATTCCTAGTCCAAAAAAGTGAATTTAATGTGCCTTACAGAACAAAGCTAACTTTGGGGCCCTGAAAAGGGCCAAACCACATCATAGAGAGTAAGAAGATATCTTCCATTCTCATGAAGGTATGCCCATCTTTAGAACCAAGTTCAAAGCAAACATCTTTTGAAGTCTTACTGAACATGACTGAACATTGGGGTTTTTTACAATGTTTTTGCATGTGTTTGCATTTTATGAAAACAGCTAGGATCAGAAGCAGAGGAGCCAGAAAGATTTCCTGCCAGGTCTGGGAATCTAAAAGCCAGAAATTTCAAGAGAAAAACATAATTCTTATAACATGTGTAGCCTAATTTTATACACTCTCAATGTTAATTGAGATAAACACTTGAAATCCTGGATACGCTTTGACAATGAACTCCAGAGCCAAACTATTTAGCCCTGTCTCAAACCCATAGCAATATTGCAGGTGAGAAGTTAAATGTAACTCATCTTTTGGTCCCTGCCAGTTAGTTAAATATATCAGTTTAATAAAGCCAAGTCACGGAAAAGCAGCCTCAGTATTTTTAAAGATCACAAGCCTCCTGGGAAACAGTTCTCTTGACTCTTGTAGAATGTCCTTTGAAGCTCAGAGACGACACAAATCAAGCTAATCAAGGCACCTGCCACACAGAGTTTTGCCTTAGAATACTGGGAGACTCTTTAATCATCCATCTGGCAGAACACCAGACGCGGGGCTGACCGCCACGTACAATCAAGCAGAATGTGCCCCAGCCAAGGAGGCGAGTGGAAGCAAATGTTGGCCACTTTTGTAGGGGAAAAAGAGCTTTAAGGGCAAATGAGTTAAAACAATGCACGCAATAAATCTTCAAATATTCCAGAAGCTGAAACTAACCCAATGAAAATAATGGTAAAATACTCTACTACACTTTAAAAAACACGTAAATATAGAATTATAGAAACATTGCCAGATAGCAGTTCATATAAAAAAAAAGATGGGAATTTTAGGTAACAACAACTTTAGCGTGTACCAGCAATTCAGTGGAAGCTACTGGAAAAGCTATTTCAATAGTAAGCATCATTAATGAAAGCACAGTCAACTCTTCCAGGCTGTTAATAGTTGAATTGTACACCGTGGTCAACTGAGAGTATTGTGATCAAGTTTGGTGCGTTGGAAGGAAAAGTGATTAGAATGGAGATTGGTCTAGAAAAAAGGTCATGTAAGTCATGGTTGAAGAAGTTGTTTAATTTTCATCAGAAGGACGGAAGACTTAAAGACTGATTGAGATATTTAACTCACTGAAAATTTAAAAGATGGAGAGGAAATTAGAGTTCTTTCCTGTTTCAGAGAGCAAAATTAGGGCATATAGATGAAAGTTTCATGGAGACAGATTTTCTCTCAAAATGAGGAGACCTTCCTCTAGAGCAGTAATGAAATATGGGCTGGAGCAGGGGGTTCCAGGGAAGAGCTGTTGCCTGAAATCTTGGGGGCAAGATCAGGCCGTGGGCTATAGAAGGAATTCCTCAGTGAGGAAAAAGTTGCCTTACAGTCTTCTTATATTGAACTTCTGTTGCATTTCCTACCCTTAGGAAACTTGATCGCCTCCTAACGTTCCAAAGTTGGGCATCCCCTCCAACATCATGGCTTTCACCCTACCTACACCCCTTCCCTCATCTAATTCTCCAGGTGTGCTGAACTGCATGTGGGCTCCCAAGCCAACTGCTCTCTCCTTTTTCCTAGTGCTAAGTCCCCTACATACAAACCTTCAAGTTGTAAACTTTCGAAGATGCCAACATGCATTCACATGTCCAGTCACGTAAGTTAGTTCAGCTGTCTGGCATACACTGTCACATGCGTGCGTCCTCTACTAGTGACTGTGCTTTTGTGTACGTTACTGTACATTACTGCATAGAGTACAGTAGTACAGTATCTTTATTTCAAGCTAGATCTGCAAGAGGACGACTTCATTGCACTCCTTGCTGTGCAACACGAGGAGCTTACTAATGAACACCTGATGGAGTTGGAGGCCCAGAGAAAGGACAAAGAGAGACAAGGGGAAGAAGAAGTAACTGAGGAACTGAAGAGATTCATGACACAGGAAATGGCAAGGGGATTTTCTTTATTTGAGGAGGCACTGTTAGTTTTTGAGGCACAGGACCCTAATGTAGAACGGTACACGAAGGTTGCAGCAGCTGTGCAGAATGCAATCCAGTGCTACTGAGTCATCTATGATGAGAAAAAAAGAACTACTACCCAGACATCCTTGGATCATTTTTCCAAGAGGGCAGACAGAATTGAATCCAACAAGGAACCAGAACCTGTGCCGTCAACGTCAGGCGTGAGGGAAATTGCGGCTTGACCTCCATCTCCTATTGCTGGTGATCCTTCTGCGCTACCATCTCCCACCTCCTCTCCCTCCTCCAGTCAGTAACTCTTCTTGACTGTTCACTTGATGCCAGCCCCTGGATGCCAGCTGTTGTACTGCTGTACTTTTCAAGGTATTGTACTGTAAGGTTTAAAATATTTTTATTTTTTGTGTTTGCTAGTTTTTTATGTATTATTTGTGTGAAGAGTATTATAAACCTATTACAGTACAGTACTATATAGCCAATTGTGCTAGTTGGGTACCTAGGCTAACTTTGTTGGGCTTATGAACAAATTGGACTTACCAACGTGCTCTCAGAACAGAACTCATTCGTATGTAGGGGACTTACTGTAGCGCAGTTAGCCATCAACCCAGAGGCCACCTTCTGCTGGAAGCTTGTCTTTGATCACTATTCACCCTGCAGGCTACATCAGATACCCCTCTCATGTGCGTGCTGTGTGTACATATGTCAGAGCATTTCTGTGCTCTTACAAACATCTGGTCATTCAACTTCCTTTCCCATCATACTTCAAACTCTTTAATGGCAAGAGGTATATCCTTCATTTCCAGATTCTGAGTACCTCATGGAGAGCTTTTCAATGGAAGATGCTCAATAAACGTGTGTTGAATGAATGAATGCACTAATCCTAGAAGGTCAGTATAGCATATTGTTCCAATGCTATATCAGATCATTTTCTAACAGTTTTTTATCTGTCAATCCTCTCAAAATCTTACTTAAGAATTCAACAGTTTAGAACAAATGTGCACTTATAAGCATCTTGGTTCATTCATGCTGCTACAACAAAATGCCATAGATTGAGTGTCTTATAAATAACAGATATTCATTTCTCACAGTTCTGGAGGCTAAAGATTAGGGTACCAGCATGTTCAGGTGAGGGGCCTCTTCTTACTGTACCCTTATGTGGTTGAAGGGGCAACGGAGTTCTTGGGTCTGTTTATAAGCGTATTAATCCTATTCATGAGGGTCCCACCCTTATAACCTAATCACTCCTAAAGGCCCCACCTCCTAATACTATCACACTGGGTACTAGATTTAAATTTCAACATTTGAATTCTGGAGGGACACAAATATTCAGACGATACCAACAAGATAACCTGAATGGGATTCAGAACAATAAAAGATAAGTTTCTCTGTATTTTCCAGGAACAGTCAAATAAAGATACTACTCAGGGGCTTCCCTGGTGGCACAGTGGTTGAGAGTCCGTCTGCCAGTGCAGTGGACACGGGTTTGTGCCCCGGTCTGGGAAGATCCCACATGCCGCGGAGCAGCTGGGCCTGTGAGCCATGGCCGCTGAGCCTGCGCGTCCGGAGCCTGTGCTCTGCGACGGGAGAGGCCACAGGAGTGAGAGGCCCGCGTACCGCAAAAAAAAGAAAAAAAAAGATACCACTTATTTATTCCCACATATATATGTATATTCAGTAGACACAATACATATGAACAAGGTGCTCATCCATACTCTGTAATTCTATGACAACCGAGGAGTCTTTTGAGAGTTTAATGTTGGGGGAGCTCTCACTTCTGGCTGACTAGCTACTAAAGTTCCACACTGCCAGAAGTCAAGACAGTGGAGGTAGTGGTGCATGTGAGGCGAACAAGGAAACTCCAAATTACGTTTTTCTACTTTTCACTCCTTCCATACAAAGGAAGGCTAGACCCTACTTGGTTATATTTACCTAAGTGAGGGTGAAGTATTTTCCTGTAAAGTTAGTAGATGTTAATTTTAAATTACTCTAATAATTTAATGTTTTTCCTCCCTTAAGTAAAATGGATGTGTATATAATGGGTAAAAAAATATGAATTTGGTTACACATATGCAAATATTTGGTTAGAATGGTTAAGAGGAATACAGTCTGTGTAATATGTACATGTATATATGTATATATAGAATTTTTAAAATCATGCCTTCTTCAAAAACTCTGGCATTCTTCTCGGAAATGCAAATAGTTAAAGCTAAAATGATTACTTTTTATTTTTATCATTATTGTATGGAATAGCAGCAAAGTGACAGCCGTGCCAATGTTGCCAATAATCACAGGAAAAGTAAGTATAAGTTCGATAGCCTTTACTGCTGAGTTTAGAACAGCTTTGTACCTTTGAGCAAAGTCATGACCATTCGTTAACGAAGCGCACCTATCAAATATAATCCAATACTTAAGTGGGTGAGCCTATAAGAACAGTACAAGAAAATAAGCCCAGGCATAATTTGCATGTTCTACATTATCTCTGCCTGGAGGGCAAAGAAGTGTAGCTCTGAAAGGCCCCCAGGTTCCCACGCAGACAGCAAGCTGCCACAATCCCTTATAACTTGGAATAAAGTTAGCAGACTTGAAAAGCTCAATTAAAGATAGATAGTTCTTAATAATGATGCTATACTCCCTGAATGTGCAGAACTATTGTAAATCTGTTCATATACCCCTTGTTTCAGGAGAGGATATTCCAGCCTGACAGTCCCAGCATATCAACTGCTGACTAAGGAGTATGGCCTGAATTCAACATCGTAAAAGAGCCCACTCTGTGTTACTGTCCTGACTCTAGGTTAGCTCGGGAATTTGCTGCTCTAATACAAAGGTTGGGGTTACCAGAAATTCCTGAGCCAACAGAAGAAAACCAGACAAGTCCACATGGGGGGAAAAAGTGAGCCGGTTTTGTTGTTTACATGAAACCCTTGCCGTTGTGACCTTCCCTACTGCCATCACAGCACGCTGGCCTAAGAGCTCAGCATTTTGTGATCTCTGCACACAGACCGGAAGCCCCTGAAGGACAATGGCTGAGACTCATCCCAGATGTCCCTAGTGCTATCACAGTGCTTGGCTTCCAGCAGACACCTTGTAAATATTTGCTGACTGACTGAATGGTACTCTGTTGGACTCTTTCAGTCCAAGAACCTAGGACAATCTGGAGCAACTGTGAACAAGTTCAATAGCTACCATTTTTAGCACTTGACATATAAATGATCTCAGTTCATCCTTCCTGCGTCTGTATAAAGTTGGCTTTATGAGTGAAAATACTGAGTTCAGAGAGACCACATTACTTGCCCAGAATCTTAGCGCTAAAAACCCCTAAAGCCAGATGTGACCTTGGGTCTGTAGAACTCCAGAAGCCGTGTTCTATCCACTGTACATTGTCTTTACTTCTCAGAACAGATGTAAGATTTGGTTTGGTCTAAATTTAAATTTTGGGAACACTGCACAGACTCAGCATAATACTGAGTGCAGGCAACACTTTCCTTTTTAACCTAGCAGATTTGTTAACGCGAGCTGGTTAAGTGGCAGCCCTGCCCCACTGCCTCCAGAGCTCAACTGTAGACAGAGTGGAGGGAGGGACACAGAAGTTGCAGAACCTTCCTATCAGTGGTACAGGGTTTAATCTTCATTTTACCAGCTGTCTTGAAAGACCCTGATTGTAAGAAAACTGCGAACATAGATAATAAATAAGTAGTGAAAAATGTTGCTATTTATCAGTTGTACAGCAAGACTAAAATGGCATCAATCACATTTTGACTGTGAAATGCAAGTGCACTGAAAAGAGGCCCACTTTTTATGTTATGGTGGAAGAATTGTTTCATTTCGTGAACAGTATACTTGGTATGCATCTGATCACCCTATGTGTAAATCATCTATTAAGCCTTCTGTCAACTGTGTTTAACAAAGAGTTCTCTTTCATCTATAGGAAGAAATATCCATATGTGAAGTCTCCAGATTTTCACAGAGAAACAAGCTAGTCCTGTTCAAAATTATATCAATCAACACCATTTGAGTTATTCAAGATTTTGATGAGGATGTTTATTTACAGATAGAATGTTTGGAGCACTGTGGTGTGCATATTCACTCCCAAGTTTAGATGAACATTCCTTAATATCCTTCCGATTAACACATCTGTGAACTTAAAAAACACACAAAACCCCTCAAAATACACGTTACTTAAATGAGATGTTACTTAAATTTTCCTACTTTTAAAAAATCCTTTTGTATTAAGCATAGTTAACTTCTCTTCACCCTTCAAGACTCAGTTGAGAATCAAGATTGTCCTCCCATCCACAGCCCTCACCTCAGCACTGCGCACTTGGAAGAATGCCAGAAAAACTGCTTCTCAAATAATTGGGGAATATTGCTATAAATATTGATACGAATATATCAACGATTTATGAATGATAATGTGTGAATTAGTGTCAATTCTAATGTTTTAAAAAGAAAACTAAGAGTATATTTTCTACATTTATCATGAACGGCAGGCTAGGAATTTAGTAGAATTACACTTTTCAAAATAGAATAGAGTAGTTCCTAATTGAATGAATTCTGTATAAGTGGTTTACAGCACCTGAGTACTTGTATCTCTTTCAGGCCACAAACGAAGGAAAAATAAAGTCTCCCAGTTTGTCTCATTCCTTCAATCAAGCACGCTCTCTGGTCAGGGTACCGTACCCGACACAGGGGACATCAGATGGTCTGATGGAAAATACAGGGCTGCTGGCAGCTCTCACATGCACTGTCTGTTTACACCGGGGACAGTCCGCCCTTAGTTTTAAGCCACAAATGTACTTGTGCGTGCGGTGACTTCTTACAAAACCAAGGATATGACTCCCCCTTGGGTATCCAGGTGGCTTGGGCGATTGCAGGTGTTTGGACATACAGAGAAAGGCAGCACATTCTACTAGAATGAAGAGTGCAGGCTGCACAGCCACGCAGACCTGTGTCAAAGCCGCTCTGCTGCTCCCCTGTAATCCTGAAAGACTGCTGAGCCTCCTGACAGCAGTTTCTACAGCTGTGAAACTGGTGTGGACAAAGAATGTCACCTGCCCTTTCAGTAAACAAAGGATGTTGTGGTCATAAAGCCATCAGCCACTGCAGCTGCCCCTGACAGTGTGCCCTGAGAGGTGCTCAGGATGGAGAAAAACAGGATTCTGGCCTTAGATACTTAAGATGCATACCTAAGGCATGATTTCAATGAGCCCAGACTCTTGCAATTTCCCATACACAGAAAAGCACTAACATCATTAACTTGAGATGTTGGTGTTTTGTGATTAGCAGCAATCGTTTGATGTTTGACTACATGGTTTTTTGTTTGTTTGCTTTTAGCAGAAACTCTTATATATCCCGGCTCCTCCCTTACCTCTTTGGAACAGTCCCTCAGAGCTATCTGAGAGGCTGCCATCCCAGGCTATATTCCTCAGTAAGGCCACAGAATAAAACCAAATTCTCAACTGTTAGGTTGTGCATTTTTTCAGTCGACACTGGCATAACAATGCCTATCGCATATGATGATTTTATAAGATAATATCTGTGAAGAACATAGCATAGGACTAGAGAATGATATTTTCAATATGTAAAGGCAACTGTCATTATGACACTGGCTTATTATTCTATTACTGTTAGACTGACACTGCCATTAATGCTGATTCTTTTGTCAACAGTCCATAGGGAGTTACGGAAGATTTAATATTTTCAGTGTCAGGAAGACCCAACAGGAGACCTCACTAATCTGGGATACAAATTTCCCTTGACAGTGAAATCATGACCTTCTTCCAGGGTTGAACTCAGGGCTGCTGGCAGCTCTCACATGCACTGTCTGTTTACACTGGGGACAGTCACTCTTAGTTTTAAGCCACAAATGAAGCCAGTGACCCTGACTGATCCTGTTATTTTCTAGAAATATCCCTTACACATGCATGGTGAGAAACATTTACTGCAAGTTGGAAGGAAGACATTCGAGACAATGTGAATATTTATAATGATATAGCACGCATTGTTTCATCAGAATAAGCAACAACAACAAAAATTCATTCTAGTTGTGCTATAGAGTTTTCCGTTTTATAGGTTCAGGAATTTCTTACAAGCTTAAATATCTCCAAGAAGATTTTGAACACACAAAAACATATTAAGTACTATTTGTTAACTAAAGGTTCAGTAACCATTAAAAAGTGTTTTGATGTATCTACCCCACGGCTAGCCAAGTTACATATGTAGTACAGTTGCCCTGAGAAATCTGTTCTACCCTGGCTTTCTTGTAAAAGTAGACATTTTATGTAAACATTTCAATATATACTTCTTCCATGATTGGTAGACCATGACATTCATATCTTCGTAAAAGTTTCAAAAGAAGAATTTCAAAGATAGAGCCTATTAGAGTTGTCTTTGCATTTCTGTCTTCTTAAAACTCCCAGAAGTTCTCCATGCAAATAGTACAGTTTCAGTTAACTCAAACATTAATTCTCTGTGACCAGGAGACACTTAGGTATTCTTTCCCAACCTCTAGACTTATTCAAGTTTCAAGGTAGTTTGGGTGGGTCAAGGTTACTTAACGTCTTCTTTGGCCTCAAGGTTCCAGCCTCCACCTGCTGTTTAACATTCCTTTCCAGATTCTTAAAAAGCCCTGTTTACATCTAACAGGAATTTTTGCCTTAATACAAAATAATCATGACAGAACATACTTGTCAACTCTACTCCCGGTAGCAAGTTTTGGCTTCTTTTCCCCACTTTGAACTAAGGTAGCAATTTAACAGAGCTTTAGTAAAAAAAAATGTGAAAGTAACACTTTCAGGATATACTTTTCCCTTTCTAAGGTCAACAGTCTGTGTTATTAGTTTACAGTATGATATTAGTTTGGTTTTTCTCATAGCATAATAAGCTCCAGGTAGCTCTATATTTTTTAATCACTTTGTTTCACCAAATTACTCCTGGCATTTTTTGGTTTTGGGAAGTAATTTTTTTAAGTTAATACATGCACAGAATTGCTTGAAAGAACATGGTAACCATATGCTAGAAATCAACCACAGACGTGAGAACTTGTACAGACTGTGGAAGGCTTATTGTCAGAGCTTCCTGCTCCTGACTAGAGCGTGGCTTGACCCTTCCAGCAGCCACAGGAAGGCTTGGCACCACTGACCGTGACTCTGTTCCTCACCAGGAACAGAATACACACCAAGAAATATCACGTAGGGGCCATGCATGACAGATCAAAGCCATTAGTCAATTTCAACAATATGGAGCACGTTATTCACACATCACAATCCTCTTTACCGTGTTAGAAACCACAGTCCAAAAAACAAACAAAAAAGATTTTGAAAGTATAATTTGTCAGACATGTCCTATCTGAGTCATATGTAAACTACATCCTCAAATTTCTAAAGCAGGGTCGTATCTAATGGACCTGAGGCTCCTAGTTTTCTATTGTCTTTATGCTTTTACTTTGCAGGGATAGAAAGAGATACTATGTCAAGTAGTAAAACAAATGACCAAAAATGACTTCTGTGGCACAAAGATCAAGTTCAATTCTCCCTTGAAATCCTATCGAACTCTTCAACCTATGGAAGGCTCTCCTGTCTTTAAACCAAAATTAGGTATACAGTCTGTATCATACAATTTACTTAGCGGTTTTCATCTTGGTATACAATTAATCTTCGTAAGAGACCAGAATGTCTTTAGGGCTAAAAACCATTTCACTTTCCACTTTTCTTCTATGAGGCTTTATTCAATGAATGTGGTGAAAGGGCCCATATTAATAACTTACTAAATAAGTCTCATGCTCTAATAGTATACAAAATTTTATATTCGGTGTTCACAAGCACATCTATATGATCCAAGAGTGCTCATTGTTTTTATAAAATAGCGATCACTTGATCTAAGACAACATGTTTTCAATATTCCAGTGATATGACCAAAAATATGCTATTTGTCATTTTCTTTTAAGCATTCCTTGAAGAACAAAATAATGTGCAGCAGTACAGAACTTTATAAGATACCACTTACCATGTTTTAAAAATCAGCATTCTTGGTGGATTCGTAGGCAATTGAATCCATACTATTCTCAGAAAAAAAAAATCTACCTACAAAGTTATGGGGAGTTTCCTGATATTAAAGATAACTCCACAATTCAAGAGCTAGCTAAAAAGAAATGCTAGCCTAAGCGTACCACATAATGTTAAAATTAAGAAGCATTTTCCCGTCAGCCAGTCAGTCTTTGATCCACAGAATACGGCATCACACTGATGTTTTATGTAAGGATGGGAGAAAATTCCTCCACCTTCAATTTGGAAAATCCTAATCACACATCATATACAACTCTGTGGATTCTTTATAAGGATACAGGTTCCTGGGTGGCAGACTCAGGAGCCCCAGCTGTACATCCACAATAATGTTTGCCAGTAATCCCCCAAAGAAGTGACCTGTCAGTTTCTATAGCATCATTCTCTGTATTTCTAACCTGGATTCTTAATATCAGTGGTGTGCTGGTAAAAGTTTAACAACCAGTTCTCTAGGGGGAAAATTAAGGCTCTTATTATTTGCTGATTTCTGTAGTTTAAATAGTCCCACAGCGCTGATTTCAAGTTACCAACGTGATGTCACCGTACACAGAGTTGGGAAAGATGGCACCACCATCTCCAGGAAGCCACCGTGCGCCAGCTCCAGCACACAGCTCAAAATGCTACTTCTGACAATCTGGTCAAAGGAGGAGAACATCCTAGATGATAACGAATGAACTCACAGTTACACATCTTGCCAGAGAAATTGTTAAAAAGGTTTCAAGGAGTTGTTCATTCATAGAATTCAAAGGGAGGTAAACTGAATTTAATAAGACACCAACACAATCTGTGGAAGGTAAAAGTACCAAATTTTGATCACTTTAAATAAGGAAGAGCTCTCTGACAAGCTTAACAGAGATTTGCTCTTCATCTCGAGGTCCTAGTTTCCTTTAACCTGGAGAAGTTGAGGAAAAGTTGGACGATCTCAAAAGAGATGGTTGAGAATGGAATTACTGTCAGGGTTCTCTATATACTTTGAGCCTGTGAAGCTGAGACTGCAGTTAAACTCCAACATAATGAATCTTGTGATTTGACATTGTGGACTATATCTAAATTTATACAAGAGATTTTGAGAAATTGTTTGTAATATGATTAAATTTTTAAATTAACAAAATAGAATAAATATTTTATATTTTTAAAATGTCAACCAATGTAAATTTTGCTTATAATTTCTGGAAGTAATGTCATAATAAAATAATTCATACATCCCTTCTAACACCTACAGTCTATCTTTTCAAGCTTGGAGATGTTCTGTTTGTTTCCTTTAGTCTAGCCAAATATTTCTCAGAGTAATTTCATATTTTTCTAACAACTATTGTTAAACCTTTAAATCCCACAAATCCTAACCCACAGTTTAGGAGACTAATTGTAATTCAGTCTTCTAACCTTTCAGTAAATGTAAAGTGGAAGAGCTTTAACTTTCTTTTGAGACCCTGTATACACCACTTCACAAAACCTACATGTTTCTATTAAGGCTCACCAAGTACTAAGTCCTTTAGCCTTTGGGATGTTTTCAAGCACAGCAGTAAGCTGGTCCACTTGGTCCTTAAAGCGAACTAAAAATAATAATCCTCTTCTGAACCTTGTTGCTGTCCTGGCAGTCAGCTCTAATCCTTGCATCCAATATTAGGACATGGTTCTACTTGAAATGCCATGTAATTGAAATTACAAGCTCTGTGTTCTTCCTGGAACTAAGCCAGAGTATTTGAAGTCAGCTTACAGCATGCATATACTGAGCTAGGAACTGCCATGTTACAATATGGGATAAATTATGGTCATTGTTCCAGTTTACCCAGGGGTCAACTAGCACTAAGCATAATGTGAATTTCCTAAAATACTGAGGTTTCCCATAAAAGAGTCCCTTTTCCAGGTTCTTCTGCCTTCTCCAATAATAATGCTTTGGTCTCCTATTCTTTTGTGCACGGTGCCTGCCAGCTAGTATGTCCTCAAACAATTTTAGAAGAACAAAATATAGTATGGAATCCATAGGCTTTAGAATAAAACAGAATGTCTCTTGAATCCCAGTTCCAACATATACTAACTCTGCAACTATGGATATACGAACATTTTAGAGCTTCTATTTCTTAATCTCGAAAATTGGGCATAATGATTCCTGCCTAGCTGGAATACTATGAAAATACAGATAGCGTCTGTGAAGCTCTTAGACCACCGTTAAGAATGGAGTAGACACTGAATTAGTGAGCTATGATGATAATGAGGATGGATAACTGATTCTTAGAAGAGGTCATTTCCCTGGACATTCTGACTTTCCAGGAGCAGTGGACCAAAGCAAATCAGTCCACTCTATTCATGTGGATTTTAGAATTTTCAGTCTGTGGATCATACAAAGTTTTAGTGTTTTATTGTGGTAAAATAAACATAACATTTACAATATTAACCATTTCAAAGTATACAAGTCAATGAAATTAAGTGTATTCACAGTGTTTTGAAGCCGTCACCGCTATGTAATTACAGAAAGTTTTCATCTCTCCAAAGGAAAAGCCCAAATGCTTAGACAATGACTTCACTTTCTCCCCTCCCTTCAGCCCTTGGCAATCCCTAATCTGCTTTCTGTCTCTATGAATTCGACTACTCTGGATATTTCATATAAACGGAATCATACATTATGTGACCTTTTGTGTCTGGCTTCTTACACTTGGCATAATATTTTCCGTGTTCTTCCACGTAGCATGTATCAGAACTTTGCTATTTTATGGATAATATTCTATTGCATAGAATTTTGTACTACATCTTGTTTATCCATTCACTAGTTGACGGGCATTGGGTTGTTTCCACCTTTTGGCTATTATGAACAGTGCTACCACAAACAGTCATAAACAAGTTTTTTCTCTGAGCACCTATTTTCAATTATTTTGGGTACACACCTAGAAGTGGAATTTGGGGGCCACATGGTAATTCTATGTTTCACAGCTTTAATTTTATGCCATTAAAAATTGCAAAAGAGAAATTTTTAAAGTTAAATACAGATTTACCATACGACCCAGCAATTCCACTCCTAAGAATCACCCATGAGAAATGAAAACGTGTATCTGCAGAAAGATTTGCATGTGAATCTTCACAGCAGCATTTTTCATAATAGTTCAATATTGGAAACAACCAAATTGTCCACAAACTCATGAACTAATAAACAAAATGTGGTGTATCCAGCAATGAAATATTACTATTTACCAACAAAAGAGAATGAACTACTGATCATATTACAACATGGATGAACCTGAAAAACATTATGTTAAGTAAGAGGCCAAACCCAAAAGACCGCATGCTATGTAATTGCATATATATTAAATGTCCACAATAGGCAAAATCTATAGAGACAGAAAGTAGATTAGTGGTTGTCTGGGACTGGGAATAGTAATAAAGATTAACTGTAAATAGGGCATGAGGCATCTTATTGGGATGATAATAATATCTTAAAACTGGATTACGATGATGGTTGTACACTAATGATATTTACCAAAAATCACTGAATTCGAAATAGGTGAATTTTCTGATACATAAATTATGTCTCAGTAAAGTAGAAACAGTCGCATACAGGAAAATTCAAGGTAAATTGCTACTCTGGCATAATAAATTTATCACCCTACTAAAGGATCACAAAGACTCCTAATTCGTGTCCTTGCCATTTCTATAATTGTTCTCCATTCAAATCTAACCAGATCAAGTAGCCATCAGGTTATTTCTTCAAATATTCCAAAATTAATAGAACACGCTCAGTGGTATCCAGAGATCTCTATGGCCCTCAACCTAGCATGCAGGATCCACAATCTACCATAATGTCTACTACTCAATAACAAATCATCTGCTACAATACTGCAGGTTTCTATGGCCCTTGCAATAATACCACTTATTCTAAACTCCAAGACTTCCTTACACGTCTCTTTCCCATCTAGTGTGTTTTACTTCTTCTCATAGGATGTAGAAAACTTTCCCAACTTTTAAGATTTCCTTCATTTCATTTCCTTCAAGAGTCGTTTATTATGCTTTTAAGCCTACTTCAGTGTTCTGTAGTCATATTTGTCTTTATCCTTCCTTTTTACCCTTAAATAGATGGTATTGGGCTATAGAGAGCTTGGAAACCAGATTTCCTGGGTTGGAATCATCACTGGACAATTTATAAATTGTGTCCTTGAGAGAGTCTAATTAACCTTTAATTAATTTACTCATTAATAAAATGAAGATAATTTGCCATTGATTCACTGTGAAAAGTATATACCATGCATGAGAACACTTAGAACAGCAACTGGAACATTGAAAGAATCAGTAAATGTCAGTTCTTATCACAACTTCTATTGTTTTTCTATATTAAATTTTAATCTAATTGATTTCTAGTGAATGCCTTTATTCTTATGACTAGATGATACATTCTGAAAATAGAAATTATACCCAATATGTCTTTGTGTTCTCAACAGCACTTGGCACAATGACTATTACTGACTGAACTCTTGACTGATTCATTCATTCATTAAAATACTGAAGGGCAAATCGTTTCTGCGTCTATGGGTATAACGAAATTGTTGTTTTCTTCCTGGTTCTGCCTGAATGTCTATCCTCTTGAGCTTGTCTATACTTAGACACAACAGTCAAAGAGCAACTGCAAAAGGAAGCAACACAATGTGTCACATCACCAGCAAACAGAAAAACAACAAATTTTACTTTCCAGAGGCCCTGGGCTGAATCATTCGTGTGTTCATTCCTTTGTCTGCATACTTTGCCCTGGCGTAAAAATAAATAAGACCAGTTTCTAACCTCACGGGGTTAGAATCTAATAGGCTGAGATAGACTAGAAATGAAATTCCTTAAAGTATCATAGCACATAAGACTGAGGTGGGCACAGGAATGCAGCAGCAAATGGGGCAAAAAGGAAAGACATAAAGAGAAAGGATTTGGAAAGCTTCACATTAATAGAACATGGGGGCCGTCCTGGTGATTCAAGAAGTGAAAAAGAGGTTAGGAGAGTTGTCCATGAAGTGAAATATCTAAGTACAAAAGCTTGAAACTGACATCGGTGGTTCCAAGGATGGCAAGCCATTCACAATGGCTAGAGGAGCAGGCTACAAGGTGGAGAGATGGTTGGGTCAGATTATTGAGAGTAACGTATGCCAAGCCAACAACTAGTTTGAATCTTATCCTACCAGAAACTGTAACATGATCAGATTTTTATTTTAGAAAAATGTCCTTAGTTTTGAGTAGGTGGATTGATAGAGTATAAGACTGAAGGGATAAATAAAATTTTCAAAATAGCTTGCGTCAGACATGGTAGGAATTTTGAATTAAGGCAAAAACAAGGCACATTTGAGGATTTCAGCTTTGACATTTCAAAACTGAAATGCCAATAGGACAGCCAGTGACTAGGTTCTATGTTGTTATTTTTCTTCTTCTTCGTGGTAGTAGTGATTTTTGGTTTGGTTTGGTTTGGTTTGGTATATAAAATTCTGAACCTCAGGGAGAGATCCAGAAGAGAGAACTGGACTTAAAGCCAACAGAGGTCATGAGCGTGAATGACACTACCGAGAGGGAGTATACAAGATGAGAAGAAAAACAAGAGAGACAAGAAGTAGTATCTAAACACCAACATTTTAGGGGTAGACAGAGGAAGAGACCTAGTAAAGAGGACTAAGGTAGACAGAGAGCTAGATAATCAGAGGAGAATGCTTGTCCCTGAAAACAAAAGAAGCAGGAGCTTCAAGAATAAGGAAGTGGTAGTCAACTACGCCAATTTCCACAAAAAGATAAATAAAATGAAGGCTCATGATAATTCACTGGATTTGGATATGAAGACATAAACATTCACTTTTGCAGTAAATTAGAGAACTAATGAATGGAAAAGAAGCTGAGTCTCTCCAGGATTTTGATGTAAAGGGCATAACAGGAAGGGGTAGTAATAACTAACAGTGAAACATGAAGTAATTCACATATTTGTTTGCTATTGGGAGATGCTTAAGGACGTCCATAGCTTGAAGAAAAAATAAGAAAGGATGGGTTGAAAATAGAATGAAAGAAAGAGAAAACACGTTTTTAGATAGAAGGAACAGAATGATTTTCCTCAAAAGCAGTTCTGAAAGACGATAATCCAAACCTCTTCTTGTGAGACTGGATGAAAAATAAAGGTGAGGGGCTGCTCATATACAAGAAAGAATAGGTTTATGGGATCTTAAGAGACTTCACACTTGATGGA
This sequence comes from Phocoena sinus, assembly GCF_008692025.1. Taxonomy (NCBI): domain Eukaryota; kingdom Metazoa; phylum Chordata; class Mammalia; order Artiodactyla; family Phocoenidae; genus Phocoena; species Phocoena sinus. The sequence continues at coordinate 14,032,870 of NC_045779.1, read as the reverse complement.
CCTAAGTCTTGTTTATTTGTTCAGCTTTGTTTGTTGTTGGTTTTGTTGTCTTGAGAAGTAGGGAGCTAGGAATAGGTTTGGGATAGCTGATACGGAACATGAGACTGGAAGCTGATTGAGGACAGCTGATTATGGACTGCCAAGGTGAACTGAGAAATAAAATTAGAAGGCGTTACTACTGCATTGCAACAATCTCCATAATCACGTGATTTCTTTCTGTAGGGCTCATCAGCCTCTGTGTAAAAATATAGTGTGACTAGGTTGGATGGACCCAAGGCTGGACGTGAGCAGCAAAGGAAGGCTAAATGGGAAAGGGATTGATGTTATGCATCACTGAGGTCTCAGCTAAACAGAGCAGCTCTAAGGAGCCAATGCCAGGGCTTGGACTTCTTAAGGAAGTCAAAGAAGGGGAGCAGTGGGACTAACGGAGTGAGAAAACTGAAAGGAGGGTATTATCAGTAGAGACTAATACTCTGGAATTTGAGTCCAGAGATAGAACAGAACTAGCTCTGGTAAGGTCCGGGTGTGACCATAGGTGTGAGATATTGGATGCATGCTACTGAAGAATAGAATGTAAAGACATTTTGAAGATAGCATATTGGATAGATTGGTTCCGCCAAGTGCCAAAGTACTCAATGGCTAAGTTGACATTGTATCAAATAATAGGAACCTCAGAGGAAGAAGAATTTTTATGTGGAGTTGAAAATGAATGGTCAGTAAGTTGCAATGGAGAACCAGGATCAACACAGTATTGTCTCTTATAACTGATATGAGAAAACAATGAGTATTTGCATGAAAGGATGAGAAGAAATGGTGAAGAAATGTCTGGGAGAGTATTAGGTTTCCACTAAGGACAGAAAGAAGGCAGCAATAGGTAAAGGGGCTGCAAATACAGATCATTTTATTTTTCATAAGAATTCAAAATTAGATAGTTTTTTTTTTTTTTTTTTTTTGCAGTACACGGGCCTCTCACTGTTGTGACCTCTCCCGCTGTGGAGCACAGGCTCCGGACGCGCAGGCTCAGCGGCCATGGCTCACGGGCCCAGCCGCTCCACGGCATGTGGGATCTTCCCGGACCGGGGCACGAACCCGCGTCCCCTGCATCGGCAGGCGGACTCTCAACCACTGCGCCACCAGGGAAGCCCCCAAATTAGATAGTTTTAAGGGCATTCTGTGTCAGGGAATGCTTTCCAAGCCTGTTTTAGAATAAAGGACATGTCTTGGAGGTATTGGGACCTCCTGGTTTCCACTGCCAACCTGATCACGACTCCATTACTTATATTTATACTGACATAATAGCTACAACAATAGTAATAATAATATCACATCATACTCAAACATCTGATTAGGAAGTATCATTATTTAATTAGATAAAAGGAGAAACTTCAAAAGAGATTAAAGGTCACAAAATGGAAATTATTCAGACCCACATCAGCCAAGGCCATAGGCTCCAGCAAACTGGGAGGTACCCAAGACAGAAGAGCTGCAGCTTTAAGCGCAGTTAAAAGAGTTGTGATGTTATGTTTGAAGTACTCCATGATATTCTATTTAGGATAATAGCCCATTGGAAAAGGTGGCTAATGAATGAAAGAACACCCAAATATTCCAGAGTGATTTTTTTCCTCCTTCAATTCAATCCAACAAGCATTAACTGAGCATCTCCTCCTCTTGGCACTGTGCTAGATGCTGAATATCTTGAGATGAATATGACTCATTATGATAGAAATTCTATCTTCTCCTTTATTATATTATTGGTAAAAAATATCTCAATGTTGATAATCACAGAAACCATACCATAGAAATCTCCAAACTGATATCAAACACAGTTAAAATAATTTGGTTGATGATTTTGCAAGCCACACTGCCATCTATTTGCTAAAATTCTACAGGACATTCAGAACATACCTAAAGAAATTCTAATTCTATGTGATTTGGGGCAACTTATTCTCTCTGGGCTTCTTTTCACATCTTTAAAATGGGGATAACAACAGTACTTACTTCCAGGATTGCTGGAATAATGTAAGAGTGTTTTATAAACTGAAATGCACATACGAATGTTAGCTCTTCATTTCTGAAACCCAGCCACAGAGATGTATAAAGACAAAGTTTGCCTTGTTACAGTCTCTTTCACTGACTGTGTGAAAACACATCAAAAGTTGACTATTTATTTGACATTGGCACATGATGGCTGAGCAAAGACTGAAAAACCACAGATAAAATGAGTATGTTACCCTTGAATTTCCAATATACAAAAGATGATTTATTAAGTTTCTTTGCTTTCCTTTTATGTCAACAGCTGTATGAAAAAAAAATCACTTGTCTAAGAAATAGAGAGCATCAGTCTTCTCTTGTCTAGCAGAAAAACAGTCAACAGTGGAATAAGGAGGTTTTCCTACATGTGAAAGAGGTGTTGTTGAATCAAAGTTCATGAACTAACTTCATTCTGTAGAATCCACCTCCCAGGACAGAATTTAAATAATTAAGCAGTCTCACAAAAAGAGAGAGAAGTGGAAATTTGGTGTTTTACAAATTTGGATTAGGAGTAATATAGTTAAAATTTAATGTCTGTTAAAAGTGAAAGTGATAAGATTGGCTTGGGTCAACCCTTGAGTATAAAACACTTCCTCATGAATTTTCAACAATTTTAAGCTATTAATGACATATTGCATTTATGGGGTTTTATTTCTTTTCTCTCAAGTTGAGGAGCAATTCAAAGATGCAGTCAAACATTTAATTAAATCTGTATGGACTGAATTAATCAGATATTCTTGCAAGTGATTTAAAGAATAAGAAATTGTAACTGCAGCTTCCTTTCTAATTTTATCAGTCTTGAAAAGGTTAATATCATTTTGCTTAATATAACTGAATGTGTTTGCTACTTGACCAAACAAAACATGATTTTCTAGGACCTTAAAGGCATTCAAAATCTCTTATGAATTTCCTTGTAAGAAAAATAGCTTTTATAATTCTTTCAATCCGTGAGCCCTAAAAGTGCTTAAGAAAAAAGACAAAAGATGATGCAAAAGGAACAGAGAGCTATATGTTAATGTTAGTGCTCTATAAGGAAATAGAGTAAATACTCCAATTTCTGAATAATCTGAACAGTAATTTTCAAAGTTCATTTATAGCAGGGTAATTCTTATTTTTGAAACAATCTTACACCCAAACCTTATGTATTAGGGTGGTCACATTGGAACTGCTCTAGCTGAAGGGGAGCAGAGCCCAGAACAGTGCTCCCAATAGCACAGTACATGCTCCTCAGCCTCCAAAAACAGATGGAAAAGTGATTACTTGAATCCCCGTAGTGCCACAGAGTGGGTGACTGTGGCTTTGAAGTATGACAGACTTGGGTTCTGTCTTAGGCTGTTCAGGTTGCTTTAACAAAATATCATAGGTTGAGTGGCTTATATATAACAGAAATTTATTTCTCACAGTTTGGGAGGCTGGTAAGTCCAAGATCAAGTTGCCTGCAGAGTCTCTTTTATAAGGGTACTAATCCCATTCAAGAGGACCCCACCCTTATGACCTAATCACCTCCCAAAGGCCTCACCTCCAAATACCATCACTTTGGGGGTTAGAGGAATAGGTTTCAACATATGAATTCTGAAGCGACACAAACATTCAGTCTATAGCAGTTTCCAATCACATTTCCACCATTAGTTGTAGTTACTTACTTTAGTAAGGCTTAGTTTCTCCATCTAAAAATGGAGAAAAACTTACCTCACAGAGGGCTCATACAATTTTAAATAAGTTAATGTAGGTAAAGCTAAAGCATTTCATATGGTTACAGCCAGAGTCCCTGCTCTCAAGAGCATACAGTCTGAGAGTTGCTAGCCATTCTCATTTCCCCTTCCATATGTTTATTAACATCTATAGTAGTGAATCTCAAGCAGGAAGGCCTGGCCCCCTTGAGGATTTGTAGTCCACTATCCTCCAGATGAGAATTCCTGGGTTGGACTTTCATGAGGGCAAAGAAATTCAAGCAGCGTGGTGCAGAGATGTTAAGATAGTGAGTGTGGCTGCCCTGATCCAGGGTTGAAGCAGACAGAGGGATCTAGGATAGTTCCCAGCTTCCTAGATTAGTAGACTGGGAGAAACAGTGGTGGTATTCTGTAGGAAGAAGTTTCTGCTGAGGGTAGGGGTGGTGGCCAGAAGAAAGAGATGAAAAGAGAAGAGATTTTGAGGTGAAAGACATGTTGGGCATGGAAAAGACTGCAAGTATTAGAGTCAGGGAGGGTTCTTTCATTCTGTGATCCACCCAAAAGGCAATGCAGTGAGGCTAATCCACCAAAGCATTATTGATTTCCCCCAAGTTGATCACTAATGGTCTCAAGTGGTGGGACCACAGGGAAGAGACAAGTATAAGGAAATGGTATCCCTGAAAGAGATAAATCTGCACATCCAAGATCTGAGTACTGACTGCTCTCATTTTATTGTCCTAGGGCAGCAGGTTCTCCAAGCTGGGATAGTTTTGTCTCTTCTTGAAGAATAGACTCTACATGGATATTTCTCAACTTTTGTGGTCTCCAAGTATAATGTCTGCTAATTTTTAATTATTTTTATCTTGACATCATTTGAGGTTTGTCTCCTTAAGCAATAAACTCTTTATGTTTCTTCTTTGATTGAGTGATTCTTCTAGAAATTGCCTTTTACAACATGTCTGCTTTCTTACTATTGGAATGCAAATACTTTCTTAATAAACAGTAAAAAAAATCAGTGAAACTTAGAAAGGAAATGACAAGTTTCCGAAATTCATATTTAAATAAAATAAACACAGGCATCTGATTTATGATTCTTAAGAAATATGAATAACTTTTTATAGTTGTGACATCATAGAGAGATATTTACTTACAAATTACTCAGCTTCCTTTTTCCCAAGAAGGTTGTGTTATTTCTGAATCAAATGTCCCAATGTACTGAACAAAATAACTGGAAGCGAGGATAGCTATTACGTCTCTAATTTAGAACATTCTCGTGAAAACTATTTAAGCTTTGTTTCAAAAATGCTGCAAAAATCACTAGATAAAATGCTTTTTATATAAGGAAACTAAATAATCTGCAGAGGCTGGTGAGTAGATTCTTGTATTCTGGCAAATGATACACCAAGCTTCTCTTGAAAAACCAAATCCTAAATCTATATTAAAAAAAAAAAAAATCACACAAGAAGTCACATTTCAGGACTGGGATAAAGAACAGCAAGTTATTGTATGATGGTTAAATTCTTTGATTTTGCAAAAGAAGAATGAAAAAGAGGGATTTATCTACTTTGTATTAAAACAGGTAAAGCTACAATAACTAAAACAAAAATAGTGCACATGGCAACAGAAGCTAACTCTCCACTGTCCAGATGATAGAGTGGTTAAGTGGGCAGGCCCTGGATTTGGGCCACCTGGCATAGGTGCTGTCTTGGCTCCTTGGCTTACCAACTGAGGTACCCAAGGCAAGTTATCACATCTCCCTAACTCTAAGTCTCCCCATCTATAAGTTGGGTATATAATTAAGACCTGTTGGCAAACAATAAGGAATAATGCGTGTAAAGTAACAGGCAAAAATTTAGTATTAAATAAATATTAGTTATGATATTGTTATACCTAGTAAATTAAGATAAAAAGGAAAAATTCAAAATAAGAAAGGGATGGGTTCTCAAAAACAAATGACACTACACACGTTATTTGAGAACATATTGTTAGATCCTTGCTTCACAATAACACTAAAATAAATTCAAAATTGATTAAAGAATTTAAGGGGAAAATGTAAAGCACTTTTAGGTAAATATCTAATATTAGGGAGGGAAAGCTATGTCTAAAAAAATGAAAGAAATCAGAAAGAGAAAAGTAATAGTTTAAGTATAATAAAAAAAAAACTATCATGGACTTCCCTGGTGGCACAGTGGTTAAGAATCTGCCTGCCAGTGCAGGGGATATGGGTTCAAGCCCTGGTCCAGGAAGATCCCACATGCTGCGGAGCAGCTAAGCCCATGCGCCACAACTACTGAGCCTGTGCTCTAGAGCTCATGAGCCACAACTACTGAACCCTCGTGCAACAACTACTGAAGCCTGCATGCTAGAGCCCATTCTCTGCAACAAGAGAAGCCACTGCAATAAGAAGCACACGCACCGCAACAAAGAGTAGCCCCTGCTCGCCACAACTGGAGAAAGCCCGCATGCAGCAACGAAGACCCAATGCAGCCAAAAATAAATAAATAAATTAATTAATTAAAAAACTATCATGAAAAACATTAAAAAGCAAAAGAAAAATTACTAAAAATATTTACTACATCTATAAAATAGAACAAGTCATTATGCATAACAAATACTAACAAGTCAACAGGAAAACAAACACCCCAAAAGAAATATGGCTGATGGCAAGAAAAAACAATTCATAAAAAATAGAAATACATGAGTCTAATAAGTATACATAAAATTTGTTAATTTGTAATCAAAGAAATTTACTAGTAAACAAAGAAACCAAACTTTATGGGCTAAAAATATTTCATATTACATTTATCAGTATGATAAATTAATTTTGTGAATCTTTTGTTTATTCACTTATACATTTTAAGAGAATATTTAATTCTAGGAAGGGTTTAGGAGATTCCTGGTTAAAGGGGCAAATGGACTTTTTCGGGGTATGTGTCAAGAACTTTCAAATGGTTCATATTCTTTGACCCTTTTAGGAATCCAGCCTAAGGAAAACTAATGGTGATTTAGTGCACAGTTATCTCCAAGCATTACTTCTAAGCCCCAAATCTCAGTGTTTCCCATACCTTTTCACATAAAAACAAACATAGAAAAGAATATTTGTACAACACACAGCAGGACCTGGAATCGACTATTTGCACGAGGATGTGACTCAAAGCATTTAAGAGGAGGGCTGGAATGCCTGGATCCCAGCACATCTGTCAACAACTCATGACCATCCATTTCACAACCACCATTAGCCTTGGACAAACTAACTGGGAATATCCAACCAAAAACTCTAGCATTAATTCAAATATAACAACTCTGTATTATGGTTTGACACTAAAAGTCTTAAACTTTAAAAAGGTATGAGGATATTTGGTCTAATAGATACTAAAACAGATAAGGCTGCAAAAATATGTGGGTATTAAAACTAGGTTTATAAAGAATTTTATGTCAGACTATTATAATTATGTAAAGGAAGGAAACGCAGGATGCAAAGTTGCTAACGGACTATTTTCCAAAGTTCAAATTATGATATGAGATATTTACAGATACACATGCATAAAAATACTGGAAAAATAAAACAAAATGTGAAAATTCATCTTTTATGTTGTGGCTTTGGATTTTAAACTATACTCTTTACTGAATTTTCCAAACATTTTATAGTATATACTATTATATTTATAATTAAAAAATAAACAAATTTGAAGTAAAGAAGACTGTAACATAGATAATAGGAAGTTATACCAAATTTCATTTTTGAAATATTGTGCAAATCTAATGTTGATATTGATATTTTATTAACTTTGGGAAATCTCTCTAGAAATGTACAATACACAGAAAAGAGGAAAAAAGAGTTCAATATCTTAAAAAAGGATGGGCATTCAATATGACCCTTTCAAGCACAGTTTCTAAAATAATCTTTTTCCCTAATGTTCTTCTAATATACATCATTATGTCAAGATAATAGCAGGAAAAAAAAAAAAAAGATAATAGCAGGAATATATCATATTTTTTCAGTTTGAGTCAGCACACTCCTGAGACTCAGACTTTATATGTGGCCCCTTCTTATCACAGGCCAAAAAAATGATCTTGATTAGATTAATGTGGTTGAGAGGGCAAGGAAGCCCACAAATGTTTAATTTTCTCTAGGAAAGCACGTTGTATCCAATCGTTTTAATGTAATCTATGTAGTTTTTATAGCTGAAGAAGATGAACATGTAGGAGAAAACCTTTTTGTGAGGATCTTAATGTTTTTCCATCCCCACTAAGGGACAGAATGTTAACTTCCTGTGCTTCGCACACAAAGAGACCATTTCAGCATGCATGCTGCACAGTTCATAATCAGAGTATGAATAAGGTTCTTACCTCACTACAGAAAAATCCATATTGCTTTCCTTCTGCTTCAGTATATTTATATACCAAACAAATGAAATTTGCAGTAGCAGGCAATCATTTTAATAAAGAATTAGCAATAACTTGAAAATACTGAAAATGTCAAAATACATTTTCTTTTTTGCCCATCATGTTTATAAGAATTAATGGATTCGTCCTGAGTTGGAATCCTCAGGACATAAATAGCATGTTGACATACATCTTCTTGGGCATTATTGGCTTATAAATCAATTGTATCTACATTAGTGCATATTAGGCCACTCTTTCTTCCCCAACTATCTTAAAAATAAAATTGAGAATTTAACTGATCCCAAGAAATGATTTCATAATTTTACTAATGGAGAAACAGTGAAATCATGTAGAGAGACTGATTAATTACAAAAGCTATAGTCAATGTTTTACCACTCATTACATCATGCTTTATCATCTCAGGCCATTTTTTGGGTGCAAATGTGACATTTAGAACTTACATTTTTAAAATTCATAGAAGTTTTAAAAAATAATATTTGCATAGGTTTAGGCAAATATTTCCACCATCAGTGTGTTAGAAATCAACAGACCTGAAATGTCAAATGGAAAAATCCCAGTAGATTCCAAAATTTGGTTAGATAACTTGCTGACTATAGTACTTGGTTTTAAGCAATTTATTGGCATCCTAGATCTGTGAGTGATAAAAGCCAAGCAAAATTCTACAGGATAGAAGGAAAATGAAACAGTAAAAACCTTTAGGGTTGAGCAAAATGTGTACCAACTGCTATTCTTTAGCAGATAATCCATTACTACAATTAGCTGCCAGCATATTTCAAGGGATGAAATCCACCATAATTTATTATTTCCACTTGGTGAGATGATAATGAACATTCATTTCTTTCCTTTTTTTATTTTGCAAGAGTACAAATTGAAATGCGTTTAGTCTTAATTCCGTAAATGCTAGCTGTGATCCTATTTTCCCTGCTAGGTATATAAGGCAAGGAAAAATGGCAGCTTGTTCATTAACCTGTACATTCAACATTTCTTCCACTGGCCAGCTATTGAAATCAATTTACATAGAATTACAAACTGTATAAAATATGTACAACAATTTCATCATAAAATTATACTTGAGTATGAAAAAGAATTTTGAAGATGTTTTACTGAAAACATTTAAAATGTCAAGTTGTGAAGATGATGAAACAGACATAATTTTCATGGCAGGGGTTGTTTGTAGGGAGGAACACTATCAGTAAGAAACAAGGTGGAAAGCAGAAGTATCAAAATTCATAGTTAAAGAAATAGTCTAAAAGTCCACTAAAAATTCATACCCATATTTTATACTGGAAAGCTATGGGGACAATTGTTTTAATGCTTGTCAAGTCTAAGTGATAATTTTGTAATTTTATATCTTATTTTTATTAAAGTATAGTTGATTTACAATATTACCTCAGTTTCAAGTGTCCAACACAGTGATTTAATATTTTTATAGGTTATACTCCATTTAAAGTTATGATAAAATGTTGACTATATTCCCTGTGCTGTACAATATATCCTTGTACCTTATTTTTTTTATACATAGGTAATTTTAATGTTTTTAAATGTAATCTTTTTATGGCATGCCTTATGAGAGAAGAGGTAACAATCTGGGAAAGAAGAAGTGGTAGAAAATAATGAATCTCCAAGGAAATACAAGGCATTTGTGCAACCTACCTATTGTAAAAGGCATTTGTGCAACCTACATATTGTAAAAGTCATACGATTTCAGCAGATTTCCAAATTTTCCTTTGGTCTCAGCAATAAGTGGTCATTGAGTGTAGTGGAATTCTTCTTCTAACACAATTCCCAAGAGCACCCCGGATTTGTTATTAGAGGATTCCATTGTACTAATTAACAATCCGACAGGGAATAGAAATACAGGTGGAACTCTTTGCTGACCTATTTCATTGGCTGAATAAAATTTTTAAATTAGCAAAATCAATTTACCTAATTCGACCCAATAAAAAGAAATTCACTTATAAACAATGCCTTTCTTATCAAAACTCTTTTCTGAATTTCTACATCAGTTGTATATTACTGGAATTATGCACATAAGTGTTTCTTTATCTTCATGTCTTCCAATTACGGTTGTTATCAAAAGAATATTATATCTAACCCAAATTTACTCTTTTTAAAGTTTCTATCCATGGGATCTTGAGAAAATGCAGCATGTGTGGGAAATTCCAACTCCAGACAATTAGGTCCACACCTTGCTAACTTGTGAGTAGAAATAGAAAGAATCACTGAAGAGTGGGAAAAAAAAAAAAAGCTATCACTTGTCCCTAGAACATCAATTTAAAACATGGTTTGTTTATTTACTAATTCAGAAAGCACAATTAATATTGCCAAGTCAAGCTTAAAAGTAATCAAAGTTTACCCCTAATCCAGCTAAGTAGACGTCTACTTTACTAAGATGATTCTGTAATCACCTGAGTCTAACTTTTGCATCAAGTTTGCCGAAGGAATCTTTTCTGAGACATGTATTATTTTCCTGTTTCCTTTCCTTCTGAGTACCCTCTGAATTTTAAGATCCCCTTCTCGTCATGTTGCTCTGGTTTCTCATACTCCTTCTATTGTCAGGGACACAAGCAAGATTAGTAGTCTTTTATGCTCCAGATTTAATGATCACTTGCTCTCATAAAAATTTACCTGTCTCATGATTTAGTCCCTCAAACTTCACTTTTTCACTATCAACTTAATCTAACAAATAATCCTATCTTTAATATTGGCTACTGATAGTGGCCTAACTTTATTCTTTCTACATTACATCTGCTGTCTAATAGTGGCTCCAGTGCCTTAATAATTGTATGGACCCTGACAAGTTCTGTGAGAGTCTGGGCACACTGGGAAATATGAATATATCACAGAAGGGTTGTCAAATCTAAGTGATAAGTCATAGGACTTGCAAAATTCAGAGACGACTGATATTGAGTATGTGAAAATGCTTAACAATTAAAAAGTGCTATACACATATGTGATATCATTATCATTACTACTACCATCATTCTAGTTAGTTTTACCCATCTTCTCAAACAGATAAGACTCTTCAGAAGGAAAATGTACTAAAAATATAACTTTTAGTAACTCCTAGGAATTTTAGGAAATCTTTCCCTACAAGAGTCCTTCTTTTAATTTTCCTTCTGCTTTAACTAAGAAATGATGACCAGTTACATAAAGTCTTATAGGAGTCAGCTTATGATGGGCTGGTCAGTATGGACCAATGAATCAAATAAATGAGACTTAACAAAGGAAAAAGAAAAACAGTAAGACACTGAATGCTAAGTATCTTTCTTAATTATCTTTTCATCTTCCCATTATGCTCACATACTTGTTTAATACTTTCAAAACAAAATAGGATTTCCAAGATTAAGAAACTAGAGGAACTGTGAAATTTTTAAAATCATTGATAGTAAGTCTTTATGGATCATTGATCTAAAAAAGTTTATGTTCTCTATTTATGAACTAAAAGGTCATAATCAATATCTGCTGCTTTGTATTTTCTTCATAAGACTTCCTTTTTGTTGTTTCATTTTTAAGGAATAGATTTATCTGACAAATCCAGCTTTAATCTTCACAAGGTGTAGATATGCTGAGACATTCCAGAACAGAAAAGGAGGTGGGAGAGAGGGAAATTCCAAAAGAATGATTTGCTTATTTGGGGGAGGATAAAAACGTAAATCTAAATATTGCTTTTACCTCACTCAAATATTCACAAAATATTTTAAACACCGCTTAAGCCACTGGGGAAAAAATGTTTCCAAGAGTCTGTTACCCACTTATTAATATCCAATACCCAACATGGAAAGTTAGCAAATAGAGACAGCATGTGTTGAAACTACTCTAAATGGTTTTCAACATTTGTGGCATGTTTATATTTTTGCAGGAAATGACTCAAAATTTGCTTTGAAGTATTTTGTGCTTCTTATGGTAATAAAGGAAAAAAAAGTTCTGCTTTGCTCCAATTCTCCATTAATATTTAGATAAAGCCACAATTTTCTCCTTGATTTACCAAAAATACAATTGTAAGAAATATTATTTAGGGAATTTCCATCTAAAATATCATCAATCTGACATAATTTTTTAAATCCATGCTTTCTTCATAATAAAAGCAGCTACCATCTAGAAACTATGGTCAAGGTCCTGATATTAATTTATTTATCCATTTATTGTTTATATTCCACATACTTACCCCTAAATTAAATGTTTAAATTTACATTTGACTTTAAATGGAATTACAGAATTTTTAAGAATTCAAAATCTAATGAATGTGATAAATGAAAAGTTAAATTGGCTTAGGACAAATTTCTGCATTAGAAAAACACTACGTGAGCACTGTGAAAAGAAAGCAAAACTTTCCAAAGGTCAGTTTGAAATCACTCAGGAGTTTGACCAAAAAAACTATTTTCTCTTTGGGTTACTAGGTATTATTAAGTAAGCTAAATACTATGGACAGGATAAATCTTGATTTTAGAACATTATTAGAAAAAGAATTTAATGGTATCTTTTGAGATATGAATAAGGCTTTGGTGGAATTCACAGATGATGAAAAAAATCTTTGCAAAAAGTGATGAATGACAGATTATCCCAAACTGAAGGATGACATGCTTGTATCATCATAAGATTATGAAGACATGCTGAAGCTTGTAAATGTCAGAAAGTTCCTCAAAAAAAGTGAACAAAGACCCAGATTACAATCCGAATATAATATTTGTATCAATGCATATTCAATTACACTCTATGATGTGGGAACATTATTTGAAGCCCTGCGTTTGGTTGTGGCATAGCCCACACTTTACAGGGGACTTGGCAAACAAGAATCTGTTCAGAGAAAGCATCCAGAGGAAAATGAAATCTTTGAAAACTACACAATGTCAGAATTGGTTGAAAGAACAGATTGTGTTTTGGCTGAGAAAAAGTGTCAGATGGGACATACTAACAGCTTCTACTATCTGGAGGTCGGTTCAGTGGAAGAAGGACTATTACCTCAGGAGTAGAACTAAGACCAATGGTTACACGTGATTGTGAGAAATATAAGAAAATGTCTAACAAATAGGAATAATCTGTCTATAAAAGAAACAGGAAGGCACTAGAACTGTCAAGAATGTGCAGTAGAAGGGAGACTAGTGCTCAACTCCTGACCTCACTGTTTTATTTTTTTATTTAATTAAAAAAATTTTTTTTTTTTTCGGTACGCGGGCCTCTCACTGTTGTGGCCTCTCCCGTTGCGGAGCACAGGCTCCAGGCGCACAGGCTCAGCAGCCATGGCTCACGGGCCCAGCCGCTCCGCGGCACATGGGATCCTCCCGGACCGGGGCACGAACCCATGTCCCCTGCATCGGCAGGCGGACTCTCAACCACTGCGCCACCAGGGAAGCCCGTGACCTCACTGCTTTTTTGAAAAAAAATTAATTTTAATTGGAGTATAGCTGCTTTACAATGTTATATTAGTTTCTGCTGTACAGCAAAGTGAATCAGCTATTTGTATACATATAACCCCTCTCTTTTTAGATTTCCTTTCCATTTAGGTCGTCACAGAGCATTGAGTAGAGTCTGACCTCACTGCTTTTTTTAGCTTTGGGATCTTGGTCCAGTTACTAAACTTCTCTGACTTTCCATTTCCTTATCTATAAAATGGATGTTCTTGCATTGGGTGAAAGTGGCATAAGAGGCCAGAATACTGAGGTAAGGGAGAGGAAATCCTGAACTAGATGACCACCATGCTTCTTCCTATTTCTAAGTTTCTACTATTTTATAATAAGTGAAAATAAGATATTTTTCATCTCATGGTAAGAAATTACTGCTAAATAAATTCTCTTATTCAACATATAACTATTCTGTTGTATAACAGGTATATAGTGCCTACTATATATAGGCACTCTTCTAGGAATACAGAAGCGAAAAAAATGCACAAAAAATGCTTGTTCTCATAGACCTTATATTATGTGGGAGGAGACAGACAATAAATAAGTAAATCATATTGTATAGTAGAAGCTGAGATGTGCTATATAGAAAAATAGAGAAATTAGAAATTTTAAATAAGGCCTGGAAGCTTCAATGAGAAGCAGACATATGAACAAAGATACATTAATTTCATCAGTGATTGTAAAATTAATTTTATTATGAAATCCATTGAAAAATGTGGCACCCTCAACCAAATCCTGTGATCCAAATAATGCTCCAAATAATGTAATCTCATCAGAGAATGTTACGGACCGAATTGTGTTCCTCCAAAATTCATGCCGAAGTTCTAACCTTTAGTACTTCAGAATGTGTACTAAATAGGACTAGTACACATTCTGCACTTCAGAACGTGTACTAATAGGAAATAGGATTTTTAAGGAGGTAACTAAGTTAAATGAGATCATTGGGATGGGTCCCAATACAAAACGACTGGTGTATTTATAAGGAGAGGAGATTAGGACACAGACGTTTTACAGAGGGAAGAACATGCGAAGACAGAGACACAGAGAGAAGGCGCTGTCTGTAAGCCAAGGAGAAAGGCCTCAGAAGAAACCAACCCTGCTGACACTTGGATCTCAGACTTCTGCCTCCAGAACAGTGAGACAATACATTTCTGCTGTCTAAGCCACGCAGTCTGTGGTCCTTTGTTACAGCAGCCCTAACAAACGAATGCAGAGAATATTGTAGCATATTAACCCAGTCTAAATATTAAGTCTAGGATAATGCAAGATTGCATAGCCATTTTTAGAGCAACTCAGAATCTTTTACAAACTTTATATTTAGAATTTAAATGTAGATTTCAGTGTTTTCTGTGTTTATCCTTTTAACATTAAATTGCATTGAAAATCTTAAACCTAATGGTTTCCTCCCAACATACTCTATGGAAGAGATATAGTTTAAGCAAAATATCACAAGGACTTCACAACGAATAATACCACGCTTAAGTTATATATAAACTTTCAGGATATGCAAAACAGTCATTTTTCTATCAAGCTGTATATACACTTAGTGAAGTTTAAGATGGCAGCTCATAATCTTTTAGAATGTTCATGAGCACAAGCAAAAAGTTAATAATACCAGAAATTAGATTTTCCCATCTCCTTCAAATCTGATTCCTCAATTGCTGAAAGAGCTCGGTCCAGTTTTGCTGGGTACCTGTAATCAAGCTGGCCACCTACTCATACAAGGAACTGCATGACTGTGGAATATACTGGATGCATGTTTTAAAATACTCTGTAGTTTGAATAATATTGTTTCCTATTCCCTTTAGATGTTCCTATTAGTGATATACATTAGTTTTAGAGATAAAAATAAGTAAATGAATATACTTACAGGTCCTGTTAATCTAGATGCTTTCTCAAATTCTTCACCCTCTTCCATCAGTGCTTCTTCAGGTCCAGCTAAAGAATCTATTTTCACAAAAAGAATGAATAAACTAGAGTCACATATTGCTTACTAACTCTCTGATATACAAACCTATTATGAGAAGGATATTAAAGTGACTGAACCAGTTGTTGAAAAATCATAGTGTTTGTGATTTAAAATAGGGTGTAGGATGTTATTTATTTAGCTTAAAGACAATGTATGAAAAACGTTTCGTATTTCTAATTTAAAAGGGCACGGTGAAGTTAGGAATGTGAAAGAGCTGCAGTCATCTTAGAGCAACACTCCTTTTGGCATATTAGTTAGCTAATTGTTGGAACGTTAATGTCCTTCTTCTGTCTTGTAATTTTGTATTTGTTTTATCCATCAACTTCTTTTTTCCTACACTATTTAGGTATCAATTTGTGTTATCTCTTTTAAATGGGATGAAAAATTCTGAAAAGTTTGGAGAAAAGTACATATTATTAAATGGTGGTAGGCTTTCCATTTTAATGTATCAAGCAAAAAGTTGTAATTATTCACTTGACTAAATTGGTGAGTGGGTGGGTAGCAACTTTCAAATATGTGAATAAAATGATGGCAACACTTTCCATATGTCTGCTGAATTAAATTAATTGTAACAAAGATTTCTATAGGCTATAAAGAATTCTTCAATAAAGACAGATACATGGAGCATCTAGAAACAGTCTGTATTTTAATACCTTCCATTCAAATAAAAACATCAGTTAAGAGGAAGGTATTCTAAACCACTGAAAACTTTAAGAATTGATTTCTTATATTTATTCATTTTAAAGAGCCATATGCCTCCCTAAAGAAGACTTTCTTCAGATTCACATACATATGGAGACAGATTTTTTTCCTGTTGCATAAAATGTGTACTCTGGGAAGAAAATCAGAGCATTAAATCCTCCAAGCCCTTAATGGCCACTCAGGACCAGAGGGACAATGGAAAGCTCAGCACAAATCCATAAGCAGAGCTTTTGAATCATGGAGCTCTCTCTATCTCGGATATTTAGAATTTTATATTCAAAAAGAAAAATAAAATCGGGATAAACGAGAATTATATCAAGTTAAAAATATTAATCTATTAATGAAGGAAACTTGAACCCCTATCTATTAAAACCCCATTGTAAATGTGACACTAGATAGAGTCTTTATATTAGAATGTATAAGTTAGCGTAATTCAAGGACTGAATTATATTCTGCAGAACTGTGAGCAAATATTCCTGTAATTTCAGCATTCACTTGGTATTTTTTCTATTTTATTTGTGTGTTGAAATTTTTATTTGTGTAGAATATTGACAATAAGTAATATTAAAATGTTCTATTCTACATTATAAAGCAAATTATTTCATTTACAGAAGAAGACGCACTCTCTTGTGGATTTGCTAGGTTTTTTATAGTTAGAGATACTATATAATAAGTGAATTCTCAAGTTCCTCTCGGTGAGCAGTTAATGGTTTTAAAGAGGTATTGTCATTGCATTTGTTTTTTATGCATATGTACATTAATCAATTCATTCATCCATTTATTTGTGTATTTGTATATTCATTTATTCAAAAAAACTATATGCCAGGCTCTCAGCTAGGTGCTTTCAAAACAAGTTGAGCCAGAAAATTTTCTATGACTCTTTCTCTCTTGGAATTTATTTGAACACCTTTACAGTATTGATTTTTTAAATAAAAATTAACATTTATAAAGGGAAGGTATTGGTAACTTTATATGGTTTTACATTTTGTTCTGTTCTTGTTTTGGTTGGAGTCTTCCTGGTTATTGGTGCCATATCCAGTGAGATCTACAGTGTGAAAAGATCCATTCAGCTCAGCATAAAGGGACAACTGTGAAGTGCACCAGAATATTTGTGAATTTACATATCTGACTGTATTAAAAGTTAAGTTGAAGGGACCCTTAAATAGCCCAAATCTAGTGATAGAATATTAATCTAACAAGTTAGTAGGGACAATAAACATCATGAAATAAAACCTTAGTGTTTAAGGCTGGGAGGGGTACACTGCATTTTTTTAAGTGTTCTGGGTACTTTGCTTGTTACCAACTGCTGGTGGGTACACATGCATAAACTATTTTGTCCTGTCTATTCCAGAGCAATTTCTTCTAAGTATAAATGATTTTCAAAATGCAAGCAATGAATTCTTTGAGCTTTCTTTAATAACATGGAGGGGAAAATGAGTCTCTCAATTTGTCAAATGCTGGAGAGTTTATCTCCTCATTTGAGAGAAGAAACTGAAGCATCGGAAGATAAAGTACTTTTGTCAAAATCGAAGTTTCTGGCAGCACTTGGACTAAAAACTTAGCCTCTGTGGTTGATTGGGTGTGCTGTTAAGAACCTGGAGACCTGTAGGGTCTGTCGCTGTTTAACTTCACTTAATGTCTTCCTGTCATTATTTGTACTTTTGCTGTTTGTGTCATAACAGGTTTTTGTTAAGCACAAAATTATACCTGTTCATAGAAATATTTATGTTTATTAAGCCAAGCTCAATGTGGATGCATATTTAACATAAAAATCACATTAGCACTTTTTGGATCTAGTGATTTGACTAACTTCAGTAGAAAAGAATGTACTGAATCAGAAGTGTATTTTGGAATTCGTTGATTAGGTCTCTAATATCTGAATGTGAAGAATGCAGGATATAAGAAGTTCAAGAAAGGAGCTTAAACTTAATGAATACCTTTTCTCCCAGTGAATGCAAGTAAGTATAATCAACACATTACTGATGCCTTGTTTAATTTTCTAAAAATTTAAATCCTAACAATACTCAGTTATTATGTAACCATGATTGTTGAAGGATATATTATCTGTAGATCGGTGGATTGGAATGGTTTTGATAGAATTAAGAAGTATATATATAAAATGGGCCAGTAGTTAATACCTGTTTTGTATCTACTTTTTTTTTTGAATTTTATTTATTTTTTGTATCTAGTTTTATATTGAGCATGGTGGAGAACACAAGAAACCCTCAAGAAGCATATACCTGTAGAGTATGAGTTTCTTTTTGTCTCTATCTTCACCAGCACTTGATTTTCCCAGATTTCTTAATTAATGTCAAATAAAATGTTGTAAAAGAGCATCTCTCTGTAGCCTTAACTTGCTTTTCCTTGATTACTAAACATTTTTCATATGCTCATTGGCCATCTGTGTTTCCTCTTCCGTGAAATGTCTATTCATATCTGTTGCTTATTTTTCTATTGGTTTGCTGATCCTTTCTTTATTAAATTATAGATGTACTTTATGTATTCTGAATATTAATCTTTGATCAGTGACAAATATATTCAAATATAGTTTCCTATTTTGTAGCTTGTCAACTCACTTTTTTCTGGCATCTTTTGATGAACAATAATTCTCAACACTCTACAGTTGAATGTTTAGGAACGTTTGCATCTTGTTTAAGATGTCCTTCTCTATCCAGATGTAAGGAAAATGTTTTCCTATGGTTTCTCTTCTAATTATTCCAATTGGATGTACCGACTGCTCCCTGCTAGAACACTGAATGATGAAGCAGTGATATACCTTAGATGTCACTGTAGTGGCATTACATGTACTTATTTATTTATTCTGCAAACATTTTGAAGTGCCCTGGCATAAACTTAATATGCTACGCCAAGGAGTTTGAATTCTGTCCTGTAGAAAATGGGGAAGAAATAGCAGCTTTATGTTTATAAAGATAATGAACCAAAACGGGTGAGATAGTACAAGGAGAATCTATTTACAGAGCTCTTACACTAGCTAGAGAAAGAGGACAAGGGCATAGACTAGGCAGTCTCAGGGAAAATGAAGATGAGACTGGCTTGGTGACAGTGACATGATTTGAGACCAATTTAACGTAGGGCTGAGAGAGAGGAAGGAAAATCAAGTTTGATATTGACATTTCTGCCTGCCCCGAAGACTGAAGGGATCCATGATGTGCGAATGTGAGTAGGCAATGTAAGTTCCAAAACCAAGTTGGAATTGGTGACAAATTTTGGGGGTAGCCAACGTAGAGTTGACGTTAAACAGGCACAGGCATTAAGAGGCTGCTCCTCAGGACCCACACTTCTTGCTTCATTTTCCCCTTTGCCCTTAACCTCCTGACACACAGCCTGCAGAAGTGGTGGATGTATGATTGGCAGCTACGGTGATTTGGCACAGGGGAAGATGCTTGGTTTAGTTTTCTTCTGTAAAAAATCTGTAAGTGCCGCTAAAATTACAATATCTATTGTTGGATTTAAAACTTACCCAAGGGCTTCCCTGGTGGCGCAGTGGTTGAGAGTCCGCCTGCCGATGCAGGGGACGCGGGTTCGTGCCCCGGTCCGGGAGGATCCCACGTGCTGCGGAGCGGCTGGGCCCGTGGGCCATGACCGCTGAGCCTGCGCGTCCGGAGGCTGTGCTCCGCAGCGGGAGGGGCCACAACAGTGGGAGGCCCGTGTACCGCAAAAAGAAAAAAAAAAAAAAAAAAAAAAAAAAAAACTTACCCAAAAAATCTGGGATTATTTCATCTGGAGAATGAAGTATTTGCGAGGTCTCTTCTGTCCTTTCCACCAGGTTGTCTCCTTGAAGCCTAAATGATTAACAGTGGTCATTGAAACTCTAATAAGGTTGAATTGTGAAATGTGAACTACATACTACTGAGAACATGCCTATGAACTTCTAAACTCTAAAATCAGACATGCTTCTTCCAAGTAGAAATACAGTCTTACCGAAACCTTTGTAATACAGTGTTTTTGCTTTTCTAACCTTTAAGGAAAAGTCCTTCTTCTTTTCTCCTGTATACATGGGAAGATTAGTCTAGATAGAATCTACTTTTCTTCTTAGCCTCACTGAGGAAGGTTTATAGACAGATGTTTTCACGGAAACTACAATGGGGAAGTGATTGGAAGAAAAGCAAGCATCCAACACAGTGTGCTTGCCTGACTTCTGGGTTAGGGGCATGACAGGGTTCCCATGGCTGCACAGAGGTTTATCAAATACAATTCTCCAAATCAACCAAACCTGCGCTTAAAGGCCTGCAGGTCAAGATTCGTCTCAACAGGGGGGTGTGAAGATTCTCGATACGTGTGGCTGCCCAGGGTTCTCATAGACACTGGGTCTTCTTCAGGAGAGGCAGATTACATGGGAACTTTTAGGACAATAGATTTCTGAGCTTCTATATCCTTACCTCTAGAGAGAGACTAGTCTGGGTTTACATTATACTGTGAAACCACTGTATCAAAGGAGGTAGAGCTCATCAATAAATGTTGACCTAAGAGCAGCAGAATAAGCTCTGCTAATGTTGGAGGACTGTATATCAAATAATCCAGAGACTGGAAATTTCTACCAGTGCCCTTACTTTTTTCTTGCATTTAACTCCCATGAGGTGAGTGCTCTCATGGGAGTATTAATAAAAACATGACATATGCCATTGATATTTTCAAAAATACAAACTCAAATACAATTCATAACTGTACCAGGCTCAACAGTCAAAATTTTCAACTATTTTATATCGCTACAGCGGAATCCAATAACATATACGTGTGACTCTCTCTTTACCTTCTGTATAATTATAAATATTGTACATTATATTTTTATTCCTACAATATTAAATATTGTCCATTTCTGTATATATTATACATTTATACTTACATATTACCTTCTATACACAAACCATATTTACTGTATTATACAAGCTAATTAAATAATTCTCAAGAGTAGCTTGCTGATAGTCATATAAAACTCTTGGGTCAAAAATCTTACACTTTTAGTTAAGTTTTAAATTTTTACTCCAAAAAAACAGCATCACTTTTAAGAGACTGATTTAGCTACATACTTCCCAAATCTGCCCAACTATTTCTTTTTATTTTGTTTACTTCTAATAATTGGGAAATATTCTTTTTTCATCAAAATTATCAAAGAAAGAAAGTATGTAGGTACACAAGATAGTGAAACATGTAAGTAAAAATTATCATTAAAAATTAACAATGAGCTCCAACACATTTGGGTATTTAACATTAGGTTAAAAACCTAAACAGAAAATAAATCTCCAACAAAGGCAGAATGAAACGAGAAATCAAAAGTAAGCTGTAATTTTTTTTTTTGCTCATAGCAAGCTTCAATAAAAAGAAATACTTACTTGGTATTTATCAATATGCTCAATAATAACCCAAATGTTGTGGAGATGTGACGAAATTGCTACTGCCCTTGATTTCAGAGTTCTCAATTTTGCTGAGTTGAAAAGACAAATGGCCATGAAAACAACCAACAAATTGGGTGGCCCTGAAGCTGGCTCATCTTTGTCCGAACAGTGCCCTCCAGATACCTTAAGAGTTGAATTCACCATGACTTGGCACCAACTCCATTGAGGAATGCTTCTCAGCCCTGCTATCCTTGAGCACTCTGCCAATGTTTCCCAAGCTGTAATCCACATAGCGCTACTTCTGTAAGAGGTTAATAGGTACTATGTAAACAAGAGTTGTGTGGGCAAGTCTGGGAAATACGGTCTTAATAAAAGCTAAATCTTTTTTTTTTTACACCTCAAGAGTTATACTCATACTCTCAAACATTTTCACTTTGCTTTCTAAAACTCCCCTTCCATATTAAACACTCTTCTATATTCTCAGCCGCTAAACAAAATGTTTTTTGCTC
This sequence comes from Phocoena sinus, assembly GCF_008692025.1. Taxonomy (NCBI): domain Eukaryota; kingdom Metazoa; phylum Chordata; class Mammalia; order Artiodactyla; family Phocoenidae; genus Phocoena; species Phocoena sinus. The sequence continues at coordinate 14,010,826 of NC_045779.1, read as the reverse complement.
TTCCTTGTCATAACTGAAGCCCGTTTCTCATCTAAGACTATGACATCCCTTTTTCCTCTAAGAATATTATAGTACCTCCTCTTCAAAGGAGGCTGTCTAAGCCCTCAACCTCAGCTAACACAGGATTATAAATATTAACCTGTTCTCTTTCTGCCCGTGAAGACTTTGATCAGGTTCAATATTTTCTTCTTCAACTCAAGTGTCACTATTATCGTGAATGATCTTTGTGTTCATGTGTATCTACCTGCTAATTTCAAAGTCCCTCCATCTCAAACCTGGAGAGCTTCCCTTCCATTTCACCTTCCCTAACTCAAGGACAGATAACTCAATTGCTCTGTCAGAAATCTTTAAATCCAACATCCTGCTCTCTGACAACAAACTCGCCTCCTGTAGGCTCTTTCACAAACTCACTTTCTCTTTAATCAAACATAGATCTTCATTTTCCCTTGGTTTTCTCCCGGTTTCACACCTCTCCTGATTCCCTTCCTGCCCTCCTCAGCTGGGACTTACTGTCCCCTCAATTCCCATGCACCCATGTCCTTTAAGTCATTCCTGCCAACCAGAACCTAACCCTGTGTTAACTCATCATTTTCATTCACATGTGCTGCTGAAAACTACTGGTGAAAATCAGGACACTCTAGGACTGATGAGTATAAATCAATAGTCTCCAACTTTAAACTTTGGCTTCTCGGTTGTTTTTCTTTCTTCCATTCCTTTCAAAGTCTTTTCAAAAATATCACCTCTCTTCTGTGTCATCCAGAAAAATTATCTAATCAGGAATAAGGACCTCCCACTCCCCCTCACACAGCACCAACAGAATTACCTTCACCCTGACCTGTGTATTCACCACCTTTCCAATTCACAGAGGATGAGAGACCCTCTCCCCTGACTAAGGCTTAGACCATCCATCAGGCTGGTGATTTGGGTCCCATCATCTCATCTGCCTCTTGGACCTAATTTCTTTTACTCACCACCACTCATTCTGTTTATCTCTACTGCTCATTTCCCACAGCATAGAAACAAGTTCACTTCTGCTGCAGCCTTAAAAAAACAAAACAGAACAAATGTCTCCCATAATTATCTAAAACATCTACCTGTTGCTTTTTCTAGCCCATTCTTCTTTGAGTCAAACTCCCTAAACATTCTAAAAATCCCTGAATGTCTTTTTAAAAAACTGAAGTATAACATAAAATATCCTATTAGTTTCAGGTGTGCAGCACAGTGATTTGATACATGTATACGTTCTGAAATGGTCACCAGAAGTTTAGTTACCGTCTGTCACCATGCAAAGCTATTACAATATTATTGACCATATTCCTTATTCTGCACACTACACCCCCACGACTTACTTATTTTATAACTGAAAGTTGGTGCCTCTTAATCTCTTTCACCTATTTCGGCTGCCCCTCACCCCCCTCCCCTCTAGCAACCACCAGTTTGATCTCTGTATCTATGAGTCTGTTTCTGTTTTGTTTTATTTGTTCCTTTGCTTTGTGTTTTAGGTTCCACATATGGACACTTGGGTTGTTTCCATATCTTGGCTATTGTAAATAATGCTGCAATGAACATATGGTTGCATATAGTCTTTTGAGTTAGTCTTTTTGTTTTTGTTTTGTTTTCAGACAAATACTCAGAAGTGGAATTGCTGGATCATATGGTAGCTCTATTTTTAATTTTTTGAGGAACCCCCGTACTGTTTTCCATGGTAGCTACACCAACTTAATTCCTACCAACAGTGCATGAGGATTCCCTTTTCTTCACATCCTTGCAAACCCTTGTTATTTTTTGTCTTTCTGATAATAGCCATTCTGACAGGTGTGAAGTAAAGTCTCATTGTGGTTTTGATTTGCATTTCCCTGACAATTAGTGATGTTCAGCATCTTTTCATGTGCCTGTTGGCCATCTACATGCCTTCTTCGAAGAAAAAAAAGTCTATTCAGGTCCTCTCCCCACTTTTTAAATCCGGTTGTTTGTTTTTTTGATTTTGAGTTGTACAAGCTCTTTATATGTTTGATACTAACTCTCCACCAATGCCTTTACTTCCACAGTTTTAATTCACCCCTCAACTTATTTTATTTATTTTATTTTTTACATCTTTATTTGAGTATAATTGCTTTACAATGCTGTGTTAGTTTCTGCTTTATAATAAAGTGAATCAGCTATACATATACATATATCCCCATACCTCCTCCCTCTTGCATCCCCTCCCACCCTCCCTATCCCACCCCTCTAGTCGGTCACAAAGCACTGAGCTGATCTCCCTGTGCTATGCGGCTGCTTCGCACTAGCTATCTATTTTACATTTGGTAGTGTATACATGTCCATGCCACTCTCTCACTTTGTCACAGCTTACCCTTCCTCCTCCCCGTGTCCTCAAGACCATTCTCTACGTCTGCGTTTTTATTCCTGTCCTGCCCCTAGGTTCTTCAGAACCTTTTTTTTTCCCCCTAGATTCCATATATATGTGTTAGCATATGGTATTTGTTTTTCTCTTTCTGACTTACTTCACTCTGTATGACAGTCTCTAGGTCCATCCACCTCCCTACAAATAACTCAATTTTGTTTCTTTTTATGGCTGAGTAATATCCCATAGTATATATGTGCCACATCTTCTTTAACCATTCATCTGTCGATGGACACTTAAGTTGCTTCCATGTCCTGGCTATTGTAAATAGAGCTGCAATGAACATTGTGGTACATGACTCTTTTTGAATTATGGTTTTCTCAGGGTATATGTCCAGTAGTGGGATTGCTGGGTCATATGGTAGTTCTATTTTTAGTTTTTTAAGGAACCTCCATACTGTTCTCCATAGTGGCCGTATCAATTTACATTCCCACCAACAGTGCAGGAGGGCTCCCTTTTCTCCACACCCTCTCCAGCATTTATTGTTTCTAGATTTTTTTGATGATGGCCATTCTGACTGGTGTGAGGTGATACCTCATTGTAGTTTTGATTTGCATTTCTCTAATGATTAGTGATATTGAGCATCCTTTCATGTGTTTGTTGGCAATCTGTTTATCTTCTTTGGAAAAATGTTTATTTAGGTCTTCTGCCCATTTATGGATTGGGTTGTTTGTGTTTTGGGTATTGAGCTGCATGAGCTGCTTGTAAATTTTGGAAATTAATCCTTTGTCAGTTGCTTCATTTGCAAATATTTTCTCCCATTCTGAGGGCTGTCTTTTGGTCTTGTTTATGGTTTCCTTTGCTGTGCAAAAGCTTTGAAGTTTCATTAGGTCCCACTTGTTTATTTTTGGTTTTCTTTCCATTACTCTAGGAGATGGGTCAAAAAGGATCTTGCTGTGATTTATGTCATGGAGTGTTCTGCTTATGTTTTCCTCTAAGAGTTTTATAGTGTCTGGCCTTACATTTAGGTCTTTAATCTATTTTGAGTTTATTTTTGTATATGGTGTTAGGGAGTGTTCTAATTTCATTCCCTCAACTTATTTTAATTTGCTTTGTGCTCCTACCATTCTGAGATGACTGGTTATACTAAGACTACCTGACCTTCTAATTGCCACATATGGTTGAAAACTTTCTGATATTGTTTTTATTTTACTTTCAGCTGTACTTTGTATGAACACTCATTTCCCACTCTGCACCATCTCCCTGAATCAGCTCATCCACTCTTATGGTTTTAACTACACTTACAGTGAGTTTTTTCAAATCTTGAGTTCTCATCTCAAGATTGGTGTACCCAGATTCTTGCAGGACATTTTAATTGGATTAACTATAAGCATCTCAAAGGGAACTTCTCCTAAGCAAACTCATCTTCATCGTACCCTGCCTCATATTACACATAGCTAATCAATCCCAGCCTCGTTAATTATACTTCCTAAAGAGATTTCCTGAATCTATCACTTCTTCTTTATACTACTACTATAATTGTGCTGTTCATCTTTACTTGCTTAGATTATTAGTTTCCTTGATGATATTCATACAGAGAAACTTGCCCTTCAAAAATCCATTTTTTCCATATGGCTACCAGAAAGTTCAAAATAAATCCTCATGCTTTATTGTTCTCATGCTTTAAAGATTTTAGTGCAAGAGATTTTAACATGAGTATGCTTAGACACGCCCACAGACAGTTTTCAGGGAACTCACTGTAATTCACAATAAATGGAATAAAAAATTTTGGTGGATTTTGCTCTCTTTTGGACAGGGAGACAGTAACTTCAATCAGATTCTCAAAACAATCCTTGACTCAAAGGAGTTTAACAGCTGCCATTTTTACTGGCTTCTCATCACCTGCAAAATGAGTTATGGTTTCCTCACCAAGTCATTCAAGTCTCTCTGTTGCACAACCCCTACCTGTGTCTGCAACTTCACCTTCTTGGATATTTCACCATGGAATTTATACTCCATAAACTCCAAACTGCTTTTACTTCTGTGCAGATATTTTATTAAGTCTCTGTGCCATTATATAATTATCTCTGGCAGAATTTACGTTCCCCTCTTTTACTATTCAGCTTAATCCTAGGTTTTAATTACAGATTCTCCTTTTTTCAGAAGCTTTTCTTCCAGAAGTCTTAGCACCTATGCAAATCTTTACCATATTTAATTGCTTGTTTTCATGTCTATCAACACATATCAAGTGTCTTAAAGATAAGAATTTTATTTTTCATATTTTTATGTCCCTAAAGCCTAGCTTAGGTTGAGCTTGGTACACTGTAAGCTCTAAAAGAGATTTCTTAAGGTATTTTTTAGTGAGTAGCTCACCTTGGAGATAAGGAAAGGAAAAGCAGACCCAGCCTATGTATAAGGAATTTTTTACAGAATACTTTAGTGTATTTACAATTACATTCTCTTGAAAGGGGGTGAAAATTATCCTGCATATATCTAGGCTTATAAATGAGATGCTAAAGGTTGCACCTGCACAAAGCTGGTTGCCACAGCTAGAAACATGTACCAAAATAGTTGCTAATTAAAGTTGGGGTATTTGAAGTGAGGTGCAAGCAGAGGTGACAAAGATGGCAAATGAGTTTGGGTTTCAAATAAACGAATCAGATTTCATTTAATACTGACCAGTGCGACCTGGCTAGAGGAAATGCTGTTATAAATGTTAGTAAATTATATCTCCAAGTTTGTGAGTCAACAGTCACCTTCCATTGACTCAGTCTCAATAGTGAATAATCCAATGAAAGATAGCATCCTCAGAGACTATTGTAGTGCCTATCACAGCCTATCATAGTACCAGGCACATGTATGTGCTCAATAGACATTTGTTAAGTAAATGCTGCTGAAAAGTCCCTACGTCTTACAAAATAGCCTTCAGGAAGATGGACCAGTAAAGAGAAAAGAGGATGAAGCTCATTCAGGAGTTTTGTGGCCATAGCAGTGGTTCAAATTTTGCTTGCTTGGTAATGTTTTGAGATCCAGCTGGTTCCAATGTCTCGCTCTGTAAGAAGACGCAAGGAAACCAAAACCAGAGCTAAGTAGCAGCCCAGTCCTATTCCAAAATGGTCAGTAAAACACGTCACCACCAGCCGTACGTATTTTGAGGAGGGAGTTTTGAATAGTGTAAGCGGTGGGAGGATAGAGAAAGTTATGAGCGCTACTTCTTTTCTATACTTTTTTAAAAAAAATCCAAGACATTCAGTAAGAAAACATTTTTTTAAAAAACCTCTGGTATTGTCAATTCAGTTGAACCACATGATGTGACGAGAGAAGACTCAAATAAGTGCATTCTTAACTTTTCGCATTGGCCTGGAAGACGTTCAGATTCACGAGCAGCCATCTTTCTGTTTTTATGTTATCCCACTATATATGACATATTTTAATCTTCCTTGAACACTTTCTGGAAGAAAATAGTATCTAACTAAAGAGTAGACACTCATCAAATGTTTTTTTTGAAACAAATTGAATACATTATGGCACGCATGAAATTAAATGCCAAGCTAACATTTCTAACATATCTAGTTCAGAGGAAATGATGAATAGAATCTGGACTAATTCAACAAACGTTAATGGAGTACGTGGTACTTGCACTGAGCTTTGAAAATGCTAAAGTTTGATTAGATGAAGAAAAAGAGGAAGGGTGTTCCAAGGAAAGAGCAGTGAAATAATAGACTACATTTACTTTGGAAAAAGAAGTCATTCGGGGAAAAAGGTAAAAAAGAAAAGAAGAAAGAGAGAGAGAGAGAGAGAGAGAGAGAGAGAGAGAGAAAAGGAACACCAAGTATAACAAAAATCTGACTAAGAGCTTCAGTGAAAGTAGTATATTGAAAGCCACAAACACATCTAGATTATAAGATGTATTCAGAAGGGAGCTTGCAAACTAAACAAGAATTCGACTTAATGTAGCAGGAAACTTTGAAAGTTTTAAATTATTGTCTAATACAATAAAAGCTGCACCAAGAAAATAATATTCATTGAGGTATTTTGTAAGGCCATTTGGGAAGCTCTCGCAATAAACCAGAAATGGAAGATCAAAAGCATGGAGTGACCAGGTCTAGGCAAGTGTCTACAATGGCCCAAGCGTTGTTCCAGTTTGGGGGGTTGCAGTTGGGGGCTGTGGACACGATGAACCAAATTCCCATCCTCAATGGAGCTTGCATCCTACCGACCAAAGATGATGAGCAAACGAACAACTAAAATACGTAGAATCGGTGTTAATAAGAAAGCTGGTTAAAAATCAAGGATGGAGGGCTTCCCTGGTGGCGCAGTGGTTGAGAGTCCGCCTGCCAATGCAGGGGACACAGGTTCGTGCCCCGGTCCTGGAGGATCCCACATGCCGCGGAGCGGCTAGGCCCGTGAGCCATGGCCGCTGGGCCTGTGCGTCCGGAGCCTGTGCTCCGCAACAGGAGAGGCCACAACAGTAAGAGGCCTGTGTACCGCAAAAAAAAAAAAAAAAAATCAAGGATGGAAAGTAGAGCCAGGAAGGAAGAGCCTATATAGGAAGACTCCGGAGAAAGGGTAGTATGCAATTTTACATAGTGTGTCCAGGGAAAGCTTCATCAGTGGGCAATATTTGAGCCAAAGCTTGAAGCAATGAGGGAACTAAGCAAATAGATGCCTGAGAAAGAGCACCACAAGGAGAGGGAAGAGCAAATTGAAGCCAATGACTGGCGTGGAGTGAACGAGGGGTACACAGCAGGATATGCTGTCCGAGAGGAAGCTGAGGCTAGACCAGGCAGGACATTCTACAGTGTTGGGGAGGAAGAAATTTCCCTCCACCCTTCCAGGTTCTTTTGGCTGGTCTAAGAATTAAGCTGACAGGAGACTTCTGTTTCTTAAAAATAACCTGCCCAGCTTAATCCTCACACCAAAGAGATCTTCTGGGGTGGCAAATTTTGCTCCCTTACAACGTCATCTAGAAATTCGATGCTAGAATATGTAGTCTTCTTCCCCAGGAAAATGGGAAGCCTGTTGGTGGTGGTGGGGTTTGAAGCAGAGAAGGGACATGATCAGACTTTGCTTTAAGAAGGATCACTCTGCCTGCTGTGTGGAGAACTGACTGTGGGCAGCAAGCGTGGCTGCAGGGAGATTCCTTAGGAGGTTATCCCGCCAACTTTGTTGAGCGGTGAGTATGGCTTGCCCAAGGGCGGCAGTGGTGGAGGTGGTAAGAAGCGGACTGATACCGGGTAAATTCTGCAGCTGGAGCCCACAGTCCATCTGATATGTGAGACTTGGAGGTTGTGAGAGAAAAAGAGGAATAAACAATGTCACCATTTTTCTGTCCTAGGCAACTGAAATGATCACGCTGCCATTTGCCAAGGTAAGGAAAACTGAGGGAAAAGCAACTTTGGTGGGGATAAGTGGACTTTAGCTGGGGACATGGTATGTTTCAAGTGCATTTTAGACGTGCTGGTGGAGAGGTGCAGAGAGGCATTTGGAGATCTGTGGGGAGATGCTGAACAGAATGAGCTGTGCACTAGGCTTGGCCTCTCTGGGCTCTAAAATCTCTACAGAGAACTTCAGAATATGATATACTACTACTTAATTGAGCTATTTTGAAGGATGGGTAATTCTGTTTCCCTAGAAAGTAAATAGTATATCGTGATAAGTGCCGATTAGACCAGGGGAACCACAATAAACAGTTTAGGTTTTAAGAAATATTGAACCGTTTTTTTCAAAGGGTTAGAAAATTAACTTATCCTTCCCCTCTAAAGTCTTTTAATTCACAAATTTTCTTTCATAACATCAGAGAGTTATTTCTAAGTCTCTTTCTAAATGTTAATTTTCCATTTTAGGATTCCAGTACATTTCTCTTCTCCAGAATTATTTTTTGATGGAAATTCTAGCAACTTATTCTCACTTACTCATTTTTTAAAATAAATTTTTAAATTTTATTTTACTATTTATTTTTGGCCACATTGGGTCTTCATTGCTGTGCACAGCCTTTCTCTAGTTGTGGCGAGTGGGGGCTACTCTTCATTGCAGTGCACAGGCTTCTCATTGCGGTGACTTCTCTTGTAGTGGAGCACGGGCTCTAGGCGCATGGGCTTCAGTAGTTGTGGTGCGTGGGCTCAGTAGTTGTGGCTCATGGGCTCTAGAGCACAGGCTCAGTAGTTGTGGCACATGGGCTCAGTAGTTGTGGCACGCAGGCTCAGTAGTTGTGGCTCGTGGGCTCAGTGGTTGTGGCACGCAGGCTCAGTAGTTGTGGCTCGTGGGCTCTAGAGCACACGCAGGCTCAGTAGTTGTGGCGTCTGGGGTTAGTTGCCCTGTGGCATATGGGATCTTCCCGGACCAGGGCTCGAACCTGTGTTCCCTGCATTGGCAGGTAGATTCTTAACCACTGCACCACCAGGGAAGCCCACTTACTCCATTTTGAAGTCTTAGAAAAGCCATATTGTCATCAGCATCAAACATTTATCGCGGATCTTCAGAGGCAAAGCCCTCCATTGAGCAACAAGCCTGCAATGTCGCGCAAGACCTGCGTGTATTTTCATGATCTCTCTAATTACTCGACAAGCTTCCTGAAGTCAGAGAGCAAGTCTGATAGCCACCACACCATCAGGGCTTAGCAGAGTAATTTACACTTGTGCTCCCTCACCAGAATAACTACCTAATTTAAATGGCATCTATCTGAAGTTGCTAAACACCTGTAAGAGTTCCTTCTCTACTCTAGAAAAATGGCGCTGCTGTCTTGTGGAACTTAGCCGCCCTCCACCCACGTCCCAACCAAGTCCCAGTTCTTCAGGGAATGACCTGGATGTTCTTCCTCCCACTCTGCTTTCCAAGCTCACTGACTCCACCTCGGGGGTCTCCTTTACCCATGGCCATTCCAGTTGACCCTTTGGTGGGTGGTCTGGCCCTTTGATACCATCTCTCAGCCCCTCAGCCGTGCTGTCTGTGCCCCAGACGCAGCTCTACTTCCCACCCCGGAACCTCTGACAAATACTTCGGCCCCGGTGAATCCCCCGCCAAGAGAAAATTTCCAAGAGTACCTACACTTCCCTCCTTATTTTAGGATATTCACTTAAAAAATCTTCCTTCCAGCATTCATCTGTAGGCACTCTGCTGTTCCTTTTCTCTTGCTATGCCATGTGAGGTAACAATGCATCACGATGAAGCACCTTTCTCCTGACGCTGGAATGGAATAGAATAACATTCTCTTTCACCAGAGGGCTTTCTTTATATTCTGCTTTTTAAATTCTCTCCCTTGTTCACAAGAATCTTTGAACATAAAGCTCTAAAGTATAATGATGGATGGTGACATAGAGATAAAAACCATGCTCTTTCCTCTTAAATTTTCCTTTTAATTTCCTCCCTCCTGAAAGTAAGCTATGGGCCTACAAAATATCGGTAACTCTCTAATCAAATTTGTAGTTCTCTCAACATACCTGATTGCAGACGTGTAGCTGCCATTAGGTGGCCTCTTATCTGGGCTGCTAATTACTCTCCTGGCAGAAGTTTAAGAATTCTAAAACCAAATCTAAGGAAAGCACACATGGAGAATAGATGTGCTTTGTTTTCGGTCTCTTCTGCTTTACCTCAATTCAAACGTAAAAATGTCAACACAAAGTTAGGAAGAGAAGATCCCGCACGGAGCAGGGCTGATTCTTACCATGCCTTGGGACTACTAAACTAGATTTTCCAGGCAGATGTGACCAATCTGTGGGCCACTGACACACACCTTGGTCAGATTATTACTCGCACAAAGGATGACCCTGGGGACATTCCAACCTTCCTGAAATCCAAGGCAGTCATGAAAAAGGATTACATTCAAATTGCCAGACAGCTCCGGAGCTAAGACAACTCCTAGAGAAAGCAGCCAAACACGGAATGCTGAGCTAGAGGCAGCTCTGGGCATTGGAATCCTCAAGCTTCCTTCAACACGACCATTCATGCACATTTTAAACTGGATTTCACATCTATAAAATGATCTGGTGAATTGTGGGTATGCTCTCAGCCTGCCATCAATCATCCCTAGAGAGGACCCTTTTTAAAATCTATCTACATAGAAATAGGCAGTTAAGGTCCTTATTTGACAGTGTAGAGCAATGGTCTCAACTTTTAGGGTGCACTGGAATCACCTAGAGGACTTCTTAAAACACAGCTTGCTGGGCTCCACCCACAGAGCTCCTGGGTCAGGTCTGGAGGGTGGCCCAGGAATTGTCTTTCTACCAAGTTCTCAGGTGATGCCCACACTGCAGGCTGGGGGACAGCCCTCCATATTGCCTCCTCTTTATAGCTCTGGAAGGGATGGAGTTCCCCAGCCATCCTCACTGTGTAGTCATAGTATACCATGCCTGGGATGCCAAAAATAGAGAAGACTCTACCAGAGGATGTTGGTATTTCTCTTCCTCCAACTAGCTGGGTGTTGACTTTAGCTGAACACTAAAGTTTATTCCCAGGTATGTACGATTCCATCTTACTGAAGTTAGAAATCTCAGAGTCAGGATGCTGCATACGTAGCCTAAATCAGAGCATCGCTGAGCCAGTCTGCCTGGTCAGCAGGCATCTAGCATAGCAGCAGCTGTGAGAAGTCTTCTTAAAGCCCTGATTTCTAACAGGTTGAAAAATGGGATTGTGTGGGGAGCCAAAGCACCCTTTTGAAAAATGGCCCAAACTTTTGTTCCTTCCTTAGCCATTCCTTCCTTTAATCAGAGACCCTTTACTCATGGTACTGAAACTGAAAGCTGCCTCACTTGTGTACCTGATGGAAGACCACCCCCTCTTTCGTATATGCCCTGGAAACATCTGTTAGATTGCTGAGTTCTTATGTATAAAGTCAATCCCCCTCCCTCTCTGAGGCAGTTGAAGGCAAACTCAACACTGTCAGATTTTTCCATGCTACAGCCCTGGAAGTGACAATATGTCGTGCTGCCTTAGTCAGATGGTTTATGTTCCTTTCTTTGCGATTTCCATTTCATAACATTTGAAGTAATTGAAAGTACGTTGTGATGACTAGCAGAATTATGAGGCATACTGATTCCCCAAATTACGAGTAATATTACTTTGTACCAGAGAGAGGTAAGATTTTAGCAGGGTTCTATCTGTCTACAGATGGCAATTGAGAGAATGTTGCCAGTGATATGCATTATCACGAACTCTGAGAAATTGTTACTTGATATGGAACTAGCACGAGGGAATGAACCATGGGCAGCCTCACAGCAATCCTCCTTGAGAAAGTTGTACATTGTTCTGAGGAGTAAATAAAGGAGTCCCAGAAAACCCCACCAAGTTCCATCTAATTAGGAGGGACGGGAGGTACAGCACAGGGAAAATCTGACACGATTCCCTTAGAAATCCGAAACCACTGTGTTCTGAGGTTGCAGCCTCAGCAAGGTGAACCAGCTTGCTTCCACATCAAAGAGAAAGGCTCCGGAAGTGGGGATTTTATGACCCTACTTCTCCATAAGAGTAACACTCTCTATATTCCAATAGAACGCAGTAGAACGTAAGACGTGTAAGCATACCGACATAATTTGGTCTCCTCTGCTCCATGCTTCACTTATGCACCCATAACAGGCGACAAACAGTTCCTAATTGAATGAATCTTACATTAGCACTACCCGTAAGCTTGATATACTTCTAGGTTTTAAGTTTGTTCTAGGGCAGGAACTTGGTTCGTTTAAGTTTGTTTTTAACGTAACCTTGTGTAATAAATACAAATTTGGATAATAAATGGTTTTTGAATGACTCAACGTTAAAGTGCCTTTTTTATTAGGATTTGGACGGCATATGCTGAAATTTGCTGTAAGCAATTTGATGCTCTGGAAAACAAGATTGGTTTAGAAAATGTCATGTGTGGAGTCCTTGAAGAGATTATAATAGACAAGATAAAGTCCTTCTTTTATTCTTTTAACAATGCTCTGAAAATTCTTAAGAAGGACAACACTGAATACAAATGTCTGCACAACTGGAAAAGCCAATAAGGCATAAAGACGTTAGGATGGTTCATCTTTTGGCTTAACAGTCTGGAAGAAATACATTTAGTGACTTACCAGGGAATATAAACACTACTTTGTTAAAGTTTAACTCCCTTAGTCTAGAATTTATTTTTTCTGATGTGTACCTCAATCGATCTCTTAAAATGATCATAGAATTTGTTTATAGTGAAACTTCTTTCTCTCTGCCTTATGCTTAGGGAAACGAAAAACAGTTTGCATTGGTAACCAGAGTTAGCTTGTAAATAAGACTTTCCAAGGGGTCTTAACTAGTTCTTAATCTAATTTATTGTTGTATAATTATCATATTTCAAGTCATAAGGTATTCTTTCCAAGATTTCATTTATTTTTCTGGCTTTTATATGGCATGATTTAGATGTTATAGAATTTCTGGTTTTAAGCGAGAAAATAGATTATTATATTTAAAATTCTGAAAAATTATTAATTTTAAAACTTAAATGCTCTTTCCTGAAAACACAGATTTATTGAAACATAATGCATGATGGCACTGATGCAAAGTTATTTGCTTTTCTTTTTAGGTATTTCATACTCCGTTTTGAGCACTAACATTTATAATTGAAAATAAATACATATTCTGTGAATTTTGATTCTTATTCTGAAATGTTATTAAAAAATTCGAAATTTAATGACACTTAGTATTCTTTCTTTTATAGCAGTACTATATCCAGTCTGGTTTGATTCTAAAATATTTAGTTTATATTAGTGAGGCTAATAACTGTTCAGTGATTATGAAGACAGTTAACAGAAGACATACATAGAAATAAAATAAATATAATTATATGTTTGATTTGGCTTATGCAGGCCATTTAGGAACTGTGATCCAATTATAAGGGTAATTACCATAACGTGTAATTGAAAGTAATTGCGATTTTAATTTTACTACAAAGGGTACCTGGGAGGTCCAGCATGTCAAGCAAGTGAATAATAAGCTTCCAGATATGGATAAAAAAGTGAAATACAATTTTTCACTATTTGCTCCTATTTCTCACATAAGATACCTCATCTTAATTCCAGTAGGGAAATGAAAATAGAAATGAAAAAAATAGGAAGAGACATTTAAATTAATCTTCATATATTATGACAACAAAATAAAGTCCAATAGTGCTCCTGCTATTACATTATTAGAAAGGGTATTTAAGCAAGAATGAATACTAGAATATTTTCAAAATTATTTTCACATAATGACTGATATTCTATTTTTTTTAGATTTTTTGATATGGACCATTTTTAAAGTCTTTTATTGAATTTGTTACAGTATTGCTTCTGTTTTATGTTTTGGTTCTTTGGCCCCAAGACATGTGGGATCTTAGCTCCCCAATCAGGGATCAAACCCAGAGCCCCTGCATTGGAAGGCAAAGGCTTAACCACTGGACTGTCAGGGAAATCCCTGAGGGAGATTATTAATTTGAACAAAAATACAGCAGCATGTACATTGTAACATTCTTCCACTTCTTGTGGTGCCCCTTCCTGATTTGCATAGGAGCTGCAACATGTCCAGCACTTTTATGTGCCAGTCACTGGGGAATTAAACATCTCGCCCAAGGAGGCTCAGCGAAACTGGGATACTGTTAGATGCTGAAATTTAAGGATTTAAACATCATGCTGTACTTGTTTTCATGTGCTCAGCTGGTGAGATGGAAACATCATCTTACTGGATCAACTATCAAATCATAGCAATTCAGTCTGAAAATAAGAGCTCCATCCTCATGATTTAATCACTTCCTAGAGGCCTCCCCACCTCCTAATACCATCACCCTGGGGTTTAGGATCCAACACATGAATTTGGGGGAGACACAAACATTCCGTCATAGCAACTAAATATTTTTTGACAAGTTAATGTTTATGCAAAGAAACCTAAATGGAATTTGAACTTTAAGTAAAACCACTAAGAATTAGAAACAAGGCTTTCCTCCCCTCATATGAAGCACAGTAATAACCAGAATCAACATACCTATAAAATTCATAATGCTTGTGTGTGTTTTCATTTCAAATAACAACAATATAATTTTATCTTAAAGCACAGCTGGAAAAAGGATATTTAAATAATCAAATTCTCACTCTGAAGTTATTCATTACTACATTGGTTCAAAATTTCTAGTGTAATATCTAAATTACAAAGTTCATAACCTATAAAAATAGGGTAATTTTTTCATCCCAATAATATAGGCAAAAATTTATCTGCTTTCGTTATTTGAACTTTTGTTGCCTAACAGTTGTTTTTAAAAAGGTCTTTTAAATACCATGCCTGACGCCCCCCCAACAGCCTTTTATCCTAAAATGGATTAGACAGTGCAATAAATTTGAAAAATGTGCCTAATTCCAAAATAGAAGCAACAATTTGCTTTAAAACCAGGAAGCAGCATCATATAGAAGCAAGAATTGGGGTTTTCAAGTCAGATTGAGCAAGGTTCAAATTCTACCTGTGCCACTTACTAGTCTTTTGCCCTTAAGCAGTTTACTTAGTCTCCTTGAACTTCATTTCTCACTTGCAAAATGAATCTTAAATGCATCCACTTGCAAGAGTTGTCTGTATTAGAGATAATGTTTCTAAACACCTAATGTGAAGTTTGGTACACACCTGGTGCTCCTGAACAACGATAGCTTCAAAATGCCATGGAACAAGGGACGCTGTCAATGTACTTTTGAAAGTAATAGCCAAATCCATGCCTCAATGTACGTATGAATTTCAATACTACATATAAGGCCATCAAATTGATCAGTTTGGCTGAATTCTTTCACTGAGAATTTTAACTGAATTGATCATTGATTTTAACACTTTACAGACATGATTTTTGAGCCTTAGTTGTTCAATAAATGTCAATTCTGGCTCGGAATCACCGTTATCTCCCCCTCCCCAACTTTTCTCTGACCATTTCGCTTTGAGAATTTAACAGCCTATAGAATTGAATCTGAACTCTTTATGTGTCTGAACTCTCTGTGTTAACTGATAACTAGTGATAATGAAGAGGAGCTCTGGTTTTCAAAAAAAAAAAGGGATAAAGAGGAAAGTTTGTGATAATAGGAAGTTCACGCATTAAACATACATTATATTCATTTAAGGATTCTCTTACCACTTCCATTATCAAAGACCATTTTCTTCCAGAAAAGTGTCTACTATGTTGCTAATATAGTACCTTAGTTTTGAAGTATTATAATTAATTAATTATTATAATTATTATAATGATAAAACAAATGGAACAAATTTCTGATTTTTTGAGATTTACTAAAACAGGATAATTGAAATTTGCGTAACGACCATATTCTCATTTTATCTATTGTATATTAATAAAATATAATTAATATACTATATTAATAAATACATGATATAACAAAACTATTCTAAATTCTTATCATTTGTTTTACTCAATTCAACATAACGCCATTTTCCTTTCATCATACAAAATTTTTAATTTTTTTTTTTTTACAAATGGGCTATAATTTTTTTTCTAAAATTCTTCTAGAAAGCTAAATAACATTAGATGAGCATTTTAAAGAAATAAACTTGATTTACACATCTATTAGCATGATTCTTAACACTATTGGTTTTGAACATTAAAGGCTAAATATTATGTTAATTATTAAATCATTCTCAGAAATCACACATAATGTCAGAGACTAAAGTTAGACAATCAGTCAGAATCAGTTATATCTGTTCAAATCTAAAATCAGACAAGTTTAGAAAGAGGTAATAACAATTCATGACTTTGGGGGAAGGAGAATGGCTTGCTAAGTTATCTAAATGGCGTAACTGTCTCCTATCCAGAGTAATACGCTCATCTACAGAATTTATGAATACTTCTTACAACTCAAACTTTTTGCAATCCCAATATCTATGCAAACCGCCTCCTAAATCCTAATACTTTATTTCTGTTAAAGATTTTCTCTCTGTGATGTGTAGCTACTTTACACACAAAGTATTTAGGTCCTTTCCAATTCTCTGTCTCTTCTGGAATGATGATCTTGTATTTTATTTTTGCCATGAAGCAGACATAGCCTTGGCCAACGATGACACACATTGATTCTCAGAAGAAAGCCCCATCACACTCTGTATTTTTTATAAGTTCATTGAATGTTTTAAAATAAACAAGGTTCAGTTGATCACATGGGACTTCATTCAAATGGTGAAAGAAAAGGGAAGTGGAACAAATGAAATAAAGAAGATGAAAGAAACAGAAGGAGAAATAAGCAAACTTACCCTCCTTTGGATGTTACATATAATGCTTTCTGATTTTATAGGTTTTTTTAATTTTAAAAGTCAATTTGAAAACATTAGCCAGTCTCTAAAACACTTCTGAAGGTAAGCACAGTGCAGCCCTTGTCTGCCTTTACCATCTGGGGCTACAATGAATACAGATGCAGCCAGCTGGATGCTGGCTTGTACAACGGGGCTGCCCACTTCTAATTCTTATGTTTACATCCATAATTTGAATGTGAAAAATTTCCCCAAAGCTAGGTATCAAAAATAATAAATGTAACTTTTTTTTTTTTTCTGACCACATCACGCAGCTTGCAGGATCTTAGTTCCCCAACCAGTGGATGGAACCCTTGCCCCCTGAAGTGGAAGTGTATAGTCCTAACCACTGGACCACCAGGGAATTCCCATGTAACATCTTTTTTATTGTTATCTAACTACCACCTATTTTTTTTCTTATAATTGTTGGAAAGACTATGTATAATTAGATTCTGATTTTTCACTACAATAAATATTTAAAAGCTGTTGGGATATATATTGGGTTGGCCAAAAAGTTTGTTTGGGTTTCCAACCTAACACTTTCTTTCTCAAATTGAGACTTCTTTCCAGGATGATTAAATTTGCCATTTTGATTTCTACTCATGTTTTAAATTTGTACACAGCACAGTTCTTTGCTTGTTTATTTATTTCTCTTTCTTTCTGGTATCAAGAGGGGCAAAGCAAAATAGAGTTACAGCCCTTCATATCACCCTTTCTCTAAGCACTTGAGCAATAGGTAGTAGAGAAACAGATCAGTACTCCCTGCTAGGTCATGATGGGATCTTTGTTCCTTTTCATAAGAATCAATTTTAAAATCCTGACCATCTAATGGAGCCATACTCCATTTCTGAAACTTCAACAGTGAGCGGAACTGATACTCACACATTAATTCCAAGCCATAATTTTGTTTAAATCTTATGAATATCCTGTTAAGTAAAATCTGAGTTCCCCAAACAACATTCCATATGACTTATGCAGCAACATTTGAAAACCATCAACTAAGTGAGCCTGTAGTCCAGGATCTGAGACTCCAGAGTCTCTCACTATTGTCAAAATCAGCTATAAATCACCTTGTTTGTTTCCATTCAATACGATTGTACTGAAAAGCTTCCTTGGGTCCAAAATCAGCGTTAAATCTCAATAGCTATGTTTGGCAGTCAGTCTGCCATGCTGGCACTTGGCTACAATGAGTCTATAAGATGTGGGATTGCTAGGAGTGTCTTTCCAAGTACAGCTGCACAAAATATTTTTTTCCTTCTGAAAACTCAATGGAAATATAATGGTTTGCTTTTTAATTTGGAAAAAATAAACAAGATTTAAAAAAGAATTTCATGGAGCTATCATAAAATTTCTTGGGAATTCCCTGGTGGTCCAGTTGTTAGGACTCTGCTTCCACTGCAGGGGGCAACAGTTCTATCTCTGGTCAGGGAACTGAGATCCCATGTGTGGCATGGCCAAAAAAAAAAAAATTCTTTAGCTAGAAAATACTGTGAATATGTCTATGCACTGAATTTAATTTTTTTAATTTCCAAATTAATACTTTGGTGCAAATTGATTTAATTCAACAATTGCCTGTTGATGACAAACTGCTACATTATTTCCTTAAACAACCAAGGGGAAACTAAAATTAAAATTAACAAAGCACCTTGACAAATTCTAGTAATATCAGAGCTACACTCTCCACTTTAAACCCCACTCAGTACCTGCAGATGGGATCCTGAAGCATTGGGCAGAAGCCAGTATAAGGTGGAAATTCTGACCAGAATCAGCTCTCCCAAATTTCTCTGTAGCAAACAACTGAGAGAGGAAAATAAAATTTCACACTGTCCCTTCCTTTTCAAGTCTGACCCATTGGTTTTTGATACTTCCTCTCCTAGGGATAGCTATTGCCTTCTAATTTGTCTCATTCTGTGTCCTAAGAGTTTGGCTTGCGTTTCTGCCTGCCTGTAACACGTAGGTTCCTTCTTGGGTCTGTCTTTGGGAGTGACTGGATTTTGGGAAGGTAGTAACCTTTGCATCTCTTTGAGGATGCCTCTTAGTCCACGGAGTTATTTAATACTGTCAGAAATATTTACTATTTGTCTAGGCTGAAACCTGACAAGATATTTGAAAGGATTTAATAACTCTATAATCAGAAATTTCGCCAAATTAGAAGCTAACATTCAGAGCCTGATAGAAATTTTCTTTTAGGCCTTCTCCTTTATACTAAATGTACCCACAGGGAAAGGAAAACATTCCAACATAGGTGGATGGATGTGTCAGTCCTTCACCATCCAGGATACAACTCAGTTCTTTGAGGAATTAAAAGCAAATGACTCTACCTTACAAATATTTGCAGAGCCAGAAATGCAGCTCTAGAAGCGATTCAAAGTTCACCTAATCCTACCAATCCCCAAACCAAACCTATTTATCTTAAAAGGCCTGTTACTTGCATTCCTTCCTTGTGCTTTTGAGATGTGAATATTCTACAAGTTTAGGGAGATAATTTTTATCAAAAGGGGAATAAAAGGGGAAAAGGTCATTTGAAATTTAACCAAATAAAAAATCATGTATCGGGCTTCCCTGGTGGCGCAGTGGTTGAGAGTCCGCCTGCCGATGCAGGGGACACGGGTTCGTGCCCCGGTCCTGGAGGATCCCACATGCCGCAGAGCAGCTGGGCCCGTGAGCCATGGTCGCTGAGCCTGCGCGTCCGGAACCTGTGCTCCACAACGGGAGAGGCCACAACAGTGAGAGGCCCGTGTACCGCGAAAAAAAAAAAAAAAAATCATGTATCTTCACAAATATTTGTAGAAAAAGAGAAAAACAAAAAGCCTTAGCCATCTGAACAGATAAACTTAACTTATTCCAACGGTCCTTTTATAATAGTGAGTTTTGTATCATTGGACCTGGTTCATGTTAGACATTTTTAAATGAAACTGTAAAGTCTCCGTGTTTGTGTGTGTATGTGTGTCTAGTTACGTGTTAGATGTGCGGTAAATTTTTTTTACCTCTGGATGGTATCACTTATATTAATTTGTAAAAGAGTTCTATTTAATTGGCTTAAAGAAAATCAAGCACTTACAAGAATTATTTATAAAATTCCCAGAAATATAATAGAGAATTAACCCAAATGCTTTTCAGGTTCATGTGATCTGGGAAAATATTCAGTATTAAAGCTAGTTTAAGTGTGTTGATTTAATTAAAATAGACATGTCTTTCGAGTTTTCAACAATGAACATAATGCAGACGAATAACTCTTATTTCACCTGGGTTTATTAATCAAATGAGTTCACATTATCTCTTACTAAATTTGTCAGCAAGAAAAATTAGCTTGAGATGACGGCTGACTTTGTTTAATGTCTTACAAAGTTTTTGTGGGTAATCTAAATAGAGTTGTTAAACATAAGTAAATGGAATAGATGTAAGTAGGACAAAAAGTTCTTAGGTGACCTTTTAAAATAGTTTCCCCAAATCTTTTGGTAACCTGGAACTTCAAAATTTTACTAAGTTCAGTTAAATGATGAGTTAAGTTAAATTCATTGAATAGCCAAATAATTTCCAAATAAGATAAAACACTGAAACACTAATTACTAAACACAAGTTTATCCATTTTTGGTTTTCTTTTACAGAACTAAAAATACTTGCATCTATTAGTAAACATCTTTTATGCCATGTTGAGAAATTTTTTATGAGAAAGCACGTTTCTAGAAGTTATAAAAGGTATTTTCAGATTTACCAAGCCACAGAATGCTAATATCAAAAATGGTTTATAATTGTTTAATCCTTTATTTTCATTAAAACGTAAGATTTTATAAATTCATTTATTTATTTTTTTATATTTATTTTTGGCTGCGTTGGGTTTTCCTTGCCGCACGCAGGCTTTCTCTAGTTGTGGTGAGCAGGGGCTACTCTTCATTGTGGTATGTGGGCTTCTCACTGCAGTGGCTTCTCCTGTTGCGGAGCATGGGCTCTAGGCATGCAGGCTTCAGTAGCTGTGGCACACAGGCTCAGTAGTTGTGGTTCGTGGGCTCTGGAGCGCAGGCTCAGTAGTTGTGGCGCACGGGCTTAGTTGCTCCACGGCATGCGGGATCTTCCCAGACCAGGGCTCGAACCCATGTCTCCTGCATTGGCAGGCGGATTCTTAACCACTGAGCCATCAGGGAAGTCCCAAAACATAAGATTTTAAAGAGCTAAAATTCTAATGTATGTAATTAAAGTCACTAGAAATAATAAGGAAAATATCTCCATATGCCAGAAAAAGGTTGTAAAAGGTCTACAAAAAAGAAGTCTTGGGAAAAGAATTTTATGTGTGTTCAAGCTAACTAAGATTAAATAAATTTATTTGAGTTAAAAAATAAGTTTAAATATCAAAAGTAAGCTGGTACAAAATTAGAATTTGGTTTTCCCTCTTTTTAAAGGAATAGTCCTTTTGAACTATTGGTCTGCTCTTCACAACAGACTATGAATCTGCCTAGACAAAACAAAGAGGGTGTGTCTAGTCAAAATAATCACCTATGTTCCATGTTTTTTTGGTTTTTTTTTTTTTTTTTTTTTTTTTTTTGCGGTATGTGGGCCTCTCACTGCCGTGGCCTCTCCCATCACGGAGCAGAGGCTCCAGACGCACAGGCTCAGCAGCCATGGCTCACGGGCCCAGCAGCTCCACGGCATGTGGGATCTTGCCGGCCTGGGGCACGAACCCATGTCCCCTGCATCGGCAGGCGGACACTCAACCACTGCGCCACCAGGGAAGCCCTCCATGTTGTTTTTATCAGGCCTTTTATTACTTATGAAAACTGAGTCTCCTCTATTAAAAAGAGCTAAGTTTGATGTAAAATTATTACACTTTCTGTATTTATCTGCAGTCTCTAATTGTCACCATGGTTAAGCAGATAACTATCGTTTCATAGTGACCTCTGATCCTATTTGACCAGGTGTTTTATAACCTTTTGATATGTTTGACATCAAATTCTTAATGAATTTTTTTTTACCTTGAACTAACTTTAAAGTTTTCCAGAGGGCTCCGAGGACATATCAAAAGATTTGTTCTCTCTCCTTCTAAAAAGGGAGATATTAACCTAATTAGACTTATTTGATATATTAACTGACATGGGAAGCATTGTCAAATAAGAATACTAATCCTTCTTTATGTTGTGCCTATAGAGGTATACGTTATATGAAAAAAAATTCTATGAACTTCCCAGAAATATATGTTCCGGTATAATATTATCAGTCATAAATCTATTTATTACCTTAAAATGTAAGTCATAGAAATTAGCAAATTTCCTTGTCAATTGCATTATAATGAACTCTCATCACATCTTTAACCATGGCTATTTTTTTTTTTAACATCTTTATTGGAGTATAGTTGCTTTACACTGTTGTGTCAGTTTCTGTTGTATAACAAAGTGAATCAGTTATATGTATACATATATCCATATATCCCCTCCCTGTTGCGTCTCCCTTCCACCCTCCCTAGCCCACCCCTCTAGGTGGTCACAAAGCACTGAGCTGATCTCCCTGTGCTATGCAGCTGCTTCCCAATAGCTATCTATTTTACATTTGGTAGTGTATATATGTCAGTGCCACTCTCTTACTTCGTCCCAGCTTACCGTTCCCCCTCCCCATGTCCTCAAGTCCATTCTCTACATCTGCGTCTTTATTCCTGTCTTGCCCCTAGGTCCATCAGAACCACTTTTTTTTTTTAGATTCCATATATATGTGTTAGCATACAGCATTTGTTTTTCTCTTTCTGACTTACTTTACTCTGTGTGACAGTCTCTAGGTCCATCCACTTCACTACAAATAACTTAGTTTCATTTCTTTTTATGGCTGAGTAATATTCCGTTGTATATATATGCCACATCTTCTTTATCCCTTCATCTGTCAATGGACACTTGGGTTGATTCCATGGCTATTTTAAGTCTCTTGTCATTTACAGTTATTGTTTCACTGAGATACTTTTGTAAAAGTTTTCCTACAAAAGTGCTTCATCTTCAAGTCATGGAAAGGACTTTTGATAAATACAGGTTTCTGAGAACTTTAAGATTATAAAACTGAACGGGCAACAATTTCCAGAACTAATGAAAAAACTGGATTCAAGAAGAACAGGAATTTATAACATAGAACTGAATGAAATGAGGAGGTGATGTTTGTTAGTTCCTTAATGTTTTGAGTTTCCAGACTTAAGGAAACCTTTTCTCTTAACCTATCTATGACTTACAGCAATTTGGTAAAATATACCTTTGTGAACAAAGATGAAACATTTACTTTTTCTCCCTACCTGATCCCTCTAAAATTTGGAAGACAATATAGTTAGTTATTTACATAAGTTCAATAAAAATCTGTTCTCCTTATAACAGGACAATTAGAAACGTTGTCTGTATTACTGAGGCTTTGGCTGGAATATCATATTTGAGACAGAGATGCATAGACCCAGATATGACCAGACAGCTTTAAGAAACTGCTTAGACTTTGGCTTGGCTTCCTGGCCTCAAAAGGCTTTTAGAGGGTTTCCCTGGTGGCACAGTGGTTGGGAGTCCGCCTGCCGTTGCAGGGGACACAGGTTCGTGGCCCTGTCCGGGAAGATCCCACATGCCGCGGAGCGGCTGGGCCCGTGAGCCATGGCCGCTGAGCCTGCGCATCCTGAGCCTGTGCTCCGCAGCGGGAGAGGCCACAACAGTGAGAGGCCTGCGTACCGCAAAAAAAAAAAAAAAAGCTTTTAGAGATCAATCTGAGATTCACTATAAAAGGTTCCAGTAAAGCAGTCTTAAAAAGAGTTTATGTGGTCAATCACTATTCTTGCTTCACTTATGTAAATAAGCAGGCCAAGTTTTAACGCAAATAAATCAGTTTTAGTGTGATTATCTTTGATGAAAATGAGGCAAGTGTAGAGGAAAAAATTATGTTTGTACCTTTGCCTGTATTATATTCTAATCCTGTTGTTTTTGAGGTTTTGTTATATATCTGTAAACTGGACTGGATCCTAAATTTTTCTAGTTGCCTCAAGTATCCGGCTACAAATCTTCAAACTAACATTTCAATCTCTAAGAACAAAGACTGCCCTTGAATCTCCTTGGAAGAGACAATACCAGTTCCTGCTCACTACCCAAATTGTAGCCAAACTGCAGGGCCTTGAACCTTGGATACACATCTCACAGATGAAAAAGTCTCCACTTGACATCTGGTCCTTTGCAAATGCTGGGGACCTCCAAATCAAACAGACTAGGAAGAGAAGTAGTTGTCATCAGAGTAGACTGTTTCTGCCTAAGATGCCAGATCAAGACTTCATACTCAACATGAAACTCTTTTTCCTTTTTCTTTCCTTTACTCTGGCATTGACCTGGAAAGATAATGCCCACATCTGTATCTCCCAGGCCATTGCTAATGGGGGTAACCTTTCAGGGTGCTGGATTTGTCATCAAAATCTCTGATTTGTCCATGATGCTAGAGACCCCTTGGTCCATTTCCTTGTCTGCAGTTAACATCCCAAACTTAGGGAAATTTGCATTTATGCTCTTTGCAAAGAAAGGGACACAAGGCAAGATTAGCCAGAATAAAACTGCCTGTGTGGTCCACAGACCCTTAGAATTTACTGGCCTCCACAGCTGTCACCTTTCCATTTCTGAGCCACAGATTCAAATTTACCAGGAGGCATTCAGGATTCTGGATTCACTTCTTTTTGACAGGGCCCTACTTCCCTGGTTATACTGCAGAATCCATTTCTAAGAAAATAGCTGCCCAACAAAGATCCCTAGACTCTCTGACCAAAGTTGTTCTTGATAACAGGATAGCCCTTGATTATCTTTTAGCTGAGCAAGGAGGTATCTGTAACCAACACCACCTGCTGGACCTGAAGCAACACTTCTGGAGAAGTTGAAACTCAGTTACATAAGATCACTGAGCAAGTCACTTGGCTTGGTGATTCCTTCAGCAGTCTTTCTTTGACTTACTTGATTCTGATGGGTTTGGGTCTTGGGAACCATGTCTCCAAAGTGCATGCCAAACACTGGGGATTATCTTGCATATTATAATTGTTGAAATCTCCCTGGTGTGTTGTATTCTCTCAAAAGCGCTAAATGCTTGTTCACACCAACTAACCATCACGCAAATGATCTCCCTAGGACTGGAACATCAGAAAAGGAACTAACAGATTGACAGACTTAGACATTGTGAACCTGAAGCTGTAACCTGTGAATACACAGGGACTAAGCAAAAAACATCATGACCTATGAATACCACACAAAAGTTTGACAAAAGTCGAGAGAACTACAGAGCTCAGAGTGGCACTAATGCCCTAAAATTTTAATCACATCTCTTAGTTAAGCTGAGATTTTGATCAAAAGAGGGAAATTATTAAAAAGGAAACAACAAGCTCCAAACAGAGTCTCTTGTGCTAAAGCATAAGACACCAAACCAAAACTTAATACCTAACTGAATTGCAGTTTCAACCTCCCCTAGGAATGTAATCTTAACCAGTCAGTCTGGAATTTTCGGGTTGGCACCAATGAGGTAACCTGCCACATAGGCCCTCCCTGTCCCTTAAAGGAAGAAGAGGTAATCTACTCTCTCCTCTTCCCTTCCCCCTCCCACCTGTAAGAGCCTTCCACTTTGTACTGCTCCTCAAAACTCTTTTCTACTTGATGGATGTTTAATTCGCAAATTGTTCAATAAAGCCAATTAGATCTTTAAAATTTACTCAGTTGAATTTTGTTATTTAACACCAGGAAACTGTAGAGACAATACAGAAGGGAGAGCTGCTGACCAGGGAGGACAGCAGTCTGCTTTCCATACAGAAGCTCCATCATCCTGAATGTTGCCAAAGCAGTCAGCTCTAACCCTGTATCTGGGAGGCATGGCCGCTGAGTAAACAGTGGTCAGGCAGGTTATTAAGCTCTTGTTACCTGTCCTCAACAATGAAAAGCAGCCTTCTCAATCTTTGGAAAACCAGAAACCCATCCCAGAGTTGAGAAAAGGAGCCCTGAAGTGACAGTGCTCTGAGATGAGAATTTACTCTGACATAATGCTCCATCATTCCAATGAGCTGCCTGCATCTCTGCCTTGGAACTCTAAAAGACCTATTGATATACTAAGGAACCCAACTGTTTGGACTGGAAGAACTGGGCCAGCAAGTGATAGATGTATGAATTCAAGCTCAAGTTCAGAGCTCTTCGTAGCTCAAAAAGATGGATACAACACTGTCTTAGTCCATTCAGGCTGCTATGACAAAATACCTGACTGGGTGGCTTATAAACAACAGCAATTTCTCCCAGTTCTGGAAGGCCTGCCTACTAGGTCATCTTGCCCAATTTCTTACTCTGCACAGACCCTCCATCAGATAGTTATTTAGTATCTGCTTGTATAATTCAAGCAATAGAGCACTCACACTTGCTGGGAGTCAGATTGGTCCATTTTCTACCATTCCAGTGTCCCACTGTCCTTTCTTGTGTTGAAGTAAAGCCTGTGTCCTTCAGTTTAATGCCAGTACTGCCTTTTGGAGCAAAAAAAAAGGTATATTTTTTCTTCCATGGGATTGTCCTTCAAAAATGCATAGCCCCATTTATTCTTTTCCAATATAAACTCCCTAAATCCTCCTATTTTCTTGAACCATTGAGCTGAGAAAAATTTTATATTTCTCCTGTGTTGGACAACTTGGTAGTTAGACCCAAAGACAATTTTTAATGGAGTTTCAAAAAAAAATGTGTCTTTAAGACTAAATATAGTAGCTATATTTTGACATATAGAAAAAATTGATGTCTTTTATATACCTTTATACTTTAAATTAAAAGGATCTTCCTTGATTAAATTAAAAGGATCTTCCTTGATTATCTATTTAATATCTATATTATTGTTTTCTAGAATTTCTGAGCTCTCAATTATTTCTAAATTACTACGTAACTACCACCTAAAATTTCCGCTTTGCATTGCTAAATGTGTCAGAGGGGCATTTTATTTCCTCCTCTGATTTTATTTAGCTGAATTAAAGCTGTCATAACGTGATTTGTTTTTATATTTTTGTGAAGTCTCTTTCAAAGTGTGCCGGTTAGTTTCGATAGAGAATTCAGGTTCCTTCATCCTAAGCAGAAACATTTACCTGGACAGTTTTCTTTTTAGTTATCTATTAATCCTCTAGTGACTAGAAAATTGGCTTAAATATAAGCACCTATTCACTTGTTAGGATAATTGACGAAAATATTAGTGTAAAATGGTTTTCATTAATAAAAATGAGTTAAGTGGATCCAGAACACTGATGATTATGTCAATGTTTGAATTATAGTCATTGGAGTATTTATCACATCTAGCCTATGAGACTACAGGCTAGATAAGGTCTTTTGTTTGTTTGTTTGTTTTTGGGGGCGCTGAGCCCCGTGGTATCCTAGTTCCCTGACCAGGGATCGAACCCATACCCCTTGCAGTGGAAAGACAGAGTCTTCACCACTGGACAACCAGGAAAACCCCTAGATAAGGTCTTATTTTTCCTGTAGTTAGTTCCATGGTTCCTTGCATAAGGGAGACATTCAAAAAATATTGACTGAATTTGATCAATTTGCTGTACAACAACAGCTGCTACTAGACTTAACTCAGCAGGAAAATCTGGTATAGAAAAGAAAAAAATCTCTAACCACTGAGATTAAAAACTAAACTGTTGACATTAATTTTCTGTTTAACAAGTCATTTCCTAAAACTGAAATTAAGGGTTTGGAAATCAGGGAAGAAATGTCTAATTTGCACAGCTTTGGTTCTTGTTTGATTTGATTCATTTTAAAAAGAGAAAGTAACAAATATTTCCATGAAGTTTTTACTTTTAAGGCATAAAGTCATTTGGTAATCATTAAGAAATATTTATATTTTGATGGACCAAAGGGATATAAGTTTTTGAGTTTGTTATTTATTATGTATATACTTAAATAAGCCCACAAGACTTTAAACAAACAGGGAGGTGTGCTTTTGTTTTATTATTTGCAAAGAAAATCAATCATATGTTGGCTCTGAAAGGCTTTTTTTATCCTGTGATAACTATCACTATGAGTTCTGTGAGTTCTCTTCTTTTGCTGTTAAATGATCCTTTCTGCAAGCGAAAATAAATCTTTAAACAAATAAGCAATAAGTTAACGTAATTTACAAGTGATACAGTAAACCATCCCATAAATAATGGATGCATTTTGTTTTAATTTGTTTTAAAAACTTACTAAAACAATTTTTTAGAACAGTTTAAGGTTCACAGCAAAATTGAAAGGAAGGTACAGAGATTTCCCATGACCTCGTTGCCTCCACAAATGTGTAGCCTCCCCCATTGTCAACATCTCCACCAGAGTAGTACATTTGTTACAACTGATGAACCAGCATTGATACATTACAATCACCCAAAGTCCATAGTGTGCATTAGGGTTCACTCTTGGTGTTGTTCACTCTTTAGGGTTTGGACAAATGAATAATGACATGTATTTATCATATGGCATCACACTGAGTATTTGCAGTGCATTAACATCCTCTGTGCTTTATCTGTTCATCTCTTCCAACCCACCCTACCTCTGGCAACCATTAATCTTTTTTATTGTCTCCATAGTTTTGTGTTTTCCAGAATGTCACATAATTGGAATCATATGGTGTTTAGCCTTTTCAGATTGGCTTCTTTACCTTAGTAATAAGCATTTAAGTTTCATCTGTGCCTTTTTACGGCTTGATAGCTCATTCCTTTTTTAACACTGGATAATAGTCCATTGTCTGGATGTACCACAGTTTATTTATCCAACACCTACTGAAGAATATATTGGGGGCTTCCAAATGTTAGCAATTATGAATAAAGCTACAATAAACACCCATGTGCAGGTTTACATATGGGTGTAATTTTCAACTCATTTGGGTGGTTGCTGGATCCTATGGTAAGAGTCTGTTTAGTTTTGTAAGAAGGTAACAAACTATCTTTTAACTGGCTGTACCATTTTGCATTCCCAACAGCAATGAATGAGAGTTCTTGTTGCTCCACATTCTCATCAGCATTTGGTGTTCAGAGTTCCAGATTTTGGCCATTTTAATAGGTGTGCAGTGGCATATCATTTTTGTTTTAATTTGCATTTCCCTGATGACATATGATGTGGAGCATCTTTTCATATGCTTATTTGTCATCTGTATGTCTTCTTCCAGGGATGTGTCTGTTCAGGTCTTTGCCCCATTTTTTAATTGAGCTGTTAGTGTTTTTATTGTTGAGATTTAAGAGTTATTTGTGTATTTTGGATAACAGTCCTTTATCAAATACGTCTTGGCAAATATTTTCTCCCAGTTTGTTGTTTGTCTTCTCATTTCCTTGACATCTTTCTCAGAGCAGAAGTCTTTAATTTTAATGAAGTTCTGCTTATAAATTATTTTTTTCATGGATCATGTCTTTGGTGTTGTATCTAAAAAGGCATCACCTTACCCAAGGTCATCTAGGTTTCCTACTATGTTATCTTCTAGGAGTCTTATAATTTTGCATTTTACATTTAGGTCTGTGATCCATTTTGAGTTAATTTTTGTGAAGGCATACGGTCTATGTCTAGCCTCATTTTTCTGCATGAAACGTCCAGTTGTTCCAGTACCATCTGTTGAAAGAACTACTTTTCTCCATTTTATTGTCTTTGATACTTTGTCAAAAATCAGTTAACTATATGTGGGCCTATTTCTAGGCTCTCTATTCTGTCCACCGATCTTTTTGTCTATTCTTTCACCAACACTACACTGTCTTGATTACTTTAGATTCATGGTAAGTCTTGACCTTGGGTACTGTCAGTCCTCCAACTTTGTTCTTCTGCTTCAATATTTTGTGGGCTACTGTGGGTTTTTTTGCCTTTCCATATAAATCTAGAATCAGTTTGTCAATATCCACAAAATAACTTGCTGGGATTTTGACTGGGACTGCACTCAATCTATAGGTTAAGTTGGGAAGAACTGACATCTTGATAATATTGAGTCTTCCTATCCATGAATATGGAGTACCTCTCCATTTATTTAGTTCTTTTGTTTATTTCATTCATCAAGTTTGTAGTTTTCCTCATATAGATGTTGTACACATTTTGTTTAGATTTATACCTAAGTATTTCATTCTGGGGTAGTGCTAATGTACATGGTACTGTGTTTTAATTTCAAATTCCAATTGTACATTGCTGGTATTTAGGAAAGCAATTCATATTTGTATACTAACCTCTGTCTTGCAACCTTGCTATAATTTCTTATTCATTCCAGGAGTTTTTTGTAAATTGTTTTGAACATTGTATATGGAAAATCATGTCATCTGTGAACAAAGAAAATTTTAGTTTTTCTTTCCCAATCTATACACTTTTATTTCCTTTCCTTGTCTTATTGCATTAGCTAGAAGTTGAAGTATTGATACAAGGTTGAAAAGGACTGGTGATAGAGAACATCCATGCCTTGTACCTTGAAGTGGGAAATCTTCATGTTTCTCACCATTAGGTATGACTCTTTGTAGATAGTCTTTCTCAGGTTGAGGAAGTTCCCCTCTATTCCTAGTTTACTAAGAGTTTTTATCATGAATGGGTGTTGGATTCTGTCAAATGCTTTTCTTCATTTATTGAAATAATCATGTAAATTTTCTTTTTTAGTCTGTTGATGTGATGAATTACATTAATTCTTTTTTTTTTTTTTTTTTTTTTTGGCTGTGTTGGGTCTTCATTACTGCACACGGGCAGCTTTCTCTAGTTGCAGAGAGTGGGGGCTACTCTTTGTTGCAGTGCATGGGCTTCTCATTGCAGTGGCTTCTCTTGTTGCAGAGCAGGAGCTCTAGGCGTGCGGCCTTCAGTGGTTCTGGCTTGCAGGCTCAGTAGTTGTGGCTCACGGGCTCTAGAGTGCAGGCTCAGTAGTTGTGGCGCACTGGCTTAGTTGCCCCACAGCATGTGGGATCTTCCTGGACCAGGGCTCGAACCTGTGTCCCCTGCATTGGCAGGTGTATTCTTAACCACTGCATCACCAGGAAGCCCATTAATTGATTTTTAAATGTTGAATCAGCCTTGCATGTTTGGGATAAATCTCATCTGGTCACGGTTTATAATTCTTTTCATATATTGTTGGGTTCGATATGCTAATATTTTGTTGAAGATTTCTGTATCTACATTCATGAGAGATATTGGTCTGTATTTCCCTTTTCTTGTAATATCTTTGTCTGGTTTTGGTACTAGGGTGATGCTGGCCTCATGGAACAAGTTAAAAAGTATTCCCTATGTTTTTATTCTCTGAAAGAGATTGTAGAGAATTGGTATAAGTTCTTCCTTAAATGTTTGGTAGAATTCACCAGTGATCCTCTCTGAGTCTGGTGCTTTCTATTTTGGAAGCTTATTAATTATTGATTCAATCTTTAATAAAGACAGGCCTATTCATATTATCCATTCCTTCTTATGAGTTTTGACAAATTGTATCTTTCAAGGAATTGGTCCATTTCATCTAGATTATCAAATGTGTGGGCACAGAATTGTTCATAGCATTTCTTTATTATTCTTTCAGTGTCCATAAGATCTGTAATAATGTCCCTTCTTTCATTTCTGATATTAGTAATTTGTGTCGACTTTCCTTTTTTTTAGCCTGGCTAGAGGCTGATTTTATTTTTATCATGGTAAGATGATAAAAATAACAATTAAGGATGAAAATGGCGCTTTCCTTGACCACAATTTAAGTCACTTTGACAAGGCAACAATCATATTAAAGCCAAAAGAAACACTAATCAATTTATTGTTTCTAAATCTGTTTCTATTTGTATGTAAGTCAAAATATAATTTGGGATACATCTAATCAAGAAGAACATGTGCAAGCAAATTTTATTGCAAATCTACATGTCAAATGCCATTCAGGTCTATTTGTTATGATTTTCTGGTTAACCCATGAGTGGCAGACTCAGTACTTTATAAATCTATGCCACCTACACACTGTCTATCATAGTGAATCTGAAGGTCCAAAAATTTTTTGTAGATACACATTCCTTTCTAATGAATTACAGTGAAGTTACTTGGTTGGAAGCATTTCAGACTTTTTGATAATTCTGTGTATCCTTTCATTCTACTTTAAACAGCAGTATTGGTTAGATTGTATACCACAAGGGTAGGCATAACAACATCAGTAAATTTATTCTTATTGATGGTTCATCATGCTGATGAGGAAGTGATGACATAACTCATTATTAAAAATCCAACTAATTATGACAGCCACTTGCCACACAGCCATATCGTTCCCTCCTTTCCCTGGCCTCCTCCTAAACCTACATCCCCCCATTATTATTGTTGGCAGCACAGGGGGAATGAGTGCCTTCTCCAAGCAAACCTGCTGCTTAAATTCCCTACTCTGTTACTTACAGGTTGTGTAACATTTGGTAAATTGCCCAACCTCTGTGATGCTGTCAGGATTAAATGAATTAATACATATAAAGAGCTTAGAAAAAGACCTGACATGAAACACATTCAACAAAAATTAGCTATTACTCCTAATTTTATTAAGTAACGTGCCTCATGCACTTGCCATTAATTTATGCAACCATTCAATAATTATATGTGTTCCAAGCATTGTTCCTGGTGCTGGAATTATAGCAGTGAACAAAACAGACAAGGTTCCTGACCTCATGCAGGAAGAGACAACGGAGCATGTAGTGAAATAAACAATAAGTAATGAAACTTTGAGAAAAAAGTTAGGTAAGGGGAGAGAGAGAGAGATGAGATTGGGATCAGGAAATGCTTCTCTGATTAAGTGACTTTTGAAATGAAGAAGTAAGCCATGAAAAAGTCATCCATCAGGGGAAATAGGAAGTGTCAAAAAAGCAAGCTCGGCATGCACTTGACCTGTTAGAGAAACAGCCAGAAGGCCAGCATGATTGCTGTTCAAGAGCAAGTGGAGAATAGCGCAAATGTTCTGAGAGAAGAAGCCAGGAAGCACTGGTGCTCTGTGGACAGTTAAGAAGGATTTAGTCCTTCTAGCAAATGTAAGAAGAAAAACCTGGATGCAGTACGTATCACCCAGCTGCCTTTATGTAACAATGAAGGAAAGCTGTAGCTGGGGGAAAGGCAGCTGTGTGGAGAGGAATGTTTTACCCTTTTCTGCCTGCTTCTGTGAAAACTAAAGAACTCTGAATAGAGAGTCAAGCAGTTATCTCATAAATTCCTTTTAGGAAAGGTAATAAAATGGGGTGATTGGATCTAAAGGACAATCCTCCTTCTCCCCCAAAATAGGTACTTTCCTAAAATATCCAAGTAATTGGGCATACTCACTGCTGTACATTGCCTGCATACACAATTTAAAGTTGCCTTTCTTATTTTCATCTGTATTTTAAATCAAAATTGATCTACTAAGACATACCACAAATATCTCTATATTAACTCACTTGAAGGAGTGGACTATTCATTACACAAATGTGAATTTCATCTTGACAATGACTTTTCTCCCGACCTTTTGACATCACTAAATTGAGCCCATATTTTCTTGGCTGAAACTCTGGCAGTAGAGGCTGTTTCCTGAGTATTATTTTATTGGATGATGTTTTTATAAATCTCTCTAAGTTTTAGGTATTCTCTCCATTGTAAAAACATATGGGATATTCTAAGATCTATATCAGAAATTCTCTAATTGCATGATTTAAAATGTGAATTGTACCCCATCATATAATACTTTTAATGGCTAATGGGCATTGTGAATCATATTGAAATATGAATTTCCCAGGCAGCAGCTACTGTGCCACCAGCACATCCCCTCCTGAATGCAGCAGGATATGCCATCTCGTGGATTTCCTGGTGCTTTCTCTGAGAATGGACTAGGGCACTCTAACTCATTCAAGCACAAGAAGAAGGAAGGGGCATCTGATTAATCTTGTTACAAATGAATGGCAGATTACTAACTAGCAATAATGTGATACTTTATTTCTGTTGAATAAAAAAAAAAGTCTAAACAGTCTAGGATACTAAATTTAAAACTCTAAATTTCTGCTCTGGGCAAGGTACTCATAAGGCTACTGAAACCTAAGTACCCTTGTTTTGTACAAAGTGGCCTTGTTCCCCATGGTTCCAGAAGATCATACCAGGGATCCCTCAAAGTTGAGGCACTGATATCAAGATGGTGTAGAATAAGAACTCTGCTCCTCAAGTTCAGACACAATACTGAATAGTAACTGGTGGACTCCATCAGATTCCCTCTCTGGGAATTTGGATATAAAATTTAGTGAAAAATATGATTGTAAAGATAGATGTCATAGCTCAGGCTGCTATAACAAAATATCTTAGATTGAGTGGGTTAAACAACATCTATTTCTCACAGTTTTGGAGGCGATAAAGTCTGAGATCAAGGTGCTGGCAGATTCAGTTCCTGGTGAGGGCTCCCTTCCTGACTTGCAGATGACCACCATCTCATTTGTGCTCACATGACCTCTTTGTGTGCATGCAGACAGACAGCTCTCCTGTCTCTTCCTGCTCTTCTTATAAAGGCACAAATCTCATCATGAGGACACCACCCACATGACCTCACCTAAACCTAATTATCTCCCAAAGGCTCCACCTCCAAACATCATCACATTGGAGGTTTAAGTCTTCAAAATATAAATTGGGGGAGGGGGGACGGACACAAATATTCAATCTATAACAGTAGAACCAGAGAGGCACAAAGAAAAGAGCATTATCAGATTCCATGAGGCATTAAAATCCAGCAGACTTCAAAAAGTTGAAAGCAGTTATTTGTTGACAAAGCATCTTGAGAGAGAAGCAGATATGGAGGAGCTAAGAGAGGACCATGGTGGCCTGTTGGGTCCTAAGCACTGTTTGCTCAACTTCTAGATAAGCTGGGAAATCCCAAAGTAAATTCCATTAAAGTTTCTGATTCTTATAACATGAAAGTCTATGACTAGCATAGCTCAAAAAATATTTTTCTTAAAAATGTAATAGGAAAGTAATTATATATGAGGTCATATTAAAGATACCCTGAGTTGCTTCCCTCCTACTCCTATGACTGCTTCCTCCCAGAAAACCTTAGTTTTAATTCTCAGCATATTCATCTGATGACCCCATTCATCTCTTTTCTACTTTCATACCTGTGTATATGGATACTGAAGTATTTAATCAATGAAATAAATTTATATAAAAATGTGCTGCCTGCACACACACACACACACACACACACACACACACACACACACACAGAGTGGAAAGTGACAAAATACATTTTAAAACATATTTTAAAAGATAGAACCATGCTCAATACAAGATAAAACACAATAATAGACTGAAATAGAAGCAAAATAGATTGACAAAGAGGAGGCTAAAATCACCATAGCCTACGGAGCTCCCAGCATGAGAAAGAGGTAGAAGGCTGCAAAAGGATGCAAAATACCCTATATTGAAACCAGGCTTGCTGTGTGAGGTGAGGCTGAATGAGATACCCCAATGATGAGCAAAGGCTGCAAATGCATAAAACCACTGTAGGTCTGTAGACTTAAAGATGGCTCAAGGATGCAGAAACAGCCATCAGTAAGAAACCCAACCAAGTCACCTGCTGGCTGGGAGCCCTGAGGCTCCAATATAAGATCTAATATTACATCAGACCAGTATTATACTGGACACCGCAGAGAAGAGTGGTGAAGGAAACTGAAAAGCCAGAAGACAGACAAGGGTTAAGAAAAGGAAAGAGAGAGGGAGAGGATTCCCCCCTCCAGATGGGTTTACAAAACTTTAAACTGCATGACAAAAATATATGCCATGAAAAATCGCCAAACAACTGAAAATAAAATGGTAAGAATACATTCAGCATAAAACAACAACAACCCAAGACTTGAAATGAGTACGTTTAACAATCTCAAAGAGAAAAACAAAGATATTTGAAAACATTTACTACAAGGGGAAAAAAAGTTTACATGATTTAAAAACTTAAGAGATATTTCACCTAAATTGGACATAAGGAGATAATTTGGCTACTTGAAAGTAAATCAAGAAACTGAAAGAACTGGGTTAAGACAAATAGGAAAATTGAGGAGGGACCAGGAGAAGATGGCAGAAGAGTAAGAAACGGAGATCACCTTCCTCCCCACAGATACATCAGAAATACATCTACACGTGGAACTGCTCCTATAAAACACCCACTGAACACTGGCCGAAGACCTCAGACCTCCCAAAAGGCAAGAAACTCCCCCCGTACCTGGGTAGGGTAAAAGAAAAAAGAATAAACAGAGACAAAAGAATAGGGACGGTACCTGCACCAGTGGGAGGGAGCTGTGAAGAAGGAAAGGTTTCTACACATTAGGAAGCCCCTTCGCGGATGGAGACTGCGGGTGGCGGAGAGGGGAAGCTTCGGGGCCGCGGAGGAGAGCACAGCCACAGGGGTGCAGAGGGCAAAGCGGAGAGATTCCCGCACAGAGGATTGAGGCTGACCGGCACTCACCAGCCCGAGAGGCTAGTCTGCTCACCCACCGGGGCGGGCGGGTCTGGGAGCTGAGGCTCGGGCTTCGGAGGTCAGACCCCAGGGAGAGGACTGGCGGCATGAACACAGCCTGCAGGGGTTAGTGTGCCATGGCTAGCCAGGAGGGAGTCCAGGAAAAAGTCTGGACCTGCCGAGGAGGCAAGAGACTTCTTGCCTCTTTGTTTCCTGGTGCGCTAGCAGAGGGGATTAAGAGCATCGCTTAAAGGAGCTCCAGAGATGGGCGCAAGCCACGGCTACCAGCACGGAGCCCAGAGATGGGCATGGGACGCTAAGGCTGCTGCCGCCGCCACCAAGAAGCCTGTGTGAGAGCACAGGTCACTATCCACACCTCCCTTCCGGGGAGCCTGTGCAGCCCGCCACTGCCAGGGTCCCGTTACCCAGGGACAACTTCCCCAGGAGAACGCACGGCGCACCTCAGGCTGGTGCAACATCACGCCGGCCTCTGCAACCGCAGGCCCGCCCCGCACTCCGTGCCCCTCCCTCCTCCCCACCCCCAGCCTGAGTGAGCCAGAGCCCCCAAATCAGCTGCTCCTTTTACCCCATCCTGTCTGAGCGAAAAACAGACGCCCTCCAGCAACCTACATGCAGAGGCAGGGCCAAATCCAAAGCTGAACCCCGGGAGCTGTGCAAACAAAGTAGAGAAAGGGAAACCTCCCCCAACAGCCTCAGAAGCAGCGGATTAAATCTCCACAATCAACTTGATATACCCTGCATCTGTGGAATACCTGAATAGACAACGAATCATCCCAAATTGAGGAGGTGGACTTTGAGAGCAAGATTTATGATTTTTTCCTCTTTTTGTGAGTGTGTATGTGTATGCTTCTGTGTGAGATTTTGTCTGTATAGCTTTGCTTCCACCATTTGCCCTAGGGTTCTATCTGTCCGTTTTTTTTTCTTAATAATTATTTTTTATTTTAATAACTTTATTTTATCTTACTTTATTCTACTTTATCTTCTTTCTTTTTTCCTTCCTTCCCTCCTTCCTCCCTCCCTCCCTCCTTTCTTTCTTTCTTTCCATCTTTCTTTCTTTCTTGCTCTCTTTCCTTCTTTCTTTCTTTCTTTCTTTCTACTTCTACTAATTCTTTCTTTCTACTTTTTCTTCCTTTTATTCTGAGCCGTGTGGATAAAAGGCTCTTGGTGCTGCAGTCAGGAGTCAGTGCTATGTCTCTGAGGTGGGAGAGCCAACTTCAGGACACTGGTCCACAAGAGACCTCCCAGCTCCACATAATATCAAATGGCGAAAACATCCCAGAGATCTCCATCTCAACACCAGCACCCAGCTTCACTCAATGACCAGCAAGCTACAGTGCTGGACACCCTATACCAAACAACTAGCAAGACAAGAACACAACCCCACCTATTAGCAGAGAGGCTGCCTAAAATCATAATAAGGCCAAAGACACCCCAAAACACACCACCAGACGTGGACCTGCCCACCAAAAAGACAAGATCCAGCCTTATCCACCAGAACACAGGTACTAGTTCCCTCCACCAGGAAGCCTACACAACCCACTGAACCAACCTTAGACCCACTTCAGACCTAGGGACACATACAGACTGAAAGTGAGGGGATGGAAAAAGATATTCCATGCAAATGGAAATCAAAAGAAAGCTGGAGTAGCAATTCTCATATCAGACAAAATAGACTTTAAAATAAAGGCTATTACAAGAGACAAAGAAGGACACTACATAATGATCAAGGGATTGATCCAAGAAGAAGATATAACAATTGTAAATATTTATGCACCCAACATAGGAGCACCTCAATACATAAGGCAAATACTAACAGCCATAAAAGGGGCAATTGACAGTAAGACAATCATAGTGGGGGACTTTAACACCCCACTTTCACCAATGTACAGATCATTCAAAATGAAAATAAATAAGGAAACACAAGCTTTAAACGATACATTAAACAAGATGGACTTAATTGATATTTATAGGACATTCCATCCAAAAACAACAGAATACACATTTTTCTCAAGTACTCATGGAACACTCTCCAGGATAGATCATATCTTGGGTCACAAATCAAGCCTTGGTAAATTTAAGAAAATTGAAATCGTATCAAGTATCTATTCTGACCACAGCGCTATGAGACTAGATATCCATTACAGGAAAAGATCTATAAAAAATACAAACACATGGAGGCTAAACAATACACTACTTAATAACCAAGAGATCACTGAAGAAATCAAAGAGGAAATCAAAAAATACCTAGAAACAAATGACAATGAAAACACAACGACCCAAGACCTATAGGATGCAGCAAAAGCAGTTCTAAGAGGAAAGTTTATAGCAATACAATCCTACCTTAAGAAACAGGAAACATCTCAAACAACCTAACCTTGCACCTAAAGTAATTAGAGAAAGAAGAACAAAAAACCCCAAAATTAGCAGAAGGAAAGAAATCATAAAGATCAGATCAGAAATAAATGAAAGAGTAATGAAGGAAATTATAGCAAAGATCAATAAAATTAAAAGCTGGTTCTTTGAGAAGATAAACAAAATTGATAAACCATTAGCCAGACTCATCAAGAAAAAAAGGGAGAAGACTCAAATCAATAGAATTAGAAATGAAAAAGTAGGGCTTCCCTGGTGGTGCAGTGGTTGAGAGTCCACCTGCCAATGCAGGGGATATGGGTTTGTGCCCTGGTCCGGAAGGATCCCACATGCCGTGGAGCAGCTGGGCCCATAAGCCATGGCCGCCGAGCCTGCATGTCCAGAGCCTGTGCTCTGCAACGGGAGAGGCCACAACAGTGAGAGGCCTGCGTACCGCAAAAAAGAAAAAGAAAAAGGAGAAGTAACAACTGACACTGCAGAAATACAAAGGATCATGAGAGATTACTACAAGCAACTCTATGCCAATAAAATGGACAACCTGGAAGAAATGGACAAATTCTTAGAAATGCACTACCTGCTGAGACTGAACCAGGAAGTAATAGAAAATATGAACAGACCAATCACAAGCACTGATACTGAAACTGTGATTAAAAATCTTCCAACAAACAAAAGCCCAGGACCTGATGGCGTCACAGGCGAACTCTATCAAACATCTAGAGAAGAGCTAACACCTATACTTCTCAAGCTCTTCCAAAATATAGCAGAGGGAGGAACACTCCCAAACTCATTCTACAAAGCCACCATCACCCTGATACCAAAACCAGACAAAGATGTCACAAAGAAAGAAAACTACAGGCCAATATCACTGATGAACACAAATGCAAAAATCTGCAACAAAATACTAGCAAACAGAATCCAACAGCACATTAAAAGGATCATACACCATGATCAAGTGGGGTTTATTCCAGGAATGCAAGGATTCTTCAATATATGCAAATCAATCAACGTGATACACCATATTAACAAATTGAAGGAGAAAAACCATATGATCATCTCAATAGATGCAGAAAAAGCTGCCGACAAAATTCAACAGCCATTTATGATAAAAACCCTGCAGAAAGTAGGCATAGAGGGAACTTTCCTCAACATAATAAAGGCCATATATGACAAACCCACAGCCAACATCATCCTCAATGGTGAAAAACTGAAACCATTTCCAATAGGATCAGGAACAAGACAAGGTTGCCCACTCTCACCACTCTTATTCAACATAGTTTTGGAAGTTTTAGCCACAGCAATCAGAGAAGAAAAAGAAATAAAAGGAATCCAAATTGGAAAAGAAGAAGTAAAGCTGTCACTGTTTGCAGATGATATGATACTATACATAGAGAATCCTTAAGATGCTACCAGAAAACTACTAGAGCTAATCAATGAATTTGGTAAAGTAGCAGGACAGAAAATTAATGCACAGAAATCTCTGGCATTCCTATACACTAATGATGAAAAATCTGAAAGTGAAATCAAGAAAACACTCCCATTTACCATTGCAACAAAAAGAATAAAATGCCTAGGAATAAACCTACCTAAGGAGACAAAAGACCTGTACGCAGAAAATTATAAGACACTGATGAAAGAAATTAAAGATGATACAAATAGATGGAGAGATATACCATGTTCTTGGATTGGAAGAATCAACATTGTGAAAATGACTCTACTACCCAAAGCAATCTACAGATTCAATGCAATCCCTATCAAACTACCAATGGCATTTTTCACAGAACTAGAGCCAAAAATTTCACAATTTGCATGGAAGCACAAAAGACCCTGAATAGCCAAAGCAATCTTGAGAAAGAAAAATGGAGCTGGAGGGATCACGCTCCCTGACTTCAGACTATACTACAAAGCTACAGTAATCAAGACAGTATGGCACTGGCACAAAAACAGTACCAGTGGATCAGTGGAACAGGATACAAAGCCCAGAGATAAACCCATGCACATATGGTCACCTTATCTCTGATAAAGGAGGCAAGAATGTAAAATGGAGAAAAGACAGCCTTTTCAACAAGTGGTGCTGGGAAAACTAGACAGGTACTTGTAAAAGTATGAAATTAGAACACTCACTAACACCATATACAAAAATAGACTCAAAATGGATTAAAGCCCTAAATGCAATGCCAGACACTATAAAACTCTTAGAGGAAAACATAGGCAGAACACTCTATGACATAAATCACAGCAAGATCCTTTTTAACCCACATCCTAGAGAAATGGAAATAAAAACA
Organism: Phocoena sinus; assembly: GCF_008692025.1. NCBI lineage: Eukaryota > Metazoa > Chordata > Mammalia > Artiodactyla > Phocoenidae > Phocoena > Phocoena sinus. The sequence goes on along the minus strand of NC_045779.1, from coordinate 13,970,215 downwards.
AAAATAAACAAATGGGACCTAATGAAACTTCAAAGCTTTTGCACAGCAAAGGAAACCATAAACAAGACCAAAAGACAACCCTCAGAATGGGAGAAAATATTTGCAAATGAAGCAAGTGACAAAGGATTAATCTCCAAAATTTACAAGCAGCTCATGCAACTCAATAACAAAAAAACAAACAACCCAATCCAAAATTGGGCAGAAGACCTAAATAAACATTTCTCCAAAGAAGATATACAGATTGCCCACAAACACATGAAAGCATGTTCTACATCATTAATCATTAGAGAAATGCAAATCAAAACTACAATGAGATATCATCTCACACCAGCTAGAATGCCCATCATCAAAAAATCTAGAAAAAATAAATGCTGGAGAGGGTGTGGAGAAAAGGGAACACTCTTGCACTGCTGGTGGTAATGCAAATTGATACAGCCACTATGCAGAATAGTATGGAGGTTCCTTAAAAAACTAAAAATAGAACTACCATACGACCCAGCAATCCCACTACTGGGCATATACCCTGAAAAAACCATAGTTCAAAGGCTCATGTACCACAATGTTCATCGCAGCTCTATTTACAATAGCCAGGACACGGAAGCAACCTAAGTGGTCATCGACAGATGCATGGATAAAGAAGATGTGGCACATATATACAATGGAATATTCCTCAGCCATAAAAAGAAACGAAATTGAGTTATTTGTAGTGAGATGGATGGACCTAGAGTCTGTCATACAGAGTGAAGTAAGTCAGACAGAGAAAAACAAATACCGTATGGTAACACATATATATGGAATCTAAGAAAAAAAAAAAAGGTCATTAGGAGCCTAGGGGTAAGCCAGGCATAAAGACACAGACCTACTAGAGAATGGACTTGAGGATACGGGGAGGGGGAAGGGTAAGCTGTGACAAAGCGAGAGAGAGGCATGGACATATATACACTACCAAACGTAAAACAGATAGCTAGTGGGAAGCAGCCGCATAGCACAGGGAGATCAGCTCGGTGGTCTGTGACCACCTAGAGGGGTGGGATAGGGAGAGTGGGAGGGAGGGAGACGAAAGAGGGAAGAGATATGGGAACATATGTATAACTGATTCACTTTGTTATAAAGCAGAAACGAACACACCATTGTAAAGCTATTATACTCCAATAAAGATGCTAAAAAAAAAAAGAAAATTGAAAACTATCAAAGAGAAGAAGGTGTGGAGAATAGACTGAGAAGCTCTAACATTTAACTAGGTGGGTGCCTGAAGGAGAGAAAAGAAGGAATAGAGGAGAATAACTATTCAAAGGGAGAGAGTCTGAGAACCTGACTAGCGTAGGGGAGCCAAGAATCTCAGGAGGAGAATGCTCATTTTGCTAATCTTACCCAAAGTGGAAGTTTAAGAGTTGAATTTTATGCAGAAAGAGAGGAACTTAAGAGTTTCCACAGAGAAAAGAAAGATCACCTACAGCGGAACGACAGTTATATAGACATTAGAGATCTCATCAGCAATACTGATAGAAAAAACAATGGCATAACGTCTACAAGTGCACTGGAACACTGATCACTGTCTAGTGGCAGTGACTAGATTCGCTATCACTCACAGGGGAGCCTGCGACTCACAGGGGAGAGAGAATTCCAGACATTTTCAGACACACAGAAACTAAAAGTGTTTTGGTACTCTCTACTACCTAGAGAGCACCTGAAAAAAAAAGGTGTTAAATGGCTTATGACAGTAAGAAGAAAAGTAAATTTTTAGAAAAACGTGGGTATTAAGTAGTGATTTTTTTGTAATGGTAAAATTCCTAACTTGCTGAGATCCAATGAAAAGTGCTTTGATCCTGTTATTATGGAAAAAAATGTATATGAATGGGGCGGGAAGGATGGGGTCAGTTAAAAAACATGGTAAAAATGCCAGGACTGCTCATGAGGGAGAAAACTGCTGGAAACAGGTGAATAAAAACAACAAATGAATAAAATCTCGTAACCCTATAAAGATAATTTCAAACCATCAGACTAGAAATGTGTACTTCCTAGGCCACGCAGCAAGGAAAAGTGTCCAACTTTCAGACTTATCACAAATTTAAAAAAAAACAAAAAAAAAACGGCTCTTAATCTTGGCACTAACCCTCTACCCTTCATTAAACATGTAGGCAATGTGATGGGAATGACAGCCATTCCAGTCAGATTTCAAACATATTCCCTGTAAACTGTTGGAGCTCTGAATTGGATACAAAATGAATCAATACATATGTAGCTTCCTTTTTCTCTAGAAGAGGAGAGAAAGTCAGTATGTAACAATTAGTGAGAAATTCAAGAGGGGCAGATTTTTTTTTTTTTTTCTGCTGCGGCACATGGCTTACAGGATGGAACCCGTGCCCCCTACAGTGGAAGTGAGGAATCCTAACCACTGGACCTCCAGGGAATTCCCAAGGGGGCATATTTTTTAAATGAACGAGGAGGACAAAAGACGTACAAAGTCCAGGGACACAGAAATCTGTGGATGTCCAAGTCCCTGATATGAAATGGCCTAGACAGTCAGCTCTCCTTATCTGTGTGTTCCACACCCACGGATACTGAGGGACACCTTTAATGGCTTTCAGTTTAGAAGCACTGAGAGAACCTTAGAGGAAAGGAAGCAAATCTGAGCTGTGCTTGGAGAAGAACGAGTATTTGAATGTGTCCATAGGTTGTAGGGAAGGAACAAGTCCTTCCATGCAGACTGAGGTCCGCTCACCTGGGAAGGGAGAATATGGGGCAGATGGGGGACACTCACAGGATCTTTATGGGGAAACGAGAGAAGCCCAGTTTAGTTGGGGCTCAGGCAATAAAATGAAAAATAAAAAGATGTAAAGACAAAAATATACGCATGTTCTCAAGCTGTTCTCCCATACCCACTTTTTACCCTTATCATCAAAAGTAAGAAGAAGATACCACTTTTCAGGACTTAACTCCTAACCATGTTACCATGCTGACTTAGTACTAAAAGAATCTAGAGTCACACTATATGAATTCCTACACTGTAAAATGAGAAAACTACTTAGAGTGGAAACTGGATCTAGGAAAGGAAAGGAACTGGGGTAAAATAGAGAGACAGAGCATTGAAAGAGGGAGAAGGAAAGTGTCCCCAAGGTAGCTGTGGATAGCAACTGAAGCGTTTGTTGGATGCGAGACTGGAACCTGTCACCAGGCTTAAAGGTGACACAGTGCTAGTGGAAAGGACATCATACAGGACTTTTAATCTCAAGTTAGAAAATGGAAGGTTAGGAATGGCACTGAGTTTCAGAATGACTTACAGAAGCCGTGTACTATAGCTGAAGGAATACCAGGTTTTGATTCAGAAGCCCTGGGTTTATGCCCACCAAAGACTTTATTAGCTATGTGTAGAAGTTATTTCAACTTTCTGGGTCAAGTTTTACCATCTGTACAGTTGATGTAAAAATTAGGAGGACTGGTTTTAAATGAATTAGTATTTGTTAAAGTACTTCATACAATTTTAAGCTCTCTGTGAATTGAGTATCTTATTAATTTTATTTTGTTGGGATGGTCATGCTATTATTCTGTCTGCACTGAATCTCTTTCTTTTGATAAATGCTTCTCCTCAACTTCTGATGAAATTTCCAACCAAAGGGTGCCTCTTCCCCTAACATAGGGGTAAGCCTATGACTAAAGATAAATTAGAGATCTCGTCATCCCTATGCAGTGCTTGATCTCTGGTAGCAAATACTTGAGGAGAGGTTAGCAGAGTCTTTTTAAAGATCATCACACGAACTCTGGATGAGAAAAGGGCCCAAGTTCTAAGGATACTTATAACGCTGGAGCACCCAGGTGCCAGGGCCATCTTTCCTACTACATGGAGCAACCCAACAGAAAGGAGAATCTGGAGGTAAAAATAGAGATGTAGATAGACAGAAAGAAAGTTGAGTTTGGAGACAGAGATGGAGACGCAAATGGAGAGAAAGGGAGACAGAAAGAGAGGAAGAAAGAAACTCCAGTTGCTACTCATCCAATCTTTCATGCATCCAAGTATTCAGTGACTACTTCACGTGGGTCAGGGGTTATTTAAGGTACTGAGGATGTATCAGTGATCCAAGACAGACTTGGTGTCAGTTCTCATAGAGTTAATATTTTAATGAGAGTGAAGTAATGATAAACAATTTATAAAAGAAATTCAAGCCAAGCAGATTATGGTAGATCGTGAGCCAAGCATGCCGGGAGAGGTGAAGAGTTACGAGGTGTGAGGTGACTTCTGATACATGTAGCCTATTAACCCCAATGCCGGTGACAGTCAGTCACAAAGCCTGTTCTGGAAAGACACGACGAAGTCTTTCCCTTCTTTCACACTGTTGCTAAAAGGGAATACAACCTCTCACTCTACGAACTGTCAGTTCTGTTGCTGAGGGAGAGATTTTGACCACATACATCTAACAGGCAACCCGAATTTAATATGCAAACAACCCTGATTCCTCAACAAGTTTCTCCCTATCTTCTCTATCTCACCAAATGCTATCCCATATTCTAGTTACTCTGGCCAATACCTTGAAATCATCTGTGATCCTCTTTATCTCATATATGACACTGAAGTCTATCAGCAAATCCTGTCAGCTCTACCTTCGAAGATGTCTAAATCTGACAATTTCTCGCCATCTCTACTGTTATCACCTTGGTCTAAGACTAGACATAAGTTTTGCTGTTTCTCAAGATCTTCACACCAGAAGCTGGGTGAATACCTCACTTCACTTCTTCCTGTGGGCAGATCTTGATGAAATGACATAAACCATATTTCAAGATACTGAGTCCATGGTCTCTTTGCTACAACAAAGGTGGCATACCCCAGGTAGGATTCAAGCAATGCACACCCTGAGGATAGCAGACGCAGCCTACAGGACACCGACAAGTTCTTATTTTTATGTTTTCTTCCTTGTTTTCCTTCACTTCCAGGGAAGGGTTGCCTATGATTCATACCTGAGCAGTTTTCATATCCAAAAGACTTCCTTGTTTCAGGTAGGCATCATAAACTGAACCTGTGGGCATCTGTGGCTGTCTATTACCTGTGCTATTTCTCTTACCAGGGAAAAACAAGCAAACAACCAAAAAAAAAAAAAAAAAAAAAAAAAAAACCAAACAAGCAAACAAAAACCCATGGATCTACTTTTTTTTTGTTCTCAATTCTCGTGTCAGAAGAGCATCCCAGCCCTCCTCTTTCTTTATGCATCCCTAATCTACTAGATTCCATTGGTTTAATTCAGAACCAAGATGTCCTGAAATATCCACCTTCCATCTCAGACAGATGAAGCCATGCTATCTGCAGGAAGAGAAATCTTTCAAAAGAAAAACAAAACTCTTTACTTGCCTCCCTCACCAATACCCAGTAGAAGTCACAGAAACTCATTAAGGACTTCAAAAGAGAAGCAATAGAAAACTTTGAGTACAATCCCTCTCAGGAAAATGAAAAGGCCACAGAGTAGAAGACCACCCCCTCATATCTTAGAGGGACTAACGCCTACATCACAAATTAATCATAAGGCTGTTTTATTAAAAACAACTTCAGGGATCTCAGGGTTTCAAGGATTATCTGTTTGGAAAGGTGACCTCAAACATCCAAAATATGTATGGTAATAACCAGGAAATATGATGAGTTTGAATTTTAAAAGTGTGTTTGAATACAGATGTTGTTTTTTTTTTTTTTTTTTTGGACATGGACAGGGTGAGTACCTGTGTTTGTGAATTCACTTTTTCCACAAGTTTCTAGTGATTAAATTCAAAATATAATAATTGATTACAATCTACAATACAGGTCTAGTAATGACAATAAATTTGGGGGGGAAGAAGATATTTCTCAAAATTGAGGTTCCCTTTCATCAAAAATGATAGCAAATTTTCATCTGTTAATGCCGATTCTGTAATGAGACCTTACATAGTTCATCTTTGAAATGTATTTTCACACGACTAGGTACTATCAAATGCTAATATTAATTCACAAGCATATAAAATAGCTTGGCGTGATGTGATTCAAACTACATTAGTTGTCATCAGAATGACTTCACACAATATAAGATTTTCGCATAAGTGCTGTTTTGCCTTTTAATTTTAGGCTGAATTCATTAGGTAACATTATCAAGTCGGAAGCGGAAGCTAATTTCCAAAGCCACTCAGTGTTCAATAATAACGGTTGAGGATGATTCTCCTCATTCAGAAAAATTTCAGTCTCAGCCCTTAGCTCAAAAAACTGCAAGAAAACTTTACCACTGATAAGCCATCAAACTGCTACGCAGTAGGGAAAGTCAGCGTACTCAGCTTTTATTTCTGACAAAAATTCACATAATTGATGATGGTTAAGTCCAAAAAAGCAAGTGAAATTCATCGCTGATGCTGCTGGTTCAATAACATGTGATAGATTCAAATATTTTCCTTAAAGTACCTGTAGTTGGTCCAAGCAGACTATTCATAGAGGCTAATTCTGCAGTCACTTTATTTTATTTTATTTTTTTAACATCTTTATTGGGGTGTAATTGCTTTACAGTGGTGTGTTAGTTTCTGCTGTATAACAAAGTGAGTCAGCTATATGTATACATACATCCCCATATCTCCTTTAAACCTGGCATTGACTCCATGAATAAACAACTGAACAGCCACAGTGACATCTGTAAATGCATCAAGAGCTGGGGAAAACCGGGTGAAATCATTTGACTTATTTAACTGACTATGGAGTTGATCCCAATGTGTCAACATTTTGAGGAACTGTTCTTGCCAAAAGGCTAACGGTCTTAAATTTATATTTTTTAGACACAGTTCTTTTTTTTTTTTTAACACCTTTATTGGAGGAGAATTGCTTTACAATGGTGTGTTGGTTTCTGCTGTATAACAAAGTGAATCAGCTCTACATATATGCAAATCAAAACTACAGTGAGGTACCACCTCACACCAGTCAGAATGGCCATCATAGACACAGTTCTTCATGACATTTTTTGTCACTTCAACACTTTCCATCTTCTCCTTATCAGCTCTTGATACCACTGGTCAAATTCTACACACTGCAGGCATTGGGATGTTCAGAGTAGGAAGAAGTAGGTCCAGGAGAGTATTTCGTTTTTGTGCACTTATCTTGGGTGCTGTTTCCAGAGAAGGAGCTCCATTGTGGAGTGTGCCCAACATGGATCTCTCTAAGTTGCTCTCACAGTTGTCCAGAAGCCCTTACCAATGGGTCCCAGTATTTCCAGATTTCTAGAAATGCATGTGGATTGTGAGAGGCCCTCTTTAGGATCTAATGCAGGTGTAGTTCTGCGGTTTCTCAGGCGCCATCTGCAGTGCCTGAGCAGCAGTGCCTGGGGCATCTGAGGAAGATGATCCTATCTGAGTTAAATTTTTCAAGCAATAATTATATTTTTCCCTTAGCAGTTTTAAACTCCAAGAGACCAATTTAATTTCAGGTTAACAAGGAAAAAGTCACAGGCAAAGGAATTAAAAAGTGGCTTGGGTCTCAAGCTTCGGGGTCTAATCTGCCAAAGCAGAGATTCTATAAAATGGGGGTAGGATAAAAAACGTTCTCCCTCTTGTCAGATAAAAACTGAGTTTTAAATTTTGTTGCTGTTGTTGCTGTAGAGTTCCCTCCCTCCTCCATATTGTCAAAATCAAGAAAATTGTATTAAAATGCCTTTTAATTGGCAATAGGAAAAAAATTGTCTTGTAATGAAACTGGGTGATGTATGGGTTTACTTCAAATTCAAGGGCTGAATCCATGGATGCGGAATCTGCAGATATGGAGGGCCGGCTGTACTATGCCACTTTACATAAGGGACTTAAGCACCTGCAAATTTTGGTATCTTGCTGAGGTCCTGGTACAAATCTTCCGGGATACTGAGGGATGGCTCTATGTGTTTTACTTTGTTGTAATTGGTATGGTTATTGCTGAGTATAATACTGGGAATTTGGAGAATGTCATTTGATTTCATATAAGAGTTTAAATTTCTACACTGAAATTGAATATAAAGCTAAAGATTTATGTAAATATAAAATATGAGATTTCAATGAAACATATTGCAATTGAAATGTGTAATAAATGCCAACACCATTTGCATCTAAATGCTTCTAGAAAATCCAGATAACCTGGAAATTGATTATTTAGGAAATTTTCCATGAAAACTTTTGAGGTATACTCCACAGGCATCATAGCTGACACATTTTCCAATTATCTTTTAAATACCAGTTGGATTCTAGTTTATATACTCTGGCTACATAACATTTACATTACAGGGCTTCCCTGGTGGCGCAGTGGTTGAGAGTCCACCTGCCGATGCAGGGGACATGGGTTTGTGCCCCGGTCCAGGAAGATCCCACATGCCGCGGAGCGGCTGGGCCGGTGAGCCATGGCGGCTGGGCCAGTGAGCCATAGCCACTGAGCCTGTGCATCCGGAGCCTGTGCTCTGCAACGGGAGAGGCCACAACAGTGAGAGGCCCGCATACCGCAAAAAAAAAAAAAATTATATTACTAACATTCTTAATTAGCATTAAGATGCTTGAACTTTTACTTACTTTACAAAGTAAATTGTGATTTCTAACCCATGAATCAAAAGAATTTTAGGCAAAACTTGAAGTGCATCAACACTTTTATCTGTATTGTTGTTTGCTACTCATATAAAACTACAGAAATCATATAGAAATCATGGTATTTCCTCATATTCCTGTGGAAAAATAGGAGCCTTTGATGTGCCCTGAGAAGAAAAATTGGAAGAATCATTTGGATTTTTATATTATATGTATATATAAATTGATATGTTTGATTATAATAAAAGATGTATTTGTGGATCAGAAAAAGAAGTAAAATTATAAATTTTGTATAATACATCAGGATTTAGTAAAGTTAAAAAGTACTGAATGAATGAAGGTATAGTAATTCTAAATTGCTCAAAATTAAATTATTATTTCTAAATTCCTAGAAGTTTAATAATATGAAACAGAATTGTTTCATTCAGGCAAAAATAATATACATGAATCTTGAATGTACAGTTATGTATTAAAACATTGTGGATGGACCTGATGGTGGCCAAATAAAGCCACGTTACATAATTTTAGAGTATTTTTCCAATTCTCTATTTAAAGCTGGACCCTTCTTCCCCATAGTGGGTGACAACCTCCACCAAGAAAAGGTTAGTAGCTAAAAGCAGAAGTCTTTTAGGGTATTAGAACTGAACCAATGGAACCAACTATTCACTGACTATTGATTATTATCTTGCCACACAGAATAAGGCATAATTAGTGACATTGTAGTCTCTAAAACAAGTAACTTTACTGCAAATCTTTGGTGTAATCAATATAATCTAAAAGAAAAAGAAACCACATAGAATTTCCAAAACTAATTCAGTAGTTTTATTGTTTGCATAACCCCGTACGGGTTATTCCAAAGGTCTTAGCGCAGTTTTGAGCTTTAACAATTTAGAACTGCACTAAGAATTTTGGGGCACCCTATATTTTATCCGTGATCTATTTTCTTGAGTTGTTAGTACAGCAAATAAATAATTGTATAGTTTGTTGTAAGTAAAGATTTTCAATAAAAAAGTTTCAATTTTAGAATCAAGAATTTAAGTAGGAACACTATACTGCTATAATTGGATTGGAAATATCAATGTGAATTCCTGTCTTATAGACATTTTTATTTAATAAAGTACATTTCTGTCCTAATCTTTTTCAGTAAAATGGCCAAAAAGCAATGCCACTCCCATAATGCACCCTAGTGAGCAGAATCTATTCTCTACTACAAATTTTCTGCTGAAAGGAAACAAGGATCCTTGGAGAAATGGCTGATCCCAAGTCTGATGCTAGAAGGCATAAGATAAACCTGAAGATATTACATCCGAAAGCAAGGAAGTTTTTACAGTTAACTCGGCTTTGAAAAGGGTGTCACAATAATTCAATGTGGAAGAAATAATCTTTTCAACAAATGGTGCTGGGATAACGACATCCACATGCAAAAGAATGAAATTAGATTTCTACCTCATACCATATATAAAAATTAACTATAAGAGCTAAAATTATAAATCTCTTAGAAGAGAGACTTCCCTGGTGATCCAGTGGGTAAGACTCCGTGCTCCCAAAATGCAGGGGGCCTGGGTTCGATCCCTGGTCAGGGAACTAGATCCTGCAAGCATGCTGCAACTAAGAGTTCACATGCTGCAACTTAAAAAAGATCCCTCATGGTGCAAGGAAGATCCCACATGCAGCAACTAAGACCCAGCGTGGCCAAAATGAATAAACAAATTAATTAAATTCTTTTAAAAAGGTACTTTATGGATGCATAAAGTATCCATACATTATATAAATAAATAAATCTCTTAGAAGAAAACAGGTATAAATCTTCATAACCTTAAATTAGGCAATTGTTTCTTAGATATGACACCAAATGCATACATAACGATAGAAAATATAGATAAGTTGGACTTGATCAAAATTGAAAACATTTGTGCTTCAAAGTATACCATTAAAAAAGTGAAAATACATCCCTCAGAATGGGAGAAATTATTTGCAAACTATGTATCTGATAAGGGTCTAGTAACCAGAATATATAAATAACTCCTACAACTAAATGATAAAAAGACAAATAATCCGATTAAAAATGAATAAGGAATTGAAATAAACATTTCTCCAAAGAAGATATACACATGGTCAATAAGCACATGAAAAGTCTCTCCACATCACATCATTAGGGAAATGAAAATCAAAATCACAATGGAATAATGCTTTACTCCCGGTAGGATCACTAATATTTAAAAAAACCAAACAGAACAAAATGAAAAGAAACAGTAACAAAGGTTGGCGAGCATGTTGAAAAATTGGAACTCTCATACATTACTGGTGGGATTGTGAAACAGTGCAACCACTTCAGAAATCAGTTTGGCAGTTCCTTTAAAGTAAATACAGAATTACCATATGCCACAATAATTCCACTCCTAGATATATACTCAAGAGAAATGAAAAAGTATGTTCACACTAAAACTTGTACTGAAATATTCATAGCAACACTGTTCATAATAGTCCAGAAGTGGAAACAACCCAATGTCCATCTGCTGATAAAAGAACAGGAATGAAGTGTGCTGGTCCACCTCCTTCAGCTGGTTCAGGCATCCTTTTCAGGGACACACTGGGTAAAGGAGGCAGGGTGAATCGACAAGAACAAATATTGATACTTTATTTGTGCCTAGATTTTCTAACACAGTTACTTCTCACTGCGTGTGCTGCCCTACTGTACCTGTTAGGATGTGGGGAAGCCAGTCCATGGGTACTACTTAACGTCCCATTGGAAAGCTAGGAATCTTCTCCCACCTGCAAACTGACATTGACTTTCTCCAGGCAATATGCTGTTCCCATTCCCTAATGCTAAGATGCTTATTCTCTGGGCGGCTTTCCCCAAAAGGACTCTTCTATAAAGCACAGATGATATGTAAGGCCCAAAAAGTCCATAAAGGAAAAAGAGGTTACCCTGATTGAAGACCACAGCAGGCTTGACAAACTAAATGGAGATGCTGAAAAAATAACCTCAGGTGTTCTGGTATGAACTTGAAAACCAGTGTACTAATACAGACTGTGGGGTTCACAGTTTTTGGCTGTCATTCAAGGCTGCTGCTGCTTAGCAAAGATGACTAGAAGATCACCTTTCCCTGCCTCTCCTGCTATCCATTTCCTTCAAGTGTCTCTTACATCATGATCTTGGAAAGGGTTTATAGGATGGATGAATAGATAGATAAAATAAATATGTAGACTGGTACAGGCACAGAGAGAGGAATTATGAGGAAAATGATGAGAAAAAGTCTCTATAATCAAAACACTTCTATGCATTTAGTGCAAAATCAACCAATATTACCCATAATATTCTACTCCCTAAACTGTTGAACATTTTCATAGACCTTGAACTTGATGCTCCTTTTGTTTTTCTCAGCACATAATGTGACTTCCCTGAATTTCAAATGCACATTTAACTTTCTTTGAAATGTATATAATTATTTTTATCTTGAAATACTTTTTTCCCAGAGTAGACTCTATGCTTGAAACCGAGCTAGCCACTCTAGTCTGCTATGATCCCACGGGCAGAAATGATTTACCCCCATGTTATAAATGAGAAATTGAGGTTTAGAGATGTTAAGCGATTTCCCAAAGTTGTTCAGTGGGCAAGCTGAGATTCCAACCCTAGTCTCTATTGCTTTAAAGCCGCAGCTCTTTGTCACATAACAAGAAAATGGCTTTTCAGATTATGTGTGTGTTTGTATGCATATGCACCCAAGTGCTTGCATCCAAGGCCCTCCCTCCCCTACGAATCACAAAGCAACCACTACAAGAAGTGAAGATGGGGAGGACCTTGTATCAATTTATAAATAAGAGAAAAACTACGACGTTAATGTGTTTAGAACTGAGATGAAGAGGTCCCCAGTTTCTGGCTGGTGTGTGTTGGTCTCATTTCTTCCTTCACACAGAATGAACAACGAAAACCATGTATCAATCTCTCCAAGGGTATTGATTTTCCCAAAGCAACAGCCCCTATAAAATAACAATCAATCACAGCTGCAGAGCTGAGCCATTTCACCGTGATTTATTTTTTCTCTAGCACTATCACCATCTGACATTTTGGGTTGCATGTATTTTTTCCAAGTCTGTTTCCAGCCAGAATATAAGTTCCTAGTGGTCAGCGGTACTAATTTTTATTTCCAGAGTTTATCACAGCACTTGACGCAGAGTGAGTCTTCCATAAATTCATTTTGGTTCAAATTAAACATTTTTGTCACTTAAACCATGGCAGTAGGTGGTGCATTGTATTCACCACTCAGACGGGACCTTTAATCCTCTAGGTGTAGAAGTCAATTTTATGGGAAACTTTTAACCTTAAACAAATGATAGCAGTACTTTTTGTCCTTATCCATTTTCGTTTATGTCAGTTTTGCTCAGCTTTTTTTCCAATGGGAACTTGCTGAAAATAAACCTTATAAAAATAGTTGAAAAAAAAAAAGAAAGCATGCATAGGGAAGTGAAACAAAATATAATGCATGATTAATTACGTAGGTTTTCTCAAGTCAACTAGTAATCCTAAACGTATAGTTTGAAATCCGTTCACATTTATAAGCTCTGACATTCTTCTTTTCTTCAGCACCCTATCACCAATTCTACTGAATTTAGTTTTATGTTTATTTGATAAAGCAGAAGCAGATGGTGTTTAGGAGAAATGACGAACAATTTTTGGTACAACGACATGAAGCAAATCGGTGAAAAATCAGCAGGCTGTCTGGAAACAAGTTTCTCCTAATGGTCTCCTGCGGTAGTTTCTGAGCCAGTATCACTGTATGTTCTCTATAATCCAATTTCTTTTAAAATGGCTTTCCGTTCCTTTTTTGTGCACTATTGATATTAGGCATGAATGAATGCAAACACTTGCACAATCAAAAACAAATAGCATCTTACCACCCGGAATGCCCTGGCAGGAGTCCACAAAAACAAGATTTAACTCCTCAGAATGGCAGTGGTAGACAGAATTAATGGGTGGTCTTTCCAGAAAAATGGCTTATAAACTTCACTGAAATAGTAATTTGGTGCCTTGGTATCAGCATTTATCTGCTTGTTATTGGTATCTTAACTGTTATCTTAAAAAGAAAATTCAGGATATTTAATAGAGAAATTCAATTTGAAACTCACAATTTTGCAAACCACTAGTTTTTAAAACCACAAAAGTTCTTCTGATAATTACTGATAATTTGCATTAGTGACCTATTGACATTTTACTTTTCAGTTGATATGACTTAGTGTGACCCCTAGGCAACAAATTAAACTTATCTTGTCCATGCTATTCAAGGATTTTTAGCCGTAGGAATAGAATCTTCTAAAAGTCAAGCCAAGACACTTGCTGAATATATTAAAAATCTACCTTGTAATGTAAAAAATCAACAATTAGAAGGACACTGCTATATCCTACAGAGAAAATTCTTTGTTTACTTAAAATTGTTGTTTTGTAATGGCTTCTTTCCCTTATGATCTGAAGGGAAAATTGAGATATTCTGGGTTAGAATCTTCATACATCTTGGTGGTCAGACATCTATTAACTATGCATATCTCCACTTGCCAAATGATGTCATCTCTGTTTAAATCACACAGATTGCAGCAATGTCCACATAGATTAAGGTCACTAAGAGATATGGGAGTGATATTACCCTGGAACTTTCCAGCTTGAAAACAAGTTTTCTTCCATCTGCACTTTTCTAACCATGTGTGAAATATTTACGAAAAAAAAAATTGTAATCTTTTTATTTCTTGTAACCATGCTAATCAATAAACTTTTTGACATTCTTGATATTTTAGTCACTTTGTTGCACGTAAAACTTTACACAGCAGTTTGTTGCATGTAAAACTTTACACTGATCTCTTGGAAAGCGGAAGTCCTTCCAATGGTCATGTATACCTTACATCCCTCAATCGTTCCCAGCAGAATGTATTAGTCTCATTACAGATCATTGTATTCCAGTCAGGTTCCGAATGAGAAGGGCTCTGTGGACTTTGGCTGTACGGCCTCAGCTGGATAAGAGCAATAATGTTCTGGACATATATGCAAACTCACTTCTGGATACTGTGACCCTGTAAGTAGCTCATGAGCGGTGCAGTATTTGAAAAAAAGAGATTGAGGAAAATGACAATTTAAAGAGTAGACTGCACCTCTTTTCACTGACTTGATCACTGATGGGTTCTTTGCAGAAACTCTGAACATCACTTGAGTCTCAGTGACTCTTGGGTATCTTGGGCCTACGGTAGTATTTCAAGATCACAACACATCTATTAAACTTACTTATATTTTACCCCTCCAGTTCTATGGGAAAAATGGTTTCTTGACCGTGAAACTCTAAGAAACAAACCAACAGAAACACTGCCACCCTACACTGTCTTATTGTCCTCGACAATGGACACTACTTTTCTCCCTGGGTCAGTCACAAGCCTAACACAGGAGAAAATTCCTGAATGTCAGGAAAATGAGGCTTTTTCTTTCAATACCTGAGTACTTTAATGTGGGCCTTTCTAAAAGATGGGGAAAAAACTTGAAGTATTTTAAACTGCTTAAGTATTTACATCGTAATTATCCCAATGAGTGGGGAGAAAGAGATGAGAAACCCCCAGTTCCTTGAGAGCCATGCACTGGAATACTTTGCTGGCTGCCTTTGCATACATTATCCTGCTCGGCGCTCTCAGTCATCCTTAGAGGTTATCTCCAGGAATAGGCGAACTCTATTTCACAGACAAGGGATCAGATTTTCTTAATCTTCGCATAATTATCCCCAAGATGACATACTAGATAATTTAGAGTATGAATGTTAGATCCCTTTGTCAGACTTGAAAGTAGGTGGTCTTTCTATTCTAACCTTTGTTGTAAATTCTTTAAAGGTGTTGGTAAGTATCTGATATAACTTAACATTAATTATCCAGTTTATCCATTAACACCATACTGTCTCCAATACAGGGAGATCTGGACTTAAATCTTGGTCCAAGGCCCCAAATCCAATGTCTGGGCTCCCTCTATGAATCCCGTAAAATCTCTCATTATCCTCCAGGCTGGGTACCAGTGCCCACAAAGAGAGCAGTGGGAATGGGCACAGTTCTCTAAATGAAGCTATCATTTTCTCCACGTTGGTCTAGTCCGCAGTGCCAGGCTTCTGACCAGCTCACTCCATCTGACTTCTGAAGGATTACCTGGTCACTGTAAGACTACAGCCTGACTACCCCATAACCTGATACCCTACCCCTTAACCTGAAACCCTGAGAGACTACGATCCGCCCCTTCCAGGCTCCAGATTCCTCTCCCAGTGGCCTGGCCATGTACCTCAACCTGCACACCCTCCAGTACTGATTCCCTGCTTATCTTTGGAGTTCTAGGGTTTCTACAAATCAGAGGTTACAAACAAAGCCCTACAGACTTCAGATAAGTGGAGTAAACGAGGGAAGCGGGAAAGATAACCAGAGGTGAACTAAAGCACAACTGGGTTTAAGGGACTCGAGAGGGAAGCTGCAGCTGTAAAACCATTAGAGAATGTGGGCCCAGTGTTGTCACGTGTGTGCATTCTGAAGAGAAGACAGAAACCCCAACTTTCATGTAAATGAGTAATTAATCCAGTGGTATTTTTATTTATTTATTTTTTAACAACTTTATTGAAGTATAATTGCTGTATAATGTTGTGTTAGTTTCTGCTGTATAAGAAAGTGAAGCAGCTATACATATACTTTTATCCTCATATCCCCTCCCTCTTGCGTCTCCCTCCCACCCTCCCTCTATCCCACCCCTCTAGGTGGTCACAAAGCACCGAGCTGATCTCCCTGTGTTATGCGGCTGCTTCCCACTAGCTATCTATTTTACATTTGGGAGTGTATATATGTCCATGACCCTCTCTCACTTCATCCCAGCTTACCCTTCCCCCTCCCCGTGTCCTTAAGTCCATTCTCTTTGTCTGCGTCTTTATTCCTCTCCTGCCCCTAGGTTTTTCAGAGCCATCTTTTTTTTTTTGGTTTTTTTTAGATTCCATATATGTGAGTTAGCAAACGGTATTTGTTTTGCTGACTTACTTCAATCTGTATGACAGACTCTAGGTCCATCCACCTCACTACAAATAACTCAATTTCGTTTCGTTTTATGACCGAGTAATAGTCCATTGTATATATGTGCCACATCTTCTTTATCCATTCATCTGTCGATGGACACTCAGGTTGCTTCCATGTCCTGGCTATTGTAAATAGAGCTGCAATGAACACTGTGGTACATGACTCTTTGAATTATGGTTCTCTCAGGGTATATGCCCAGTAGTGGGATTGCTAGATTGTATGGTAGTTCTATTGTTTCTTGGTTATTCAGTAGTGTATTGCTTAACCTCCGTGTGTTTGTATTTTTTACAGTTGTTTTCCCGTAATTGGTATCTAGTCTCATAGTGTTGTGGTCAGAAAAAATAGTTGATACGATTTCAGTTTTCTTTTTTTTTTTTTTTTTTCCTTGCGGTACGCGGGCCTCCCGCTGTTGTGGCCTCTCCCGTTGCGGAGCAACAGGCTCCGGACGCGCAGGCTCAGCGGCCATGGCTCACGGGCGCAGCCGCTCCGCGGCATGTGGGATCTTCCCGAACCGGGGCACGAACCCTTGTCCCCTGCATCGGCAGGCGGACTCTCAACCACTGCGCCACCAGGGAAGCCCCGATTTCAGTTTTCTTAAGTTTACCAAGGCTTGATTTGTGACCCAAGATATGATCTATCCTGGAGAATGTTCCATGAGCACTGGAGAAGAATATGATTCTGTTCTTGGATGGAATGTCCTATACATATCAGTTAAGTCCATCTTATTGAATGTATCGTTTAAAGCTTGTGTTTCCTTATTTATTTTCATTTTGGATGATCTGTCCATTGGTGAAAGTGGGGTGTTAAAGTCCCCCACTATGATTGTGTTACTGTGTATTTTCCCTTTTAGGGCTGTTAGCATTTGCCTTATGAATTGAGGTGCTCCTATGTTGGGTGCATAAATATTTACAATTGTTATATCTTCTTCTTGGATCGATCCCTTGATCATTACGTAGTGTCCCTCTTTGTCTCTTGTAATACTCTTTATTTTAAAGTCTATTTTGTCTGATATGAGAATTGCTACTCCAGCTTTCTTTTGATTTCCATTTGCATGGAATATCTTTTTCCATCCCCTCACTTTCAGTCTGTATGTGTCCCTAGGTCTGAAGTGGGTCTCTTGTAGACAGTATATATTCAGGTCTTGTTTTTGTATCCATTCAACCAGTCCATGTCTTTTGGTTGGAGCATTTAATCTATTTACATTTAAGGTAATTATTGATATGTATGTTCCTATTACCATTTTCTTAATTGTTTTGGGTTTGTTATTGTAGGTCTTTTCATTCTCTTGTGTTTCCTGCTTAGAGAAGTTCCTTTAGCATTTGTTGTAAAGCTGGTTTGGTGGTGCTGAACTCTCTCAGCTTTTGCTTGTCTGTAAAGGTTTTAATTTCTCCATTGAATCTGAATGAGACCCTTGCTGGGTAGAGTAATCTTGGTTGTAGGTTTTTCTCCTTCATCACTTTAAATATGTCCTGCCAATCCCTTCTGGCTTGCAGAGCTTCTGCTGAAAGATCAGCCTTTAACCTTATGGGGATTCCCTTGTATGTTATTTGTTGCTTTTCCCTTGCTGCTTTTAATATTTTTTCTTTCAATTTAATTTTTATAGTTTGATTAATATGTGTCTTGGCATGTTTCTTCTTGGATTTATCCTGTATGGGACTCTCTGCACTTCCTGGACATGACTGACTATTTCCTTTCCCATATTAGGGAAGTTTTCAACTATAATCTCTTCAAATATTTTCTCAGTCTCTTTCTTTTTCTCTTCTTCTTCTGGGACCCCTATAGTTCAAATGTTGGTGCATTTAATGTTGTCCCAGAGGTCTCTGAAACTGTCCTCAATTATTTTCATTCTTTTTTCTTTATTCTGCTCTGCAGTAGTTATTTCCACTATTTTATCTTCCAGGTCACTTATCCGTTCTTCTGCCTCAGTTATTCTGCTATTGATTCCTTCTAGAGAACGTTTAATTTCATGTATTGTGTTGTTTATCATTGTTTGTTTCCTCTTTAGTTCTTCTAGGTCCTTGTTAAACGCTTCTTGTATTTTCTCCATCCTATTTCCAAGAGTTTGGATCATCTTTACTATCATCACTCTGAATTCTTTTTCAGGAAGACTGCCTATTTCCTCTTCATTTGTTTGGTCTGGTGGGTTTTTACCTTGCTCCTTCATCTGCTGTGTATCTTCTCATTTTGCTTAACTGTGTTTGGGGTCTCTTTTATGCAGGTTGCAGGTTCCTAGTCCCCGTTGTTTTTGGTGTCTGCCCCCAGTGGGTAAGGTTGTTTCAGTGGATTGTGTAGGCTTCCTGGTGGAGGGGACTGGTACCTGTGTTCTGGTGGAGGAGGTTGGATATTGTCTTTCTGGTGGGTAGGATCGCGTCCGGTGGTGTGTTTTGGGGTGTCTGTGAACTTCATATGATTTTAGGCAGCCTTTCTGCTAATGGGTGGGGCTGTGTTCCTGTCTTGCTAGTTGTTTGGCATAGGGTATCCAGCACTGTAACTGGTTGAGTGGAGCTGGCTCTTAGTGTTGAGGTGGAGATCTCTGGGAGAGCTCTCACCAATTGATATTACGTTGGTCGGGAGGTCTCTGGTGGAGCAATGTCCTGAACTCAGCTCTCCCACCTCAGAGGCGCAGGCCTGATACCCGGCCAAAGCACAAAGACCATGTCAGCCACACCGCTCAGAAGAAAAGGGAGGGATACAAAAAAACAAAATAAAATAAAATTTATTAAAATAAAAAATAAAAATAATTAAAATTAAAAAGTAATAAAAAAAAAAGAAGAGAGCCACCAAACCAATAAACGAATCACCCAATGAATACAAGCACTAAAAACTAAACTAAAAAAAAACCCCCAAAACAGACAGACAGAACCCTAGGAGAAATGGTAAAACCAAACCTATACAGACAAAATCACACAAAGAAGCATACACATACACACTCACAAAAAGAGAAAAAGGAAAAAAGAAAAAAAAAATATATATATAAAGGAAGAGAGCAACCAAATCAATAAACAAATCTACCAATGATAATTAGCTCTAAATACTAAACTAAGATAAACATAAAACCAGAAACAAATTAGATGCAGAAAGCAAACCCCAAGTCTACAGTTGCTCCCGAAGTCCACCATCTCAATTTTGGGATGATTCGTTGTCTATTCATGTATTCCACAGATGCAGGGTACATCTAATTGATTGTGGAGATTTAATCCGCTGCTCCTGAGGCTGCTGGGAGAGATTTCCCTTTCTCTTCTTTGTTCACACAGCTCCCGGGGTTCAGCTTTGGATTTGGCCCTGCCTTTGCATGTAGGTCACCTTCTGGCGTTTGTTCTTGGCCCAGACAAGACGGGGCTAAAGGAGCAGCTGATTACCGGGGAGGGAGGGGTATGGAATGCGGGACGAGCCTGGGGCGGCAGAGGCCGGCATGATGTTGGAACAGCCTGAGGTGTTCCGCGCATTCTCCCAGGGAAGTTGTCCCTGGATCACGGGACCCTGGCAGTGGCGGGCTGCACAGGCTCCCAGGAGGGGAGGTGTGGAGAGTGACCTGTGTTTGCACACAGGCTTCTTGGTGGCGGCAGCAGCAGCCTTAGCATCTCATGCCCGTCTCTGGGATCCATGCTGGTCTCTGGAGCTCCTTTAAACAGCATTCTGAATCCCCTCTCCTCGCGCACCAGGAAACAAACAGGCAAGAAAAAGTCTCTTGCCTCTTCGGCAGCTCCAGACCTTTTTCCGGACTCCCTCCCGGCTAGCTGTGGCGCACTAGCCCCTTCAGGCTGTGTTCAGGCAGCCAACCCCAGTCCTCTCCCTGCGCTCCGACGGAAGCCTGAGCCTCAGCTCCCAGCCCCGCCCGGCGGGTGAGCAGACAAGCCTCTCGGGCTGGTGAGTGCCAGTCGGCGCCGATCCTCTGTGTGGGAATCTCTCCGCTTTGCCTTTCGCACCCCTGTTGCTGCGCTCTCCTCCGCGGCTTCGAAGCTCCCCCCTCCGCCACCCGCAGTCTCCGCCCGTGAAGGGGCTTCCTAGTGTGTGGAAACCTGTCCTCCTTCACGGCTCCCTCCCACTGGTGCAGGGCCCATCCCTATTCTTTTGTCTCTGTTTATTCTTTTTTCTTTTGCCCTACCCAGGTACGGGGGGAGTTTCTTGCCTTTTAGGAGGTCTGAGGTTCTCTGCCAGCGTTCAGTAGGTGTTCTGTAGGAGTTGTTCCGCGTGTAGATGTATTTCTGATGTATTTGTGGGGAGGAAGGTGATCTCCACGTCTTACTCCTCCGCCATCTTGAAGGTTCCCTCCAGTGGTATTTTTAAAATATTATGTGGATACAAAACTGGACACTACCCACAGTCCTCCAGTTTCTGACTTCTGCCTCAGATAACAATTCAGCCCTGGCTTAAAAAGTCTAATTCTCAGAGTCCTAAAAGCCTTACTTGTAACTAGAAGAGGTGAGCCAGCAACACAAATTGATGTTTGACAACTAACTGCAGAAAACTCTGATAACTACATCAGTGCATCACAGAGGCAGTCCACTCTAAATAGTACTGGAAGACAATTCTCCGTGAATCTCTCACGTGTCTGCATATCTTATGAGCAGAGACACTGACAGCCTTTCTTTCCAACCATCTGTTTGGGGATGTTTGTATAGCAAACAGCTTTGGAAGATAGATACGAGGTCTCTCGCTAGAGCAGTGCTAAGTTCATATAAAATATTCAGGTTTCCTAAACTCAGCGTTCCTCTCATATACTGTAACCTGCTGTCCTCTGTGTGTCATCCCATGAGATTTGTGGCTCAGGGAACCAATGAAAATGCTAATACTCTGACAGTTGTTACTGTCATGAGTAGTAAGTCCTTGGTCTCTGACCCAGGAGTTTCATGTCTTTTGCCAGCATCATAAAACAGCATTAGGTTGCGACTAGAGTAAATTCTCAGGTTCCTCATAGTTTCTGACAACTGATCTTAGTTTTTCTTCCACTCTAAACTCTGGCTACAGCAGCTACTCTAAACTCAACAGCCTAGTGTCTTCCACCGTACTTCTCCCATTGATTTCTCTGAATCAATCTTGCTTTTGAAAGTACAATATTGCTTTATGCTCCATCAAGGCAATCATGAACTCAAAGCATTTCAGACACCTAAATCTCTTTGTAGCTCATCATTTCTATCTATTTTAGGCTTCCTTCTTCAACCTCACACAGTAGCTTGGTGTTTAGCAATAACATAAAACGACTAAGCAGGCGGACTGTCAAGCTATATTGCTTGGGTTTGAAACTGTGTTTTGCCACTCACTAGCTGTGTACTTTGGTAACATAGAAAGAATACAATAAATGTAACTGATTATTATTCAGTTGAATATTCAAAACTTTCAGTTAGGAGTTTACCTTAAATGCAGGTGGCCTGTAATTTATAATCTAAACTTATCACTGGGAAACTAAATGTAAATAATTTAGGGCTATGAATGGGTTTGGCCCTTTGCCAATCCAAGTCCTCAATACTTCATTAAAACATACCGTTTGCATAGGATTTCCTTTCAAAAAGAAAACACCTCATATCCCAATCTTCTACAAATAATATGAAGGACCAAGGACCAAGCACCAACCCCTCTCCAGTCAAACTGCAAACGTACAAATATACTATAAAGTTCCTTTAAACTGCCAAACAACTCTTCCATAGATGACCTTGCACACTCACGATGCCTCAATATCATCACGTAAATATCAGCCGGTTTGTTCACAGCCCTCATCGAAAAATCAATCCACGCAAATATTACGTGTCTGAAGCAGCGTTTCCATTGGTGTTTCCACTGTGCTATTCCATTTCTCTTAATGGCCTCAAATAATATCCCCTGATTTTCTATTTACTTTTATTTCTATTTATTCTTCTAAGCCTATGACAATTAAAATTAAAATTCCAAAGGGGTAGAGGCAAGGAAAAGCTACAAAAATCTGATTTGATTTTCCTACACTTCCCCCCCTCCCAAGTTCCAAGCCACTAATCCCCTCTCAAACTGTACAATAGAACAGCAGAGACATAAAGAAAAGGAGATAAAACTGGCCAGCCAGCGCATTGTTCTTGCTAACCTGCGCCATTTACATAAGGGTTAGAAGGCTTGTTCTATCGTTTAAACAGGCTTAAAAGCCTCTTTGCAAATGAGATTTTGTTCCTACAAAAGAATGAATTCTAGCTGTTTGGTGAGTTTCTGCTAGACCAGCACTGGGAGCTGACTTGGCAGTAACTTAAGCTACTTCTTTGGCCACATACAGTGTATGCAAGGATTGCTTTCAGCTGCCAAAACTGAAAAGCATCAAGCTGATTAAATTCTTTCCAGGACGTGAATAGGATGTGGAGCATGTTAAGAGGCCAATAATATCAGATCTAAAACTGTACCTGGGCAAACTGGCCTTTATGCAGGTGCTTTAGAGTGGCTTTGAACTTTTAGAGCCCCTTGAATCTTCCTTTGAAAAGGAACAGAAGGGCAGACAGCAAATGAAATTCAGAGACAGAAAGCCTTAAAATAGTCTCCGGCTGTGAAGTAAAGACAATCTAAACTCTTTGATTCATTGTTGGTCTGAGTGGCATTGGGCACAGGGATAAACTGTACAACTAACTCCCTTGTCAATGTCAGCACAGAAGAGTACACGCATTGCATCAAAAGCTTAGATTTAAAAAATTCAACATCATGTTTATACAAAGATATACCTATTATTTGCTTTACCTGGCACACCTTGAACAGATGTTCAGTGTGACTTTGGCCTGAGGTTCAGCAGAGTGAGTAGCTCGACCTTGGTTAAATTTGTTCCCAGAAGGTACCAGGGTAGTTACTCCCTCCATTCTTAAATCATCAAGATCCTCTGTAACAACATAAAAAATTGCAGAGAAAAAAATTAACTCTAATAGAATGAAGAAGAGAAGTCCAGGTTTTCAGATATCTACCAGTAGTTGGTTAGCAAAACATTACATTTCCACTATGCAAAAATCTTCCCTCATGCATCAATTCTTTTCCAATTATTTCTAGATGTAGTTGGAGAAAATTATATGAGAAGATTTACAGGAGCAAAATGGTGAGAGATGAATCTGTCTGCACGATGGGCAGACCATACATGACTGTGGGACGTGGATCCACAACTTCTGCTGTAACCACCCACAGAAGTCAACCATAATCTCTACAGCAATTGGCCCCAAATGGTCAGGAGTTAGTCAGTGACTGCCCCCTTCCAACTAAGAACAATCCAGAGGAAGACAAATTATGCTCCCAAACCAATTACACAAGGTCATTCATTTCTAATGTGCCTGCCTTGAGCCTCCCCGTCCAACACCCTCCGATCAGAATTATACCTGAAGCCTTCTCTTTTTTCATTCTAAACCATTCCTTTTTGTCTGCACCTTGGGAGGACAGTAGTATACCGGGAGAGTCACACCCCAGGTGTTCACTGAAGCCTCCTATTTTTTCCAGGCCTTCAATCAACACTTAAAACGTCTATTTCTCTTGTAATTTACTCCTGATACAATTTGTACATGATCTCCTGCTTTATTCAGAGGATAGGGAATCTTGTAAAAAGGATTCTGTTTACCTGCTCTCAGCCTTAGCGAAAGAGGGACATAAAGTTTCAAAAGATCAATTATAATTTTGCCAAAACATAATCCACGATTGAAGTTACTACCCATATAAGAAGGGAAATCGCTCTTTCCTGATAAGGCTGTAGACTATCCAGACATCTTAGGCCTCTCACAAAACAATCGAGAGGATTTCTAACTCTGTTAAAAATAGGACAACAGGCCCATAACGAAGTTGCTTATGCTAAGCCCACGTTACCAAACGGATACTTAATTTAATCACAGTTTAAGCTCTCTCAGCAATGGAATCCTAAACAACCATGCATCACCTGGTCAGCACTAGTGAGTTAACTTGCCTGATAGACCCCTGCTGTCCCCTAAAGGAAGGTGACCTTGCCACGACCAACCTGTTGTTTGCTAGTATAGCATCCTGCATCCACTGCCTTCTGTCTGTAAAAGTCTTCAATTTTGTACAGCTCCTTGGAGTTCCCTTCTTCCTGCTAGATTGGATGCTGCCTGATTCATGAATCATCTACTCAGCTGAATTTTGTTTCTAACAACCGAATATGGCAAACAAGTGCCAAATTTTCCTGAGATTGTGGCTAGTCTAAGTCATAAACAGACCTTCTGTTATCTGAAGATTAGCCAACACACTACCTCCACAGGCAACCCCAAATGAAATCCTTTCATCTACTTGCATATGAGCAATCTGGGTGTGTCCTTAGAGGTTCAACTTCAACTTTATGAGAGTCAAAAAAAACTCATCACCTTGACCTGGTTGTAAACTATAGTCCCCTTGTCGTGGGGTAACCCCTTCAAAACTCACTGCTTCTGCTTCACTAGTTATAAGCGCCCCTCTCTTCTCACGGTTCCTCATGTCACGCGGCACAGACAGCACTACTGCCTGAGAACACACAACGCTTTTCAGTTAGCTAATTAGCCTCCCATGAGATTCTGTTAGTCTCTCCCCCTCACACTACTATTTACCACTGAGACACCCTGACTGGCCCACCCTCCTCCCCCACCAGGGGAAGGGAACCTTAACATTTTCTTAGCTCAGTTAGGAACTCGCTGTACCTCATTCAGTGTTTTTAAGGACTCCCATTGAAAACTCTGACCTAACGTTATTTGTTGACAGATCATACCTCAAAACTTGAAACCGGAGCAGAACACGCTAACACCAATTTAAGCTTGCCTGGAGAATGCAGTCCTCTACCCGAGGGAAAAATCAGCCCAAAGGGCAAAGCCACTGCACTTCCTTGAGCTTGTCAACTATAGCCAAAGACCACAGAGTAAATATATATCAGGCATGCTTTTTTAGAAAAACCATGACTTTGGGATGCTTTGGAAAGAAAGGGTCATCTCTGCTGGAACCCCCATCAAAAATGGACAAGATGTTTAACACACTTTTAGATGCCCTCTTACTTCATAAAGAGGTAGCTGCTGTGAAAAAGAAATAACATGGAAGCTAAAAGAAATATTCCAGCAGATCATTTTGCCAAACAAGCAGCCTTAACAACGGTTTTGATCCTATCTAAACTCTTAAAGGATGAATCCTTAAAGGAATTCAAAGAAACCATTATAAAATATCAATATTTAGCCCCTCATTTTGAAAAGAAAAATGGAAAAAAAAAAGTGGTTCTAGCTTCACTCAGATCATCTCTGGTGCTCCCAAGATAGCTGCTTGGTGGCACTAGATAGTTTCAAATAGATATTAGCTAAATTTCTCCATGAAACTACTCATCATGGTACAGATAAATTGGTTACGATCTTAAATCAACACGGCTGGGGAAACTTTAAAAAGACAGCTGAGGTCATTTTTAAGTCATGCGGACTTGTCAACAGCATAACTCTAGAGAACCTGTGAATGTGGGAAATGACCAGGAACCAAAGCTTCGAAGCCCCTTTGAACACCTCATGATGTATTTTATATAGCTTCCACTTTTCGTGAGATTTGAATATATTTTAGTTATCGAATGTTTATATAATTTCAGAGTGAGTTTAAACATCTCTTTGCCAAAAAGCTATAATCTTTACAGTTGCTAAAAAGCTGGTCGATTTTGTGATTTCAATCTTGGGAATATAAACTTTCATATCAAGTGACCAAGACACACACTTCACAAGAAATATTATATAAAAAAAAAAACTCTGTAAAGTATTACCCTTTACTCAGAAACCACACTGCTCTTATCACCTACAAACTTCTGAAAGGTGAAAAGAATCAATGACATCTTGAAATGAAATTAACAAAACTTTCAGAAATCCTTGAGCTCCCTTGGTCAAAGGTACTCCCATCCACCCTTATGCCAATATGGTCCACTCCTAGAGAACACATTGTTTATTTCCCTGTGAACTAGTTACTGGAAGGCCCAAGTGCATCAGGATTTTACCTACAATACCATACTCTGCCCTGATGCACGCAGATGTTGCAAAATGTTGCAAGAGACTCACGGACTATACTCAGTCCTATCACTAACAGGCTAAGTTTGCATTCAAACATCTCAAACAGCCTCTTCATGACATTCAACTATAAGATTTCATCTGTTGGGAGATACAACAGAGAAAAGTTGCTCTTGAACATCACTGGAAGGGATTCTATCAGATATTGTTAACAACAAATACAGAAGGAAAGCTCCCTGGAGTAAATCCTTGGGCTCACATTTCATAACTAAAGAAACAATCCAGAACCAACAAAACTGGAAGCCTGCTCTAAAAGGGGACCTCAAAATGAAGACTCTCTAGAAGCGGCTGATCTTCACAGTAGACAGATGACCCAAGATCCTCGGAACAACCTGATGACCTCAGATAGTGGACAGCTTCTGCACAAGATCGTGGACCAAAACCCTTGCCTAATTACTATTTTGTTTTTTATCTGCTTGTTTACATTCTTCTTCTAATTTCTATAGACCCCTGGTTATCACTCACCCATAATGGCCCTTCTTCTTTTATTCCCTTCTTACTAAAATTGTTAGATCAGAGCATAATTATTCTAACACCAATCTCAGATTTCCCAAATAGTACCCTTCAAGCCTCCTGATTGCTGGATACGCCATTCCTCACCAGACCTCCATGGTAATAACCTAGGGCTATTTCCAGTCTCAACAAATGAGATCAAAGAGAATTACAGCCAATGGCATTTCACTTGCACTTACGTGGACAAATGACCTTAAACAAGGTCATTTGCTACTTTCCTAGCAATGCCCTCTCACAGAAAAAGAAAAAATTATTACGATCTATCAATTAGACCCTAGGTAATTCTAAATTTGAATTCAGAATTTCCTAAAATGATGGGCCAATTACTTAGGATCTGGAAGAGACTAATATAGACACAAATGTGCAAACAGGCTAATGTAAGGTCTTGGTTTCAACTTCATGCCATGAATAATTTCTTTTTTCCTGGATATCCATGTATTCCTACCAGATACTACTTCCTCTGCAACCAGGTTGCAAATGAATATTGCATGCACTTTAGAAACAGTATTCCAAAACTTCTGCGCACAGACACCTTCATTCTAAAGTCATGAAAGCAGGAAATTCAGATGTGCGCTCCAAAATGAGGTTACCCTCAATTATTTAGGCACTTTACCTGGGGCTGTTACTAATTCATTGTTTATGCAAACAATCAAAGCAGTGCTTCCAATAACAAGAATCATACAAACAAAAGGCTATGAGACATAGATCATTTTAATTCCGGCCGAAGTTAAAAATAATATCACCTCTACCTTAGACGGAATACAGATCAGTCTCAATTCCTTGGCAAGAGCAGTGATGGACAATCTAGATTTCCTGTTCACTAGTCACGACAGTACCTGTGCAATTGCTAACAGTTCTTGCTATACTTGGCTCAATGAAACAGGTAAGGTAGAAGAGGCTACCTATCACTTTAAGGAAAAAGCTACTTGGCTCACCAAGGCTGATCTTTATGACTTGTGGGATTGTTCTCTTAGCCTTGGCTGGATAATTTGGGTTCTTGGTTCTGAAGCATCTTAAACACGCTTTTCATTACTCTTGTTTTTGTCATAGCGGTCATGATGCCCGTCCACTGAACTCTATCCAAAGTCTTATATGCCTTTATGCAGCCCCTCTCTCATCAGATGATCACCGTTTTAATACAACACCAAAGAGATTAAGAAGCTCTTGTGATAAATCTGACTATGGAGACAAGTCGACAATCAGGAAGCAGTGAAGCTCTGAATCTTGAGTCTTGTCTTTTGGCCAACTTCCTGCCAGGGAGAGAATGACTAAAAGAGAGGAGTGAGAGACTGAACGTACAAAAAGACAATGGAGAGATCATATATGACATTAGAACAGAGACCCACAACCTCTGATGGAAACGATCAGTGAAGCCAAATCACAACCTCTGCAGCAGCTGGCCCAAAGCACTCAGGACCCGGTTCGGAGAGGCCACGTCCCCTCCTTTTGCCCAACTCAGAACCAAGCAGAGAAAGCCAAATATGCTCCCCAAGCTAAATGCATATCTCCACAAATGGCAAACTTCAAATATCCAAAGGTCTGTCACACGGAAGAGATATCAGAGTTCCCAAAGTCAGTAATATTAAGGAGAGACTCTAGCCAACTGGAAATTTCTTTGAAGCAAGCAGTAATACTTTTTTCATCAAGGAATCTCATGATTCTTAAGGTAACAGTGGTAGAGAAAGATTATGTAAAAATAACCTCATGCGAATCTTTTAAAATATAGTTGTTCTATTTCGATACTTTGAAGTCAAACTCTGTAGTGACTGTTAATGTCTAGTTAAGAAGTCAGATATAACTATAAGGTAATGTGATCAGCTCTATCCCAGAAAAAAAAACAAAAATAAATGTTTTGTATGTTATGGAAAACATATGAAAAATCAACTAACTGAAGTTAAAAACAAACCCATGAAACGGCCAAGTATTATCTGTCAGCACTTGATAATATTCTATTTTAATCATGTAGATTCGTTTCAGTTTCCTGATACCTAAATGATAAAGGAATTATTAGGAAGGAATAATTAGGTAACAGTTGAGTAAAAGTATACAAGCCAGACCAGGTGGTAAAGGACTCTTCAGAGGGATGTAGGAACTTGAAAAAGCAGAGATTTGAAGGGACATAGTATATCAGGGAAAATTATACAGCTATATGACCATAACTTGAGATGTATAGGGATAGAAGAATATAATACTGGAAAAGGGTTTAGTCTCAGATGATGAAGGGAGATAGTCATTGAATCTGTGTTTTATAGAGATCATTGTAGATGTACTTATTGAAATAAACCATTTTCTAAATTTACAAAATTGCTTTTCTGATAACTAGAGATAGGAAATAAGTTTTTCTCACTTACTATTGTAACCTCACTGTCTTAGAAGTGTGTCTAGCACAGGGTAGGCATTCACTGATATTTGCTGACTACAAGACTTTTTTTTCTGCAAATGATAGGCCTGAGCTCCCCTGAGATGTCACTCAGAGCACTTATCAGACACCTGTCTCAAGAGAAGATTTTTGTATAATTTGATAAACTTGGTTAATTAACTATTTGACAAGTTGATCTTTATGTGGAATTGGCTTTTGGAAAATTGGTTTTTGAAGGAATACATGTGTTGCACTTGCCTACAGCCATTTGGCAAAGTGAAAACCGGAAACAAGGAGTTGAGGCGGGAAGAAGCCTGTATCCTCCATAATGGATGTACCAGCTGCTGAGGGCCTGGGGTAAGGAAGTAACAGTAGCAAGAGAGAGAAATGCATCAGAAGGTAATTTCAGAGGAAGATTCAACAGGTTGTCGTGAATGATTGCTTGTGAAATCCTTGCAGGTTTCTCCATATTACCACTTTCAGGGAATATAGGAAGAGATAACATCTTTGGTTTCACACATGCTTAGATGGAGCTATCGTCAAGATATCCATATGGATATTTGGTAGGCAGTTAGAAGGGCAAGTCTGGAGTAATGGAGTGTGGAATGAAGCTATAGACCATATGGCTGAGGAAAGCTGATAGAATTATCAGCCCAGCAGTTAAAAGCAAGCAGTGACACTTCTTATGTCTAACTTTCTTTACAAGTGAAATGTGTGCATTATATGAATATTATATTTAAAAGAAGAGTACCATATTTATTCTTTTTCACAATAGAAAGCCCAAAGCAGTAATTTATTTTTAAAGGTAGCCGATAAACTTGTGATGCACCTTTTGAATCACAGGGTTACGACAGAGAAAAATGAACTAATTTATGACTAAAGACATGAGCACTTCACGCCATCCAAATAACCAAGAATTAATCAAGCAAAGAATTGTTTTCATTTAATTTAAGGAAATAACAGCTGCCTAGATGAAATAATCCCAGGACTTTCATTTCATTCAAGTGTAATCCATGAAATAATTTACAGCTGCTTGAACTAGACAATGTGGGATATGAGTGAATTTTCACATCTGTTTCTAGGAACAAAAATTAAAAGCTTTCCAAACATAAGTCCCTCCACAGTGATTCAGTGATGGGTTACACAAGAATTATATGGCAGTTTTTCCTTGTATTGCAACTGTTTGGTTGATTTACGTCGATAGAGCTGATTTGGTCAAATATTTTAAACAGATGTTATATATGCTGAGTGAATTATTAAAAAAATAAAACAAATGTTAAGAAAACATATAAGAAATTAGACAGGTTTTAATAAAATATTTATGAATACTTTTTTGTTATGTGAGACAGCTAAACTATTTCCTTAAAAAAGGGAAAGAAAGAATTGAGAGCAAAACATAATTCACTTTGCTGGGATAAATTCTGGTTGAAAGGTGGAAGAAGGATGTCGAGGCCATGCTTCTATTGCTTCTCTATTTCTACAGTTATGCCTCCAATATGAGTTGGGTTTTCTTTCTCAGTATATCAGTGTAGTATGGCTTAACTAGATTCATAATTGACAAGAAAAAAATGGTAGACATGAGAAATTATAGGCTGGAATTTTTTAGAATAAACTTAGTTTAGAAAATTTAAGTTCGCATTGCATTTTAAAAAGTTTGGTGGAATTTAAAAGCTGAGTTGAAGTTTCCCTTTTTAATGAGACAGAGTAGGTTACAGAATATTTACTTTCCTTGACAACATGAGATCAATAAACAAAGAAAGTGATCTGGCCAGTAGGTTAGGGAAAATGTTTATGTAAACTTAAATTTACATTCGTTCTTTGTCTTCTAGTGTTAACTGAAAAGAGCAAAAAACTTTCTGAGATATTTTTTGTTAGCTACCAGTTCCTGTTTAATTTCTTTGACCATCGACAGCCAAATACATGATGATCACAAACATTTGTAAAAATTTATGGGCTGGAACTTGTTCACTTAGATTGCAAATGAATCACAAGACTTGTGTTAATTGAACCCATCATTACATAAATTGTGAAGCCTTCTCTGTTAGTCAGAAAAATTAAGACATCTGGGAGTGGTTTCTCCTTCCATTCCGTAAGAAAATACTAGTGCTTCTAACAAATTTCAACCCAAACATTACTCAAAGTCTGATTTCTGCATCAGAGTACATCTATATTTTCCTCAATTTGCACCTACCACAAATTCAAAAGATTATATTGTGTACACAAAAAAACTGACTTCCTCCTGAAACTTTTGTCACCCCCTAAAGGTTTGACAGATAGACGTTGTGAACAAGTCTCTTTATTTTAAAAATAACTGAAATTCCAGGCATGTGGACTCATTTCAGGTGGAGTTCGATAAGCAGACTGTCTGGTATGACTGAAAGCTTGGTTACAGCCCTAACTGAAGTGAGGACACCTCGCGACCAACACAGAAATCTAGAGACAGCCAGAGGAGGTGCACCAAGGACCAGACTTGAGGGGTAGGAGGGGGAGGCCACAGATGGGAGGTTAGCAGAGCTAAGTAGAGGTGTTCAGCAATAGAACTGGGAAACAGAAATGAGGCAAACCAAGCACAGGGTTCACAGTGTAGACAAGAGCAAGGCAAGGAAGGCTGGTTAATCTAAAAGGCTGGGATTAGATAGATTATTAATTTTTGTAGGATGATGGGTAAAATATGTAATTTTTTAATGAGAATCATACAAAATCTTGCAGCGCTCATCATTTTAACCACCATTTAAAAGCGTATTTAATTTTAATTCCCCTGGGACATGTCTCTGGCTGAAGCACTCATATCATTTATCTCTCTCAATAGTGAGAAAGCATTTCTCATCCCAATGGTTTAGTTATGGAGTGATTACTTACCCTGTTAGGTACCATTATGTTACAGTAAGTATTATTTCAGCCATTACAGGTGATACATCACACTAACACTTATGTTTCTGTTTGTTTCTAAACTACTTATGAATGCTCTTTAATATAATTTTTATGTTCCCACAGGCTCTGTGTTAAATAAATAAGGTCTTATGTTGGGAAGTTCCTACGTGCACTGTATCAGTTTGTTGCTTGCTAATGAACTTTTGACCATAAACCTAATAATTACACCCTATACCATACTAGATAATATATTCAAGCATTTTTTTTTTTTTTTTTTTTTTTTTTTTAGGTACGCGGGCCTCTCACTGTTGTGGCCTCTCCCGTTGCGGAGCACAGGCTCCGGACGCGCAGGCTCAGCGGCCACAGCTCACGGGCACAGCCGCTCCGCGGCACGTGGGATCTTCCCGGACCGGGGCACGAACCCGTGTCCCCTGCATCGGCAGGCGGACTCCCAACCACTGCACCACCAGGGAAGCCCTGGATGATATTTTTACACATGTTTTTTTTTTTTTTTTTTTTTTGCGGTATGCGGGCCTCTCACTGTTGTGGCCTCTCCCGTTGCGGGGCACAGGCTCCGGACGCGCAGGCCCAGCGGCCATGGCTCACGGGCCCAGCCGCTCCGCGGCACGTGGGATCTTCCCGGTCCGGGGCACGAACCCGCGTCCCCTGCATCGGCAGGCTGACTCCCAACCACTGCACCACCAGGGAAGCCCTGGATGATATTTTTATTCTTGATCCAGACCACAGGTATCAACTGAGTTCATTTTGATAAGTGTTTCTGCATTAATTACATAATTTGCTAACTCAAAATAAGCCCTTTGGAGAGAGTATGATCCATTCATGCACTAATTGCTAGAGTCCCAATATGATACAGTTCAGTATCCATGCTCTAAACTTGTCTTTGGTAAAGGTGATTCTGCCTGAAGTCAGTTGGCCTCACATACCTGACACAAACACATAAAACTAGATTGCTATGAGGTTAGTGATTAAACTCAGAATTTATTGTTAGTTTACCTTTTTCTTGGATTTCAAGTGTAACAAGTCTTGGTGGTGAAAACCTCCCACCATCACCCTCCTTTCCTCTTTCTTTTCTTGTATTCTAAAGTTCTTTTTGCTTAAGTCTTCAGTTTTGATAGTATCCTTCCTTCACTAAAGCCTCAACCGAGTAGACTTCTTTCACTTCAACCATCCTCCGTTTTATTTCCTTTGTACTTGGCGACCCTCCTCTGAACTTTGCGCTTGTTGATACTGAGATTTTCAACCCACCATGCAATATTCGCAATGAAGCAAATTTTAACCAACTAAACGCATGTTAAAAAGTAAAAATAAAATATAAAAAAGTATTTTAGTATGCTTGTCACATGTGTTGGGACCCTAAATCCAATATAGTTAGTCTAAAAAAGATGTTAAGTCTCATAACTGCCTCCTATCCTCTCTCCTTCAATCTTCCTTCATTTCTGTTTTATGTAGAGCCCTTTGGGATAAGTAAAAAAAGGATCACATTTTAGGAAAAATAAAAAAAGAAGATCGTGGCTGGTCATATGCTAAACTTGCTGCTGATGTATTTTGGAAACGGCTGCCAACTCCTTCTCCCTTGTGGTGTGCCACAGGCGAGAAGCAGTCACAGGACATACCTTTCCCATCGCCGAGATACGAGCCACATGCCACAAGATGTTGCCACCCTGTCTGACACATTGTAAATCCACTTTCCATTCTGTGATGCTTTCTTGGAATTCACATGCTGTTCTCATCCCTTACACTTCAAGCCACAAAACGTTGCCACCACACATTAAATTCTACAAGATTATTTTCATCTTGTTCCATTTTCTTGGATAGTTGCCTCCATGGAACTGTTCTTTAATAACATGTCATGCAGGATGATACCACCTAAGAACCTCATCTCACTTCCTACATTATATAAATTTTTGCGTTTCCTAAAGAAGAGTATTTGGTGATAAGAAAAAAAAACATAAAAATCTAAAAGTGAATGAATCGACTGCAATATACTCCCTATAGCAACTCTAGCCTCTTCCTCTGCCATGAACAATCCAAGATCATTAATATCTTCAGGTCGCTGCACTCGCTGTGCTTTCTCCCTCGGGTGCCCTTGCCCCAGATATGACCGTACTGCCTTTCTCTTCCTTCATTCAAGTCTCTGCTCAAATACTGCCTTTTAAGAGGGGATTTCCTTGACTACTCTGTCTAAGAGAGCATCTTCTATTATTCTTTATCCTTGGCATCTCTGTTTATCTTCAGAACAACTGTTACATCCTGGAATTATTACATTTTTAATTTACTTGTTCATCATTTGATTCCTCACTAACGAATTCTCAACGTGGCAGAGACTATCTCCGAATGACTATTCAGACTATATAGTCTGAGTGACTACTCAGTCACTCATTCATTCAATGTATACATTGAATGAATGAGTGACTGAATCATCCAACACCATGATATCCATGTCACTGTTACTCCATTTTATTAATAAGGTATTTTACAGATAAAGTCCCTCAGGAAGTGTGAAGGACTTCCCCAGAGCACACGGTATTAATTGGAACAGACAGCAATTGAAGCCTGGTTGGTCTGGCTTTAGAGGTGAGGGTCACCTTTTATGTATACACACAAATACCTGTAACAAATGATTTCTCAAATTAGTAGCTACATAAATTATTATTAACACAGGACTATTTGCCTTCCGTGTTTCAGCAGACTTACACTGAGTTAACTCCATGTATAAGATACTATTCTCCAACGCCAAATTTTAGAGGAAAACCATCATTTGTTGAGTCCCTATTACACTTTAAGTACCCTTTTAGGTGCTTTGAGATGTCACACTTCATTTTGCTCCACAAAACAACCCTCTAAGGCAGTGGTTCTCAATCATGGGTGATTTATTCCTCCCTCCAGTACAAGCAGACACAGGACACCACCTGAAGACATTTTTGGTTGTCATAACTTAAAGGAGGGTGGGGGGTGGACACCACTGGAATCTAGTGGGTACAGAAGAGCCCTTCACAACAAAGAATTATCCAGCCCCAAATGGCAATAGTGCTGGGGAAACTTCAAGATGGCGGACGAGTAAGACACGGAGATCACGTTCTTCCACACAAATACATCAAAAATACATCTACATGTGGAACAACTCCTACAGAACACCTACTGAACGCAGGCAGAAGACCCCAGACTTCCCCAAAGGAAAGAAACTCCCCAAGTACGTGGGTAGGGCAAAAGAAAAAAGAGAGACAAAAGGATAGGGACGGGACCTGCCCCTCTGGGAGGCAGCTGTGAAGGAGGAAAAGTTTCCACACACTAGGAAGCCCCTTCTCTGGTGGAGACAGCGGGTGGGGAGGTTTTGGAGCCACGGAGGAGACTACAGCAACAGGGGTGCAGAGGCTAAAGTGGAGAGATTCCCGCACAGAGGATCGGTGCCGACCGGCGCTCACCAGCCTGAGAGGCTTGTCTGCTCACCCGCCAGGATGGGTTGGAGCTGGGAGCTGAGGCTCGGGCTTTGGAGGTAAGACCCCAGAGAGAGGACTGGGGTTGGCTGTGTGAACACAGCCTGAAGGGGGCTAGTGCACCACAGCTAGCCGGGAGGGAGTCTGGGAAAATCTCTAGACCTGCCAAAGACACAGGACACCATTGTTTCCGGGTGCACAAGGAGAGGGGATTCAGAGCGCCACCTAAACAAGCTCCAGAGATGGGCGTGAGCCGTGGATATCAGCACGGACACCAGAGACGGTCATGAGATGCTAAGGCTGCTGCCTCAGCCACCAAGAGGCCTGTGTGCGAGCACAGGTCACTACCTACACCTCCCCTCCCGGGAGCCTGTGCGGCCCGCCACTGCCAGGGTCCCGTGATCCAGGGACAAGTTCCCTAGGAGAACACACAGTGCGCCTCAGGCTGGTGCAATGTCATGTTGGCATCTGCTGCCACAGGCTCGCCCCACGTTCCATACCCCTCCCTACCCCCGCCCCAGCCTGAGTAAGCCAGAGCCCCAGAATCAGCTGCTCCTTTAACCCCGTCCTGTCTGAGCGAAGAACAGACGCCCTCAGGTGACCTACATGCAGAGGCGGGGCCAAATCCAAAGCTGAGCCCCAGGAGCTGTGAGAACAAAGAAGAGAAAGGGAAATTTCTCCCAGCAGCCTCAGGAGCAGCGGATTAAATCTCCACAATCAATTTGATGTACCCTGCATCTGTGGAATACATGAATAGACAATGAATCATCCCAAAATTGAGGTGGTGGACTTCGGGAGCAACTGTAGACTTGGGGTTTGCTTTCTGCATCTAATTTGTTTCTGGTTTTATGTTTATCTTAGTTTAGTATTTAGAGCTTATTATCATTGGTAGATTTGTTTATTGATTTGGTTGCTGTCTTTTTTATTTTGTATATATATATTTTTTTCCCTTTTCTCTTTTTGTGAGTGTGTATGTGTATGCTTCTTTTTGCGATTGTATCTGTATAGGTTTGCTTTTACCATTTGTCCTAGGGTTCTGACTGTCGGTTTTCGGTTTTTTTTAAGTTTTTAGTGCTTGTATTCATTGGGTGATTCGTTTATTGGTTTGGTTGCTCTCTTCTTTTTTTCTTTCATTTGTTTTTTGTTACTTTTAATAATTTTTTAATAACTTTATTTATTTTCTTTCTTTCTTTTTCTTTCTCCCTTCCCTCCTTCCTCCCTTCCTTCCTTCCTCTTCCTTCCTTCCTTCCTTCCTTTCTTTTTCTCCCATTTCTTCTGAGTCACGTGACTGACAGGGTCTTGGTGCTCCAGCCAGGTGTCAGGCCTGAGCCTCTGAGGTGGGAGAGCTGAGTTCAGGACATTGCTCCACCAGAGACCTCCCAGCCCCACAAAATATCAAACAGCGAAAGACGTCCCAGAGATCTCCATCTCAATGCTAAGACCAAGCTCCACTCGACGACCAGCAAGCTACAGTGCTGGACACCCTATGCTAAACAACTAGCAAGACAGGAACACAAGCCCACCCATTAGCAGAGAGGCTGCCTAAAATCATAGTAAGTTCACAGACATCCCAAAACACACCACTGGGCTCAGTCCTGCCCACCAGAAAGAAAAGATCCAGCTTCATCCACCAGAAAACAGGCACCAGTCTCCTCCACCAGGAAGCCTACATTACCCACTGAAACAACCTTACCCACTGCGGGCAAACATCAAAATCAATGGGAACTATCAACCTGCAACCTGCAAAAAGGAGACCCCAAACACAGTAAGTTAAGCAAAATGAGAAGACAGAGAAATACACAGCAGATGAAGGAGCAAGGTAAAAACCCACCAGACCAAACAAATGAGGAAATAGGCAGTCTACTTGAAAAAGAATTCAGAGTAATGAGAGTAAAATGATGCAAAACCTTGGAAATAGAATGGGGGAAATACAATAAACATTTAACAAGGATCTAGAAGAACTACAGAGCGAACAAACAATGATAAACAACACAATAAATGAAATTAAAAATTCTCTAGAAGGAATCAGTAGCAGAATAACGGGGGCAGAAGAACAGATACGTGACCTGAAAGATAAAATAGTGGAAATAACTACCACAGAGTAGAATAAAGAAAAAAGAATGAGAAGAATTGAGGACAGTTTCAGAGACCACTGGGACAACATTAAATGCACCAACATTTGAATTATAGGGGTCCTAGAAGAAGAGAAAAAAAAACGGACTGAGAAAATAGTTGAAGAGATTATAGTTGAAACTTCCCTAATATGGGAAAGGAAATAGTCAATCAAGTCCAGAAAGCACAGAGAGTCCCATACAGGATAAATCCAAGGAGAAACATGCCAAGACACATATTAATCAAACTATCAAAAATTAAATACAAAGAAAACATATTAAAAGCAGCAAGGGAAAAACAACAAATAACACACAAGGGAATCCCCATAAGGTTAACAGCTCATCGTTCAGCAGAAACTCTGCAAGCCAGAAGGGACTGGCAGGACATATTTAAAGTCATGAAAGGGAAAAAACCTACAACCAAGATTACTCTACCCAGCAAGGATCACATTCAGAATTGACAGAGAAATTAAAACCATACAGACAAGCAAAAGGTAAGAGAATTCTGCACCACCAAACTAGCTTTACAACAAACTCTAAAGGAACTTCTCTAGACAGGAAACTCAAGAGAAGGAAAAGACCTACAATAAAAAACCCAAAACAATGAAAAAAATGATAATAGGAACATACATATCAATAACTACCTTAAATGTAAATACATTAAATACCCCAACCAAAAGACACGGACTGGCAGACAGGACACAAAAATAAAACCTGTATATATGCTGTCTGCAAGAGACCCACTTCAGACCTAGGGACACATACAGACTGAAAGTGAGGGGATGGAAGAAGATATTCCATGCAAATGGAAATCAAAAGAAAGCTGGAGTAGCAATTCTCATATCAGACAAAATAGACTTTAAAATAAAGACTATGACAAGAGACAAAGAAGGACACTACATAATGATCAAGGGATCAATCCAAGAAGAAGATATAACAACTGTAAATATTTATGTACCCAACATAGGAGCACTGCAATTCATAAGGCAAATGCTAACAGCCATAAAAGGGGAAATACACAGTAACACAATCATAGTAGGGGACTTTAATACCCCACTTTCACCAATGGACAGGCCATCCGAAATGTAAATAAATAAGGAAACACAAACCTTAAACGATACATTAAACAAGATGGACTTAACTGATATTTACAGGACATTCCATCCAAAAACAACAGAATACAGTTTCTTCTCAAGTGCTCATGGAACATTCTCCAGGATAGATCATATCTTGGGTCACAAATCAAGCCTTGGTAAATTTAAGAAAATTGAAATCGTATCAAGTATCTTTTCTGACAGCAATGCTATGAGACTAGATATCAATAACAGGAAAAAATCTGTAAAAAAAAAAATACAAACATATGGAGGCTAAACAATACACTACTAAATAACCAAGAGCTCATTGAAGAAATCAAAGAGGAAATCAAAAAATACCTAGAAACAAATGACAATGAAATCATGACGACCCAAAACCTATGGGATGCAGCAAAAGCAGTTCTAAGAGGAAAGATTATAGCAATACGATCTTACTTCAAGAAACAAGAAAAATCCCAAGTAAACAACCTAACCTTAACCTAAAACAATTAGAGAAAGAGGAACAAAAAAAATCCAAAGTTAGCAGAAGGAAAGAAATCATAAAGATCAGATCAGAAATAAATGAAAAAGAAATGAAAGAAACAATAGCAAAGATCAATAAAACTAAAAGCTGGTTCTTTGAGAAGATAAACAAAATTGATAAACCATTAGTCGGACTCATCAAGAAAAAAAGGGAGAAGACTCAAATCAATAGATTCAGAAATGAAAAAAGAGAAGTGACAACTGACACTGCAGAAATACAAAGGATCATGAGAGATTACTACAAGCAACTATTTGCCAATAAAAGGGACAACCTGGAAGAAATGGACAAATTCTTACAAAAGCACAACCTTTTGAGACTGAATCAGGAAGAAATAGAAAATATAAACAGACCAATCACAAGCACTGCAATTGAAACTGATAAAAAATCTTCCAACAAATCAAAGCCCAGGACCAGATGGCATCACAGGCAAATTCTATCAAACATTTAAAGAAGAGCTAACACCTGTCCTTCTCAAACTCTTCCTACAGGAAGGAGGAACACTCCCAAACTCAGAGAGAGGAACACTCCCAAATTCATTCTATGAGGCCACCATCACCCTGATACCAAAACCAGACAAAGATGTCACAAAAAGAGAAAACTACAGGCCAGTATCACTAATGAACATAAATGCAAAAATCCTCAACATAATACTAGCAAGCAGAATCCAAAAGCACACTAAAAGGATCATACACCATGATCTAGTGGGGTTTATTCCAGGAATGCAACAATTCTTCAGTATATGCAAATCAATCAATGCGATACACCATATTAACAAGCTGAAGGATAAAAACCATATGATCATCTCAACAGATGCAGAAAAAGCTTTCAACAAAATTCAACACGCATTTATGATAAAAACCCTTCAGAAATTAGGCATAGAGTGAACTTACCTCAACATAATAAAGGCCATATATGACAAACCCACAGCCAACATTGTTTTCAATGGTGAAAAACTGAAACCATTTCCACTAAGATCAGGAACAAGACAAGGTTGCCCATTCTCACCACTATTATTCAACATAGTCATGGAAGTTTTAGCCATAGCAATCAGAGTAGAAAAAGAAATAAACGGAATCCAGATCGGAACAAAAAAGTAAAACTGACACTGTTTGCAGATGACATGATACTATACATAAAGAATCCTAAAGATGGTACCAGAAAACTACTAGAGCTAATCAATGAATTTGGTAGAGTAGCAGGACACAAAATTAATGCACAGAAATCTCTTGCATTCCTATACACTAATGATGAAAAATCTGAAAGAGAAATTAAGGAAACACTCCCATTTACCACTGCAACAAAAAGAATAAAATACCTAGGAATAAACCTACCTAAGGAAACAGAAGACCTATATTCAGGAAGCTATAAGATACTGATGAAAGAAATTAAAGGTGATACAAACAGATGGACAGATATACCGTGTTCTTGGATTGGAAGAATCAACATTGTGAAAATGACTCTACTACCCAAAGCAATCTACAGATTCAATGCAATCCCTATCAAACTACAAATGGCATTTTTCACAGAACTGGAACCAAAAATTTCACAATTTGTATGGAAATACAAAAGACCCCGAATCACCAAAGAATCTTGAGGGGAAAAAAACGGAGCTGGAGGAATCAGGCTCCCTGACCTCAGACTATACTACAAAGCTACAGTAATCAAGACAGTATGGTACTGGCACAAAACAGAAATATAGATCAATGGAACAGGATAGAAAGCCCAGAGATAAACCCATGCCCATATGGTCACCTTATTGTTGATAAAGGAAGCAAGAATATACAATGTAGAGAGGACAGCCTCTTCAATAAGTGGTGCTGGGAAAACTGGACAGCTACATGTAAAAGAATGAAATTAGAACACTCCCTAACACCGTACATAAAAATAAAGTCAAAATGGATTAAAGACCTAAATGTAAGGCCAGACACTATAAAACTCTTAGAGGAGAACATAGGTAGAATGCTCTATGACATAAATACAGCAAGATCCCTTTTGACCCATCTCCTAGAGAAAGGGAAATAAAAACAAAAATAAACAAATGGGACTTAATGAAATTTCAAAGCTTTTGCACAGCAAAGGAAACCATAAACAAGACCAAAAGACAACCCTCAGAATGGGAGAAAATATTTGCAAACGAAGCAACTGACAAAGGATTAATCTCCAAAATTTACAAGCAGCTCATGCAGCTCAATACCAAAAAAACAAACAACCCACTCTAAAAACGGGCAGAAGACCTAAGTCGACATTTCTCCAAAGAAGATATACAGATTGCCAACAAACACATGAAAGGATGCTCAACATCACTAATCATTAGAGAAATGCAAATCAAAAGTACAATGAGGTATCACCTCACACCAGTTAGAATGGCCATCATCTAAAAATCTACAAACAGTAAATGCTGGAGAGGGTGTGGAGAAAAGGGAACCCTCTAGCATTGTTGGTGGCAATGTAAATTGATACAGCCACTATGGAGAACAGTATGGAGATTCCTTAAAAAACTAAAAATAGAACTACCATACAACCCAGCAATCCCACTACTGGGCACATACCCTGAGAAAACCATAATTCAAAGACTCATGTACCACAATGTTCATTGTAGCTCTAGTTACAATAGCCAGGACAGGGAAGCAACCTAAGTGGTCATCGACAGATGAATGGATAAAGAAGATGTGGCACATATATACAATGGAATATTACTCCACCATAAAAAGAAACGAAATTGAGTTATTTGTAGTGAGTTGGATGGTCCTAGAGACTGTCATACAGAGTGAAGTAAGTCAGAAAGAGAAAAACAGATACCATATGCTAACACTTATATATGGAATCTAAAAAAAAAAAAAACAAAAGTGGTTCTGAAGAACCTAGGGGCAGGACAGGAATAAAGATGCAGATGCAGAGAATGGACTTGAGGAAACGGGGAGGGGGAAGGGTAAGCTGGGACGAAGTGAGAGAGTGGCATGGACATATATACACTGCCAAATGTAAAACAGCTAGTGGGAAGCAGCCTCATAGCACAGGGAGATCAGCTCGGTGGTTTGTGACTACCTAGCAGGGTGGGATAGGGATGGAGGGAGGGAAACGCAAGAGGGAGGAGATATGGGGATATATGTATAGGTATAGCTGATTCACTTTGTATAAAGCAGAAACTAACACACCATTGTAAAGCAATTATACTCCAATAAGGATGTTTAAAAAAAAAATGTCAACAGTGCTGAGGTTGAGAATCGCTGCACTAAGGCTTATTTTATTTACCTGTGTTACAGGCAGGTGCCATATAGGAATAAAAGGGGTAGGTATGAAAAATAGAGTATTGGCTGGAGATTGGGCAGTTTTGAAGGCATTTAAATTATAGGCCAAACAGTGTAAGCCACGTTCAGCCTATGGGTTCTGACATTTGAGTGAGGGTTTAGTTGGATTAGGTCACACAGCTAGTATGTGGTACAGCCTGGATTTGAACACTAAGGCCATGTTTTCGCAACCACAGCATAATACCCTGTTCACACTGTATTCCCAATTAAGTCTATGTTACAGAACTCTAGTCAGCAAGGGCTGCTCTGCCTTTGCCTTAACACCAATCTCAATATCTCTTTGCTCACTCACTGCATTTCAAATGATGTCTAACTGATGGAGATTTTTACTGGAAATTTCATGAGACTACAGAAGAGAGAGTTAAACTGAACTTTGCACAGCAAAACCCTCCCCAAATCACCTTTAAACACCTTAGACATCTCATCAGTTTTTGCTCTCTACAGTTGCTCCATACGTAAAATAAAATATCTTCTTTTTTGATTCCCCCACCTTTCTTAACTATAGTTTTATCTGCAGTCCTTCTGAAGTAACAACTGAACTCACTGTTCAGTTTGCATCCCCACTCAACGCCATGATTAGTAAAACAAAGATACTGCCTTGAGATTCATCTTCCCTAGGAAATATTTTCTGCCATGACCATTTATTACAATGCCTCTTAGTATCAGGAAAGCATCAAGGTTATAACCATACCATCAACCTACCACTTTGCTCTACAAGCAATACAAAAAGCACATATGTTCTGGTCCCTTTTCCACTCACGATACTGTGAGTTTTTTCCCTTCAAGAGCACTGTACATGAGAAAGAAAACAAGAAAAAGAGATAAGTAAAGATCAACATGCTGAACACATCCATGTCAGGATGACTCTAAGATGGTCCTTGATCCCTGCTTTCTGGTACTCAAGCCCTTATATAATCCTCTCGCATCGAAAATTGGCTAAACATAGCATCTCAGGTTCTAACTAGTAGAATGCAGCTAAGTTGATGGCACATCACTTCCGTGGTTGGGTTATGAAAAACTGTGGCTTCCATCTTGTTAGCACACTTTATTGCTTTTTTGGCTTGCCCACTTTGATGAAACAAGTTGCCATGTTTTGGAGGCCCACACAACAAAGAACTCAGGATGGCCTCTGGCCAATTGCCAATTAGGAACTGAGGCCCTCAGTCTAACACCCTTGAGGAACTGAATTCTATCAACAAACAGTAGGAGGGAGATCCTTCCCCAGTTGAGCTTCAGAAGAGATCCCAGGAGCCCTGACTGACACCTTGATTATAGCCTTATGAGAAACCCTGAAGTAGAGGACACAGTCTTAAATTCAAACCAAAATTACAACATCATTTGGATAGGAAAAATATGATCCACTTTGTGAGTCTCAGATCCAGTATGTGGTTTTCATGAACACATTCTGACCAAAAAACGGAAGTCAGCCTGTAGCAGCTTTCCATA
The DNA here is from genome assembly GCF_008692025.1 of Phocoena sinus. NCBI lineage: Eukaryota > Metazoa > Chordata > Mammalia > Artiodactyla > Phocoenidae > Phocoena > Phocoena sinus. The sequence continues at coordinate 13,925,953 of NC_045779.1, read as the reverse complement.
GAAGACATGCACAAATACACACTTATGCACACACAGACACACACACTTACACACATACATGCATACAGGCACACTTACACATACATACTGCTGGAGTAACTAAAGCACCACATGACCTATTATGTTCCACACGGTCCTAGCTCAGAATCTCCCAGATGGACTATACCCATGGCTTAGATAAACCAAGAGTCAGAGAAAAACTCATCCAACATTTCTTCTGGGGTTCATCTTCTGGAACTTTTGAAATTAGAGCACTTTTTCATATAAAACATACTGAACATATTTTCAGATCCAACTTCAATATATTGGTGTTCCCACATCCAGATAACTACTTATATTTTTCTAACTCTATGGATCACTATTTCCTAACACAAACACTCTACCTTAGGAAGCTTGGTTTATTCACAGCCTCCAAAACACAAGCAGACTGGCTCCAAAACCAACTACAATTAAGATGGCTAAAAAATGGAACATCTTTATTTTCTATAAGTGATCTGAATTTCCATCCTTTTGAGTAATAGGGAAAGCAAAACAAAAGAAATAATAATAACCTTAAATTTGCCTTTTAAAGGTATCTTAATCTCTTCTAGCTTAAATTTTTGCTTTCAATAAGCTTAGTCTCTTTTTAACGTAGAAACAGGCAAATTTAGGTTCAAAATACCCAAACAGTGCCTTCCATATAATAATTTGAATTTCCATAGTGTTTTTCTGCCTTTATTTCCAATGCAATTTTTAATTTTGTAGGTTTACTTTTTAGTTTAAAATTTTTCTTCCTAATCTTATTTCATTTTTTCCCTTATGACTGGATTTCTCATCTGAAACCATGGACACCAGAAGAAAGTGACACAACATTTTCAAGTGATGAAAGTAAAAAACTATCAACTGAAAATCTTCATCTGTCAAAATATACTTTAGGAATAAATGAGAAATAATGTCATTCTCAGATGAAGAAATATTAAGAGACTGTGTTGCTATCCTTAAAGAATGGTTACAAGAAGCTCTCTAAACAGAAAGGAAATGATAATAAAAGAAGAACTCGAACTTCAGAAAGGAAAGAAGAACATTAGGATATTTAAATATAATAGGCTATCTTTGCCACGAGTTTTAAAAATCATATTTGATAGTTGAAACAAAAATTGTAATACCACCTAATTACATCGACCATATTTTCACGTCCTTACTGGCCATCAATGTATCTTGTAAAATGTCTGCGTTTTCCTCATTTTTGTGGGTTATGTTTTTGTTATTAAAGTTCTTTAGATATATAAAAGTTCTTTTGAATATATGTATGTGTGTATATATATATTCCCCTTTGGCCTTTTCATTTTCTTAAAGATGACTTTTGATAACAGAGCTTTTAGATTTTGATGATGTTCAATTTATCACTTTTTTATTTTTTTAATTTTTATTTATTTATTTTTTTGCGGTACGCGGGCCTCTCACTGTTGTGGCCTCTCCTGTTGCGGAGCACAGGCTCCGGACACGCAGGCTCAGCGGCCATGGCTCACAGGCCCAGCCGCTCTGCGGCATGTGGGATCTTCCCAGACCAGGGCACGAACCTGTGTCCCCTGCATCGGCAGGTGGACTTTCAACCACTGCGCCACCAGGGAAGCCCCTATCACTTTTCTTTTAGTGACTGGTGTGTTCCATGTCCTCTCTAAGAAATCTTTGTTTCCCACAAGGCCGTGAATATATTATCCTAGAATTTTTATAGTTTTAGTCTTTATGAGTGCTATAATACGCTTGAATTCATTTCTGTATATTGTGTGAAAAAGAGTCAATCTTCATTTTTACCAAGAATAATTCATTTAAAAAACTCCTTTCAGACTATATTCACAAAGCTCCATTTCCAGGCTCTATATTCTTTTCCACTGACCTATTTCTCTATATTATTCTAGTACCACACTGTATTTATTGCTGCAGTTTGTAAATATTAAATCAGGTAGTAAGAGTTCTCCACTTTGTTCTTCTTTTACAAGATTGTTTTTTGACTCTCTAGGACTTTTCAAATTTTACAAATTCAAATTTTACAAATCACTTGTCAATTTCTACAAAAAAAGCCTGTTGGGATTTTTCATTCTGATTTCATTAAAACTATAATGACATCTTAACAAGACTGATTCATCAAATCCATGAACATAATGTAACTTCCATTTATTTGGGTCCTCTTTAATATTTCCCAGAAATGTATGCTTAGCATTTAGTGTATGCTCTTACAATTTTGTTTATTTCTAAGTATTTTATTTTATTAATGCTATTTTTATGTGGATTTTGTTTTTTGATTATCTTTATTTTTCTGCTGCTAGTATGTAAAAATAAGATTGATTTTTGTGTATTGACCTAATCTCATTTCATTTTCATTTTCGTTTTCCTTTCTCTCCTCCAGCTCCATTTAAATTTCACCATGTTGTCTTTTAATATTCTTTTATCTCGTTTCATAAACTCCATATTTTCTCAATGTTAAGAGTATAAAACAAATGTCTGAATTTTACCTATCTCTCTCTTATATAGCAACTCTTGTCAGCTTATCAACAGAAAATCCTCTTCACCTGTATACTAGATGCTTCTATTTATTTTATGATCTAGAACATTTTCACTTTTCTTTTAGTTAATTTTATGAGGCTTTCTATTCAGATCTGATATTTTCCCTGAATGAGAATTGATAGGTTCTCATTGGATTCTTTCATTCTCCACTTAATTACTATTAGAATCTTCTTTTCACATCTGAAAAGAAAAACCTGACAGATAAAAATTTCTATAATATAGTCAATGATCCAACAAGCTTAAAATTGGGAGGAAACGGGAGCCATAGGTAGTCATAAGAGAGGAATGCCTTCATCTGGTTTCTAGTTTCTGTTTTGTTTGTTGATACCCTAAAGCCATGCTCCAGATTTCTATACCCATGTCAGCATGGTTAGCTGTGCCATAGGTTCTTCTGTTTTTTTTTTCTGTTTGTTTGGTTTTTTTGCTATTTAAGGAGTTAACCTCACCACACCAGGGATAACTCCAATAAACCTTGGACCCCAAGAACCATTGGTACCCATTGTTTCTGACCTCCTGTAGCAAAAGTAATCCCAAATGGTATTTGGGGGATTTAATGGAACAGTGTATTAACTGTCTAGGGAGGGGCATTGAAGCTGTTCTGTGGAGTCTTTATTTTGATCTCTGCTGCATTATTTCTAGGAGAAACACTTCAAGGATTATGGAAATAGGTGGCCCTTTTCCTTGGTTGTCAGTAGTAACACACTGTTTATTTTGATTGATATGGGAGAGAATGAGAAAAGCGGGAGTAGCTTAAATTTGTTCAAGTGGTCACCTTAGCTTGACATTACTTTCGAATTTGTAAAAACAATGAATAACATTATTTTGAATTTGTAAATTACCTTATCACAATTGTGTCAAAATGTAAATTTTCTTGAATGTAGGTAAGGAAAAAAGGGAAGGTCATAATTCAAAAGAGCTTAAATCTAACTAGTTGTGGGAAGAAAAAAACTTTCTGGTTTTAAAATAAAGTATTCACCACCTTCAGTTTTTTGATCAGTATAAACAAAGTTAGAACTAAGACATATGCGCTACTGGCTGTCAGAGTGTGACAAGAAACAGGAATAAAGTTACTCTTTCCTAGTAGTTATATTACTTTAAGGCTTAAAGTGGGTTTAAAGGTATTATCTGAAACATGAGAAAAATTGCTCTTACCGTATCAATTTTCTAGCAAAGAGAGTCCCTTTGGGGTTCTTCCTTGGATGCCAAAATAACGAGGGAAAGAATCCATTTAAATTTCCTTTACCAGTACACACACATACGCACATACACACATACGCACATACACACACACTAATTTGACATATGTATTATCTGAACTTCTGAACTGCAAGTTGAATCTATTAAAGTTCCTCTGATTTCCCAAGATTTGTACTTAGAAAAATAGACAGAGGAGTTTTCAGTGCAAAGTTCATGCCCTTATAATTCAACCATTCTTCCAAAGCACATGGATCCTTTGTTTAAAAGATAAAGGCATTCCCTGTAAAATCATTTTAAAATAAATATCCTCTTATTTCATACATATATAAAAATAATAATAAAACTCTAGTCATTAGAATAGAGTCAGAAAGCCAATCTGTAGGCCACATGAGAGTGTGCATATGACCCCCTCACATTGGAGACACCGGATGCCTGCCACTGGGCTGACACAATGCTTCTCTTTGTGTCACCCTCCCTCACCCCTTGTTCCACGGGGGTATCTGACCTCAGCAGCATGCTCATGGGAGTAGGTTCACCGAAGATTCTGTCAGGAAAATCTTCTAATATCTCTGATGCTCTGAGATCAGAATTCTAATTTGAGAGCTTCCCTCTGAGTTTCATTTGTATTTTTGCACTTTTGGAAAAGCAAAATCCTGTTTGAAATGATTCAGATTTCCTTCATCTTTGGCTTTTAAAACGACGACTTACGTTTTCAGAGTTTTACTCTATAGGCATACAGTTTGTTTTTGAGGAGGATGGTGGTCTAGTTAAGAATTCTTAGCAAAACCATAAACTTTCCACCTCCTTGTGAAATGTGGCTTTGAAAGTTTGCATGTTTCCAGGGGGCAACATGACGGCAAAACATTATTTTAATTAAAGATAAATAAATCAGATTTCAACACTCAGCTCTAAAGTAGAAAGTATTTCAAAGGCTTAAATGATTCATAGCAACTATATGCACTATTCATAGCAACTATATGTACATTGAGGATCCGTTACTATACATAATTTGGGAAATTCTTTGAATTGATTATTAGAAGAGTTTACCCACCTATGTTCAGAAACAACTGTGTTTCTACATGCCTTGACTGCCTTTTGTTCTGTACTATCTTTTCAAGAATGTTTTATAGTGAACAGGCTTGGAACACAGAGAATATATCACTAAGGTGCAGAAGAAAGAATTGTTTAGAGATGGTATCTCCCTCCAGGATAAAAGTTAGGCAGGTTTGCCTGCAGCCCATTGTAGAAGACAAGAGTTGCCTAAGTTTGGGGTTAATTTCCTGTACACGATGCATAGGTGTCACCTGGCCTCGTTATGTCACCTGTGGGTACTGAATGAGCAGCAAGAGTAAAATCGATCTATCCTATTGAAGTTATGAAAGATGAAGAAAATCATGATGAGCAATAAATTTAAAACAAGATGGCAGAACTATTCCCTGACAGAAGAATAATTCCCATGAAGGTACATGTGTTAAGTTCTCTGATCAAAAGCCCAAGACTCTCAGGTTGAATTTTTAAAAGATTCAAAATTATAATGGCCAAAAACTATGAATATAAAACAAAAAAGCGCAGGAAGGTAGAACATAAAGATATAAAAACAATGAACCATGAAGACATGAACAATGGATTCTAGAGTACCCATTTTGATACCTTTAGATAAAAGAGAATTTAACACAGAGAAACATCTTAACAGGAAAAGGGAAATCATATTTAAGTGAAGAGAACAATAGATCAAGAAGACATAATCATCATCTCCATATGTTGGTCATTATCTTTAAAGATGTAAAGCAACTCTTTGACAGAATGTAAGAAAAGACAAATGTGTATACAGAAGGATCAAGAGGACAAAAAAAGCAGAATATTTGAGAGCATATTTACTAGAATCAACATACAAATGCAGAGGACATCACACTCCCAAGCATAGAATAAGCACATTTTAAACATTCTGAAAAGTCCTTCACGGCACATGACATTCAATAAATACCAATGAACGAATTTTGAAACTATGCCCCCAAAAAGAATACCTAAAGGAACAAAAAAACCTCTTGTCTGTAATTCAAATGAATCACCATTAAATAACCCTTAGCTTAGAAAGAACATTTTGAGGAAATTAAACAATAGTTAAGTCTAAATTAAAATGAAGACATTATATGTCAAAATTTGTGAGACACAACTAAATCAGCACTTAAGGAATATGAGAGAGTTGAACATGTTTATTAGAAAACAGAAAGAATTGAAACTCATAACACTACAAAATAATAAACCTGAGGACACTAGAAGGATAAAATGATAGAGATTAGATACAAAATCAACAAAATAGAAAACAAATAAACAATAAAAAGGAGATGAGTAATAAAACTATAACACACTTCTTTGAAAAGACTATTAAGATAGAGAAATCTTTGGCAAGATGGAAGAAGAAAAAAATGAGAGAAAAGTTGCAAACGAACAAAATTCAAAAGGTAAACAGGACAGTATAGAAATAACAGATTTTGTAAGTGAAACATTTCTAAAAACAAAACGGTTAGAAGGAAAATACTTTTACTAGTCTAATAAGAAATACTAAAGAAAATTATAAAAGACTAAAGAAATTTTTAAAATAATATTTAAAAAATCTCTCTCCACCCAAGTGAAAACAAAGATAATTTCACAGGTGGTTCAACCAAACTTCAATGGAACCAACAGAGAGTTTCTATGTTACAGAATTGTCCCAGAAAATTGCAAAATTTAAAAAAAACACAGTCTAGATTTTATCTGCTCTTGGTGACTTGAAAGGTATACCATTTATATCTGGCCTGATTATTAACAGATTTTATTATCCAGTTTTAACTAATTAGCCCTCACAAAATAGAGAGATAGCTTAAAAGCTTTCTGAAGAGAAGCTACCTATTAAAGATAACACCAGTAACAAGAACATAAGCAATTTACAAGAAAATTGTAGCACTGCCTCTTCTCCTTCATATAGTACAAGATCTTTGTCAGACACATTGGAGGTAAAAAAATAATCATCTAATCATATCTGACAACAAATGCAGATTTTCTACATAAGTGCATATTTTTCATTGAAATATTACTGATGATAGAGGACCTGTAGACAACTTGTAAATAATTATATATACATGCACTGATGCTCTTTTTTCCCCCCTTTAATATAGAGAGGGGCATCATCAAAAGCAGCTGGAGGGCTTCCCTGGTGGCGCAGTGGTTGAGAGTCCGCCTGCCGATGCAGGGGACACGGGTTTGTGCCCCGGTCCGGGAAGATCCCACATGCCTCGGAGTGGCTGGGCCCGTGAGCCATGGCCGCTGAGCCTGCACGTCCGGAGCCTGTGCTCCGTAACGGGAGAGGACACAACAGTGAGAGGCCCGCGTACCGCCAAAAAAAAAAAAAAAAAAAAAAAAAAAAAGCAGCTGGAGACGACTGCTCTACTAGAATCTAATGGTGCTTCAGGGCAGGGACCACAGTTACACACCCAGTGCCTAGCATGGTGCCTGGAACAGAGTATGCACTTCATAGTGTATACTGAATGCTGAAATTAATGCAACAATACCACCTGAGCCCAATAATTTCCATTCTCTAATCCTAAATTAGAGAATGGCAAAGAGACAAGCAACAGAGGATTACTTATATAGTAAGAAATTACTCCTGGGAATATCGAGACCACTATGCAAAATCATGGGAGTCCACTGACTTCAAGGTGGATAGGGACATCTTACATTTGTTGTGCATATAGAAACCTAAACTAAATTGCAGTTAAGCCCTATAATATATCATCATTAAAGCTTTTGGAAATAAAAATATACAAGTTCCTTAGGGTAGCAGATGTGTTACAACAACCTAGATTCTATGATAGCAAACATTAATGTAAGATAGTAGAAAGACAAAAACTTTAAGGCTTCTTGGTCAGAAAGACTTCTATGGTATTTGAGAAATATTTTATATCTTTCAGTGTTTAAAGCACTTAATTTTCAGATCCATGCACGAACCAGTAAAAATACATAGTATATCTGAGTAGGTAGTCCATTTCAATGATCTGTTTAAGATTTATTCTTTATCAATCAGCTTGACTTGGTAATATTTTGCATTCTTCTCAGCAAATAATAAAAGTCACAATGAAGGACGTGTGAAATAATCTTCCTCTGTAAAATCTTTCCTCTCCTTTTTATGTATACTATATGCTTAGAATCAAAATCTCATCTGTCTTCAGTTCTTAGTATGGTATTTTCTTTTAGTATTTGTGGCAGCCAGTCCCCAAAATGCTCCCCAGTGGTCCCATCTCCTAGTATCACACTCCATCCCCTGTCACACTACATCAGGGTTGAACTGGGTGACTAATATCATATGGCAGAAGAGATGGTGTGATCCTTCTGAGGCTAGCTCATAAAAGACATGTGTCTTCTCTTCTGTCTGTCTGCCTCTCTTTCTCATCTTTCTTTCTCTGCCTCTCTTTCTCATCTTTCCTTCTCTCCCTTCCTAGACTGCTCTCTCTGGGAGTAGTTATCTACCATATCATGAGGAAACTTCAGCAGTTTTATGAAGTGGTCCATGTAGTGAGGAACTGAGGCCCCCTGCCAATAGCCATGTAAGTGAGCCTTCTTGGTGCAGCCTCCATCAAACCTGGCTTACATCCTGACTATAACCTCGTAAGAGACCCTGAGCAAATCTGATCCCAAGTTCTTGACGCATTGAAACTGTGAGATAATGAATGTTTGTTGTTTTAAGCCATCAGGCTTTAGGATAATTTGTTATGCAGTGATAGATTACTAATATAGTATTCTAACATGGCAAAATGAAACACAAACTACTATATGATTTCTTAATATTTTATCTAATATACCTTTTATCCAACATGAGAATCCAGTTTTTTTGTTTGAAATTGTCTTTTATCCCATTCTTGATCAAACTAAATCCATAAATTACCCCATAGATTTCCTTTCTACCTTTTTAAGCCTTTTTCACTGTTCCATGACTTCTAAGAAGCTACACTAAACATTACAGTTTTTTTTTCTCTCTGTTCTACAGATCTACTCACCACACTGTTACTTTCTCCCCATTTTGCTCATTACATTGAATTGTAAGCATCCTAAGGGTAATCTAAGTTTACATCTTAAGCTTTTAAGTTTCTGCCTATAGCCCGATGCGGAGCATCAGGCTCAAAGACAGAATTTTATAATTAAAATTAGTATAGAAGTCTTAATATTTGAGGTCTAAAGAGAATAAACAACCTCCTCAACAGTACATAATGACAGGTTTGCATTAGATTCAGGAATTCTATTGATATGTCTCCATCTAGTCCTATTTCCACGTCACCACTTTAAAACAAAAAATGATGTTGGTATGACAGTTAATAAACTGCAGAAACAGAGGAAAAGTGGTTCTACCTACTTCTCTGCTCTTTGTGGAATCCTTTAAGTCCCATCACAACTGAACTCATGTTTATTATTTTTATCATGCCAAATATTCCACTTTCAAGCAGTAAGAACCAGGTTTAAAAAAAAAGAAAAAAAAGAAAATCAAGACTGACAGAAGTTACAGTTCTGATTTATTTTAAAACCTGTGTTTTAAACAAAGTTTCTCTCTCGAGATGACTACTTTGTCAGTGGGAACACTCCACCTGCAGGGTTTTTTACCTTGATCCTGGCTATGCTTGTGCCTAATGATTCCCAGCTGTTCTCTTTGTGTTGCATGTGTTCTTTCTGTCCATTTGGTGCCTAAGAGATCAGACATTGAAGATACGGACATGTATATTTATATGCATATAAGGAGATTTCCATAGAAAGATATATACATCTCAGTTGGTGGGACAAAAAGGTTCCCCTACTGAGGAAAATGGATACCCATATGAATACTCTGTTTTGCTAATCTCTTGTTTGCATTTATTATTTGATCAGGTTCCATCCAACTTCTTTTTCTTCTAGAGAATTCTACCAGGATGGAGGGCTTTTTGCAACAATCTCAAGTGGGTTTTAGGGGCTAAATGGAGAGATCTTATCTGCCTGAAGGTACCATTTTAGAATTAGGAGCAGATTTCTAATTCTTCCTATGCAATGCATTACAAACAGTAGGCACATGATAAATATTTGTTGAATAATAAAAAGAATTAATGCACCAAGTGATTACCTATGAATCCACAGCTAGAGAAAAGTCATTCTCAATATTCTACATCAGCAATTTTCAACTATTTTTTTCTTCCACGATAAAAATATCACCTTTACATGACTGACCATATTCACATAGATGACATACTCCTATAGATATACACAATTTTAAAACAAATTTTGTGATTAAGTAAAATAATTTAAGATTCATCACCATCAATAAAATCACTCACAGTGAATGTGGGATTTATTTAAAAATAATGTGTTATAGAGCAGGATGTCCATTTCACCTTTACCTCCCAAGAATGCAAACTGAAATGGAAGTGACAGAAGTGAAAATCTGAAAACCTGAAACCCTGACTTTCGCTTCTCCATCTATCCCTATAATTTTGTTAGCACCTAACCCCTGTACTAAATCATTCATCACTTGAACTAGCTAGAGGGTTTTCTGCACTGAGCCTTGACTAGGTTCTGTGGTGCTCCAAGGACAAAGGACAACCTTGCCTGGAAAAGTGTCAGCGTTACACCCCCTACCGGGCGGACTCGTAATCACCCTCCGCACCATGTTGCTATGGTCATGAAATTCCTGAGCCCACCTGGGCGAAGGGAACTGTCGCAAATAAGGAAAAGCATCTGCCCTGTCCCACTCCCACCCTACAGAAGGAAGGTATATGTGCCTCGACCAATCAGTAAACGAAATTTTCACCTCGGACCATTCCTTTGTTTTCTGGCTATAAAAACTGATCAATAGCACATGTTTGGGCTCTACTCTCCCAGACTACTAGGAAGTCGGCCCGCTGTTCTGGCAGCGACCCTTCCCTCTAATAAATTCTATCTTCTTTACATTCTGCCTTGTGTCTAGAAATTCTTTTCCAACCCACGTTCAGACCACAACATTTGGTGTCGTTCGGACCACAACAGGTTCTAAGCATGTTCTAGACACTGGAAATGTAGAGTGGAAAAAGATTTTCTTTCAAATCTCGACAACGTCAAAGTCTGTGGAGGAGGCAACTCCATCATCAGAAAAATCAATATCTTTTCATTATTCACAAGAGAATGCCTGCAAAATATTATATTTTATATAAAATTAATAACTTCGGTACACATTCTTTAATTTCTCATTTTCTGAGATGTAATTAAGCCTATCTTCTTATGATTTATTAGTATTAGGCACTGATTATACTGGTAGACATAAGTTAGTAACTCAAATTTTCTACCCATAACCTCTGTCCTCTTCTGCAATCTAATTGTTAAAGTCAGAACACACCTTGAATTTGAATCAACCTGATTGGAGCCATAAGTACATTGTTATACTTGTATTGACAGCATTTACTGTAAAATTGCCTGGGTTTTCAAACTTCTAATTAAATAAGTAAAAATCCCAAGTCAAATATTATACATTAATGTAATATAATAGAAATGAATATATTAGCAAGTCAAATAAGCACTTTAGATCTCCTTCCTCCTATCCTTTTCTCTCCTTTTCCTCTTTCTCTTCCTCTTCTTTATTTTTTATAAATTTAAAAGGGAGGGCTTGGGTGATTTCTCATATCCCTTAATGCTCTGATATTCTCTTTCTCTATTTAGGAAAAAAAAAAAAAGCTCTTGGTTTCCAGAGATTTTTGTCCAAGATATTCTTTACAGTCTGGGAATGAATAATCCTCTCTCACTTACTATGTTTATGTCAACCCTTGTTACTCATTTGTTACTCATTCATAATATATATTTTTCTAGATTCTTTACTTACTATGAATTTATATTGTAATACTCTTATAAGCAGCTGTTTATAAAGTAAATTCTATGTCTTAGATTTCTCTAAGGGTGAATAAAGTTGACAATCTGAGTGAGACCTGAAGGCTTAGATAAAGTATAATGGATAGAGGTTATGTGAATCTATCCTAGGGGCTACTTGGAGTGCTAGGCTGAGAATTTATCTCAGGCAAAGTCTGGGATCAAGGGAAAAGAGTGGCATGTTCTTTTAGTGATGACTGTTATTACCATCAGTTGGTGTAGAAGAAAGTCATAGCACAGGTGCCATATATTTGCCACCCTTCCACTAAAATTCATTTGTTCAGTCATTTCTGCTCTCAGCTAGGCATAACCTTAGATCACAAATGGTAAGGGGACACAGGTGTGCCTTCCTAACAAGCTCCCAGGGGACACTGATGCTGCTCACCTACAGACACTTGGAATAGCAAGGTAGAAGAAGCTTGTTTACTTCACAATTTTCCTTTAGAAGAGTAAGATAAACATCAGACTAGTTCTTGAAGGCAATAAAGAACAAGATAGTAGTCAGAGTTTACCTGGCTGAGAAGTAGGTATTGTCTGAGAAGGAACTAAGCCAAGGAGAATAAATTTAAAAAGTACTAGGTCCTTTGGAACTAACATGTCTTTATATTATGATACGAAGAATTAATTAATACCTGTTCAGTATTTCCATCTACATTTTTAAGAATAGAGATGCTTTGGAAAAGTGAAAATTTTAAATTGTGTTTTCATCAATTATTTCTATTTTGTGTTCACACAGAATTTGATAAAACTTGTTTAGGAATTCTCTCACTCATGTCAAGATGAACCAAGGCAAAGCAGTTTCTGTAAATGGGAGCAGTGGGTCAATGTACACCGTTGTGATTATAAAAAGTAAAGTCTCAGAGCCTTAAGGCGACAAGAACTCAGAGGGGCAGAGTCTGGAACGTGAACCATCTATATAGGTGTTACTCCTTAATTCTCATTCGGACATTAAAAAATCTACATTTTCTTCACAGTTTTGGAAGACTTGTGCTGTGTTCTTTTAATGAGGGAGACTTATGCTTTATGAGCATCTAAAGAGCTCTACTGCTTCACAAAGAAATAGGTGTGATTACTTTACAAGTTAAATAACTGGCAAATACTCCACACAGGAAAGTAAAAGTAGCATGTCTAGTAATTTTGATCAGGTGTTTGTTTTTAACTTTTAAACAATATAGTATTTTTTTTCTTCTAAGTAAGATCTTCTGCCAAAATTAGAAAAGCAACAGATAAACTTTTGATTAGAAATGCAACAGCATGAAATGCAAATATATTAGTGACAATCAATTATGTTTTATATACTAATGACAAAATAACAGCAAACCAAGGTAAAACCTGCTAACCAGTTCAATTCTTCTTCAGGCTGTAGGTCAGTATTGGAGAATATATATATATATTTGCATATCATATTTAATCTACAATGAACTACAAATATCTTTCGCTCAATATTTTACCATACTTTTTCTTTCTCCTGGGCCTAAGTTACTTATCAGCACATTAATGAAGCCTCTTAAGTAACGTGCCTCTTTTGGCCACCAAGTCCGTTCTAGATTTAATAGGAACCACATCAGTGGTACACTCTTGATTTAAAAGAATTAGTATATCCTGCCAGAGGAACACAGTAGCACTAGTTTAAGCTTAGTCTCACTCCGTAAGGAGTTTCCATTGAAAGAAAGTGTAATGTTGCACTAATTTATGCAGGAACTAAAAATGAAGCTGTGTTACTTTCCTTTGTAACCTCCATATGGACCACATGAAGACAGGAAAGTTCAGGCCCATCCTGGTATCGTACATATTATGGAATCATATTCATAAGATTTCAGTTGCTTTGTTTTTTGTGTCTTAAATATGTTTAAATAATTTGCAAATCTCAAGCAAAATTTGAGTTTTAACCATCAGGTATCTTTGCAAATGAGTACTAAATGAATCTCTCTCTTTCTTTCTTTCCTCTTAACCTCCTACCTTCTCTCCAAGTTTTTTTTTTTCTTTTTTTTTGCTGGTTATAAATGTAATCTCCCATGACCATGTAGAAGATGAAATGGAAAATACACAAAAACAGAAAAGAGGATAACAATCTCCTATAATGCCTGTCTCATGAGGTAGCCACTATTCACCTTTCTGAATATTTTCTTCAATGTTTTTATGTTAAATATTTTTCTTTAAACTTTGCAGAAAGTTCAAAAAGGTAGTAATATAAAGGAAGTTTTGAAAATTATTTTTACATAAAAGAATCTTGTACAACACATGTAATTTACAACGCAGGTTTCCATTTAAAATGGAAACAAATGGTTTCTACACATTTTGTCCTGTGTGAGTTTTACTTATATATTACATATATTCATTCTTTTTTTGTGTGAAAATAATTTCAGGCACATGTAAATCTTTGAAATTGCAAATCAGGGGCATTAGCGCCCCCTTGTGGTATAACAAATTTTAAGTGCAAAGGAGTGGTATCTTCAAACTTGCTTCAATTGTCCTCTCATTTATCTTGTTTTTAATAATGCATAAAATATTTTACAATGTCTTACATGTAACTTGTAATTTTAAATATATTCTGGTCATTTCAAAGTGCAAATGCCCAGCATAAATCAATCAAAAACGTTAAAAGTAGTATTACTGACTTAAAGAGAAATTTAATACTTTGTTACATATTTGTATTACTATAGATGATATTTTTTCTGACATTATGATAATGACAGCATATTTTTAAAGCACTTAAATTTATTTTTAGAAAGTAGATATGACATCAAATGTGTGTATGAATCAGCTGAGGTTTTGATAAAACGTGAATTTTGATTCCATAGGTTTGTGTGGAAACTGTATTTCTAACAAGCTCCCTGAAGACACTGATGCTGTGGTCCAAGCGGCACACTTTGAGTGGTAGTCAGGCAGGAAAAATATTTAAACTTTTTGTATAAAGCATTTAAAAATATTTATATATTTTTTACATGTCTGGCTAAGTAATAAAGATACAATTCTTTGGGAGATAACTGCACTTTAAAAAGAGGAATACTTTTATGAACTAATTGATTTGTGTGCATTTTAATATGCTATCTTATATTAATAAATTCACAGAAAATTCCCAAGTTGCATTTATAGTTTTCTTCTATGCTTTTTGATGTGCAAATGTGCAAAACAAAAGGCTGTTTTGATATATATTTTCCTTTTAAATGTTCTTACCTATCAGACTTTCACAGAAATATTTGCTTGAGCCAAAAATCACTTAGAAGAATGAATTTGACCCTCCAACTTTTATCAGAACCAAATATCAAAGGAACAATAGAGTTGTTGGGCACATACTAAGAACTCTTTATATTTTAGCTATTATTATATTGTTCCATCAAATACAATAATGATTTTGTACACAATTATATTGAAAAGATTGTGGCTAGGAAAAAGTAACTAATTAGTTGTGCTTCCTTCTGCTAAGGGACACTGCCTATCACCTATAACAGTAAACGGCTATTTTAAAGACTCTTGGTTTCACTAACTTTCCATCCCTAATTTAGTGCCGTATTTAGAAGATTGAAAATACTACTTGAATGTTAGCTGAACACTTTACTGTTTGTGTTTTACCCTTTACCACAGAGCATTTGAGGCTTTAAATCCTCAGGGAAAGGTTATTATTATTTTTTTAATATTTCCATATACTTACAATATTATTCTAATCATCTTTATTTCTAGAAAGGCAGATAGATAACATACAGAATGATGTGTGTGTGTGTGTGTGTGAGTGTGTGTGCATGTGTAATAAAAGAACATTTAACTGGTGATAAGCAAATGACCTAATACCTTGAATCTTGGGATAGGGAAAACAAGTTATTGTTCAGGTCCTAGGAAACTTTGGGAATGATAGTCAGTTTTGATATCCAAATAACATAATTTTATTAAAAAATAAATAGAAAAGGGGAAAAACCCTCAAAGCACATATAAGCATGTAAATAAGCATATATTATCATCCAACTTGTCCAAATTAGGAAATCAAAGTTTAGAACGGTAAATAACTTACCTTGTCTCTGGGAGCCATTGATAACACTTAAGTCCCAGGAAAAATGATATGCTCCTGAAGACAGGAACTACAGCTCTCTAATGTATGTAGGCCTTTTAGGACACAGAGCATATGGAAGACTCATCATATTGCCTCTGTTCACTTTTAACATAGGCCTCCATTAAAAGAGCACCCATTGTTGGGTGGTCAGTGCCCATGGTAGCGGCTGGGTACTTCAGTCTCGAGACAGATTTAGAATGTTCTCACTGTGTGTGAGCTCCAGAGATGATACACCTCTCTTCTGACTAAGTATCTTTTTTCGTACTTCAATTATTTCATAAGATGAAAAAGGAGTATTGATCTCTAATGCCAGTTCAAACTCTTGTCCAGTGTACCACTGCAGAGCGTAACATATACGGGATTGAAAATATCAGCAAGCAGTAATATAATACAAGGACTTTAGGAAGTGACAGTATGAAGGATTGGAAAACAGCACTGTTTATAATGGCAAAAGTAGCAATATAAACTGAAAGACAAAAGTGATTAGGAAGTAGCTGTTATAAATTACTTTTAGCTTTATACATTTAATTTACACTGACTTAGATGTACAGCCATTTCATTAGCATTTTAATATAATTCACCAAGAATGTGATGCATCACAGCTAAGTACAAGGCATATTTGCAAGTGAAAAATTATAAATTTATGATACTCTTGTGCCTTTCTCCTAATGACATTTCCAACTTTCAATGGTTTGTATTTCTTTCTTTGCAGACACAGTATAATTAACATAGGAATGTCATTTACTGTTTAAATTTTATTAAAACTTATTGTTTTACTTAGAAAAGCTTCAAGCTGTGAGGTTAATATTTATTTAAATTTATATATGAAAATAAGGAATTCCTTATTAAAATAAGATCTATTTCTTTTTTTTTTTTTTTAAGTAGAAGAAGAAGAAATATTTCACTGTGGAAGTCCTAGCAAGCACAGAAAATCTTCCAATATGGACGAATTTGGACTATCTTCTACTTCTGAAGAAATTACTATTGCTGTCAGATTTTTGACAAATAAACTATAAAACTAGTAGAATTTCAAATAAGATCTTACATCAGGTAGAATAGTAGCTCCTTATGCATGTATTTTGAGTTTATATGAAATGAGACAAACGCGTGCAGTACGTTATTACACGTACGACAAAAATATAACCAGTTCTCTGGTCTCTATTTTAGGTTAGATCCTGCATAATTGATTCTATATGATCTATAAGAAGCATTGTCTATTCTGCAGTTCCAAAAACTTTAAAGCACAAAGAAGTAATAACCTTTGCTATACGTTTTTTTTTTTTTTAACTGGAGAAACACCCTGATTTTAAGACACTGGATAATATTCTTTTTCTAATTTTGTGAACAAGAAGAAGTACTGCAGGATAGATGGTATCTCAAGTAGATGAATAATTTCTCCTTGAACAATGATGTTCAAAGAATATCACATAATCAGGGGACAGATAATAAGCTTAGATAAAATCTCTAGTAACTTGTCATAACATTAAGTTTTCACCATTTTTCTCAGGATCTTGGATGAAGATAAATATCACACCTATCAAATGCTTACATTTTTATACAGATATTGAAATAGCAGCTAATATTATTGGAAAAACATATCAAAATTAAACAGATACAATGGACTAAGTTAACAATTCACAAACTATATTAAGCAGAAAACTGACTTTATAGTATGTCATTAGTATTACTTGAAAAATAATTCAGTGGTCAAATAAATTTGTAAAACATTGGGTAAATAAAGTTTAACTTGTTTAAAATATAACTGTAGAAATTCTCAGAACTTTTGATTATCTAATGGTCATTGAAAATCTGAAAGACAGGCAATATAGTATAAATAATTTTTACAATTTTACTTGACCATAGGTTTTTCTCCTTAAGGAATTTTTTTTTTAATTTACTTTTTTTATACAGGGTCTTGTTAGTTATCTATTTTATACATATTAGTGTATACATGTCAATCCCAGTCTCCCAGTTCATCACTAATTTTATTAAATTTAATAAATAGTAATATTATTAAATAATATTAATATTAAATTTAATAATATTAATATTATTAAATTTAATAAATTTCCCCCCTCTGGTGTCCATATGTTTGTTCTCTACATCTGTACATAGGACTAAAATTTCACGAGATGCACTTTTTTTTTTTTTTTTTTTTTTTTTTTTTGGGGTACGCGGGCTTCTCACTATTGTGGCTGCTCCCTTTGTGGAGCACAGGCTCCGGACGCGCAGGCTCAGCGGCCATGGCTCATGGGCCCAGCCGCTCCGCGGCACGTGGGATCTTCCCAGACCGGGGCACGAACCCGTGTCCCCTGCATCGGCAGGCGGACTCTCAACCACTGCACCACCAGGGAAGCCCCACGAGATGCACTTTTGATGGCCTAATACAAATGGCCAAATGACTAACCTGAAATTTAATAGGGATCAATATAAAATTACATATTTAGATTACATTAAAAAAGGTCAACTAAATGAGTAAAAGACAAGGAGACCTATCATAGCCAAGAATGAGCCAAGAATAGGTTTGCAATATGAGAACAGAAAAAGCCAAATGCAACACTAAACCACCTCTAACTAGAGTAGATCATGAAGAGCAGCCTAGAGTAGAAAAATCCCTAAAAGCGCGTATATTATGGAGTAGCTGAAGAAAACAAGATGGTCAGCAGAAGAAAAGATGAGCTGGCACATCCATGATGCCTCTACTCAGCTAACAGCTGAGTATGAAAGAATTATTCAGGGTTGCATCAGGAGACCGAAATAATAGAAAGGCAAATTCCAGCCCTATATAAAAAAACAGGTCATGCATTATCATTATCCATGCTGTTTGGAAACACATAAAATCTGTCAGGTTCAAAGCAATGATCATCACAGCACAATCCTGCTAATAAGCTTAGCACTTTCAAGAACAGACAGCAGCCATAAAACCCAAACATACTGTTTATGGTGCACTGAAGTGTAATAACCAAATCTGGGAAAATAGGAGTAAAATACATTTAAGAGTACCCCTAAGTATAGTTTCAAGCAGAGCAATATTTCTATAACCTGATAAGGAACAAAAACGCCATACATAGCAATTAAAGATGTAGATAAATGAAATGGATTTCTTTTTTTCTGGATCATCAGTGTTTCATACATACGTATATTTACATACACGTATATATACACATACACACATATATATGCACATATACTATTTAAAAATCATATATATACCAGAAATTATATTATAACCTATATTAAATATATATTCTGGAAATATATTTATACATATTCTTGAAATTGTGATTATAATAATACCGCAACACCGTTCCAAAAATCTTTATGTATTTATAGTGGGAAAGTGTCAGATGGGTAGTGCGAGAGACATAGCAAGTATAGAGTTTTAATGATATCTTCAAGTAGAAAGCATTAAAGTAGACAAATAATCTCATTTGGGAAGACCAATGACCAAATCATTGAAAAGTATTATTTAACAAATATATATGTACACATATATATTTTATATTTACCATTATTGTTAGTATTAAAACATCTACATTTGCTTTTCATAGCAGATAGAAGACTCAGTCAATATGTTCATATACTGAAATCCATGTGAGTGATATAAGTGAACACCTAGCTCTCCTTGGCATTAAAATATAAAAAGAAGGCTAGTTTGCAATTTCTCTATGCTTTTCCCTAACTGTGATATAAGGGCTATTTATCAGCCATAACAGATTAAGCCTGCACACAGAAAGCGGTTTTCCTTATCTCTTTTTTATACTATTCACAGGCACACACTATCTGCCTACACTAAGCTCGACCACCAGCACAGTAAGCACAGTAGGATTAAGAATAACTTTTAAAGTATCTACAGGCTATGGGCGCTCCATACCTTTTTTTAGATGATAGTTCCTGATGGACTGCCATTGTATCCACTGTCTTCAGGGCTAGAAGACTGACTACCGCCTACCCTAATTACAAAGGTCCCAAAAGGAAATTCCCTTCTGGAGATTTACTTATGAAAAAATAAGCAGAATTTTTAATAAATGCCTCATTATGTGGGAAGGAGACACAACAACAAATTAATGTGGTCTTGTGACTAAACGAATCTTGGTCTAGCCAGAGGCTCAGAGCACTCCCTCTGCAGGGAGGAGGGGTCTCACTGGAATGGCTTCCTTGAGATCACAGAGCTCGACCACATACATAGTCTCAGTGCTTAATTCCCAAGGGTGGGCAAGTTCCTTCCCGCAGGGCCCTGCTCTCCTCTGTGGCATAGTGCCATTTCCCAATAATTCCCTTACAGTCAATGCCTCTTCTATCAGTTTTCATATCAGTCAGAGACTAACAAAAGTACCCATTCCCTTCTCTTCCGTAGAGGAAGCTCCGTTTGACCCAGGCTCCTGTGCCAGACACTCAGCATAAACCATCTCATATACTCCTTTTGACCACTTGTGTATTATATTATGATTTCTAATTGAATGAGAAGACTCCAGGAGTTAAGTCAGTGCATCTCATACCTTAAGTTGTATGTATATGACAAGGGATCTTGTTAAAATGTAGATTACAATAGAGCAGCTCTGGGTTTGGGACTGAGATTCCACAGGTTTGCAAATTCTCAGGTGACGCCTATGCTGCTGGTCCAGGAGCATCTGTTGGGTAGCCAGGGGTGAATGATTGATTTCACAGGGCTTATATTCAGCAGGTGAAAATCTGGGCCCCTGACAGTAGTCAAAGGTATATTTCAAGCTCTGTATTAAAATTAGGTAGGGGAACTGCAATCAATATTGGATGCTTTAAAATTAGGTAGGGGAACTGCAATCAATATTGGATGCTTTAAAATTAGGTAGGGGAACTGCAATCAATATTGGATGCTTTACAGACATTCACAGTGAGGTTGGCTTGCATTTCTTCATCAGCACGCGGATTGCCCTCCTCACCACAGGAGCATATTAAGACTGTTGCCGAATACCGACTTCTCTGCATTGCTCTGTGCGGGTGGGAGATGGGTCTCCTATTATTGTTCCCATGAGTTTGGACACTGACTAGATTCATGACAACACAGGAAACATGCATGAGATGGGAAGGTTTCTAAAGATGAGCAGGAGACAGTAAACGCAGAAAAAATATAAATAAAACTAAGGAAAATCAAGAAGATCGTTCCAAAATTTGTTTGAATGTTCTTAAGCCAGATTCAGCTGCATGATGACTCTATGCTCAAGACATGCTCAGGTCTGCCCTCTGGTAATGGTTATGACACTTTGAAGAGACAAAATGGTCTTCAATACAGAAAAACGTGGGCTTCCAGCCAGGTATTTTGAGGATAATAGAAAATACTGTATGAGAGAACAGAACAGGAGGGAATGAGCAACGAGAAGAGACTCAGTCCAGGGAAGACTGAAATTCAAGGGCACCCTGTACAGAAGCTTTGGTGCCGGTAGCTTAATTGATGACCTGAAGTTTATTAAATTATTCAGACAGATAGGCTCTAAGCATGGAGGGAACGTAGGTGCTCTTCAGAGGCAGTTTCTAAAATGCCAAAGTCAGCAGTATTTGCCCGCAAGACTCTTTTAAAAGCAGAGGCAAGGGTAGCGTGTTTAAACTTTAATGACGCTGACTGACCTCCTCTGAGTTCCTTGGCAGATGATACTCAAATTAGGTTGCAGGGTTTGTCGTACCCTGTCCTGCAGAGCTCAGGGCCAAGAACTCTGCAGGGGAGGTGGAAAGAGGAAGTGAAGAAGTAGCCATGCTGAGGCTAGGAAGGTCAGGCAGACTTTGGCTAGGTTGTCTGGGGTGCAGCAGGGGGCCTGCAGCCACTCCAGCTCCTGCTGGATGTCTACCTTGGGGGTCTGTGACCTCCAGGCCAGAAGCATGTGCTACTTCTGCTGGGAGTCACCTCCATCAGTGAAGTTGGAGGCCAAGGGGCAGGGTGGGGCTGCCGTGGGCCCCAGCTGGTCCTTGTGGGTTCTGGTTTGTCTCTGCTCTCTGCCACTTCATGCCCGTCTTGTCTCTTTCACATGCTGCTCAGCTGACCTGAGCCCAACACCAGACACAGAAGCAACATCTCCACATAGATATGTAACCCACTCCCACCACGCATGTGGTCAAATCTTACAGTAAATCCCTTACTCTGTATCTTAGCATTTTTGTTTCTCTGAGCACACTCTAAGTGATGCAGGGTTAGTTCCAAATTATCTTTTCTTAGTCAGGAACAGCAGGTGAAGACTGAAATTCTAGGCATAGAAATCTGTACCCTATTTCTAAAAGTCAATAAACCAAGTGGTTATTCTTGGGGGAAAGATAAGTGCGTGGAGGGAAGGGAAAGAAGACAAACTACAACAGGGGTGGACAAATGAAAGGCCACGGGCCAAATCTGACCCAATGCCTGTTTTTGTAAATAAAGTTTTACTGGGTCACAACCATGCCCATTTGTTTACTGACTACTTATGACTGATTTCGCCATATGACGGCAGAGTTGTACAGTGTGAGAGAGACTTCCTGGCCTAAGAAGCCTAAAATATTTATTATGTGGCCCTTTACAGAAAAAGTTTTCTAATACTTATTCTCAACCTTAGAGACAAAATCCTGTTTATCAGGTTCAATATTAAAGTATTACCAGTTTCTATTTTGTGAAGCTTTATACTGTTAGAATTTTTCATATAAAGATCTTCCAACAAAGGATTATGAAAAATGTGGGCCTTCATAAAATCTACTGATCTAGTTATTGTGTAAATTACCATACATTAGTCGTCTACTTTGTAAACACTGTGAAATACAAATACATTGTTTCAGTTGCTCCATATAGTAATACATTTTACAGATTAATAATCAATAGCTTAAAGAGCCTATAAAAGTTCTTAGTATCACATAACTAGAGTGACGGTGTCAACATTAAAACTTAAATCCTATTCTAATCTTTGACCTTTAAGTGTCCCTAGCAATATTTATATTAAATATTCAGTAGATTCTTACTGCTAAAGTTCAGTAAACTACTACTTCACAAAACAGAAATAAATAGTATTTTGATATAATTATATGCAAACTTGAAAACATTACAAATAAGTAACCACAGATAAGAAATTATAAATGTCTTTGAAATGCTTAACAGATAAAATAGAAATATAATTAATACAGATTAAAAAACGATGCTATAATGTTTAACAACAACATTTGGAATAAAACTCTTATTAGCCAATTTCTCCTTAGCTGTTCATGTATAATATGTACCCTCTTCCTCTTTCTTACATGATTGTTCAATTTGGATACACTAACAATTTTTTTAAAATCCTTGACAGCTATATAGCTATGCTTCATTAAAAAAAACATCTCATAACAAATTCCCTAAATCCTATTTAAACATTCTGCTTAAAGGTAAGATAAAACCCGAGCAAATCTTAGTCTATGCCGCCACATAACGTGAGAGTTTAAGCATGTTATGAGAAAGTTTGTACAGTCTATCACTGCTCTTCAATGAAGTTACAGAGCCCTCGGCTTTGTTATACAAAAGATAGACCCATTCTGCAATGAGCATTATTTTAGCTTTTGAAATGTACCCTGTGTTTCTATGTATTCCTTTAAAGGCTCACTCCCTCTCTCTCTTCTTTTCCCTCACCACTCTCTGCTTTCTCCTTTCCTCTCACCCTTGGAAAGAGAGTTGGAGAAAGTCCTGCTTTGCAGGGGATGTTCAGAGGCTATTTGGGGAATGACGGCACTAATTTGTTTTGGCCTCACCCGACCTCAAACCATTGGCTAACAGCTTTATATTTTGGGGGATTGATTTGCTTCCTAAAATGTAGGGAGAATAAGTTAACCAAGTTGGATCTAAGAAAGATCTATATCATAAAAAGCCCATTCTTTAAGAAAGCAAAGATCCAATTCTGAAAACACTGTAACTACAGTGCTAAAGGTAACCAAAAAGGATAGAAGCAATGAGGCCAACACGGACTGACAAGGACAAGACAAAAAGGGGTTAGACATCACAGAAAGCAGCCCTGGAACTGACTTCCACCTACAAACCTCTCTGTTTTCTTTTGCTTTGCTTCACCTAATATTGCCTTTCTCCCACCCTCTCTGCTGTTTGTCCTGTGGCCACAGATCATAGACCAGCAGTGTAGACCAATGAGAGATACAGAGCTCAGAAGGAAGGGCAAGTGAGGGGGCTGGAAGGAGCTGCCACTCTGGACCTGTGCCTGCTTTAAAAAATATTCTGAAAAGCAGCAGCCTGGTCTAGGATAAGGCTGCTGCACCTATAGCCATACAAAGACCAGGATCAAAGTAAGGTCACAGAAGAAGGATGCACTCTCCAGCTCTTCACTACACCGGTCCCCCCATCTCAGGGCTGAAGAGAGACACAAATACTAAGTCACTAACAATACTTGTCAATGAAGTTAACTATGCATACAAATCAACCGTCACTCTCAAACCCCTCTTAGCCTTATTCTCCACTCTTTAACCATAGGCATTCTTGCTGGAACCTGGCAATACAGTGAAAAAACGCAAACTGAGAATCTTGAAACAGATAAAAGGATAACAAGAAGTGCTGAGAACATGAACATGAAAGCAGACTAGAGAGCACTTGGAGTTCTGTGCTTAGCTATTGAGAAATGGGGGTTGGGTTGAGTTAGGAGCAGTTAACAACTGAAAAAGAAAAGACAGATAGCAATGAGGAGATCACAGGGGCTTCAGAAGAGGAGTATTTGCATGTCAAGGGCTTGAGAGAGAACCTTGGAAACATTATTGAAGCCTTCAAATAATTTTGCAAAACTGGCCATTTCTAGGAAACTGCTGAAAAATTAAATGTGGATAAAGGCTGTGATACTAGGCTACGGTGACTATTATCATCCTACACTGACCATGCCGAAAAAGTCCACACAACACATTCATTATTTTTAAGAGTGAGTACACAGTAGAAGAGCAACCTAAATTTTATAAGTAAAATATAATTAAAAAAAAAATTGTTAATTTTTTAGGAAACATTCTAGTCATACTTTTCTCCAGTATTAAGTATGAAATTGTACACACCATTTTAAGTGATCTTTTTCTGGTACCAATTTTTCTCAGATAACAATATCCTCATCTATGATGTAAGAACCTTAGGGGCCCCTACTCCCATTCCCTCACTTTACAGAGTAAGAAACCAGAGCCCACAGGATGAGATGACTAGTCCAAGGTCAAGGAGACCCAAGACAAGGGCAGAGCTGTCAATCAGCCCAATGGCTCTAAGCTTAGGTATCCCTATCCAAATACTCTATTTTCAGTCTAGGCTCATTTCCACAACTGGGACTAACCTGCAAAATACGTAAAAGCAGAAGGTTTTTTACTTTATAACCATGTTACACTTCCCAGGGGGAATCCTCAGTCAGCAGGTTCTAAGTCTCCTTTTGGAACCTCTTCTAATTCAAATGTAGCATTCCAAAGAGAAAAGATGACAAAATATGTAATCAAAATATCATCTTTTCAAGAGAATGATGTAACAATGGTCAACTATACTTTATTTCATTTTTGTTCTTTTAAAATAACATATATTGTCTGCAAGTGCCATTTTGCAAAGTTCATGAAAACTGCAGTTTTTGTTCATTTGTAAAATAGAAAACTTCAGAAATATACATACATGGTATTTTTATCACACTAACAAAATGTAGGGCATAAAGGTATTTCCTTACTAAGAAATAAACAGCAAACTCATCTAGTTAAGGATAATGTAGACTCTGCAGTTACATATCATAGCAATTTTTATTTTGAAATTTAAATAAGATACAGGCATTTACTTTTCAGATATCCTTTCACGTTATCTAGTCTTTACTAAATATTATGTGATAGCTCCTGGCAGTTTTCTGAAGCTAAATCGCGTTCAGTAATTCCCCTTTCCTCTATATGTCTGTTTGATTTTGTTTTAGACAATGTAATTTGCTCCATTCTGAATTCCCCCTAGAAATTTGCACACGAATGTTACATCACTTACCAGGCAATGTAAATTATTCAATTACATATCCATTTCCTCACTAACCTGCAAAAGTTTTAAGGATAGAAACTTTATACTTACTTAAGTATCAATGCAATATAACATGACACACGTATTGAGTGTTGATGGAGTTAATATGCCCCCCAACCCATGTTTTAAAAAAATGTAGCTCTCTCAAGCAGATAATCCCAAACCGGAAACACAAGCCCCCCAAAATCTCCTAGCTGGCTTTCATTTCAGATCTCCTTCTCTCTTTGTGGCACTGGGATCTGCAGGTCACCCGATGTGACAAAAAAGAAAACATTTTATAAGAACCCTTTAAAAGTTGTGTTTTTATTTTAAACTTCCCCAGACTTTTGTTAAGGTCACGGATAGGACTGCTTCTTATTATGGCTCCAATACACATAGCATTTTTAAAACACTTAAAAAAAACACTTTTATTTTCTTGACTCAATTTCAACCCCTCCTCTCTAAATAGAGCTGGGAATATTTAGAGATGCCACAAGTGTAAAATCTGAGAGAACAGCTTTTCAAAATGTAGGAAGCTACGGCCCTAGAACTCTATTCATATGTGTTTACATACCTCTTCACCTTGAATAGAAAATCAGTATTCTAAATAAGTTTCCTGTTTTTTAACCATTTTCCTAGCTGTCTAACTGGGTTAGACAATTTCTCTGAACCCTTGTTAATTAGTAGCAGTACTGAGGATGTGGCAATGTTAGTAGCGTTGGGCGGGGGGGGGGGGGGGGGGGGGGGGCGGTTAATGGCGTTATAATGGGTCAGACAGTCCAGGTAGACTGAGACATGTTGTATAGGCTAATGGCTCCCCAAAAAAACAGTTTTACACACCTTTGAGAGGCATCACTTTGTTAATATAGTAACCCAGAACCAAAATGAACTGTGCCATTCAGGAAATTATTTTTTAAAAATTACAGCGATATGTTATAAAATGTAGTTTTTGGATACAAGTCCAGCAATTATGCCTAACTCTCAAGGTTAGGATATAAATATAAATTTATATCCTAGGATATAAATATTTCCTTAAGGAAATATTAATGTGTCAACTTTTGACAGGTATTAGGAAAACCAACAACGTTTCAGATGGCATGCTAAATTACTGGGTATAAAAATAGCAAAGATCAAGTATTCACTCTAAGTGTTAATTCTCAATCTGATGGGAGACACATACTGACACACATGAATAAATAAGTTACACAATATAGTTATGCATCGAAATAGTTTGCCTATGCTTTCCCTCCTCCTTCCCCCACCTCCATGCAACAAAGCCTTTTAAAAGACACTGGACACAATGCATCCCTAGTAGCTTTAGGATAAATCATGCTATTTTTCCCTCACAGTCTCCCCTGTTCTCCCACTACTGCTTTAAATAACTATGAGTGTTGCAACTGCATACATTCTCCTTCCAACTTCCACATAATCAGAGAGGGAGAGGTTGATAAATGGTGCCTAGCACAGTATCTGCCACAGAGTTAAGAATGCAGAAATGACTTACTGAATGGTGAATGAAAATAAATCCCTTTATTGACTTAAAAGAGCAGCTAAATATGATGAAAAGTCACAGAAGAAAATGGGTTTCCCAAGTGTCAGATTCATTTTAGTATCATGCTCTCACCCTACCAAATACTTAGATGAGGGTACATCTGTTGTTGTTAATTTAGGTCCTGGTTTCAGGGCAGACTGGGAAACAGCATAAGACAGTGAAAGGCAAATCCTTAGAAGTAAAATGTTCAGAAGGTGTGACTACACAATTTAATACTATTTTTAATATTAAACTAATAAGCAAACACAAGGGCAGAAATGAAAGTTTCTGTTTCTTTCCCATACTGTTATGTGCGGTTCTGTACACATATATGTATGTGTTTCTCCCTACATGTGGCCATAATGCTTTCCAATACATATTTCAGGCTGTCACTAGGGCAATGTTTCATGAAAAAAAATACATACATATATATATATTATATTTATATAGTGTATATATATATATATATATATATAATCACGTGACTCTATTACTTATACCCATCCATAATTTTCCACTCACTTCAGGAGAAAACCCAAAACATTTAATGTGAAACACAAAGCCCTCCATTATCTGACCTCAGCCAATTTGTCTGCTTCATCACTTTCAATGATTGCCTCCTGCCTGTGACCCACCAAGGATGAATATTTCCATGTTCTCTGTTGCCCTCATCTAAAACCTAATTTCCCTCTCTGTACCTACTTGACTTTCAGGGATTCTGTGCCATCATCAGTTTCCCTTCAATCTCCACCTTCTTCCATTCGTGTGGATCCCATCCATATGTTCCCACAGTATCACATTCTTGCTATTCTTAGCATGTATCTCTTGGTATTTAACTGTTCACCTAACCTACTACTTTCTTAAATATGAAGTTCTTGGCTATATGTTTAATTTCATACCTAAATCATGTTGGTTTTAATTTTTAAGGTGAGATAGTTGAGGACATGTATGAATAAAAACAAATCCAGATGATCTTTTCATTCTTCTGTATTAAGAAAGGCACTTATAAAACCCAAAGAAAAATGACTCTTTGCCATGACTGCTGCCATTTCTCAAGTCCCCATTAGTGTCTCTTCTATCTTTACTTTAACATTCTCTCGAAGCAGTTTTAATCTGCAAAACTAAACTCCCTATCCTATCTCCTTCATCAACCCCACTCCCAACTTACAGACTTACCCACACGCCTTATAATTTATAGAATATATCAAAAAAAACCTTTAAGACTAAAAATTAACGACTTTTCCTGCATTCCTTCTCTAGGTTGGTGACACCAACATGTACCCAGGCAAGACACATGGAAATGACTTTATACTCTGCTGTTATCTCCCTAACCTCCCTAGTGTAATTATCATCTCTCACCTGGATTCTTGAAATGATTTCCCTGATTCTCCCACTAACAGAGTCAATCATCCACTCCCGTGAATCGCACCTTATCTTGTACATACTTCTGATAGTGTATATATATCACATGGGTTTGTAGCTACTCTTTTGTTTTGCTTTGTATTTTTCTTGTCTGTTGCACCTG
The DNA here is from genome assembly GCF_008692025.1 of Phocoena sinus. Classification (NCBI taxonomy): domain Eukaryota; kingdom Metazoa; phylum Chordata; class Mammalia; order Artiodactyla; family Phocoenidae; genus Phocoena; species Phocoena sinus. The sequence goes on along the minus strand of NC_045779.1, from coordinate 13,897,275 downwards.
GGTAGAGACTGTACTTCATTTGACTCTGTACTTTCAGTACCTAGCACAGGGCACTGCATAATCAGTGACCTGAACAGCTAATTATACATAGAATAATAAAACTCTACTGGTCTTGTTATCCAGCTACAATCACAAAGAAAATTAGCCTATTTTTATGTCTAACTTTTTTTTTTGCTGGAAGACAAAAAATGATTTCCTGTGTCCCTATGATATATCCCTCTCCCTCCACCTCCTCCTACCGGCATATTCCTAAAAATTACGAACATTTTTCAAAGAGTTAAATTCTCCATATTATTACATTCTATGAGGAGGAAAAAAAGAAACTACATGGTCAGGAATTTTCTCTTCTGTTTGTTGAAAACAGTTTAATTTATTGTAAGAGAGGTACATTTTAATTAAATTGTATTTAATTAAAAAACCTAACGGCAACAAACATTTGCTTTCCAAATTTTTTTAACTGGCAATTTGAAAAAATTCTTGTATTTCAGGTTAGTCATCAAAATTAGTCTCAAAGGCCAAAATGAAGTGACAGAAATGTAGTTTTTAACTTTCCTCTTAAATTAGGTGTCTACACAACTATGTTTGTTGAACAATGGACAGCTTTATTTTGCTGTTGATTCAGAAAGAAAATGCTTAGAGTATCATGGATGATCTTCATCTAGTCTAACTTTCACCATTATAAAAATTTTAGAATTAAGAAATGAATACCAGTAGATGAGAACCAGATTCATAAAGAAGCACCTTCTGAACAACAGGCTTTTTAGCATCTGTTCATATTTTAAGTGCAAAATGTTCACTTTTCCTTTCTCCAGTTATAAGGGCATCTCATTCAAGTGGCCAAAAAATCAAGGCAGAGAACATTCTAAAACATTTCATTACTAACTCACATCTGTTCATTCTTCGCCTCTCATCTCTGACTGCCAGCAGCCATGCTGCCCATTGTTCTGATGTTTATGCTATGCGCACCTGGTGTGCAAAGGCTCCACCACTCATGTCTGTTAGAATAAAACTGCACATAGGAAAACATCCCTGTTATTACAAATTGAATATTAAGTAGGAGCCATAACGAAAGTCACAATATTCCCTGAATAACAATGCCTCTCAATCACTCTTTTGGAAGCATATTTGTTGCTTACTGATGTAGGAAGCTGATTTAATAAAGTCACACGTTTTGTTACAGGCTGTTCTATGGCAAGGCAATTTGTAAGGAAAGCGAAGCACACTCTGAGAGCCCACCAGCGAGGTGAGGGTTTTCTATGCACTTGAAAGATCTAGGTGGACATACAGCAAATAAATACCAGCTAAATATAATAACAGTTTTATCCTGAGTCACTTAATTCCTAGCCTCATTGCTGGTCTAAGAGTAATTTAAATCTGCTATCTTTATGAAGTAGTGTGTAAGTAGCTTATTTCCAAAGGAGAAACATTTTGGTTAAGCTTTTGGGGATCAAGCCTAGAATCAGTTTCCAAAGGATCAGCTAATTAGGCAAATTTAATTTACAAGAAAATGATTCTCCCACAGAGGTGGTTAATGGGTTTTTCAGTGTAAGATTATTTGCCTAGAACTAAGTGCAGAGGAAGATGCGAAATATAAATGTGTAATGAGTTAATTACAAAACACGGAAGCTAACAAACTTTATTTTACCCTGCAGGGACATAATGTAGTCTGAAGTACTGTTCAATCAGTATGTAGAGAGAGCAACAGTTTTTCCCTGGTTCTACTAATGTACTGAAATTCAATAAAACACACATTTTGTCTTTGTTGATATGAATAACATAGGTTGTATGTATGGTAGAAAGGATCTATAAGTCGAATCAAAATTAAGAAACTTGGGTTCGAGAAAATTTATTGTAAGCATTCTTATGATGAATCAAATGTGGCTTTGTGGAAGGTTGAATAAGAATGAAAAATTTTAAAAGGTGGTATATGGCTATCAGAATTGAGGTCAGTGTGGGCCATGACAGGGAAATTCAATTGACCTTTAAATGCCATTTGTGGATAGTACCTATCATGCCTACAACCTACGTTACCAGAAATGCTTTAAAATCCACAAGAACTTTGTGGCCCTCTCTAACGAACTCAAAATGCCATAAGGCTGACACAACAGGAAGGACACAGGCCGATTACTGACTTCCACTGTGGGTGGTAACTGTCATGGTCTGATTCGCACCATCCTTCTCTCCAGCAGGTGTCCAAGACTGGGTCTACTCTCTGTCATTTCCCCCACCTGCCCCAGCACTCGGATCCTGGGGTCCACTGTGAGGCTGACTGCACCTCCCGACTTAGCCATTAACACCTCAGCCTATGAAACAAATTCCCAATCTGCCTTTTAGGTGTACAGGGCTTTCACTGTTAGTAACTATCAAAATATTAATCAGGGAAATTACAGATCACTTCACCTTAAAATAATTAGCCGTTTTAGCATCTTTTTCTTATTTAAAATGCCTATGTACAAAATCAAACAATAAGGAAATATATAAACTAGAAAAATTAAAAGATCTCTACCACCTTAATTCTACTCCCCTAAGCTAACCATGGATAGTAGTTTGGTTTAATATAGAGAGAGATAAAAATAGATACTTAAATATTTACATATTTATAGCTCATATAAATTTATACAGTTTCTGACCACAGTTTTTTCAATAACTAGATGAAATACATATTTGCTACTTGTTTTTAAAAGCTAATTATTTCTTGTGTATTTCCCTATATATTTCTGTTTCATTTTTTTTTTTACTATTATTTGGATTTCATTCAAATTAGACAATGTAAGTTTCCACCAATATGACTAACTGAATGTCACAAAAGGCTCTCTGCCATTCCAAATACAGAAATGCTGGATAAAGTATAACAAAATAAGATAAAGACAGATATGGCTAGGATGTTGGAAATATCACACTGGAAAATTAAAGCAACCATGATTAATATGCTAAGGGCTCTAAAGGATAAAGAAGACAGCAAGCAAGAGCAGAGGGGCAATTTAAGCAGAGATGAAATTCTAAGAAAGAATCCAAAAGAAGTGCTAGAGAGCAAAAACTGTAACAAAAACGAACAGTGTCTGATGGGCTCATTAGTAGACTTGACATGGCCGAGGAAACAATCTCTGAGCTTGAGAATATGTCAATAGACACTTCCAAAACAGAAAAGCAAAGAGGAAAAAAAACTCCAGAACAGAATATCCAAGAACTGTGGGACAACCACAAAAGGTATAAAGTATACATAAAAGAAGGAGAAGAAAGAGAGGAAGAAACAGAAGAAATATCTGAAGCAGTAGTAACTGAGAATTTCCGCCAAATAAATGTCAGCCAACAAACCACGGATCCAGGAAGCTCAGAGAACATCCAGGAAGCAGGAAAAATAACCAAAAAACCCTACATTTAAGCATATCATATACAAACTGCACAAAATCAAAGATTAAAGGAAAAAAGCCTAACCTACATAGAAGAGCAAAGGTATAAATTACCTCCGACTTCTCAGAGACCACACAAGCAAGAAAAAAGTGAAACATTTAGCATCGAGAGAAAAATCTCACAGACCTAGAATACTGAACCCTGTGAAGTTATCCTTCAAAAGTAAAGTAAAAATGAAGACTTTCTTGAACAAACAAAAACTGGAATTTACGGCCAGTAGATCTGTTTTGTAAGAAAGATTAAAAGAAGTTCTTCAGAGAGAAAGAAAATTATGTAGTTAAGGAACTTGGATCTGCATAAATAAAGGAAGAGCATCAGAGAAGGAATAAGTGAAGGTAAATAAAACTTTTAATTTTCTTTTCTCTTAATTGACCTAACAGGTAACAGTTTGTTCAAAGTAATAATAGCAACAATGCACTTGATTATGTATATAAAAATACATAGTATTATATATATATGCTTATGTATGCCTATGTATAAGTGAAATGAATGACAGCAATGATACAAGGGAGGAGGGAACAGAGGAATTATGATTATTTTGTTATTATAATGTACTTGTACTACCTGTGAAAAGGTGAACTGTTATTTGAAAGTGGACTTAGATAAGTCATAAATGTATACTGCTGATTCTATGGCAACCACCAAAAAGATTAAAAATATATATATAACTGACTATAAAGCAGAAACTAACACACCATTGTAAAGCAATTATACTCCAATAAAGATGTTAAAATATATTAAATATATATATTAACTGACATGCTAAGGAGAGAATATAGAATAACATGAAATGCTCAATTAAAACTGAAAAGGGCAGGAAAAAAGTGGAAGACAAATATAGAAACAAAGAACAGGCAATGAATAAAACACAATAACAAATATGGTAGACATTAATCTGACTATATCAATCACACTTTAAATATCAATGGTCTAAATACACCAATTAGAAGACAGATATTGTCAGAGTGAACTAAAAGACAAGATTTAGCTGTATTTGTCTATAAGAAACATACTTTAAATACAAAGATACATATAAACCAAAAGTAAATGGATGGAGAAATATACCAGGATAACAATAATCAAAAGAAACTGGGAGTAGCTAAATTCATATTTGACAGAGTAGACTTCAGAGCAAGGAAAGTTATCAGGGATAAAGAAGAGCATTACAGCATGATAAAAGGGTCAATTCTCCTCGGACATAATAATTCCTAATATGTATATGCCTAATGTACATATACAGGTATGCCTCAAAACACATGAGGCAAAACCGGAAAGAACTGCAAGGAGAAATAGATGGATTCATTGTTATAGCTGGAGACTTCACTACCCCTCTATCAGAAATGGACAGATCCAGCAGACAAAAAATGAGTAAGGACATAGTTGAACTCAACAGCACCATCAGTCAGCTGTATATAATTGACATCTACTGACTACTATATCCAACAACAGCAGAATACACATTCTCATCAAGCTCATATGGAACATGCTTCAAGATATACAATATTCAGAGCCATAAAACACAACTTAATAAATTTAAAAGAATAAAAATCATGAAATGTCTACTTTCAGACCACAATAAGACTAAATCAGTAACAGAAAGAAAATGGAAAACCACAAAATAATTGGAGATTAAACAACACATTTCAAAATGAGTCAAAGAAGAAATCTCAAGAAAATTAAAAAAAATATGTTGAACTAAATGAAAATGAAAGCAAACCAAATCTTACCAAAATCTGTGGATACAGTAAAACAGTACTTAGAGGAAAATGTATAGCACTGACTATGTACTTTAGAAAAGAAGAAAGATCTAAAATCAATAATCTAAGCTTCCACCTTAAGAAACTAGAAAAAGAAGAGCAAATTAAATTCAAAGTAAGAAGAAGAAAAGAAATAATAATCAGAGCAGAAATCAATGAAGTTGATTCAGGAAATTAATAAAGAAAATAAAAAGAAAAGCTGGAGATTTGAAAAGCTGAATAAAACTGATAAGCCTCTAACCAATCTAAATAAAAAACAGAGAAGACACAAATTGCTAAAATCAGAAATGAAAGAGTGGACACCAATTCCTTGAAATATGCATATTTCCAAAACTCACATAAGAAAAAATAAGAAATAGACAATCCGAATAAGCCTGTATCTATTAAAGAAATTGAATCAATAATTAATAATCTTCTAAAAACAAGCACCAGGCCCACCTGAGTCCACCTGTGAATTCTACCAAACATTTAAGGCAGAAATTATACCAATTCTCTACAATCTCTTCCAGAAGATAGAAGCAGAAGGAATATTTCCTAATTCATTTTTAAAGGCCAGTATTACCCTAATAAAAAGACAAAGACGGGCTTCCCTGGTGGCGCAGTGGTTGAGAGTCCGCCTGCCGATGCAGGGGACGCGGGTTCGTGCCCCGGTCTGGGAAGATCCCACATGCCGCGGAGCGGCTGGGCCCGTGAGCCATGGCCGCTGAGCCTGCGCGTCCGGAGCCTGTGCTCCGCAATGGGAGAGGCCACAACAGTGAGAAGCCGGCGTACTGCAAAAAAAAAAAAAAAAAAAAAAAAAAGACAAAGACAATACAAGAAAAGAAAACTACAGACCAACAGCTCTCATGACCACAGATGCAAAAATCCTCAACAAAATATTAGTATATTGAATCCAACACTGTATAAAAAGTTATAAACCATAACCAGGGGAGATTTATCCCAGGCATGCAAGGTTGGTTCAACATTTAAAAATCAATTAATGTGGGCTTCCCTGGTGGCGCAGTGGTTGAGAGTCTGCCTGCCGATGCAGGGGACACGGGTTCGTGCCCCGGTCCAGGAAGATCCCACATGCCGCGGAGCGGCTGGGCCCGTGAGCCATGGCCGCTGAGCCTGCGTGTCCGGAGCCTGTGCTCCGCAACGGGAGAGGCCACAACAGTGAGAGGCCCGCGTACCACACACACACAAAAAAATCAATTAATGTAATTATTCATCACACCAACAGACTAAAAGAGAAAAATCACATGATCATATCAATGGATTCAGAAAAGCATATGACAAAATCTAACACCCATTCATGATAAAAACTCTCATGATAAACTAAGAATGGGGGGAACATACTCAAACTGAGAAAAAATACCTACAAAAACCTACAGCTAAAATCATATTTAAAAGTGAGAAACTCAAAGCTTTTCCACTAAGATCAAGTACAAGGCAAGGATGTTTTCTATCATCAGTCCTTTTCAACACTGCATTTCAACTATTACTTTGTTGTAATAAGACAAGAAAAAGAGGTAAAAGGTATATAGATTAAGAAAGAAGAAATAAATTGTTTGTGTTTGCAGATGACATGATTGTCCATGTACAATATTCAAAACAACTGAAAAAAACTCCTGGAACTAATAAGCAATTGTTGCAAGGTTGCAGGATAGAGGTTAGTATACAAATGTCAATTGCTTTCCTAAATACCAACAATGAACAAGTGAAATTTGAAATTTAAAATATAGTACCATTTATATTAGCACCTCCCAAAATGAAATACTTAGGTATAAATCTAACAAAATATGTACAAGATCTACAAGACAAAAACTATAAAACTCTGATGAAATAAAAAAGAACTAAATAAATGGAGAGATATTTTATGTTCATGGATAGAAAGACTCAATATTATCAAGATGTAGTTCCTCCCATCTTGATCTATGGATTGAGCACAGTTCCAATAAAAATCCCAGCAAGCTATTTTGTGGATATCAACAAACTGATTTTAAAGTTTATATGGAGAGGCAAAAAACCCAGAGTAGCTCACACAGTACTGAAGCAGAAGAGCCAAGGTGGAGGACTGACATACCTGACTTCAAGTCTTCCCATAAATCTAAAGTAATCAAGATGGTGTCATTGGTGAAACAGACAAACAGATCAATGAACAGAATAGAAAGCCTAGAAATAGACCCACATAAATATAGTTAACTGATTTGACAAGTGATCAAAGGCAATACAATGAAGAAAAGGTAGTTCGGTACTGGAACAACTAGACATCCACATGCAGAAGAAATGAATCTAGACACACACCTTACACCTTCCACAAAAATTAACTCAGAATGGATCAAAGACTTAAGTATAAATTGAAAAAGTATAAAACTCCTAGAAGATAAGAAGAAAACCTAGATGTTCTTGGGTAAGGGAATGTCTTTTTGGATATGACACAAAGTCACAATCCATGAAGAAATAACTGACAAGCTGGACTTCACTAAAATTAAAAACTTGCTCTGTGAAAAACAATGTCAAGAGAATGAGAAGACAACCACAGACTGGGAGAAAATATTTGCAAATGATACACCCGATAAAGAACTATTTTCCAAAATACAGAGAACATATACAAACAGGGTGAAGTGGTCAAAAGAAAAAAAAAACAGCTCTTAATATTTAACAATAAGAAAACAAACAAGCCAATTAAAAAATGGGCCAAAGATATGAGCAGGCACCTCACCAAAGAAGATATATCGATGGTAAATAAGTATATAAAAGGGTGCTCAACATCAACATCATATTAGGAAATTGCAAATAAAATGAGATACCACTGCACACCTATTAGAACTGCTAAAATCCTAAAACCTTGCAACACCAAATGCTGGTAAGGATGTGGAGTAACAGAAACTCTCATCCCTTGGTGGTGGGAATGCAAAATAGTACAGCCACTTTGGAAAAGAGTTTGTCAGTTTCTTACAAAACTAAATATATCCTTACTAAACAACCCAGCAATCATGTTCCATGGTATTTATCCAAATGAAATGAAAACTTAAGTCCACAGAAACACCTGCACACAGATGTTTTTAGCAGCATTATTCATGACTGCCAAAACTTGGAAGCAACCAAGATGCAATACTTAAGTAGAAGAATGGAAAAGAAACTGTGGTACATGGAGACAACGAAATATTATTTGGTGTTAAACAAAAATGAGCTATCAAACCATAAGAAGACCTCAAGGAAACTTAAACGCATATTACTAAGTGAAAGAAGCCAGTCTCAAAAGCCTACATACAGTATGATCCCAACTTTTCAATACTCTGGAGAAGAAAGAACTATGGAGACAGTTAAAAAGGGTCAATGACAGTTAGGGGTTGTTAGAGGCATGAATGGATACAGCACAGAGGATTTATGGGCAGTGAAACTACTCTGTATGAAACTATAATGATGGATACAAGTCATTAAACATTTTTCATTTCCAAAAGAATGAACAACACCGAAAATGAACAATGGTTAAAGTATGAACTTTGGGTGATAATAACGTGTCAATGTATGTTCATTTATTACTCCATTTCACTCTGGTGTGCGGCAGTGATACTAGGAAAGGTTGTACCAATGTGGGACAGGATGGTATGTGGGAAATAACTGTACCTTCAGCTCAATTTTCCTGTGAACCTAAAAATGCTGTAAAACCTAAAGTCTATATTTTTTAGAAAAGGAATAAAGAACGAATACATGCTATAACATTGATAAACCTTGTAAACATTATGCTAAGCAAAAGAAGCCCTTCACCAAAGACCACATATATTACATGTATGATTTAATTTACGTAGAATGCTCAAAACAGGCAAAATTGTAAGCCTGAAAAGAATTACTGATTGCCTAGAGGCGTGGGAGTGGGTGGTGCTAGGGACAAGAAGTGACTGCTAATTGGGTTTCTTTGGAGTGATGAGACTGCTCTGAATTAGATTCTGGGATGATTGCACAACCCTGTGAATATAGTAAGAGCCCACTGAACCGTAACTTTAAATGGGTGAGTTTCATGTCATGTGTATATATTAGTAAAGATGTTTAAAAAAAGAATATGAGCAGATTCCCGTTTTAATACTACACATTTGCAGTTAATAGTAAGGACATTCTCAGGTCAAATTTCCACATATTTAGCTCTTTATATCACAGGCAAATTGATGAGAAAGGAACTTTTAGTATATCAAATAAAAGATAGTGTGACCATATTAGAAGAGTACATATATTCAAAACTGGGAAATTCATCAACAAAGATCAAATTCTGCTTTTCAGTGTGCTACTATGAAATTAAAATGACAATGTCTGTTTCTGCTCAGGATTATTCAAACATCACGCTTACAATAAGCACAGACTTTTTGAAAACTTATCAGAGGTCATGGTTATGAGATATTTCCATAGCAAGTGCCCATATGAGTGTCTTGAATTACTTTTCATACCTCATGTGTCTTTTACATAAATTTAATCATTTCATTTCAGAAACAATAACAAATGTCAAGTTTAATTTTGACTCCTTGAGTATTCTATGATGCAACATTATGTAGCCATGATTTTTATATATTAAAATTGTTTTATTTTTTAATTCAAATTTACAGTGAAATGCAAATGAGTTTTGAGAAATGTAATGAGTTTTGATAAATGTATACACCTATATAATGAACACCCCAGTGAAGATATAAAATATTTCTATCACCCTAGGAAGTTTCCTCATGCCAATCCCTCACTGCCCCTGCTACGTTCTGATTTCTATCACCATAAATTAGTTTTGCCTGTTGTTCAATTTCTTGTCATTAAATTAGTATGGTATGTAATCATTTCTGTCTCGTTTCTTTTGTTCAATACGATGTTTATGAGTTTCTTATTCAGCTTAGGCTGCCATAACAAAGTATGTTAGCCTGTGTAACTTAAACAACAGAAATTTACTCTTTCACAGTCATGGAGGCTGGAAAGTCCAAGATCAAGGTGCCAGCAGGTCTGACAGGTGAGAGCTCTCTCCTTGGGTTGCAGATGGCCACCTTCTCACTGTGTCCTCACACGGCCTTTCTTCAGTTCATGCACGTGGGGAGAGGGAGGGGGGGGAGAGAGAGCTCTTCCTCTTCATACAAGGCCACCAGTCCTACTGGATTAGGAACCCACCCTTATGTCATGTAGCCTTAAGTACCTCATAAAAGCCCTATCTCCAAATACAATCTATCACATTAGGAGTTATAGTATCAACATATGACTTTGGTGGGAGAGGGGGAAACGATTCAGTCCATAGCAGTGAGATTCATCATATTGTTACATGTACCAGTACTTAGTTCATTTTTATTGAGTAGTATTCCATTGTGTGAATATACAATTTGCAGTGAATGTAATTTTGATTGTTTTCTGTGTGGGTTACTTTGAATAAAACTGCTTTCATGTACAAATATTTGTGAATACATGTTTTATTTCCCTTGGGAAAACATCTAGGAACTGCTAGACCACAGGATAGGTACATATTAAACTTTATAAGAAACTGCCAGACCTTTTCTCCAGAGTGATTATAAAATTTTATTCCCAAGAGCAACTGTTTGAGAATTCCAGCTACTCCACATTCTTGAAAACATTCCGTGTTTAAAGTCTTTCATTTTAGTCATTCTAGTTGGTGGGAAGAGATATTTCAATGTTGTTTTAATTTACATTTCTTTGATGGCTAACAATGTTAAAAGCTTTTCATGTGCTTATTTACCATTTGTTTACCTCCTTTTGTGAACTGTATATTGAAATCTTTTGCCTATCTTTATTAGGTTATTTGTGCTGTTGCAAAACTGATTCGCAGGGGCTCTGTATACATTGTAGGTAAGAGTCCTTTGTCAGATATACTGCATATATTTTCTCCCGGTCAGTGGCATGCCTTTACATTTTGTTTATTTTCCTCTTACTTTCATTTTCTATGAAGAAATTTGTAATTTTAATGAGGTCTAGTTTATCAAATTTTTCTTTTATCCTTAGTGATTTTTTTTTATCTCTAGAAAAATCTTTGCCTGCCCCAAGGTTGTGAATATATTCTACATTTCCTTCTAGAAGTTTCAGAATCTATGCTCTTATGTTTGTGCTTGTAATTCATTTCAAAATAATTTCTGTCATGGTATGAAGTAGAAGGTCAAAGTTCATTCTTTTTCTGTATATATATCCAATTGTTCCAGCACTAATACTTGAAAATATTTTCCTTCCTATATCAAATTGCCTTGAAGCTTTTGTTGAAAACTAACTGACCAGATATATTTCTGGACTTCAATCCATTCCATTGATCTGTTTGTCTAGTCATGTCAATACCACACTGTCTTACTATAGCCTTATGGTAAATCTTGAAATCAGATACTGTAATTCCACAGATACTGTTCTTTTCCCAGATGATTTTGGCCACTCAAGGTCATGATTTCCATATAAATTTTAGAATCAGTTCATCAATGTCTTTTTTTTAAAGCCCATTAGGAGTTAATTCAATTGTACTGGATCATACAGATCTAATTTAATAATATTTTGTTAAGAACACATGTATCTATGTTCATAAGGGAGATGCATCTGTAATTTTTTTCTTTTAAAGTCTTTGTCAGGTTTTGATATCAGAACTATGCTGGTCTCAAAACAATCTGAGAAATTTTCCCTCTTCTCTATTTTGTGAAAGAGTTTGTTACATTTGGCATTATTTCTTCCCTAAATTGTTGATAGAGTTCACCACTGAAAACTTGAACCTGAAGTTTTCTTTTGGGGAAGGATTTTGCTTGCAAATTCAATTTCTTTAACATATGTAGAACTATTCAGATGCACTACTTCTTCTTGTTTTATCTCTGGTATGATGTGTTTTGCTGGGATTTTTTCCCATTGTATCTAAGTTGTCGATTATGTTGGCATAAAGTTACTTGCAATATTCTTTTGTTATCTTTTGTGTCTATATAAAATCTAGTAGTGAAATTTGGCTGTGTCTCTCCTTTGTAATATTGGTAATTTGTGTTTCTCTACCTTTTTGTCAGTATTACTAGGAAGTTATTAGTTTCAACATTGCTAATATTCTGTTAGCCTCTTTCTATTTCATCGATTCCTATCCTTATCTGTATTATTTCCTTCTTTCAACTTACCTGGATTCAATTTGTATTTATTTTCTGGATTTTTGAAGGAGAAATTTATATCAATAATTTAAAATTCTTTTGTTTAAGGTTCTGAGTTTCCTTTGAGCAGTGCTTCAGCTACATCCCCCCAAATTTTGTATGCTGTATTTTCATTCTCTTAGTTTGAATTATTTTCTAAGTTCCCTTTTGATTTTTCTTTCATCTATGTGTTATGAAGAATTAATTTCCATATTTTGGAATCTTCCTACTTGTCTTATGTTGATATCTAATTTAATCCTGTTGTGATCAGAGTACAGAAATTTGGCTCAGCATACAGTCTTCTTTTATTTTTAAATTTTAAATTTATTTTTTTATTTTTGGCTGCGTTGGGTCTTGGTTGCTGTGTGCGGACTTTCTCTAGTTGTGGTGAGTGGGGGCTACTCTTCATTGTGGTGTGCAGGCTTTTCTCATTGCGGTGGCCTCTCTTGTTGCAGAGCACGGGCTCTAGACATGTGGGCTCAGTAGTTGTGGCTCACGGGCTCTAGAGCACAGGCTCAGTTGTGGCGCATGGGCTTAGGTGCTCTGCGGCATGTGAGATCTTCCCGCACCAGGGCTCGAAACTGTGTTCTCCTGCATTGGCAGGCGGATTCACTGCACCACCAGGGAAGTCCCCATACAGTCTATTTTGATGAATATTCCATCTGCACTTGAAAATAATGTGTTTTCTGCATTGTTGGGTATACTGTAAATTTCAACCTACAATAAATATTGATCGTATTGTTCAAGTCTTCCATATCCCTATGGATTTTTGTCTACATTTTCTATCAATTATTGAGAGAAATGTATTAAATATCCTACTGTGACTAGCCATCTAATTTTTCTAATTTTACTTCACATAGTTTGAAAATATTTTTAAGTGCATATACATTTACAACTGCTATGTCTTCCTGATGAATGTACTTTTCATCATTGTGCTACAGCAACATTCTTGTGCCTACTTTTGGCATGTAATGTCTTTTCTATCCTTTTAATTTCACCTACCTGATCTTTAAACTATGAATCTTATAGTCAGCATATGAGTCTTGCTTATTTATCCAGGCTAACAATCTCTGCCTTTTAATTGGTGAGTGTAGTGTAGTGTAGTCCATTTATACTTAATGTAGTTATTAATATGTTTAGGTTTAAGTTGAACATCAAACTATTTGTATTCTATTTGCCCCAACTGCCTTGGAGTCCATTGTTCCTCCTTAGTCAAACATATTTTAGTATTTGATGTTATGTTTTCTGTTAGCTTTTTAGCTAAAGCTCTCTATTTATTTATTTTTTGTGATTGCCTTTGGGATTAAATCCATGCCTCCCTAGCTTATTATAGTCTATTTACAATTAGTATTGTATCACTTCTTATAAAAAAGTGATTCCATTTACTCTCATCCTTTGTGCTATTTTTCCTATGATCTTAATTCTTTGTATGTTATAAACCCTACACTACATTATTTGTATTTTTGCTTCAGTCAGCTGTCTTTCTAAAAATTAACAAAAGGAAGATAGTCTTATATATTTACTCATGTATTAAATACTTCTGGTGTTCTCATTCCTTCCTACAAATCTAATTTTCTATCTGATACAATTTCCCTTAAGCCTCAGAGACTCTAACACTTCTTATAGTGCAGGTCTCCTGATAACATATTCTATCAGCTTTTGTTTACCTGAAATTGTTTTATTTTATCAGCCTGACATTTTATGAACTTGTAGTGTAGGCTCATATTTTTCACCAAATCTGAAAAAAAGTTGGACATTATTTCTTAAAATCTTCTTTTCTTTCCCATTCTTTCTCCCCTTTCTAAAATTCTGATTAAATGTTTTATCATTTTCTATTGTCCCACTGGTCACTGAAGCCCTTTTCATTTTATTCTTCATTTTAAAAATCTCTGATATTCAGTGTGGATTATTTCTGTTGACCTGTGTTCAAGTTCACTGACCCTTCTTTCTGCACTGTTCAAATCAGCTATTAATTCTATCTGGTGAGTTTTAAAACTTCACATATTGTATTTTCAGTTCTAGGCTTTCCTTTGGTTCTTTTCCTAGTTTTAGTATTTCAACCGAGATGTCTCATCTGTTTATTCCTTGCGTTCCTTTCCTTTAAGTCCACAAAATATGTATAATTTTTTTTAAAAGCCACTAAAAGTCAGCTAATTCCAGTATCTGAGTATAATAAGGTCTGTTTCTGTTGAATGCTCTTTTGTCTTGATTTGGGGTCACAATTTTCTGACTATTTTACATGACTAGTAATTTTTTATAATATGGTGGATATTATAGTTGATTCTTTGTAGGAAGGCTGGCTTATATTGTCTTCTCTAAAGGATACTGAGTTTTATATCAGGAATTAAATTATTGGCAGATCTACCTCACCTTCATAAGCATTAACAAAGTATGCTTTGTTAGGTTGGGTCTATTTCAAATTTTCCCTCTTTCTTATAAGTGGCTCTCAATTCAGTGTGTGGTTATAACTCTTAATGTTTGATTTTTCCAAGGTCTCTTCTGAATGCTCAAGGAACTCAGGAAGGTTTATTCTCTTTGGCTGGGCTGTAACTCTAAAGTGTCCCAGCTCTGCCTGACCTCTCTTTCCCTATTCAGTTCCCAGACTCACAATAATCACTCTCTCAGGTCTAAAGTAGACTTGCCCTGTGCAAGCACAGTCCTCAGTTAAGAATCCAAGAAAATACACTTGTAGACTTCTGTCCTCTCCCTCTGCTGCCTTCTCTTGGCACACTGTCCCACAAATCCTAGCCATTTCCTCCTCAGATCAGTGAGATCGCCACTCTTCACTCCACTTGAACTCCACCTCCATACAAGTTGGCCAGGGAAAGTGTCACCATGAAGAAAGCCAGCATGAAACACATGGCTCACCTCTTGTTTCCCTCCTCTCAAGAACCACAGTCCCATGCTACCTTTTGTCCTGTGCCTGTACAGCTGGCATATACTTAGTCTAGTTTTATAATTACTTAATATGAAGGAGTAAGGCTAAAACACCAGTTACTCCATCATGAGCAGAAGCAGAAGCCCTTGACGTTAAATTTTAAAACTTTGTTGCCTGTGTGGAAACTGCATATATAGGCAAGTAAGTCTATACAATATTAACAAAAATGGGTATTTTAATGTGTATGTACTCCACAGTTTAGTGTTTGATTCTTAAAGCTTAGGAATCTAACTCTTGAGTACCAACCATGTAATCTAAGAAAATTTTGTTTCGCAAGGATCTGTGTCCTTTTCTATGGTGTAAGAATAATTATATTGTCTATCCCATGGTATTTTTGTAATTAAGTAATGTACACAAAGCATTTAGGTGCAGTGCCTTGCATATTGTAATGCACATAAATGTTAATACTATCCTACGTTTGTTATATATAAAAATACCTAGAAAGTACATCACTGAATATTAAAAGTAATTATTTCTGGGTAACACTTTTTGTTTACTTATTTTGACCTCTGTAATGCCATGCTCTTTAAATTGAATATCTGTCTTTTAATAATCAAAAAAATATTATTTTAAAGAAAATTTGACTCCCAGAAGATCTGATATGACAAGTCCCTAAAATTAGCCTATGTTGACTTATAAGTGCCAATAGTTTTCCCCAAAAGAATCGTTCTTTGTTCAAATTTCTAAAATTTTTTGCTTGTCAGGAAGATAAGCAATGTAATCACGTTGACAGTATACACATTTAAACAGTCAGTAGCACAGAGATGCTAAGATCTTGAAGCCATTAAAAGGCCAGTAATGAGCACATATCACTTTTCTTGCTATTTTTTTTAACTGAGAATTATTTAAACTCCTGATTACTAGGGAAAGCAATGATACAATTTAAAAAATAAATTTATAAATGTGTATATTATGACAGCATTATGGTTGGAAAGTGTCTTTTAAACAAACATAGGATTTCTAAGGAAACAACTATGATTGTTGCTTTGTGGAAAAAGGAATCGCTTTATGAGCAAAGAATCTGAACTTTATTGTAAAAGGAATGCTGCATCTGTGATTTTTTAAAAATGTGTGTTCTTAGGATTTTCTTTCTTACAGTTAAAAGCTTTTATATCGGAGAATAACTTCTTTCACATTCATAATTTTCCTTAACAAAATGGAGCTACTTGGAGCTTGTTTGTCCCTTTTGTGTTTAAACTGTATATGAACAGAGATGTTTCTTATCTTAAACTGCTTTCTACAAAAGATGTCCTTAACTCAGCCACCGAGATGTTAGAAATCCGATGGTATCAGATATTAACAATGTTATTTGAGGATTTCACACCGTAAATGTGCGAAGTCCATAAAAAAGAAGATAAGAACATCAGATTTTAGCCTGGGGAAAAATAAGAAAGAACCCCCCCCCCACCCATTTCTCTCTTGATATTTTTGCTTTTATTATTGGATGTGAATTCTCTAAATTGTGAGAAGATAAAGTAATGCGTAGGACTTAAATATCAAGTAGAGAGTACTTGTTGAAATGATATCTAAACATGTGGAGCATATTTAGATAAAACATTATGACAAAAGACAATAAACCTCTAAGGCCAAAATCCTATGGTCTCACTTTCTTTTTCACATATACTAAACCTCTTGTGCTAGTTGAAGACAGGAAAGAAATTGATATAAAAATGATATGAATTACAATAACAAACCTTTTTTTCTAGGTCTAATCCTTTAACAGCTACACTGAGCACTTTACAGAAATTATTTTACTGAATCTTCACAAAACCGTGTGATATAAGTATTGTTATAATTCCCATTTTTCTGATGACGAATCTGACATTTGGGAGAAGGCCGTTACAGTTCTCAAATCATAGAATTAGTAAGGGGCAATGGGGAAACCTGCAAATAGGGCTGCCTGAACACAAAGCTCATGCATGCCGCTGTTATTCCTAACACTATGCTAAATTACCTTCCAAAAATCAGTTTCAGAAGGTTAATTTCAATTTTGTTTTATGATATTAGCAACACTCTACATTAAATTCTTGAAATACAGAGTCCCAAAACAAATGTCAGTAGTTAATAAGTAAATATGACAGCACTTGAGAGATGAAAAATAGCTGGCCTAATGAACCCCCTTCTGACTATTCTTGAAAAACTGAGTTTTAAAGAAATTAAAACTTTATACGGAATTTTAAGTTTATATTCTGACACAAGCAAATTCATCCTATACCAATATAAGGCACTCATTTGTCTCTTGCAGAAAGCAACTAAAAAAGTGAAAAGTAAAATCTAAGTCACTAAATCTAATTAACCTCCATTAGAACACTGTCATATTTTATCCATTATGTACTTTAGCACTCTTCTATTTAAAAGCTTTAGAATAATTTTCCAAAAATACATTCATTATTCTTAAGAATATTTCCTTTCTGAAATTACTGAACATGAGACTAATAAAAAAGAAAATTATATTTCCATTCCAAAAGAAATTCATATACAGGACCAGTTTAAATATTTCAAATTTTGAAAAACATGTTTATTAAATAACTTTAAAATTTTTGAATGAAACTTTATTTCACAAAAACTACTGTTTTCAGATATTGAAAACTGGGAAATTTTGTGAGCACTCTTCTGTTAATGTATATTCAGTGTTCAACTTCAATAATTTTAAGGTTTCTATTTAGAGATGATTAAATAAGATATCAGTGGTATTATAACATATGAAAATCTAAACAGATTACTATAGTTATATAAGAAGTTTTAAGCAATTCAGAGAAGAGTTTTAATGCCTCTTTAATATCTATTGTTCTTGATGTTAAAATGCAAATAACTGCTGAATTAATTGCATTTCTTTGCACATTTTCAACCAAGAAAAAAAAAAACACAATAAAGCCATGATTTTGTACCACTTTCAAATGGCTCTTACATGGAGTGCAAAATTAATTCAAATTCAGTCAAATTATATGAAAATCATTACCACAGCTAAACAAATCATCTTGAAGTATAACATCACCATTTTATTAAGTATTTGAAATGGACAAGTTTATTTCAAAAGCAACAAAACCCTAAAAATATTTAACAGTGATTTTCAATTTGGTTGTGATTCGTTTATACAATGAATTAATGTAAAACCATCAAAACTGTGCTGTTTCAAATATTTTCATACTTATCAATATAATTAAAAGAGTTTTTAAAGCTCATAGAGTTTTCAATACATTTATGACTTTACTTACACAGAAGTATGTAAACATAAGTACAGATTTCTAGTTCTTATATATCTCCTCCTTGTCTCTCCCCCTCCTATTCCTGCTCCCAGCCCAACTTTTGCTAGTGGACATTCATGTGTATGCACAAATCATTTTTCTTTTCTTCCTAAAAACCATTTATATGGAAGAAAATTGAAGAGAGTAGAATAATTCGCTCTATATCTTTAACCAAATCACATTAATGTTTGCTGTTGCTTAAACATCCATGTTAAAAATAAATGTAGTATTTTGTAGTGATACAGCAAATACTTTGGCTTGCAAATACATTTGTAGTTTTACATTCTTTGTCTTCAAGCTTTTGATTTTACTGTCTTGTGGGAAACTTCTATTTTTACTGTTAATAGGCAATTTCTCAATGCTAAAGAAAGCTTTTATTTTTTCGTTGCTTATAACTAGACAACATGTATGTAAGTTAGAAGATATGAATTTACTTGGAAGGAAAGTTTTGTATATAAATTCCAGTGTCTTTTTTCAGATATTCTTGTTAGGCAAGGCAAAAAAAAAAAAATTATAGCACTTTCAGAGAATACCTCATTTTTATTCCCACAGCATCCCTATGTGATAGGAATATTTTTATCTGAATTTTACAATGAATTACTTGTAGCTAAGGTGACAAAACTAACAAGAGGCAGCATGAGGGCTGGAGCCGGTCTTAAGAGTTCTAGCCCAAGTGCTTTGACCACAGACCACACAAAACATCTCACAGTGTGGCTCATACCTTTGCAAAATAATCAGTGAAAAGCTATGGCCTAAGTATGAAAAGGCACATTAACTTACATTGTTACATGTCAAAAATGTCTAACTTACTTCAAAGCGAGAAATATGTATTAAACAACCTACCCACGAATATACTAAGAACAGCTGTCTCTCAAATAAAGGAATTGTCACACAGGTATACAAATGAGATGAAGGACAGTTGTCAATAATTTGTTTATGGGTTTAGATTTTATTTTCAAACTGCTGACTTCATTCTGTTATGCTTACGCTTTTACCATTGGAAAAAAAATTTTTTTTTACTCATTATTTCAAATAGTTTATTCATCCCTTTATATATATAAAAAAATCTCAACAATTCACTATTATTTTTTGTTCCTTGGTGAGCTGCCATTTTCCTCTAAGCTGCTTATGCGTGGAAAGTAGATCATCTTTTGTTTTGTTTTCATTGCTCAGCTTTTTATTTTCATTTATACGTATACATGTATCTATTAGTTTTCAAGTTATTTTCCCATTTAAGTTATTACAGAATATTGAGTAGCATTCCCTGTGCTATACAGTATGTCCTTGTTGGTTATCTTTTTTAAATATAGCAGTGTAGAAATTTTTTTAAAGGAAAAAAGCAATATTTCTTACCAAATACCATAGAAGTAAATCATGTAGCATGATATCTATTTTTGGTGGCATGCAAGTTTATATTTATTTAAAATGCAATCTCTACACACAAACCCTAGTTATCATCTGCAAATGCTCTGATATTTTTTGAGAAGAAACACAAATAAAGCGTGAAGAGAATGAAGCATAAATACAATTCCAAACATGAAACGAGTGCGTCCAGAAAGCAATGAAGGAGGCTATGAGTCACATCTAATGAAAGCAAAGTAAGAATCCTAAATAAAGATTTAATGTAAAACAGAAAGCTCATCGGAACCATGTCCTCAGGTCTATGCTAGAATCATTTCCTAATATGTAATTTTCCTACTCTAAGGAGTTCATTTTTCAAGCACTCCTGTAAATATGATATCAGGAAGGAAGACAGAGACAATAAGGTAATACAAATTGCATTACCCTTAGCTTCTTAGCAAGACTTTTCCTTATTTCCAGGAGACAATTCAATAGAGCCTGGTTAACTCAGAAACCTCTATTCCATGCTCTCTCTGTTGTAAAAATTAGACTTTCTAATATTTTATTCCTCTTGCTTCAGGATATATCACATCAAACATAAAGTGCACTGACCATACCCAGACTAAGATTAGAATTCCTCACTGTATGTTCGTTCTACACATCACCTGCAACAGAATCTCTTGGAGGACAGGAGGAAGGGCAGTTGTGTGAAAAATGTTGATCCATGGGCTGTATCCAAATCTAATGAAACAAAAATTGGGGGTAAAGGCCACTGGAATTGGCATTTAAATAAGCTTCTCAAATGATTCTTAAGCAAACCAAATGCTGAGAATCATCACTGAATAGTTAACAGTTCGTGAAACATGTCTGTATTTGTGCAAATTTGAACTCCCAGGAATATGCAGAGTCACTTTGTAAGTGGAGAAATTAATAAATCTATGAATGAATTAATAGACTAATTGAGAGCTGAACTAAAGACCTACAAAATGTTTGGTTCTACATAGATGCCAACACTCACTAGATTCATTGTTCTCTCAGAGCCTAAAGAGGTCAAGATATTTAGAAAAACAAAGGGCACAATATTCTTAGTGCTATATATTAACATGTACTAGTACTATCCACATGGCAGGTGCATGATACTTGCTGAATGAAAATGTGTTTCAGTGGATTTTCTCAAATGTTTTTACTGTAATTCAGAGAGACAAGCACTGTGCTATTCAACTCCACTCAGGCTACACTTCAACCCAAGCTCACTTGGCATTTGTGCAGGCAATGATGGCACTAAAGCAAGAAAGTCAGAATTCAGAAATACAGGACAAACTCTATAGCAGAAGTATTTCACAGAACTTCTTTAACAATATATCACATGGCTTAACAGGAGGAAATATTTATTATTTAGCGTGTGAAAAATATTTTCGCACATCTGTGTACATATATCCTAGTTTTTCAATTATGCTAATTAATTTAGTGAACATTTAAATATATATGTGCAGATTTTCTATTTTGGTTAACTGTGGTCATCAATTGTCAGTTTAATAACTAATTTTTGAGAATATCTAATATTTAAACATGAGAGCTACTTACACTGAGGTGATTTGGAAGATATTTTATTCAGTATGTTCTAGATTTAGAGTACTAACTTCATTGGTACTCAAAATTGTTACCTCTTAACACCCACAAATTTGGATATTTTAATCTCAAGTATGTACTAATTCCATATTAAATTACATTGGTATATGCTGAATGAATTTCTAAGCAGTACTTAAAGCAATCTTACAGATAATATTAAAGGATCCATAAATTTAATTTTTGAAAGTCCTCAGACATTTTAAAAGAATCATTTTACAAAGAATATTCTAAAGTGACAAGTTATCTGTCATCCTGATGCTCCCAATAATCAATACTCAAAAGAAATAAAGTTTGTATGAATGTTCCCCTGTGCTTTAGACCATTTCACATACTTTAGATCACTAAAATACAGGTGTAGAGATAGGTAGGTAGATTTTTTTCTTTGAAACATTTAAAGGCCCTCTCCCTTTCTTTTTTTTTTTTAACATCGAGTGACAGAATCCATTTCTCACTAGGTGAAATGCATGTTCTTATTTTGCAAACATGAGTGATTTCTGCTTTAAGAAGCATGCAACTTAAAAAAAAAAAAAAAGAATTTGCCGAAGGATCACCTTAATGTAATGAGTCCCTCTAGAAAATTAAGTTTATATTTTACATAATTTGGCAAGATACTGGGGTTTTAGAAACTCAATTACTGTATTCTTCAAAGAATACCAGTATGCTTATACTTGTTCTTGATTATTAAATTTAAAATAAATAAAATGTATCTGCAATCACCTTGTTTGTTTTTGACAACACAGTTTTAATTTTTATATGATTAGAAAAAAGCTAAGACCAGGTAGTATAAAGCATGACTAATGCTATTTTTCTTTTTAGCATCTCTGGAATGTGATTTTTAGATATTTGTCTCATCATCAATTCTGAGAAAATCTAAAAACAACTTTTTAAAGTAATATACTAAAATGTGTAAGAAAAGTAGTTTTTAAATAATTCTGATGACATTTTTAAATGAGTGTAAATTATATAGAGAAAAATCAAACACATAATTGCAATCAGCATTTCATCAAAAATAAAATGAAAAGTCCATGTAATATAACAAAAATGGACTCACATTTACAAGCTGAAATATCTCTTAAACTAATGAAGTTCCTCAAATCTTCTGTGAAAGTTAATGGAGTAAAATATATAGAGGTTTTTTTTAATCTCTTACTGCTCCATTGTAACTTGTTTTTCTGCTTTTGAAAGATTATTGACTTTAATAACTTTTAAAAATAATATGCAGATTCTTCATAGTTTTATTCATTGTGATCAATTTCCAGCATAATTACCAAAATATTTGAGAATATCTTATGTTTGAAGTTGAGACCTACTTAGTTTGATATGAATTGGCAGATATCTTATTCAACTTCTGTAATTAAAGCACCAATTTCAGAGGTGCTTAAAATTGTTATATCTTAAAATTCCACAAATTTGGAAATTTTATTCTCTGGTATATATTAATTCCATATTAAGCTACTTTTGTACTATGAATTTATAAGTAGTATTTAAAGCAATTACAGAAAATATTTAATCTACTTAAAAGTCACAGATGTTGTATTATAGTATTTTCACATGCCCAGTACGCTTAGAAAAGAAATTCACAAATATACAGTTAAACAACTGCGAAAAATTAAATGTTAATCAGTATGTATTAACAATGCTAGATTCCTTAACAAACAAAACAAGGGTCAATAGTTTTACTACTAAACTAAAAGTTTTTTTCCCCTTCAAATCAACCCGTTTTATTTAGGAATAATCCTTTGGTATATTAACGTTAACTAATAATTATACTTTTTACTTATTTAACAGTGCACAAAGCATATAGACTGCTTCCCATGCATAATAAATAAAACTTTCAGCCAGTTATACCTGGTATAGGTAACAATGACAAGTTAAACCCTTAAAACATATAAGCTATTGCAAATTCATTCTAAACAATGTTGTGGATTCAAAAGGATATTTTATATACCAGATGTCTCTTGCATTTTACAATTATTTCATGCACTAAAATTTTATTTCAAATATGTTTTCAAGAACTTAGCATTTGTATTTTCCTCACATATGTACAATCACTTACGTTTCGCTGGAATCAGAGTTTCAAAACTATTATCTTAAAATTCTTTAATAATAAACAAAATGATGTAAATCTAATATTAAAAGGACTGGGAAGACAGATATTATATAGTTTCTATATTAATTTAGGAGTATTGCATCAATTATTAGTGTAGGACTTGATATCCAATGGAATATTAATAGAGATATACATGCCTGTTGAAGATGAAGGTTTTAAAACTGAATAACTTAACAACCATTTTATTTCATACCCATACTTCACATATTTATCCATTACTATTATCATGACTGAAAAATTCTTAGCTCCTGCATTAACTGAAAATATTCATGTACATCTGTCTGATTTCATGTAAGACATGAGCCATTCATTACCTTAGTTAAAGGCATACATAACATTATAAGTCATGAACTTATATACTCTACTTCTGAAGAAAACTCTGAGTCTATATTTTAAACATATATTTCTAAAATAATAGAATGATATTCATGGGTAGGAGTATTAGGGCCTTAAAGACAAATATATTTCATATCTAAATAACATTTTACTTTAATTGATGAACTTTATGGGCAGAACAATTTGTGGATAGAATTTTCTGTTATATGACCTTTGTTCACTGAGACAACTAGGCAAGAGGGTTAAATATGGCATTATTTTAGGGGACAGCCCAGTGGACTTGGAACATTCCATATTATTGCAGGGAAATCTCATAACCTATAGACCAGCATTAGTACACCACCAGCTGCCTGTGCTGACATGTGGACCGACATGGCGAAAGTCCAAACCTCCAGCTATCTCTCATTCTTAAATTTGCTCAGACCAGAGGCTAAAATGTCAAATGAAACAAAATTAGTGAGGACTAGCTGTTAATTGCTCACATTAGGTAATCTCCAAAACCCAATCCTTTGGTCTTCATCTCGGGAGACTAGAAACCTCAGAACAGAGGAGCTGAGATCTAGGGATACCAGCACTGAGTGGACACCTGAGTCTCCTTAAAGAATCTCTTGATATTACTGAGATTATATGAGTTCCTCCACTCTGACTAGACATTCCTGAGGCTATCAGGAATCCCAAAGTGATTTGGAGAATGCTTGGATTTCTTCAAAAGATTCTCTTTGCAACATAGAGCATAACCGCCTTCATGTGGGTATCAACTGACCACGAGCTGTTGTATAAAGGAAATGAGGGGGACAGAAGGATACCTGCAAACCCAATGTCAACGTACCAACACACCAACACTGATGCTACATAGGCAACATCCATTAGCGGTTCCAGACTTGCCCCCTTCACTGTTACTGACTGAAGCAGAGGAACAATGTACAGGCACAGTCATGGAGCACAACTGCAAGAGTCCATCCTTACAACAGCAAACCTGCAGGGGTAATGACCACACTGCCTGCTGAGCTACATCTCCTTGTCCTCTGGGACTTACCGGAGGAATGAGACTCTCTAGGAAACCTCCCCTGATAGCCGGCCCCTACGTTTGCATTAGATGTTACTCCTGTGTACAACTGTGCGCTTAAGCACATCAGCAACTGTAGCAAAAAATATTACAGTGATATTTACATCTTCATCTTGAACACCAGAATGCAAAGTCCCTGAGAACAGAAACCATGATTATTTTATTTTTACGTCCCCAGGACCAAGTCTAGGGCCTAGCATTCAGTAAACGTTCGCTGAATGGAAGTTGAATGAAGGCACCACCACCATATCTGACACATCTGCCACATGACTGATTTGGAGGCAGGGAGATGAGATTCCTTAAAAAACACCCAGATTTAACAGTTCTTAAAATAAAGATGGACAGCATGAAGTGAAAATGCCATGACATAGCCTCCTCAATGCTGGAACGAATGTAGTTATTATAACATCAGAAATTATCAGTGAACCTGCCACCATTAATTAATAACACCTTGTAGGCCTATGCATGGAGACCTATATCATTTATTATAATGATAGTATTTTAGCACCATAGACACTTAAAACCAAGGAAGCTAGTTTAGAAAAAAAAGAATTAAAAAAAAATCTGTATACTTCTGGAGCTCCTTTTTCTATATGTTAAATTTATCTGAAGCATTCAAATGATTTTATTATTTACTCACTTTCTAGTATATTGCTACAAAGTATTTGAAAATTGTTCTAATTATTTAGAATAGAATAGCTAATATCACTGAATTAAAAACTCAATGTTTTATATGTGGATAATTCGCTCTGAAATAAAATTTAATTTCCTTCTTTTGAAAAAATGGTTTTACAAAAGGAAGTTCAATTTAAAAAAACTATTATGCAGAGATTTCTGATGAAACAAAAATATACATTTACTTCATTAAAAGATATAAAAGATTTCCTGTGTATAAAACTTTCATGAAAGTATGAGCCTATAAAAACACTGCAATCTCTGCCAACTTTCCTGTCATTTATGAAAGACATAAAACATTAATTTACTATCTGCCCTTTTAAATTTAACTTGCTTTTTTCTAAAACATCCTTGAAACAATAGGGAGACATCTTGGAATGCGGGCTGAAATATGTACTCTGGATACATTTTATAGACAAAAGATGTGATCAAGGCAATCACAATAGGAGGATAAAGCAGACAAACTTGAATTAGTATCACAAGTGCACAGAGAATGAATCTTGATTAAGTAGTCAGAAGGTAAGTGCTGCATATACAAAGCACAAAATACAGTCTAACAAATACTTCACATGCTCAGGTGATTTCAGCTTAACTCTTGCATGCAACTCCATGAAAGTCTAATGCAAGTGTGTGCTAAATGGTTTCTTTCCCGTAAGACAAAACTACTCAAAACCTTAAAAATCTCTTAACCACTACGCACTTTTACAATGCCAGAGAAGAAAAAGAGAAATTATTAATTTTTAAAATTACCCAGCAATTCCATTGCATCATCTTCATTATCAATATCGTCTTCTGTTACCGATGGGGTGGGGCTGTGGACAGACTCAAAAGAATCTTGAGAGAGCATTGCTGCCAGAAGTTTCTTATGCTGCTGTTGCTGCTGTTTTAATCCTTTAGTCTTGGGCTCCACCTTTAAGCTGAAGAAACAGTTAAATGTTAATTTTCAATGATGATAACATCATCAATTAGCTGTGGTAACTAAAGAAAATCTACAAACAAATTTTCACTCAATTATTTTGCTTTGCAAATCTATGCACATATTAGTAAAATTTTCCCCAAGGATAATGGAAATATAGACTGTCTTCTTTCTAAGACATCCTTCGGTACCTCATTAACAACTTCCTAGATTGGAATACATGAAGAATAGGACAACCCCTGCCCCATTTAAGGGAGGAGGTGCTAATTGGCTCCTAACAATTGTTGCCATGTGGGAATTAAAGCCACATGGTTTTAATGGTTTTCTAATTTTTTAGAGGAGGTAGGAAGTTCAGATCATTATATAAAATTCCCTGATTTACAAAACAAACGCATGTCAAGCAAAACACATGTAATGGGATAACTATTTTAACACACTATAATAACATTTTTTAATGCAAACTTTAATTTACATCATTAAAATAAATGTCCTCACTAGTCCTCTCATGTTGCCTAGGTCTGAGGGTAGGACAGGGTAGAAGGAGGGATGGAACCAGAATTGGCATTTAAATGACTCTCAGTGCCCTCCACTCTAAAAGAGTCTTTGCAAATTTGGAAGAGCTTCCTTGTGATAAAGCCAGACTCCTTTGGGTAAAGGAGCCAGTCTTTCATGGCTCTCTCCCCCAACTTCCCAAGACAGTGTCTGACGGGAAAACTTACATGTCCACGTGGCAACCATTTATAGTTTTAAAAATTGTCCCAAGGTTCTCCTCTTTCCTATAATCTGATTTCTTTCCATATAATTGCCCAAAGGAAGAAAACGGCACATGTCACCTCATGAAGGAAAAAGACATGATGAAAAGGAGGAGGTCTCTCTTAAGCAGGAAGGAGAGAGAACCCTTTCTAAAGGTGCTCAGAAAGAAGGTCCAGGAGAGAAGGCAAATGAGCAAGAGGAGACTACATGCACTTGGTTAAAAAAAAAAAAACCAACCAGGTAAGTTTCAGGGCATGGATCAAAACACTTCAAGCGGTCTTAATAGAAGGGCCAGGTTCCACACTGTCTAAGAGAAGGCTGGAAAGGGCAAAATGGCATCGTATGTCATCAGTGGGCAAAGACCAGTCAGCTCCACCTCACTGTTCACTTCAAAGTTAGGCGGAACACGACAGAGAAGACCAAGGGAAACGGGTGGAGAGAAGGCTTGTTCTCTCCCCCAAGTTAAGGCTATTTAATAAATGCACAAGGAATGATGGAATCAGAAAACCACCATTTTAACCACCAACAACACAGTAACTGCTCAGGCAAGGATCATCAAGGGATGCTAATGCCCTTGGCTGACAGATTGTTCGGGGAGGACTGTCAAAAATCTCAGGGTGGTTTCCAGCAGATTATTTATGTTTCTACTTGAATTTTTTTGCTTTGAAACAATTATAGATTTACATGAAGTTGTAAGAAATAATACAGAGAGATCCTGTGCGCCATTGATACAGTGTCCCTCAGCGGTAACATCTTATAAAATTATAGCGCAATATCACGGCCAGGACACTGACGATGATACAATTCTCCAATCTTATTCATGTTCCCATTTTAATTGGACTCACTTTTGTGTGTGCCTCTCTATGTATTTAGTTCTAGACTATTTTAGTATTTTTGTGGGTTTGTGTATCATGTATCCACCCCCACAGTCAAGGTACAGACCAGGTCAAACACTACAAGATTTCCCTGTGTTGTCCTTTCCTAACCATTCCCACCTCCCTCTATAACTCTCCTTCCCCCTCCCTCATTCCTGGCAACCACCAGTCTGTTCCCCATTCTATAATACTGTGATTTCAAGAAATGTTATGTAAGTGAAATCACACAGTACGTAACCTTTTAGGATTGGCTTTTTTCATGCAGTACAATTAATTCCCTGGAGATTCACTCATGTAGTTGAGTATATCAGAAGTCCATTCCTATTCTTTGCTGTGTAGTATTCCATGGCGTGGATATACTCCAGTTTATCTAACCATTCACCCATTGGAGGACATCTGGCTGTTTTAAGCTTCTTGGCTATTAAGATGGAGCTGCTACGAACATTCATGTACATGTTTTTGTGTGAAAGTTTCCATTTCTCTGAGATAACTGCCCAAGAGTACAAATGCTAGGTTATATGGTAGTTTCATGTTTGGCTTAGGTTTTTTTTTTTACATTTACATTATCAATGTGTGATTATTTTAATATCTCTAAATGTGTCATGAATATATATGCCTTCCCACTAAATAGCTATAGACAGATGCTTGAATATTCATGGAAAAGGAGATGACATAGGATTTGATAAATTATTGATACAAGAAGAGGTGGAAGATTACCACAGTGTGAAAACATGAGACTCAGAACTGGTGATAATTTCAGGGAGAAGAGAGACAGCGAGGTCTGTAAGCAGGAATGAGATGCAAGGTTCACACCTCCCTCTTCTCCTGTGGATTGCACAAGTGAAAACTGCATCATTAGAGAGAAAAGAGGGTCCTGCTACTGGGAAGTAGGGGTCTTAATGCACACAAGTGGTGAGTAAGTGGGAAGAGGTGGGGTTTGGAGACCTTCTCAGAGCACTCAGATTTCTGGGTCCCCTTATTTAGACTTTGGACGTGAATCTTAATAACAGGATTCTTAGAATACCTTCCTGAAGAAAGGCTGTATAGCAAAGCATTTAAGCATACGGAATTTGGAGCAAGATAGCCTGGCTCAGTCACTTAATAACTATCCAATCTTGGGACAGTGATGTAACCATGCTGGGACATAGTTTCCTTATTCCTAAAATAGGGGTAATAGTAATGTTCTCAAGAGGATGAAATGGGTTAAGATATGTAGAGCACATACAGCAGTCTACTAATTGGTAATTAATATCACTATATATTCAAAGAACACAATGGGCAGCATCCTAGATATTTACATGTCTTTTCTTGAGCCATAACATCCCACATCCCAACAAACAGAGAAAGGAAATAAAAAAATATCTTGGGACTTCCCTGGTGATGCACTGGTTAAGAATCCACCTGCAGGTGCAGGCGACATGGGTTCCGCCCCTGGTCCGGGAGGATCCCACATGTCACAGAGCAACTAGGCCCATGTGCGACAACTACTGAGCCTGTGCTCTAGAGCCCACGAGCCACAACTACTGAGCCCTCGTGCCACAACTACTGAAGCCCGTGCCCCTAGAGCCTGTGCTCCGCAACAAGAGAAGCCACCGCAATGAGAAGCATGCACACCCACAAGAGAAGTCACCACAATGAGTAGCATGCAAACTGCAACGAAGAGTAGCCCCCGCTCACAGCAATGAAGACCCAACACAGCCAAAAATAAATAAAATAAAAAAGAATAAAAAGCTAATTCTTAAAAAAAAAAAAGTGTCTTTATGAAAAAGAATAGCAGCTACATTTCAATGTGGTGTCAATACACTCTAGGACTCCATTTTGCTTTGGTCTAAAAGGTTAAGTTCTAAACCAGGATCAGCTGGAAAAGGACAGTTTACAGTGGCGACACCCTCCACTTCTTCCCACTGGATGGCCTGCCTCCTACCATCTGCTCTCTTCCTCCTGGCTGCACTCTTCCGGGGGCCTGACCTTGCTCCATTTTGTTTCACACTCTGACTGTGAACACAGGTTGGTAAGGATTAATTTTATCTGGCCACATGTGCTCTCTCTGGTAGAAAACTGGATGATTCCTCTCTTGAACTATCTCCTAAGCTTGTTTAGTTCACCATTGCAGCCTAATAGAGAAATCTGTGCCCTTTCTCTTGACTCTCATCAGAAATTAAAGGGTTCTCTTTTATTAAGGCCCAGGCTGTTGAAGAGATAACAGAAAGTTTCACACTTAATAGCTTCATTTTGATTTATGCAAAAGAGCTCTGTCTTTTTTTTTCACATCTAAATGTGATGTTTTATAATTTATTTAGCAGACATTTATTAAGTGTTTGCTACATACCAGGCATTGTGGGCACTGAGCTGCAGAAATAAGACACATGTCCTTGTCATTCTCCTCGCTTTAAAGCAGGTACTTTGAATCTAGGATTTTTGTTTTCATATTGGTCTCACTCAGTACCCAGCACATCACCTTGTGTTAATGCTCAATAAGTATTTAACAAATTCACTCCTTCTTTTTGAACCTCATTTTTTCTAACACACTAAATAAAATAAGAATTAATTTAAGTAGATGTAATCTGAGTCTTCCAACTTGACAGATGTGAAAATCCAGGGAAATGGAAAGGTTGGTAGTGAAATAAAAGAAGGAAAAACAGATTGGAATGTGAATAATGAGCAACAAAGGGTAGATAATAAATTTGTAACTCCCAGTCACCAGCTGACAATGACCAAGACCATTTCATGAAGGTTGAAGCAAGTGTTTTCATTAAAATACATGGTTTGGAGGGCTTCCCTGGTGGCGCAGTGGCTGGGAGTCTGCCTGCCGATGCAGGGGACATGGGTTCGTGCTCCGGTCTGGGGGGGATCCCACGTGCCGCAGAGCGGCTGGGCCCGTGAGCCATGGCCGCTGAGCCTGCGCGTCCAGAGCCTGTGCTCCACAACAGTGAGAGGCCCGCATACCGCAAAAAAATAAAAAAATAAAAAATAAATAAAATAAAATAAAATACATGGTTTGGTCATGATGATAGTGCTGGGCTATAAGAACTAGACACTGACTGAATCCAAAATGTTGCCTGTCTAATAATAAGAGTCCATCTATGAGTCTATGAGTCCAAAGATGACTAGCAATGTGTTTCATAAAATAATTATTTGAATTACTATATGTATTTCCTAAATAAATGAATTCCTAAATAAATGAGAAAAAATTTTGAATATATTAAAATGACCTCATCAATATTCTGAAACACATGATTTAGCTACATATCAATACTTCTTTTGGTTTTAAAGATAAATTTGTGAGTCGTAAGATACAATTTCTGTATGTTTCAGATATTCTTAAGGTTTCTGTTCTTTCATTACTTTAGCAAAATCATTTTTTTTTTTTTTTTTTTTTTTTTTTTTTTTTTTTTTATGCGTTACGCGGGCCTCTCACTGCTGCGGCCTCTCCCGTTGCGGAGGACAGGCTCCGGACGCGCAGGCTCAGCGGCCATGGCTCACGGGCCCAGCCGCTCCGCGGCACGTGGGATCCTCCCAGACCGGGGCACGAACCCGTGTCCCCTGCATCGGCAGGCGGACTCTCAACCACTGCGCCACCAGGGAAGCCCGCAAAATCATTTTTGATTAATCAATATTCTTTGTGCTTAATATTTGCATGTGAGAATATTCCTAAATTACCAAGCCTGTTTTAGTCTCTGCCACATGTGTTGTATATTTTCTAACATGTCCACAATAGCCAAACTTAGACAACATTAAGGTTACTTCTTTATTCTTGACTTCTTACGTTAAAGAGTGCCCTCCATCCATTTTCTTCCTTCTTGTTCTGGTTTATTTCCCATCATACCACTTATCACTACTTGAATTTATGTCATAAATTCGTATATTTGCTTGTTTATTGTTTGTCTCTTGCTGCCAAGAGAGGAGCTCTAAGAGGAGGGGAACATTTCTAGGGTTTGTTAACAGATATATCAGAAGCAATTATGAGCTTTAATGAAAAGGAACACTTCTTAATGGGAAGTGAATTTAGCTTCTAATATTTAATATATATTTCTAAGTTGTAAGATTTTCTATTCATTTTATGGCATATTTACCATCTAATAACAATGCTCACTTAATGAACAGAGCCAATTCACAAGATCTATAATATTTATTGATATTTTTCTTATTTTAATAAAGTGGTTCAGCTTAGAGGAGCTTCATTAGGCTTTCAAGGCTTGGTAAGCCTATTTAAAAATTCATATTATAATTTAGCAAGTAATTTTAGGAAATCTATTATCAGCTATAGCAAAGTCGAATTAAGATGGATCAAAATAGGAGTATATAGGTTTATTAACTCAATTTTTATTTACATTTATATTATCAATGTGTGATCATTTCAGTAACTATAAATGTACAATGAATATATATGCTTTCCCACTAAATGGCTAGACAAACCATGGCAACTGATGCCAATTGGTAGTACGTGATGATCACAGGAAGTCAGCAATCATTCCCTAACACATTCACCTCTCCCTTATGAATCCTTCTTCCTTTTCTTGCTCAGATGCTTTAATTTCTTTCTTAAACTCTCTTAATCTAGAAGCTCTTGGAGAATCTAAGAAAGATGTGGCAGGAAAATGTCCATTTGCACACACAGGGCATTTTGCACATAATTTCAAGAGACGCGTAGATCTCTTGAGTCCTTCCAGAGATCATGTAGGGGTCATGAACTCCATGTTAGTAGCTCTTGTCTTATTTTATTCGTTTCTCCATATTGCCCTCATAATTGCCTTCATTTTAACCAGCACTTAACCTTTCAGGTGACAGCTATGTATACTAAAGTTGCTGACCCTCTTCACACAATACTGTATTTGTAGGACCTAACGAAAAAGTTCAGGTAAGGTATATCATTAAAAAAAAAAGAAGTTCCTGGAAAAAATCGTGGCTCAAAGTCTACCCATAAGAATCTCAAAGTTTACTACACCGTTTATTTAATCTTCTCTAATCTAATGGTGAAAGTCCAGCCAATCATGTACGTATTGTTCTGAATAAACGGGAAAGTTGGTTATGTACTAAAGATGGAGTGTTGTAATAACAGCCATTCAAATAAGACTTGAGCAATTAACAAGAGGGAAATCCATAAGAAGAAAAGGGATAAAAAGTTAAGATAGACTATAAACAACCCTTCTTATAAATAAGTTTTATTAATCAGATGTCTTCTCACGGCCTTCTACGTGCCTCCTTCACTCACATAACAGATGCCTACTGACAATGGCAATGCGCCAGGCCCAGTAGGGGAGAGAAAAACGGAAGAAGTCATCCTTGAAAATTAAGTCTTCTCTTTCAAGAGTCTAGAATATCATTTAGTCTGTTAATGTTTAAGACCGTTAAGTTATAAATGACAAGATCATTACTACTTAAGGGCAAAAGCTAATACTCTAGTTATAGACTCTAGAATCATTAAAAAATTGTTCCCCAATCTGTTTTTATTCATTCAAATCAAATCTAATGCTATGTGAGTTCCTGGTATAAATTCAGAAATCCTGGTTTTATATTAGAGGATGGGATATAGTTCCTAACCTGTACTTTATTGCTACTCTTTACATTTAGTTCAGAAAGCATGCATTCGTTTTTTTTCCTCTAATGGGGCATCTGGGCAGGATTTCACCACTTTCTTCATTTCATAGGTAATATATCAACTCATAATTTAAAGATAGAGAAAAATAAAACTGAAAACACCTTTTCAAAACAGATATTTGAGTGAGATCTTCATGGATTAAGTTTTCTGGGTAATGGATCTGACCAGGATTGCAGGGAAGATTCTCCTTTATTGGATATTCAAGAGGGAATAAGAGCTCACTGAAGCTAGGAAGAAAACAGAAGCACTAACATTTGCAATAAACAGCTCCTATTTATTATTATGACTAAATGAAAGCAAAATGAAAGTCAACATTTCTCTATTTTATATTTAAGAACTAAAGATCTAGCAATGAATAAAGATAAAGGTCTAGTGGGTTTCATTAGTCTAGTGTTAGAAATAAAATTACCCTCATTGACAGGTGAAATTGATCTGACATTTCACAAAAGAAGGTAAATGGATTTTTAGAAATGCTTTTCTTCTCCTTATACAGTACATTTCAACTATTTAAATAATTTAAAGGTTATTTCTCATGGAAATAGAATCAATTTTCTATATGCCTGAAGCGCATTAACGAGTATTCTGAATTTCTTTCCCTCCAGCCAAGTGATAAGTCAAAGTAAAAAAAACCCTGAAAGCCATATTACATTGTAGAAAATACAATTTTCTCCTTGAGAAAGAATAATTATTGGTTGCTGCTAAATTTAATGTAGGAAATACAAAGTTACTGTGGCTATGCTGTATATGGGAAAAACTCTTCTGTGGTGGTCAGCTAGTAACACTCACAGAAAGTTTAAGCTCCTGTCACATTTTAATTCATGAGTATTTTTTCTCAGTATCGTGTAAGCCGTGCCTCGATAATGCTTTTTCACTCCAGCTTCCTTGTAGAAGTTTTCATTTTTGTTTCGAATTTTACTCACTTCTGTTAGTATTACAAGAAATGGCTACACTGAACATACTGATACTTTTTCTAAAAAATATGATCTAGACTTTTCAAAATTACCCCACTTCTACCAGCATATGGAAACTTGAGGCAACTCTTCTGACACCACTTTGAGTGTCACAGGGCTGAGTAAAATGAATTAGGGGCTTTCAAATTCACAACTCACAATAGTTTCAAGAATAATTTCAAAAATTAAACATAGAGAATGTAATAATTACATTCAATCATAGTTATCAACTCTAAACTAAAGGTTTCTCTCTATATTCCATCTAACTCCACCTTGTGTAGTCTATCACACATTTAATAGTTTTCTTCTTGTTGAACAACTAGATCTTTATGGTACATCAGAATTCCTCCCTCTCCAATCTTAACAGTCAGCCCAATAATATAGTAGGTCCCGTCCAATATTATAGTAGGTCTCAACTGACAGTTTATGTCCTGAAATTATTTTTCTGTTTGGTTTTAGTAACAAAGAGATGATACTCTTCTTAGATGTAAAGAAAAAAAAATCAAAACCAAATCCATAATAAAAGCAAATCTAATAAAACTCTAATTTTAAAACAGATAAATTAATTTTTATCTTATATGTAACATAATTTTCTATATAAAATTGCCAAGACTTATTTCATCAAAATCGTGCACTTGATTTCCCCTTTGCCTTAAATGATTAAAATATTCAGAATCTTAGAAGACATCTCATCTCACCTTCCTGCAGGGCTAGAGCTATTATCTTCATTTTCCCATTGTTCATTTTTACTTCTTGGAATTGGGGGCTGTAGCATTTCAGCGGCCAGTGGATCAGCGTCATTCTCCTCTCGACCAATCCACTCTCCAATTACACGGGGTCTCAGAAGAGAAGAATTAAATGCCACTGTTTCCTGAGGAGAAGAGAAGAATTTCTGTGCCTTAGATTACATATTCCCATTAATAGGACAACAGGGAAATAATCTTGTGCAGATTTTAAACTGCTCCCTCAAATCAAAATGTTCCTCTTTTTCTTTCTGAATTGACTTAAAATTTCAGTTCTCTCCATCTCTACTAGATGACTTACTCTCTATGATTTGTGCTGACTCGCGAAGGCCACCGTGAGAAAGGATCCAGAAGTGAAATCTCTGGTTTGGACAGCTGCATGTTTGTTCTCAGGATGGCGGGGCAGGATTAGCATGTGTGCCAGAGGGAGGAGTGTGTGCGAAGGCCCACACAGCGGAAGAGCTTGGTGCTGCTAGAAAATGATATATAAGCTCTCAAATATGGAGGAAACTGAGGTGGAGTCAGGGAACAAAGTCAAGAAGAGACAGGGTTGGAAGGATGCATTGCCTCCAATTGCAAAGCATTCTGGACTTCTAGAAATCCAGTAGAGGTTGGAAGCAGAGCACTATCGATGATGGGCATGCTATGACAATTCAAAAAAATGCTAAACTCTTTTCATAGACTTGGATGTGATGTGGCTCTTAAAATGGTATTTTAAATATTTAAATAATTTAAAACGAATACTGAACACGTGCAACTGCTATGGGTATCTCGGTACATGGGGAAAAAAGCAGATTAAAAAGCAATACGTATTGTATGATCTAATTTTTGTTTAAAAAATTCATATGGGCTTCCCTGGTGGCGCAGTGGCTGAGAGTCTGCCTGCCGATGCAGGGGACACGGGTTCGTGCCCCGGTCCGGGAAGATCCCACATGCTGCGGAGCGGCTGGGCCCGTGAGCCATGGCCGCTGAGCCTGCGCGTCCTGCTCCGTAACGGGAGAGGCCACAGCAGTGAGA
Organism: Phocoena sinus; assembly: GCF_008692025.1. Classification (NCBI taxonomy): domain Eukaryota; kingdom Metazoa; phylum Chordata; class Mammalia; order Artiodactyla; family Phocoenidae; genus Phocoena; species Phocoena sinus. Next base: position 13,860,817 of record NC_045779.1, on the reverse strand, counting down.
GGCCCGCGAAAAATAAAATAAAATAAAATAATCAATTAAAAACTCTAAAGCAAAGGTGCCGCAGTATGGGGAAGTGACCTGGATCTCTGCAGTAGTTTATCAGAGAGAGTCATCTTTGAAGTAGATGCCTCAGCAATCAAAGCTGAAGTCAGGCACTTGCATTATAAACATAACAAACAGACAAAAACTGTCCAGGTTTATACTGTAATCCATCAATCCAGCATTCACAGACTAATCCATTCATTTATTCATTCTTTTATACTTATTATGACCTACTATGTGCCAGATACTGCTTGATTTATTGGGAAAACAATCGTAACACCAAAATGTAATGGTTTTATCTGAATGGAGGGACTACAGGTAATTTTAATTCTTCTTTTGGCATTTCCACGTCTTTTCAATATTCTATGAGAAACATGTACTTGTCTTAAAATGAGAAAAAATGTATTTTTAAAGTATCTTGATCTGAGAAACACAGGCTTTCAATTTGTAATATTACAAGAGTCTTGAACAATTCCTTAAAAATTTAGAACTGATTTTCTGAATCTTTACAATTCTCCTCAATACTATACAAATACTATATTATAATATATACAAGGTAGCATTAATTAATGTACAAATACACACCAAAAGCAACATGTGAAATATGACCAAGACATATCTGATGAACATTTATCCAAGTGATTATAAGCGATAGAAAGTAGCTGGATATCTTAATATTGATTCCCCAGCCTACAGGAAAATGTAGCAGATAAATTTTAGTGTTCGTATAATGTAGCAACTTATATGAAATCCTTCTGTATTTATATTCCCAAAGCTTGCAGCTGTGAAATCATGCAATCAAATTAATGTTTTGCAATTACTGGAAAGGCATATTCATCTGCCACAATTTAATATCATTTGAAGCACAAGAATTAAAATTAACAGCAATACTGTTAAATTTTAAACGTATATTTGCATTTAAGAGCAGATTAAGGAAAAGACATGTTCTAGAGAAAAAAATCTATAAACATATTTACAGCTTCAGAATCAGTTTTGGCCTGTGTGACTTTGAAATGTTACTTATTCTCTGAATTTTGTTTTCTCCAACTGTAAAATGGTCATGATAGAAATTATAAAACCTACTGTATCAAATGAAATAGTAAGAAGCATAGGTAAACCACAGAATTCTGTACATATGCTAGACACAATTACTTAAAGACGTGGGCTGTATTTACTTCTAAATATGTGACGTAACTGGGAAAAAGTAGTACAGAACAGCAGGAATGGGAGAGTTAGGTAAGAACAGATGCTTGGTTGTCAATATGGGCAGAGTAACAACAGGGAATTGATAGTACAGGTTTTCATTCTATAAAGTTTTATTTTACAGAGAGTATATTAAAAAGATTGGTTAATTAATTTAGCATTATCCATCTCTACATAATGGGACAGAACTGGGCTTAATAAGAATTGGGACAAAGAAACTGACCACTGTAACAACAGAAATGGGTGAGTTTAGGCATTATAAATGAAAAAAATGAAACAGGATTTAGAGTTGAGAATGATCTTAAAGTTGAGAACTGCAGAGAATCAGAAATAACTTTTTGGTTGATTACTGGGAAATTAAATGATAGATGCCACTGCTATTGGAAAGTAGAGCACAGAGAGGAGGATAAATAGTTTGATATGCAGCCTGTTTAACTCCAGCTGGCAGCAGAAATTTAGTGAGAAATAGCTGATGAGCAAAGCAATACAAAGAGCTGCAAATAGGGTCAGAGGAGTTAGGGAGTGAATATTTTACAGGTGAAAAGTGGGACTCTACTATTTTTATTTTTCAGAATGCACAAAGCTGCTCTTATATTTACTGCTTTATGAGAATGTTATATCTCTGAAAATTCTTGAATATAGTCCATTTACTTGTAACAGAGCAAAACAGCAGATTTTTCTTTGGTTCTATTACTTATATTTGATTAAGCTAAGTAAAAATCTCTCCATAAATCTTTACGAAAGGATTTCAGTGAAGAAAGCGATTCCACAAACATCAGTACATGGCAAAAGAAATTTTAAAACTTCACACTGAATACAAGTTTTGGAAAATATTTTAAGTACATGGATAAATAAAACATTTAAAATTTTACTGCTAAACAATGTAAATCCTAATGATTCCTTAGAAATGTATAAATACATATTCCTTTGCCCTCCTAAGGCTAGAGGTCCCTAAATGTTCAGATTCTTAAACAAGTATGCTTAAATAATAAGAGAAGCATTAGTAGTCAAACATTCTCCAAAGGTCACAGATTTGCTTAATATTTCCTATTAATAGGAAGCTATCCTATCCAAGAAGTAGTTACCTTAGAGGAAGCCTACTCTCTCCAAGCAGCCTGCTCCCGCTGGCCAACTCACAGTGAGTTCAACAGCTCTGACCGCTGGTTATCAGCACAACATTTGATTATATTCCACGTTATTCGAATGTTTTCTCGTCTTAATAAAACGAGCTGTTCATGGAACGCTGGAATCATGTCTTAAATTCCTTCCTCCTCCATAATAACTAGCACAATGATTTAATAAAGTAAGCACAAAAATCTGTCCTGATTGAATTAAACATAATTCAAAGAATAAAAAACAGTGAATTATCTTTATGTCTAAAACTCATATAAAAAATTCATGGACAACACTGATTAACAATTTTTTAACTCTCTTTTTTAAATTTTTTTTTAAAATTTTATTGATATATAGTTGATTTACAACGTTGTGTTAGTTTCAGGGGTATAGCAAACTGATTCAGATATATATACATAGAGAGAATATATATATGCATATTCTTTTTTTACCTTCTCTTCCATTATAGGTTATTACAAGATATTGAGTATAGTTCCCTGTGCTATACAGCAGGGTAAAGAAAAAATCAAGGATGCTGCCATAAGACCCTTCATTAAGACCTCTGAAAAAAACAAGATGGTGTCTATTAAGAATGTTGTTTCGCAACATCTAAAAGACCAGCAGTTAAATCTAGAGAGAGAGGCATGTCTTGAAAAGAACTGTGGATGTGGTTTTTGGCACAAGAAGAAGACAGGAATCATATACACAGGAAACCCAAACATCATTTGGGATAGCTGAATTGGCAAAGGCAACAGCCTGAAGTAAAAGGTACTGAGACTATTCAAGAAGTAAACAGCTCTCGGGGACCCATTTTTCTACACAAAGGAAGAAAACTGAGGAAGTTGCTCAGAGGCATCTTTTCCAATGCCTTCTTCAGAAGTGGCCAAAAAGGTTAACAAAAAAGAAACCAGAAGCTGTGGAAAACAATAGATGGGGACTCCCAGGGAACAGAACTGGGGCTTAATTAAGGAACACCTGCCAACCCCTTGGACAGGAAGACCTGATGACATCTGCCCAGCAAGATTTAAGAACTGCTACGAACCAGCAATTTCTATAAACCTCTCATTATTTCCCTTCTCTAACAGGAATATTTAATGTGGTTATTCCACATCATTCTCATCACTTAATGGAAAAGAAGAAACAAAACTATCATCATTCACATATATTTTTTATACAGACAAACCAAGAGAATTCAGAAACAAGTTACAAATTAATATGAGTTCAGCAAGCTTACTGAATTTAAGATAAAATTAGAAAAATAACATTCATTCCTATATGCCAATAAGTTTTAAAATGTAACTTATAAAACAGATACCATTGACAATAAGAGCCCAAAAGACAATGTACCTAGGAATCAAGTTAATAAAAATCTACATGCTCTTTTTGAATGTAACTATATGACTTTATCATAAAACACTATAATATTTAATTAAATGGAAACATGCTTCGTTCATTGATAGAATGACTCAGAAATGTAAAGACGTCAATTCTCTCCTATCAATCTAAAATACAAAGCAATTCCAAACCCAATGGAGTAACAGAAATAAGCAAACGGACCAAAAGAAGAAAACAGAAGGCCTCGAAACAAGATAAGTGACAGAAGCATGCACATTTATGGACAAATGATGAACTTTTCCATAAATAGTTATAGGAAATTCATATGTTCCAACTTTTTGCCATATTAAAAAAATAATTTCAAGTAGCTTAAAGATAAAAAACAGAATTTTTAATAGAAGATAAACAGTAATGTTTTCAGGATATCAAGTAGAAAAGAATTTCTTAAAACATTACAAGTTAATGTTAAAATGTTCTGTTAACAGAAAGCACTATTTAAAAAGTGATGACAAGCCTCAATATTTAAGAATAGATTTGAGACGCACAACAAGAGCTGACATCTAGAATGTATAATAAACTCACACAAATCTAAAGAAAAGAAAAATAAGTGGGCAATAAACATGAGCAAAAGAGACAAGTGGGCATTCAATCCTATTAAAAAAATTATACAATTGTTAATTGAATCCATGAGAGACCTTTTTTTTTTTTTTTTTTTCAGTACGTGGGCCTCTCACTGCTGTGGCCTCTCCCATTGCGGAGCACAGGCTCCGGACGCGCAGGCTCAGCAGCCATGGCTCACGGGCGCAGCCGCTCCGTGGCATGTGGGATCCTCCCGGACTGGGGCACGAACCCACGTCCCCTGCATCGGCAGGCGGACTCTCAACCACTGCGCCACCAGGGAAGCCCAAGAAACCATTTTTGCTTAAAATACCTGATGACAGTGAGTGTTAGCAAGGACCAGGAGAGATATATATTATTACAAACTACTGCTGGGAGTATAAATTAACACAACTTCTTTTGAGAGAAATTCTGTGGTATCTAGTAAAAGTTAAAAATGCACATGCCATATTGCTAGATTAACTGAAGTTCAATTAGTTGTTTTTCTCTTTTAGTTCAGATATATTTTCCCTCCTTAGTTAGTTACAACATCTCCTGTCTCCTCCTGATTCTCAGCTGATCACGGTGCTTGTCTCAGTGAGAAATGAAAGCAATCGGCCGAGAATTTGTTCCTTTTCTCACCACCAAACCCACCAGCTACTAGCACTGTTGCCTACACTTACAAAAGTTGAACTGTCATTTCTTTTCCAAGGTCTGACATATAGAAAGTACTTTATAAACATTTGTAGAGTGAATAAAAGAATGACAAAATTAAGATAATGTATGATTCAATGTTTCAATATGTATTAGCAACATTACTAGTCATTAGGGCAATGTAAACCAAAACCGCAGTAAAATACTACTTTACACCCAGGAGGATGGCTATAATTTAAGACAGACAACAACAAGTGTTAACAAGGATATGGAGATATTTGAACCCTCATACTTGCTGGTTGGAATGTATAATGGTGCTGTCACCGTGCAAAATAGTTTGACAGTTCCTCAAAAAGTTAAATATAGAGTTAGCATATGTTCTAGCATTTTCATTCCCTACATATATGCCCAAGAGAAATTTAAGAAACATGTTCACACAAAAACTTATACATGAATGCTCATAGAAACATTATTCTTAATAGCTGAAAAGTGGAAACAACTCCAATGTCCACAAATTGCTGAATGAATAAACAAAGTGTGGTATATCCATACAACAGAATATTATTCAGCAATAAAAGGAAATGACGCACTGATATATGCTACAACGTTAATGAACCTCGAAAACATTATGCTAAGTGAAAGAAGACAGTCACAAAAGACCACATATTTTTATGACTGCATTTATATGAAATTTCCAGTATAGGTAAATCTAAAGAGACAAAGTAAATTAGTGGTTGTCTTAGGCTAAGGGGTTAGGAGGAATGGGGGGTAGACATGAGGTTTCTTTTGGGGATGATGAGAATGTTCTAAATTTAGGTTGAAGTAGTGGTTACACAACTACCTGAATATACTAAAACCCACTAAACTGTATACTCTAAAAGGGTAGATTTTATTATGTGAATTTTATCTCAATAAAGTTGTTAAAATAATATATTTTAACAACTCATTTTCAGATTTTCCCCTTTTATGGTGGAGTACACAGTACATAGTGCTAGGGAAAAGCATGGATTTGGAATCAGGCAGATAAAGAATCAGAAGCTAGCAGGGGAGTATTTATTTATTCCATCTCCACTAATTCTGAGACTTTCAGCAAATCACTTAATCATTCTAGCTTCAGTTTTCTTATTTGTAAAACAGGAAAAGCATAACCACTTCATTGGACTGGTACAAGAACTAAATTCAATAACATATCAAAAACACCTAACATAGGGCTTCCCTGGTGGCGCAGTGGTTGGGATTCTGCCTGCCGATGCAGGGGACACGGTTTTGTGCCCCGGTCCGGGAAGATCCCGCATGCCGCGTAGCAGCTGGGCCCGTGAGCCATGGCCGCTGAGCCTGTGCGTCCAGAGCCTGTGCTCCGCCGCGGGAGGGGCCACACAGTGAGAGACCCGTGTGCCGCAAAAAAATAAATAAATAAAAATTACAAAACACCTAGCATATCTGCTAACCCTAATAGGTGTTCAATACTATCTCTCCTCTTTTCCTTCACTATCTTATGCACCCTCCTACCCATGATCTAAAATTTTTACTCTTTATTATGGAAATGTTCACACTAATACAAAAGTAGAAGGAAGAGTAAAGCAAGCCCCTCTGTACCCACACATATTTTCCTCAATTAACAACTCATGGATAAACTCACTTCACCCTTATCTCCACCCACATCACCCCTCTCTCTGCTCAGATCATTTTGAAGTAAATCCCATTCACTATATATCATTTGTAAATAATCCAGTATGTAATCTCTAAAAGGTAAGAGTGCTTTTTTTGTAAACACATACAGTACCATTACCATACCTAAATATAAAGTAAGAATATTTCTGATATCAAATATCTAACTAGTTATCAAATTTACCTGATTATATCAGGGAATTATCTCAGTTGGTACACATCAGACTCTAAGCAAGACTTGGTAGGTTGTGACTGATCAACAGTCTTTTATGCCTCTTTTAAGCTATGTATTCTCTTCCTCTGTCTCATTTCCTGTCTTGTAATTTTGCTGTTGCTGTTGTTCAGAAAACCCGACTTGTTTGTCCTGTGAGTTTTCCAGAGTCTGGTTTTTCCCTTTGCATCCCTGTGATGTGGCTTAAAATGTTCCTCTGCTCTTTGTACTTTCTGTAAATTAGTAGTTAGTTAGGATAAAGTTTTGTTTGTTTTGCGGTACGCGGGCCTCTCACTGTTGTGGCCTCTCCCGTTGCGGAGCACAGGCTCTGGACGCGCAGGCTCAGCGGCCATGGCTCACGGGCCCAGCCGCTCCGCGGCATGTGGGATCTTCCCGGACCGGGGCACGAACCCGTGTCCCCTGCATCGGCAGGCGGACTCTCAGCCACTGCGCCATCAGGGAAGCCCCAGGATGAAGTTTTTTTGTTGTAGTTTTTGTTTTTTGCCAATACTGCTTCAGAGAGAATGGTGAGGTTCATCTGGAGGCACAGACCATCCCCTTGACTCTTCTTTAGTGATTTTGGCAGAATTGATATTACTGCTTAGATCCATTAATTCACTAGGAATTGATAAATGGTAATTGGCTGATTTTATAATTCCATATTCACTTATTTGCTGGAACACTTCTGGAAAGAGAAACTTCCCATCATCAAATATTTGGTTACTCTAAAGTACGATTTATATGGGAAAGGAAGATTAAAAGTTTCATTCTTTCCCTTTACTTTTACCAGTTTTTTAAAATGGTAACTCTGGTCCCCTAGCACCTGCTAAAGATTAATAATTCTTTGGATGAACATATGGATTTTAACGTATTAGGTATAATTCACTGCACTGTAGTTATTATTCTTACTCACGTTCAAATTTTCTTAACTCTCTCCAGCAGAAGACTACTTGAGCCGGCTCCTGAGCTCTCCTGACACAATCCTAGTGGTCTCCCATAGTTCTTACCTCTGGCATGAGAAGATATTTTAGGCTCATTTTGTACACTGTCTGCTCCTGACCTGGAAGCAACCATTATTTCAAGGGATTATGATTCTTTTTAGTTGGAAATATATTTTAAGACTAGAATCTGAACACTTGGGGTATTCACTGTTTTGAGGTTGGTAATAGTGGACAGGTCTAAGAAATACCTATGTTTTAAACTGAAATAATTCAGGCTTACAGAAAAGTTGAGGAAAAAAAAAAAGAATTCCTATATACCCTTCACCCAGACTGCCAAAATATTGTTAATGGGATAAGGTCAACGTTGTTAGTTGACATTTTGCTTTATCATACATATTTATACACACACACACTCATAATTTCCCCAGAACCATCTGAAGGTAATTTGTAGATATGAATACTCTTTTACCCATAAACACTTCAGGGTGTACTTCCTACAAAGAAGGGCATTTTCCTATATGGCCACAGTATAATTACCAAAACCAGTAATTAATAGTGATATAATACTAACAGACTAACGTTGTTTAAATTTCCCCAATTATTCAAATAACGTTGCACACCACAAAAGAAATCCTGGATCATGTATGGCATTCAATTGTCATGTGTTTATCTCCTTTAATGTGGAACAGTTTTCAGTCTTTCTCTGACATTTATGACCTTCATGGTTTTTAAAAACAAGGACCAGTTATCTTTTAGTAGGTCCTTCAATTTGTTTTTCAAATTTTTCCACACGATTATATTCAAGTTATACATTTTTGGCAAGAATAACACAGAAGTGATGTATTCCTTTCACATCAAAAGGCACATGATGCAGATTTGTCCCAGGACTAATGACGACAACCCTGATCGCTTGGTTAAGGGGGTGTCTTCCATGTTTCTCCATTGTAAAGTGGCTACTTTTCTCTTGTCAATTATTAAGTATCTTCTAGAGTAGTCACTGTGAGACTATGTAGATATCCTGTAATTCATCAAAATTTCATCAGCTAATTTTAACATTCTTTGCTGACCTTTGTCTTCATCAATTACTATGAACGTTGCCAATGTGTGATTTTCTAATTTCACCATTCGGTCTGAATGTATTTGTTGGTACTCTACTATGAGAAAGAGCTTCTCCCTCACCTCCACTTATGTAGGTATGTAGGTAGGTATATGTATGCACATAGGTATATCACTATGGACTTATAGATTTTATTTCATTCAATAGACTATAACACATTACTATCATTATTTTCAGGCTTTAATGTTCCTAGTAGGAGCTCCTGCAAGGAGGTTCCTGTGTCTTTCTGACATGTTCCATCATTCTTTGATTTCCTCTTTACCTGCTGGTACTAAATGATATCCAGACTCAAGTTGTACTTTCTCAGCTGCTAAATCTAGATTCAGCCATTTTTCCAAAGAGACCTGGTTCTTTTTAATAGAGAAAAATATTCAGAAAGCAATATCTGGGCTCTAGTTGAGTTTACTGCCTGTAGATAGTGTATTTTTGTTTTTAAAATAAAAAAATATTATGATATAATATTATGATACTTTCAATTCAAAACAGGATATAGGATTGTTACTTAAACTTATAATCTTGTATCTGTATTTCCTTTCCCCTATGCCAAAAATTCTGGTTCTTAGGATATCAATATAATTACTTCCTTGCTATATCACACAAAGCATACACAAAAGTCTCTTTATAATAATATCAACACTATCATTAATGATACAATTACTAAAAACAGTTTAAGAGCTGATGCTGTTGCCTTGGGCCTTTGGGTATATCCCACTAGAGGACAATCAAATAACTGTGTTTATAATGACTTGGAGTAATTCAGCTCAGTGTGTTTTGCCATCAACCTGAAATACAGTTGTTCTCATTTGTTTCATTTGCTTTTGCCTCTTAGAAATCACTGTTTTAAGATCTAACCTTGTTTTTTAAAAAATTATATAAAATATTTAAATGATTCCAAAGTCTCACATAGAATTCTAGGAAGTCAAGATTCTATTCCTATCCTCTCTACACCTTCCTCACTGCTACTCTCTATTCCTTCCCTTCTCCCGTAGGTAACGTTTAAAAAGTAACTGTGTGTGTGCGTGTTTTACAGTACGGCAGGTTCTGCCATTGTTTTGGCTTTAATATAAGCAAATACGCATCTATATTTTCATTACACTTACTGAGATAAATGATAGCACACTATAAACACACTTCTTTTCTTTGCCTTTTTTATTCAACAATATATCCTGGGGATCGCTCTATAGTATCTACAGAGATATTCTTTCATTTTTATAGCTGTATGGTACTCTATAGTGGAAGTACTATAAGTTATTCTTCTTTCAATGAACATTTAGTTATTTCAACTCTTTTCCTACTAAAGTAGCACAACAATGTATAGTCACCCACATTGGTCTTTTTATAGTTTTGCCAGTGTGCCCTTGGAATAGACTCATAGAAGTAGGATCACCTGATCAAAGAATAACTGCACATGTAATTTTTTATATATGAAGACACTGAAAGCCTGGAGCTTGTAGGATGGAAAAGAGTTGGAGAAAGGGGAGGGACTGACAATGAGCAAAAATGTGGAAATAAATTAAAAATATGACTTGGAAGTACTGTAGTCTGGCTGCCTTACAGTACTCCTTTTTCAGCACAGCACAGACTCTGAGTAGAGAAAAAGAGGAAATGAAGCATAAGATATAGATTTGAAAGACAAAATGGAAACTGTTAATTCTAGTCTTAGAAATTTGGACTTAATTTGTGAAGTAACAGGAAGTCATGGAAAATTTTTTAGCAGAATTCCCTAGGTAGGGTTCCCTAAAACCCGAGGCTAACCAAGTGGTTTACTGATGGGGGTCTCTTTAAGTGAAACCTGTAAGAGACTGAAGGAAGCAGGAGAAGACGGGAAGAAGCTAGGCAAAGATATGGGTTCAGCTAAAGTCTACTCTCAGCCTATCCCATAAGGAGCACTGTAATGTAAACGACAACTCAGTCTTATTTTAGTCAGTCATTGGTTGATGGTGAACCCAGGCATCTCTGGGCAGGATGGCTCCCACTGAGTTGAAGCCATGATCTGGAGAAGGGTGAGTCCATAAGCACCCAATATTCACAGGAGTTGAAGGATGGGTCACACTGCCCTACTGAAGGGTAACCGAGCAGGAACCAGCCAGGCTTACTATATGGCATTTTGAAGGGTGAATCAGAATGGCAGGAGCCTGAAGAATTAGATAAAGATATGAAAGGTAATACCATCTGAGCTTGGATAGTGGCTGTGTAGGTAAAATAATGGCTCTTCCCAAAGATGTCCACATCCCAATCCCCAAACCTCTAAATATGTTACATTACATGGCAAAAGGGGCTTTGCATGATTAAGGTTAAAAATGCTAAGATGAGATTATCCAGATTAGCTGGGTGGCCCCAAACTAATCACGGGATTTCATACAAGTGGACAGCTTTTCCAGGATGCACTTAGAGAGAAATGAGACACTGCTGCTAGTTTTGAAGATGTAGAAAAGGGACCATGCACCAGGAATGCAGCAGCCTTTAGAAAGTGGAAAAGGCAAGGTAACACCTTTCTCCTAGAACTTCAGGAAGGAATGAAGCCCTATTACACCTGATTTTAACCCAGGAAGGTGCATGGTTTAACTTCTAAACTACAGAACTGTATGATAATCAATTTGTGCTGTTTCAATTTGTTACAACAGCAGTAGAAAACCAATACGATGGCTAAGAAAAGGGAAAGGAAAAGACTAATGAATAAGACATTTATTGAAGTCTCACAATTTTTAAAAAAGCCTTAAAAATAACATTAGCTTCTGTTTTATTTTTCCATCTTAAGTAGAATTAATAATTCTTATTACCTTTATCAGAATTCATAAACCAACTTTAAAAGTCACAGAAAAAATAACTTCAGTGAAATAATAAGTGAAATAGAATATGACAGTTAAAGATCAGTACTTTATAAAGGTTAAGAAAGTAATCTTTAGTGAACCCCCAAAATTGTTAATGGAAGATTAAAAGGAAGAAGTTGTATTGATTTTTATTACTATATTAAAGACACAGGTGTCAGCTCAACACCCATTGTAAATCATTCTTTTTTAAAAATAAATTTAATTTTTTTATACAGTAGGTTCTTATTACTCATCCATTTTATACACATCAGTGTATACATGTCAATCCCAATCACCCAGTTCATCACACCCCCAGCCCCACCCCCCACCGCTTCCCCCCTTTGTGTCCATACGTTTGTTCCCTACATCTGTGTCTCTATTTCTGCCCTGCAAACCGGTTCATCCATACCATTTTCCTAGGTTCCACATATATGTGTTAATATATGATATTTGATTTTCTCTTTCTGACTTACTTCACTCTGTATGACAGTCCCTAGGTTCATCCACGTCTCTACAAATGACCCAATTCCGTTCCTTTTTATGGCTGAGTAGTATTCCATTGTATATATGTACCACATCTTCTTTATCCATTCATCTGTCGATGGGCATTTAGGTTGCTTCCATGATCTGACTATTGTAAATAGTGCTGCAGTGAACATTGGGGTGCATGTGTCTTTTTGCATTATGGTTTTCTCTGGTTATACGCCCAGTAGTGGAATTGCTGGATCATATGGTAACTCTATTTTTAGTTCTTTAAGGAACCTCCACACTGTTCGCCATAGTGGCTGTATCAATTTACATTCCTACCAACAGTGCAAGAGGGTTCCCTTTTCTCCACACCCTCTCCAGCATTTGTTGTTTGTAGATTTTCTTATGTGCCCATTCTAACTGGTGTGAGGTGATACCTCATTGTAGTTTTGATTTGCATTTCTCTAATAATTAGTGCTGTTGAGCAGCTTTTCATGTGCCTCTTGGCCATCTGTATGTCCTCTTTGGAGAAATGTCTATTTAGGTCTTCTGCCCATTTTTTGGTTGGGCTGTCTGTTTTTTTAATATTGAGTTGCATGAGCTGTTTATATATTTTGGAGATTAATCCTTTATCCGCTGATTCGTTTGCAAATTTTTTCTCCCATTCTGAGGGTTGTCTTTTCGTCTTGTTTATAGTTTCCTTTGCTGTGCAAAAGCTCTGAAGTTTCATTAGGTCCCATTTGTTTATTTTTGTTTTTATTTCCATTACTCTAGGAGGTGGGTCAAAAAAGATCTTGCTGTGATTTATGTCAAAGAGTGATCTTCCTATGTTTTCCCCTAAGAGTTTTTAAATCATTCTTTTTGACTACAGTTTTAGTACCAGCCTGAGATTCACATTTTCTTAGCGAGAAAAATGCAAGACTGTGAGCTTCATGGTCAGCAGAGGGCGCCATGGGGCAGGCTCTCCCTCTCCCCCAAGGGGCAGGCAAAGGATGGTGCTTTGGCTCTGGAAGCCTGTGTGTCCTCTGTATAACTTTTCACTCCTGAATGTCAGATGTGAGAGTGGGAACAATCTTTTTGCACTGACATAATTTTTTTCAATAAAAGCTTATTTATGACAATAGTTGGCATCTTCCTATTGAAAAATAATATGTAATAAATTTCAGCCATTTCCACAAAGTCTTCAAAAATGGGAACATTAGGTAAGTAGTGAAAATCTTCGGTTTATGCAACTTAGTTAAGTGGAAACTCCCCTGAGCTAGTGCTTAGAAGAGAGGAGGTGAGAAGTGGGAGGATGTATCCTAAGGATGATATTTAACCAAGTTTCAAGGCTTCCACATTTTTACACCTTCCAATGAAGGTGAAATCCATTTTCAGTTCAAAGAACAATTAGTATGTCCTTTAGCTCACCAAAAAAAAGGCTGACGTAGAAACCAACCAGGCTGCAGGTCAGAGCTCAGGAAAAAAAGGGAAGGACAAGGGCCAAGCAGTCACACAAGCTAATTTATGGCTCAGGCAGGCAGGGCTTTGCAGAATATACTGGAAGGAGCAAAAAAATGCATCCAGAAGTAGTGATAATTATGTCTTTGCACTTAGAATGAACACAAAAAATAAATACAAGACAGGGATTATTAAATTTCTGCAAACTATAAGGAAAGTCACGGTACAAGGAGGAGACGAGCTGGGGCAAAGACAGTGATGGACAGCAGAGGACTAGAAGAGCAGGACAAAGCTGGAAGACCTCACCTGCCACTTATTCTACTTGCTATGGTATATAGTCAGGATCTGGTTTTGCACATAGTACAGATTGAAATTTAAAATATTAGGATGGTTTATCAATTCTTTTTTTTTTTTTTTTTTTTGCGGTACGCGGGCCTCTCACTGTCATGGCCTCTCCCGTTGCGGAGCACAGGCTCCGGGTGCACAGGCTCAGCGGCTATGGCTCAAGGGCCCAGCCGCTCCGCGGCATGTGGGATCTTCCTGGACCGGGGCACGAACCCGTGTCCCCTGCATCGGCAGGCGGACTCTCAACCACTGCGCCACCAGGGAAGCCCTATCAATTCATATTTTAAAGTACATTCATAAATTTCACTTATTTAGGGAATCAGAAATGTATTTTTTGGTACAAAACTCAAAAGGTATAGTCCTATTTGGAATAGAAGGATACTAACTTTATTGCTTTTGTAAATTATAATTATTACCTTATAGTTTATTATTTTAAAATGTCATGACTTATATAATCCCATTTTTTGCACTTTCTTTCTACCTATATATCACTTTCTTTCTACCTATATATCTAGGCACCAAGCCAAATTTCAATATGTTTTCTCTTTAGAGAGACATCTGGACCAATGTTCACCAAATACTGATGGCTATTTCTAGGTGTTTCTCTTTTTTCCCAATATGATGTCAGATTTCTTTTCAGCCACAACAGACTGAATGCAGAAGCAGATATGAAGATCTAAAATTTTCAATTAAACCAGACAGTGAAAAGGTTTTCAAAAATGTAAACAATGCCACTTTCTCACAAATATCTTGTTTTGGAAAATAAAGTATTTTTCATAAAAATGTTATTTTTGTTAATGAAATGGTTTTATCAGTGCTATTTTTAAAATGAATAAACATGTAACATTTTTATCAGTTTTAAATTCTAACATGGCAAATATTGATGAATGAAATCTACGTAAATTAAAGCTTTTGGGGTCCTCTACATAATTTTTAGGAGTATAAAGGGGTCCTATGACCAAAAAAATGAGAACTTCTATTTCAATGACTCCTAAATGTATAACTCTAAATCAAATCTCACTCATGAGCAAGAACTCATATAAATATGTTTCACAGACAACTCAAACTAAACAATTCAAAAGAGAGATCTTGATGCTATCCCAACCTGCCAAATGTGCTATTTCCCCAGGTTTTCCAATTCTGTTAAATGGCACCACAATTCACCTACTTGCTCATCTCCCAAACCTAGGAATCATCACTGACCGATTTCTTCTACAACTGATCTAATAGCAAGTTCCACTGACATTACTGTTAAAATATATTCCTAATCACATCACGTCTCACCACCTTCACGACTATCACCCCAGTCCAAGGCACCATGATATTCCCTTGACATCTTGGAATTAAAGAAAAAAATCCTACTGAGTAAGGTTTCTAATGGGTAGCCATAGAAAAGTACAAGTGTCTTCCATATCACCATCACCATCATCATCATCTAGATACAGGCAGAATCCAAATCGTTTATATTAGTTTTCATTTTTAATATAGTGATTCAGTGATTCAGCTTTCTCTAAGCAAATTCTAAAACTCTCAACTCAAAAGAACAGGTGATATTATATATTTCATGCAATAACTTTCTTAAAGCATGTAACTTTGAAAGTTTTAAAATGTTAGCACCAAATAAATTACACTTGAACACTTTATGTTTCAGAAACATAACATTTAGACAACGGATTAAAATGTAAGTTCTATATTTTATTTTCATTAGATGGTTCAACGTACCTTATCGAGTTCCTCTGAAATTGCAATACCTGGGATTCAAGAGAGAGAGAAATAAAAAAGTTTTAGAAGCAATCCTTAATAACCCAATCTTAAAAACAAAAACGAAAGTTCCAATTTGTAGAACTAGTGCATTTTCCATCCTATTTTTTCTTTTTAAGAGTGCTTCAAAATAATGTGGTACCATCCTTTCTACTGATGAAAACAAATTAGAAATTTAAGTCACTATAACAGCGTCAACTGCTGAAACAATGCAAATGATGCAACAAAAACAAATACCAAACAAAACAGGCACCTACAAGCCTACCAGCTTGTAGGCTATTAAATGCAGAGCTAACTTGCAAAGACAACTGTAGAGATGTTGTCTTTATGTGATAAAGACAATCAAGTGCAACTTAGCCTGTTACAATTTTGTTCTCTTTTAAGAACTGATTCAGATTCCTAGAGTGATAAAACATTAAGGCAGAAAGGTGGTTGTAGGTCATGTATTTTAATTTCCCTATCCTCACAAGCTCCCCTTCTCCCATCTACACACTCTTCAATGTACATCAGTCCAATTTCTGTCTTTACCATTATTCCAAAATTGTTCTAAGTTAGTAATGTAAAAAGTTTTAGTCCTTAATTTATTTCTCTGTGATGAGAGAGACTCTGTTAACCCCACTCTCTTTCTTGAAATGCTACCCTACCTTTTCTATTCTCCTTTGTCTCCTTCACAGGAATACTCTTCTCTGGGCGTAGGGAGTCCTTGCCTGAAATGCCAAGGGTACACTTCCCTTGGTAACCTAACCCATACCACTGACATTTTTATTCCTCTATAGGGTGACGACCAGCAAATCTTTATCACCAGCACAGTATTTCTTCCGAGCCAGCTGCTGAATCCCTGTGGGCATTTCAGTCATAACACGTCAGGCTAAAGACATCCTCCTCCCATTGTCTCACTTCCCCTTCTGTCTGAAGGATGTTGTGCCTATGGTTGCACACAGGCACTGTGGCCAGACACTGGAGCAGGTGTGGCCAGCCCTCAGGTTTAGGACATAGGACAGAGGGAAGCTGGTGTCAAACCCCAGTGTTGTTTTGTTTTGTTTTTTACGTTACCATGAGAAACTAGAGGGCAGGTCTTCACAAAAGCCGTGAAGGCTCCCTTCCTGCCCAGTGTTAGGAGACAGGGATGTTGACAGCCCCTCTCTCACTGCAGCTACTAACACTTGCTCAGTCTCTCTCAGCTTCAGCACTTTGTTCACGGTCCTGTGTCAGAGCACTGAGCTCTATCTTCCCTTTCCTGAGAAAGTATGTGGGCTGAAGGTGGTTTCATTTTTTTGTTGCTTTTAAATTGTATATCTTTTTGTATGACAAAAACTATATTTTATACTTAACCAGATATATTTTTCACCCCGGGTGGGGGGTATTCTTTGTAAAAAATAAATAAAAGAAATAAAATAAAGGTTTTTTAAACGGCAAAAAGTTTGTTTTCTTGTCTCTGAGATGGTGTTGAAGAAGTTATTAGAAAGAAAATGTGTCCAAAAGAGTGTTCCCTCTACTTCACAATTCACATGGTTGAACACCCTGTAGAGAAACCATTTCCTATTGACCGTAATGAATACAGTCAGAATGTGGGTTGGTGGGGTGAAGAGGGAAGGAATTTGAGCTACATTGTCTTTTGTCCAATTCACCAAAGAACTGTAGTGGGATCTTCTGGTGGTCCAAGCTAGTTTTCTCCATCCATAGTTAATCATTACTCAACTCCTTCAACTTAGTTGAAGGGAGTGCATGAGGCTTATTTCGATTTCTGTTTTGTTTAATGAGCTCTTGAAATACAGGGAAATTACGTTTGTGAGGGGATTTGGAAGGAAAGGGTTATGGGTCTCTTTCATAATTTGGTTTCATCATGGAGTTTCTTCCAGTATAAGCCTGGTTTATATGCCAGAAGACATAATACAGGACTTGAGGATTTAGAGTTATGACCATCAAGTTATTTGAAGGCAGCTATCGTTTTTTATCTCCATAGCTCCCATTACAGTTCATATCCAAGCACATGATCATAACCCAGTAAATGTTTGCTGAATATTCAAACCAAGCCTCATTCCTTAGGATATGCTTCAACAGTTTCTGTTACTTCCTTGTAGAGTAATAACAACAGACTGATGGCACAATTCCACCTCTAATTGAAATGATTTTTTATTATTCCTAAAGGAGTGACTAGGAGTGACTAGTGATGAGAAACCCTGAGATGGCAGAGGTTAGCATACTTTCTGATTTCTGATTCATTTAAACCTTTGCAGACAAATCTAGTCCTAGCCCTTATTTGGGGGTTGGCTTTTCTATGGACCTCCACATAATAATTCCAAACCTCAGGCTCCTGGAAGTTCATAAAATCAATGTAAATTGAACAGAAAGTAGGACTGAAAAGATTCTTTTCCACTTCAATCTTTGTCTGCATCTATCTTTCATTCTCAGCAGCTCTTTTGCTCTCTCCTGTCTGTCTGTTTTTCTTTACCAAGGTGTCAGTCTCTAGCTCTGCTGTCACGATGACTATCACCTTCCTGGGCCAAGAGACAAGGAAAATTCTGAAGTCCAAGGACACACAGAAAATAAGAACAGACTGAAGCCAGCGTTCAGCAGACTCTAAAGCACAAGAAAGAATGAACTGGGTTGGAAGAGAAAATCTGAAAGTAGTCTCAAGAAAATGAAGCTGAGTGAAGATCCCCTCTCTGCTTAGGTACGGAGTGTCTGTGGAGGACACTTTACCAGTCGCTCTATCATCTCAGTCCACTAAACTAGTAAATCAATCACACACAAAGCAGAAAAAATACTATGCCCTACTTCATCTCAACAAATGGCACCATTCTTCCCCTTGTAGATAAAACCAGAAACACAGGTGTATTCAAGATGAATTTTTCATAACAATATTCTATAAAATTCTTCTCTGGTAAAAACTGTTGGTAATTAAGAATTTTTACGTGTCACTACACTAAAACAGAGTCCGGCCATGACTCTGGGGGTTCGGTGACCTAAGCTTAACAGTTATTCAGGAACTTGCTGTATTATGAAGGTACCTGATTCAACAATTCAGGGAGAGAACGTTTCATGAAGGTAGCATTGCAGCTGGGCAGCATCACTACTGAGTGAGTGTGGTTGAAGAACTCTGAGATATTATAATGAGTCTACAGTAGGGAGTATCTGTGAGACAGGCAGATCCCACAGCTTTCTGAGCAATGATAAACATTTCTAGAGGTCTAGCATATCACACACTTATGAATATTTGGGTTTAAAAAATATATGAAATTATTCAGGCTCACCTGGAATAACTCAGATTTCAAGATAATGTAGGAATTTTATACAGTACCAAATGGTTTATGTAAACCTATCAGTCCAGTTTATAGAAGCCAAATATATATTTCAAATGCTTATATTTACATTGATACAATTATTACAAAAATGTTCCTTTCCAATATGATTTCAAGATTAGAACTGAATATATTGTTTAAAAATAAATATTTAAAAGACTTAATCTATTTTAAGAGACAGAAAGGGAGAGTAGATACATAAAACAAAATTTTCTTTCTCATCCAAAATCATAAAAATTAGATACCTGGAATTAAATAACCCATTACCCAATTGTCTGAGATTTCTGAAACTCCCTTGATTATTTTTAACTTTCTGCATTAATGCCCTTGGCCCTGCAAAAAGAGTTTCCTCACTCAGTTTTTAGAAAGTTATCAGTTGGTCTTTAAATTTCTTTTACACCTCAGACTTATGAATCCATTATTCATAAAGATAGCAGCAATACTGCACCTATCTACAGTGTAGCCAAGAACTTGTAGGTAAGTTAGTCAAAAGGCCTTAATGACCTTGAATGGTCAAAATGCATGTCACACAGAACTTGAACCTCACTTGTGAACTAGCTCCCTACATCCTCTGTTCACTGTCCATTTTAGAAAGTATCAGAAGCTGTTTTGCAGGGCCAAGAAATTTTACCAGTGGAAAATTAAGATGAAGAAAAAGGTTGCTATGAAGACATATTAAAGTATAAGAAGTGATGAGTCCCAGAATAAAGCTCAAGCTAACTAAATGCAGAACTTGGTTTGGGGAAGAAATTATGCCTCTAATCGTTCTAAATGTCTGGTCTTACACATTTTTTCAGATACCTATTATTATATTTTCTTAACATTTAAATATTTTGATGATTTTTACCTAAGAATTTATCTAAACAAATACTATATACTGTATAATTCTTTAGGCTCTCTATTATCCATGTCAAATTGCCTAGGATATTATTCAGTTTTTGTATTTTGATTTTAATCAAAGCTTAACCTGACTAAAAGCCATTGAAAGATATTAAAGACACGCTTCTTTACAGAAGCAGGAAGCTCTAATGAGAACCATTCATACTGAGTAGCCAGGATATTTCTCCCAGTGCCAAGCAGAACATTCACAGCTATTCCCTGAGATGAGATTAACAACTTTTAGGCACTTCATTAACTCTCAAAATCCATCATATTTTAAGGTATATTTTTAAATTTTATAGAAACTGAGGGGCAGTGGGGAACAGAATATGCGAGAGAAAATACAGTGGGTTGCTACAATATGTTGTAAGGAATGAAGGCCCAGGATTTGATTATGGGACTCTTGATGCATACCGGATCACATGGTCTTCCTAAAAGCCCAAGTGAGATTTTACAGGAGACATTGTCCTTTCAGAGTAGCCAAAGAGGCGTGGCTTAGGGCAGCAATGGTGTCCCAGATAGAAGTGGGCTTCTTGGAAATGAACAGGGGGAAATGAGTTCCTTCAGAAACTAAGCTTCTCTTCTAGATAAAGAGGCAAGGGCTCCCACAGGCATATCAGAGGTTGGTTCCTGATTCTGCTGTACTGCAAACCTATCTGGATACTTTCATTTGTGTCCTTCAACTTATGGGCCTTTCCATTTATTCCAACCCTCAGAGAGGTCTCAGTGGTATCAGAATTTCTTCCAAAACAGTTCTTACATTCCAAGCTGTGCTAGATCAAGTAAACAGGAGAAACCTGCTCCACCAAGATTTCCATTTCCCCAGGCATCAGGTTAGCCCTAGAGTTAGAATCAGGTGGTAGCTAAGAGAAATGAAAGTAGCAAATTTGCACGATTCTTTATAGCTTAGTCAATGTAATTCATTTCATGAGAGTAGATCAGAAAATTCATATGGTATAAACTGGAAGTAGCTATTTTCCAAAGTCTGACTCCCTATTGGAAAAAAATCCCAATGATATCAGAATTGTAAAGACAGATTACGCCGATTCTTCCTTTTGCAAAAAGCCTATTTGATTTCATTTGGTCAAACCGATACATATTTATCACAGAACAAAATAAAAAATATAATAAAGGGAAAAGGAAAACAAGTCTCCACTCATAAATAATGATAACAGTTTCTTGTGAATTCTTCCAAATAATTTTTTGAGCATATAAAGGCATACATACAAATGCGGTATGCCTCTATATGCATATATAAAACAAAATTAAAGGCAAACATACTATTTTGTTATCTGCTTTTTGTATAAAACTCTATTTTTATATTAGTAAATATTTTCTACAGTATCATTTTTAATGACTATAAAGTATACCATTGTGTGAATGTACCATGATTTCTTTATCCATTTTTCTTTCTCTAATAAAGGATACTTAATTTCCAGCTTTTCCTGTTATTGCAGGAAACAATGCAAGCACAGCTTGGAGATGGCTGCACATACAATGAATGTGTTTGCCATCTTTTTTTTTTACCAAGTTATCTGCCACTTCGGACAGCTAGATTTTCTGAAATATTTTCTCTCCCTGATTTTTTGAAAGCATTCTACCTTGGTTTTCAACCTACCTGTCCGAAAATTCCTTTTCAGTGTCAACTAGATCACTTTTCTACCTGTATCTCAAATGTTAATGGTATGTGTTTGGGGGAGGGCTCTTTTTCCCTATATGCTAAAGATTACTGTACCTATATCCCTAATCAAATTTCTTCTCCAAATAGCAATTTACACACACGTGCACGCACACACACACACACACACTTGACTGCTGGGAACAGAGGAGGGCTATCCACACCATTTGGATGTACCAAAGGTGTTCGAAACAACATTCCTCCTCCACCCTCAAACCCTCTTGAATTCCTATCTGAGGCAGAGGCAGCACCCAGTCACCTTGATTATAAACAAAACCAAAAAAATAAAACAATCTAAGCACATCATTCTCTCTTTATCCTCACACCTCTTTCATATCAGTGAGTCTTAACCATATAATCTTCTACACTTCTTAAACCAGCGGTCCCCAATCTTTTTGCACCAGGGACTGGTCGCATGGAAGAATTTGTCCACGGATGCGGGGGGAGAGCGGGGATGGTCCAGGCGGTGATGCGAGTGACGGGGAGCAGGTGATGAGGCTTTGCTCGCTTGCCCACCGCTCAACTCCTGCCATGCGGCCTGGTTGCTAACACGCAGCTGACCAGTACCAATACCTGTCTTAAACTATTCCCTCTTTTCTATCCCACAGCTACCGCTCTATTTCAGGCTCTCTTCATCTGGTTTTTGCCCTGAGACATGAACCATATCAATTCCATCTTCCATGTGGCACCAGAGTGATCGTTCGGAAATACAGGATCATCTTCACCCCCGACTCCCCTGCCACCTAGACTTCCACCTTCGTTGACTTTATTACTCACTTCACCCTTAATGCATCAACAATACAAAATTTTCTTCTTTCTCTGAAATTTTTCTGTGAATTTTCTTCCTTCTTTTTACACACATGCTTTTCTGTCAGGAACCTCCCACTTCATGACACATCTTCACTCTCCTTTTACCTTAGCTTTACCTTTTTATCCTTACAGACTCTACTCAGATATATTCTTCACCACATTGGCCCTAAACCTCCTTGTTGAAGGCTCCCACACGTCTCCTTACAAGGCTTTGAAATTCTGCTTTTCACAACTTTCTCTCCTACTAAAAGGTAAACTTGAGGTCTGCATGCAATGAACAGACAATTCCCACATCATCTGCTTCCATTTTCACTCATAGGCTATTATTCCCTAACTCCTCAGGCTGTTTGTCAGAAAAGACTTTTGGGGGATGTTCACGATTGCTGAACTAAAAAAGTCATCTGTTATTTTTTTCCTGGCTGAGTCCAGATGGCTATTATCAGTCACAGAGCATAAATATCTGTCCTCTGTTCTCCCAACAGCTGGGCTGTTTTCCTTGGAAAAGCTCCAGCCAGTGTTTCACATGAACTACAGTCTGTAGACCAATGTCTAAATGGGCTAAAGATACTCATCCTATCATTGCCTTCCTTTGCAGAAAACTGCCAAAGGCAGCAAAGGCCTTAGGCTCAGAAAAGCCTCGGGTTCCTCCTTGCTTACCTATCTGTTTAATTTAATAGACAGCCCACAGTTAAAGCCAAAGGTCTCAGCAAACAAATCAAATATATAAAAACCAAAACCTATGTAAAATGACATCAAAGGCCCACACTTAGAGAAGCAGAAGGTAGATCTGCAGTGAAGAAAGAGTAAGGGAGGGGTCACAGAGAAGATGGACCAGGAAGAAATGGAAGCAGAGGTGGCACTCGCCCAGCGAATTGTGACTGAATTATGCACTGATCACTGTGCTGCATGCTGGGGAGTCCAGGTGCCCCTGGACTCCCCGCAGCTCAGAGTTAGAGAGCTGTGAAAGCAGATCACAGCATTTAAGCGCGTACAGAGAAAAGTATGGAAGCACAGAAAGAGGGGTACCAGATCCATTCCACAGAAAGACAGCAGCACTAAACCATCAAGTGGCATCTCAGCTGAGGCTAAAGAGAGGAGCAGAGATTAGCTTGGGGCAAGTGGGGGTGTGATTTCAGGGTACGGACACAGCGTAAGCAAATACATGAAATGCAGAAACATCAGTGAGTGTGAAAAACTTCCCTGTTACCGGTGCACAAGTGGCCTGATGATGAGTCATGAGAGATGATACTGGACACGTGACTAAGGGTCAGAGCATGGAGCACCTTCTATGAGGTTTTTAAGGAGCCCTTGAACGTCCGCAACAAGTGGTGTCAAGTCTTCACTCTAGATCCATCCCACTGATTGCAGTGAGGGCTGTTTGGAGATACAGAGAAACAAGAGTGTGGACGGGAATGGCTATTCATGCTTCAAACTATTTCCGTATTTCTCCTGGGCTCACAAGCTAGGCTACATTCTCCAGCCTCCCTTGCAGTCAGTTGTAGAAGGTGGGTGATGTAATGTGAGCACTTCCACCTCTAGGCATGAGAAACCACCCCCACAATCCTCTATTGTCTCCTTCTGCTTTCAGGACCCTTGGATCAGGTGCTAAAGATAGGAGAATAACAGGATAGAACTGTCTGCAACCCTGGAACACTATATGGAGTGACTAAATACTTATACTGTATTAAGGCACAGAGATTTTGGCCATAAGACTCCCCTAACTTAGGGTCATGGTAATCCCTCCAGCCACAAGCTCAGTATGAGCAGGGACTGCACCTGTTTTTTCTGTCACGGGGCAGGAATGAAATGAAACAAAATGGAACATGTTAAATGGATAAATCAATGGTCTGGTCAGTGGTGCTGAGTGTGAATTAGAGGGTGCTAAAGCAGCAGAGAAGAAAATCATACCCAAGATAGAGGGAAAATATCAAGACTTGGAAATTAATTATTAACAGTTAGGGAGAAAGACGAGTCTAGAAGGGCTCCAGGCTGGCCGAACCAGTAACTGATGATGCCAACAGCTGAGACAACTCAGGAAGAAGAAAGGTCACAGTAAAGAAGGAGGTATGATCTACTTAGATATACTGAATTTAGCACGGCAGTGGGATATCCACCATCTTGGATAAAGGCATACACAGCCTGGATGGGAAATACACTTATCGGAGTTAGTTGTGTAGGGGTGATAATTAAATCTCTGAGGGAGGATAAGGCTGGACACCGAGAGCATTTGAAAGACCAGAGGCAGAGAATGAACTGTGGGAACAGCATTCATAGCAGCAGGAAAGAAAGAGAAGTGTCAGAATGAAACCTACAAGATATGATGTGGAGAGCATCCAGAAACGATCAAATGAGGGCCAAGTCCCAGAAACTCAAAGATCGGAGAGTTTGAAGGCAGACAAAGTAATCAACGGTGTTAAAACTACCAGAGCAATTCTGTAAGATGAGGAAGAGTGTTCATTCAGTTTGACAACTTGGATTCAATTGGTGACCACAGTGAGAAAGGTCTGAGTAGAATGACGGGTGCAGTTATGTAACCGCACTGAGGAGTGAGGGGAAGATGAGCAGGTGGAGACCATGCGTGTTAACTGTTCTTTTTGAAACTCTGGATGAAAGAGGAAGAAGGAATTCTGTTGTACCTCTGTGTGAGGTAACTCAACCTCAAGAGAAGGGCTTTTTTTTTTTTTGGCCGTATGCGGGCCTCTCACTGTTGTGGCCTCTCCCGTTGCGGAGCACAGGCTCCAGACGCGCAGGCTCAGCGGCCATGGCTCACGGGCCCAGCCGCTCCGCGGCATGTGGGATCTTCCCAGACTGGGGCACGAACCCGTGTCCCCTGCATCGGCAGGCGGACTCTCAACCACTGCGCCACCAGAGAAGCCCTGAGAAGGGCTTTTGTGTGTGTTTGTTTTAACATTAGGTCGAGCTCTGGTGTTCGATGTGGGAGCCGCACATGGCTAATGAACATCTGGAACATGGCTCGTCCACGCTGAGGTGTGCTGTAGAATAAAATCCACACCGGATTTTGGAAGCCTCGGTATGAAAGGAAAAGAACATAAACTACCTCAATAATAATTTTTATATGGAATACAATTAAACTGAAAATAATTTAGACACACTGGGTTAATATTTTACTAAAATTAATTTTAAATTCTTTTTCCTTTTTTGAAATGTGCCTATGTGAACATATAAAATCACACATGTGGCTCACATTACATTTCTGTTGGGCAGCACTCAGCTGAAGCATGTTATAGGCTGTTAGGGATAAACAGTAATAACGCTAACAGTATCTGTGGCAGGCAGAATTCTAGGACGACTCCCAAGACACATACCTGTGCAGTCCTTTCCCTTTGAGTCTGCATGGTGGGACCACTGAAGATGAAAGGGTATTACTCTCTTGATTTAGTTACTAAACAGCTGACTAAGTAAATCAGAAGGAAGATGATCCTGGGGGCCCTGACCTAATCAGATGAGCCCTTTAAAAGAAGGCAAAGCTTCAGAGAGATGTGCCCCAGTGACTTCAAAGAAGAAACAGTGCACTGTTGTTTCGAGAGGAGGACGCCACGAGGCAAGGACCTGAGAATGGTCTCAGAACAGCCCCTGGCCAACACTCAGTGAGAAAACAGGGATCGTAGTGCTACAAGAGCAACCTCTGAATTTGACCAACAACAAGGATGAGCTTAGAAGACTCCAAACCCAGGTGAGATCACAGCCCCAACCGGTACCTTAATTTCAGCCTGCCCAGACCCTGAGCATAGGACCCAGCTAACCCGCACCCGTACTCCTGAGGCACAGAAATCGCAAAATAATAAATCTGTACTCTTTAAAGCTGCTAAGTTTGTGGTAATTTGTTACACAATAATAGAAACTGAATATTATATCTAACATTTAATTAGCAATTATTTCATACCAGGTACCATACCAAGCACTTCAGATACAGCATCTCATGTGATAGTCACAAAACCTTTAGAAATAGTACCATGATTATTGCAATTTTACAGTAAAGGTGACACAAACACAGAGAGGTTAAGAAAGATTCCCAAGGTCACAAAACTAATAACTGGCTTTATTCCAAGCCACTGAAGTTATTCTAACACGTATACCGTGAGGAGAGAATCACAGCATGAGGAGTGTCACAGTTCATGACTGACTTTATTAAGATAAAGCATTACATTGAGAGGTTTGCAAAAAGCCAGAAAGACAGCATGGTACAGTCTGCATAAGCTGACAGCTGTAGAGATGAGATAATTCTACCATTTTGAGGGACATAAACGATTTTTTGCTGTCAATCTCAACTAAATAACAAATACTTTAAAAGCATGTAACATCTTTCAGAAAGTAAAACTAAGATAAAGCAAAGACCAACCTTGCCAGAGAGAATTCTATCAGAGACTGTATGAAAATTAGGAGATCACTAAAAACTTTCAACCTTTCCTGTGACACAGGAGAAGAAGGTCCACAATAACAAGACAATGAACATTCCTTTTGACTAATACTGGAGAAAAGAGTCCATTCCCTAAGTCTTCCTAGTAAATAAAACAATGGTTAATAAAGTTACCATTAGATTAGAGAAAGAGTTACCAAGCCACAGCCATTATAACAGTCAAACAAGATCAAACAAGAATGAACATCCTCCTCCTTCAGGAAGATGGAAGAATAGTTTGAGATTAAATAGCTCAGTTCTGGGCAGTGAGATCAGTACATAAACATCACCATCTCAGGTGAACTGATAACTGAGTAGTTAGATACATGCTGGGCCTAAGAAAAGACGTTATATTAAATCTCAGCGAAAGTCACAGAAACTCGAGTCATCCAAGAAAGTAGCATCTTGTTCTAAAAGAGACTCAAAAAACATATACAGAGAAATGAGCGACCCCTCCCTGTGTGACCAACTGCTCCCTTACGCCACATAAACAGCACCACTACTGCCACAAAAAAAAGAGCCCCCTTAAAACGATCAATGAAGCCAAAAACGACTCTCCATCATACACATCACATACATAGATGCTGAATGTTACACCGTATTCTGGCCAAGCTACGGACTCACCCAACAACTTCTCTGGCCCTGACTCTGTCCCAAGAGTAATGTCCCAAACCTGCATCTCTCCTACTCTCCTGATCAACCACTACCCCAGCCATTTTATTTCTCCAGACTTCCCTGCCTGCGTTAAATGAACCCCTGTCATAGCTCCCACTCGCTTCTGCTCAGACAACTCAGTTGTGAGCCCCCATCTAAGGCTAGGTTTTCCTGGGACAGACCACAGCGTGAACCTTGACACGTCTGCTACAGATCTGGGCAAGTGCATCAAACTCCTTTATTTAAAAGTTTTAGTTAGTGGTCAAATGCTTTCTTACAAATTAACAATGATATAACAAGTGTTTAAAAAGTAGTTGTCATGTTTTAAAGGACAAAAATTGACTAATACTATAAGTGAAGATGTGTAATAATTGGGCATTTTCTTCAATCTTTTTTTAAACTCACGTTTATAGATAAGTTGAGAGTCTATAAAGAGCCACAGACTCTGACCAAAGGGGTAAGACATACATACATATACACACATAAAGCCTTTGACATATTAACAGGTAAGGTTGTTTTCATGAACGTAATAATTAGCTGAAAACTCACTTTATCATTATTTGCTCCAATAGTAAATCTAGACAAAAGCAGGATTTTCTCGAACCCCAACCGAAGACTTTCTACTAATGGCAAAATTACAAGACCCTATCATGAGTCAAGTTAACTTCTGAGACAGGTTCACTACACAAAAGTCTAATAATAAAGGCTCTATTGAATTATAAATTAAGAAGTATGAAAAAACGAAATCTCTCTCTATATAAAATTGTAATACAATAAAATATAGTATATAAATATATAATTACAGTATAATACAATATATAAACACACACACATATATATACATATATATATATATATATATATATATATATATAAACTTCTCCCAAAATATATACCAAGGGAAATTTCTAACTTTAAAAAATATCATGGGGGCTTCCCTGGTGGCTCAGTGGTTGAGAATCTGCCTACCAACGCAGGGGACACGGGTTTGAGGCCTGGTCTAGGAAGATCCCACGTGCCGCGGAACAACTAGGCCCGTGAGCCATAACTACTGAGCCTGTGTGTCTGGAACCTGTGCTCCGCAACAAGAGAGGCCACGATAGTGAGAGGCCTGCGCACTGCAATGAAGAGTGGCCCCCGCTTTGCCACAACTAGAGAAAGCCCTCACACAGAAACGAAGACCCAACACAGCCATAAATAAATAAATTAATTAAAAAAAAAGTATCATGAAACTAGTAACACAACGCTGTTTTACAAAACATACTGATCCTCAAATATAACCTACTAGAATTTGCTAGTGTTCTATTTTCCATTTAAGAATCTTTAATATTCCATAATACCAGAAGAAAATTTTACTGAGGCTATAGCATTAATATGCATCTAAAGATGCCTAATTTTTAAAACTAAGAGCTACTTAGAACCAGAGAAAGATAGGAATACCTTGAACTCACTACTAAAACCATAAAGTACATATGTATTTCTACATACACAGAATGCATTTATCAAATCAAAATATTTGTCTACTCTCACAACAATAACGTTTAAAAGTTTTTACTTGAAACGTATCATTTCAAACCTTCTCACCTATCAGAAGAGGGACACAGAATCATGTCTTCCTGACCTGGAGATGAGAGGACCAAGGCTCGTACAGGTTTAATGATTTACGTAATGTTATTCACCTCACAGGTGGCAGAGCAAAACTTCTGACCCAGGCCCTAGGATTACAGATCATTGCTTTTACAAAAAGGTATGTTGCCAGGTTCTGAGAGGATTCGAAGAAGAATCTGGCCCAGTCACTATCCTTAAGAAGTTTAGAGACATCAGAAAGTCATGGAAGAAACAGGTACATGCATTAACTGGGATGACACAAAACAACAGGGTTCGAAAGAGAAGAATGAGTAAGGTACCATTAGGTGTCCAGCTCACCTGGGTAACGCACAAAGACACTGTAGAGAGACTGGAATCAAATAGCCATTGTGGGGAGGGGGTCTATAGCCCCTCCTACTCTATATAAACTAGTCTTCCCACAAATCCCTGTAACATGCAAGATCAGTCCTCATTTCCCATCTCACGCTCTTAGAACTCCTCAACCCCTCATGGAGTTATAATGAGGATGTTGGAAATATGTTACTGGTGATAGTAATGAATGTTTCTACTTTAATATTGGTTAGGAATTCCAATTATAATGAAGTAAATAAACTTACTTCGAGAGAGATTCTCAAGGGCTTTTCCCAGTTTCTTGCTCTCTTGAAGGATGTGGTTCAATTCATCAAAATCACGGCTTTCTGGTTTAGTCCTCCAGTTCCACTTAGGATGATCTACTGACCTTGGCACTATGTTTAAAAAAAATGATTACTTCATAAGCATGCTACATAATGATAAAAACCTACTATTCATCATTACGTGAAAGACTGTATCAAGATCAGTGTACAGAATAAAAATGTTTGGAAATGGTTTTCTTGTGAGCAAACAGAGGAGAAGTTATGAAGCTGGGTTTTAAGACATGTTTTAACTGAACAAGTAAGGAAGTGTGACAGTGTTTATAGAACAAAGAAAATGCAGGTGCTGATGTAAAACTAATAATTTATATAAATCATGGAAAAACACAAGCAAAGTATATTTTCTATTATGTTTTAGCAGCTTAAAAAATAATTGCTACCTTCTTCATGAGTAATTAGTTAAATGTTTTTAAGACATTCTTGCTGTCTTCTGATAAAACAAAGACTGAATACTTCTATTTACCTTCACTTTGCCTCAAATTCCCACTAAAATTACATTATGGTATTTTTCTTTTATCAAAGAATTGATTGAATAAAGAGAGAAGACATCATTAGGCAAGAAATAGCTGCACATTTGTTTTTGGAAGATGCAAAATGAACTGAGTGGTAACTGGATTTAGCAAGGTAGAGAATACTGAAACCTAGTCCCTGAAGAGAGAGATGCCCCAAAAAAGTGGACATTTCACACCATTTAAACATGAAAGCATCGATCAAGGAGGACCAATGCCAAAATAATAAGGATATAAAAACATAATTGCCTTTCAGATTGGAAGGATCCATAAAATGTCCACAGCATAATGTAAGGCATATTATCACAAAATTTTACAACAGTGGTAATAAAGAGAACATCTTTAAAAGCTTTCAGGGACAAAAATAGCAAATCAAATTGTCATCCGACTTCTCAATAGCAATGCTTGGCCCCAGAAGACACAGGAGAAATTCCTTCAAAATTCCAACTGAAGATCACTTCTAACTTTGAATTTTATATCCAATGAAAGAATCAATCAAGATACTTGTAAGGACTCAGAACGATATCTGGCAAGCGCTCTTTTACAGAAAGCTCCTAATGGAGGTGCTCCACCAAAATAAATAAGTAAACCCAAAACTGGAAAGACCTGAGATTCAGGAAATAGATAATCCTCCATAAGAAAAAGGAAAAGGTAAGCCTTGGGATGACAGTAAAGGATGGTCTCAGCAGAGAGCTGAGAAAAAGTCTGGAAACTAAGGAGTAAAGACTGGAGCAAGAGGACAAAGGACTACAGGAGAGAAGTCTCTAAAACCTCTTAAATGAAATAAAATATAAACTAAGACAGAAGACCACGATGTATTTAAGCATATTGAGAGTGTTTAATATATACTTTAAGGCAGGGTTTGGTGAAGCATTAGTGATGGGTACAGAGAAAGCAAAGCAAACAGAAAAACAAGCCAATTATTAATTCTGGAAACAAATTAACAGTTGGCTATTTTATGGCTCTACTGTGAAAAAGGCTAATTAACATAATCATGAAAAAATCAATGCAAAGTATACATTAACCAACATCTGAAGTAGCTGCCTGCCTGTACTATGAGAATGTGATGGGCCCTGGGTATAAAGCACAATGTCTTAGAAGGAAGTCAAGAGACAATGCCTCAAATTTAAAAACTGAAAGAGAACTATATAAGTATCTTGTATATTTACATATGTAGATCTGTGTACCAAAGGAAACACCTAAGAGTTAAAAGTGGTTCCACATTAAAAGCAGAACAGGAGAAAAAGAAGGACACCGTTGCCTTGTGGTACTAATTTGCTTTTTAAACCATATATATTTTTGTTTTGATTAAAATAAAATAATTTTTTAAAGTTTATATGGTATGGCTATAAGAAAGACAGTCTCAACCTACTGAAAATGTTTTTCTGCTACCTTTTTCAAAGTAATTCAGAAATATTTATTATAATAAAACATATACTGATCCTCTGACTCAGCAATCTTATTCTGTCTGGTAAATTATCATAAATAAATGAAAACACTCATACTTATGTATATATGTACAAGGTTGCTTATTTTATCGGAAAGTGCACGATATTTGTTTATTTCACCAAAAAGTTTGTGGTGGCAAAACTCTGGAAATAATGTAACTGTACTTCAACAGGGGAATAAATAAAGTATAGCATATTCACACTATGGTACAGGTATGCACTTACGGAAAAGTACAACATAGATCTGAATTTATTTGCATGGAGATATGTCCGTAATACATTTTAAAATAATAGAAACAAGTTGCTTAAGAATGTGCACTGTACAGTTTAAAGCCAGTTTTATAAAGCAATTCAACTCACACATTTTATGTTAGTTTATACAAAGAAAAGGATGTAAAAGGATGCAAACTATTTCCGAGGGAGTAGACTTTGAGAGGGCTAAAGGGAGAGAGACTATCTTTCCACATGTCTCTATTTTTTTCATTGTCAAAATAAGTAAACATTACTTCTGTAATTTAAATAAATCTAAACTAAAAACATGCAGCTGCTTCCTCCATGTTTCTTTGTTTAAGGGACTCTGGGAAGGAGATGTCAGCTAACATCAGCACACCAGTGTTCAAGCGTGGACAGTGGAAGCAGTGATTGTGATCAATGGTTTTAGAAAACACTTCCAGGCATATTGCTATTACGCCACAGGTCATTACCCAGGAGTTCCCGGGGGGACAAGCCCAGGCACAGGGAAGAGATCAGAAGAGGAGACAGAGAAAACTGTATTTGAACCAGATCCTTCAAAACATTTACTGGCACTTTTGTTAACCTTTTTTGAATAATTTCTCTAATCTGCATCATTACATTATCTAATCTTCCTGGAAATTACCATATCCTATTAAGATCTCATCAATTAAAAAAAATAAGGACATAGGTTTTTAAAAAAAATCAGTCCCAATCAAGCTCCCCAGATAATCATGTGACATGCCCCGCCGCCCACCCTAGCAGCCTTTGCAGAACTCCACCTGAATGTATCCACGTGGGCAAGCCCAGGTGAGACCAGCAGAACTGCCCAGCCCATTCACTGAACAGTGAGAAATTATAAATTGTTGTTGTAACCTACTGAGTTTAGGGGAGGTCATACACAGCACTACAGAGAAATGAAACGACACCCAAGCTCTTTTCCTCAGCAACTTTTGAGAGAAACTAAGACAAATTTATTTTTATATTTTTGTAGCTTGTGACAATTTGCTACACATGTGATA
Organism: Phocoena sinus; assembly: GCF_008692025.1. NCBI lineage: Eukaryota > Metazoa > Chordata > Mammalia > Artiodactyla > Phocoenidae > Phocoena > Phocoena sinus. Next base: position 13,827,883 of record NC_045779.1, on the reverse strand, counting down.
CCCAATTTATCATAGGATCCAAATCTAGGACAAGGAAGGCCACAGTATAATCATGGTCTAATCAACTACACTGGATAATTTCAAAAGATGTTTCAGTAAATAATGGAAGGTGATTTGGGAAGTCATCAGCCCAGTATACAGTCTCCAGGTGAGAATCTCTAAACGTTTCTGATGGATTAAAAACCTTGAGGGACTTCCCTGGTGGTCCAGTGGGTAAGACTCTACGCTCTCAGTGCAGGGTGCCTGGGCTCGATCCCTGGTCGAGGAACTAGATCCCACATGCATGCCGCAACTAAGAAGTTTGCATGCCGCAGCGAAGATCCTGCATGCCACAACTAAGACCCAGCACAGCCAAAATAAATATAAATAAATAAATATTAAACAAAACAAAAAACCTTGCTTAGGTCATACTTAGTATTAAAACTCAGGGCTACAGTTTAAATACATTTTCTACAAAATATCCTCAGGAGATATGGAAAACAGCAGAACAATATAAACAACATAATATGACCCATATGAGGTGAAAGAATCTGAGATTACGTACAACCTATAACATCACTGAGACAAAACTCACCCCCAAAGCAGGAGCCCATCCACAGCACCATGTAGATGGGCATGCTCCATTCATTCATAAAGAGGTCACTACTTCACAAAACAGCTGACTGTATATTGAACAGGGCCTATTTTGAACAATTCTTTATTATATTAATCAAATGCTGACTCACTGATACCTCCACCAATAATTTCCATCTGTGGGTTAAATAATAAATTTACCATTTCTTCCAAATAACTTTTGAGATACAATCTATCTATTTCTTTGGAACCAAAATAATTTCAATTATTTAGATCTTTCAACACTGTTTTCTAAAATTTAATAAATGCTAAAATTCCTTCCTGAAAGTTTCTCCCATTCTTTCATTTAAATATGCCAGGAGGTTCCCCAGTACTATAGATATACCTAAAATTGATAACTGAATTTATTACTTCAAGTCTCCTGCCTTCTGCATTTCCATATTAGGACTTTTCAGACATTGTTTTGCCATCTTCATTCTCTCGTGTCTATGTGACTTGTGTTTTCTATACACATGCATGGTCTTTTCATTTCTTTCCTAAAATTTTAGCAAATATACAGCTATTCCTCTTTGTATATGCTGTACTAAATGCGCATAAATAAAATTACTGAGGACTGGTTTTAGTTTCTGGTTTTAACTGAAGCTAATGTACTTACCTCAATTTTCTCATCTGGATCACAAATTTGAAATAGCTATAAAAGAATCAGTGCACACTGTCATGCACAAGGGACTGACAGACAAATGCTCTGCTGGTTTTTTCTGCCAAGATCCCACTCATCATCCTCAACCACTCCACCAGAACCACCACTCCACCAGGTAAATAGCAGAAATGCTTGAACCACAAAGGAAAAAACTTCATCGAACCCTATTTGTCATTATTTTTCCTCTACGACAAATCAAAATTGAAAATTAAAAACATAATATTATCTTGCAGATCTTTGTACCTATACCAGTTTGCACTGTGTAAGGTGCTTTTTTGTTATCTGAAAATGCACAGCTTCTAAACTGTTATCTCATGAGACTAGGACACTATTTTAGCACTAATTAAGCCTTAAATTCTCATTTACTCATTTATTCTCTCATTGGTATATAGCACAAAGCACTGTCCTAGGTTCTGGGAGTAAACCAGTGGGAATAAATGTAACAAAATTCCCTGCCCTCATGGGGATGACATTCTACAGGAGCTCACAATCTACTGGATAGGCTAACAGGTTATTTTGTTCTTCACTGGCCTAATTAATATATAGTATCTATTTTTAAGTAAGCTTTAGCAATAGAGATGTTTTTAATGAATGTTAATGATATTTAGCCCACATGAAAGTTAATGACTTAACATTACTGTCTTTTTTTCCTTTTGAGAACAATCACTTAGAAAACTTTTTATACGTATTACATAAATGTTTCTGCCAGACAATACTTCAGTTAAGGAAATATCCTTTTATTCTAAAAGTCCTTTTATTTAGTTTTGTTTTAAAATAAGAAATTGATGTAAAACTTTATCAAATACCATTCAAGTATTATTTGAGATGTCATATGACTTTTCTTACTTTATCAATTTGTATAATGTACCAACATACACCTAATGGTAGTCCCAAAAAGGAGAAGAAAGAATATTTGAAGAAATAATGATTGAAAGATATTCCATGAAAACAGAAACCAAAGAGAGCAGGGGTGGCTATACTAGTATCAGACAAAACAGACTTTAAGACAAAACTTGTTACAAAACAAAGAATATCATATATTGATAAAAGGGTCAATCAGTCAAGAAGATTTAACAATTATTTAACATATACACACCTAACAACAGAGACCCCAAATACATGAATCAAAAACATTGACGTAACTGAGGGTATAGAGTTCTACAACAATAGTTGGAGACTCTTAATACTTCACTGTCAATAATGGATAGAACAACTAAACAGATCAATAAGAAAACAGAGTACTTGAACAACACTATAAACCAATTAGATCTAATAGACATATAGAGAAAAATACACAGAATAACAGCCATACATATTCTTCCAAGTGCACATGGCACAATCTTTAGTATAGACCATATGTCAGGCCACAAAATAAGTCTCAATAAGTTTTAAAATATTTAAATCATAACAGTATCTTCTCTGGTCACAATGGAATGAATTGGAAAGAAAAAGAAAAAGAAAAACCAGAAAATTCACAAACATGAGAAAATTAAACAACACACTCTTAAACAACCAATGGGTGAAAGAAGAAATCCGAAAGGAAATTAGAAAATATCTTGAGACAAATAAAAAAGAAAACACAACATACCAAAATTTATAGGACACAGCAAAAGTGGTGCTCAGATGGGAATTTATAATTGTAAAGCCCACATTAAAAAGCAAGAAACATCTTACACAAATAACTGATCTTTATACCTTAAAGAAGTAGAAAAAGAAGAGCAAACTAAACTCAACCTAGCAGAAGGAAGTAAATCATAAATATTAGAACAGAGATAAGTGAAATAGAAGATACAGATGTAACAGAGAAAATCAACAAAACCAAAAGTTGATTCTTAAGAAAAATTTTAAAAATTAACAAGCCTTTAGCTAGATTAACTAAGAAAAAAGGGAAAAGACTCAAATTACTAAAATCAGAAATGTAATCAAGTCTGTAACCTACAAACTTTACAGAAATGTTTTTAAAAGGGATTATAAGAGATTATGAATATTTAATGCTAATAAACTGGACAATCTAGATGAAATGGAAAAATTCCTAGAAACAAACAAACTACCAAAAGCTACTCAAGAATAAACAAAAGATTTATAATAAGTAAAGACACGGAATCAATGATCAACAACCTCACAACAAACAAAGTCAAGCACGGGACAAGGTAGCTTCATTGGTGAATTCTACCAAACATTTAAAGAAGAACTGACACCAATTCTTCTCAAACACTTCCAAAAAAACAGAAAAGGAGGGAATACATCTAAACTCATTCTATAAAGCCAGCACTGTCCTGACAGAAAAGACAAAGATATGACAAGAAAACTATATACCAATATCTGTTCTGAATACAGATGAAAAGATCCTCAACCAAATATTAGCAAATCAAATTCAGCAGCATATTAAAAGGATTATGGAAACACGAAAGACCTGAATAGCCAAAGCAATTCTGAGGAAGAAAATGGAGCTGGAGGAATCAGGCTCCAGGACTTCAGACTATACTACAAAGCTACAGTAACCAACACAGTATGGTACTGGCACAGAAACAGAAATATAGATCAATGCAACAGGACAGGAAGCCCAGAAATAAACCCACGCACCTATGGTCAATTAATCTACAACAAAGGAGGCAAGAACATACAGTGGAGAAAGACAGTCTCTTTAATAAGTGTGCTGGGAACACTGGAAAGCTACATGTAAATGAATGAAATTAGAATATTCTCTAAAACACAAATAAACTCAAAATGGATTAAAGACCTAAATGTGAGGCTGGATACTATAAAACTCTTAGAGGAAAACATAGGAAGAATACTCTTTGACATAAATCGCAGCAATATCTTTTTGGATCCACCTCCTAGAGTAATGAAAATAAAAACAAAAATAAACAAATGGGACCTAATGAAACGTAAACGCTTTTGCACAGCAAAGGAAACCATAAAGAAAACAAAAAGACAACCCACAGAATGGGAGAATATATTTGCAAACGGAGCTACCGACAAGGGATTAATCTCCAAAATATACAAACAGCTCATGCAGTTCAACATCAAAAAAACAAACAGCCCAATAAAAAAATGGGAAGAAGATCTAAATAAACATTTTACCAAAGAAGACATACAGGTGGCCAAAAAGCCCATGAAAAGATGCTCAACATCACTAATTATTAGAGAAATGCAAATCAAAACTACAATGAGGTATCACCTCACGCTGGCCAGAATGGCCATCAACAAAAAGTCTACAAACAATAAATGCTGGAGAAGGTGTAGAGAAAAGGGAACCTTCCTGCGCTGTTGGTGGGAATGTAAATTGGTACAACCACTATGGAGAACAGTACGGAGGTTCCTTAAAAAACTAAAAATAGAGCTACCATATGATCCAGCATTCCCACTCCTGGGCATATATCCACAGAAAACCATAATTCGAAAAGATACATGTACCCCAATGTTCATAGCAGCACTATTTACAATAGCCAAGACATGGAAGCAACCTAAGTGTCCATCGACAGAGAAAAGGATAAAGAAGATGTGGCACGTATATACAATGGAATATTACTCAGCCATAAAAAAGAATGGAATAATGCCATTTGCAGCAACATGGATGGACCTAGAGATGATCATACTAAATGGAGTAAGTCAGACAGAGAAAGACAAATATCATATGATATCACTTATATGTGGAATCTAAAAAGATGGTACAAAGGAACTATTTACAAAACAGAAACAGACTCACAGACTTGGAAAACAAACTTATGGTTACCAAAGGGGAAAGGTGGGGGGAGGGCTAATTAGGAGTTTGGGATTAACATATACACACTACTATATATAAAATAGATAATCAACAAGGACCTACTGTATAGCACAGGGAACTCTACTCAATATTCTATAATAACCTATACGGGAAAAGAATCTGAAAACGAATGGATATATGTATATATATAACTGAATCACTTTGCTGTACACCTGAAACTAACACAACACTGTAAATCAACTATACCCTATATAAAATAAAAATCAAATTTAAAAAAGTATTTATAAGCTGTTGCCATGCAATAAAAACTAAAACTAATAAGTGAACTCATTAAAAAAAAGGATTAAACATCATGACCAAGTGGGATTTATCCATGAATACAAAAGTCATTTAACATAAGAAAATAATCGGTATAATAATTATGTTAATATAATCAATTTTTAAATGAATGATTATTTTGATTGATGGAGAAAAAGGCTTTTGACAAAATTCAACATTCTGTCATAATAAAAGCTCCCAATAAACTAGGAGTAGAAGGGAATGTCTTCAATATGATAGAAGACATTTATGAAAACCTCACAGCTAATATCACGTAGATCAGTAAAATAATAAAATTTTCACCTTAAGATGAGGAGCAAGAAAGGATGCCTGTTTTCATCACTTCTATTCAATACTATTAAAATTTCTATCCAGACCAAGTAGGCAAGAAAAAGAAATAAACAGCATTCAAATTGGAAAAGGAAAAGGAAAACTATCTCTACTTGCAGACGGCATGAACTTATATGTAGAACAGCCTAAAGAATCCACAAAAACATGGTTGCAGCTAATAACAAGCTCAGCAAAGTTGCAGGATATAAGATCAATACTTGAAAATCGGTTGTATTTCTAAACACTACCAATGAACAATTGGAAAAAGAAAATAAGAAACAATTCCATTTACAACAGCATACAAAAGAATAAAATACTTAGGTATAAACTTAACCAAGAAGGTGCTAGTCCAGTACACTGAGAAGTACAAAACACTGTTCAAAGAAATTAAAGAAGACAAATAAATGTAAAGGCATCCCATGTTCATGAATTGGAATCCTTAACAATGTTGAGATCACAATAATCCCAAAATGATCTATTAAGAGAATGTATTTCCTATTAAAATCTTGATGACCTTCTTTAGCAGAAATGGAAAAGCTGATCCTAAATATCATATGGAATTGCAAAGGACCCTGGATAGCCTAAATAATGTTGAGAAAGAAAAACAAAGGTCAAGTACTCACACTTTCCAATTTTAAAACTCATTATAAAGCTTCTGTAATAAAAGTAGTGTGGTACTTATATAAGGATAGGCATATAGAATAGTGAAATAGAACTGACAGTATAGAAATAAATACATTCATTGCCAACTGCTTTTCAACAAGGGTGCCAAGAACATCATTTAATGAGTAAAAAATAGTATTTTCAATAAATGATGCTGTCCAACAAATGGACAACTCAATATCCACATATAAAAGAATGAATTTAGACCCCCTACCTTACATCATAAACAGAAACTAACTCAAAATGAATCGAAGACCTAAATTTAAGAACTAAAACTATGAAACTCTTAGAAGAAAACATAGGGGTAAACCGTTATGGTCTTGGATTAGGCAAGGGTTGACACCAAAAGCACAAGAAAAACAAGAGAGAGAGAGAGAGAGAGAGAGAGAAATAGATAAATTGGGCTTCATCAAAATTACTAACATGCATATCGAAGAATACTATCAAGAAAGTGAAAAGACAGTCTACAGAATGAGAGAAAATATCTGTAAATCATATATCTGATAAGGGTGTAGGATCAGAATATATAAAGAACTCTTGAAACTGAAGGAAAAAAAGAGTAACAACTTACTTTAAAAAATAAACCAAGGATCTGAATAGATATTTCTCCAAAGAAGATATACATATGGCCAAGAAGAACATGAAAGGATGCTCAACATCATTACTTATCACAGAAATGCAAATCAAAACAACAGTGAGATACCACTTCACACCCATTTGGATGGTATAATATTTTTGTTATAAATAGAAAAAAACAAATGTTGGTGAGAATGTGAGGAAACTGAAAACCTCTTACATTGCTGGTGGGAATGTAAAATAGTACAGCCTTCATAAAAAACAACTGGCAGTTCTCCCAAAAGTTTGAACATACAACATGACCCAGCAGCAATTCTACTTCAAGGTATATACTCAAAATAATGGATAATGAGTGTTCAGTTACTTGAGCATGAATGTTTATAGCAGCATGATTCATGATAGCAAAATGTAGAAACAACCAAAATACCCTACAATAGATGGATGGATAAACAAAATGTGGTATATCTATACAATGGAATGTTATTCAGCCACAAAAAAGGAATGAAGTTCTGATACCTGCTGCAATGGGAATGAACCATGAAAATATGAATATTATGCTGGGTAAAATAAGCCAAACACAGAAAGATCACACATTATATGATTCTATTAATATGAAATAACTAAAATAGGTAAATTCACAGAAACAGAAAGCAAGTTCCCAGAGACTGGTGGGAGGTAGAAATGTTGAGAGACTGTTTGTTACAGAGTTTCCTTTTCTGATGATGAAATGTTTTGGAACTAGAAAGAGGTTAGGGTAGCACAGTATTTTGAATGTACTAAATGCCACTGAATTGTACATTTTAAAATGGTTAATTTTTGTTATGCTAATTTAACCTAAAAAAAAGCATTTTAGTGATTTGTTATGAAGCCATGGTAACTAGAACATCTCTAAAACTTCTTTGCCTCTCCAAGGTCACAAAGATATATTTGTATGTTTTATTTTAGAAGTTTCATTGTTTTTGTTTCCATCTTTAAGTCTATGACCCATCTCAGATTGATTTTCAGTATGAATTAAGGTAGGGATCAACTTGTGTGTATTTTCCATATGAATGTTCAATGTTGAAGGGATTTTTCTTTTCCTACTGTATTGCTTAGATGTCCTTGTGGAAAATCATTTGACCACATATGTAGGTCTATTTTTAGACTCTTTATTAAATTCAATTGATCTATTTGTCCATCCTTTCACCAAAATCACACTGTCTTGATAACTGTAGTTCTATAAGACTTGAAGTCAGGTAGGGTAAATTCTCCAAACTACTTCATGTTTTTCAAGATTTCTTTAGATAATCATGGTTCTTTCCCTTTCCAAATCAATTTAAAATAATACTGTCAATTTCCATGGGTCAAATACCTGCTAGATTTTGGATAGGGATTGTACTTATTTCAATAGGAGATTGTTATTTATTTCTGTTCTTTTCTTGCCTTTGTTTTGGGAGAATAAATCAAAAAATTGGGGGCATCCTATTTTAATAAATTTATTAACTTTTTATTTATGCTTTTCTGTGCTTCTTTTTAGTGGTGCTTTACATACTACAATATACAGCTTTAACTTACCATGGTCTATGTTCAAAAGATATTCTATTACTTCAGGAATAATTTATGTTTCAACAATACATTTCCAGTCAATAACTCTGAATCCTATAATCTTATTGTCATGTATAAATATCTCTACATATATTATTAAACATTCATGATACTTTGTTATTAATTTCCTTTAAAGAGCTAACAGTCCGATGGAACCAGAAGTTGAGAGTAGGTCACCTGAACAGAAAAAGATATCAGATGCCAGTCCACCAGTAACATTTTGTGGCTACATAGCATCTCATAAATAGCAAAGGCTCTGCAAAATGAAAGACCTTACAGAATTCTACCCTCAAGGTGATGCGATCCAGGACTCAGCCCTTTAAAATAAGCCCCTAGGGTTATGGGTTTATCACTGGGAGAGGGGGAGAGAGACAGATAGAAAGACATTTCCAAGGATAGAAAGGGAAATGTGAGACTGAGAACTGACTGATTTCATTTTTCATTTATTCCTTTACATTTTTTTCATTTAACACTTATTAATTGAGCCAGGAACTGGGAATATGGTTGTGAACAACACATTTAAATTTTAAACTTGCATATTTTTTTAAATGTTGGGACCAAATTTTATAAACCAAACTGCTGAAGCAGGATAATTTAGCTACAATCATAATTTTAAAAGAACATTTGTAGTTTGTAGTACTGCACATAATTCTCACAAGAACTTTGTGGTTGATACAATACTTTTTATGAGTACCACTATATAAATAAAGAAACTTAAGGAGTTAATTTCAGTCATTTTCACAAATGACCCAAATTCAGATTCCAGTTAGCACATAATGATTTTTCAAATTTTTCAAACAAAAATAAATATTTTCTACCTATTCCTTTTCCTGTTTAAATTAAAATCAAACATCTCACTCTGTAACAACCACAAGAAACTGATGTGTAAGAACAGCTTTCAAGCTCTCTTGTCTTCCAAGAATAACTGACTTGCTACAAGATCCTAAGCTACATGACATGTTTATGTGTACGTGGTGGTAACAGCACTGGAAAAACTTAGTGGCTAGAAAGGCAGTGGGAAAGGAGGAGAGGCATTGAGAGAGAAGGGGTACTTATCATCGTGGGAGAGAGTAAATATACAAGCTTCAGTAATAAATGGGTAGGGCCTCAGAGAGATCCTGGGTGAAGGATTTTTTTTTTAATTTTGTTAAATGTTTTGAACAGAAATCTTCTTTGCTTTCCCTCTAAAATATTTAATTTGCTTTTATGTCCTTTATTAAATGTAGGGCTGGTATTGCTCTGAATGTGATAAAACACTGCAACTATTCATGAGAGGCAAGGGACCTGCTCCACGCAGTTTACATTCTTAAAAGAATATTATACTCAAAAAGATCTCAATCAATTACATATGCTTGAGAATATGAGTAGCTATATATAAATAAAGCTCCATGTTAATGCTGAAACAAATGTGAAATTCATTAGAATAGCCAGAATATCAGATTAAAAATTTGGCTTCAATTCTTACCTTTTCTTCATTTTACTAACACACACTTACGTACATTAAGTAATATCTGAATGACAAACTTCCTTACATGATTTTGATTCTGGTGATGGTGGAGAAATACTAGACACAGCAAGGTCGCTTTTTGACTTTTTAGGCTTCTTTGCATTTAACTGCCAGGGTTTATCGTAGTTTCTGAATTCCTTTCTTGTTCCTTTATGTTCTGTTAAAACAAAAAAAAAATACATATAAAAGTAGTAGTGATTTCATGATTGGTCAAAAACTAAATCCATGAAGTAACTAGATATACCTGGCAAAAGCTATGTCACCTCATGTCAAAATAATGCAAATGTCCCAAAGTATTACTTGCTTTATTTCTCCTGTAAATTTGTTTTGAATTTGATATGAATTAGCTTATGTATTAATATGGTTAAGATCATGCTAAACTGGGAAATTATTCGAAAGTCTTTTTAAGGCACAGATTACTTAAAATAACACTGTATAAATGGGTGTCATGGAATAAAGCCTTGTATTCTGTTGTAAATAAAAATAGCTAAATGTTAAAGTAAATTTTACTCATTTGATGCTACCTTATCTGTATTCACTATAGCACATAAAACCACTGGTGCTCACCTACACTTCCTCCAAAGTATCCCTCATTTTTTCCACTGTTCTGTTCAAGAAAGAGTAGTTCAACCACCTTTACTGAAAGCTGTAGTTCCCCTTCAAAGGTGGTCAGTGTCATACCAACTTCCAAATGAAATGATCTTTCCAGGAGTTCACCTCTCTTAACTTCTTTGCATTCCATATTTTTAGACAGACTCATATCGTGGAATTTTTTCTTCACTTATTCTCAGGGCATTACGTTCTCCTCATCCCCATATCACCTATCTAACTGTTCCTTCTCTGTCTTATTCATGCTTCCTTATCTTTCATCTGTATGACATTCCTTGGTTTCCTTCTGCCTTCTTGTTTAAATTTAAACAGCTTCAAATCATCTCAGCTCTATGGATGACTCATAAATCTTTCTCTGACTACCCACTTATAAATACCAAGTAGACATCATGAAATATTATAGGGATTCCTCAAATTTTCATGTTAAGTTTGTACTTAATGAGCTGTTGTCCAATTTTTCTACTTCCAACATCCCACTAAATATCAAAAGAGGCATAAATATTCTAAAACACTAGGAACAGAAATATTGGTCTATATTCTGCCAGAACCCAGGAAGTATTTCCATACATAGAATTAAGACAAAAGATCGGCATATCAGAAAGAGACTGAAAAATTTCTAGACATCCACAATGCTTGCCCCTAGCTCAGATTCATCGCCTTATATTGTTTCACAATCTATCAGAATTTGTCGTTTTACATACAAACTGGAACCGTACTTTCTTCTAGTGCAACACAGCTAAAAGAACAAAGAATCATGGACACAAAACATAGCACCTCATGATACAAAGAAAAACTAAAAGGAGCCAGAAACAATGATATATTGGATTTTGTGGCTTTTTAAATTCTCCACTATTGGAAAGAAAAACAAATCCACATTAATTTAAATATTCCAGCAATGATATTGTTCTTATTTGGTCGGTTAAAAAGAGATGAGAGACAGAAAGTCACTTGTCAGTCTAGCAGAGACCTACAGGATTTGACTGATACTGGAAATTTTAGTAGCAACCATGATTTCAGCTGTCTCCCCCAAATTTTTGAAAACGAAACGGTTCCAAGCTATATGGTGAGCGAACAAAAAAGAAGAATCTACCTCCATTATTTATTGACAAACCTTAAACTAGACAGATCACTCCTCATTTAAATTCAAACAAACAGAAAATAAATATCATTTTAAGAAGGAAGATTTAATATAAAAAACAAAAATACATCATTCAAAATACAGAGGAAATTCACAGTTTGGGGAAAGATTTACCATGAAAAAACCTTTAAATTTTAGAATGTGGCTATTTTATCTTCTTAATAAAACTAAAAGAAAACAGACTCTGTGAAGCAAAAAGAAATGAGAAAAGAGATAAAACTACAAAAATATAACTGCTAAGAGAAATTAAAGAAGATAAGGAAACACTGACAGGAAGCTAAAATGCAAATACGTACCAACATTTAAATTTGTGTACAAAGCCAGAAAGAGAAAACCAATACTACAGAAAACTGAATCAGTGACACAGAGAACATGCTTGACAAACCTCCCTAGAAGTTATCAATAAAGTAAAGAAAACTCAATTTATACATAGTTGATTTTCTTGAAGAAGAAATCAAAACAAACACCACAGAAACACTAACTAAGGACACAAGAAGAAAACTGTTCTAGGCTGAAGACCTGGGTTTGCTAATTGAAAGGATTCACTGAATAAAATGAAAAATTAAAGAAAAAAGACAAAACATCTAGATGTAGTCCCAGTAAAACTCTGGAATATCAGAAATAAAGAAAAAACAAATCCCATAAGTATTTAATAACAGAATATCGAAAAATGAGTAAAAACAAGGTTGCTTTCAGTTTTCTCCTAGACATTAAATGACAGACTTCTGAGAAGATGTTATGTCCCAAGATGCTGGATACATTTAAAAGCAAAAAGAGGGCACCTTCAGATACTTTCAAAAAGTACTGACCTATATATTTTGACGATTGAGACATTTTCTAACTAATTCGAAAAAGCACCAAAAGAAATAATTCAAAATTACAGTTACAGTTTAAACTGGCATTATTTACTGTCACCTGAATTACAACTTCATCAGTTAATATTCACATCCAAGAATTAGTCTATGCTTTCCTTCTCCCTCCTGCCATACCCTTCCCTCTAAAATCTCTCCTCTTCACATTCTGGGGCATACGTTCCACGGTAAACAAACAGCCCTCTATCTTCAAATCCCCTCCTTCAAGTCAGGAGAGCCACTCATTCTTTCCACAAGGGCACTCCCTCCTCTGCAGTTTCCTGGAATGGAGGGTGTCCATTCCTCCACGTGTCACCTGCCACAGGCTGCGTTTTTCTGGTCCGTCCACGTTAAGCTGAAAGTCTCTCCTCTCTTGCGGTAAGTGCTGCCTGTCTCTACTGCTCACCCCTCTTCAGTACTGCATCCTCATTACTGCATCCTCATTACTGCCGCAGCCCTACTCGAGACACTGGCACCGTCACCCCCGACCTTTTAACAGCGAGAATGAAACCCTGGTGACCTCTTAATCCTTAAACAAACCATGCACTGAACCTCATACTTCACTGTCCTCCTCAACTCTAAAGAGCTTCCCTTCCCTGGACATCAGACACCCCCAAACTCAGGTCACCCACAGGATGTTCTCATCATCTGGAATCATTCCACCTCAAAAGCCTTGATCCCAAATATCACAGTTTCCCTGTCCTTCTCAATCTTTCATGTTTTCACCACACCTCCCCTTACACAGGCCTCTCAAAGGTTTTTAGCTCTCTGACTAGCTTTTTATGTCTACACTGTTTCCTTGTTCCCTACCCTCTCATACCAGACCATGTGCTTTGATCACTTGCACAATTTACCCACAAATACCCTCAGCTCCTTCGCAGAACTGCTCTTCCACCCTCCGTCCTCACTAGGGCACGACTACAGTTCTCATCAGTCTCTCAAAAGGCTTTTCTGTCCCTCCTCCCAGCACTTCTGGGCACTGTGGAGAAAAAATCACAATCTTGCCCATGGTTTCCATGATTAATTCATGTCTTGAACTTCAGAGAAGCCCCAGAACTGCTTTAGTCTTTTTTATTTTCCTTTGCCAACTCTTCTTTTCTTCCCCATGGTGACTTCACAATTAATATCATTCACTTCAATGTCCCCTATTCAATCCCCAAACCTCTTGGCCTCAGCAAACAACCTCACTTCCTAATAAACAGGCAGAATTTAAGGCAAAAGACCCTTGCCTTCCCCTAGTCCATCTCCTATTCTAAATTTGACCACAACTTCCCCCATTCTCCCACTCACATGGTTTTATTGTGTACAATCCTGAATGCCATACCTGCGACTCCTGCCTTAACCCATTCCCAGAGTTTTAGACTCATATCCAACAGCCTGCTGGAATTGTCTACTAAGATACCCCACAAGAAATTCAAATTCATCCAAAGGAACTGGACTTATTATGGGTCTTCATAAATTTAGTCCTGTGTTCCCATCTTGCTTTATTAAACAAGCACTTATGCCACTACCCTAGTAAACTGGAAGTTATAATAATCTCCTTCCCTCTCCAAGCAATGAGTCATTAAGTACCTGTGCTAGTCAGAATTCTAAAGCGATCCCCCCTGATATCTGTCCCTTGATGTTATGCCCTAAATAATTCCCTCCCCTTGAGCGTAGACAGGACCTTTGACTTGCATCAAACCAACAGAATATGGCAAAGGTAATGGGATGTCAATGCCATGATTACACTGTATTATATAAGATTCCATTTTAGTAAACTTGTATGAAAGAAATTCCCTTACTTGTTAAAGAAATAAGCTGCCAGGATGCAAGAGTCATGTAGCAAAGAACTGTGGGTTGTACCTATTTGCTGAGAGCAGCCCCTGGCTGAGATCCAGCAAGAAAACAGGGACCTCAGTCATACAGTTGCAAGGAGATTAATTCTGCCGACCACCTGAATGAGCTTGGAAGCAGATTCTAGTCCAGCCTCCAACACCTTGATTTGCAGCTTTGCAGATTAAACAGAAGATTTAGTTAAACCCTGCACAGACTTCTGACCTGTGAAAAATGTGAGATATTAAGTGTCTGCTGATTAAAGCTACAGAATTTAATACACTACTGTCTCTCCAGATATGATAATTTATAAATATGGGCTCAGCTTCAATGAGCTCACAGATGTTTATCTGGTCCACCTTCAGAAGAATGGTGCCTTCTGTGCAGCTACAAACCAGAGCCTATGCCTAAGAGTCACCCTACTAAGAATCTAACGATAAGACAGTGAGGCCAAGAGAAACCAAGAGTCCCCTCTTTTGTACGCCAGAAGCCCATATTCTAGTTTCCCGTATGCAGCAGAGAACTTCTGTATGGATAACTAACACCAGAGTTGTCTACATTCTTCAGAGGATACCCTATTCCCTACCCACTTTAGGCACCAATGTGAGAATACAGCCAAAGAAAACCAAAATCCTTTCATGGGATCCCATACAGCATGAAGAGAAGAGAAGCGATGGTGTTATCCCCAGGAGCATCTGGAATCCTGCCAGTCAGATACCATGGGAGTCAGGTGAGGAGTCAGCTACCCAAGCAACAGGTCTGGGGGGGAGTGGGGATTTGGGTTTGGAAGTAAATACTAATACCAAACGAACAGACCAGGGTGTAGAAGAAATAAGCTGTCGGACACACATTTTATAAATAAAAATCGAAGTCACGTCTACCCAATTGTATCACTAGTGCTTATTGGGGAGGTAAGGCTATTGCATACTTGGTAAGGCTGGTTCCCCAACAGAGTGAATAAAGCTTCCTCAGGTTGAACTTACTATATAAGGTAAAATTACAACTGAGGGGGGCTTCCCTTGTGGTGCAGTGGTTGAGAGTCCGCCTGCCGATGCAGGGGACGCGGGTCCGTGCCCCGCTCCGGGAAGACCCCACATGCCGTGGAGCGGCTGGGCCCGTGAGCCATGGCCACTGAGCCTGCGCGTCTGGAGCCTGTGCTCCGCAATGGGAGAAGCCACAGCAGCGAGAGGCCCCCGTACCGCAAAAAAAAAAAAAAAAAAAAGGAAGAACTGAGGGAAACAGAGAGTAATTATCCATTTGGGCTACAAAAAAGGTAACTGCAGAAATCTACTGTTTACCTTTCTACACAGATGAGCTCCATAAGCACTTAATTCAAATTCT
Source organism: Phocoena sinus (assembly GCF_008692025.1). NCBI lineage: Eukaryota > Metazoa > Chordata > Mammalia > Artiodactyla > Phocoenidae > Phocoena > Phocoena sinus. The sequence continues at coordinate 13,812,151 of NC_045779.1, read as the reverse complement.
TCATAAAAAGATAAGAAGTTAAAAAAAAAAGGTAAGTTTAAAATAATTAGTTTTCATTCATATGAAATGAAAGCTTTTCATGCAAATCTGAATCTTATTTCTATTCAGACTGAATACAAAGATGCCCATATTTTGAAGCTAATACATAACAATATACTCAAATTCAAGAATATTTTTTGACAAATTTTAGCATACAGATGAAGTTCCGATGAATACGTGAAACCCTAGGTAACCACCTAGATTTACTCATTATAAAGAGAAAGGCTTTCGTAAATTTTAGTTTAAATGCATTAACGTTAACTGTAAAATATATTTTTCATTTACCTAATGTTTCACTTTCTGCCCAGAGAGCTGCAGATCCAGATAAAGTTCTCTGAAGGTGTCCACGGTTTTCTTGTTTAGACTGAAGATGGTCAATGAGAAATGGGATTGGCTGGTCAGGTGTCTCAGTAATTAACTTGGTCATTAATTCCTGAAGGCAAAGTAAAGCATATGTTTACATCTAATAACAATAGCAAACACGTATATATAACTTACTACTGCCAAGCGCTACAACTAATTTAATCCTCATAATAATCTTTTCAGGCAGGCACAAGGTATTGCCCAAATCCTGAGGAAACTGAAGTGCAGAGAAGTAAACTGTGTTACACAGCTAATACATGGCAAAGCCAAGATATATTTATTTTTATTATTATATTTGTCCAAAAACATACTAGAAATGTATTCCAAAAAGAATTTTCAATTTCACATTACTATTTTGAGAGATGCCATTATATATTAACTTTTCAATAAACCTCACCATGTGCCTTATATACCAATACCATTTTTCTTTCTTAACTATATATAAATATCCCTCAATGAAGAAAATGTTGTTGGAATGAAAGTCACAGCTTCACAGAAACCAAAAAAATGTCTTCAACCGTTTCTCCATCAGAAATTCCTTTTTCCAAAAGCCCTGATGGGTATTCATTCTTTCTTGTCTTTGTTCTTTCTTTCTTTTTTTTAATGAGTGAAGCAATGGAGAGTCCCATTTTTAGACAGCTCTAAGGATGCTTTAAATTGGGGAGAAATCTGCTTAAGGGTAATATCTACACATTGTTTTTGCCAGTCAGGAACAGCAAGAGCAAGTGACAATCTATGGTCCATTAGAATCCCCAGACTGTTCTCCGATGAACAGCTGCCAAGCCAACTGAACATCCCTTTATGCTGTGCAACTGGGTTTGCGAACTTGCACGCACCACTTTACATTCATATTAGTCACAATTCACCATGTTGGGTTTAGCCCAGAATTCTAGTCTGTCAATTGTCATTTGAAGTTCAGATTCTGTGAGAGGCAGTGGTTCTAGTGATACACTGGGTATCAGGTATTAGGACTGCTAATGGAAGGGATACTGGAAATTCCCCATCCCATTGTCTTTCTTTGTTGGTGGCCTATTTCCTTTGCCTTGAATGCTCTTTTCCGGGACGTTCAGATGGCTGGCTTGTCATCATTCAGTCTCTAATGATATCTTCTGAAAAAAGCTTACCCTAATGAATCTTCATAAGCTTTTATCACTTCTTTATCTTCTTCGCAGTATTTAGCAACTCTCCAGAATCATCTCATTTAATATTTGCTCATCAGTTTGTGCCTGACTCTTCTCCCCTGCTACTACAGCACTAAGACCAAGAACTGGCCTGGTTTGATCTCTACTCTCTCCTAAGGGTCTAGATTCTACCTAGTTCATAGGTGGTGTTCAATGAATGAATGAACATTTGGTTTTCTGACCCCAGGTAAATATTAGAAATTAAAATCCCTTATTGTCCTAATAAACAATAATTAAAGCATCCATAGATTTCTTAGCCCGGCAAAACACACTCTTCTGAACTCCTACACAAGAAACCGCTGTCATATCTCAGTGATATTTGTTGACATTTATAATAGTCTAGAAGCACATGGATTTATCTGAGTAGAGGCTAAATGGATTTTATAGATGACAAGATTCCAAGTTGATCTCAGAGACATGGATAAAGTAATTCAAGGTATTTCAAAAATGTGCAGACTGAACATAAAGTTGGAACTAAAAAGAGGAAACGATTTCTACTATGAACACACTGTGAAGCAAAATATTTGTCAGACAAACGTAAGATGTTTTTATATTCTAAAAAACAGGTGAGCGAACACCCAGTTGGCAAAGGTCTTCTTTACTTCTGTTATTTAAAGTCTCAATTATTATGGCTATAACTTAAGAGGTCATTCCTCTACATGGTAGAGCAATGCAAGGTTCAATTAAAAAATTACACAGAAGTGGTACATAATTTAAAACATTTTAGATTTTGCTACTGTAGAAAAGATGCATTATATTCTATTTAAATTAACTGTACATTACAAAAGCTATGAGAAAATAGAGAGAAAAATAAATAGAAGGACCAACTAGATTACTCTTGTCACAGAAGGCCTGGGCACTCCGATAAAGCAAAATTAGGTCAGATAACAGGGCTTTAAAGCTAAAGCAATTTCTACCCTGAAATCTCTGAAGATCTCATGCACATTTTTTTTTTTAACTTTCAAGTTAGATGGAAAGTTTCTGGGGTTTTTTCCTTTTAAAATAAACTGAAGTGTCCCTACATTGTCTTTAGGAGATGGACCATACAGTCATAATAGACCAAGTAGTCACTGTTAATTTTTTTTAAATAGCATCCGTCTAGTAGCTAGTTTTGGATACCCTTATATTCCATGAATGAATATACGAGACTAAAAACACAGGACAAAAACCGTCACAAACAAAATGAAAAGAGCTAATGTTTGCAATAAGGTGTATTGGGTATCTTGGTTGATCAAGAGTCTAGTCCTAGATTATTGCATTTATAAGAGGAATTACCCTGCCTCTCACTCAATCCATGTATATCCACTGGCATTCGGACTTTAATGATTCTGAGGACTTAAACTCTTTCCCAGACGTGAACATTTTAAATCCTTAGATTTGCAAAGATGCTACCGGCAATAAAAAGACTGGTTTCCCCACTAGGACTGAGACACACAGAGATAGAACCGAGGGGCCGACAGATCGAGGAGATGAGAAAGGAGCCGCGCACCTTGAAGGTCAGGTAGAAGAGAGACACCCGACCGCAGAAGGTGGTCAAGGACCGGCCACCATAAGGAAAAGAGTATTCCAGAAGCGCGGGCCAATGTCGGGGATGGAGGCCGAACGCCGTTAGGGAACGTTCCGTGCTTCCGGGGAGGGAGAGCGGGGCTCATTTACTATTCTTACCCTGAGCGTAAGAGTTGTGCCATGGAACTCCTGGGTGTCAGAGCCTGACCAACAGAGCGACGCTGCATCCGGCCTTCCCCTACTGGGCCACACGTCGCCCGCGCGGACACCAGCCGGCGCGGCAACAACGCGCTCGACCGACGCCGCCCGCTCTGCCGGACGGCGGCCCCGCGCAGGCGCACTCTGGGGCGCGGACTCGGGCGCAGAGGCGGGTCCGGGGAATCCCGCCCGCCACTCCCGAGCCCTAGCGGTGCCCGAGCGCCTGAGAGCAGGCTCCCCAGCAAGGGTCCCTGGGGTGTCATCCTCTTCCTGCCCCGGAATGCAGTCGCCCCCGCAGCTGTCCCGAGGGAGATAACACCGACGTGGCTTTTGGGCCGCTGCCCCAAGCCTGTCCCGGGACGCCCTCTGCGGAGCCCGGGAACCCTGCCACGGTCTGGATGGCGACCCCAGCGCCCCGGGAGCTGGCTGCAGTGTGCCAGGGTATCCCTGTATGTACTGAATCGTGTCTGGAGCCAGAAACCCCACCCTCCTGCCTTGCCCACACCAGAGACTTCAGCCTCAGACTCAATTAGGATGCTCCCCAGCTCGGAGGACCAGGGCCCGGTCCCCGCCTGACAGTTCCTTGACGAGAGCCCTCCCCAGAGCTCAGGCCTTAGGCTCAGAGGCTGCCCTGAACTTTGGCCAGAAGGTTTGGAGGGTCCCCGCCTGAGCAGCTTCTACAAATACCCTTGCCTGTCAACCAGGAATCAGGCCTGTAGTATGGGCCGCCTCCTCATTTGCGCCTTCGGTGGTTTTCAAGCTTTCCTTTAGCCGAGAATCCCTGGGAGGTTTTGGCTGTGGGCATAAATAACTTGAAACAATGGAAATGTTAATAGCACTCCTGTCCTGGAACAAAAACTTTGCGGAAATTTTAGGCCAAAGGCTTGGGAATTGATAAAATAAAGGTATTAATTTTAATGTGACCCTGTTTGCACTCAAAGGCTAGTTAAAGATGGGGCATTCAAGTTGCAAACAAAATATATTAGCAGCTGTCCTCAACAGAGGGTTTAACTCATAGTTAATTGATATCAATAATATTACCGATGTAAGCAAGATGCAATAGAAGAAACAGGATAAGCCAGCGGTTAGACACAGAAGCTTTGAATGAAATCTTATGGACACTTTTTCAAATCACTCGTCTTCTACTTAGTAGCTGTATGACTTTGGGCAAGAAACTCAATCACTTTAACGTTCAATACTTCATCTACTAAATGTGGATGATAATAGTACCTACATGATACGGTTGCCAGGAGGATTAAATAAGATAATGATCGTAAAGCATTCATAAAGTGCTTGGGATATATGTAGCCTATTGTGATGGGAGGCCTAACATTTTCTTCTAAGGCTGGGAACTGTTTCCCAGAATCTTCTTTATATGATCTGGGTTAGAGTACAGTATCCCAATGTGAGGAATTCATAGAAGACTTAGAAAGTAAGAGAAGCAGAAGAAATTATTCTCTGGAGTTGATTGCAAGCAGATGTGACGGCAGATGAGGGATTCACATCAGCTTCCCAGCAAATTTGTGGAAACCTCCACTGCAGACTGGGATAGCTGTGGGAATGGTACAAAAGTACTGGAGAACTGCAGCAGCTTCCAGGCAAGGAATTGAAAACCACTTGCTTTGGATATCCAGGTGGTGATTTTCAGGGTGGGCTCCTCCACCTTTGGTGACAGACAGCATTTCCCTGGCCTCTGCGCCCCGACCTTCTAACTCTCCATCATGCAAACTTATTTGTATTAAACCCTATATGACCCAGATACGGAGTTGCTTCTGTTTTCCTGACTAAACCCCCCTTAATGATCTACCCAAAGGTGGTGTTAGCTACTATTTTCAAGTTTATTATTGCTTTTATATATTTCTATATTATTTTTATATATTTATATGTTTATTATTACCACTACAGTTATCACCATTTTTATCAGATATTTTTATAGCATATGTTTTTGATAGACTATGTACGTTGCATCTTTTTATTGGCTTTACTTTTTCTGATTATAAAACTAATTAATGCTCTCTTAATACAGTTTATTATAAACTGCAGTCTTTAACTTCATGAATATTGAGACAGCCCCTGCATTGATATGTTTCCTTTTTTGTTAATTATAATTTTGTTACCAATTCAAATATATTTATTTTTAAAACATAAATATATAGGAAGATAACATTATTTTTAAAATTTTTGAAAAACAATCTAGGGAACATATATCATTAATTACTGACTGCAAATTTGTATTATACATCATGTGAATACATGGAAGTTAGGGCTATTATAACCTTGTACTATATAGAGCATGGCCATAATTAATAAGTTGGAGAATGAATGCTAACTAAATAGCAATAATGACTGTCACAAAATATATTTTAATTTTAGCGTCCACTAGATAAAAGCAAAACCATGAGTGAGTTGGTAGCTCATCATAGTCATTTATTATTAAATAATGTGTGAGTAGTTAAGGGAATGAGTAATCAGGCAACAGTAGAAAACATTTTAATAGATTCTTTTCATCTGATGAAAGCTATGGAATCTCTTGGTTAACAAACCAAAAAGTACATGTAGACACACAAACATCAAATCTTACATAATATTCCTGGGTGTTTACCCATCCATGGGCTAACCCTCTAAGGTTTCATTGACTCCAGGTTAAGAATCCTTGCTTCAGGTCACACAGCAAACAGACAGCATGGCATTCTGCCTAAAAATTTACTTACTTAACTTCTTACTTGGGAGTAAGTTACTTCTTACTTCATTTCCTGAGAGGTAAGTACTAGCCTCAGTAGAAAGTTATCAGGAAACAAAACTGAAACCATTTCCAAAATCTCAGGACTTTCTCATCATATAGTCTTTTTGTTAAATCAATAAGTATACAGGATATTACACTATAGTAATAATGGAGGTGGTGTCAATCAAATATATTTTTTACTCAACACCATAATTATCTTAAATATTAATTGGCATGTGGCACATTGCCATCTGTAGAATATTTTAGTTCAAAGCTGGCATTAAGATCTGACGGCTGAATTAATTCATTCTAAATCTGCATATGTTTCAATTTTCTCTTTTTAACTAGGTCTTATTAAAAATTTGCATGAGATCACAACCTTCCAAACACTCACCCTCTCCACCACCACCTGTTTTTCATAAATAGGTAGTTAATGGGCATTGAATTGTCAACAAATAAATGAGAAACTATCAACTTGAAAATCAGTTGTCTCCAAAGTAGCTTATTTTTCTGAAACAGCCTTATTTTAAATTGATGTCAGCATTCCCAACTGATAGAATCCCACTTGGTTTCCACCCCCACCAGAACCCTTGCCTTTTCATTCATTCCATTTTTCTAAATAGAAGTAGAATGGAGGAAATTTTTTTTTCTGCTTCATTACACCTCTAGCCTCTGTTACGAGTTTTGGCTTTGGCAACAAATAGGTTCCAATGCAGCATCTAGGTTTCCAGGCACAAGTGAGAAGGGGACAGACATCTGTTTGATGTTTTCCGGTCAGACTCTTCCGTTCACAGAACTCAAACTGTCCTCTGGTTACTCAACCTTCCTCCACCTCAGGACCATGCCCAGGCCCACCCTAAACATTCTCTCATTCCCAATCAGAACTAAGATTTCACTGGAAGGCTGAGCTAAACAGGAAAGATAGCAAAATTCAAAGTATCAGTTATTTATTGAGTTTGATATGCACAAGTGTCAAGTATATTCCATAGATTTAACCACTCACTATACATTAAAGGAATGCATACAAGATGCACAACCCAACTAGGATATATGCACTTTTACAAAGGTGTGTGTTAACTCCCTGCTTATTTCAGGTCACCTGCCCCTCACCAACAACCCACCGATGCAAACAATCTTAGCCACGCATCCAAACACAACCATACAGGCCCAGGGAATAAGAAATTCTCACCCCTGGTTTGAAAGACTCTTTGGCCCTTCTTAAATATCATTTAATATAAAATTAGGTTACGATACTCATTTGTAATACACAGTAAAAGGCAACTAATTTACCTCATTATATATTATAGAATATAATCCAGTTAGGGAAAGTAAAAAAAAAAAAAAGAGTAGTTTTATAATGAAGATTAAGAATAATGAAAATTCCACAATTAAAAAATAATCATTCTAAGTTCTAGAGCTGAATTTTGGATACTAAATTCTCTCTGCTTTTAATAATATAGACAAATAATAAATCTAACCAGCAGATGACAAGTGACAGAATATTTTGCCTAATACCTATTAATCCCTCCTCCTCTGACATCTCTATATTAGAGATGCTAAAGTAGATTTAGTATTTAATCTAATTATTGAATATTTAGTATCCACTTTGAAACAGTTTTCATATAAATGTACAAGCTTGTAGTTAAATTTCCACACAAACATCAAGGTCTCCAGAGAAATATTAGCATACTATATGGAAATACTTTTAGTTAAGGAATTTATACTGTTCAATATATAGTCTATCAACGCAACTATTTTGATGTTAGGTAGGACTTTCCACGGTCTTGAAAATATGTCTGTAGGAGTACAATAGAGGTGAAACTCAGCAGAAATAGGTAAGCACTTCATGACTCAAAGAAAATAACTAAATCAATCCATGATGGAAGTAGTAGATGTACGTAGAAGTTGAGTAAGGAGGCTGTCCCTCAGTCGAGTAAGAATTACTTTATTTTAGCCTTTTGCCATTTATAAATAATGTGTAACTAAAACAGGGTGCTCAGCATGCCAGAATAGTGAAGAAATTTCATAGTGCACACCTGGCACTTCCTTTTGGAACTGATGATCTAAGGAAAGGATGTCCACATTTCTGTCTCTATGGCAAGGATATCTTCAAATTGGTTATGGATACATTGGACCATCCTAGGTGGACACTACTACTTAGTAAGCCTTACTCTGATTCTATCCTAAAAGAGTCATAAATCAAAGGGACCATACACGTATGGGCCTATTTCTAGAACTACATTTTATTGTATTAATCTATTTGTCAATCTTATACCATCATTGCAATATCTTAATGACTAGAGCTATACAATAACTCTAATGTCTTGTGGAAAAAATCATCCTATTTTGTTTCTATCACCTTTCTAGTTATTCTGCCAAGATTATGTTCATTTTTCTCTTATTTTCTTTGGGTTGATTGAAATTTATTCTACTTTTCCCTCTGTTAGTCTGAAAGTTATACACACTTTTAAGATTCTTTTAGTGGTTACCCAGAGATTATAAAATTAATACTTATCTACATTAAGTATTAATTGGTATTTTTCCCTCATCTCAGATTTTGCAAGGAATTTAGAATACTTTGATACCACTTATCACCCCTGGCTTTTATTTTTATTGTTGTGTACTATAATTACATATGTAATATATATATATATAATATTATATTATATATGAAATATATACACATAAACCTCACAAGGCATTTTTTATTTTATGCCATTAGCATACATTTATATGTACCCACATAGTTACCATTTTTATTGCTTTTATATCTTTATTCATCTCTAACCATCCATCTGGGATTATTCTCAGCAGCATGAGGAATACTTTTTTTTTTTTGCGGTACGCGGGCCTCTCACTGTTGTGGCCTCTCCCGTTGCGGAGCACAGGCTCCGGACGCGCAGGCTCAGCGGCCATGGCTCACGGGCCCAGCCGCTCCACGGCATGTGGGATCTTCCCGGACCGGAGCACGAACCCGTGTCCCTTGCATCGGCAGGCGGACTCTCAACCACTGCACCACCAGGGAAGCCCAGGAATACCTTTCTTTTAGTGGTGACAAATTCTGTGTGTTTTGGTTTGCACAGAAATGTCTGTTTTTTGCTTTATGAACTTGAAGATAATTTCACTGTATCTATATATTGGGATTACTTTCCATTTTTTTCACATTATTCCCTTTGAGAATTCCACCATATTTCTTTCTAAAAAATCTAGCTTTTCCTAGGGATTTTAAAAAGATTTTCTCTTGTTTTGTAACTATATGAGATGATGGATGTTAACTAAACTTACTGTGGTAATCATTTTGCAATATATGTACGTGAAGGCATTATGCTGTACACCTTAAACTTACACAGTGCTGTACGTCAATTAAATCACAATAAAACTGAGAACAATGATAATATTGGAAAAAGAGTATGGCTCAGTCAAATCTCTAGCTTGGATGAATAGGTGAATATTTTGGCTTATGGATTCCGGAATGGGTTGGACAGCCAATCTACAGGAAGTGCAGTGATGATGCTGGGTCTCAGGAACAAGTGGAGGCAAGCACCTGAAACCTGCCACGCGTCTCTCTCCATCTCTCATCTCACCACATCCTTTATCTTTCTTTGCATCTGGCTTTCTCCACCTGCTAGGAAACATGATTCCTGGTCTTCCAGGACTGCAGTGCTATACAGTCACACACAGCCAACCTACTTAGCTACTACATCTTAGATCAACAGACAGAAGTGAACTTTGAGTCTCTGGGTCTTAAATATAAATATTGCCAGCAGAGATAGAGTGGACGTATTGATCAGGTGCCCACCTGGAGCTATCCGAGACTGAGGCTAGAGTCGTAAGGACATGAAGAAAATGATAGCCTTTTTAATTGCCATGTGAATGTTAAAAATGGCATTTATTAAAAGAAGAAGGAATTGTGGGCAAATGATGACACAGATGCCTACTAAATATAGCTTCAAAGAAGTCACCAGCATAATAGGAACCACATGGAATTAAAAAAAAAAAAAAAAAAAGGCTCTGATCAGCTCCAAGCAGAGTTAGTTAGGCATAGTAAGTGTTTGAATAATATTACTAATACACAACACTCATGCCACTGTATTAAATCATGTGTTTACCAGTTCAGCTCTCTGAAGAGTTCTTGAGGTCAGGAAACATGTCTTAGACATCTTTGTTTCCCAAGATCAAAGAACAGTTCCTGGCACATGTGCTAAAAGAAAGAATGAATAAATGAATAAATCATGTCAATAACTTTACGAAAACCCTTCTGTAGCTGCATTATTACCTGAAAAAAAAATCCCCACAACAAACAAACAAACCCCACATACCTCCCTTCATAGCATTCAAAACTACCTAAACATGGTCCCCAACCTGTGGTTTCATCTCTTATGATAAGATGCTCTAGATTCTACAGAGAGCAAAAGTTCCCTTGATACATCTTTCATTTTCATATCACATATTTATAGTAGGCTCTCATCTCAGAATAAACAAGACTGGCATGGCCCAGGGATTAGGGAGCTTACATTCTTTGGAAGAGTAAGACAATAAACAAATAATAAAATCAATAAGTAAAATAAATATAGATTCTGGAAAGTTCTATGGAAAAAAGGCAGAGAATATATTAGATAAATGCGGGTAAGATATATTACAGGGAGTGATCAAGAAAGCCTCTCTGAGGAAATGATATTTGATCTGAGACCTGAGGGTAAAACTAGAACCAGACCTTCAAAAATCTAGCAGTTCAGGCAGAGAGAAGAATAAATGCAAAGAGTCCTGGGCATTGTGGGGCTTGGTATATTCTAAAGAGCTGTCAAATGCTAGCAGGGAATAGTGAGTTGAAGAGGTAGGCAGATGCCAGAACTTGCAGGGCTTTGTCGGTTGACATATAGACTGAATATTACTTTAAATGGAATGCAAAGCTAGTGAATGAAGTTAATTAAGGAACTGAAATTGATTTACCCTTTGAAAAGATGTGCCGAAACTGTTCAGAGACTACTGAACTATATAGTGGTGTTTTAAGTGAGGGTGCAAAGCAATGGCCTGACTTTATACATAAATTTCTAAAAGTAGACCTGACCCGGAGAGGAGTGGGTCAAATCAGCCTAAAGAATGAATCACCCAGGGCTTCCCTGGTGGCGCAGTGGTTGAGAGTCCACCTGCCGATGCAGGGGACACGGGTTCGTGCCCCGGTCCGGGAGGATCCCACATGCCGCGGAGCGGCTGGGCCCGTGAGCCGGGACCGCTGGGCCTGCGCGTCCGGAGCCTGTGCTCCGCAACAGGAGAGGCCACAGCAGTGAGAGGCCCGCATACCGCAAAAAAAAAAAAAAAAAAAAAAAAAATGAATCACCCAGGTGTTGGGTTTGAATGACTGAGCTGATGTCAGTGCCATTCACTATGATATGGAGCAATGAACAAGGGATGCTTCAGTGGTGGAAGACCAAGCGTTCCAACGTGAACATGGGAAAGGAGCTGTGAACTAGCCAGACAGAAGAGACAGATAGTGTTCACAGCAATTTTTCAATTAATATTTTTCAATGCTTACATTAGAATGACAATCATTCTCTTTTATTTGTGTATCAGATATTTATTGAGCGCTCACTATAAACTAGACACTGTGCATTGCAGATGGTCAGTGAACAAAACAGAATGGTATCCCTGCTCTGCAGTTGTTGGTCTGTGGGTTTCCTCTTCAAACTGTCTGGAAGTAGGAAACAAGTGTCAACAGCAGAAACAGAGAATGGGAGACAAAGACTGGGAGTTTTGAGAAAAGGGAAACAAATGAAAAATAGTGACCCAGGAGTGTAGGATTACCTGGCCACTTGAGATCTGTTGTCACAAATCTAAAGTAAGACAAGTTTGTGTGGTAGCGTGTTTTTCTCCCAGCCCTGTTCAGCTGCATTGGTGTAGGCATGAAAGAGGCAAAAATTTGTATTTAGGCAGGTTTATGGTGTAACTAATTGAGTAGGATGAGGTGAGAGAGGGGCAAGGTAGCAATACTTGGGAGTACGTGCAACGGAGCAATTAGGACGACTGGCCACTGGCCCCAGAATTTAAGCTGAGCAAGGACATCAAAGAGGTAAGGGAAAATGAAAATGTGGTAGCATCAATGGATTGGACATCCAGGTAGGGTCAAGGAAAAGTTGGGGTTGGGATACTAGAGGCAGTGAGCTAGATAAAGAGGAGAAGACGGTTGGAGGGAAAGATGCTTGAAAGTGAGACTCTGGAGAACTGCAGTTATTGAGTAACAACAACAGGAGTGGCTAAGACAGGAAATAAGGTGAAAAGTAGATCACTGGGTGAGAGGAGTTCAACAAGGAGGGCAGTGTGATGGAAAGGTCATTTACATGTATACAAAAATTGCAAGAATGAACACAGATGCAGTATTAGAAAGAATGGCAATATATTGAGTTAAAGCTATTGAGAAAAACAGGGAAACCACCCAGACATCTATAGAGTTAAAATTATTGAGGAATATAGGGGAGCCACCCAGGGGTCTATAAAAGTTACAACTGAGGTGGTAGGCAATATAATCTGATGACACAGTTGAAAGATAGGTCTATTTTTAAATTTTTCCTTAAACCAGTAAGTCTAGAACATTTAAGTATGAATGTTTCCTCTTTATTAGAAGTATTTCATCAGCAAAAACAATTTGGGGGGAGAATGGATACATGTATATGCACGGCTGAGTCGCTTTGCTGTGCGCCCGAAACTATCACAACATTGCTAACCGGCTCCACTCCGATATAAACTAAAAAGTTAAAAAAAATTTTTTCAGCTGGGAAAAAAAACCATACTATTTATTATTAAAATCCAAGATTATAAGACATTAGATGAATATACAAATTTATATATTCATTTTCAAAGAAAAATTATAGCTAATATGCAGAACACCAAGTCAATGTACCAAAAAAAAAAGTTAACTGGTAAGGCATTTAGTCCTAAACCAACATTAAAGTAAAAGTCATGGCATTAAGCATAGACAGAAATTCTTACATAAATTAATTTAGCAGCATGCTGGCATCAAATATTCTCTACTGTTTATGGGAGGTAAAAGAGAAAATTGACATCATTAGTAATTGCTGGTAATAAATTTCTATTTTACACACACCTAATACCCCATTCACAGAAGGTATGTGCTAAAATCTCTCTCTCTCTCTCGATATATACCTATATCTATATCTATATATATCTAGAGAGAGAGAGAGAGATTATATATATATATATATATATATATATATATACATTCTATGTAGGCTTTATAGAGTTATATATGTTTTGATAAAAACAGACATCATGTCCTTAAGACTAAATTCCTTAATGAACAATAAACAGCAATCAGTTTCAATAAACCCTCACTGAGTTCGACTAGGCTCACTGCAGCTGGTAAATCACAAGGTGATTTAGAAAGATTCACAATCACTCAATAAAATCCATTTTCTGCTGAGGCAATGAATAATCTTGCCAGCTGTTGTCAAGATGGTTTTACATATGAAGTATGCTGTGTATGCTTATATATTTTTATTTGACCAAAAACATTTTCCCTCAACGCTGAACCTAGACCACAAACACTATTTGGAAGCAGTGGCTCTGTAATGTTTAACAGGTTAAATACAAGTTGGTTTCTTGTATAATACAGTGGAATGACCTTACAAAGCTACACAATGACTAGCCTCATGCCCCAAGGTCCTATTAGAATAACAGAAAGGATGTTATGTAAAAAATGAAAGCACAATAGCACGGGAAAACAAGAAAGAATGCCATCAATGGACTGGAAATTTTGAGAAACTCTAAAGCATGAAGAACTAAGCAGATGGGGTAAGGCTAATGGTTACATTAGAACAGCCGAGACACTACAGCCCAAGACACCAGAAGGAAGTTCTCTTCTTCCCAAGGGAACCAGAGAGACCATTCCAGCTAAAGCACCAACCATAGGCCGAGGAGAAGCCATCAGTGTAATGCATCAAAGAACTACATTTGGAGCAGCTGGGCTTGTTGAGACCCATCTCCCTCTTCTAAGGGATGCTGTTGGCAGCTGGGGCTTTTACACAGAGTGAGGTCAGAGAACTCTTTTTTTTTTTTAATTTATTAATTTATTAATTTATTTTTGGCTGCATTGGGTCTTCGTTGCTGTGCGCGGGCTTTCTCTAGTTGTGGAGAGCGGGGGCTACTCTTCATTGTGATGTGAGGGCTTCTGATTGCGGTGGCTTCTCTTGTTGCAGAGCACAGGCTCTAGGCACACAGGCTTCAGTAGTTGTGGCATGCAGGCTCAGTAGTTGTGGCTCGCAGGCTCTAGAGCTCAGGCTCAGTAGTTGTGGTGCATGGGCTTAGTTGCTCTGCGGCATGTGGGATCTTCCCGGACCAGGGCTCGAACCCGTGTCCCCTGCACTGGCAGGCGGATTCTTAACCACTGCGCCACCAGGGAAGTCCCCAGAGAACTCTTTGCCAATGCCATCTGTCTAAGAAAGGACTCCAGGAATAGCCGTAGACTCCAAGAAGCAGCAGAGTACAACTTGAGGTAACCCTGGGCTCCACATCTCATGGAAGGTGAGGGCAGAGTCCGGTGAGTGAACTACAGGAAAGCTTTCTACCCCCAGAGCAGGGCCCTTCTTTCTTGGGGACGTTGGATTTCCACCTGCATATTGTACAAGGAAGTCTGATTGCTAAGCTCTCTAAGCCCATTCACCCAGCTTTCCCAGTCAAGGAAGAGGTCAGATGGGGAATCTACTCAAGTACAGAGGAACCCACACAAGCTACCTATAATAAGAAATCTTATCTTTCATTCATACAGATGAATCGACAACCAGAAATCACCAGAAATTTTAGGAAAAATTGTGCAAGTGTATAAGCAAGACAACTGAGACGAGAAGAAATAGAGCAATTTCAGGAAACTACTGGAAAGAGTGTTACATTTATAAAACAAGAACTTGTTGCCATGAAAAATAAGAAATCTAAGGAAAATATCATATAGCGTCAATGAGGATTAAAATGGAATTGTGAAAATCAAAATATAAATGGAAGGACTAAATAAACTCAAGGCAATGTAGTGATCTAAAGACTAAAGTTGAATAAACCTAATGATAAATGAAATACAAAAATCGGGAAATATACATTAAGAGGTATGGAAGTCAAGATATGGAAGGCCCACCACTCTGTTAAGAAACGTTTCAGAAGAATACACTGACAATGCAGATAAGAAAACAAAGAAAAATACAATAAAAATTCCCTAAGCTAAAGAGATATACCCAAGGCATCAGACTGAAAGAGCTCAGAATTAATCAAAAGACCCTTAACTAAAAATACCCTGATGAAATGTTATGAGTTCACAGACAAAAATAAAATAATAAAAGATGTCAGAGGGGAGAAGTGCTGCCTTATAAAATAAAAAGAATCTGAGTGATATTAAACTTCTCATCAGTAAAACTCAATGTTAAAAAACAAAAGGGCTGTAAACTTTAAGATGCTCACCTGGGGTGAGTGGGGGACATGACCTTAGAATTGTATGAACGGGTCAGGATATAAATCAAATGTGTGGGAAAGGATAAGGATATTTTCAGACATGAAATTCAGAGAGTTTATTTCCCCCCTCCATGAAAAAAAAAAGTTAAAGAAATGCTCTACAATGATAGAAAAGGAATCTAAGTAAAAGCATAACATGAATATAAAAACCAAAGGCAGCCAGGTATTCAGAAATATGGTGAAATGATAGAATTTTTTAATGTAGAATTTGACCTTTAGTAAGTTCTTCAGGTAATAATATTTTAGTAAAAGGTGATTACTTTTCCATTTTTATGGGTATAGTCACTCTACATGACTCTGCAGCCCCACACCTCCTGCTTAGCCTCCACGGTGTCCTACTTCTGGGGCAGGTTGGCTTTCCTCTCCCTGAGAGGCCCACAACCACAGCTCCACCCAAAGAAGATGCTCCCACAGCCCCTTACACTCCAGTCCAGCCAAAGAAGCAGTCTTCCAAGACATCAACACTGGGATCTGCAGAAAGAACAGTGTTGCCCAAGAAGGTCCAGTGTAACTGGATGACCTTCCTTCACCCACAAGGCTCTCAGGAGGTACCATCATGCCTCACCTCTCCCAACTGTGTCATCAACAGAAACACAAGCCTCCCAGTTTAGCGCCCAGACTGTCATACCCATAGTCTTCTGTAAATTCACAAATCTAACCTATCTTCACCCCCTCTCTATGATTCCAGACCCTTCCACCACGTTCTATGACGGTACACTGAAAGAAGGATGGAAACCATGTTTAAATTTACTGAAACTAAAGCCACCAGCAGACCAGCAGATCAAATAGTCCATGTTATTCCTCCCACTTGTTTCCTCTCTGTGCCCACTCGGGCGTTTAGCTCATGGTTGGGTCCCCAGCACCAACTCCTGCTTTACGTTTCAGAACCTCACTCCCTTCCTCTTAACACTCAACTCTCCACCTTGTAAATGAAATACTTTCTGTCAATCTTATTCTGTGCCTGTTCCTTGGTAACATGGTATTTCTGTCCCCATACTTTTGATTCCTTCCTCCAAAAGCCAACATTTTTGTGCCCTTTTTGGTATTTTTCATGGCCAAAGAAATCAGACAAATTCAGGAAATCTGAAAGTGGAAATCCAACAATAAGAATTCTCTAATGGTTTCATTATAGCAGGAAAACAAGAGAGAGTTTATTTTATTTGCTTTGTGATTTTTTAAAAGTAGTTGATTTGCCTTTATTTTAATTTTTCAAGGAATTACGGGAAGAAGTTAAACTGGAAACAAAAATTGAATGTTTATTTTTCTTCTGGGTTAGTTTTCAGTAGTGGTAAATAACCAGATTTTGTCCTTTGTGTTTGTCTTGCTGTTCCTCTGTGTATGTGACGCAGGTGGTTATAGACTGGAATACTGTCAGAGGTAAATGACCCTCTCTGGAAAACACCTTAGATGATGTATGAACTGTAACCCATCACATAACCAATCAGCCAGCTGTATGTTCTCTGCCAGTCCAGAGTTGAATCCACCGTCAAGTTCTCACGGCAAGTCTATGAGAACTGTCCTAAAAAGCCATGACTCAGACTGCCTACACCTTTGAATTTACAATATCTTAGGGAGATCAGGTTAGGTAACAGACTTACAATATTTTATTTTAGGACCTGGGTGGACCCAGTGATCCTAGAATAAACCATATTCTTAGGTTGAAAGTATTCCCAAGCTCTCAAGATTGAAGTGTCCTAAGAGACCCGGGTTCGTGCCCCGGTCCGGGAAGATCCCACGTGCTGCGGAGTGGCTGGGCCCGTGAGCCATGGCCGCTGAGCCTGCGCGTCCAGAGACTGTGCTCCACAAAGGGAGAGGCCACAACAGTGAGAGGCCCGCGTACGGCAAAAAAAAAAAAAAAAAAAAAAAAAAGAATGTGCAGAGTCAAAAGACAAATTGACTCACTCAATATGTAGTAACTCTGAGGCTTCCAAAAAAGGGGGAAAAAAAGGAAACCCCAGAAAGTTAAGCGCAAGAGCCAGTGGTGAGAACAAGCAAGCCAGCAAGGGATGGAACATGACCAGATGTGGCCCCAGGAGCCACACCCCGTGATTCAGGCACTCCTGTCTCCCTACAGCCTCCCGCGGGGGCATCAAAGTACATCACAGAAGAGGTGTGACCGCCTCTTCTACAAAGATAACATCACAGAGCTCCTTACTGATGTCTGCTCCCCGTTGAGTGAGGGTCTTCAAGCAGTAATTTGGCACTTGGAGACACGGAACTGCATAGATTTGAAACTCCTGGATTAGCAGGGAACCTCATCAAGGGGTTTCCAAAGCCTGATGCTTCTCAGTAACCAGGAAGGGGAGCCAGACAGGGCTGGGGTGGCAGGGGTTACTCCCACAGACCCTGTAGGGATGAGGACTTCATTTGCCATCATCACGCGTTGGCCACTGGTTTCCAATAGAATAGATGTAGTCATACAGATTTCGTCCCAAAGTTTTCACTGTAATTAGGATGAATACTGACTCAAGGATACATGCGCATAAACAGTTTCGTCCTGAAAAATATACTAAGGACAGGATTGGCTGTAACATTTGTGGGGTCCAGTACAAAACAAAAATGTGGAGCCCTTTATTCAAAAATTATTAAGAATTTCAAGTCAGTGAGAGCAGAGCATTAAACCAAGAGTGAGGACCTCTGAATGTAGGGCCCTATGTGACTGCACAGGGCACATGCCCATGAAGCCAGCCCTGGCTACAGGAATGTAAAGAGTTGCTGAGTCAGACACTGCTGTGCTATAAACTGCTTTTTCAGTAAATTTCCCCAATGCTAAAAGTGCATATTCAGCAGACCAATCCAAATACAGCATAAACATCTCAAGTACTTGAAACTTTTTCAAACTGCTAAAAAAACCATTTCTTTGATAGGGATGTTAGATTATGTAAGTAAATTCTTCTGTGCCGAAACAATAACTCTATTTTGTGATAACACCACTGGATTTTCAAAATATTATTTCAGTATACTATGCTTTGCTCCTGATAAGTGTTTGATTACACATTCCTTTCAGGCTATGCTAATCAACCTGTGAGCGTATATTTAAGATAAATAGGATAGTGGTCAGAGATATTAATCACTCATTCATTTGCAAGGGAATTTTAATTAGCTTTGTTTAAGCATACCCATTTGGCTTTTAAATTAATTAAGAGGCCCTGTAGCCTTCTAATAGTTAAAGTGGCTGCAGAAAAATCATAGGGTATATTTTAGTATCTTTATTTCTATAATCTATGTTTCAGGGCTGTAAATTTCTTTATTTTGCTATTCTTTTTTTTTTTTTTTTTTTTTTTTTTTTGAAGTACGCGGGCCTCTCACTGTTGTGGCCTCTCCCGTTGCGGAGCACAGGCTCCGGACGCGCAGGCTCAGCGGCCATGGCTCACGGGCCCAGCTGCTCCGCGGCATGTGGGATCTTCCCGGACCGGGGCACGAACCCGTGTCCCCTGCATCGGCAGGCGGACTCTCAACCACTGAGCCACCAGGGAAGCCCTATTTTGCTTTTCTTTAGAAGATACACCAGGAATAAAAGAAAAAAAATTGACTAAAAACATCCAATAAAAAATATGCAGAGACAATTCACAGGACAAAAGGAATGGCTCTTAAACACCGCAACACAATTTAGCAGTGCATTTCAAAAGTAAAAATGTGAATCCCAATCTAGCAATTCAAAAATCAGAAATATACATGGATATATACTGAGCACTACTATAAGTCTTTTGATAAGGTTTTGGCTAAAGAAATAATTATACACTATACTTTGGAATATTTTACAATTATTAAGCAAAATAAGGCAGTTTATATGTACTCATATGGAGCTTTCTACAAGTTAAATTGCTAAATGAAAACACCACTCAGAGTGTTCGTTTATGGTTTTTAGGATAAGAATCCAGTAAACTGGGGGCTTCCCTGGTGGCGCAGTGGTTGAGAGTCCGCCTGCCGAGGCAGGGGACACGGGGTCGTGCCCCGGTCCCGGAAGATCCCACATGCCGCGGAGCGGCTGGGCCCGTGAGCCATGGCCGCTGAGCCTGCGCGTCCGGAGCCTGTGCTCCGCAACGGGAGAGGCCACAACGGTGAGAGGCCCGCGTACCACAAAAAAAAAACAAAAACAAAGTTGCTGCAGTTAGATGTGAACTGCCAGGACTTCCCTGGTGGTCCAGTGGTTAAGACTTCACTCTCCAATGCAAGGGATGTAGGTTCAATCCCTGGTCAGGGAGCTAAGATCCCACATGCCTCATGGCCAAAAAATCAAAACATAAAACAGAAGCAATACTGTAACAAATTCAATAAAGACTTTAAAAATGGTCCACGTTGAAAGAAATCTTTAAATATGAACTGTCTACTTAGGAATAGATATTGAAAAAGTGTATGGCTTTATAATATGTACCATGAAAAGTACCCAGCACACTTTCTATTTCTCTGCCTTCAGAATCTGTAAGTTTTCATAGCACTGAACACGTTGGACAAAATGTGGATGTTAGTTTTCTACCCCACAGCATCAACCTCCAGCATAGATACTTGAAGATGACTTGTTTCCTAATTGGCCCTTCCAATACCCCTTTATCATATAATTGTCCTAATAATATAGTTCTAATATAATAGTTGTCCACAGGGCTGTCCCTTAATACACCATAAATTCCTAAACCACAAGGATCTGGGCTCATATATATTTCTAAATTTCTCCTAGTACATAGCAGTGATTTGTATTGATTAAGTAGGACTGTTAATTTTTATTTTAAGTTTTTGTTTGTTTGTTTGACACGTTGAAGCAAACATAAGTATAAAAGAGAACACATTCCTTGACATGGAGGAGTTTACAATTAGTATTTGACCAATGAATCTAAACAGGAACAGGAGGTCCCGTTCCAGATGTTCAGAATCTTGAATTATTGGCTGGGGGGAGAGAGAGAGACAGAGAGAAGGAGAGAATATGAAGGTGTGCGTGTAGTAGTTAGATTCAGAGAGGAGTGGAACAAACATAATATATTTTAATACCTTCCCCCTGTAAAGTTATATGTCCAGGGAAAATCCCAGGCTCTGCTCTTTTTGTCCCTCAGAGTACAACAGTGTTAATCCCTGAGCACACAAAAGTTGTTCACTAGGTATTTGTACACTGATAGTTATAAAAATCCCTTTGTACTTTTTTCACATATTTGCCATTGAGGTATATCCTCTTACTTGACATGATATGGAAGAGTTCAAATTATTGCTGAATGTTTTGCTAAATTCTCCCTAAAGCTGTTAAAATAAGTTGTTTCAAGTCCTACTCTAGAAAAACTGTAGAATTTAAGCTAAAAAATTTAACAGGATCTTCATATCACTAACACTCAACATCATACATGGTATAATTCATTCAACTACAGGGAGACCTACTGCATTTTCAAAGATGCTGGTCCTCTAATAGTTAATATTTACTTCTCCCTCAGAGGAAAAATGAAATCTTGAGCACAAAATTAAATGAAAGGTACCATAACTAACGGTGGCCACTAGATGGTAACAGCAGACATGCCATTATTTTCAGAACTAAATTATTGAGATAACTGCCTTTACTTAAAATGAGAAATTATGAGTTTACTGTAAAGCATATAAGTCCAAAATAAGATGGAATTCCTCATTAAAATTGTAGGAAATGTTATAAATTTAGAAACAAAATTACTTTGTACAATTGTTGGCACTTAAATCCATGCAATAATTGCTAAGGGACGCATGTTTCCTCTCTCAGAAATAGCATGACTACCCACTTGATTTCTCAACTATGGCATTATTCTTGATTTCTCCTCTACCTGCACCCCCAGGTAGTCAAATGCTAAGTCTGACTGATAGAACCTCATAATTAGATCTCGAATCTAATCAATCCTCCCCAATCCAGACGCCACCCCCTAGTCCTGGCCACCATCATCTCTCCCCTAGGTCACTGTAATGCTCTCCTAACAGGTATCGCCACCTTCAGCCTTGTTCCCCTCTAATCCATTTTTTCAAACTGAAGCGAGAGCATGTTTGTACTGCTGTCATCTGGTTATCTCGCTCTCCTCTTCAAAGCCCTTCAATGGCTTGCTATCACCTTCAGAATCAAGTAAAATCTCCCACAGATTGTTGTAGGGACCTGCGTGAACTGATTCCTGCTGAATTCTCTAATTTCATCTCCTGCCACTTCTTTCTCAAACTCTGCACTGAAATGTTTTCGCTCCTTTGGTAAACCTTCTAAATGTGTCCTTTCTCTATTTTTTGCCACAATGTTCATTTTCCTTCCCTACACCATTCTTAGGATGCCAAGGGAGGGAAAAGGTCATGCTGAAACTTGACTTTTAGGCTGTGACATAACTTCTGATCTGTCACTGCAACCTAGTACTGTTGCATAATGGTGGGAAGGAAGGTTCACTGCAAAATGCCTCACTTTTCACTGATCTGCTCACATACCTTGTTCTACAAAAAATGTGAGATTATTAGTGAATTTTATTTTGCTTCAGGATATCCTCCATTTATTTCATCAACAATGAACAACTCTGCCTAGAGGAATGTGTCAATTCTCCACATTTTTATATTTAATCAGATCCTATTAATATAGCCAACATTCCTTGTAATATACAGAATGAGATTGAAACTCTCCCTGGGTTTCAGAAGGACTAGACTTGAGCAACCATCACTAATACCTGAATTCAACTCATGTTACTCTATTAAGTTGTAGGAAATTCACTAAATATTAATACATGGATATATACCATTTCTGTTTTCAGCATTTCCATCTTTCATCAGCCCCAGATAATTAGGTTAAAGCATAAGTGAGAACTACAGCATTGTTTTACAAATGAAATGAAATTTTGGCTAGTGGATTAAACAAAATTAAGAAATTAAGAAAGTAATGTGTTTCTCTAATATATTCCCTTAGGAAACATTCCATTAGGAAACATTTCCAAGGTCGACATTCAATCCTCCGGCTTTTTCCAAAGCTTAGTCTTTATTTCCTGAAGCCAAGAACATGATGTTATCTCTTTTCAAAATCATAATAACCTATGAAAGAAAATAGGACCGTAGTCCCTAACAGGCATATTCTTCAAACCAGGAATGGACTGAGGATGAACTAGGGTCAATCTCCTTTAAAATGGATTCTCAGAGGCTACCCATTTTTTACATATTTAATTGGAATACTTGTATTATTTTTTAAAGTAATGTACAATTGGGGATAAAAAGTATTTGGTAAGCAAAATTATTTGTAATGGAAGTTTTTTAAAATATTTATTTATTTATTTATTTGGCTACACTGGGTCTTACTTGCAGCACGCAGGATTTTCATTGCTGAGTGTGAGATCTTCGCTGGCATGTGGGATCTTCTTTTTTGATTAATTAATTAATTAATTAATTAATTTTTTTTTTGCGGTACGCGGGCCTCTCACTGTTGTGGCCTCTCCCGTTGCGGAGCACAGGCTCCGGACACGCAGGCCCAGCGGCCATGGCTCACGGGCCCAGTCGCTCTGCGACACGTGGGATCTTCCCGGACCGGGGCACGAACCCGTGTCCCTTGAATCGGCAGGCGGACTCTCAACCACTGCACCACCAGGGAAGTCCTAATTTATTTATTTTTGGCTGCGTTGGGTCTTCGTTGCTGTGCGTGGGTTTCCTCTAGTTGCGGCGAGCAGGGGCTACTCTTTGTTGCGGTGTGCGGGCTTCTCATTGAGGTGGCTTCTCTTGTTGTAGAGATGGGCTCTAGGTGTGCGGGCTTCAGTAGTTGTGGCGCACGGGCTCTAGAGAGCAGGCTCAGTAGTTGTGGCGCACACGCTTAGCTGCTCTGGGGCATGTGGGATCTTCCCGGACCAGGGCTGGAACCCAGGTCCCCTGCATTGGCAGGTGGATTCTTAACCACTGAGCCACCAGGGAAGTCCCTGTAATGGAAGTTTATCTATAATGTCTTCGACTTTAAAAAGCAAGATAACAGTTTTGGCAGAAAATGACTTTTTATATTTGGGGAAAATATACAAAAATTTATAAAGATTAATCCAGCAAACATCTGTACTCAAAACCGAAGTAACATTCATTATTTTTGTTTCCAGTTTTTTCTTTTTACTATAAGATAAGTAGAACACTGCAAAGAAAAATCAAAATCTCCTATGCACCCAAGTAAAGATGGGAACAATATATTTTAGACATGGTCTTATATATCAGAGGAGAAAAATGGACAATTTAAAAAAGGGTATTGGGACAATTTGCTTTCTATACATAAAAAAATAAAATCAGATTCCTAATTCAAACCCCATGTAAAAATAAACTCCAGATTTATTAAAAGCTTAAATGGGGCAAAAAAACTATTAGAAGAAAATATAAGAAAAAAATCTTTATAACCTCAGAAAAGGAAAATATTTTATAGATAAGAAACAAAAATCATGGCAAAAAAAATGGAGAAATTAATAATTTTGAAATCAGAATTTATATTCTCTTCAAATCAGTTACCCCTTACCAACAAAATTATCCAATGTGTTTTACATGAGTGACAAGTTGTATGAACTATTCAGTATGTATTAGCGATAGTCATCAATTTTTTTGGTTTTTCCCTTCTGGGCATGTGGTAGGATTACACTTTCCCAGTTCTGGCTGGCCATGTGATTTACTTTGCACAATGAAATGTGAGAGGTGATTATGTCACTCTGGGCAGAAGCCTTAAGAGCCAGTGCACGATCTTCCATGCTCTCGTCCCTCTGCCGCGGTGGCCAGTCATATTTCAGAAAGTGGAGGCTCTCGAGTGAAGATGGCAAAAAACAGAACTCACCACTGACTGTAAGAAATAAACTTCTGTGCTTTAAGCTACTGAGATCTTATGGTTGTTTGTTACCCATCACTTGGATGGCAATATGACCAGATCATGCTGGACTCTGATAGCAAGTGACAGAAACCCAACTCAAAGTTGCTTAAGGGAAGGAAAGCAACAACTAGTTAACAAGGTCACATCGTAGAAAAGGAATGACCTCTTGAAACATTCATGGTTACTTTTCTCTGACTCTTGTCATCTTCTCTAAGCATGTTGGCCTCATGCTCTTAAACCAGCCTCTTTCATGGCCACCAGCACATCGGTTCAGCTTTGAGCTTTGAGATGGTAAAGGAAAACATTATCTTTTCCAGTTTAAATTTGAAAATTTGGGGGACAGGACTCTGGTTGATCCATGCATGGCCTGGCTCCCATGCTTGTGTAAGTTACTGTGGGAAAATGACAAGTTTTATCCTAAGATCATAATAATAGCTCCTCCTGTGGTTTTTATCAGAACTAAATGAACTAATCCATGTGAACACGTAGCTCACATAGTAACCATATACTAACTATCATTAACATGACAACTGTGTGATGGTTAGTTTTATGTGTCAACCTGCCTAGTCCACAGTACTCAATTATTTAATCTAACACTAATCTAGGTGTTGCTGTAAAGGTACATTTTTTTTTTACTGTCAGTTACCAATATTTTTTTTTAGTGGGAGTATAATTGCTTTACAATGTTGTGTTACTTTCTGCTGCACAACGAAGTGGATCAGCTCTATGTATACATACATCCCCTCCCTCTTGGACCTCCCTCCCACCCCACCCCATCCCACCCATCTAGGTCATCACAGAGCACTGAACTGAGCTCCCTGTGCTATACAGCAGGCTCCCACTGGCTATCTTAGACATGATAGTGTATTTATGTCAAACCTAATCTCCCAATTCATCCCACCCTCCCCTTCCCCCACTGTGTCCACACATCTGTTCTCTACATCTATGTCTCTATTTCTGCCCTGGAACTAGGCTCATCTGTACCATTTTTCTAGATTCCACACACATACGTTAATATACGATATTTTTCTCTTTCTGACTCACTTCACTCTGTATGACAGTCTCCAAGTCCATCCACATCTCTACAAATGACCCAATTTCATTCCTTTTTATGGCTGAGTAATATTCCATTGTATATATGTACTACATCTTCTTTATCCAGTCCTCTGTCGATGGACACTTAGGTTGCTTCCATGTCCTGGCTATTGTAACTAGAGCTGCAATGAACGTTGGGGTGCATGTGTCTTTCTGAATTATGGTTCTCTCAGGGTATATGCCCAGTAGGGGGAATGCTGGGTCGTATGGTAGTTCTGTTTTTGGTTTTTGGAGGAACCTCCATACCATTCTCCACAGTGGCTGTATCATGTAAAGATGCTTTGCATACATGGTTAACGCGTACAATCTAATCTAATGAGCTGAAGCCTTAAGAACAGAAACTGAGGTTTCCTGAAGGAGAAATCTGTCTCTAGACTGCAGCGCCAACTCCTGCCTAAGTTGCCAGCCTGCCCCACAGATCTCAGACTTGCCAGCCTCTACAACTGCATGAGTCAATTCCTCAAAATACATCTCTAAAGGATCTGTTTTCTCTGGAGCACCCTGACTGATACAGACTACAACCACATTCACAGGTAACCTTCCTCTCCATTTTACAGATAAAAGACAAACAACAACAACTAAACTGATAAGCAGTAGAATTTAATTCAATTCGGACGCCATGATTCCAAAGCCTGTGGCCTGAGGGAGATACTCAAGCTGGGTTTTTAACACTGGCTAAAATTCCCATAGTGCAAGAGAAAAAGGAAAAAAAGAAATAGACAGGGATGAAAAGCAAGAGTCTGTCCCACTTTCAAAGAATTCTATGTGATACAGCCTCCATTCATGATCCCTAAAGAATTCTATGTGATACAGCCTCCATTCATGATCCCTAAAGAATTCTATGTGATACAGCCTCCATTCATGATCCCTTCTGATTTGTACTAACTTCCACAACCAGGGCATTTGCTTTGTACACATTATCTTAATGCTAGCTATTTCTTCTTGACCCGTTTGTGGTTTATGTAGAAAGCAACAGACATCAGTTTTTAGGTCAAAAAACTTCATAGATGTAATCCGTGAAATTTGGCTACCTCTCAGACTTTTCTTTTCCAAGGAGAAAAAACTCAGTTCATGGTCCTTAACTCACGGACATGGAATCCAAGGTATTAAAATTTTAGGACACTGGTCCAGGAGACAGACTAGCAGACTCAGAAGCAGAACCCATGACTCTCTCATCTCCAATCGAGTGTATTCTCCTTGAACCTTGCTTCCTCCTCATTCCTTCCATGGCAAAAGACCCCACGCCAAAAGGAAAGATACAACAGCAAGGGAAAAGGGAAGACACATTCAACTTTGAAACAAGTTGCACAAATCTGGGGTAATGGTGGAATCACCTTTTCACTAATAGCTGTGGGGATAACTTCAAGAGTAACCAGGTCACCAAAATGCTTACTCACATGCCTTAATACATAAGCACCTTAGGACAGAGGTTCAAAGACAAGTGGTCATCATTAGGATTGCGTAAGCCTAAAAATAATTTCCATCTAAAGACACCGTCCTTGAACCAGATATTCTTCTTATGTGAAAAGTAAATATATTTCTATCCACATAAGTTCACCAAGACTTTTAAAATATAGAAGAGAAATTGTCAAATCATCTCTTCTATGTATCAAAAGATTACTGTATTTCTTTAATTTGGTCTCACCTTCGATTTTTAATATAGAACCCTTTGGATAAATAAGTCTCCAAGTGCCTGATAAGTTCTGAGTTCCTAAGAAATAATTGAAAAAGATATTGTCACCCATGCCTTTTACAATATAAAATTACAGAATAAGTTCATACCTTTAAAGAGGGAGGCCTGTGTGCCATGAACAGCAACGTGGATCACAAGTAGACTTAGGTGTTGGATGTGCTCAAAATGTGCCTATAAGTCACCACCACAATGCTGTACAGCCATCTTTCTTTCTATCTCTCATGGTCTCTCCTACCTGTACTAGGAGTATTCTTATTTTTTATAGCTTGTGCCTCACCTCTACGTAGCACTTGACAGTATACAAGCACCTTATGATACCTCATTTAATTCATGGAAGTTATGCAAGTATCGTCATCATCACACATGTGGAAATTGTGATCCTAGATCCTAGATCATGCTGGATCACCGAGATGGAAGCTGTATATTCAAATTTGATAACTTTCTACCTACTATTCTTTTACCTTGATACTTTACAGGTTCCATGAAGACAACATTTTGCTCACTAGTCTATCTGCATTTTCCAGCAGAGAGAGAGGATTTAATAAACCCCTATATAATGAATGCATACTAAAATCTGGATACCAGATCTTATTAGCAGTGATAAGGCTTCAATTCACTGAATTTCTGGTGGGCAGCACACTCTGTAATTGATCATTTACGTGCACACTTTATCAATAGACTATGCAGAAGGGTTATGGTGCAGTCCCTCATCAGAAATGGCTAACATGAAACTGATGACGCTCATTAAAGCTCAGTTCAGAGCAGTGGTTCTCAAAGTGGGATCCCTGGACCAGCAGCACCCACATGCTTGGGAACCAGACGTGCAGATTCTCAGGTCCCACTTCACAGCCACTAAACCAAAAGCTCTGAGAACGGGACCGAGAATCTGTGCTTTAACAAACCCTCCAGATGACTTTGATACACGCTCAAGTTTTGAGAACTGCCAGTTTAGCAAGACAATATCCACGGAAGATGGTTTGAAGGATATGACGTCCTTCTACTCCTCAAAATAGTCTAAAGCACAGGCCACGTTACTGGCCCTCTGTAGCATCCCTTTGCCTGCACTGTGTTTTGGCATCAAGGCATTGACCTGTAGCCAGAAAGAATAACTTTAAAGATAACTGTATGTATACCCATTTGTTCATTTCTTCGTAGATTCAGTATCACAACACCATATTGCCTCAGTCTGCTAAACGATGTGGGGGGGGGCAGGTGGGGAATGGGGGAGAGGAGGAAAACAGGTCTCTATTCCCAAGGAACTTAAAATTTGATAGAAGAGAAAAAAATACTCATATCAAAATGCATACGATAGTGACATGGGTGGTAAGTGGTTACAGACACTTTATACCTCAGAGGAGGAGTTGTTTCCAGCTGGCTGAACAGCTGAGGAGATCATATGAGACTTCTTATGACCGCTGTAAGGAAGGACAGCTATGTTCAACTCCATTGAGGCTCTGAAGCAAAATACAATGAGGTTAAGCAAGCTTAAAGGATGGAGTTGCTAAATAAAATATATATGCAATTACATTTTATCCCCAAACTCTTGTTACCAGCTTTGTGAAGAATTTTCTCCATGGAATAATAAGTAAAGGGGGGGGGGGGGAGAAACATAAATTGTCTGTTTTATCTGAAAAAAAAAACCCTCAAAATTGGTCTTGGGGATTAAAAAGTAGAGGCAGTCTTCATGGAACTCATTATTGGAAATGATCAGTGGAAAATAACCATCAACAGTAGAAAGCAATTAAGTATTCCATGAACTCGCTACCAGGAAATGTAGTTGGTGCAAGTCAGAAAGTAGCTCCCTAAATGTAAAAGAAGTCCTACAACTATCATAGAAAGTTCAAGTTTGTGGGCAATGAAGCAGCTTTTACTAACTGAAGCTAAATGCCCAAACACTGAGTGAGGGGAAATAACATATAATACACACACTAGAGCTAAAAAGGAAAAAGAAACACTCACTAGAAATGTCACATTCGTGCTCCATTGCCTGTTTTGCGTTTATTTTAGACTTCAGTAAACAATGAAGTATGTATCTCAAAGAAAGAGCTACTTTTTATTGTTTTTAGTTCTGCCCAATCATTAAGAGTGGCTTTCTATATGATTTTTTTTGTTTAGAAAAAATCACACGGAGTATAGACACACAGTACCACAAATCGAATTCTCTTAGTCTGTGGAAAATCTCCATCTAATTCAGTGTCTTCTTCTGTAGGAACTCTGTTTCTCTTCAGGACCTTTTTCATCATCCTCTCCACCACCAGCACTGAGCATCACCCCCACCCCCACCCCCCACCCACCCCCTGCCCAGGTTCTCTATTTTTATTACTAACATTACCTTTTTAATCCACATTAATTCACATTTGATCCTGATCAACCCTCACATACTCCATAACTTCCTACCCAACCCTCACATACTCTACAACTATTCAATTGCATGTCCTGTTTAACAGCCCCCACCTGCTGCCGCCCTTTCCAGTTGCACCTACCATCTCCCTAGTTTGGGTCATCGTCATCTTTCCCTTGGTAACTGACACCAACTAGTGCTCTCTACATCCCAGCCACCCCACACACCACTATAAGATGTATCTTCCTAAAGCAGCAATTTGATGCGCACGACCATGTCCAAATATTAGCCAGTCTTAATAGTTAGTCCAAATATTAGCCGGTCTTAATACCAACTTAAACATTAACAAACTTAATACTTAGTCCAAATATTAGCTAGTCTTAATACCAACTTAAATAGCTGGTAACTTACTTAAGTACTTACTTCCTGCCTGACATTAAAGTTGATCCATGTCTGGGACCAGTCTGTTGTCCCATCACCATCGTCCACCATCCTTAGACACGTGTACCGTGAGCCAACTACACCAAACTGCTCCTCCGAGAAAACATTCCAGTCTCAGCAGCCCATCTTTGGATCAGGCCATCCTTTGACCTGGAATGCCTCCGTCACCTCCCAAATCTCTTACTGTGCTGAAAACTCTTCTAACTCAAGATTCATCCCAAATGCAACTTCATTCACTTATTCATTCATGTGCTCACTCAACAGCTACTTTTTCGAGCATCTACTGGACAAGACACTGGGAGATGCTGAGCTAGAGCAGGAAGGGGAGGGCAGTGTGACCAAGTGAACAACTTCTGCCCTCAATAAACTTCTAATTGAATTAGAGGGTAAGAGAAAACATAATTAGCAGTAATACAAAGAACACTTTCCGAAGACCTATTGAAAGTACTAAGCAAGAGCCTTCAGGCTAGAGAAGGAGGCAGCTTATTCTGCTAGGGAAAAAAACCAAAAATCATGTTTCCTTCATCTTGTATTCTTTTTTTTTTTTTTAAGATTTTTGATGTGGACCATTTTTAAAGTATTTATTGAATTTGTTACAATATTGCTTCTGTTATATGTTTTGGTTTTTTGGCCGTGAGGCATGTGGGATCTTAGCTCCCTGACCAGGGATCAAACCCACACCCCCGTGTCGGAAGGTGAAGTATTAACCACTGGACCACCAGGGAAGTCCCATTCATCTTGTATTCTTGACTGGTAATTGGTTTATATACCTCCTACGAACATTTGCATTTTGCAAAGACGTTTAATGCCTTTCCCTCAAGCAATGGTTATCAAGCTGTGGTGATTTTGTCCCTCAGGGCATATTTGGTAATGTCAAGAGTCATTTTTGATTGCCACGACTGGGAGAAGTGTTACTAGCATCTAGTGGGTAGAGTTGCTAAATGTCCTACAACACGTTCCCCCACAGCAAAGAATTATCTGGTCCAAAATGTCAACAGTGCTGAGGCTGAGAAACCATGCCCTAATGCCATAAGTAAGATGGAAGCTTAAAGGTTTACGGAAGTTCGAGTGGTAAAAGGCATTTTGGAAAGAGGTGAAGGGAATCCCTTAACACTTCTCAAACCATAACAGAGATCCAAGTAGAATTGGCAGTTACCTAAAACCAATCTCTTATGTCATAAACCCTTAGGAGCTTATAGAAGGAAAAAATAAACTGTTCAATGTTTAAACAGTTAATATCATCAGGAAGTTGTCATGTTGTTTTTACCCATTGATTCCAGTTTTGTCTCCTGAACATATACAGACAAAAAAATATGTTCCATACAATAATCTTTCATGTATTTGAAGACACAGGTGATGTTCCCCTTAAGTTTTATTTCTTAAATTTAGTATTTCTAAATATTTCAAACATTTCTCATTATCCTAGCCATTATGGCAATGACAATTGCATTTAGAATATTTCCAATTAAATGTTGAACTTCATCTTTATTCCTATGAAGGGTCATATTGTTCATCTTAAGTTCCAGGCTCTGCTTTTCAAAATTCTGATTATATCATCCATGAATCTTTAAAATATAGCTTGCCTTTCATCACCTAAGTCATTGGTAAAAATATTGACCAGGACATTTCTGGCACCAGCAAGTCATTGAGTACTGCCTTCCAGGCTCCCATCAATCACCAGTGCATCCTCCTGGATAGGGTGGTCCAACAAGCTCCAAGTGACTGTACTATCACTCAATCCACATTTCTCTACCTTATATATAACCATCTTATGCATATGGAAGACTTTTCCAATTGCCTGGGAAAAAATCTCAGGCTATGTCTCCTAAATGGATCGTATCAGTGAGCCTAGTTATCTTATATCAGAAAGGAAGATTGAGCTAGAGTGAAATGATTTGTTTTCAATAAACTCATAGTGGCTTCAGTGGCACAGATTTCCCACTCTAAGCACACAGATTTCATTAATCAACATTTCATCATAAATTCTCTGATTTTACTATAGAACAATTATTCTTGTCTTCTGCTGAATATACCTAGCCTACTACCTTGAAAATTAAAAATCCTTTTCCTGCCTCCCATACTTTGGCACTTTTATGTTCCAGCTTGGCAAGTCTGGCATGGGGATGAAGAGCAGCGATATTGATAGAAAAATACCTGGGTTTGCATCGTAGCTCCTCTATCTGATTGATGTATGACCTTAAGCAAGTTAACCTCTCTTTGCTTCAATACCCTTATCATTAAAATGGAGCTAACAAAATTCCCACATAGGATTGTTGTGAGAATCAAATAAGATCTATCCTGGTGCTTAGAATAGTGACTGACACATAGTAATTGTGGTTAGATGTCAGCTTATTATGACCTCAATCCAAGTTCTTTAAATTCAGAAGGATATAAGCGCTCTGGAACAAGAAACCTTTAACTGATTAAAAGTATAGTGCATTATTTTTTCTCATTTCTAGATCTTCAGCTTCCTCTTAATCAAGAACATCCAATTTTGCAGTTTTTTAAAGATAATCATTTTTTGATAGAAAATATATCAGCAAAATAAAGGTAGAATTATTCCACTTTTTCCATGTCATCTGCTAAAATCTCACCATCTGCTCCCACCATGAGCTCTGTTCCATCATGACATTATTAGAACCTGTACTTCCAATCTTTCAAAATATATGCAGAGAGAGAGAGAGAACAATACCTTTGGCTAGGTGGAAATAATAGTGATGTCTACACATAGTAACTGAATCAATTTCCTTGTCAAAGTATTTTTCTGTATTTCAGCAACCAGTTTCAGCCAATTAATCTAATAGTGACCAGCAACAGCAAAGGGTAAATTGTACACAGTAAACTCATACTGGCGTCCACTGAGCATTGTTTCTCTTCCTTAGTACTCAGTGCTCTTTATTATACCACGCTTAACCATAAGTCTTAGAATTTTAATATTAACCAATTAATCTCCTCTTCTTTCATTTAACAAGTAAAGTGATACACTGGCAACAAAAGCACGGAGCCAGAAGCAGAGGCCAGCTCCACAGATGACACATTCATTCCAAACATGATGTTGGGGCCACTCAGCAAATCTCCTAGAATTGATACAAACAGCAATACATTTGGATGTAGAATACTAAACTGGCAAAAGTCATTGAATACACGTTCTTCTGGTCCATTGCTTTTGCTGATATCGGTTCCCTCTGTAATTAAGGAACCCATTAAAACTTCAAAGAAATGGGCTGAGAAGTCTAAATTGATGTTGACTTGAGATGCAAACAAAACTTTAAATTAATAGTTTCAGAAAGCAGAATTTGAACAATTTCTGTCTGTAAAGATTTAGCTTTAGTTCAAGTTATAAAAATGGGTAAAACCTCCCATCCTATTGTATCCGCTGAGAAAGGGCACTGTGGTTAAGTATCTCCTTATAAGTAGGACACACATCTGAATGGCAGACTGCTTAAAATACACCCATATCGATCCCAAAGTCTAGTACGTTGCTTTTAGTAAAACAGAAATACACCGGCCACCCTACTGGAAAAGCTACACAGCTTCATTTAGACTTCCTAATGATATAAACCTGGATTCCTTCATTCAGTAGTCTCCCAGCATATAGTTACTGCCAGAAAATTCTCTTGGGCACACTGCTGCAAAGTATTTATGGAGATACCGATGGCCATAGAAAGGATATGACCATAGAGAGAATCAGGATAGGCTCGGTGGAGGCAAGGGGAGGAGAGGTGAGGGAGTTTTTTCCTAATTTCTTCCCAGAAAGGTGCTCTACTGCACACTCTACAACTTGAAGCACAAATTTAATGTGATAACTTAGAAGCTTCATCATCCTCTTATCGCAGGTGTAGATGTATATATTAGATCTAAAGCCGTGAAGAAATCTTCCAGACACAAATATATTTCCTCTCAGTAGGCAGCTTAAGAGGAATGTGCATTTTTAGTAATACTGAAAACTATAAACTTCAATATTAACACTGGAAGGAAAGTTTCATGATGGGGAAAGGTCTGAACCACAAAAGCAAGACATAGACCTCTGGAGCAACTCATGATAATCACAGTCACTGCCACGTGGGTGTGAAGTAGGAGATGAAAGGATGGAGGGATGGAAGACATAATCTCATGGTTAACTCTTACCCAAATTTAGGCAAAAGTTTCTCTCCTTAATATGTTCCATATAGTACTGTTGAAATAGGTTCAGAATTTTCAGTAACATTTTTACTAAAGATTATGAAGTAAGAAAACCATGAACACAGTCATGATAATGATCTCAGATAATTTTACTTTCAAGTGTGCACTGGACCAAGGATGACAGCTACATCTTGCCTGTCTTTTGCATTTCCTAGTTCTTGGCCCAGTGCCATCCTTAACCTCTGCTGCACTGAATAGCTTCATAGACATCCAGACCCAATGTCTGGTCCAAAGGGAAAGATAATACTCTTCTTCTAATCACTAGAGTCATCCTCTCATTTTCTAATTCTTGTCTAATGAGGCCTTCTTTCCCAGGAAGGTGGAACTGGAAACAAATCCAAATGGCAAGGATGGAGACATATCAGAAGACATGATATGAAGTGAAAGTCAAAAATTCAGAATTGTCAGCAAATCGAAATTTGAATCCATAGAAGTGGATGAGCTCTAGGACTAAGCCCTGAGAATATTCAACATTTAAAGAGGAGGTGGAGGTGGAAGAGTTCCCAAAGGAGACAGAGAAGAAATGGCTTAAAGAGGCAGAAGGAAAACTAGGAGAGGATGGTGTTACAGGAGCCCAGGGAAAACAGCATCTCACTGCGTGGAATAGTTGGAAGGCCAGGGAGAATGGGAAAAGGAGATACCTCTGAAGCTAAGGCAATGCTGTCCAATTACATATTCTGCAATAATGGCAATAATCTATGTCTGCTGTGGTCAATTCAGCAGCCACGTGTTACTACTGAGCTGTTAAAATACGGCTGGTGAGAATGAGGACTGAATTTTTAATTTAATTTCATTTAGTTTAAACAGTCACATGTGGCCAGTGGCTGCTGTATTGGACAGTGTGGAGAGTCTAAGCAGATAGAGGGCAAACTAGCCTAGTAGCTAAGAGTGTGAGCTTTGATCATCAAAAAGACAAGAGATCACAAGTGTTGGTGAGGATGTGAAAAGGGAACGCTTGTACACTGTTGGTGGGAATGTAAACTGGTACAGCCAGTATGGAAACAGTATGGACATTCCTCAAAATATTAAAAGTAGAACTACCATACAATCCAGTAATCCCACTTCTGAGTATATATCCAAAAGAAATGAAAACAGGATCTCAAAGAGATATCTGCACTCCCATGTTCACTGCAGCATCATTCACAATAGCCAAGATACGGAAACAACCTAAATATCTGTCAATGGATGAATGGATAAAGAAGATGTGGTGTACACACACACACACACACACACACACACACACACACACAAGGACATTATTCAGTCATGAGAAAAGGAAATCATGCCATTTGCAACAACATGGATGCACCTTGAAGGCATGATGCTAAGTGAAATAAGTCAGAGAAAGACAAATACTGTATGATATCACTTCTATGTGGAATCTAAAAAAGCCAAACTCATAGAAACAGAGAGTAGAATGGTGGCTACCAGAAGAAGGGACATGGAGGATTGGGGAGACACTGATCAAAGAGTTATAAACTTCCAGTCATAAGATGAACAAGTTCTGGGATTCTAACGTACAGCATGATGACCATAGTTAATAACATTGTATCATATACTTGAAAGTTGCTGAGAGAGTAGATCTTAAATGTTCTCACCACAAGAAAGAAGTAGTAATTATGTAACATGATAGAGGTGTTAGCTAACACTATGGTAGTAATCATTTTACAATGTATAAAAGTGTATAAAACCAACACTTTGTGTACCTTAAACTTACACAATATTATATGTCAATTATATCTCAATAAAGCTGAAAATATTTTAAAAATAAAAAAATTTAAAAGTATAAGCTTTGGACTCAGACATATCCCAGGTTCACATCATCTCCCCCACTTATGCTCTGTACATTTGGGGAAAGTTATGTCAACACTAGAGAGCTAAGATTCTTCACATGGGAAACAGGCATGATAAAACAATAGCGTTGTTAAAAGCATAAAACAACATAATACAGTACTGACTACACGTGAAATGCAGGGATTTGGTGGATTAATTAGAGCCTGGTTAGTTAACCCACAAAGGCCCTCTGGAAGATTTAAACTTAGAGCGGGGCTTTTGAATACAGATTCATGAAGTTTATTGTTTTCTCTTTGGAGAGAATCATAGCCTAATCTTCCTCCTTCAGATAATGCGACAATTAAACTAGCCAAGGTAGTCAAGCTTTTTGTTGCATTTCTTATTATGCTGAAAAAATGCTGAAGTATTCTTTCATTAACCTATTCTTGTACTAAAAAACTGAAATCCTTCACACTTTAGTTCATGATAGTTTCTTCTACCATTCTTAATTGTAATTCCGTCACCTCAAAGCCTTCTTTTCGCTAGGATAACTTATCTTACTAGCGTCCATCTTTTTGCTTATACTTTTTACCTAATTTATTAATATTGACCCTCAGGTGGAATTTAGCCTCAAGGCATAATTTGACACTCAAAAAGGAGTCAAAGATTTTTCCCCAAAACATCTGCTGAAGCAAGGGCATGTGTTGTAAATTTTGATTGCTTTGAATTGAATTCTTCCGAGCCTGGGTTTCAATCCTGAGTTTCCTTCCAAATTGTCACACATATAAAATATTTGCTGAGCTCACCAATGTCTTAAGTATATCTATCCACCAAGCTGTACAACTGAATTCAGTTAGTGTGGCATAAAGTGGTTTTTTATGTCAATGAAATAGCAATGTATACAACAAGCCCCAGTTAGAACCAAGACATCTGGGACCTGCATTCATCCAATCTAAAAAAGCTTATTAACATTTTTGCTGCCTTGACAGCCACGGAGCCAAATAAAGATAAAAACACACTATGTTGGAAGCAGAAAATTATCCTAATCAAAATGTCACTTCTGAAAATATCTTTTTTTAAATGCCAATACTGTAAACAGAAATTTCCACAGTGACAATTAAACATAATTAAATGCTAGATGTCTCTTCATGTTTCTTTCATCCTCTACAACTTATTTTTCTGAACTGAAACTCAATCTCTCTTTCAAGTACATCTCGTTCCTGTCAGGGAAAAATGCAGCTAATATTTTTTAAATTTATCAAGTACATTTAAAGGCATATTGGACCATATTTAAAAATCTCAAAGGCTCTGAAGGTATTTTCTCTAACCATAGAGCCTCGGATTAATATACAACAAGACAAAGGGTGAGGTGTAGACGTATGCACCCATGAGGATCAGAAGGTATGCTGGCACAGCTGTATCTAAGACAGTAATTTGCTTTTTCTTAGTTTCTAGAAAGTGGTCTACACTGGTCAGGTTTTTTTTTTTTGGATTTTTAATATGTGTTTCTTTGTTTAAACAGGAATCAGTGACATGTGGAAGGAATCAGATAATGCTGCAAAGAGAAATGAAGGGAAGGTCCAAGCCATGGAAGCAATGGAAGGAAAGAAAATAGATGAACTTGCATAGTCTCATCCACCAGAGGGCAGACAGCAGAAGCAAGAAGAACTACAATCCTGCAGCCTTTGGAACAAAAACCACATTCACAGAAAGATAGACAAGATGAAAAGGCAGAGGGCTATATACCAGATGAAGGAACAAGACAAAACCCCCAGAAAAACAACTAAATGAAGTGGAGATAGGCAACCTTCCAGAAAAAGAAATCAGGATAATGATAGTGAAGATGATCCAGGACCTCGGAAAAAGAATGGAGGCAAAAATCGAGAAGATGCAAGAAATGTTTAACAAAGACCTAGAAGAATTAAAGAACAAACAAACAGAGATAAACAATACAATAACTGAAATGAAAACTACACTAGAAGGAATCAATAGCAGAATAACTGAGGCAGAAGAACGGATAAGTGACCTGGAAGACAGAATGGTGGAATTCACTGCCGTGGAACAGAATAAAGAAAAAAGAATGAAAAGAAATGAAGACAGCCTAAGAGACCTCTGGAACAACATTAAATGCAACCACATTTGCATCATAGGGGTCCCAGAAGGAGAAGAGAGAGAGAAAGAACCCGAGAAAATAGTTGAAGAGATTACAGTGGAAAACTTCCCTAACATAGGAAAGGAAATAGCCACCCAAGTCCAGGAAGCACACAGAGTCCCAGGCAGGATAAGACCAAGGAGAAACACACCGAAACACATAGTAATCAAATTGACGAAAATTAAAGACAAAGAAAAATTACTGACAGCAACAAGGGAAAAACGACAATAACATACAAGAGAACTCCCGTAAGTTTAACAGCTGATTTCTCAGCAGAGACTCTACAAGCCAGAAGGGAGTGGCATGATATACTTAAAGTGATGACAGGGAAGAACCTACAACCAATATTACGCTACCCAGCATGGATCTGATTCAGATTCAACAGAAAAATCAAAAGCTTTACAGACAAGCAAAAGCTAAGAGAATTCAGCACCACCAAAACAGCTCTACAACAAATGCTAAAGGAACTTCTCTAAGTGGGAAACACAAGAGAAGAAAGGGACCTACAAAAACAAACCCAAAACAATTAAGAAAATGGTCATAGGAACATACATATCAATAATTACCTTAAATGTGAATGGATTAAATGCTCCAACCAAAAGACACAGGCTCACTGGATGGATACAAAAACATGACCCATATATATGCTGTCTACAAGAGACCCACTTCAGACCTAGGGACACATACAGACTGGAAGTGAGGGGGATGGAAAAAGATATTCCATGCAAATGGAAATCAAAAGAAAGCTGGAGTAGCAATACTCGTGTCAGATAAAATAGACTATAAAATAAAGAATGTTACCAAGACAAGGAAGGACACTACATAATGATCAAAGGATCGGTCCAAGAAGAAGATATAACAATTATCAATATATAGGCACCCAACATAGGAGCACCTCAATACATAAGGCAACTGCTAACACTTATAAAAGGAAATCGACAGTAACACAGTAATAGCAGGGGACTTTAACACCTCACTTACATGAAAGGACAGATCATCTAAACAGAAAATTAATAAGGAAACGCAAGCTCTAAAAAACACAATAGACTAGATAGATTTAATTGATATTTATAGGATACTCCATCCCAAAACAGCAGATTACACTTTCTTCTCAAGTGCAAATGGAAATTCTCCAGGATAGATCACATCTTGGCTCACAAATCAAGCCTCAGTAAATTTAGGAAAACTGAAATCATATCAAGCATCTTTTCTGACCACAACGCTATGAGATTAGAAATCAATTACAGGGGAAAAAATGTAAAAAACACAAACATATGGAGGCTAAACAATACGTTACTAAATAACCAAGAGATCACTGAAGAAATCAAAGAAGAAATCAAAATATACCTAGAGACAAATGACAATGAAAACACGACAATCCAAAACCTATGGGATGCAGCAAAAGCAGTTCTAAGAGGGAAGTTTATAGCAATACAATCCTACCTCAAGAAACAAGAAAAATCTCAAATAAACAATCTAACCTTACACCTAAAGGAATTAGAGAAAGAAGAACAAACACAACCCAAAGTTAGTAGAAGGAAAGAAATCATAAAGACCAGAGCAGAAATAAATGAAATAGAAATGAAGAACACAATAGCAAAGATTAATAAAACTAAAAGCTGGTTCTTTGAGAAGATAAACAAAATTGATAAACCATTAGCCAGACTCATCAAGAAAAAGAGGGAGAGGACTCAAATCAATAAAATTAGAAATGAAAAAGGATAAGTTACAACAGACACCGCAGAAATACAAAGCTTCCTAAGAGACTACTACAGGCAACAGTATGCCAATAAAATGGACAACCTGGAAGAAATGGACAAATTCTTAGAAAGGTGTAACCTTCCAAGACTGAACCAGGAAGAAATAGAAAATATGAACAGACCAATCACAAGTAATGAAATTGAAACTGTGATTAAAAATCTTCCAACAGGGCTTCCCTGGTGGCACAGTGGTTGAGAGTCTGCCTGCCAATGCAGGGAACACAGGTTCATGCCCCGGACCAGGAAGGTCCCACGTGCCACGAAGCAGCTGGGCCTATGAGCCACGGCCGCTGAGCCTGCACATCCGGAGCCTGTGCTCCACAATGGGAGAGGCCAGAACAGTGAGAGCCCCGCGTACAACAACAACAACAAAAAAAATCTTCCAACAAACAGAAGTCCAGGACCAGATGGTTTCACAGGTGAATTCTATCAAACATTTACAGAAGAGCTAACACCCATCCTTCTCAAACTCTTCCAAAAAACTGCAGAGGAAGGAACACTCGCAAACTCATTCTACAAGGCCACTACCACCCTGATACCAAAATCAGACAAAGATGTCACAAAAAAAGAAAGTTACAGACCATTATCACTGATGAATATAGATGCAAAAATCCTCAACAAAATACTAGCAAACAGAATCCAACAACACATTAAAAGGATCATACACCATGATCGAGTGGGACTTATCCCAGGGATGCAAGGATTCTTCAATATACACAAACCAATCAATGTGATACACCATAGTAAGAAATTGAAGAATAAAAACCATATGATCATCTGATAAGATGCAGAAGAAGCTTTTGACAAAATTCAACACCCATTTATGATAAAAACTCTCCAGAAAGTGGGCATAGAGGGAACCTACCTCAACATAATAAAGGTCATATATGACAAACCCACAGCAAACATCATTCTCAATGGTGGAAAACCTGAAAGCATTTCCTCTAAGATCAGGAACAAGACAAGGATGTCCACTCTCGCCACTATTATTCAACATAGTTTTGGAAGTCCTGGCCACGGCAATCAGAGAAGAAAAAGAAATAAAAGGAATACAAATTGGAGAAGAAGAAGTGTCACTGTTTGTCTGCTATTGATTCCTTCTAGTGTAGTTTTCATTTCAGTTATTGTATTGTTTATCTCTGTTTGTTTGTTCTTTAATTCTTCTAGGTCTTTGTTAAACATTTCTTGCATCTTCTCGATTTTTGCCTCCATTCTTTTTCCGAGGTCCTGGATCAGTGACAGTGTCACTGTCACTGTTTGCAGATTACATGATATTGTACATAGAGACTCCTAAAAATGCCACCAGAAAACTACTAGAGCTAATCAATGAATTTGGTAAAGTAGCAGGATACAAAATTAATGCACAGAAATCTCTTGCATTCCTATACACTAATGATGAAAAATCTGAAAGAGAAATTAAGGAAACACTCCCATTTACCACTGCAACAAAAAGAATAGAATACCTCGGAATAAACCTACTTAAGGAGACAAAAGACCTGTATGCAGAAAACTATAAGACACTGATGAAAGAAATTAAAGATGATACAAACAGATGGAGAGATATACCATGTTCTTGGATTGGAAGAATCAACATTGTGAAAATGACTATACTACCTAAAGCAATCTACAGATTCAATGCAATCCCTATCAAACTACCAATGGCATTTTTCACAAAACTAGAACAAAAAATTTCACAGTTTGTATGGAAACACAAAAGACCTCGAATAGCCAAAGCAATCTTGAGAAAGAAAAACGGAGCTGGAGGAATCAGGCTCCCAGATTTCAGACTATACTACAAAGCTACAGTAATCAAGACAGTATGGTACTGGCACAAAAACAGAAATATAGATCAATGGAACAGGATAGAAAGCCCAGAGATAACCCATGCACATATGGTCACCTTATTTTTGATAAAGGAGGCAAGAATATACAATGAAGAAAAGACAGCCTCTTCAATAAGTGGTGCTGGGAAAACTGTACAGCTACATGTAAAAGAATGAAATTAGAACAATCCCTAACGCCATTCACAAAAAATAAACTCAAAATGGATTAGAGACCTAAATGTAAGACTGGACACTATCAAACTCTTAGAGGAAAACATAGGAAGAACACTCTTTGACATAAATCACAGCAAGATCTTTTTTGATCCACCTCCTAGAGTAATGGAAACAAAAACAAAAATAAACAAATGGGACCTAATGAAACTTAAAAGCTTTTGCAAAGCAAAGGAAACTATAAACAAGATGAAAAGACAACCCTCAGACTGGGAGAAAATATTTGCAAATGAATCAATGGATAAAGGATTTGTCTCCAAAATATATAAACAGCTTATGCAGCTCAATACTAAAAAAACAAACAATCCAATCAAAAAATGGTCAGGGGTTTCGCTGGTGGCACAGTGGTTAAGAATCCCCCTGCCAATGCGGGGGGACACAGGTTCGAGCCCTGGTCCGGGAATATCCCACATGCCATGGAGCAAATAAGCCGGTGTGCCACAACTACTGAGTCTGCA
Source organism: Phocoena sinus (assembly GCF_008692025.1). NCBI lineage: Eukaryota > Metazoa > Chordata > Mammalia > Artiodactyla > Phocoenidae > Phocoena > Phocoena sinus. The sequence goes on along the minus strand of NC_045779.1, from coordinate 13,769,907 downwards.
CTCTAGAACCCAAGAGCCACAACTACGGAAGCCTGGAAGCCCTCGCACCTAGAGCCCGTGCTCCACAACAAGAGAAGCCACCGCAATGGAAGCCGGCGCACCGCAACAAAGAGTAGCCCCAGCTGCCTGCAACTAGAGAAAGCCCGCATGCAGCAACGAAGACCCAACGTAGCCATAAATAAATAAATAGATAATAGACAGTCTGATTCTTGCCACCAGGAATGGACTGGGTTTAGGATTGACAGTTAAAGTAATGCTGGGGACTTCCCTGGTGGTTCAGTGGTTAAGAATCCGGCTGCCAATGCAGGGGACACAGGTTCAAGCCCTGGTCCAGGAGGATCCCACATGCCTTGGTGCAACTAAGCCCGTGCGTCACAACTACTGAGCCTGCACTCTAGAGCCCGCAAGCCACAACTACTGAAGCCTGTGGGCCTAGAGCCCGTGCTCTACAGTAAGAGAAGCCGCCACACTGAGAAGCCCGCCCACTGCAACAAAGAGTAGCCCCCTTCACCGCAACTAGAGAAACATGCGCAGCAGAGAAGACCAAATGCAGCCTAAATAAATAAATAAATAAAAATTTAATATCTACTTCTAGATACAAGACATGACATAATATATGAACTGATACCTATTGTCTGCAGATTACTGATGCACACACATCCTTCACTGTGGAACGGTCCTCTCTCCCTCTGGATAGACTGTGTTGTACTATTGGGAGTGCACAGAAAAATGGTATAGAAAGCAGAGGCCCTGTTCAGACCAGTCACACACATCAGTCCACTTTTTTAAGTGTTTTTTTTTTTTTTTTTTTTGACTGCATGGCATGTGGCATCTTATTTCCCTGACCAGGGATCGAACCTGTGGCTCCTGCATTGGAAGCTCGGAGACTTAACTACTGGATCACCAGGGAAGTCCCAGTCCACTTTTTTATCCTATGCATTTTAGTGCTGTAAAATTCCCTCTCCGCACTGCTTGAGCTGTGTCTCATAAACTTTGACACACCTTCCTTTTCATTGTTAGATGGGTTTTTATTTCCTTGTGATTTCTTCTTTGACAAGTAGCTTATGTAGACGTGTGTTGCACCGTTTCCCAGTGTTTTAGGAATCTTCCTGTGTTCCTTCTATTACTGATTTCTAGTTTCATCCCACTGTGTTGGAGAAAACACCTTGTATGTTTTCCATTGAGGATTGTTTCGTGGTTCAGGGAATGGTCTACCTCTGTATGCATTCCATGCCACTTGAAAGGAATGTGCATTCTGATACTGTTGCATGGAGCGGTCTACAAATGTCAACTAGACCCTGTTGTCTGATGTGCTGTTGAGTTCTTCTATGGTGTTTCTGAATTTCTGCCTAGTTGTTCTCTCAATTGTCAAGAGAGGGGTTTTGAAGTCTTGAACTATAATTACAGATTTGTCTATTTCTCTTCTTAGTTCTATCAGTTTCTGCTTCACACGTTCTGCAGCTCTGCTGCTCAGTGCATACACACTCAGGATTGCTCTTTTTCTTGGTGGGTTGACCCTTCTATTATTACAAAATGACAATTCCTGTCTCGGATAATTTTCTATCCTCTAAAGTCTACTTTATCTGACGTTTACATAGCCACTCCTGCTTTCTTTTGATGTTTGCATAATATTTTTTCCATTCTTTTACTTTTATCCTGCCTGTATCTTTGTATTTGAAGTGAGTTTCTTAGTTGGGTCATGTTTTTTAATCCACTCTGACAATCTCTTTTAACTGGTATACTTAGACCATTGCATTTAATTGAATTAGGGACATATTAGGGCTAAAGTCTGCCATGTTCTTTATTTTTTTTCTGTTTGTTCTCTCTGCTTTAGTTTTTTCTTTTTCCTATTCCTGGTGGTTACTTGAACATTTTTTAAATTCCATTTTTATTTATCTACCGTTTTTGAGGGCATCTTTTTGTATAGTTTTTTTAGTGCTTGCTCTAGGTATTACATTATACATATACAATTAGTCAACAGGTATTGTCATTTTATCAGTTCAAGTGAAGTATAGAAACCTTACCTTCTTTGCACCTCTTAACCCTTCCTTGATTATAATACAATTTTCTTAAGTACTTCCTCTACATACTTTTAGAACCTCATCTGACATTGTTATAATTGTGCTTCAATCATGACATAATTTAGAAAATTCAAGAGGAGAAGGAATACGTATCATACTTTTGCTCTCTCCATGTTCTTTCTTCCTTCCTGATGTTCTAAACTTCCTTCTTCTTTCATCATTTCCTTTCTGTTTAGAGAACTTCTTTAGCCATACTTTTAGGGAAGGCCTGCTGGTGACAAATTCTCTTGATTCCCCTTTCATTTGTGAAGGATATTTTCTCTAATGGAATCCTAGGTTCTTTTTTCTCAGCACTTGAAAAATATTGTGCCACTTCCCTTGGACCTCCATGGGCTGATGAGAAATCTGGTGTCATTCTAATTGCTTTTTCCTCTATAGGTAGAATGTTGCATTTCTCTGGCTGCTTTCAAGATTTTTCTTGTCTTTCTTCCCCAGAAATTTAATTTCGATGTTTCTTGGCACGGATTTCATGGCAGGGGTGGCCTTGTTACCACTGGACCACAAGTCCTGAGTCTTCTCTAGGCCTCTTCTGACACAACCCCAATGGGGAGGGAGAGGAATGCCTTATTACTGTCAGGGGTGGGAGGAGGCCAGGCTCCTCACATGGTCTTCACTGACATTGGCCTCAGATCGGGGGTAAGAGTGAGGCAACAATGTAAAATCAAATTAAAACCACAATGAGATACCACACAAACCAGTTAGAATGGCTATTATTAAAAAGACAGATGATATCAAGTTTGGGTGAGAATAGTGAACAACTGAAACTCTCACACACAGTTGGTAGGAACGTAAAATTGTACAAGCTTCAAAACTAGTGGCTAATGTCTTAAAAAAGTTAAACATACACCTACTCTATGATCCATCCAACCTATTCCAGGTCCCCAAGAGAAACAAAAGTATAAATCCATAAAAAAATACGAATTCAGCAATAAAAAGAAGTAAACTACTGATACAGGATGCAACCTGGGCGAATTGCAAAATAATGATGTCAAGTACAAAGTGATATACACCTTCCCCCCAGAAAAGGAGCATAGAGTATGATTCTATTTATACAAAACTCTAGAAATGGAAAACCAACCTTAGTGACAAAAAGGAGATCAGTGGTTGCCTGGGGATGTGGAAGAAGTAAAGAAGGGTAGGAGGGAGATATTACAAAGAGGCATTCCAGACAGCAGGAAGGAGGACAGGCATATGAGAAGATGTCCCAGCTGAGTCCATGTATTTTAGGTACCTTCCAGGAAACTGCAAACATTTTCACTACATATCATTGACTCTGTGACACTCGATCATATGTAGGTGCAAAGGAGATGCCACCACTCACAAACAAACAGAAACAGTATCTCTGCCTCAGCACCTCTTCTTGTGTTCCAGCACTCTTATGCATTTATTTTTTTAATATTTTTGCTGATATTTCAATAAAATTTTGAGAGGGAGTAGAGGAAAATGCATATGCTTAATTAACCAGAATTGTAAATTTTCTTTACTCAGAATTTTAGTTTATTATTCATTGGTTGTCATGTATAAATCATTGATAACAATTCTTAACTACACTCACATAATTTAATGTTTAAAGAAACCCAATGGATGAATTATTTTGTAAATGCTCATTTCCTAGATGCCCTTTTCTATTTTTAATATTTTTAAAAATTTTGAAATAATTTTAAACTTACAGAAAAAGTATGAACAACACAAAGGACTCCATATACCCTTCACCTAGAGACCCCATTCAAGTTTTGCCAACTTTTCCAAAAATGTCCTTCATAGCAAAAGTATCAACTCTAGAAACATATTTTGCACTTACTTGTCACTTCTCTTCAGTCTGAGACCTCCCTTGACTTTCATGATCTTAACATTTTTTAAGACTCCAGATAAGCAGAATTTCCCCACCAAGCTTATCAGATATTTTCCCATTATTCAATTCAAGTCATGCATGATGGGCAGCAATATTACAGAAGCGATGCCATGTTGTTTTAAATGCATCCCAAGAGGGGGCACAACACTTGAGTAAAGTAGCATCTGCCACGTTTCTTCACTACAGTTACTTTTTTCCCTTTTATAATTAACATCTATTTTGTGGAAAGATACTAGAGATTATGTAACATCTCATTCCTCATCCAACTTTCACCCATTAGTTTTAGCATTGATTAATGTTTCTTGCCCGAATTATTACTAAGATGGTTGCCAAGTGGTGATTTTCTAATTCCATCATCCCTTCCAGTTTTATTAATTGGCATTGTACTTACGATAAGGTGAAGCTTTCTCTTCTCCCTATAAATTGAACACATTCATGTATCCCATGAATGTGTGGAATGAAATATTCCTATTTTATACAGTAAGATAATGTTACTATCATTCTTTATTTTGCTTCTTAAATTGTCCCAGATTTAGTTAATAGGAGCCTCTTCAAGCTGGCTTCTACGTCCTTTGGACATGTTCCTATCATTCTTTGACCACTTCCTTACTTTTTAGCGTAATAAGATGTTCCAGGTTCATCTTGTGTTTCCCAGTGCCAAGCCTTGAATTAACCATTTCTCCAAGGATACCTGGTTCCACTTAACGGGGAATATCATTTAGAACACAAATCTGGTTGCTACGGTTGACCATGCATTTGATGAGTCCACCTCATAACATATATGCCAAATCAGTTAACACAAATTTAGACTATGTGAGTAGAGGTACTAAACACAGAAGGTTGTAGAGTGATTCCATTCTACTTGGAGTGGGTCAGACCACATTTGGGAAAATGCAGTGAACTTAGTTTGCCACATCTTCAATAGACAGAGATTTAAAAATTCTATGGAGATTGTATGAAGACCGCATTATTCTGCTTTTTAAAAATTGTAGTATAGTTGATTTATAATGTTGTATTAGTTTCAGGTATGCAGCAAAGTGATTCATATATATTTATCAAGATATCATCTTTTTCAGATTCTTTTCCATTATGGGTTATTATAAGATATTAAGTATAGTTCCCTGTGGTATAACTCGTTGTTTATCTATTTTCTATATACTGGTGTGTATCTGTTAATCCCAAACTCCTAACTTATTCCTCCCTCTCCCCCTTTCCCCTTTGGTAACCATAAATTTGTTTTCTATGTCTGTGGGTCGGTTTCTGTTTTGTAAATAAGTTCATTTGTATCAATTTTTAGATTCCACATATAAGTGATATCAGATGGTGCAGGATTTCCCACTCTTGTGAGTGTGACTAGGCCGGAACCAAGACATATGGCTGCCCTGAGCACCATTCCAACCCATAATTTTCAAATAATTATCCTATTTAACAAGAGGAGAGAAACTGAAAATTGTATACTTCTTTGTATTAAAAATAATGAATTTATTGCAACGTTTCACATCATATAACCTCTTGAGAATTAAGTTAAACTGCTTACAATATAAACAAAGTAGATGGCTTGATCCTAATAAGCAACAGAATTTCTGATCACCAAGTTGTTTGACTGATAGGTGCCTAGCCCTAGGCTTTGAGATCAGTCTTATGTTTGCCCCATGTATCTTACCTACGTATGTTGCAAAAATATTCTACTTCGGTGGCAGCCAAACCATTTCACATCTTGCCAGTTAAGTGAGGAGCTATGTGTGAAATCTATATTAAGATTATAGTTCTAACTTATTGTAGCAACATCAAGCATTCCTTACAGATTGATGCCAGACTGCTAACTACTTGCCTGCCCTGAGCAAGCCAATGAGAGCACTAAAAGTATTATATCTTACAAACATTTCAAAGAGTTTGTGGAATCTAAGTCATTATTGCCATTTTCACCTTATAGCTTCATACTATTTAATTAAAATATCACTACCCAAGACTCTAATGCAACGATTTCTAGGCACGGTTTTGTATTGCCTCAAAATATCTTCAAACATAGTTAAAGGTAGTATAAATGTATACTTCTAAATCACCTGGAAACAAGATTAATTTCACTCTAAAGTAGTTTTTGAAACACCATATTGTGTGCAGCACTTTGATAAGCTTCTCAAATGATAAAATGTTAGAAATAAATAAACTAAGTAAGAAATAAACTAAACTAAGTAAACTGTACGGGTTTAAAAAAAAATGAGTTGTAAGTATCCTCAATACCAGTATATGTTACCTTTGCTACTGTTTGGGCTGGGGCACGAACCCATGTCCCCTGCATCGGCAGGCGGACTCTCAACCACTGCGCCACCAGGGAAAGAAGCCCTTTGCTACTGTTTTAAATAACATTCATGTGCTCTCTTTAAAGTGCCTCGCTTCAGTGAGTTTTCTTAAAACAGACCTAGCTAACAAAATCTGTAAAGGGAACATATTGTCAGGTCTTATATATTTTCAAAACTAAAGTAAAGCTATGTCACTAATGTCAGTGCCTCAGCATGAAAAAAAATCACCACAAAGCACAGATAATAAAACTTGGTACCACCTATTTCAATTTGTAATTGGTAAATGGAGATTTTAGCTTATGTCACTGTTTCTTACAATGTGGCCCAGGAATTAAATATGTGACCATCATTTGTGCTACTTCTTACTAAATTCAGGTTCCTAGGCTCCTCTTATGATCTCTTGAAGCAATTTTTATGAGAACTATTAACCAAAGGCCTGGGAGCTTTGAGGAGAATGATAGATCAATATGTCCATTTTACACTAGTTCCACTGGTTTTCAAGTATGAGGAGACTTTCCAGTTTTGTAAAGTACATGTAATTCTACTCTCAAAACGAAGCTCTCTCATGATCAAAACTGTTGCATAAGGACTTGATTTCAGTAGAAGAGAACTTATCCATTTTCTCCCTTTAATTATTTAAAGTGCACATCAACCCTTAAAAATGAACTACTCATCACTGCAATCCAAGCTAATGGGGATGTATGTAATATGTTACCCCAAAAACATGAATAAAATACAAAGCATATACTTTTGTCTTTGTTTGTTTTTTAGTGAGGAGGTCTAATGATTTTACGAAACAATTCTGCCACCCCTTAAGATTCAGCAGTGGAACTGAAAAAGTGAGCATTTAAAACCAAGTTGGATTTATTTCCTAATTATGTATATAGAAAGTTTACATACATTCCAAACTCTATTACTGTCACTTGGAGAGAATCTTGGGAATTATAAAAGTCAGCAAATGAGAATAGCATCTATTAAAAACAATTCATTTATTCTCCCTAGGAAAATGTACTTATATTCTAGAGAAGAAACCCTCTAAATGTATTTATTTTATGTTCCTTTTGATACAATTAACACACTGCCACAGAGGGTTATTATATTTCTCCTTTAAATACAGTGTATAGTCTATAATCTTTACACTAAAGGCAAAGAAAGGAATTCTAGTAGCTCCAGCAATTCTACTCTTCTTTTGTATATGCACTTCCTTTGCTAACACTTTTTGCAAAAAGAAGAATCAAGACATATATTGTAGGACTTTATGACTATACAACAGTGATTCTCAGTTGAAATAATGGTCATATCTCCCAAGACAGTACATGGTTAACTTAAAAGTTGGTCAGAAAAAGAAGGGATTTTGCAAATCTTGGTTATGTGAAACCCGTTACGATCACACCCGTGTCCGCTCCCTTTTTGTGCTGGGACATTAATTCGCAGTCTTATTTTCTCTGCAGTTATCATTCTCCTCTCTTCAGTCCTGGAGAAGGTGTTCCATCCTCTGCTATCTCTTTCCTCCTGCCTCGTTTCAGCCTTAAGACACCGCGGTCATGTAAACGCCCAAGTATGACCATAACGGATTTTTTTGGCGGGGGCGGGGCGGGGATCTCGACCCTCCCACGTCCTCTCGCAGCGGGTCCGTGCCCAGCTGGACGGTTGGACAGGAAAGGAGGGGACCGTGGGCGTCCCTCCCCGCTGGCCTCTGCAGCTGCCCAGCGCCCTGGCAACCGGAGGGACGCTTTGCCGGTGCCTGGTTTCAGTCCCCCGTTCTCATTCTCTCCTGTTCTCCCACTTTTCCATTCTCCTACTGTATTTTTGTCATCAATTCTTTGATGGCGAGAGAAAACAGCTCAGAGCTGTCTCCTTCCCATAAATACGCGTGTGCTTTTCCCGAACCTTTCTCGGCCCCCTCTCTCCCCCTAACACAGGTAGGGGGGCCGCAAGGCAAAGGATACTCCTTTCATCCAGAGACCAATGTCAGCGCCTCAGCTTGGCAATTTCATTCCACACGCCCGCACCTACCGAAGCCTACTTCCTACCAGTTCAGTTTTCTCCCAGGTAACCTTATTCCATCCCATTGCTAAGCACTTCCTCCACCTTTTACGGGTTCTACTACTGCCTACGTTTGGGGAAAAACGCGCAAGACAGTGTGAATTCCAGGAAGAAAGTGAGCGTGTGTACGGCTGAGTGTGTGCATCCGTCTGTCTCAGCCCGTCCGGGCCCCGTGCATGTGGTTAGGTGCAAGACAGTCAGACACCTCAAACTTGCCATGCCAGGATAAGGCTTGTCCCTCCAGAGCTTACCTGTCCGCGCCCAAGCAACCGAAGAACCGCCCGCGCGGCCGCGTTCCAGGACACCTGGCCCGGACAGAGAGAACTGGGGCCACAGGGGCGTCCCTCCCGCGCATCTCTTCTGTCTCCCTCCTTCCCTCCGGGGTGTCCTGAACCCCCCAAAGACAAACGGGACCGCCCGCACCTGCAGCGCCTTACCTCAAACAGGGGACCGATCTTGTTCTTCTCCAGGTAAGCCTGGATCCGGGATTGCTGATGAGAGGCCATGGAGAGACCGATGGGCCGCGGAGAGTGCGGGAGACCGCGCGGCCGTGCGCCTCTGCCCGGGGACACCCCTGCTTTCCCCTGGACCGGGGCCGGGACAGGAGCTCGGGAGCCCGGGCTCCCCCGGCGCGGCGCGGCGCGGCGCGGCGAGCTCGGCTCCCGGCGCGGACGTGGGCTGCAGCCGCTGGAGCCGCGAGCGCGTGGGGCGCCGAGAGCCGGAAGCCGGGGCGCGGCGCCGCCAACTCAGACAACTCGGAGGCGAAGGGAGCACTCATTCATCGCGCTCTCCTCCTCCCCGAGCCCCACGGCTCTCCGCCGCGCCCGCGCGGGGGCACCTGGAGCAGAGGTTCCAGGTTCCTTTCTCTCTGGGCTGCAGCGGCGGGAATCAGGGGGCGGGAGGCGAGCCGGGAGGCGCGGCTCTGCCTAGAACGGCGCAGGGGGGCGCCCTCGGGCTGGCCGGGGCCGCGGGGCTCGAACTCGCGGGGAGCGTGCGTGTGCGTGCGTGTCCGCGCCGACGGTGGGTGCCCGCTCTCCCAGGTTACGGGAACACCCGCCCGGGCTTCTCCCCAGTCGCTGCTCGCCCTGCCCGCTGCTCCCTAGCGACAGCGCCGCTCCGAAAGCCAATGGTGAAGGTGCTTCTTTCAAAGTGCACATAAATCTGGCGCTTGTTGGCTACTCCTTGGCAGCTACAAAGGCAGTTCGAAAGGGGGTCGTCCCCACCGCCCCTTCTGAGCCTCTCCTCGCACCTGCTGCGCTGCCCCGCTAGCTCAGGGTCCGAGATGGGGAGAGTTGTGAGAAGGTGCTTGAGTCTGAGGGTCTGCCACGAACATGAAGTTGCCTTCCTTCAGGTGGTCTGGCTTGGCTTGGAGCAAGTCGACGGGAGGAGAATTCAGCCGGAAACTCCCAAGGTGCAGACGCCCAGAGGCTGGGGCAAACCTTTAGCTTTTGACCGGAAGAAGAGATGGAAGTGAGCCAGCCCGCCCTCCCAGTTTGCCTTCCTAATCCTCGTATAATTATGTGGATTACAACCCACACGTAATTATGGCTATATATCTATAGCTACATCTCAAGTACTACGCTAGTGCACTTAACGATGTTTCCTATAGATGCTTCCTGAGCTCCTCAAATTTAGCCAGTAACTTTTTATTATGCAGCAGTTTCCGAGGGAAGATCTCCAGACAGCAGAGGTTCCTTCACAAGCTCTTTCTTGTGGAAAAACGAAAAACAAAAAAAAGCAAGCACTGAGGCCTCCAGTGACGAGTTCCCTGTCTCCTAACCATGATGTGCTATCAAAATAAAAAGATTTATATTAGTAAACATGAAAGTTAGAATGAAGGGAGCAGTTATCCTAAAGCAGACTGCAACAGAGTAGATTTCCTTTTCTTTCGCCACTTTCTGGATTTCTGTAATTCATAATATCTTGATTGGTGTCAGTGTTTTTTCTTTCTTTCTTTTTTCTTTTGATAAATTTATTTATTTATTTATCTTGGCTGCATTGGGTCTTCATTGCTGTGCGCAGGCTTTCTCTAGTTGTGGCGAGCAGGGGCTACTCTTCGTTGTAGGTTTCGGAGCACGGGCTCTGGGCGCGCACCCTAGAGCACAGGCTCAGTAGTTGTGGCGCATGGGCTTAGCTGCTCCGCGGCATGTGGGATCTTCCCGGCCCAGGGCTCAAACCCGTGTCCCCTGCATTGGCAAGCGGATTCTTAACCACTGCGCCACCAGGGAAGTCCCAGTGTTTTTTCATCTGTATTTTAAATGAACTACTTAAGTAGAAACATGCACTAGTTAAGAATAGAATATCCCCAAAAGTACTGTTAATTCTATTTAATAATTCAGATTATTATTCTGCCAGAACACCTAAGAGCATAACCATCACTGATAACCTGAAATAGACATGATTTGGACTGAAAAGATGCCCAAGTTAATACTTTTACAATCAGACTCAGGTGATCTGCCCAGGGAGAGCTACATTGAATAGCAGTGAGGTGCCCAGGATTCTCACATATTTTCCGTTGTGGATCAAAGGCATACTCACTTATATATATTTTTAATATGTTCAGGAGAAATTAAATATATAGAGTGAATATCAACATTTTTATTTGCTATTAGGTATGGTACACAGCCATCTATGACTCAGCTAAAAAGTCAGGCATTTTTGACACCACACGTGGCACTGGAGCATCAGAACAGTACCTTATTCTAAGAGAACTGAGGAAGATGCTTCTTTAAATCAGACTATTAACCTACTTATTAAGCCTTCACCATACTCAGAGCAGTGCATCTAGGGCCTTGAATGGAAAAGACAAAGCTTTGCTGGCAAAATACTTAAGCAGTAAAGGGAAGATAATGAAGATATATACATTTATGTATATACGTATATCAAAACACTGGACATCCCCAAATTACATTTTTAAAATTCAGGAAACATTTCAGAAGGTTTTCAAGGCCTACCTTAAATACCATCTCCTCCACAAAGCATTTCTTCGTTCTTTCCATTTATCCCCAAACCTGACTTCATTCCTAAAATAAATACTTATTGCACAGGCTCTCCGTGGCAGACATTACGTTAGGAGTGACGATTCAAAGGTGAAGGGCCTTGTCTTTGTTCTCAGGTGTTCAGTCTTTTTGAGGCAATTGGCATATACACGAATAATGATATTATAATGCATGGTGCTAACATAGATAAATAAAACATGCTGTGTGCATACCGAAGGATGAGAAAATGACCTATCCCCGAATAATCAAGGAACGCTCCATGAAGGAGATTGTGTTTGAGCAAACTGTCAAAGGAAGAGTAAAATTTTAAAGTTTTCCAGATAGCATTGGTGGAGTGAGGATGGGGATAACGTTGCAGGCTTCGGCATTAAAAAAAATAGCATATGCTGGGCTTCCCTGGTGGCGCAGTGGTTGAGAGTCCGCCTGCCGATGCAGGGGACACGGGTTCGTGCCCCGGTCCGGGAAGATCCCACATGCCGCGGAGCGGCTGGGCCCGTGAGCCATGGCCGCTGGGCATGCGCGTCCGGAGCCTGTGCTCCGCAACGGGAGAGGCCACAACAGTGAGAGGCCCACGTACCGCAAAAAAAAAAAAAAAAAAAAAAAATAGCATATGCAAAGGCACAGAGGCACAAAACAGCCTGGTGATTAGAGAAACATAGGGTGGATATGGAGGAAGATTGGCATGTGAGGTTAAAAATGTAAGCAGAGTTCAGCTCATTAAAGGTCTTACTTGCTAAGATACACAGGCTTGTATCTTCTGGGTGATGAGAAGTGACTAAAGAGTTTTGAGAAGAGGAGTGTTATGGTCACGTAAAAGTTTTAGAAAGATTGCTTTGGTTACAACATGCATAATAGATTGAAATAGAATGATACAGGGAGAGCAAAACTAATTTAGGGTACGGAATCCACGAGCAAATCATGAGGGCCAGCCTTTGGACTGGAGATAAAAGGATGGAGAGGATGGGAAATATTCAAGGAACATTTAAAGACTAATTTGTTGATTACCTTTATGTAGGATGAAATTAGAAGAGGCAATCAAAGATGACCCTCTGACTTCTACAATGAAGCTAAACGATTATAAATTATTTGCCCAAGTCCCCCAGTGAATAATTGATTGGGCCAGATTTTGATTCAGTATTTTCAAACTCAAGATGAAGCTACTTCCATTTTTTATCCTGTATCCTGAAAATTAGTCAAGAATTTAGTTTCCAGATATCAGTATCCTTTGGTAGAAAGGGTTATGTCTCATGACCTGGCACATAGTAGGTACTCAATAAATAGCAGTTAAATGAATTAATTAAATTTTAGTAGCTCAATTCAATCCAGCTATGTTCTTTCAGGCTAAACTTTGCCTCTGACATGTGTCATTTATGTTTTGTTTTCTTCCATTTAATTAATTGCATGCATATTTTAGTCTTTTAAATTGCAAACTCTCTAAAATCATGAACTGTATCTTAATAATTCTCTTGCACTTTATAGCATGCAACATAGTATATTTTCATACAATGTTTTTCATAAACATATCTTTAATTAATACCCTATTGCTATACATTTTGAGAATTTCATTTAGTCTCTTTAAAGTTGGCTGACAAATAACCACTTTTTTAAAAATTTATTTATTTATTTTTGGCTGCGTTGGGTCTTCGTTGCTGCGCACGGGCTTTCTCTAGTCACGGCGGGTGGGGACTACTCTTCATTGCTGTGCGCCACGGGCTTCTCATTGCAGTGGCTTCTTTTGTTGCAGAGCACGGGCTCTAGAGCGCAGGCTCAGTAGTTGTGGTGCACACGCTTAGTTGCTATACAGCATGTGGGATCTTCCTGGGCCAGGGCTCGAACCCATGTCCCCTGCATTGGCAGGCGGATTCTTAACCACTGCACCACCAGGGAAGTCTGTAACCACTGTCTTGGATTGAATTGACCAGCATTCTTCTGCAAACACAGCACAGTACCTTTATGATGCTTTCCCTTTTTTTTGGCTCGAGCACAGCATGAAAAGGCCATTGTCAGTGAGACTGTCTTGACCTCATTGTGCTACAGAAGTGCCTATCAGCATAATTTACAAATATACAGAATCCAATTTATAGAATGTTCTAAAGCCCTTGTGTAACTGCATCTTGCACAGCTCCTGAAACAAATAATTTTTGATGAGAGACAAGAGAACGATGGTGAAGGCCAGTAGACCTAATTAGGAAGTATAAACAATGTAATCCCTTGAAATTAATTAAATACTGAAATAAGAAACAGAGAAGCTCTATACGGGTTTCTTGAATTTAGGCTGCTAGCCTGAAGCACATTTGTCCCCTTCCTGTATCTCTCTCACCTTGCCACTTTCTTTTTTTTCTTTTTTTGGCCATACCACATGGCTTGCAGGATCTTAGTCTCCGACCAGGGATCAAACCCATGCCCCTGGCAGTGAGAGCACCAAGTCCTAACCCCCGAATCGCCAGGGAATTCCCTCACCTCGCCACTTTAAAACAGCCAGAGACTACTATTTTCCCAAAGAACTCAGTGTATCACCCAGGATTTTCATTTTTGTCCTATTAAGTGGAGAGGTGGCATCAGAGACTGAAATAAAGGGAGTTCTGGAAGAGATAAAGCAGACGAGTGGGGCATAGAAAAGTCCTGAATGGGGAACTTCCTAAATGTAATTTGATTTCAATTAAATTACAAATTGTCAAAAAAATGAATGATAATTATGCTTTAAACCACATAAAACTATTACATACTGGGATTTCTATATATGGAAACTTTCAAAATACATGTTTCAGGAAAGAATTCAAAAGATGCCTGGGTATACTTTGATGCTAATGCAAGAACATTTATTACCACTTCACATAGTGTAATATACCTTTAGTTATAAAGACTGATTTCCACATACTGTTAGATCTGTGATTAGCCTGAGGACCGATATCTGTGTTAGCATGTGTGAAGGATCATTTAGGTCTCCCCTGAATTTGATTGTCTCTTTAGTATCTCCTTAGGAAAATGTAGACTGTTTTCTTGTGTACTCTTACGTGGTGGTTCAAATCCAGCTGAAATGGGGAGGGGGTGGGGGGACACATTATTTGGGAGTCTACCAGCATTATCATTGAGAACACTGACCTCAGAGTTCTAGCCCAGGATAAAATCTAGGCGTTGCCATTTACTAGCTGTGTGATGTTCTGCAAGCTACTTAACCTCTCTATCCTCAGTATCCTCAAGTGTAAACTAAAGATAAATATTACATAGTTCATCAGTTTATTATGAGGATTACACGAGCTAATGCAGGAAGCATGCATATGGGGCCAGGTACAGAGGAAAGATTCAATAAAGGGTAGTGCTAATATTGTCATCATGTCATCATCATTATCACCACCATCATTATCAAGTCCCTGAGATTTAGACTTGCAAAATTCTCATAAGCTGTATTAAACCAATTACCTGAAGAAGTCCTATGTAGAATGTCTTGCAAATCAAAGCAGTAAGACAGGATATTATAGTCTCTTAATTAAAGGAAATAAGAAAGGTACTTCTAAATTCCAAAAGAGAGCTGTAAGGTGAGTATAGAGTGTAATATAAAATGATCTACTCAATTATATTACTCTACATAAAGAAATTATTTATAAGGGAAGAAAGGTTTCCACAAGAAGCCTGGTAAAAGGAGAGGCAATAGGAACTTTTCAGTGATTATCCATACCTGCCGAGTAGGACAAAAAGCTACAGGACTCAGCACATAAGAGTCACATCCCCTTGTTTTCAGATGAGGAAACTGAGACACAGAGAGGGTAAGCAACTTGTCCAAGGTCCCAGCTAGTTAGTAGCAAAGTCCGTATTTGAACGAGCGTAGTATTTTAAACACCACTCAACTGCCTCTCAAGGCCCTGACTACCAGTGTCACTTTCTTTGCTTCGAATTTGTTTGTACCAGGAGGTATCTGGGTGACTACTTTGACTTGCCTAGTATGTTTATATGGGGAAGGAGGTAATCCGGGTGGCAGATACCCATGTAATTTCCTGGCCTCATACTAAATGGAAACGTTGGCAAACTGGCTTATATGTCTCTTGAGAGTTTGAATAATGCTAATCAATCATATTGGGACTGATTCTAACTGAACTGATAACATCGACTCACTGGACCTCCTAAACTGAGAACTCAAATAATACTGCCAGCTTGTGAAATCCTCCATCCAGCCTTCTCAGGTGACATTTCTACCTCTTAAATCTCCACATTTAAATATTAGGGTTTTTTTTTTTTTTTTTTTTGCGGTACGCGGGCCACTCACTGTTGTGGCCTCTCCCGTTGCGGAGCACAGGCTCCGGACGCGCAGGCTCAGTGGCCATGGCTCACGGGCCCAGCCGCTCCGCAGCATGTGGGATCTTCCCGGACTGGTGCATGCACCCGTGTCCCCTGCATCGGTAGGCGGACTCTCAACCACTGCACCACCAGGGGAGCCCTAAATATTAGGTTTTAATATTTAACTTTTAATATATGGCATGTTTATAAGCAATCACCATCTAAAATACTTTATGTCAATAACTTTTCATAACATTTATTTGCATTATATCATGAATCATTTAAAGTAAATCTACAGATATCAAACTGCAGATAGCTTTGACATTAATTACTAATAAACTGTTAACCCCGACATGCTTTTTACTTATAATTTCCAAAATGATACTGTCTTGATTCTTCATACCAATAAGTGAGTCTTTGTTAAGAAAAACAGCTTAAACAATGAAAAATGCTACAGAATACTATAACATGATACTGAATTTATTGAAAGGGAGGAGAAAATAAGAGCTACTAAACAAACAAAGGATGACTTAGAAAGGAAAACAATTCTACTTGGTGTGCACCCTGGGGAGAGTCAGGCACTCTGCCTAGGACAGGATGTACTATTGCTCTAATCTAACTACCAAGGAATAAGTAACACGGGACTTATTTCTCAAACACACATCTCTGTAAATGCCAGCTAATGCTCAGCTATAATGCAGCACATCACAACCACTCCAGCACTAAAGGCTAAAGGTACATTTTAGCAGAATTAGTGGAACCACCGTTGCCTAGAGGGGATTTAAATTTAAAAAAAAAAAAAAAAATGGATGACAGCTCTCTGAAAAAGCACTCTGGATGCTATGGTACCCAAAGTAGTCAGCAGATTCCCTCCTTCCAAAGCAAATGTTGGTCTATTTTCTGTGGATAATACCCATCCCTCTCCAACCCTCCGATGATTTTGGTCCTGAGAGTCAGAGAGGTTTCTTTTGTGATGTCTAAGGTTTGTGCGAAGCTTCCACAAACGTCAGAGAATCACACTGAATTATTATATATCTACCACGAAAGATTTCTGATGAGGTCATGAGGAACAGCAGCTAAACTTACTAACTTTACCTGGGAGGATTAGGAAACCAAAAATTAAATGAACAAATGAATGAATGAATGAATGAATAGGTGGACAGATGGAAGAACAGAGGAAGGAAAGAAACAATGAATTAATTAAATGCTGATAATTCATTAGGTAACCATGAGGCATACTTAATAACCAGGTCCTCAGTCATTTATGTCTAAATCCCCCTTTTCATGCATAATAAAGTTAGCTGATTTTGTTCAATACACAATTATTCTAAGTATTTATAAAGTATTTAAATATAGTCTTTTCTCCTTTTCATTTCATTATCTCTAATAAAATGGCATTATGTAAAAACTTGTCTAAATAGTAAGGCTATTTTGGAATTTAAGCAGGGAACAAAGAAATATGGTCAACCTTTTATATTTCCTAATATTTACTTTCACAATAGTCTCCCTCCAGTGAAAAATTTAAATTAGGCACTGACTGGCACCTTATGAAATGAAATATGCAAGACTGAATTTTTCGAATATGTGTCCTGTCTGCTTCTAAGAGAAAATAAATGGTCTCTGTATCTGTTCAGTATTTGACCTGCTAGCTTAAGTGTCCTTTGACATTTTTATTTCCCTTAGAGTGTACCTTTCTCAAAGGTAATTAAACGGGCTTTGGGGTCAAACCCGAGAGTGAATTATGGGTCAGCTACACACACAGCTCCAACTGTGTGACCACGATCACCGATCATTATCACTGCATTTTACAGATGAGGGAACCGAGGCCCAGAGCAGTTCAATAACATACCCTCCTAGTTGGTGAGAAAAACAAAATCCAAGTCCATCTTATTCCGAAGCTTGTGTCCTTTCATTTTATTACACAAGACCAATTTCTACTTCAATTGTTTTGAATACCCATCAACACCTCAATTACTTCTCTCTCTTTTTGTTTTTATTTGGTACTATTTTTACTTTCAAAGCTATTTCTATTTAGAACAGTATTCAATCACACCATTTACTGCGACTGATCAATCTCCTATTTTTCAACAGTATGTGAAAGATACGTGAACACTGTAATATCATTTTTTGGTAATTTCTCACTAACCGTTTTTAGAATAAAAGAGGCAATACTGGAGACTGTTTAAAAGCATAGGCTCTGAAGTTAGACTCTGTATTGTTTACATTTTTAAATTTCCTGTATATTATGATGTTTGACATATTTTTAAATTTTTTTAATTGAAGTATAGTTGATTTACAATATTATATTCATTTCAGGTGTATAACACAGCGATTCAGTATTTTTGCAGATTATACTCCATTATAGGTTATTACAAGATAGTGGGTATAATTCGCCGTGCTATACAGTATACCCTTGTTGCTAATCTATCTTATATATAGTAGTATGTATCTGTTAACCCCATACCTCTAATTTGTCCCTCTCCGTTTTCCTCTCCCCTTTGGTAACCACAAGTTTGTTCTCTATATATGTGAGTCTGTTTCTGTTTTGCATATACATTCATTTGTATTATTTTTTCATTAACAAATATAAGTGACATCATACAGTTTTTATCTTTGGTGTTTGACATCTTGAGAACCTTTCTGACTGGGGAGAGACTGCCCCTCCTCAGGCTTGCCAGTACTTAGAAACAGCAAAGGGTGTACCCTTGATACGTGAGCTAACCAATCCAGAACCAGACCGCCTCTATCTGGCCCAGACACCTATGAGTCAATATCCCTTTGCCTTAATCATCCCAGGGCCAGGTAGGCAACTAAGGACCACCTTATGTCTCAGAGCCCAAGGAAATTATTTAAATTAGCCAATCTTAAACTATTCACTCTGCCCTGCCTTGACTCTTAGGAAAACCCTAAAGGTATAACCTCAGCTTTCCCCTCACTCCTACTTTCTGCCTCTTCTCCACCCTGAGATGCCCCCATGTTGGCCCTGCGTGTCCTGCCTCCTGTCTCTAGGACCTGTGAGTATAAAAATCTGTTTTCCTGAGCCTGTCCTGTGTCTGCTATTGTGGCCACACCTGACTGACTGTCTCATAGAGGAACACAGAACAGACTCCATGGATTGGAACCCTGCTTCTAGCACATACCAACTTGTGAATTTTGACAAGTTTTTGCCTAAGCCTCAGTTCTCTCAGATATACCATTAGATGATACTAAAAAGACTCCTCCTAAGTTAGCGCTGTTGTGAGGTTCACATGAGAATATATCAAGCACTTGGCTCGGAGCATGCCAAGGAGTAGGTACTAAATGGATATTCATTGTATTATTGCTTTTGGCTATACTGGAAGATATTTCAGAGATAATCCATATTTCCTCCTTTCTTTTCCCCATTTTAAAGGTAAGATAAATCTGACCAAGTAATGCTAGACTGACTTTCTCATTTTCTCATATCTTACCTCTTAGTTTTGTTTGTTTGTTTTTTGCGGTACGCGGGCCTCTCACTGTTGTGGCCTCTCCCGCTGCGGAGCACAGGCTCCAGACGCGCAGGCCCAGCAGCCGTGGCTCGCGGGCCCAGCCGCTCCGCGGCATGTGGGATCTTCCCGGACCGGGGCACGAACCCGTGTCCCCTGCATCGGCAGGCGGACTCCCAACCACTGTGCCACCAGGGAAGCCCCTTACCTCTTAGTTTAAAATAGCTCTCATTTCATTGTACTGCTTGCTACTTATGAAAAATTGGAGATTTAAGTGATATGTTTTTATTTGTCTGTATTTAATATTTTAATGGACTTCAAATGACAGTATTAGGAAAAAAGAAAAGGAGAAGCACTATGGAGAAAAAAACATCAAGGCCTAACTTGGAAGCTATTGTCGACAGTCTAATATTTTTAAACTTTTATTTGATGACACATACTCATTTTCAAACTCAAAATAAAGAAAAACTAGCATATCAAAAGCTACCTAGGCCTAGTTTAAAGTAATCTATTTCTTTCCCGTCCACAAGAAGTAAGTAGATCATTTAATACCTGATACTGATGAATTTGATTTTTGATGTGCATGAATTATATAAGAAAAAGTTAGAGAAGTTTGGAGTTATTTTAAAATGAACTTTTTCTTCCAGCAACAATGTTTGAGATCTAATTACATTAAAGCACTCTTGATTGTGTGGTAATCCTACATACATTGATACACATTCTAAAATGAGTAAGCTTCGTGCTTTGACAAGGAACCTCCATAAACTTTCATACTGTCCATTGTCAAAAACATGTCTCAGGCCCAGACCAGTTTCCTGCACACTTTTTGTCTCCTGGAGGAGGCATGAGAGCCCCAGTTTGATTTCTCTTCTTCATATTACTAAAGGTCACCATTTCCTCTTTCTCCCTTTTTGTTCTTCTCAGACAATAGCTGTAGGGCAATGTTTGGTTTCCTCCAGTTCATTCCTTCTTTGCTGCTTCTAAGGAAAAAAGACACAAGCTTTTATTTTAATACTTTACTACTAATCGTAAGAGAGAAAGAAACCAGAGAGACACAGTCTAAAAAATAAAAATCTATTAAAAATCTTGTCACTTCTATTCAAGATTATATTGGAGGTTCTAGCCAGCACCATTAGGCAAGAAAATGAAAAAAAAGATATTATCCTGATTAGAAAGGAAGAAGTAAAACTATCTCTATTTGCAGATGACATAATCGTGTATACATAAAATCCTAAAGAATCCAGTTAAAATAAATTACCGGAACTAGTAAATCAATTTATTAGCAAGGTTGCAAGACAGAAGATCAATATGCAAAAATCAATTCTATCCCTACACATTTTCAGTGAACAACCCAAAAAGGAAATCAACACAATCATATTTATAATAACATGAAAAAGATATATATTAGGAATATATTTAATAAAAGTAATAAAACTCACATTCTGAAAACTATAAAACATTGTTGAATGACATTAAAGAAAATCTAAATAAAATGAATACCCTGTATTCACAGATTGTTAAGATGGCAATACTCACCGTCTAATCAACACAATTCCCATTGGAATTCCAACTGCCTTCTTTGTCAAGCTCATCCTAAGATCCATATGGAAATGCAAGAAACCCAGAATAACCAAAACGATCTTGAAAAAGAAGAGCAAAGTTGGAAGACTCCCACTTCCTTATTTCAAAACTTACTAAAAAGCTATGCAGTAATCAAAGGAGTGTGGTACTGGCATAAGAACAGGCATATATGTCAATGGAATTGAATTCAGAGTCCAGAAATAAAGCCTCACATTTACGGTGAATTGATTTTAGGCAGAAGTGTCAAAGTAGTTCAATATTTTCATCAAATGGTATTGATCAATATTTTCATCAGATGGTGTTGAGACAACTGGCCATCCACATGCAAAAGAATGAAGCTGGACTTCTACCATACTATATACAAAAAATAAACCCAAAATGGATCTCAAGGATAAGATCTAACACTATAAAATTTTATAAGAAAACAAAGGTGTTTGATGACATTGGATTAAGTAATGCTTTCTTATATATGACATCAAAAGCACAAAGAAAAATTAGATAGGACATCATCAAGGACAAGCACTTTTTTGATGCAAAGGACACCATCAAGAAAGTTAAAAGACAACCCACAGAATGGGAGAAAATATTTTCAAATTGTACTTCTGATAAGTGACATACCTAGAATATATGAATAACCCTTACAACTCAATAATAAAAATACCAAATAAACCAATTAAAAATGGGCAAAGGAGCTGAATAGACATTTCTCCAAAGAAGATATACAGATGGCCAATAAGTACGTGAAGACATGCCTAATATCATTATTCATTACGGTTAAAAAGATAAACAATAGGGCTTCCCTGGTGGCGCAGTGGTTGAGAGTCCGCCTGCCGATGCAGGGGACACGGGTTCGTGCCCCGGTCCGGGAGGATCCCACATGCCGCGGAGCGGCTGGGCCCGTGAGCCACACCTACTGAGCCTGCGCGTCTGGAGCCTGTGCTCCGCAGCAAGAAAGGCCGCGATAGTGAGAGGCCTGCGCACCGTGATGAAGAGTGGCCCCCCGCTTGCCACGACTAAAGAAAGCCCTCGCACAGAAACGAAGACCCAACCCAGCAAAAATAAATTAATTAATAAACTCCTACCCCCAACATCTAAAAAAAAAAAAAAAAACTCCAACAGTTAAAGCCACAAAATAAGCTCATCTACTTTAAAAAAAAAAAAAAAAAGATAAACAATAACAAGTGTTGGCAAAGATGTGTAAAAGTTGGAACCCTCATATACTACTGGTATGTATGTAAAATGGAGCAGCCAATTTGAAAAACAGTCTGGCCGTTCCTTAAAAGGTTAAATATCAAGTTATATTACATAGCAGTTCCATCCTAGGTATAAACTCAAGAGAAAAACACATGATGCCACAGAAACTTATACATGACTGTTTGTAGCAGCAATATTCATAAAAGCCAAAAAGTAGAAATAATCCAAATACCCAATATTCATTACCTGACGAAAGATTAACTAGAAGGTGGTATGTCCATACAATATAATATGATTTGGTAATACAAAGGAATGTAGTACTAACACATGCTACAGCATGGATGAACCTTGAAAACATGCCAAGTGAAAGAAATCAGTCACAGTACATCACATATTGTGTGCTTCCACTGATATGAAATATTCAGAATAGGCAAATGTCTAGAGACAGAAAGTAGATGAGTGGTTTTATGGGGCTGGTGGGAGAGCAGGAGGCAGGTAATGGGGGAGAGGGTTTGGGGAGGTGAAGGTGGGTGCAGAAACAAGGTGGAGGAACGGTGAGTGACTGCTAATAGGTATGGGGATTTCTCTTAGGGGTGATCAAAATGTTCTAAAATTCATTGTGCTGTTGGCTGCACCACTCTGCTGAATGTCCTAAAAAAAATTCAATTGTACACTTTAAATGGGTGAATTATTTTGTGTGAATTATATCTCAATAAAAATGTTTTTTAAGAAATAACAATAATTGTTATGTATGTCCCAGGGTCTTCTTTGACTCCTGGTTTTTTTAATTGTTTGTGATGGAAAAAAATGTTATTATAAAGCACACACACAGTTATAAACAGATCCTTAAAATGGTCCTTTATTTGGTGAGCCGCATGATGGGCTAAAAATGCAGGATTAAAATCAAAAGGGAATTAAACGACTTTGCCGTAAGTTTGGGACTATGTTCATCTGTGCGGATTCAGGAAATGAGAGACACTTGGCCAGGCCAGAGAGGCAAAGATGCAGTGTAGGTGGAAGGAGAGTTACAGGTATATTGATTTGCTTTGAATTTTGGTGAGATAGATGAGAATATATATATATATATATATTCCTGTAAGTAGAAAACATTCAGTAAAACCACTTCTTTCTCGCTGTGCTCCAACACCTGTTTTGAGGGTCTGTCTGGAGGGTAGGCGCTGGGCCAAAGGGAAGCCAACTACATCTGCATTGCTGGTACAGCTTTTGTGTTGGAGAGGGATAATTAGAGGTGCTTTTAGTTTCTTTTTTTCTTGAGGTTAAAGAATCATAATTTTTAAAATTCTTTCTGACTTTTCTATATTTCAGCGCTTAGGCTCAATGCTGCAAATACTCTGCAACTTACCTTTCTTTTTCACAAAAGTGAAGGTTTTGAGCATTATCCCTGATGATACATGTCTACAGGACATCGATGTTCACTGCACTGTATTCCGTTGTATGAATATAGCATAATTCACTTATCTACTCTCCTGTTCTACGTTTTTACTGATGCAACTACGTTGTGATAAAATTCTTGTCCATGTCTGATTTTTCCATGGCCTAGAATTTCTCCAGGGTATAAGCCTAGCAAAGAAATGGCTTGGTCATAAGGATGCACATATTCAAATTCATGAGACGTGATTACATTGCACTCCAAAGTGGCTGTATAAATTTTTAATCCTTCCCACAACTTTTGAGAGTTCGCTTTTCCTGACTTCTCACTCACACCGAAGGGGTAGCCCTATAAAAGGCGTGGGTCTCAGTCCTAACTCTCCCTGCATTGGTATTAAATTCAAGCCCCTATATTATTAAAAGTGATAAATAACCTCCAGGCAGTCACAGCGTCAGCTCTGCAGTTCACCCGTCCTGATTTTCCGTTCCTTCTTCATTTCTGGCCCAAGGCAATTTCCCGGCCTTTCTTAGCAATTCAGTCATGCATTTATAAGGATGTTAGTTATAATTTATTGAGCAATTCCTGGTGTTTGTAGCTGGAGGGTTTTCAAGTTATCTGTACTGCCAGACCCTTAAATGCCTGAGAGCATTTTTCAGCACCTGAGCAATCTTTAAGCACTCCCCAGATGTTGGACTCCATAAAGAAAATAAGTACAATCAAATTAGCAACTACAATGAGCTACTAAACTCTCTTCACCTGTCTTCTTTAGTCACCACACTGCAGCACAGCATTAAATTAATGGTAGGGACTCTGCAGGTTATCTGAGTTTGAATCCCAACTAGTTTCTTTTTTTTTTTTTTTTTTTGCGCCACGCAGGCCTCTCACTGTTGTGGCCTCTCCCGTTGCGGAGCACAGGCTCCAGACGCGCAGGCTCAGCGGCCATGGCTCACGGGCCCAGCCGCTCCGCGGCATGTGGGATCTTCCCCGACCGGGGCAGGAACCCGTGTCCCCTGCAGGCGGACTCTCAACCACTGCGCCACCAGGGAAGCCCCCAACTAGTTTCTTACTAGCTGTGTGACCTTGGGCAATTTACTTCATCTCCCTGAGCCTCAATTTCTTCATCTGTAGGACACGTATGTAAATAATAGAACCTAACCTGTAGGACTGGTATAAGAAGTCAATGAGTCACTATTAATAAAGATACTTAGAACTATATCTGACACACAGCATACGCTACATAATCATGTGATAAATCAATTAGAGTAATGCATTTTATATATTTGTTTTTGTATTGTCTATGAATATTTAAAAAACGATCTTCCCTTCAATCCCCAGCCCGGACAATCTAACATTGGCAACATCACAGCACTACTTCTCAAGTTTAATGATTCTAATGATAAATGAATTTTACGTAGAAGCCTCTTTGTGCCCCAGAATACAAGCAAAATAGTTGTTGTTCACTGTGGGCCGGCCGAGCGTTTACACAGGCTGGGAGCAAGGATGTTAGAAGATGGTGAGTTAGAGAAGCTGATAGACGCAAGAAGGGAAGAAAGAAACGCAGACGCCTTCATCCTCCCCGCGTGGAACATGGCCAGAGTGCTGGCTGGCTGCTCCCTGGCATGCCTCTTCCCTCCCGTTCTGTCCACACACTTCGTGCTTTAGCCACCCGGCTTCCTGCTCGACATATAGGCCCCTCAGCTTTTTTAGGTTCAAAGAGGCATTCTGAGCAAAAAGCTTTCTCTTCCCCTAGACTAGGCAGCGTGAGTGTCTGAGGATGTTCAGGCTGTGAGAAACGGCATCTCAGAATCTGACCCTGCACAGGAATGGAACCTTAGGTCCCAGTCTGTAAGTCACCACTTATTCTGCTATGATGTCATGTGTTGTCATGATTCTTTGACTACCCTTTCAGGCCATACACACATCACAACATTTTTACTTAGCAGTCGTACCATACACTTTATTTAAATTGAAATAAACTGATTGAGGTTCACCGCATAACCCGTATGGCAAGCCTGGCAGGAACGCCCCACAATAATATGAATTTGGGATACAACATGATAAACAATTAGCACCCTTCCTCTGCACAGTGTCTGTTCTCAAACAAGGCAGGCCAAGTTCAGTTCTCTTCTGGGCGTAGAAGGAGGAAGTGATTACCTCATGGCCACTCTGGACTTTTCTCATGCAGAGAAAAGCGTGTATCCTGCTGGTCATCTCACAATTTCTCACACATCTAATGAGTCATTTTCTTTTTTCACAGCATAACTGGAAGACTGGAAATGTTTGTCTGCAATATGATTTTGCAATCCCACAGTTTACTCGACAAAACTTTTGACCTCACTTACAGTTTCTCAGGGGAGTAGGGAAAGTGTTACTCTACTTTAAACATGAAGAGAAAAATGGTATATGAAGAGAAAAAAGTCTTACCAAAACACGTTGGATCTATATGGTGGACATATCAACCGACCACTTCTTCTATAGTTTTCCTACCACACAGCATTCATGATTCAGAACTATCTAAAACATTGTATTTCCTGGCCCCTTTATTCTTTTTTCAGCTTTACTGAGGTACAATTGACAAATAAAATTGTAAGATATCTAAAGCAAACATCCTGATGATTTGATGTACGTATACATCGTGAAATGATTCCTCCCAGCGAGTTAATTAACACACCCATCACCTCACTTTTTTTTTTTTTTTTTGCTATTCTCTTAGCAAATTTCAATAATACAATACAGTGTTGTCAACCATAGTCATCATAATTTACATTAGACCCTCAGGCTTTATCTTATAAATAAAAGTTTGTACCCTTTTAGCAACCTCTCCCTATTTCCCCACACCCTTGCCTCTGGCGACTACCATTCTACTCTCCTTTCTGTGAGTTTGACTTTTTTTTCTTTTTCTTAGATTCCACATATAAGTGACATCATGCAGTATTTGTCTTTCTCTGCCTGGCTTATTTCACTTAGCATAATGCCCTTAAGGTCCATCCATGTTGTTACAAACGGCAGAATTTCCTTCTTTCTCATAATATATGTAATATATTATGGAATAATATATATATTATATATATTATTATATATATTATGTATATATTATATATATCATTATGTATATATTATGGAGTAATTTATATATAATATAAATTCAAAAGGAAAATGTTTGCTCACAGCTAGCCTAGAAAGATCTCCATTTGCTTTCTCTGAGTTCTTACTTATCTCTATGAGATATCTACAGTTATCTCTGTAACTTTCCAGCACTCTACTGACATTGCTTTGGCTAAGGTAGCCAAAGACCTAATTAAACCTAAAATACATTTTTAAGTCCTTTCAAGAAACATATCTGTAAAAGACAGAATCTAGATCAGATAATAGCTAGAAAGAGATGTAAGGTTAAGAGTTGATTTAAAAAAAAAAAAAGAGTTGATTTTTAAGGTAAAATAATTTATCTTTAATTCTTAAGAAAATAATTTTTAAGATAAATAATTGTAAGCATAAATATATTTAAACTAAATTAAATTATGCAAATTTAATATATAAATACTCAGGATAAAATCATAATTTTTAAGATAAACAGAATTTTAGAGATGAGGGAAGAGGATGCCGAGTAGTCAATGGAAAACAAACAAACAAACAAACAGTCTTAGAGACAATAAATAAAGGATTGATTATGAGGCACTGCTGGAATCTCATTTTGACTCTCCTGAAGGGTACACAAAGGAGAACAGCAATAAATTACCTAGGAAATACGTTTTACGGGTGGAGCATAGAAAGCATTAAATGTCAAGAAATTCAGGCTTTATTTTGTAGGTGATAAGACAGAAGTTATGTTTTTGAGCTTGGAGTGACCTGCTCAAAGCTGTGTTTTATGGAAATCAATCTGTATCAACTTAGGTCTGTGACATATTTTGTTAGACCTATACAGAATACAATAAAGCAAGTTTCACAACCATTTCTTCTAAGTAAATTCAATATTCTATAAAAATTTCTCCCATTTTTATTTTTGTACTTTTCATATTTCCAGTACCCTTGGTAAATTTCTTGAGTGCAGAGAGGTCTAGAAAACATCACTGAGTTTTCTAATATGCCCAAATAGATAAATAAATAAATTCACTGGAAAATGTACATTGCTTCACTAAAGTTTATACTCATAAATTTCTTGTTAATAAGCTTAACTTTTCTGTACCTATTCCCATGGAGAAAAACATTAAGATTCTTATATTTTGTAATAAGAATTAGAGCTGTAGGAATGAATTTTCTCAACAAAGAGTCGTCTGAGTGATACCATTCTTTAACATCATGGCATATTAAATTTTACTTTCTTATTTGTTTACTTAAAGTCAAATAACTTTACACAGCTTACCGTACATGTTTTTAAAAAGCTGTCTTCTGGTCTCTTCCTCACCTCTGACTTGTGTTTCCCAGAGCAAAGCTGTTCAGGTCACTTTCTTCTGGTATTTACTATCAAATTCCTAAATTATAACACATATTACTGTTTTGATTCTTTCAATATTAATATGTATTGACTTCACACTACAAAACATGAGGATTTCATTCTCTTATATACCCATTCCTCCATTCACCTAGTGTAGTCATTTTTGGTTAATAATTCAATTTGACATTAATACTGTCATATAATAATCACAGCTGAGCCATGTAGTCGTTGATGAAGGAAACATTTCCCTGTACAACTTTTTGCTTCCCTGGCTTCAATCAATGCCTCATACATGTTTAATTTATTTCTGATGTACCTTCCACTAATTCGTGTAGTGTAGGCAAGCTGGATAAAGGTTCCAATTTCTCTTCTTGGAGTCCATCCTTTTTCAAAATAACATTACAATATATCCACAGAGCCAGTTTGCAGATATCCCATTGAACAGCATCGTTGGGCAAGCCCCAGGGTAGTTTGCCTTCTTTTTTTTTTTTTCTTTTTTTAGTTTGCCTTATTTAATTTGGCTCTTTGTCAATAAAAATTAGATGTAATCGCTGCTCTAATCATAGCCACTGGTATATTGGATTATTATTACCAACAACATAATAACAGTGAGATCATTCAGTGGCCCTCTCTATTGTTTTGTTTCTCGTCCATACATCAGATCAACTATTGTATCAGTAGGGTGAGGGGAAGAGAGCTGGAGCATCCCATAGGCAAGAGAAGATCTGAGAGCTGCAAATCCAAAATGTGTGATATTTCTTTGGTGGAGACTCTTCTACCAATGCAATACCCACAGTGATCTCATTATCATGGATATTCAAAAGAACACCCATATCAAAGTTGGTCATGTCAGCCTTCCACTTAAAATAATCTTGAACAGCGCCCCCAAAATCTCTTGTGGTCTCTAGAGCAGTAAAGCAATGTTTCTCTTCTACCCTGTTGCGTGTGACTCTAAACTTCAGCACTTGAGAATCAATTTCTTCTTTTGAACTTAAGGCATTGTTAGTAAATTCTTTTTTAACGTCTCTCTCAACTATTTTGTCTCCTTGTCCATTATCCAGCTTCCTTTTACATGAATTCTGATTTATCTTTTTACACCTTTTTTTTTTCTTGAAACTGGCGTCAATTTTCCATACTTTCAAAGGATCGGAGTGCAGGAGTTTCCCAGTCAATTCTTCAAAATCCTTTAGAACTTCCTTTTTTTCCCCCTTTGAATTAGAATCTTTAAACTCCTGAACAACCACAAGTAAGTTATCAACTGATCTCAGACAATGAACCTGAGCCAGACTTTACATTGAAACGTCAAAATATATCTTGCCTGGTCTCTGCTGATTTTGCATGATGACCTGAATTTCTTTCTCACTTCATCTGCCCCTGTTTGTTCAAAACCAGTGGGTACAGTCACTCTAATAGTGACCTGGAGATGCTCACGTTCACTCTGAGGCCACTTTCTGTCACTTGAATAGATCTCTGGTTTTCATGAAAGTTCACATCCAGGAGTTGGTTAGTGGCTTCTTGAATGTCGTACATGTTGGCAACGCTTCCAAGATCCCTAATATAGTCTTGGCTGCGAGCACAGACCTTTCCAGCCCTGGCATCCTGCAGGCCCAGTGTACCCAAATGCTATGCTTTCTCTTCTCTCTAAAGATGTTGGTTATAGCACTTTAGATTCTGAAAAAAATTTTAAGCAAAATTTTGAAACATATAGCAAAACTGCAAGAATTTTAGAGTAAATGCCAATATACCCATCACCTAGATTCTTGGATTAATATTTTATTACCGTTGCTCTTTCATGTATTTATTCTTACTTTGATATGCCATATGGTTTTATGCATCTTAGAGTAAATTGCAGACAACTGTATTCAGTAAGCACGCTTGCTACAGAGTTCAATATTTAAGTATTTTTTCCTTTGATGTAAAATTTACATACAATCAAACGCACAAATGTTGCTGAGTTCTAAAATATGCAAATCCTTGTAAATATAATGCAAAGCCTATCATGATAGAACATCATTCTCATCCCAGAAAGATCCTTTATATCCCTTCCTAATCACCAATCCTAAAACCACTTCAGAAGAACCACTGTTCAATTTTTTTTCCCACCATTGATTGATTTTGACTGCTTTAGAACTTCATAAAAATAAAACAGCGTAGTATATACATTTTTTTGTCTGGATCGTAGGTTAGTAAACATGTATTTTACTCAAAAATGCTAGATCTTTTGCTAAAATAGCTGTCACATTTTACATTCCCACCAGCAATATGTGAGTTTTCCAGTTGCTGCACATCCTTACCAAAATTTGGTATTGACAGCATTTCTAATTGTAGTCATTCTGATGTGTGTGTCGTGGTATGTCTATGTAGTCTTAATCTGACAACTAATGATGTTGAGAACGTTTTCATGTGCTTGTATCACGTGCGTGTCGATGTGTATGTTCAATTCTTTGCTCATTTTTATTGAGCTGTCTTTCTATTACTGAGTTGGAGTTTTTTATATACCCTGCATCCCAGTCCTTTGTCAGATATGTGTTTTGCAATATATATTTTCTTCAAATCTGTGGCATGCCCATTCAAGCTATTAATGCTGCCTTCTGTTAATTGGTTTTTAATTCTGCCAAGTCTAACTTTTCAGTTTTTTCTATTATGGTTATTGCTTCAGATTTTAGAACTTTGCTTCCCCACAAATCACAAAGATATTATCCTGTGTTTCCCTTCAAAAGCTTTATGGTTTTATGCTGATTATTCAGTTCAAAGTCTTTTCTAATTTCTTTGCTAAAGAAAATAGAGGGGCTTTAAATCATTTCAGTGATTTTCCCTGATGTTGCATCATTATTGATTTCTAGTTTAATTGTTATGCTCAGAAAACGTATCTTGTATGCTTTCAATTTTTTACATTAAGACTTGTTGCATCTTCCAGTGTATGATCTATCATATTGAACATATCACGTGTGCTTGAAAAGAGTGTATATTCTGTAGTTGCTGAATGTGGTCTTCTATAAACATCATTTAGGTCAAGGTGGTTGGTAATTTGTTCATATCCGTCTATGTCTTCACTGATTTTCTTTATCTAGTCCTATCAACTGCTAAAAAAGTGTTAAAAATTCTTCAACTATGACTGTAGAATCATTTATTGCTCCTTTCAATTCTATCATTATTTTATTAATTTTGAAGCTGTTCTGAGAAAAACACTTATGAATATTATGTCTTCCCGACAAACTGACCCTTTTAGCCTTATGAAAAAACTCTATTTCCAGTGCTCTTAATTCCCTCCTGAAGTTTGAATTTTGACGCAGTATTATTTCCCCTCAGCCTGAAGAATTCCCGTTAGCATTTCTCAAAGGGCATATCTGCTGATGACAAATTCTCTTTTCCTTATCTGAAGTTGCCTTTATTTAGCCTTCTTTGTTTTTGCTGAATATATAAATTTGGGTTGTCAGATGTTTCTTCTGGTCTATCAAAACTCTAAGTATGTTGTTCCATGACCTTGTTCACCTATTAGAGTATGTTGTTTTTCTCTGGATGCTTTCAAGATTTTCTCTTTTAGTATTCAGTAATTTTATTGTGATGAGCCAAAGTTTGGTTTTATTTTAATTTTTCACCTTTGTGTTCCCTGCTTATTTTAAAGCAGCTTAATGAAGTATAATTGGCATACCCTAATCAGCACATATTTAAGTGTACATTTAGATACACTTTGACATACATGCTCAGGAAACCACCACACAATCAAAATAATGAACGTATCCATTACCCTAGAAAGTTTTCTTCTCTTTATAATTTCTCACACCTTCCGTCTCATTCACAAGCTCACTGATCTCCTTTCCAACACTATACATTACTTTGCATTTCCTAGAATTTTATGTAAACGAATTTATACAATGTGTCCATCTTTTTGTCTACCTACTTTCAGTCAATGTAACTATTTTGTGATTCATATGTTACTGTATATATCAACAGCCCGATCCTTTTCCTTGCTGAGTAGTATTTTATTGTGTGGATATACCACATTATGTTTATGCATTCACCTGTTGAAGAACCTCTAGATTGTTTCCTCTTCAGGGCCCTTACAAAGAAAGGTGCTATAAACATTCATGTACAATCTTTTCATCGTTCTTGGGTAGATACCTAGGAGTGGAATGGTTGGGTCATTCATATTAGCCAGATGCAGAAGTCATAGCCATTATTTTTCACATATTTTTTCTCTCAGTCTGTTCTCCTTCAGTTATACATGTATATTAGACATTTCAGTATTGCTTCACAGATCCCTGAGGTGCTCACCCTTTTTTCTCCTCTCTTTTCCTTCCACTTCTTCAGATTAGACAAATTCTACTGCTTTATCTTCAAGGTTACTTATCTTTTCTTCTGCTATCTCCATTTGGCTAAATCTACTCAGTAAATTTTAATTTCAAATTCTAAAATTTTCATTTAATTGTATTCTATCTTTTCATTTATTATGAGTACACTTTGCTCATTCAGGATAGTTATAAAAATCCACTTTAAGATCCTGTATACTGTTTCCAACACCTGGGTCATTAATGGGTGGAGTCTCTATTTTCTTTTGAGAATGGGTCATATTTTCCTATTCTTCTTTGCTGAGTAATGTTGTATTATATCCTCATTATCATGAACTCTATGATTTAGAAAGTCTAGGTTCTGCCTTATTCCTTCAAATAGTGTCAAATTTTGTTCTGTAGGTAGTTAACTTGGTTGATCTCATACTGGATTCTGTGCTGCTTGGATTCTGTTTCACATGTGCATGCGTAAGGGTCAACCAGGTATCTTTTGCAAAGCTTAAACATAGCATTTGGAGATCCCTCTCCCTTGCTCTCACCTTTTTTAGGATTTCCCCTTCCCTCTCCAGAGTCTCTGATAGCTCCAAACTCTGTCCTCTCTTCTGGCCAGAAAGACTACCTGTTTTCTTACTTATTGTTAGTCACTCAATGTGGTGACAACTTCAGGCTGCTCTTAGGCTAAAAGCCATTTTAAAAGATGGTGGGGGGGGTGTCTTCTTCCAAATGTCATCTCCCTTCCAGAATCTACCTACTTTTCTTCATTCGTTAGTGTCTTGAGGTAGTTGTTTCTCATATGTTGTCCAGAGTTTATAGACCTAATATACAGGAAGTTCAGTCTAGTAGGAAATTACTTGGGCACCACACAGGAAGTGGGGCCCCCAGTAGCTCATTTTTGAAGTTTTCTACCACTCTCTGCATTCTCTCTGTTTCCTCTGAAGATTTTCTCCTACTGATTTGTTTGGGTCCCTTTCATGTTAAAACCTTTCTTAAACGTCTGGTGATCCTTGGTTGTACTTTCATTTTTAACAGTGATGCACTAAAAGGCAGAGTAAAAGGTCCACCCTGGTGGCTGTAGCTTCCTGAGTGGCTGACTTTTCTTAAGGACAATCTTGTTGAGATTTCCTCATTACTTTGATGGGATACCCTCAAACATGCATACCTACGGGCCTTTTCCTTTGGATGGGTCCGTTATATAGTCAGATACCCCCATATCATTTTCACACTGAAAATATGTTAATTAAGGTAGTTGTCAATCATATAGGTAGAGATCTTTAATGAAATTCCTTTTTCAGGTGTGTTGCGTATACTTTATTTTATTTTACTTTTATCTCAGGCTTTTCTCAGTGAACACTTGCTTAATGACTGAATTAGATATTTCAGTTTAATTAGCAAAACCAAAACCAAACAAGCAGAAACTCCTCAAAATCCTAAAATTTTGTTTTAAGTGCTGGATGGTATGATATTCCAATTACCTTTATTTTCATTGGAACTTTATTTCATCCTCAGTAAGAGAGGCTCTTCTTTCTCATGTGAATCCTATGTTACAACCATACCAAACTACTTACCTTCTGTCAAACAGATCTTAGTCTTTCATAATTTCATGACTTTACACAATATATACTTTCTTCCTAAAATACCCCCTTTCTTTCTCTATTTAGTTACAAAGCTTCTACTTTCCTTCATTATTCAGCTCAGTGATCTCCTCTTCTGTGAGTTCTTCTGACTTATCCAGACAGACTCATTCTGACTCATCCTTTCTATATTTAACTGAAACAGTGCACTTACCTCTATTCATATACTTACTTTTTCTCTTCCAATAATTTTGTTTATATGTCTCTCTTACTGGTTTGTGAATTCCATAAAGGCAAGGACACACGTTACTTTTTGAAACCAAACTTACCAACTGATAGCATCTCCATTAATGGCCACACAGATCCATATCAATGGCATTCTATACTCTCTTTGTAGTAAGATTCAGATTGCCCCAGGAGAGACCTTATACTTTTAATATAGAATAGCATTTAGTTAAAAAATGAATACATATGTGTGTGCATTGTGTATATATATGTGTCATCAACATTTTAAGAAAGTATTAGCTGAAGCTATTTTATATTCAAGTATTTAAAACTCTAAGTTATGATAATTTAGAGTCTCATTTGATAAACTTGAATGCATGCATTATAGGTAGGATAGAGTCTGTTACCCTTTTGTCTACTATGATTTCTGTTGTGGAATTTAATATGAGAGAGAAGATGTGTTCTGTAATGAATTTGCAAATATGTTTCCATTCTGAAATACTGTGTATTCGTGTGTGCAGGTGTCAGCTGGATAAATACATATAATAGCTTTTTAAGTAGTTGATTTTACACAGTGATGGACTTGGAATTACTACTTATAAAATAATCTGTGGTGGCTTACGTTTCAATTACAAGTGGCAAACTCCAGACCTGGTATACAGAAGGAGCCCTGAGTGGTACTTTTTCCAGATCTTCATGCTTGAAGGAGAATCAGCAGCTGTTGTGCGAATCTACTGAAGCATTAGGAAAAAATATTCTCCAAGTAAATTTGGCTTAAAATTCCGTAGAATCTTTTGAGGATTGCAAATAGATGCAATACTTCATAGCTACAAGGAACTAGACTTGAGATCCCGAAAATAAATAAAAGTGAAATTATAGAGTCTATGCTTTAAATGTATCTAGTGTTAGTTTCATTACACTCAAATGAAATACATCTCTGAAAATAGGTATGCCACCAGTTTCCTCACCCCAATGTGAAGAAAATGAAAATTTAAAACCATGAGAATGTTTACATAACCAGATGGAATGTAGAGAATCAAAGAAACAAGAAGAAAGGATAAAATGTGATCAAAGCAACTGTAACATGTTAAAGTTTTGCATTGGCAAAAGTATGCATGTGTGGTAAGTGCAGGAAGCAGGAGTGGGAAGTGTGGAGTCCGACTGGAGTGGAGTCTTTAACTGCAACCCCCTTTGGCGTGCACTGCCTGTGCACCCGGTCTGATGTGGGGTCTCTCAGCTAAGGACTTTGTAATTGCCTATGGTTGGACCTGAAAGATCACATGCAAAATTCTGGCCTGGAGCCAGCCTGCCCAAATGCCAATCAAAATAATTAGTATTTTCCTTAAATTGAAGTATTCTCTTCAAGGAATAGATCGGTCTGAACTCATCTATGAAAAAAAAAATCAAGCTGGAGATAAATAATTCAGTAAGTTATACAGATCCGTTTACAGCCTTATAGTTAATATCGAGCTAGGTGGATTATTACCATAATTGCAGATAATACTTAGTTTTAAATTTTAATTCAAATTCACTTATTTAAATATTAAAATAATAATACCCACACGAAAAGTCAACTGATCTCTGACAAAGGTGCAAGAGCAATTCAATAGAAAAAGGAGTCTTTCCGATAATTGCTGTGGGTACAGTTCTACATCCGTATTTTTGTTTGTTTTCTTATCCAGGATTAATTTAATTTTAAAAACAAATACAAGCTATTGATTCACCCTTCTCAACTTAACTGTAGTAAAATTGTCAGGTAAATACATACATCTTTACAACTTGGTGTTCCAAATTTAAAAAAAAATTTCACAGAAAGGAAAGAAATAATATGAAAACTTATAATATGAAATAAATAATATGAAAAATATGAATAGTATGAACAAATAATATGAAAAAATAATATGAAAACAAGAAATATACTAACAAGCAAAAATACATGGGCGAAGAGGAACACGTATTTTTGACTTAACTGAAGAAACCGAGAGGAGACTGGTCTGTGTAAGAAAATGTGAATCCTGGAAAGTGAGGTGTGAAGATTTTAGAGTAGGAATTTATATGACTGACTCTCCCCTAGCTCCTGAATAAAAATGACATCTTGTAGTATCTATACTGCTTGGCTCAGACATGGACCTTACACCTGTCCCAGAAATTTACTCAAAATGGATCATAATCCTAAATGTCAAATTAAAAACTATAAAACTTCTAGAAGAAAAACATATGAAACCTAGTATGTTAGCTTGCTAGGGCTGCCAAAGCAAAATACCACAGACTGGATGGCTTAAATGCAGAAAGTTGTTTACTCACAGTTCTGGAGCTGGAAGCCCGAGAATAAGTGTTGGTAGGTTTGCATTCTCCTGAAGCCGTTCCCCTTGGCTTAGCAAATGGCTGCCTTCTCGCTGTGACCTCACATGGTCTTTTCTCTGTGTGCAAGCATCCCGAGTGCCTCTCCCTCTTCCTATAAGGACAGCGGTCATGTTGGATTAAGACTTTACCCTCAAATCCAAAAAGCTGACAATACCAATTGTCGGGGAGGATGCAGAGCAACAGAAGCTCTTGTTAATTTCTGCTAGGAATGCAAAGTGGTGCTTTTGAAGACCACTTGGCAATTTCTTTCAAAGCTAAACATAGTCTTACCATATGATCCAGCAATTATACTCCCGATTTACCCAACTGATTTAAAAACTAATGTCTACACAAAAACCTTCATCCAAATGTTTATAGCATTTTTATTCATAATTGCCAAAAACTAGAAGTGACCAAGTTGCTCTCCAACAGATGAATGGAAAAACAAAGTATAGTACGTCCGTACACTGAAGTCTCACTTGATGGTAAAAAGCAACATGCTCTCAAGCCACAAAAAGACTTGGCGGAATCTTAAATACATATGGCTAAGTAAATGAAGCCAGTCTGAAATGGTTACATACTTTATGATCTCAATTATATGGTATTCTGGAAATGGCAAAATGATAGAGACAGTAAACACATCAGTGGTTGGGTTTGGATAGGGTAGGTGAAGCACAGAGGATTTATTTAAGGCAGTGAAACTATTTCTTATGATACTGTAGTGGTGGGCATACGATGCTATGCATTTATCAAAACCCTTGGAACTTTACAGATCAAAGAAAGAACCTTAATATGTACGAATTTTTAGAAAGCAGTTTAAAAGGTCAAGGGATCTTAGAATGAAATGCAGATGATGCCAAAATAATCTAATTGAATTGTTAAATTAATTAAACAAAAAGGTCATTAGATTGAGGTGGCTTTAATGCCTTAGTAGCCTAGGTAATCAAAACAAAACCTAATCCTGAAATGCTTCAGCGTTAAGAAATCAAAATTCCTACTCTTGGATACTTAACCCTAGAAGAATGAAACATTATGTTCACACAGAAACCTATATGCAAATCTTACAGCAATAAAAAGAAAGGGATTTTTAAATTTAATTTTCATTAGTGTATATTTAATTTTAAAAACTGATATTTGATTCAGTCATTGAAAATTTTTAAGGTGTATTTGGAACAACTTGGGCATGTGAATCTCTTTTTCAACTGTAAATCTTATAACATCTAAATACAGATCAAATAATCTGATAAAATTTAACTTTGAAATCAAGATGTGCTGTAAGTGTAAATTATACACTGGATTTTGAACACTCAGTAAAAATCAATATAAAATATATTATTCATTTGTATGCGGATTACATCTTGAAATGGTAATATTTTGGATTTATTTGATTAAATAAAAATGTTACTAAATTAAAAAATAATGACACGAAGAGCAGTGTAAGTGATCACGTAGCAGATGTAAGGATACAAGAAAGAATGAAATAATAGTAAAAAAAATCACAGAATGCTAAAGGGCTTTGGAAAGATTCAGGAGATAAGAAAAGGATTTAAAAGGGAGAATGACTGCAATTAGTCAAACACCACAATGATGTTGGCGCTGAACTAATTAATTTAAGTTCTACTCCCCAAGTATTAAACTAATTTTCCGTTTAACAAATTAGCCTATGGAGATTACCATTGAGATTAGCATCTTTTAAAACTAAAGAAAAGGAGGATTCCAAACGCTTTTGTGTTCCCCTCCGATAATTGCAATGGCCCTTCAGAGGGAAAAGCTGGATTAGTTAGGGGATGATCGATTAACGTTTTAAAGGCATGAAAGCAATTCTTAAGGTGAATGCGTTGTATTATTCTGGTGGGTCAAACCTTCCCAATTTAAGAGAAAGAAAGGAACTTAGGTTACAATAAGCCTAAATGCCATATTTGCATTTTCGTCATTTAGAGGCAACCCTTTATCTTTTGATTTTCCTAGAAAGAAACAATTGTGCTATTGGGTGGAAGAAAACACAATAGTGCAGTTTTGAGATCTCCTGTGTATTGCTTAAGCGAGAAAAACATTTTGGTGCCTCGCTTATCACAGGCTTTCTTTGCTAGTATATACAATGTATACGATAAGATTCCAGGTTCAAATCAAGTAGTGAAATGTGTGTTTTTGTCTGTTTCTATAATAATAATTTTTCTTTTAGATATTTTTTAAAATCAGTGATTAAGTCTCACTTTTCCAGATTCTAATAGAAGACAGTCTATGTCCCAATTGATAGTGCTGGGAAAATATAAAAAGAGAAGAGAGGCCAAGTCCTGGATTTAACATTTATTAGCCCTTTCTTCTATGTAACAAAATAATGGCTCCCACTTGCTTTTCTCTTCAATGCCTTCTAGATCAAAACAGGGTCGAGGAGGACTGTAAAACATATGAAGGAGTCTTAATATGATTTATTTATAAGCACATAAAGTGACCCTCCCACTCTCTTTATTACTCATACCACATAAAACTTTACTAGCTGTTTTCATTTCCTCCTATAGAAAGAGATAACCAATACAGGTTATACAGGCTCTAAGAATAACATGGTCAAGATAGGCCAATGTCTTTCCTTCAGATTTTTAATATTGGTAATAGGTTTCATTTGATTTTATAAGAACATTTAAGTATTGCTATAATAAATAGCATTTGAACCATTATTCCACTTTTTATTAAATGGTTAATGGTTTTTAAAACTGAACTTCTAAAAATTAATTAACCTAATATAATGAAAAGGAAGATGATCAAAAAATACATTCAGAAGTTTTTGTTTTATTGTTATTATTGTTTTGAAGCAGGAAAAGTACACGAATATTTACATAACAGTAAAAAGTAATAAGTGTCAGACCCTCCAACATCTGGATGCCAAACTACGTTTAAAAATTCCATTTCCTGGGCTTCCCTGGTGGCGCAGTGGTTGAGAGTCTGCCTGCCAGTGCAGGGGACATGGGTTCGTGCCCCGGTCCGGGAGTATCCCACGTGCCGTGGAGCAGCTGGGCCCGTGAGCCGTGGCCGCTGAGCCTGCGCGTCTAGAGCCTGTGCTCCGCAACGGGAGAGGCCACAACAGTGAGAGGCCCGCGTACCGCAAAAAAAAAAAAAAAAAAAATTCCATTTCCTATCCTCCAGTTAAACCAGATTGTTCTGCTTTCTCCGGAACTCTAACCTTGGTGCTTTTACTCAAATAATTTCCCCTAGTTAAATACCATCCCCCTTCCCCCGCACTTGAAATCTACAAATCTTTGAAGCCCAGCTCCAGTGGCGCCTCTTCTAGCCACCCAACAATTTCTCCCTCTCCTGGGTCTGCACCCATGGATCACATCAAGGGTGCACATTGGTACAGCATACCAACCGGCATCCATTTTGATTAGTTAGCTATGCTTCTTTGTTCATTGGAAATTGCACCATATCAAATGTAACTTATAATTCTACTGTGCTACCCATTATTAATTCAGCAAATGTTCACTGAGCCTCTACGCTAGACACTGGGGATAAATAGTGCATTAAAATCAACTCCTCAGTCTTTACTCTCATGGAGTTAGCAAGCTTTCATTCATATATTTGACCACAATTTGATTCTAATAATATATCTTAAATAATATTTTTACATATATAGATCTTATGTCTGTAACTACATTTTAAACACGTACAGAACAGTCTCAATCGTTGTATCTGACCTAATGCCCAGAATAGAGCTTATAAAACACAGAGTTAAAGAAAACTGGAAGAATCTTTGGAGATCCATTTTAAAAAGTTGAATTATAGAATAGGAAATTGACAAGGAGAAGACCGAAATGTCTAGAGCCTAAAGTCAAATGGTGAGATATTCTGAGTATTTATTGATTTGGTGAACTTGAAGAAATCTCTGGTTCAAAATCTCATGGGAGTCTTTGCCAAAATAACTCCCTCATTTGCTAGTTTACATTTTTCACACCATCACTGGTTTATCTAGAAACAGATTTCAGAGACATATTTTCTATGATTCTCCCTATTTTTACAGATGCGAAAATGAGTCAGAATACAATTTGATGATTTGATTTGTTCAAGAACATGTCAGTTGAATATACCCATTAGATTTACTGGTAAAAGACTGATTGATTTCCCCC
The DNA here is from genome assembly GCF_008692025.1 of Phocoena sinus. Classification (NCBI taxonomy): domain Eukaryota; kingdom Metazoa; phylum Chordata; class Mammalia; order Artiodactyla; family Phocoenidae; genus Phocoena; species Phocoena sinus. The sequence goes on along the minus strand of NC_045779.1, from coordinate 13,729,750 downwards.
TAAGATCAGGAATAAGACAAGGATGTTTCCTCTTACCATTGCTATTCAACATAATGCTATAAACTCTACTCAGTGCAGTAAGGGAAGAAAAAGAAATAAAAGGCATGCCAGTGCGAAAGGAAGAAATAAAATTATCTCTGTTTAAAGACAACATGATTAGCTACATAGAAAATTCCAAGGAATTTACACATAAACTCATAGAACTAATAAGTGCATTCAGTCATGTCATAGAATACAAGAGCAACATACAAAATCTAATCACATTTCTGTATACTAAAAGTAAACATGCAGAAACTGAAATCAAAAGCCTAACACCATTTATAATCATTCCAAAGAAAAAAAAATACTTAGGTATATAGTTGAGGAAACATGTGCAGGATCTGTATGCTGAAAATTACAAAATCTTAATAAAATAAATAAAATAAGACCTAAATAAATAGAGAGACATGCATGTTCATGTTACACTCATGAATGTGGTAAAGACGGCCATTCTCCTCAGATTGGCCTGTAGATTTAATGCAATTCCTGTCAAAATCCCAGCAGGATATTTTATAGACATGGTCAAGTTATTCTAAAATTTATATGGCAATTCATAGACTCTACCAGAGCTAAGATAATCTTGAAAAAGAAGAATGAAATGATTAAAATTACTCTCACCAAAAAAGTCAAACTTTATCTACAGTACTCACGATAGTCTAATACTGGAGGAACAGACATATAGACCACTGGAATGAAAAGGGGAACCCAGAAATAAACCCACGCAAATATAACTTAATTTTGATGGAAGTGCAAAAGCACTTCAGTGGAGCAAGTACAGTTTTCTTAACAAATGGTGCTGCAGCAATTGGACAACCACAAGCAAAAAAAAAATGAAGCTTGACCTAATCCTCACACTTGATACAAAAATTAACTCAAATTTGGTTAATTATGTGGGTTTAAATATAAAATGTAAAACTATAAAATTCTTAGGAAAAAATAGGATAAAATCTTAAGGATCTAGAGCAAAACAAAGGAAGTGTTAGACTTGACACCAATAGCACAATCGATAAAAGGGAAACTTGATAAATTAGACTTTATCCTAAATTTAAAACATCTTAGCAAAAGACCGTGTTAAGTAGATTAAATGATAAACTACAGGCTGGAAGAAATTATTTGTAAATCAGATATCCAACACAGGACTAATGTGTAGCATATAAAAGTATTCCCAAAACTCAACAGGAAAGAACACACAATTAAAATAGAAAATAGGCAAAAGAGATGAAGAGACAATTCGCCCAGAAAGATATACAGATGGTACATAAGCACATTAAAAGATGCTGAACAGGGCTTCCCTGGTGGCGCAGTGGTTGAGAGTCCACCTGCCGATGCAGGGGACACGGGTTTGGGACACGGGTTCGTACCCCGGTCCGGAAAGATCCCACATGCCGCGGAGCGGCTGGGCCCGTGAGCCATGGCCGCTGAGCCTGCACGTCCGGAGCCTGTTCTCTGCAACGGGAGAGGCCACAACAGTGAGAGGCCGCGTACCGCCAAAAAAAAAAGATGCTGAACATCTTTAGCCATCAAGAAAATGCAAACTAAAACCACAATAAGACATCACTACATGGATGTCAGAATGGATAACGTTTTTAAAATAGTGATAATATCAAATACTGGTGATAATGTGGAGGAACTGGACCACTCATACACTGCACGTTAGAATGTAAAATAGTTCAGCCACTCTGGAAAAAGTTTCGCGATTATCATGTGGTGTAGCAATTGCACTCCTGAGCATTTAACCCAGAGGAATGAAAACATTCGCATAAAAACCTGTACATGAGTGCTCACAGCAGCTTCATTCACAAAAATGCAAAACTGAAATCAATCCAGATGTTCTTCATCAGATGAATGGTTTAGCAAATGCTATTCCATCAACACCGTGGAATACTACTCAGAAATAAAAGAGAATGAACTATTGATACAAGCAGTCACTGGAGTGAATCTCTGGGGAATTATGCTAAGTGAAAAAAAGCCAAACCTAAAACGTTGCAAACTGTATGACTCCATTTCGTATAACATTTTAGAAATGACAAAACTTGGAAATGGAGAACAGCTTAGTGATGGGGGAGGGGCCGAGGAAGGTAGGTTTGATAATAAAAGGGCAACAGAAGAGATCCTCGTGGTAGTGGATAAAATTGTATGCAGCTAAATGCACACACACATAAATGAGAACAAGTAAAACTGGGTAAGTGAATAAGTTCAATGCAAACATTCTGGTGATGATAATGTGTCATTTCTTGTAAAATTTTAATATTAGGGGAGACTGGGGAAAGTGCACAAAGGATCTGTCAGTAAGTGGACGAGTCAGTAGCCTAAAACAGCTCTTCTGATTTCATATTATATCCTCTGTATCTCAATAATTTAATCATGTCCTGGTGGTTCAGAAAGACTTTCAGATCTTACACTGTGCCAAGCTCATCAATAATCACCTTAGTCATCACGAATAACATCACAGATATGAGACCTGATTTGGGTTTTTGGTGACGCGTTTTTGATGTCAATGGTCCTTTTCTCAATAAAGCACAGAAATTCTTTAAAAAGACTTGTTTGAGCTTCCCGTCAGAATAAATAGAATTTTATTAACTAGAAACCTTTAAATATATATGAACAATCTTCCCAAATAAAACATATTAATTTTTAAAAAATGCTGTAATGAAAAGGAAACAAAGTTATTGACCATGTATGTACGAAGGGACATAGATGGATCTGGTATGTCATGGACTTCTTGGTTTGATGCAGAAATGTTTTTATTCTCATTAATTCTTGTATTGGAACTTTTGGGTCAAAGGTGCTAATTTAATGAAAATGTACGATGGTGAATCTTCTTTGGGTGCTATGCATTCTGATAGATGATAGTGAACTTTTCACCATATTAATAGCTATTAGGATGTTATTCTGTATGAATTTCAGCCAAAACAGTTACTAAGAAATATTGTCTAAATTTATCCTGAGCCAGATGACTTGATGTGATGTCACCCCTGGTTGCTTAAGCTCGTTGAGATCTCATATTTGGGGAGAAACAAAACTTGAATGATCTCACTGAAAAGAAAAGGATTATAAGCAGCAACAATCTGAGTTATTCCATGTTGGAATAGACTTCATATATTTTTACGTCTGATAGTCTAAAAAACAATAACAATTTAAAAAACTTATGAAAGACTTCAGTAAAGTGTACCTATTAGCTCAAAGATAAAATTAATGTGCTCTGCCCTTAGTGGAAAATTTTTGTAGAATTACAGCTGAGGAGTGGGGTCATGAGCTAAAAACTGCAGTTCGAAGTATCAGAACCAAATTTCTTTCTACCAAATTGAAGTCAGCGCAACTATATTTGTATTTATTGACACCCGGCTCCTTCCAAAAGCGTTTGAAGCTGGCCAAAGTAAACAACATCTTTACCTTACAAGAGGCATCGGCATCCACTTTACAACCTCTTGAACTGAATAAATTTGAGAAAAGTAATAAATTTAGAAATAAAATACACTCCAGGCCTGAGCTCACCAAATTAAAGTAGCTTTACCTGGCAAGAATGCTATGTACTCACGAATGCAAACAATTTTAAATTTGATAAAAGATTCAGTAGTACCATGATCACAAAATGGAACCACAGATTTTGAATCTCAGACAATCTTTTTTCTGTAAATGTCAAAGTCTATCTCTTCATCTCAGTCACACCTTCTTCAGCTGATTGCACTTCTTGCAGAGAGAAGCCCAAGTTCACACTCAGTAGCCATGAACATGCTGTGCAGATCCATGCACCTGTTTGTTTTACTTAAATGAGCTGGCTGTGGCAGGAAAGAAGCCCCCTAAAAATAAGAGAATGAATTGGTCTTCCACTGCAGTGCTTTAATCATGAAGAGAGGAAAATGCTCTCCCAGCGTTTCCTCTTTTTAATTAAGTTACATATTCCTTTGAGAAGCCAGTGAAAGCTATGGACACTGTCCTCAGGGGAGGGGAAAAGGCAGACATATCCACCCAAACACAATTCTTAATGATTTGAATACATTCCTGGTACCCTCGCATCTCCTTCACCCAGTCCCTACTGGCTCCTGTGGTCACCTGCTGTGCTCAGCAACCCTCACTTGCCCTTTCATCCTTTTATCTTTGGAGCCATTAACACCCCCCTGCCACATTTAGCTTTGCCCTAACCTTTGTCTTCCATCTTTTCCTTAGTTCTATCAGCACAACATCAGACCAACTTTAGTACACAAGCTGCATTTTGGGGGGCAACATTTATTATATGCCGAGCATCATATTAAATTCTCAAAAGTAGTATACAGAATATGTACTGCAGTTTTCTATATTTTACTGCCTAGATAACCACAACTAGAGAGGTATAGTAACTTCTCCAAATCATATGTCTGGATTGGAACCTGGATCTATTTGATTCTCAAACTTCCCTCTTAATTTCTCTTTTCTGAGCACATGAATCTCTCCTGTGGTGCTCAGGAGGTACTCTAGTTTCCTGGGAGTGGGGTCTTTCTACTTCTTTTTCTACTTAGATCTTTCCAGAAACTAGTGCCCTGCTGTCTGTTGCCGTGTACCCCAGAAGATGACTGCCACCCTCGCCAAGACCATCACTTCATGCCCATCTAAAGAAACCTAGGGGCTTATGCACCTCCCTGAAAGGCCAGCACTATAAATTTACTGGCTCCTTGTAAATGAATCAGAACTCATTTTTAGGGGTTTACATAAAGATTAAATGTCCCCATTTTTCTTAGATTTACAAATTCAATTCTTGAGGTTTTTAAAAGAAGAATTGTAGTTAGCTTAGCAAATATTTTCAGATGTCTTTGCTTTTCAGCAATTATCTTGACATTGGTATTTGTTATATTGAATTCTTTTTAAAAAGCTATCTTACATGATTGTCGCTGAAGCATTAACATTCTCTCTTCTGAACACCCAGGTTGAAAATTGGGTCCCTGATTATTTCTTATTCCACCCAGTTTCCTCATATTGTCCCAGTGGGTTTGTCTTTTAAAATCTGTTTATTTTGTTCATTTTATTCTTTTAGCAGGAAAATCTGCTCTATCATTTGTTAATATCCCAAGTTCGATTTTTAAAGATTCATATTCAGTCCCAAGGTGTATGTTTTTGTTCATGAGCAAATAATGTAACTATTCACGCTCAGAGACTGCATACTGTCACCTACACGGTCTAAAGTAGAATTCTTTTGTATTCCATGTAGCACCTAGTTTAGGGCTGAACATGTAGCAAGCTTTTGGAATTGAGTTGAAATGAATGCATGCTTTATCAATTATCATTTACTGTTCTGGGAATTTTTTTTTTTTTCTTTTTTTTTTTTTTTGCGATACGCGGGCCTCTCACTGTTGTGGCCTCTCCCGTTGCAGAGCACAGGCTCCGGACGCGCAGGCTCAGCGGCCACGGCTCACGGGCCCAGCTGCTCCGCGGCATGTGGGATCTTCCCGGACCGGGGCACGAACCCGTGTCCCCTGCATCAGCAGGCGGACTCCCAACCACTGCGCCACCAGGGAAGCCCCTCTTCTGGGAATTTTTAAAAAAGATACTACTTTAGGTGATGCCTCATTTTCCAAATGAAATGCATTATAAAGTCACATGTACAGTTACACATGAAAATATTTTTTAAGTAACTGAATGCAATAGAATCTCAAATAACCAAGAGAGTTAAATTACATATGTCAAAGAAGCAATCATCATAAATCATTGGCATTTCCATTTAATCTATTATCTCTATTAAAGAATGGATAATACATACATAGTTGCTTTAGAATAAAACAAAGAAAAAAACATTATTGAAAAGGAAAAGGAGCAAAGAACTAAATTAGGTGATTTAAATCACAAATGTCCCAGCTATGAGAAAATCGCCAAAAGCCTTAATATTATGGTGAGTTTTTTCAAACTCACATGGCCATGATTCTTCTCATCGTATATCAGAAATGAATTATTTTATTGACCATTATAGAGATGAGTATTCTACTTTTTCCATGTCTTGAGGCCCTTTTCACCCCTGCTTTACCTGGGGATATCTCTACAATATATCGCACTATTTAAAAGCCAGTAAGTGAAAAGACCAGTGACCACTTCGCTGTGAAGTTTCCCCTCCATTCTCCCCAGGCACTCCTCCATGGAAAGTGGCCAACACTGCTCACAAACTATTGGACTGTGCTCGTGCTGACTATTGTGTTTCCAACATTTTTTTTTTTTTGGAATTGATTTGTAACACCACGAATAAATGCTGGCATCAAACTGTAAACTTTTTGTTGAGCCTACAATAAACTCTCACGCAGATAACACAGAGAAGTTGGCGCTGGAATTGAGGACAACAGCAGAAATCAAAATTAGTGAGTCTACAGGTACGTGCTCCTCCAGTGGGTACTGTACATGAACCTCAAAGTTCCAAAACTGTGTTCTTGGTAGGTACATTTTTGTTAATTTTAGAAGGCTTTGTGCCATCTTTAACATTATTGTGTAATAACCTAAATTATAGGTAATCCTATAATTGGAAATTTATGGAGTTTATTTGTTCCCATGGTTTATTTTTATGACCTTACAACCGAAAGGAGAAAATAAGTGAAGAAAAAAAGGGGCTAGAGACTGGTGGAAAACACTTGTAATAAATGACAGCTAAATGATCTACCTTTGCAAGAACCACTTGAGTCTTCTATTCGTTAAATTTCCTCTGAAAACCACACCTGATGTTTTCCTATTTAGTTAAGATAATATAAAGCCATAACATAATATTATCCTTCCTTACCCATGTGGCTAACCCTTTTAGTGAAAACCCTTGAGATGATATGGACAAAATTCCTTTCATTAAAACATTCTCATGAGGGAAGGGGGCGTGGAGAAAGCCATTTTTTCCCAAAGATGGGAATTGATAAAGTCCGGTAGAGGTGAGGCACTCTGGAGTTATTCTTGAATATCTGCCACGCTAGATACAAGATCCAAATGATCAGATTCTTGCTTTCTGCATTATACATATGCCAAAGTTAAGGGAAATAGCTTTCATGACAGGTACAAGCAATTCAGCGTATTAGTTTTAATTCAGCTTATTAGATGGAGAATAAAAAGATTAAAAACAATAATCAAAACAGAAATAATAATAGTAATGGAAATTACATTTTACCAAGGGCTTATGGAACTATGCCTTTCATTAAATACTTCACACATTTAAATAATTATGGACCTCCAAAGAAGTAATATATTTATTCTCAGTTTACAGAGATGTTAATACTAAGGTTTAAAGAAGTCGAGGACATACAGCTTATAAGTGGCAAAGTGGGGTCTTGATCTCAGAACCATCTAACCTTGGAGTACAAGTTCATATTCAATACTTTATTCTGCCTCCCCAATAATGGAAATTTTAATGATTGATAACCTTACAGCTTTATATGCATTACTCATTCAGCACCTTCTATGTGCCAGTCGCTCTGTAGGTATTATGTTTATCTAAGTCTAAAGAAAGTAAAATTCAATTTCAATAATCTTTCACTAAACAGAGCGGACTATAGCTATGCAAATATGAGAATTCAAAACATATCAACAACAGTCAGAGGAGGGCAGTCCTAGCAGGATGAGCAAGACCGCAGATGTCAAAATACTAGAACACAGGGCTTCCCTGGTGGCGCAGCGGTTGAGAGTCCGCCTGCCGATGCAGGGGACACGGGTTCGTGCCCCGGTCCGGGAGGATCCCACATGCTGCGGAGCGGCTGGGCCCGTGAGCCATGGCCGCTGAGCCTGCGCGTCCGGAGCCTGTGCTCCGCAAAGGGAGAGGCCACAGCAGCGAGAGGCCCGTGTACCGCAAAAAAAAAAAAAAAAAAAATACTAGAACACAGAAAATAAAAGCGTGGGTACTACAACATGATGCTCTAAATCTATTAAAGGAATTTCATTTACAATATGTATTTTCAATAGTATAGAATGAGTACACTAGAAGATGTAATGAAGTAATCAGATCTTTGCAGAAACAGGTAGACTCACTATGAAAATGACACTTATAAAAGCAGGTGGATGACAGTGGGGTTTTGTTTATTACATTTTTGTGGGGGGTTTTTTTCTTTCTTTTTTGGTGACTAAAAACTCCTAATTGGCATTGCAATCAGGAGACTGCCTTCCCCAGATGATGAACAATTCTTGAGAAAAAAATCCCTTCTTAATTTACATGGTAATGACATTTCTTGAAAATTCAGTTTAATAATAAACTACTCAAAAACATTTTTAGTCTATATGTAAAATTGAGTTGGGTTCTAGGCTCCGATAATTATATATAGTTTTTCATCTATGCTTATGCCAAAAGGGACACTGGGAAGCAGTGTCCAACATAAAATTTGGGGGTTTTCCCACATAGGCAACGTCTACCATTCCTAGCATCTACACACTAGGTATCAGTGGTACAGCCAGTTCTACTTTAACATGACATACACACTCCTTAAAAGACACTTACTATGCAAAATTCTGCAGTTAAGAACCATAGGGCTTATGATAGGGAAAAATGGGCTAAATTTTGTCATCAACATGTTTAAAAAAAGACAGAAACCTAATAAAAAGGGTAGCACAATTTTATGTATGTTCAATGGTAGTAAGTGCATAAAAATCTAGGATAGGGGACTTCCCCGGCGGTCCAGTGGTTAGGACTCCACGCTTCCAATGCAGGGGGCACAGGTTCAATCCCTGGTCAGGAAATAAGATCCTACATGCTGCGTGGCGCAGCCAAAAAAAAAAAAAAAAGAGAGAAAAAGGAAAAGAAAAAAATCTAGGATAAACACGGCACTTTACCTTCCAAAAGACCTGGAGTTTGTTTGGGGAAGTGGGCATGGGAAGGGCTGCAACTTGAAAATGATGGTGAGGTACTAGAAGGAGGGTTTTCTTAATTGTAACACCAGATGCAGAGAGGTATGACTCATTATCCTTTCAGAGCTCTTTCTCAGCCTTTAATCCCAGTGCACGTTTTCGAATTTGAGATTCAGGTCTTTCACGGCCTGTGTTTATAACAGATATCTATTTCATCAAAATTGAAAATTTGATCCAATGTATAACCTTCTGCTTTAATTAACTTATGTATTATTGCTGGAAATTCTTTTCCAGCTTTCTCATCTGCAGTGGGAGTTTCATCTGGCAACTGAAGACTTTGGAAATTGAAGTGATGTTGGAAACCGCTAAACCTGACACTACTAGCACCAACAGGATAATTGACAATTTCCATTAGGATCCTCAAGTGGCTTCTCTTTTGTAAGTACTACTTGGAGCTTTGAACCAGAATGCTTAAACAGACTTGTGATGTTGAAAAAGTGTTTTGTCTGTGTCTATATATATATATTCACAAATGCCAAAGAACAATAAAACATAACTCTGTAGGATAACATACATGGTAAACTGAGGTAGCTGGTAGATGTTTGAAGAGTGTGTGTGTGTGTGTGTGTGTGTGTGTGTGTGTGTGTTTTGTGTATTCTCATGCATCTGGATTCATCTGAATGCAGTCGTTTACCTTATCTTAGCTTTCCCACTGATGAAATTTTGCAAAAAGCAAATGTGACATTCACCTTATGCTAAATGTGTTCCCTAATATATTGATTTCCTTGGAATAAATTTATGGTTTCAAAACAAACATTATAGCAGAAGTGACTGTATGTTCAATCATGGTTATGACAGAAAACATCCAACAAATTTTTTTAAAATGCCTCTCTGGGGATGAGAACCACCATTGTAGCACTTCGTGATTCTGACTGGAGAAATGTTACCTCTAAAGTGTCTTTGGCAGGGACTTCCCTGGCAGTCCAGTGGTTAAGACTTTGCCTTCCAACGTAGGGGGTGCGGGTTTGATCCCTGGTTGGGGAGCTAAGATGCCATATGCCTCATGGCCAAAAAAGCAAAACATAAAACAGAAGCAATATTGTAACAAATTCAATAAGGACATTCAAAATGGCCCACATCAAAAAAAAGAAAGAAAAATCTTTAAAAAAATACTAAAAATAAAAAAGAAAGTGTCTTTGGCATGTTGATCTCAGTTATTAGGTTAACTCTCAAATGCTTATTTATCTTGTTTTCAGAGCTGCCTACCTATACTAGGTTATATTGGAGCAGAGAAAAGGAAAAACTTAACTCGATTGTGAAAGACCAGAGACACTTAAAGAGCGAAGATGAGATTGGGCATGAAGAGTAAGTGCTCTCCAGGCAGCCTGAGCAAAGGCCCCAAAGCGTGATTTATTGCACAGGGAGAAGCAAGAGCTGAGTTTGTTAGAACGTGGGCTGTATAGAGGGAGTGGCAGGGAAGGACTCAGGAAATTCTTTGCTATGCTAAGTCTGGACTTCATTCTCACGTGGTGGCCAACCTGTAAAGCTCTGCAAGCAGAAGGGTGTCATGCTCAATGTGCATTAAGAAAGATTAGTAGCAGGGACAGACTGAAGGCCATTCCTGCTGGGCTGGTGGGACAGTGCCTCCCAATCTTTGAACAACAGGGGATTCTCAAAAATGCAAACTGTAAACTTCAGCTAAGGCAAGTATGTGTTTATGAAAAAAATGATGGGGAAAAATATTGCTACCTTTTGTTAAGTAACTATTATATGCCAGGCAGTGTCTTATGCCTTCAGCATTTTTTTTTTTTTTTTTTTTTGCGGTACGCGGGCCTCTCACTGTTGTGGCCTCTCCCGCTGCGGAGCACAGGCTCCGGATGCGCAGGCTCAGCGGCCATGGCTCACGGGCCCAGCCGCTCCGCGGCATGTGGGATCTTCCCGGACCGGGGCACAAACCCGCGTCCCCTGCATCGGCAGGCGGACTCTGAACCGCTGCGCCACCAGGGAAGCCCCCTCAGCATTTTTTTAAAAAAATCCTCATACATCTACATGAGTTTGATCTCATCTGACCACATTTTAATCCCTGTTTCACAGGTGATGAGACTGAGGCAGCACAGGTTAATTAATTTGCCCAAAATTACACAGTTAGAGAGTGGCAGATCAAGGACTGGGCTCACGATCTGCGACCCCCTCCCGGCCCCGACCCGGCCCCAACTTATCTCCATCGTTACTCTGTGCTGAGTTTGTTCAGAACAGTGGCAGTTTCGAAAGGGGTATGTTCTAGTCAGAGGAGGGCCACATAAAGAGGCTTGTCAACCAAGAAACGCAGAAAACTACAAAGAAGAGTTTATCTGGGCTCTTAGGAATTGCAATTCAGGAGGAATATTTGAGTAGCAACTCAAATGTGCTCTCCGGGAAGTAAAAATGGCGGAGATTTATAAAGACAACAGACAAAAATATTCCCGATACCGTATGCTAACACACATATATGGAATATAAGAAAAAAAAATGTCATGAAGAACCTAGGGGTAAAACAGGGATAAAGACACAGACCTACTAGAGAACGGACTTGAGGATACGGGGAGGGGGAAGGGTAAACTGTGACAAAGCGAGAGAGAGGCATGGACATATATACACTACCAAACGTAAAGTAGCTAGTGGGAAGCAGCCGCATAGCACAGGGAGATCAGCTTGGTGCTTTGTGACCAGCTAGAAGGGTGGGATAGGGAGGGTGGGAGGGAGGGAGACGCAAGAGGGAAGAGATATGGGAACATATGTATATGTATAACTGATTCACTTTGTTATAAAGCAGAAACTGACACACCATTGTAAAGCAATTATACTCCAATCAAGATGTTAAAAGAAAAAAAAATATTTCCGAGAAGTTAAAACTCATTTACTTAATTTAATCCAATTTCAGCCAGTCCTGACCACACATAAAATTCCTTTCTAAAGATCCCTTTTTCCACAACCCTTTTACAACTTTCTGCGCCCATTTTATTTGTCTCCTTCTTTCTTTCCCATTTAGAAATAACCAGCTGTAGGACAAAATCATTTTCTTTTTCTTAACAAAATGGGTCTTCCATTCCTTAGACCTTTTAAAAAAATTTCCTTGCATATGAAATTGTTTTCCTTATTAATTTTAGTAGTTTTAAGTACATATATTAATTAGAATTCTTAACCCTTAGAAACCTTAATTTTTAGTAAAAACTAAGCAATTGTGAACTGTTGTTATACCAGTATTTTTTTCTCAAAGTGGTACAAAACATGTTTCTAATAGACCCAAACGTCTTTAGTTTTCCTATAGTAAGACAAAAGTAGGTAAACTTAGATTTCTTTAACAACATTTCAGTATTTTATCTTATTTTGAAATAACATAGACTTCCAATGAATTCCCATCATTTAACTTAACCTAGCAAAACTCTAAAGTTTCAAGTTACCAGAAAGATTTGGGGAAACTATTTTTAGGTATTCATAACAGAAAAGCATAATTATGCTTAAAGGTTCACCTAAAAATTCTTATCTCATTTACATTTAATTTACTTATGAAAATTCCAACTTACCAAGTTATTTTTCTTGCTGAAAAATTTGTAGTAATCCTAGGTACAGTGAAAGTATTATACTTAATGTTAATAATTCTAAAGACTTGTCGGTATTAATTAAACCAAATTTAAACTAGCTTTTATTTACTAAGGATTAATCCTTGATCATGGGAACTTGAAAAACATTTGGGTTTGTTTCTATTTCTGAGAATTTTATATAAGTGCTTATTATTTGTTTAAGCCAATTAAATAAACTCTCTTACAAATTAATTTTGGCTATCATCCAAAGGTAGAAAAATACCACATCTATAGTGAATGTATATGGACGTACACACATACATACATACAGATAGAAATACCATAGTTTTCATTTTAAAATTTTAGTCACGAATCAGGTACAATACAAAACTCACTAGTTTATAAAAAACTGTTAGAATAAATTAAGTCTACCCACTCAGATGGCTGAAGTCTTTTATTACTTGTGGAGAAGGCTTTTAAGATGTTTATTTGACTTTGACAAGCAATTTTAAGGAGGCTGTTTGGGAGAGAGTCCTTTCAGCAGTTTGTGTTTAAAGCGGTCTCTTTTCCTTATTTTTCAGTCTTAGGAATTGGAGATGGTCTGGATAAGAGCTCCCGAAGAGGTTACATGACTTTTTAAATAAATAGGAGAGGGGTGGGGATCAGTGAAAAGGAATGGGTGGGATTTGAACTGCCTCTAGAGCTGCATTTCCAGTTTTGCAAAGATTTGTAAGAGATAACATTGATCCACCCTTCAACTACATTTTACACATGGTTTTCAAAGGGGCTGTCATTACAGCAGGGCGCAGTCTGGCTAGTCTTTTGCGAGGAATCAACCTCAGCATTATAGAAAGGAAATTTGAGAGCTGGGTAGAGAGGGGGACGGGCTGAAAGAAGTGGAGGAGGTGGGCACCAGCAGGAGAAGAAAACAGAGACAGAGGAACATTAGGGGAACATTTAGTAGTTTCTTTGAGTTTAGTCAGTATCTGAGACAACTCAGAATTAGCCTTAGATAATTTGGAGTTAGTATCCTGGAGGGAAGCAATTTGGGAATAGCTAACTCATTTTGAGGCCTCAAAATTCCAATTGAAATAAGCTTCCCATTTGGACTGCTTTGTCTTACATCCTTTTTCTAATGGACTGCCCAGGTCAAATAACTTAGGAATTTCAAAGGAGCCCCAAGTTGGCCAGTTTAATTGTAAATCATCCCAGGTAATCATAGTCCAGTGAGATAAGTACTCGTAGGCTGAAGGACCATAGTTCTTTTTTTTCTTTGCGGTACGCGGGCCTCTCACTGTTGTGGCCTCTCCCGTCGCAGAGCACAGGCTCCGGACGCACAGGCTCAGCGGCCATGGCTCACAGGCCCAGCTGCTCTGCGGCATGTGGGATCCTCCCGGACCGGGGCACGAACCCGCGTCCCCTGAGTCGGCAGGCGGACTCTCAACCACTGCGCCACCAGGGAAGCCGGGGACCATAGTTCTTGTACATAAAACCAGCAAGAGTACTAGGAGGAGGCTGCAACAGTCTCACCCTTAAAACAAACTTCCCATTAAGCCAGGAGTAATTACTCACCAGACAAAACAGGAAACAAAGTCCCAAGAACAGAAGCCAGGAACAGAGGACACCCAAATAAACTAGAACTTCAGCCAAGGTGGGAGGCTTGGGGAGGCGCTGGGCAGGACATGGTGGCAGTCTTTGCTCCCTGGAGGAGAGGGAGGTTACCAGTTATAGGGGTAATTGATGTCAGGTTGGCCCATCAGTTACCAGGGAAACTAGGAGAGGGGCACACCCATTACCACTCCTTTGAAAAGCTATCGTGGTGGAGATGTTCTGATCTAAAGGTTAGAACAATCACTAGCTGGGTTCTGCGGACAAGTATGCAGGAAGGTTAGTCACGTGAGTAGGGTGCAGGTGAAGGTGAAGCAGGCACTGGTTGAGCAGGGGATGGATAGAGAGCAAGAGAGCAGCCATCTTGGGTGGCCTGACCATAAAGCTGCAGATAAGAAAAGGGTTTATTTAGGGTCTTAGGAATTGCAATTCGGGAAGCACAGATTTGAGCAGCAATTCAAATATGCTCCAAGGGAAGTAAAAATGGCAGAGGTTTAGAAAGAGAACAAAGACATTCCAGAGAAGTAACTTAGGTTGTTTTGGAGAACAGGGGCTGGTGTCGGCAGGCATTCAGTTACCTGTCGGCAGCTGATTGGTGGTTAAGCTGGAGTTTCCAGAGACTGAAGAGAATGAGTTCCAGGTGGCCTGACTGGTTGGCTAAATCAGAAGTTTATGTTGCCTCCAGGTGTGTATTGTGTAAGTTCTGCATCCTTAATGACCTCTGGCTCCACTTTAGATCCCTTTGACATAAGTGACTCCATTTTGTTGTTCAGGGTCTACAGGGTCTCCCCATGTCCTGAATTGACCCAACATATTCCCAGTTTATGCCAATTCTGGTAACAATTATTAACAGCGTAACTTTTTCACTCTCAAAGGTGTCCCAGTTTGGTGGGAAGAAGTAAAATGGGCATAAGCTTATGTAAGGTTCTTGTATCATTCAGAAATTTGTGCAAGTATTTACTTAAGGGTAATAAGAATGCATTTTGAAATGTGTATTCAACTACCAAAAGCACAAAGAATTAGAACTAGAACTAAACAGAGGGGAAAAATGCAACAATAAAAAATATTTGATTATTCTAAAAGAAGTTAGGAAAGGAGAAATAACATCAAATAAAGAACACATTGGACTAGTAGAAAACTGATAGCAAGAAGACAGAGTTAAACCAAGTGTATCACCAAAATAGCTAGTGGGAAGCAGCCGCATAGCACAGGGAGATCAGCCCCGTGCTTTGTGATCACCTAGAGGGGTGGGATAGGGAGGGTGGGAGGCAGATGCAAGAGGGAGGAGATATGGGGATTGTATATGTATAGCTGATTCACTTTGTTATAAAGCAGCAACTATTACACCATTGTAAAGCAATTATACTCCAATAAAGGTGTTAAAAAAGATAAACCAACTGTATCAGTTATCAATTTAAATATAAATAGATTAAACACTCAAAAGACAAAAATTACTATATTGCTAAAAAAAAAAAAACAAACAAGATCCACCTGTACTTTACATATCCACTTTAAATATAAAGACCCAGATGGGTTAAAAGTAAACACCACAGTATTGGCACAAGAATGGGTGAGAAAGAGAACTTGAGAAAATGGTAATGTTCTGGAAAGACAGGTGTGAGAAATGAGAGAGGGAGTTTGCTAGAAAAAAAGAGAAGATTTCCACTTAACCTTGAAGGTCACTTTGAACTTGCTGCTCACAAATTTTCAGAACTCAAGTCTCTAATAATAAACCCATGTTGGGGACCAGCGCAGGCTGCCCCGAACAATGACTCAATGGCATATTGATTATTTTAAAGTTAGTTAAGAAACAGCCATTGTAAGAGGGACACTTTGACCTTCCTCTCTGTTTCCCGAAAGCAGGAAATAAATCTCCCATGTGAAAGGTACCCTCTCTGAACAAGGATGTAGAAAGACATCCTTATCACCAGACAGGGGATTC
The DNA here is from genome assembly GCF_008692025.1 of Phocoena sinus. NCBI lineage: Eukaryota > Metazoa > Chordata > Mammalia > Artiodactyla > Phocoenidae > Phocoena > Phocoena sinus. The sequence continues at coordinate 13,713,835 of NC_045779.1, read as the reverse complement.
CGGGCCCAGAAGCCTGTAGAAACAAACCTTGTTACTTCTTTCTTAATTTACTACCCAAACCCAAACTTTGCTTAAATTCCTTACTAATTAACCATGCCACTTACATTTCTTTGTCCTGTCAATTCCTCTTAAATTTATTGTTTCTTTGTCTAAAAAATATAAAAGCCTTCTGCTTTGGCCACTTCTTAGGTCCCATTTCTATGAGATCTCCTTGCACAAGAATTAAATTTGTTTCTTCTTGTCCTGTTAATCTGTCTTGTAACAATTTTATTATTAGTCCAGCCACAAGAGCTCAAGAGGGGTAGAGGGGGAAATTTCTCCCTCCCTGACACCTAGTACAAAAATACTACTGTAGGGCTTCCCTGGTGGCGCAGTGGTTGAGAGTCCGCCTGCCGATGCAGGGGACCCGGGTTCGTGCCCCGGTCTGGGAAGATCCCACATGCCCGGAGCGGCTGGGCCCGTGAGCCATGCCCGCCGGGTCTGCGTGTCCGGAGCCTGTGCTCCGCAACGGGAGAGGCCACAACAGTGAGAGGCCCGCATACCGCAAAAAAAAAAAAAAAAAAAAAAAAAAAAAAAAATACTACTGTAAATAAAAAGTTAAAGATGCAAAGTTAAATTAAGACATAATGAAAATATTTTTGCTAAAAATCCAAGAGTGGAAACTCGATCTTCTAACTAATATAGATGTAATTCTCCCCAATACTATGCTGTTCAGACATTTTACAATTTAAATGAGAAATATTTCTGATCACAGCTTCACACAATGCAACTTAACTGTTCTTAATGAAACTGTCTCACAAAAAACACAAAAGAAGGAGCAGTTTATTCAACCTAGTGTTATAACAGCCACATCATTAAACTCATAAAAAGATTTTGCAGTTGCTAAATAATAAGGAATTTATGCTTTCATAGAGATAAAAACTATCTGGGTTTACATTTAGTTTCCCATCATTTGTTTTATAAACAATAAAAGATATTGGATTATATGTCAGAAAATATTTCCGTTCCAACTGTATTTTAAAACCTTTCAGTTAAAGACATTAAAAATTTCATAGCATGTACATAGAAGTTGCTAGAATTTATCCACTTAGTACTTATTAGTTAAATTGTCACAGTCACATGGATTTTTGTGTTGGTTGGAGGGAATAATATTATGTTTTCTAAAAGCTTTCCATTCCTCAATTCAAGTAAGAAATTCCCTTCTATTAGCTTCAGGTATGTTTCACATGAAGCAATAACTTCGAGGACATATCACAAAATATCTGCATGTCAGATATTCTCTGTGTGTCACTGACTAAATACCTTGACCCACCATCTGTTAAACTTGGGCTTAATACCAAAAGTTGACCTTGATCTAGGCTTTTGGCCATAAAAAATATAAAACACTCATTTGCTCCAAAGTATTTAAGATTATTGCTTCTTTTGTGTTTGAAAATGGCTACTGACAGCAAAGTCAAAAGGACAGATAAAGCACTATTTGTACCTAAGACTGTCTTCTGATTTGTGGCTATTAGTACTCTGCAATCTTTTTGATTTGTGCCTATCTATAGAGCTTTTTCCATTTATACTGTGTCCACTTCTCAGTGCTGAACTAAGTACACTCATTTCTGATTCTACCTGTAGTTCATCGCCCTGAAGTTGTTTTTCAGGACATCATAGATTGATTTGGAAGCTTTCTCATAGGCAAAAGGTAAAGCCATATACGTGGCAAGGTCACTGACAACATACTTTCAAAAAAGAGGATGCTTCAGTGTCCTATCCAGAGAGGTCCTGAAAAATGGAGACAGGCTGTGGATGGAGAGATCAGGATGGTAAGGGGTGGTCTTGGGAAGAGGGGAACTAGTCTGCCACGATGGAATGGGACCCTCTCTTAGGATCTTAGGTGGGGCTTCATTTTGTTTCAGTGTTGTTACTCTGCTGTGTCCTAACCTTTCCTGTAAGTCATGGTGTTCTTCGTAACTTGATTTCCAGTTCAAAGTATTTTATAAATTCAACGAGAGCAATCTGTGTTTACTCTACCCTCTTGCTGAGGACAGAGAGACAGCACATCACCACAAATCGACCAGGCTGCAGGAGAGTATTGGGCCGAGCCAACAAAGTGAACACACTTCACACCAAGGCCATGAATAAAACAAAACATGATTTCAACTAATTAAGTTCCACTTGTATTATATTTTTATATGAAAAAACCAAATAGCATTTCTTCTGGTTACAACTTAGCGATAAAAAGATACTGTGTGAGTGTAACAATGATACTTAAATTCAAGTTAACATGTGCATACCTACAATGATCAAATCCATTTTTCAACCAAGAATCTTAAAGAAGGATTCTTAGTTATGACTTCTTCTGATTTTAAACTTGGTAATAGTATATCAAACTTTTAAAACAGGAATTCAGTGTTTGAACTATACATCTAATATAATCAGTACAGTTTTTTTAAAAAACGAAAACCATTTGTGAACCAATTAATCAGATTTTTAATAATTTAAAAGCGTAAACCACCCTCTAAAACATTCAAAAACAGAGAAATAAACAAATGAGCCTTCCAGTTTTCTAAATGTCTAACTGGACGTGAAACTGAAAAGGGAACTACAGGTAGAACCACAAACCACTGAATTAAAGCATTACCAAATATTTTTAATAAAATTGACGTTCCCTTCCTAAGTATTTCTGAATCATTTATCTATTTTTCTGAGTAAAGAAAAAAAAAATATTTTGGGGGAGATGTAGTCTCCTGAAAGATCAACTTTTATTTGCATATCACAGAAAATAGAAGAACCAGATACTTTTTGCAAAGCGTGGTGTTAAAGACCTGTGCCTTCTCAACCACTCTAACAACAAATACATAGCACTTTGTTTTTAAACACTTTATGTAAATCCTCATTTGATCCCTACATTAATCCTATGTGTCAGTTCCTATTGCTGGTTCCTTCTAAAGGTGGGAGAATAAAAACTCACCCACATCTACAAAGCTACAAAATATAAGAATTAAGATTTGGATTCAGATCTTTCAATTAACTCTAGTGTTCACCAGGTAAAATTATCATTACGTGTGATAGAGATCCTTTGATAAATCTCAATTCTGAATTATGGGTCAGATACCAATTCCTTTTGTATGCTTTGCTTTGCAAAATGGACAGAAATGCCCTTGAAGTTGTAGGGGAGCAAAATTTGCCACCTCAAAATGTATCTCTTGAATGAAGATTAAGCTAACTATTTTTAAGAAAACAGAAGACTCAGGAACTTGTTACCTCCCCCTTAAATACCTAAAAGAATTTAGATAAAGGGTCTGTTCCTGGAATACAGCATCACCAGAGATGTCTACAAAGAATATGGGCCAGGTGTGGTGGGGAAACTAGCAGGGCCTGGAGATCAGAGTTCCCTTTGTGTCCCACTGTCTCTGCATGGTCCAACAAAGCTTTGTTTACCAAACACTTGCTTTTTCACCCCCATGTCAATTGCCTTCTTCCCCTTTGAAGTCCTAATCCACTACTCCCAACATCCCCTTTGTCTTTAGCTGAAGATGGTATTTAAGGTGAAGGCTTAGATTATTTGGGCAAGTTACTCAGTTTTCCTGGGTTTTCCCCATGTATACTAAACTTTTGTTTGATTTTTCTCCTGTTAACGTATCTCATGTCAATTGAATTCTTAGACCAGCCAGAAGAACCTAGAAGGACAGAAGGAAACTTTTCATTCTCAACCATCATATATATCTTGATAATGAATTATACAGCATCCTTCTATAGTCAAATTTGAATGGAGAGTCCCCAATGATTAGTCTTGAACCATGAAGAAAAATATATCTTTGCTGTCATTATTTTGCCTACTGTAATCAAGGATGGAGAATTCGCTTATTTATAAATTACATGCTATATGAGTCAGCAGTTTGGCTTTTCTGTATAAACGGATAACTAGGACATGATGTGGAGGGTATTATAGGTGACCTGTGTACAAAGCGATAATACAATACAGGTGCAGGAACAGAACACTGATAAAAAGATGAGAGGGAAGAATGCACATCTGTGGAATAGCTTGGCCCACACATCCCCAAGTAACAGACAATAAAACCATCCCGGCTGCAGACAATGGGGCTGAACTGCACCTGCTGGTCCTCTCATCACTTTGCTCTGAGTTTTCTGAAGGCACAAATCAACAATGCCTAGCTATGTTGCTGACAAAAATGTTTAAAAGAATCCTGAGAAACAGAAATTTTATGTAAAATAATATCGACGAAATTTTTTTAAATGAGAAGTATCTGAGCTCTGTCATCCAACTCCTGCTCTTTCATACCATTTTCCTTCCAGAGGAACAAAGGAAACCATTTGCAGCCTATATTTAAGCCGTAGCTTACTGTTTAGGCTTCCCCAGCTAGTTTCTGCTAGAGCAGAACTTGGTGTGACTTTTTTGAGACAGGTGGCCATTTGCTTGTGTCCAAGATGAATCACAGTTCAATCCAAAGCGATGACTGCTAATGAAGTCTTCATTTGTGTATTTATTTGTTCTCATTTTTCCGTTCAGCCAGGAAACACAAAATAGTTCAAAAGTTCTAATAAAAATAGAACTAGGGATGGCTTCCCCAAATAAATAAGTGAATAGAGATAGATAGACAGACAGATGGACAGACAAACAGATAGGGTGGTCTCTCTGTCCCTGTAGTTACACTTCGTAAGAGTGGGAATCTAAAACGGCCAGAATTCCACTCTTGAACTAGTCTCAGGGGATCTGCAGCAGTGTTTTGAGACACAGAAAATATTTTCTTGTCGCTTCAGAAACAAGGGGAATAAAAACTTGCCCGTGGTTCAGTGCTCACAACATTTTCAACACCACAGTGAACATCTATCAAGGCACCATCTGCCAACAACATAACCATCCACGGAAGTGTCAACAAGACTGCAGGCAGCTGCCTCTGGTCTCCCGCATCTCTGCCTTTCCTGGGGGACAGCCAGCTCCCCAGTCTACTCCTATGGAACCTGGAACTTAGATTCCACTTTCCTATGAAGCAGGAAATGTTTTTCATTGATTTCCATCAGCCCCCCCCAAGTCCAAAACCAAATGGTGCTTGATAAACTATTATAAATGAAGTGGGAAAAGGGTTCCATCTAAGTGTGGTAAAAGATTACAGAAGTTAGAAAGAAGTAGGAATAGAGCTTATGGGCAGAGAAATCTTTGAGGGTTTAAATGGGGCAAAGTCTACAAAAAGGGAATGGAAGTGACTCTATGCCTTAACACAAAAGCCATGGAGAGAGGTGGGGGAAAGACAGCAATGATGAGAAAATACAACGAAGATCCCCTTCTGCTCACAACCTCAGAAACTGGCAAAGGCGTCACGTGGTGTCTTAAAGTACTGAAGACCTCCTGCTGAAATCAGAAACTGCCTAGCTGAGGGTCTCAGCTGTGGGGACCAGAGTCCGTTATAACATGGACAGTAAAAAGGAATGTAGAAAAAGCTGTATAGAAAGCTATTTCTAATCTCCAGGCATCCCAAATGATGTTTTGATGAGTTAATTATAAAACCAAAAATGTGGTGGCAGGGAGAGGGGAAACAAAGCAAATACTGTACACGCTTTGCTAAGTTAACATTAAATTGTGTGTTTTGTTGATTATTCTTTCTAGATTTCTACAGTCACAGCATTTAATAGGTGTGCTTGGAGCATACGCAGCACCTCGTGCTTACGACACTCCCTACTGTATAATAAAATTTAGAATCTTGGCTCTAGACTCAAAACAGGAAAAAGAGCATTTGGCAAAACGTGCAAAAGACAAGAGATTTCCTGTAGTATAGCGCACAATTATTGACTATGTCTCTAAGAATTATGGGAAAAAATAGATTAAGGAGAGATGTCTCATATCTAACCAGTTGCCAATCCATGCCAATTCTACTTCCAAGATAAATTTCCTTATTTTCTCTTCATTTCCATTTCTATGTTTATTTCCCCAAGTCATACTTTGACTATTTTCTCTAGAAATTATTGCTTGTAACAGTTAAACCTTGACCTTAAATTGAGCTGACGTCTTATTGCCAGATGAATATTTCTGAAATTCCCATCCAATGTTCTCCTGCTCAAAACTTATTTTGTGTGTGCATTCCAACTGTCACAGAATAAAAGCCAAACTCTTTCGTGTCTATATTTAAAGCAGAGCAGAGCATCTACAAAACATGCAATTAGTGTCTAATGAAATTTTTCATAAATAAGGAAATGAAAAAGAAAAACGTCAGGTGCTTTTCAGTCTCTACTTGTTGTACGTAGAACTTGCTAGATTCAAACTGACTTTGCTCATTGCCACATTCCTGGTGCTGAGTTTCTAACCCTCACGTGACTCTGTCTCTCCTTTTGGCTTGCACTTCACCGTTTGGATTTGATTACAGATTATTCTTTCCCCGGTTTAACTCCCAGCATTCCTAGGAGAGCTCCCAGACATCTCAGCAAGAAAGACTGGTAGGGCTTATGGGAAAACTTCAGAGGAGCCACCACAGGTGTTCTGCCTTTAGAGTGGCTGTAGTTCACTCCCTGATCTCTTGAATCCACGTGGTTACAGGAAGCCCAGATTACCATAAGGATAATGAATCTTGTCAATGCAAATGATTCCAATTGTTCTACAAAACTTCATTAATGTATTGGACATCCCTTTACTTGCAATTTGTATAAACTTGGTCACAGGTGATTATTACTTTAATACTTTTATGTCCAGAAAATCTTAAGTGCCATAACATACGTATTACGCATTGTAAGTTTTAACTAACTGATGTCATTTGGCTTATGAGAAACCACTTGGAAAGTAATTAAACACTAGTACATTGCTGTAAGCTAAAAATAAAATAATAATTTTACATATGTAAATATATAATAAAATATATAACTTTATTAATATTTCATGCATATGTGTGTATAATAATATACAATTATTATACAATTCATACAGTATATAATAGGATAAATACTTTTGTAAATATTCTTTCCTTTTGATTTTTCATAAGTTCAGGGGGTAACCTTTCCTATCCTATTTTCATTGCTAAACATCTTTTTATAAATGAAACTAAAAATAAAGGAAAGGTTGCAACTGCAAACTAACATAACACAATTGATAAAAAATAACTCAATTGACTGATATAACTGCAAAGTAATATAGCTAAATAGACATAACCAGTTACCACCTGTTGAACGCTTGTGGTGCTGCCGGACTGGGTATTTTATTTACATTATGACATTTATTCCTCACTAGCACCTCTGGGGGCTCAATATTCCTCCCTTTCTCAGGTGAGGGAAGATAAGAGTTAATTTTCCCAAGATTAGGCAGCTTAGCAAATAAAAGAGCAAAGATTCAAAATTTCCCAAAGCAAAACCCATGCTCTTACCCAATGTCAAATCTTTATTTGTTTGCATAATTATTTTTAAGCTCAAACTTGGAAAGATGAGCTAAGCTCACCTCTTCATAAAGGAGGTTAAATGAGGATGGTGCTTTGTTGGATTTAAATGACTTCTTTCTGAGGTAATAAACTGTTGCAAAAGCTCTTGGTATATTACTGAAGGATTTTTATTGGAAAAAGTATTTCATGATTACAGCTTCATGAAGGAAATAATTCTTGGGTAAAAACCAGACTTTAGAAAAAAACTGTCTCCAAAAAGCGCATCAATCCTAGTGCACATCTTAGCTTTGGGGTCTGGAAAACACAGCTTGAGATCTCCCAAAACTTCAAAATAAAATACTGTAAGAGGCAGTAGGAAAAGGATAATGTATTATATAAAGTTTTATGTCTGGTATCAAAATGGTAGAGAAGAATCAATTGCATTTGAATTTGTGTAATAAAAATACTAGCTTCCATGGACCTTAACCCATCAACCTTGCTAAGCATTGATAGAAATTGGAATTGATTTTCATTAAGTTACTCAGTTAACTGACATTATAGAAATGGAGACTGAATACCTCATCAGAGATTAACTGAGGCTTACACAATAAAATTCCATGTTTGCTAAGTTTTCCATTTGAGTTTTCATTCATGTTAATAAAAAACAGATAACTAAAAGATGTGCAGCCTGGGAAGGAAACATTGGCAAATTGAAAAAAGTGTTCTCTTTTTTTCATTAATTACCAAAGCAGAGGAAGTGGGATTTAATTGCATCAGGAAGGATTAGGTTACAATGATTAAGAGGAAGGAAGTATATAAACTAAATATAGAACCAATTTCCATATAAGCTAAAGTATATTTATGTGTGTGTATATATATATAAACAATTTCCATGGAAATGTTTTAAATAGGTCAAAAGTTTGGCTATCGTGAGTTTTTTTTTTTTTTTTTGGATAAAACTGAAACTTTTGAAGGCAGATATCCATTCTATTTGGTGGCCGAGGACCCTTCCTGACCCAGATCCTCATTTCATTTCACTAAATTTCATTTCGCTGAGATCTGGTTTGTTTTCGTGAGGCCCACCTTAAAGGTGGTGAGGGGTGCAGGTAGGGGAGCTGGGTGTCAGCTAACTTACAAGACAAGACAGAGGGCCACAGGGAAATGATGACACCTCCTTGAGAACTTTCCTTGAGCCTTTTCTCTTTCAAGTTCCACTTAAAAAAAGAGAACATAAAGTACTCTACATACTTCAATTCCTGTTTGAAAAAAATAAGCTTCATACAGCTCTAATTTGAACTTGAATTGAAATAAAAAGCTACAGATATACTCTCAAAAGGGAAAGTTAACTTTATTCTGAATCAAATATTGGAGCCTTACAATCACATTTTTTTCATCTACCTTTTACTTGAAACACGGGTGAATAATACTGGTACCTGAATAGATTGCTGTAAATGACTGAGTCAGAAACAAAATTACAAACCCAGCTTCTCGCGTTATGAAAGCCAAAAAAAAAAAAAAAAAGTCACTTCCCACAAAGCAAACCTGACCTATGTTCCCAGTCTGCTATGTGTATTATTAATGTGACAATGCCATTGTTCTCTAGAGGGTAACATTTGGTTGCTATTTGCATCTATGTTATCTAGCCTTTATTTAGCCCAGTCACCTTTTAATAGGTCTTAAAGGTCAATTTTGATGTAGGTTTTTCCAGGTTCCCCCCTCTTCTCTCTTCTTGAATTCAGTTGGGACGTGTTGCAGTTTGCAGTGCTCTGAGCGATTCCATGCTGAGTGGAAAACCTATCCTAAGGATGCTTCCAGGAGACAAGTCTTGACGACCCTCCTGACTTATATGCTGAAAACCTAAGGTATGTGTCTTCATCCAATTCAGGATGCGGCTCACATCTTTGGCTGTTCACCCCCAAACTCTTCAGAAAGCTGTTCAAAGCAGATAGGAGGTCGGGTAAAATGGGTCCACCTCAGGCTTCACTTTCCAGAGAAGAGGATGCATTTGCTCCCCTTTAGTGGGTACAGTAACCTGTCACCAACATTCATATACTGTCCACTAGGTCATCTTTAAAGGACTTGCACCTAAGTGGCTTCAGTGCTCAATGTGTTCACAGCCGTGATTGTGTGGTCCATGCCCCGACTCACACTTGTCCCGCTGCCTTAATTACACACAGTCATGCAATCACAGGGGGCTAGACTTGGAAATGTTTGAGGAATTCTTGCCAAAAGTGACAGGGTCTGAATCCTGTGTATATGGCTTTCCGTGGCCAGAGGAGTTCTAGTGGCTGGTGTGAGCATGTAGTTGATAGAGATTTACCTTCTCTTTCCACACTCTCCCAGCCCCCCTTTCACCCCTGACTGGTCCACACACCTTTCACTCCAGCTCCCTGCTGAGAATAGAGGCCAACCCTGAATTCCAACCCAGATAAACTGGTTAACACCAATCGATAGTTAATGCCCTTGCCTAGTAACCTTCAAGTAAGATGCTGCTCCCTTTTCCACAAATCTGTTTGTGTCCATAGAAGAACTCTGGGCAGGTCACCGCAGCTCCTGTCCGGCTATGCCTATGTTTCCACAAAAGACAGCTCAGCTTTTAAGAACAGAAATCAGCCACAGGGCAGAGATGGTCATCTGGCCTCAGACATAACTGAGTTCTCTCTGCATCAACAGGGACATGCCTTTATATCCAAGATCCAAGTCAGCGTTTTAAAATCAGCTAATGAACACCAAGACCCTTATCCTGGCCACCGTTCATCATTGTCATAAACCCGAGCCTTTTCAGTCTCTTTTCCATTTCTGTGTTCTCATCCCTAGGCCTTGGCTTTCCAAACCCATTTTTGTTCTTTTGAACCCCTGGCCATTTATTTCCACTGTGCCCACCTTACACCACCCGCCGCCCTGAGCTTCATCCCATACTCACACCATGATCTTACGTGTACTCAGCTCTTCCTCAAAGGCTCTGCCTCACTGCATCTTCTCCAGGCAGCATCGTCCCGGAAGCAGGAGGCTGCATCCCTCCTGCTCTCCACTATCCCTTCCAAACAATTCCTTGTTCCTCCTCCCCAGGGGCTTTTAGGTTGATTATTGCATCTGATGCTTACATAATCCCTGCTACTGGGATTTACTTACTTCCCTTTTTGTTCCCAGTTGCAATAAAATTGCCCACATTCCTTGAACATTTTGTCATAGGACTTGAAGCTTTGACCCCATTCCTACACTTGTAATTGTCCTGGATGACTTAAATATCTACATGAGCACTCAATACAAATCACAGCCTCACAGGGACATGTTCTTTCCTGTTTTTTCAGCCAACACTCCTGTGGCCACACCCTAAACACTGTCATCCCCTAGAACTGCCCTGCTTTCGGACATTTCAAATTTCAATATCTAACTCTTGGAATGCTTCTCCTTCATTTCTCCTCTCTCTCCCAATACATTCCTCATCCTTCTGAAACTGTCAGTTCCTTTCTCTCCCGCTCTACCCCCAACTCTCTGACTTTATGTCCTCTTCTATCTTGCCTAGACCCCTTTGTATAATTACTATCAATTCTATTTTTCCTGCCAAAGTGTAACCTTAGATAAATCTAACCATTAGACTTCTCTTACTATATACTCCAACTGGTAAATCTTGCTGAAGAAACACACAACTTAAAATGTATAGCCTCCTACCTCTGGGCTATCATCCAGCCTTGAAGACCTAATCAGAAGCTGCTTTACCACACAACTTCCATTTCTTAAAATTACTGAATTTTATTGAAATTTGCCTAAGCTTGAAAGAACACTTTGCTGTTGACATTCTATTTTTCGAAGACTCTCTGTAACGCTTTTTGAACTGTAAGTATGCTTTTTGTGTTTAAAAACAACGAGAGGGCATGCTATATCTGGCATAGTATCTCTAGACGAGGGATGGTAAATATACTTCATTTTTTTTTTTAGATCTTTAAAAAAGTGTTTTTTAACATCTTTATTGGCATGTAATTGTTTTACAATGGTGTGTTAGTTTCTGCTGTATAACAAAGTGAACCAGCTATACATATACATATATCCCCGTATCTCCTCCCTCTTGTATCTCACTACCACCCTCCCTATCCCACCCCTCTAGGTGGACACAAAGCACCGAGCTGATCTACCTGTGCTATGTGGCTACTTCCCACTACCTATCTATTTATATTTGGTAGTGTATATATGTCCATGCCACTCTCTCACTTCGTCCCAACTTACCCTTCCCCCTCCCCAGGTCCTCAAGTCCATTCTCTACATTTGCACCTTTATTCCTGTCCTGCCCCTAAGTTTTTCAGAACCTTTTTTTTTTTTTAGATTCCATATATATGTGTTAACATACGGTATTTGTTTTTCTCTTTCTGACTTACTTCACTCCGTGTGACAGTCTCTAAGTCCATCCCCCTCACTACAAAGAACTCAATTTCGTTTCTTTTTATGGCTGAGTAATATTCCTTTGTATATATGTGCCACATCTTCTTTATCCATTCATCTGTCAATGGACACTTAGGTTGCTTCCATGCCCTGGCTATTGTAAATAGAGCTGCAATGAACATTGTGGTACATGACTCTTTTTGAATTATGGTTTTCTCAGGTATATGCCCAGTAGTGGGATTGCTGGGTCATATGGTAGCTCTATTTTTAGTTTTTTTAAGGAACCTTCATACTGTTCTCCATAGTGGCTGTACCAATTCACATTCCCACCAACAGCGCAAGAGGGTTCCCTTTCCTCCACACTCTCTCCAGCATTTATTGTTTGTAGATTTTTTGGTGATGGCCATTCTGACTGGTGTGAGGTTATACCTCATTGTAGTTTTGATTTGCATTTCTCTAATGATTAGTGATGTTGAGCACCTTTCACGTGTTTTTTGCAATCTGTATATCTTCTTTGGAGAAATGTCTATTTAGATCTTCTGCCCATTTTTGGATTGGGTTGTTTGTTTTTTTGATATTGAGCTGCATGAGCTGCCTGTATATTTTGGAGATTAATCCTTTGTCAGTTGCTTCGTTTGCAAATATTTTCTCCCATTCTGAGGGTTGTCTTTTTGTCTTGTTTATGGTTTCCTTTGCTGTGCAAAAGCTTTTAAGTTTCATTAGGTAGCATTTGTTTATTTTTGTTTTTATTTCCATTTCTCTAGGAGGTGGGTCAAAAAGGATCTTGCTGTGATGTATGTCAGAGAGTGTTCTGCCTATGGTTTCCTCTAAGAGTTTTATAGCGTTTGGCCTTACATTTAGGTCTTTAATCCATTTTGAGTTTATTTTTGTGTCTGGTGCTAGGGAGTGTTCTAATTTCATTCTTTTACATGTAGCTGCCCAGTTTTCTCAGCAGCACTTTTTGAAGAGGCTGTCTTTTCTCCATTGTATATTCTTGCCTCCTTTATCAAATACAAGATGACCATATGTGTGTGGGTTTATCTCTGGGCTTTCTATCCTGTTCCATTGATCTATATTTCTGTTTTTGTGCCAGTACCATACTGTCTTGATTACTGTAGCTTTGTAGTATAGTCTGAAGTCAGGGAGTCTGAATCCTCCAGCTCCGTTTTTTCCCCTCAAGACTGCTTTGGCGATTCGGGGTCTTTTGTGTTTCCATACAAATAGTGAAATTTTTTGTTCTAGTTCTGTGAAATGTGCCATTGGTAGTTTGACAAGGATTGCACTGAATCTGTAGATTGCTTTGGGTAGTATAGTCATTTTCACAATGTTGATTTTCCAATCCAAGAACATGGTATATCTCTCCATCTGTTTGTATCATCTTTAATTTCTTTCATCAGTGTCTTATAGTTTTCTGAAGACAGGTCTTTTGTCTCCTTAGGTAGGTTTATTCCTAGGTATTTTATTCTATTTGTTGCAATGGTAAATGGGAGTGTTTCCTTAATTTTTCTTTCAGTTTTTTCATCATTAGTGTATAGGAAGGCAAGAGATTTCTGTGCATTAATTTTATATCCTGCTACTTTACCAAATTCATTGATTAGCTCTAGTAGTTTTCTGGTAGCATCTTTGGGATTCTCTATGTATTGTATCATGTCATCTGCAAACAGTTTTACTTCTTTTCTGATTTGGATTCCTTTTATTTCCTTTTTTTCTCTGATTGCTGTGGCTAAAACTTCCAAAACTATGTTGAATAATAGGGTGAGAGTGGGCAACCTTGTCTTGTTCCTGATTTTGGTGGAAATGGTTTCAGTGTTTCACCATTGAGAACGATATTGGCTGTGGGTTTGTCATATATGGCCTTTATTATGTTGAGGTAAGTTCCCTCTATGCTTACTTTCTGGAGGGTTTTTTTTTTATCATAAATGGATGTTGAATTTTGTCAAAAGCTTTTCCTGCATCTGTTGAGATGACCATATGGTTTTTCTCCTTCAATGTGTTAATATGGTTTATCACATGGATTGATTTGCTTATATTGAAGAATCCTTGCATTCCTGGGATAAACCCCACTTGATCATGGTGTTTGATCCTTTTAATGTGCCATTGGATTCTGTTTGCTAGCATTTTGTTGAGGATTTTCACATCTATTTTCATCAGTGATATTGGTCTATAGTTTTCTCTTTTTGTGATATCTTTGTCTAGTTTTGGTATCAGGGTGATGGTGGCCTTGTAGAATGAGTGTGGGAGTGTTCCTCCCTCTGCTATATTTTGGAAGAGTTTGAGAAGGATAGGTGTTAGCTCTTTTCTAAATGTTTGATAGAATTCGCCTGTGAAGCCACCTGGTCCTGGGCTTTTGTTTGTCGGAAGATTTTAATTACAGTTTCAATTTCAGTGCTTGTGATTCGTCTGTTCATATTTTCTATTTCTTCCTGGTTCAGTCTCGGGAGGTTGTGCTTTTCTAAGAATTTGTCCATTTCTTCCAGGTTGTCCATGTTATTGGCATAGAGTTGCTTGTAGTAATCTCTCATGATCCTTTATATTTCTGCACTGTCAGTTGTTACTTCTCCTTTTTCATTTCTAATTCTATTGATTTGAGTCTTCTCCCTTTTTTTCTTGATGAGTCTGGCTAATGGTTCATCAATTTGTTTATCTTCTGAAAGAACCAGCTTTTAATTTTATTGATCTTAGCTATTGTTTCCTTCATTTCTTTTTCATTTATTTCTGATCTGATCTTTATGATTTCTTTCCTTCTGCTAAACTTGCAGTATTTTTGTTCTTCTTTCTCTAATTTCTTTAGATGTAAGCTTAGGTTGTTTATTTGAGATGTTTCTTGCTTCTTGAGGTAGGATTGTATTGCTATAAGCTTCCCTCTTAGAACTGCTTTTGCTGCATCCCGTGGGGTTTGGGTCATCGTGTTTTCATTGCCATTTGTTTCTAGGTATTTTTTGCTTTCCTCTTTGATTTCTTCAGTGATCTTGGTTGTTTAGTAGTGTATTGTTTAGCCTCCATGGGTTTTTATTTTTACAGACTTTTTCCTGTAACTGATATCTAGTCTCATAGTGTTGTGGTTGGAAGAGATACTTGATACAATTTCAATTTTCTTAAATTTACCAAGCCTTGATTTGTGACCCAAAATATGATCTATCCTGGAGAATGTTCCATGAGCACTTGAGAAGAAAGTGTATTCTGTTGTTTTTGGATGGAATGTCCTATAAATATCAATTAAGTCCATCTTGTTTAATGTGTCATTTAAAGCTTCTTTTTCCTTATTTATTTTCATTTTGGATGATCTGTCCATTGGTGAAAGTGGGGTGTTAAAGTCCCCTATTATGATTGTGTTACTGTCAATTTCCCCTTTTATGGCTGTTAGTATTTGCCTTAAGTATTGAGGTGCTCCTCTGTTGGGTGCATAAATATTTACAATTGTTATATCTTCTTCTTGGATTGATCCCTTGATCATTATGTAGTGTCCTTCTTTGTCTCTTCCAATAGTCTTTATTTTAAAGTCCATTTTGTCTGATATGAGAATTCCTACTCCAGCTTTCTTTTGATTTTTATTTGCATGGAATATCTTTTTCCATCCCCTCACTTTCAGTCTGGATGTGTCCCTAGGTCTGAAGTGGGTCTCTTGTAGACAGCATATATATGGGTCTTGTTTTTGTATCCATTCAGCCAGTCTATGTCTTTTGGTTGGAGCACTTAATCCATTTACATTTAAGGTAGTTATTGATATGAATGTTCATATTACCATTTTCTTAATTGTTTGCAGTTTGTTATTGTAGGTCTTTTCCTCCTCTGGTGTTTCCTGCCTAGAGAAATTCCTTTAGGATTTGTTGTAAAGCTTGTTTGGTGGTGCTGAATTCTCTTAGCTTTTGCCTGTCTGTAAAGGTTTTAATTTCTCCATCAAATCTGAATGAGATCCTTGCTGGGTAGAGTAATCTTGGTTGTAGGGTTTTCTCTTTCAGCACTTTAAATATGTCCTGCCACTCCCTTCTGGCTTGCAGAGTTTCTGCTGAAAGATCAGCTGTTAACCTTATGGGGATTCCCTTGTATATTATTGCTTTTCCCTTGCTGCTTTTAATATTTTTTCTTTTTATTTAATTTTTGATCGATTAATATGTGTTTTGGCATGCTTCTCCTTGAATTTATCCTGTATGACACTCTCTGTGTTTCCTGGACTTGATTGACTATTTCCTTTCCCGTATTAGGGAAGTTTTCAACTATAATTTCTTCAAATATTTTCTCAGTCCCTTTCTTTTTCTCTTCTTCTTCTGGGACCCCTATAATTTGAATGTTGGTGTATTTAATGTTGTCCCAGAGTTCTCTGAGACTGTCCTCAATTCTTTTCATATTTTTTTCTTTATTCTGTTCTGCAGTAGTTATTTCCACTATTTTATCTTCCAGGTCACTTATCTGTTCTTCTGCCTCAGTTATTCTGCTATTGATCCCTTCTAGAGATTTAAAATTTTCATTTATTGTGTTGTTCATCATTGTTTGTTTGCTCTTTAGTTCTTCTAGGTCCTTGTTAAATGTTTCTTGTATTTTCTCCATTCTATTTCCAAGATTTTGGGTCATCTTTACTATCATTACTCTGAATTCTTTTTCAGGTAGACTGACTATTTCCTCTTCATTTGTTTGGTCTGGTGGGTTTTAACCTTGCTCCTTTTTCTGCTGTGTATTTCTGTGTCTTCTCATTTTGCTTAACTTACTGTGTTTGTGATCTCCTTTCTGCAGGCTGCAGGTTTGTAGTTCCCGTTGTTTTTGGTGTCTCTCCCCAGGGGGTAAGGTTGGTTCAGTGGGTTGTGTAGGCTTTCTGGTAGAGGGGATTGGTGCCTCTTCTCTGGTGGATGAGGCTGGATCTTGTCTTTCTGGTGGGCAGGACTGCGTCCGGTGGTGTGTTTTGGGGTGTCTGTGAACATATTATGATCTTAGGCAGCCTCTCTGCTAATAGGTGGGCTTATGTTCCTGTCCTGTTAGTTGTTTGGCATAGGGTGTCCAGCACTGAAGCTTGCTGGTTGCTGAGTGGAGCTGGGTCTTAGCGTTGAGATGGAGATCTCTGGGAGAGCTTTCGACGTTTGATATTACGTGGGGCCAGGAGGTCTCTGGTGGACCAATGTCCTGAACTCGGCTGTCCCACCTCGGAGGCTCAGGCCTGACACCTGGCCGGAGCTCCAAGACTATGACTGTGGAGGCTTGGTGAATCCAAAATTTGATGTAGTAGGCCAGCAGACCTGAGACTCTGGGAAGAGTTGCAGCCCAAATGAAGGCTGCTGGCAGAATCCCTATCTTTTAAGTTTCCAGCACTGGGAACAATGCTGAGAAGCGTGTATATGGAGAAATCCCTGGCAAACAGCATGAGCTTTGTAAACATTTGTTAACTCCAGTCTCTGTAAGCACCTGAATCTGTGCATGAGGTAGCTGATGGCAGACATGGCGGCTGCAGGAGCAGCAGGAGAAACAGCAGCAGGATGCAACAAGCCAGGCTTTGCAACGAGGGTGAGATCTCACTCTCTCTTTCTCTCTCCTTCTTCTAAATCACTGTAGCAGCAGAGTGCCTTGCAATGTGTCCCCTTTTCAATCACAAGAGGTCCTCCAACCTGGGCAGCCAGTAGACACCACTTTCTTCCTGGAAGCATCTGCCTCTCTTCTCAGAAACGCTTGGACCCCTCTCTGTCGGTAAATATACCTCTTTTGCCTGCCAATTGCAATTGCTTGGGGTGCCAATGACTCATTTTTTTATCTTTTGGCTGCGTCGGGCCCTAGTTGCAGGATCTTCCTTGCAGCATCTGGGATCTTTCGTGGTGGCATGTGGGCTTCTCTCTAGTTGTGGTGCATAGGCTCTGTAGTTTGTGGCATGCGGGCTCTCTAGTTGAGGCGCACGGGCTCAGGAGTCGTGGCGCACGGGCTTAGCTGCCCTGCGGCATGTGGGATCTTAGTTCTCCGACCAGGGATCGAACCTGTGTCCCCTGCATTGGAAGGCAGATTCTTAACCACTGGACCACCAGTGAAGTCCCTGGTGACTCATTTTTATTGGCTACTGGACACATGTACCCTGTAATTAGCCCTGTAATTTGGTTAACAGGATTTAGACATAAAAGTTTAAGAAAGGCAGACATTTCACTGCTTGGGACAGTCTTCCAAACAGTGCTGGCTAATATCAATTCACCCTTTAGGTATCGCTTAAATATAACATCTTCAAAGACTGCCCAGCTCCACAGACTTGAAGATGTTCTTGCCATAAGCTTTCCTATCATGGCTGTTAAATATCTCTCTTCCCCCGACCATAAGTTCCCCTAAGGAAACCCTGCCTCTCTTGCTCATTATTATATCTTATGCTTAGGACAGTGTCTGGCACATAGTAACTGCTTAATAAATATCTGCTGAAAAAATAAACTGTGTGGTCCTGATCTGCATGTCCAAACCTGTTCTCTACATATTCTTACCGTACTTGACAAACTAGGGCCCTTGCTATTCCCTCTAAGGCTCCGCATTCCCTAACTTCCATACCTATAGACAGAATGGATTGGATTGCTCCCCAGGAATGCAAACTTAACATGCTTGATTTCCATTCTGAATCCTTCAGTGTCCATTTCCAATTCCACCTTCTCTAGTAAGTATTTCCTCATCTTCTCTTTCCATTTGGGACTCCTGAACATTTGATCAATTCCTCTGATATACTTTTAGAACTGGAAGGGACCTTAAATCTGATTTGACCCAACTCTCTAATTCAACATATGAGAAAACAGGTCCCAAAGCATGTAGGGCCTTCCCCAAAGTGACTTCTCAGTGGAGGACCTGAGCCTGGGAGTCAGGTCTCCTGTGTTCTTCCCCTGCACATACCACCTGCCTAAGGTAGATGACCAACTTTGCCATTATCAGCTGAGAGTTCTAGCTCATCTGATGGATGTATGGTTATACTAGCAAACAGAAAGGATCACAGTAGGGATACTTACAATTTAAAAAATGCTGTACAACTTTCTGGAAAGAATTACTTATGCTCAGTGTATATTTTTGATAAATTAGGGTATTCGTGTATCTGAAATGTTCACAGTGAAATGCATTTGTATTAATGATTATACTCTTTGAAGAGCATTTCCCACTTTCATGCAACCTGAATATAGTCACCCTGATTCTAGATATTTTATAAAAGCACTTTAAAGCTGATTACATCATAGTGATATTAATCTCCAAAGAGAAGCTTTTATGAGCTTTAAACTAGACTCTAGAACTGAAATCATTTTCTAAACTAAACTACCGCTTTTATGGTAGAATCATTTAGCAAAGGTTGAAGAGGTGTTTCTGCTGCAGTGTATTTTCTCCATGACCCTCACAGTGCTTTCCTAGTTCCCATTTCCCACCCCACTGCTGGCTCTTTTTTGGTTTAACCTGTTAACATATTTTGTTGTCAATGTGCCATCATTAGCAAAGATTGATTCAGAGCCCCTTGCAAAAAAGAACATAATAGCAATAGTCAATGTTGCATTGTCCTACCAGAGCCTTGCTATTTATATTTTCCAAACATTTCAGCATAAACCCTGTCTGTTCTTCTTTATTAACTCCATGTAGCAAAATCACACTCATCTTTCAATGTGCAGCCAAGTTCGTGACCAGCTCAGAAGGCTTTCTATTCAAATCAGTCAGCAATGATTGCTCCGTCTGCTGTATCCTGAGAGATGGATAGCCCTTTGGATCAGGAACAGCATGAATAGGCATAAATATATTGAGTTTGGTGGAAACCTGCTTTTGCTGCTACCTGTTCTGCTGAAATACTGAGAGGAGAAAATAGAAGAAATTCTGTTATTGATGGATGACCAAATTTCTAACATGGGAATGGCTGAGTCTGGAAATCTCTAATAATCAGGAAGCTAGCAACTAGCTGATTTTAGATGAAAGTTTTGACTATGAAGACTTAAAAAACTGGATTTCCTAAAAACACCCCGATACAAAACAAGTAAGGATAAAGGTTATTTTCCCTGAAGCTGATAGGGAAATGAAACTATCACGGAAAAAGGAAAAGGGATATATTAGAGGAAAGTAACATATATTAAATACTACTATGTGCTAGGAGTTGTTTTAAGCATTTTACATCATCTTATTTAATTTACACATCCATACTGTAAAAGAGGTTGACTTGGCCAAAGTATCTGGTTAGCTGGTGTTTGTACACAATTCTTGTCATATGTATGTATGTATGTTGTTTGTTTTTTTCCACTATTCCACATGAAGATTTCTTAGAGAAACCTGGAGAAAACAGACAATTTTCCTGGAGAACCCACAACTACAGACAATGTGGGAACTGTTGTAGTGATGGGCAAGGCTTTTGCTCTGTGTCTGTTTCTGACCAAGCAGAACCGTGTCTTGGTCCATTTGGGCTGCTACAACAAATTACCAGAGCCTGGGTGGCTTATAAACAACAGAAACTTATTTCTTACAGTTCTAGAGGTTGAGGCTCCAAGATAAAGCAGCCAACAGATTCGCTGTCTGGTGAGAGCCTGATTCCTGGTTCACAGATAGCCAGCTTCTTGCTGCACCCTACAAGGGGAGAGGGAGCTCTCTGGGGCCTCTTTTATTAGGGCAATAATCCCATTCATGAAGGCTCCACCCTCATGACCTAATTATATGGGCTTCACTCACATCATTAGGCTTCACGCCACAGACCCCACCTTCAAATACCATCACGTTGGGGATTAAGTTTCAACATATGAATTTTGGGAGGACACAAACATTCCGTCTATAGCAAACCGCCATAACACAAGCCCATGTGCTGGCTAGAGAAGAAAAAGTTGAGAGAATTTCACAAGTTAAAAGCTTAGTATTTATTAAAATAGTAACAAGTTTTTCCTATTGCTTTATAATCCCAACACTATTATTAAGCTAGTGTAAGCATAAAACAAAATTAAATTCTAATAATAAATATAAAGTTCTGGAATTCAAAGTTATTATATGAAATACTAAGCAAGACTATGCAGAAGATTTATAGCTTTGTTTGAGGTGATTATAACTCCAAAGGCTTAAAATTTTTATATGAAATATTGGCTTAGGATAAATGGGCACTGAGCAGATTTTAGAAGTGCAAGGCTATAAGGGACTGCAGTAGGTTATTAAATTCATCTTCCTGTCTTGGGAAAGAACTTTATCTAAATGCATCTCAATAAACTTCTTCTCTGAGCTCTTCAAAATCTCAGAAAGAGAGAGAAAGAAAAAAAGGCCGCTTCTTCACCGAGCAAAATGTTGGATATACTTGATAAAGACTTAGAAATGGGAATTTTTTTTTTTTATCATTTGGAGAATTGACTTTGGGGGGATATTTTCATTCCCCACGATGTTTTCTTTTTTGGTAGGTATATTTTGCATTTTACAATCCTCTGTCACTTGGTTAAACCACAGAAAGTTGTACAGACCGTGGAAACCGCAGCTGAGAGAGCTTGCTTATTCACGCTGCGGTGCAGTTAGCCCTTGCTGGCTCTACACAGCCCACCTCACCCAGAAGCCCGAAGGGAGGGCACTGCCCCACGTTGCCCTGTGCAGTGCCAGAGCCAGTCAGGTCACATATGCAGAGTCAGGAGGTTGCGAGTACCCCTGGTGCCTTAAGGCCTGTCTTCAACGTGGCTCAACTGGGTCCTAGAACCAGCAGGAAAGCCAAACTCTAGCCTTCACTCCTAATCGCTTCTGATTTGCTAAATGTAGGATTTATGAGTTTCCTAGGGCTGTCATACAAATTACCACAAACCTGGTAGCCTGAAACCACCGGAACATACTCTCTCACAGACCTGGAGGACGGAAGTCTGAAATCAAGGCGTTGGCAGGGAGGGGCTTCCTCCAGAGGTTCTAGGGAAAATCCTTCCTTGTTGCTTCTCCAAGAGTCGCCTTGGCTGTGGCTGCATAACTCCAGTCTCTGCCTTGTTTTCACGTGTCTTTCTCCTCTGTGTCTCAAATCTCCCTCTGTATCTTATAAGGAATCTGTCACTGGATTTAGGATCCACTCACATAATTCAGGATGATCACATCTCAAGATTCTAAACTTAATTACATTTTCAAAGATCCTTTTTATAAGTAAGGTTACATTTACAAGTTCCGGAGGCTAGCTCATGGGCATATCTTCTGTGGGCCACTATTCCACCCACTCTAAGGATTTTGTTTCACTTTTGATTTCTTATGCTTAGGCTCTGTTTCTTCTACCTGTAGCAGCTGGATGATACTTCTAGAACCTCATCACTGATACTACTCATCCCCACCACAAGTTTCCCTCCATCTAGAAGATCTACTTCCATGCCCCATCCATCCAACACCCCTGCAAAGGCCTTGGAAGCAGAGTGTCTGGATTCAAATACTTTATTTCACCACTTCCTTCCTTCCATCATCCATTCATTCATTCATAAATATTTACACCTACTCATTGCCAGGTATTATCCTAGGCATTAGAGATAGAACGTTATAGGAAGAGACAAAGTCTGCTTTCTTGGAGGTAATATTTGTGGACAGGGGGAGACAGGCAATAAACAAGCAGAGTACATAATACAATGCCAGGTACTGACAAGTGCTCTGAAGAAAAATAAACCAAAGTGAAATCACAGACATGAGGCCGGGGAGGCACAGTTTTACATGGGGTTGTCAGGGGAGGCTTCTCCTTGGAGGTAACATTCGGCAGAGACTTGAGCAAAGTGTCAGACTGAACCAGGAGAATATGTGAGGAGAGGCCTTCCTGGAAGGGGAACTAGCAATGAAGGCGTGAGGCAAGAAGGACCTTGGTCAGTTTGATGTGTTTGAAAACAGGCAAGAAGGCCAGCTATTACACCCACGCTCACAGCAGCGTATTTGCAGGAGTCACATGGCGGCAGCGACCTAAGTGTCCATCAACAGATGAATAAACAAGCAAAATGTGGCACATACACTGCAGGGAGGTGGAGATATTGATTAATAGCCTCCAAACTGAGAAGGAACTTTGAGACCAAGAAATGAAATAGGCAACTCCATAAAGTGCAATTATGAAGTGCATTGCGGGGAACTTACATGCAGGCAGGAGCGCGTGGGTGATAATCCAGGGGCTTTCTCAGCTGCACTCTGCACCACCCAAAGGGCTGCAGGAGGATTTAAGGAGGCCAATGGAATCTGACTACCAAGTGAGAAGCACATCTGCACTGACTGGAAATGGGAGTGTTTCCTCCTCCCGGGGGGGTCTCATGACCCTTAACCACCTGTGTCAGCAAAAGGCATTCTTCCAGTTTTCATATCAGATGTAGGCAAGGGGAAAAGTTGATAGGAAACTTGTCTGGCTTGGGTGCATTCCTTGTGAGTAGTCTAACACTCAAGTCATGCAGAGAAGGGAGGGGGTGGCACTATGGGCCTAAGATGAAGCTGACCAAAGGGCATCAGTGTGGTTCAGCCACACATACATACAGAGGAATATTATTCAGCTGTAAAAACAAAGGAAATTCTATCACATGCTACATCTTAAAGACATTGGACTAAGTGAAATAAACCAGTCACAAAAAGACAAATACTGTATGATTCCACTTGTATGAGGTACCTGGAACAGTCAAATTGTTAGAGACAGACAGTAGAAAAATGGTTGCCAGGGACTGGGGGAGGGGGGAGGGGAGTTAGTGTTTAAGGAGTATGGCATTTCAGTTTTACAACGTTAAAAACAGTTACGAAGATTGGTCACACAACAATGTGTGCAAACTGTGTACTTAAAAATGGTTGAGATGGTAAATGTTATGTTATGGCTATTTCATCACAATTAAAACTAAAAATTTAAAAGACAAGTTAGTACACTTCTGTAAGCCTCAGCTGCTTCACCTGTAAAATGAAGATGATAGTCGATCTGTCCTAAGTTCGGTGTGGGAAGGAAACAGAATCATGCAGGCAAAATGCTTCAACACTTCCTGACTTGTAAAATCTGCTTCCCAGATGCTAAGTGCCCTTTTTAGCACAGTTACTGTCGTGTTTGCTATTATCTTGCCCATCAGCAACTCTCTAGGATGCTGTCTCCTTACCACAGTGCTTTATCATGTTCAAAGCACTTACCATTCTGTGGAATTATTTTATCTATTGGGAAGTTTACTCTTTCATTTGCCACCCTCTTCATGGGAAGCAAGAATTCCTGTTTTAATGTATCATGCTAGCCCCACAGCCTGGAACAGTGCTGGTACATAGAGGGGGCTAATACATACCATTAAAAAATAAATTCTTGGGCTTCCCTGGTGGCGCGGTGGTTGGGAGTCCGCCTGCCGATGCAGGGGACACGGGTTCGTGCCCCGGTCCGGGAGGATCCCACGTGCTGCGGAGTGGCTGGGCCCGTGGGCCGTGGCCGCTGAGCCTGCATGTCCGGAGCCTGTGCTCCGCAACGGGAGGGGCCACGACGGTGAGAGGCCCGTTTACCAAAAAATAAATAAATAAAAAAAAAATAAATTCTTTGTATTATGGCTATTGTCACTATTGTATGACTCTCAGATATTTTCGTTAGGCTGGTGTATCCTAAATGATAAAGTAATCTGATGATAAAATTATCTGAGATGATTCCCAGGTGCAGCCCATCGTGATGAATCAGAATCTCCAGACAAGTTCCCAGGAATCTTTATTTTTTTATTTATTATTATTATTATTTTTTGTGGTACGCGGGCCTCTCACTGTTGTGGCCTCTCCCACTGCGGAGCACAGGCTCCGGATGCGCAGGCTCAGCGGCCATGGCTCACGGGCCCAGCCGCTCTGCGGCATGTGGGATCTTCCCGGACCGGGGCACGAACCCGTGTCCCCTGCATCGGCAGGCGGACTCTCAACCACTGCGCCACCAGGGAAGCCCAGGAATCTTTATATTTAAAGGCCCCTCTGGGTAAACTGAGTGCTGGTCCTTGCTGCTCAAAATGTGTGCTCACTAGAAATGCAATCTCAGACCCCACTCAGACCCAGTGAGTCAGAATCTGTGTTTCAACAAGATTTCCAGGGGATGTATAAGCAAATTAAAGTTTAAGTTGCACTGGTTTAAGCTATATTCTCTTAAGAGTTTCCAAACCTGGCAAGTCACCAGAATTACTTAGTGAAACTGGGGGGAGGCCTGAGAAAAGGTACGTTTTTGTCTTCTGATTCTGTGAGTGACTCTGATGGTGAGCTAGACTTAGGAACTACCACTTGACCCCTATTCCCCACATATAGATTAACCCACTACATGATTTAAAAAAAGAATGAGTCCTGGCTCTCTTGGAAAAATGTCACGCAGTTCTACGCCTAAAGCTGATGGACTCTGAAGTACGGTAGGTGACGCTGGTTAAGTTTTGGTGTCCCCTGCCTTCAAGCAGTTAAAAGTGAGAGACTCTGCCAGGACTGTCACAAAGTGGTACTGGGAACAATCTGACCATCCAACAGAGCTTTACTGTCAGTGTATCAGATATCCTAAGAAGAAATTAACTCCTGCCACCTCTCATACCCCCATCCCTGTTTAAAGATAGGTTTTATTATTATTTGGGGATGGTAAGGCTGACAGACCAGGACATGATTGCCATTGAAAAGATAGTTTGGGACTTCCCTGGAGGAGCAGTGGTTAATAATCTGACTGCCACTGCAGGGGACACGGGTTCAAGCCCTGGTCCGGGAAGGTCCCACATGCCGCAGAGCAACTAAGCCCGTGCGCCACAACTACTGAGCCTGCGCTCTAGAGCCTGCGAACCACAATTACTGAGCCCGTGAGCCACAACTACTGAAGCCCACATGCCTAGAGCCTGCACTCTGCAACAAGAGAAGCCACCGCAATGAGAAGCCCACGCACCACAATGAAAAGTAGGCCCCGCTCGCCGCAACTAGAGAAAGCCTGCGCATAGCAATGAAGACCCAACGCAGTGAAAGATAAATAAATAAATTTATAAAAAAAAAAAAAAAAAGAAAAGATAGTTTGTTACAGTTCCGAAGAGGAGAGGTACACCATGCCATACGGGGGACAAAAGGGGAAGCACCAGGGTTGGTCAGGATGCAGAGGAGGAGGAGGGAAAATGAGAACAAGAGCCTTTATTGTTGTTTCTCTGAGATGAAACAGGTGGGGCAGGGTACGCAGGCTTGGACTGGCTGCTTCAGCAACAGCAGCAGGCTCTGGGTTGCAGGGGCTGTCCCTAGCTGTCTGGTACCTGGCCCTGCAGTGAGTAGGGCAGGGGGAGAGGGGCCCAAGTGTGAGAGCCTGATAAAAAAGATGGTGGGGATATGGGCCCTGGATTGGTTGGTTTGCATTTGAAAAGCACTGTAGCTGGTGAGCTGTTTACTCTCACAAGGAGCTGGGTCACCCTGGGAGGAGCAGTCTTCAGGGTCAGTAAGGCCCCAGATGTCAAAACATCAGAATGCAGAAAATAAAAGCCATGGGCAATACAACCCCCTAAGCCCCACCACTCAGTCATCTAAGATCAGGAAAATTCTTTATGCCAATCATAGAATTAGCACTGCCTTATCTGTAGAATATACATTACCTTACTGATACCATACCCTTCCTTTCTGGCATGCCATTTCCCACTGTCTCTATACTTAACATAATACTAATTCTGATACTGGAAATGGAGATGTGATTCAACTTTAACATTTCTAATGACATTACTCCCATGATGTTAATATAAGATATTTCGGATAACTTTTCACTCTGCCTCTTCTCTAATGATGAACTTGGCATCACTTGTAGTCTGTCGCCCGGGGCTCAGGCATCTGATAACTCTGTTTAGCTAATGTCATAGACTTTGATGAAATGGTCCTAGGAAAAATGAAACTTAATCACGGCCCTTTTCCTTTTCTCCTCTAGTTGAGGAATAAAGTGACAGTGGGTTGAAGTCACTCCAAAAGATGCTTGAAATGTACCCCAGAAACTTGAGAAAAGCTAAAGGCAATGCCTCTTACATGTCTTCATGATTTATAATGTCAGATGTGAAAACATTGTGTGATGGCCCTTCATCATCTTCTTTTACTCACAAGTCATATTTCTTTCTGGATTTGAGTTTTAAAGTTGAAGTTCAAGGCCAGTGATATTTATTTATTAACTCACACAGTGAGTACTGCCCTGGTAATAATCATCTAGTTTTTCTACCTCTGACTTTTAACTTTATCTCCAAAGCAGGGAGAGAATGGTCAGGGAATAAGCTCAGAATTACACACTCCACACATTGTTTAGATCTGAATACAAGATTGTGTACCAACAACCTTCTTCATTTGGTTTACTTTTTAAGAATACTTTTATACTATGGACAATAATGTGTGCGATTTAAATATTAAAATTTCAAAATGTATCTAAATTCTTTAGCTAGCCACACTGATAACTTTTCAACTCTTGGATAATGTCTGATATAAAATATGAAGCTCTGCTCGGCTCACTTAATTTGCCAAATATGCATTGGGACTCCTTAACACATTTTCCCAAAACACATGGGAACCTCTCCCGAGGTTAACATCACATTGGAGACTTACAGTTAAATAATGGACCCCAGGATCCAAAGCCAAATAAAACAAATCCAAGACATGTATATTTATATATGCTTATCGTGAAAAGCATTTGACCTAATAGCTACATGGAAAAAAAATCTAGCATTTTCATTCTTAACAGAGAAATAAATCTTCATTGATCCCATGCCTACAAGCTAAAACAAAAACAAAAAACTTTGTACTGCTTCCTATTCAAACTATAGCTCCTTTCCTTTCCATCAACTTGATAAGAAAAGTGACCTTTGTTTTCCTTTTCTACTCAATATATAACCTACTGTAATCTGTCTTCTGGACCAAGTGTCTCTTTTAAAGATAACTACTAGTTTTAAAAGATCAGGAGATTTACAGAAGAGGAAATACACTAATAGACTTGTCAATGCAAGATAAAGCGTGTAATTAAGATTGGTACATGACTAGTACTATTCTCAAAGCCATCAGTTGTTTATGCTTGCCCAGAATCCATTTCTGCTTCTGGTAACATCACCCTGATTTTCTTTTGGGCATCCTCTGACAGCCCCCACTATTAGTTAAGAGAGAGACAGTGTAATTCCAGTCTTGCCAATAAGAGTACAGAATCTGCTTGGCTCTAGTGATTGGTTTAAGGGAAGTCACATGACTCAGACTAAACCAATCAAAAGCAGTGCAGGAATTCTGCAGCACTTTTGGTAAGTTCTCTTCAACTGCAGGTGGTAAATTGTGTGAAATATAAGCTTAGTGATGCTGGTGGCCAATTTGCTATCACTAAGGGAGAGATGGTCTGAGAAAGGAGCAGAAACAGAGGAAAGCAAAGTGAAGAGATGAAGAGAAATTTCTGATGACATTTTAATCCTGAGGGCTGGTCCTGCCCAGCAGATCGTCCTAAAACATTTAACAACTTCATTGTATCCTTTTAGTGTTTTGTTTTGGTTGTTCAAGTCACTCAAACTTTGCTTTCTCTATTACTTATACTCAAAGAACAGGGTCAATACAGGTATCAATATTATATAATCTATGTAATACATATATAAAGGTGATGGACAGTGGGCACTGGTGAGATTAATCACTATAATTTTTTTTTGATCTTACAAGAAGCATGTAGAAATAAAGAAAATTAAAAAAATTAAAGAGTCAGGGCTTCCCTGGTGGTGCAGTGGTTGAGAGTCCGCCTGCCCATGCATGGGACGCGGGTTTGTGCTCCGGTCTGGGAGGATCCCACATGCCGCGGAACGGCTGGGCCCGTGAGCTATGGCGGCTGAGCCTGTGCGTCCGGAGCCTGTGCTCCGCAATGGGAGAGGCCACAACAGTGACAGGCCCGCATACCGCAAAAAATAAATAAATAAAGAGTCAAATGTTCTTTTTACTTCTCAATCTACTTAAAATCAATGAATCATTTGGCAATTCCCTCTTTGAACTCTACTTTTCTGACTTCCATGACCACCCTATTTCTTGAATCTCCTCTCAACCACTTAAAATATTTCCTCTGGGTTGCATTCACAGCATCTTTACTTTTGCTTAAATTTTAGTGTCTCAGAATTTTATACTCAGCTTTCTAGTCTTCTAACTCCATGTGTTCTTGCAGGTGGCCTTGCCTTATTATTCTCACATATTTCCTAGATTTCCAGTCCCCATCTTTTACTTAAAATCCATACAGATGTTTTTAGTTGGACTACTGGCTACCTCCACCTGGATGTCCTCAAATTCAACATGCTGCAAGGTGCATATACCATTGTCCCTCGGTATTGATGGGAGATTGGTTCCAGGATTTTCACACATATGAAAACCTGGGATGCTCAAGTCCCTTCAATAAAATAGCACAGTATTTGCATATAACCTATGCACATCCTTCTGTATACTTTAAATCATCTCTAGGCTACTTATAATACCTAATACAGTGTAAATAGTTGTAAATGCGATATAAGTAGTTGCTGGCATGCAGCAAATTCAAGTTTTGCTTTTTGAAACTTTTTGGAATTTTAAAAAAATATTTTCGATCTCTAGCTGATTGCATCTGTGGATGTGAAACCTGTGGATATGGAGGGCCAACTATATTTTATTTTCTTTCAAAACTGCAACTCATCCTGCCTTCCCTTATTATGGGGGCCAATTGTCCAAGCTAAAACCTTTGGAGATGTCCTTGATTTGTTCCTTTAATTTGCTTCCTCACATCCAGTGAATTAACACATCTTGTTAATATACCTCCTATGTATTTCTCAGAACTCCTCTTCTCTATTCTCTGTGGTACTCTTTTGTTAAGAATTCCATCACTTTTCCTGTAGACCAGCGATTCTCAAATCCCAAAGTGCAAAGAGAATCACCTGAGAAGCTTACTAAAATGAAATCCCTAAGCTTAATCCTTGAAGAAACTCTGATGAACCTGGTCTGAGAATCCCACTCTGAGAAACTTGGTTTTGTTTATTTTAACAGCCTTCTAACCGCACTGCTGCGAATGTAGCTATTTTGATCATTTCATTTGCTGACCTGCTTGAAAACTTCCAAAGGTCTAGCATCGCCCGCAAGATAAACTGCAAACTCCTTTACATGGCATACCATGCTTTCAAAGGGCAGCTAACCCCTCCAATCCCATCTTCCTATTCCCCAAATAAGCCATCTGTCTGAAGAAATGGAGGATAGGTCCTTCCCCCTAACTTTGCTCTACTTTATAACATTTAATATTCTGTTATCTAGTGAATACTATAGGGTGTTTCTAGGCGACAGGCTCAGTGCTAAACTTTTACCTACATTATCTCATTTAATACATGCTACAGTCCTGTGAAGTAAGGGGCATGATTATTATAGTTTTACAGCTCAGAGAATTTTGAGGGTCAAAGAAGTAGGTTGCCCTCGGTCACACAGCTATTAATTGCTGCAGCGGCCCCCTGAATCAGAGTACTAGACTGTTCCTCTGGTCACAGGCTTGCCACACCTTGAAAATATGAGCTCCTCAAGCAGCCCCGAAGGGCGGCAGGGTACTCAATTCCAGCACCAAGCTTTCACATAGTGGGTGCTCAATTCGTGCAGATGACTTTCTGAATCATTGAATGAAAGAATGCTAGGAGGAGGAAAGAATAAGGAAGAAATTATCATGCTTATTAGCCCTTATCTCAAAATGTGATTTCATTTTCAGGAATATATTTTCCTTACTAATAAAGCTACCTTTGAAGCTACCATTTTGAGAGGCATATATATATTTTTTTTTTTTTTTTTTTTTTTTTTTGCGGTACGCGGGCCTCTCACTGCTGTGGCCTCTCCCGTTGCGGAGCACAGGCTCCGGACGCGCAGGCTCAGCGGCCATGGCTCACGGGCCCAGCCGTTCCGCGGCATGTGGGATCTTCCTGGACCGGGGTATGAACCCGTGTCCCCTGCATTGGCAGGCGGACTCTGAACCACTGCACCACCAGGGAAGCCCCTCATTCTATATTTTTAATTGAAATTTTTATTGAGATAATTATAGATTCACATGCAGTTGTAAGAAATATTTCAGAGAGATCCTGAATGCCCTTTACCCAGTTTCCCTGAAAAGTCATGTCTTGCATAAGTATAGCAGAGCTTCATAACCAGGATATCAGTATTAATACTGCCAAAATGGAGAACTTTCCATCACCACAAGGATCATTCTTGTCACCCTTGTATAGCCACACCACTTCCTTCCTGTCCACTTCTCTCTAATCTATTCTCTATTTCTGTAATTTTGCCATTTTAAGAAAACTATGTAAATGGAATCATACAGTATGAAATCTTTTGCAACGGGCTTTTTTCAGACTTCTTTACATATTCTTAGACACTAGTAATTTGTCAAATATTTAGTTTGAAACTATTTTCTCCCAGTCTGGAACTTGTCTTTTTACTGTCTTCACATAGGCTTTAAAATAGAAAAAGCTTTAAATTTTGGTAAGCTCTAATTTATCAATTTTTCCTTTTATAGATCATGATTTTTGTGTCAAGTCTAAGAATTCTATCTAGCCTTAGATCCCACAGATTTTATTTTATATTTTTCCTAAAAGTTCTGTCATTGTATGTTTTACACTTAGGTCCATGATCCATTTGGAGTTAATTTTTGTATGAGGCATAACGTTGAGTTTAAGGATCATTTTTTTTTTTTTTTTTAATTTTTAAAAAAATTTTTTTGGTACTTGGGCCTCTCACTGTTGTGGCCTCTCCCGTTGCGGAGCACAGGCTCCGGACGCGCAGGCTCAGCGGCCATGGCTCACGGTCCCAGCCGCTCCGTGGCATGTGGGATCCTCCCGGACCGGGGTACGAACCCGCGTCCCCTGCATCAGCAGGCGGACTCTCAACCACTGCGCCACCAGGGAAGCCCTAAGGATCATTTTTCTACCTATGGATGTCCAATTGTCCGAGGACCATCTGGTGAAAAGGCTGTCCTTCCTTCATTGAATTGCTTTTGCAACTTTGTCAAAAATGTAAATCTACAATTATCTCAAAAGTTTAATTTAATAAAAACCTATTTGGATGGGATGAAAATGTTTGGAACTAGACAGAGGTGACGGTTGCACACACGACATAGAGAAAGTACTAAATGCTGGTGAATCGCATACTTTATAATGGTTGAGTTTATGTTACGTGAATTTCACCTAAATTAGGGAAAAGTGGGAAAAAAAAGCTTATCCTGGCTAACCTTCCAACCAATATTTTGTACAATTCAAATAAGTTTTTCAAAGTCTGTATAGAAAAGACTTTTCATATCATCATCAAGCCAATTTTTTCTGTTCCAGATACCCCATTGCTAAAGTTAGGTAACGTCTTAACTTCTAACCTCTGACTGAGATAAACATTTTTAACAGTGAGTCAACGTGAGGGCAGTTTGAGTGGCAGCAGTTTTTAATAGACCTAATATTTCCTGGCAATCTGTCCCTGGATGTCCTTAGTCATTCTTGGACCATCATTTATATCCCCACTTGTCTTCATCCTTCTGCACTAAAGTGCCCTAAAAAGAACACTCTACTATATCATGTGGTGATCACTGCCTTTTTCTCCGAGCACCCAGCCCTGGAATAATATATTTTATCACTTTTCTGACAAGGAATTCACAGGACTCTCCTAAGTAAAAGCAAGATAGTGAGTTGAGGGCAGAGGGTCGAGGAACTCTGCGACTTGCTGAATTTCTAGACAGTTTTATACTGAAACTTTCTCCCATTCGTTCACTTTAATTAACAGTGAAGAGGGTTCACTGGAAAATTCCTGATCCCAAGGCATCTCGGAGATGACCTGCGGGTTCATATTATCAAGACCCAGCTTCAGAAAATCAGTGAGATATTTGTATTACTGCATTCAGATCATGTTCAAATGGCAGACCAATGTCAGTCTAGAAAACCCCACACTTAACATATTTTAAAATACCTTTTGTGAAGAGAAAATTGGTCTTTTACCTTTAAGTCATCTTAACAAGACATCCTGGACATGGCCGTGGAGAATTACAAATTTAGTCCAGAAAACTTGGCAAACTGGTGCCAATTGTTGACTTACT
Source organism: Phocoena sinus (assembly GCF_008692025.1). Taxonomy (NCBI): domain Eukaryota; kingdom Metazoa; phylum Chordata; class Mammalia; order Artiodactyla; family Phocoenidae; genus Phocoena; species Phocoena sinus. The sequence continues at coordinate 13,681,213 of NC_045779.1, read as the reverse complement.
AAAATGTCCTCTACCCTAACGTCCCATCATATTACAGGGAGAGGAGCCATCTGCATTTCTCTGTGGAATAAGTTCATCCGAGCCCCTACTATCCCGAACATGGAAGAATGGTGACAATGTCACAACCTGATTTTAATTCTAATCTACTGCTACTGTTCATTTACGTCAATATTTATCAGTTCCTTTGCTGTACACCTGAAACTAACACAACATTGCAAGTCAACTATACTGCAATAACATTTTTTAAGAAATAGATAACCAAAAAAAAAATATTTGTCAGTTCTTCCTTTAAGCCTTAATGGCACCCTACCCCCAACCAGGTGATAAATGGCTGTTCCATCTCTCGTTTACCTTTTTCCCCTTTGTGTTATCATGAAGTTTTTAGAAGAGTTTTCCCACATTGTGCTCTGCCAAATATTAGTATTCTAAGAAAATATTAGCAAATCTTCTATGAAACATGTCCTATCTTCTGGTAAGCTGGGAACCACAACATCCCACCTCTCTCTTCCAAAATCATGATTTTCATAAGTACACTAAAAGGTCAGATTTCTTTATCCTATGATAAAGAAATCTGCTTAACTCTGTGTTTCTTAAATCTATTTGAACCACAAAATACATTGTGTGTGTGTGTGTGTGTGTGTGTGTGTGTGTCACCTAATAGCATCTCTGGAACACCAGTGTCTGGAACGCTGTTCTAAAACAAATAGCCTCTGCTTGTTGATTCCATTTTCTTCTTATGACTGCATTATATTTGCAATCTCAGTATAGCAGCAATATCCAAAAGGTCAAATTTAGTTATTGATTTTTGTTTCCACCAATGATTATTTCTTTTCACTTTTATGAGGTAGCCTATACAGTCAACAACATACACATTTTTCAAACTCCTCACTGGGATTTCATAATTCTTTATTACTGTTATGAACTAGATATCTCAATTTTTGTAACACGTAAAATGTCCAGACTTCTTAGTCTGGCATTCAGAGACCTATAGCATCCAGATTCAACCTTCTTTTCTATCCAGATCTCTCTCTAATCACATCCACAAATCTTTTGTTACTGAAGTATAGTTTATTTACAATGTTGTGTTAGTTTCAGGTGTACAGCACGGTATTCAGTATATATATATATATATATATATATATATAAAATATTCTTTTTCAGATTCTTTTCCATTGTAGGTTATTTCAAAATACTAAGTATAGTTCCCTGTGCTATATACTGGATCCTTGTTTTTTTATCTATTTTACATATGGTAGTGTGTACATGTTAATCCCAAACTCCTAATTTATCCCCTCTCCCTTTTCTCCTTTGGTAACCATTAGTTTGCTTTATATGTCTGTGGGTCTATTTCTGTTTTGTAAATAAGTTCATTTGTATCTCTTTTTATTGATTCCACATATAAGTGACATCATATATTTGTCTTTGACTTACTTCACTTACTATAATAATCTCTAGGTCCATCCATGTTGATGCAAGTGGCATTATTTCATTCTTTTTTATGGCTAATTCTCCATGGGTATATATATACCAAATCTTCTTTATCCATTCATCTGTCGATGGACATTTAGGTTGTTTCCATGTCTTGGCTATTGTAAATAGTGCTGCAATGAACACTGGGGTGCATGTCTCTTTTCAAATTATAGTTTTCTCGGGATATATGCCCAGGAGTGGGATTGCTGGATTATATGATAACTCTATTTTTAGTTTTTTAAGGAACCTCCACACTGTTCTCCATAGTGGCTGTACCAATTGACATTCCCACCAAAAGTATAGGCGAGTTCCTTTTTCTCCACACCCTCTACAGCATCTACTGTTTGTAGACTTTTTTTTTTTTTTTTTTTTTTATTGCAGTATGCAGGTCTCTCACTGTTGTGGCCTCTCCCGTTGCGGAGCACAGGCTCTGGACGCGCAGGCTCAGCGGCCATGGCTCACGGGCCCAGCCGCTCTGCGGCATGTGGGATCTTCCCAGACCGGGGCACGAACCCATGTCTCCTGCATCGGCAGGTGGACTCTCAACCACTGCGCCACCAGGGAAGCTCTGTTTGTAGACTTTTTGATGATGGTCATCCTGACCAGAGTGAGGTGATACCACATTGTAGCTTTGATTTGCATTTCTCTAATAACTAGCGATGGGCAGCATCTTTTCATGTACCTCTTGGCCATCTGTATGTCACTGGAGAAATGTCTAGATCTTCTGCCCATTTTTTAATTGGGTTGTTTGTTTTTTGATATTGAGGTGTATGAGCTGTTTGTACATTTTGGAAATTAATTCCTTGTAGGCCACATTGTGTGCAAATATTTTCTCCCATTCTGTGGTTGTCTTTTCATTTTGTTTATGGTTTCCTTTGTTGTGCAAAAGCTTTTAAGTTTAACTAGGCCCCACTTGTTTATTTTTGTTTTTATTTCCATTACTCTAGGAGGCGGATGCAAAATATACTGCTGTGATATATGTCAAAGGGTGTTGTGCCAATGTTTTCCTCTAGGAGTTTTTTAGGATCCAGTCTTACATTTAGGTCTTTAATCCATTTCGAGTTTGTTTTTGTATATGGTGTTAGAGAATGTTCTAATTTCATTCTTTTACATATAGCTGTCCAGTTTTCCCAGCACAACTTATTGAAGAGGCTGTCTTTTCTCCATTGTATATTCTTGCCTCCTTTATCATAGATTAATTGACCACAGGTGTGTGGGTTTATTTCTGGGCTTTCTATCCTGTTCCATTGATCTATATTTCTGTTTTTGTGCCAGTACCCTACCGTCTTGATTACTGTAGCTTTGTGGTATAGTCTCAAGTTAGGGAGCCTGATTCCTCCAGCTCCATATTTTTTTTTCTTTTCTCAAGACTGCTTTGGCTATTTGGGGTCTTTTGTGTTTCCATACAAATTAAAAAATATTTTGCTCTAGTTCTGTGAAAAAATGAGGCCACCATCACACTGATACCAAAACCAGTCAAGATACCACAAAAAAAGAAAATTAAAGGCCAATATTACTGATGAACATAGATGCAAAAATCAACAAAATACTAGCAAATCAAATCCAAGAATACAGTAAAAGGATCATACACCATGATGAAGTGGGATTTATCCCAGGGATATAAGGATTTTTCAACATCCACAAATCAATCCATGTGATACCCCACATTAAAAAACTGAAGAATAAAAACTATATGATCATCTCAATAGATACAGAAAAAGCTTTTGATAAATTCAACATCGATTTATGACAAAAAACTCTCCAGAATGTGAGTATAGAGGGAACATACCACAACATTTTTAAAGACCATATATGACAAACCCACAGCTAACATCATGCTCAAGGGTGAAAAGCTGAAAGCATTCCCTCTAAGATCAGGAACAAGACAAGGATGCCCACTCTCCACTTCTATTCAACATAGTTTTGGAAGTCCTAGCCACAGCAATCAGAGAAGAAAAAGAAATAAAGGAATCCAAACTGGAAAAGAAGAAGTGAAACTATCACTCTTTGCAGATGACACAATACTATACATAGAAAATCCTAAAGACATTACCAGAAAACTACTAGAGATCATCAATGATTACAGTAAAGTTGCAGGGTACAAAATCAATGCACAGAAATCTGCTGCAGTTTTATACACTAACAACAAAAGATCAGAAAGAGAAATTAAGGAAACAATCCCATTTACCATTGCATCAAAAAGAATACTATACCGAGGAATAAACCTACCTAAGGAGGCAAAACACCTTTACTCTGAAAACTGTTAAGACGCTGATGAAAGAAACTGAAGATGACACAAACAGATGGAAAGATATACCGTGTTCTTGGATTGGAAGAATCAGTATTGTTAAAATGACTATACTATCCAAGGCAATCTATGGGATTCAATGCAATCCCTATCAAATTCCATTCACAAATCTTTTTTTGTTTTGATTTTTGGTATATAAAGAACTTTATAAAGCAATAATAAAAAGCAACAAACTCAGTAAAAATGTACAAGCATCTAAACAGACAGTTCCTAAAAAATCATTATTTTAATAGCCAAAAACACATGATAAAAGCTCAACGTCATTAGTTACCACATTCACAAATCTTAATCCTCTATCCAAACTGATCTACTCACCAACTCACCAAAATATCTGGCACATTTGCATCTTGCCTGTATGCATGATGTTTTTGTTAAAAAGGTTGCATTCCCTTCTTCCATTGCTTAATCTTACACATGCTGAAAGCTGACCTAGCCATCTCTCATTATTTCTGTATTTTTTTGTCAGTCTTCCCCTTCTAGACGGTAAACTCCACATGTGCAATAGCTATATATGTTTCTAAGGATTAAACAGCCAGCTTAGCTCAGTACCTGATAAGTAATTCCTAGGTGTCCCATAAAGAGATGTTGGATTGAATCTATTGATAAATTCCTCGAATTTCTATAGTACCCATTTTTCATTGTCTTACCTCTCATTTTGTATTAGTGTGTATTGCCTTATGTTGGTAGTTACAATTTTGGTTTGTGCACTGCGTTAATCATTGATATATACCAAGTTCTTTAACTGCAGAGTTTGGGAATTATATGTATTTATAATTGCATATATTATGCAACTAGGCTAGGGGCTTATCCATAACAGGTACTGAATAAACCCTGGTAGATTGGCTAGTTAATTCAGGGAACACACAGTCTCTTATCTTCCATGAAGCTTTCCTGCTCATAGTTAGCTTCTTTTTCTAACAGTCACTGTCTCTACAACTCACCTTGGTTCATACTTGTAGACTTGTTTCACATGTTTATCAAATTTCTTCTACTGAGCTTGTGAATTCTTAAAGGGTGAAAAGCTCTGTTTCATGGATATTTGTGTCTCCTAAACAGGTGAGAACATAACAGAAATTAATTAAATTTAAATGGATAGAAACTGAGATGGTCGTACTAGATTTCTCTTTATTATTTTTGACATGTATGATACAATGTTACTGTTCTGCTGCAGTTTTATACACTACCAGGTATGCTCACGGCATATAGTCTTTTTATGCCGACAAAAATAAATGATATAAAATACATAATACACTTGATCATTTTAACACACACAAAATACTGAGTGATTGAAACTATGTTACATGTATATTTTACAAAGGAAAAACAGACTACTATAATAATATATTTGGATGAAATTGTCATTACAGTTTGGGTGTTATACAATGTTAAATATGAATATATTCAAAAGAATCACTATTTATAGAACCAATTTGATATTTTAATGTTGAAAATAATGAATACTGTGTAAATGAATACTTATAAAAATATTTTTTAAACAAAAAGCTATGTTCTACTCATTTACTTGGCAGTTACAAAAATATATATTCATCTGAAACTCTAGTAAATTTGCTTGAGGCATTAGATACTCAAATTTAAATGTACTTTTTCTAGGGCATTTTACTTACTTAGCATTCTTGACTTCACACAGTATATATACATACATTGTATTAGAATAGGTTTGTGTTACAAATAATATCATTCCAAGTAAAAGACACAGAGGAGATTAACACAGCGGAGATACTGTCAAGATTTTTGAACCAAATACACGCAACACATAAATGAGGCCCACTGGCTGTGCCTTTTACAAAGTGAATTCTCAAACACGTTTGTTGAATGAACACATGAGTGGATAACATTTATTCTGTTGTTTGCACCCCAAATTAGCTATTCAAACTAGAACTATCATGTAAGAATTCAACAATTTTGTTCGTAATTGGCTACTTCTTCTGACGGCAAAGCCAGGTCAATAGACTCCAGATGGAGCAGCAAACTAGTGCCAGTGATCAAAAGATGGCCTACCAGGTATGCTTACGGCATATTTAGACAGACATTCAACATATTGAACAACTATATAGTTCATACCTTCATACAAAATAAGACAGAAGAATCTAAGTAAGTTTTATAATGTATTACCGTAAAAACAAAACATTATAAATATATGTGTGTGTGTATATATATGTATCTATCTTAGTACACCTAGTAGACTTCAGACATCTCTTCTCAGTGAGAGAAGCAAGCTATCCTGAGTGAAGTAGGCCATGTGTCTGCATAGCACAGCTTGGCAATATGAACGCTGAGATCACTGTTAAAAGCAAAGCTTTTACGTAGTAAAAGTTTTGAAAACAAAAGACTAACCATGATAACTATTATGGAATCACAGCACCTACAAAGGTTATGGCCACTGTATGTAAAAGGAACCAGCCTAAGCCCACTCCTGGCCCAGATGCCTGCTGGAACTTTACCCCACCTCATCTACTTCATCAAGGGTGAAACTTTTCTGAGGCTCATCCCTAACCCTTCAAAAAAGTTGATAAAGTTCAGAATATTTTTCTTAATCGAGGTTCAGATCATCCGAAATCGTTTCCAAAGCTTTTGCTTTCATGTTTATGCAGGGCAACTGACAATTCATTTGGCAAACTGGTTAATGTTAATATATAAACATGTTAATGAAATAACTACTACTCACTTTGGGAAAGTAATTGAGGTATAATTTTGTATGATAATTCGCTTAAAAATAAGCCTTTAAAAATGAAACACAGTTTTTGAAAATTCAGAAGCAATTTAGTCACACGATAAAGGTTAGTTTATTACTAAATACAGCTAGTGAAGAAAATCTAAAAATGACCTTTAAGTAAAATGTAAATGAAGATGACTTAAGATCATTTTAAATTTCAATCTTATGTTTTACTGAAAATATAGATGAATAAAAAGTATGCCCTCTATTCTGCACCAAATCATGCTACATAGGCAAAGATCTACATGAACTAACGAAAGAATACTTTGGTGTTCTAATTGCAAATTTATTATTTTCAAATACATAGAGTAACTAACTCAACTGAATGCTTCCAAGTCAATAAACATTAGTTTTGCTGTTAAAATGTGTCCAAAGGGTTGAAAGTAGTTTGGTTTCTTAAATGAGTTAATATCCCCTAGGGATTTTTTTACCCATTCATTTTCTTGGCTTTTACAGTTAGTGCCAAGGTCAGTATCATTTCATTCTGAATTTTACTATCACAAAATTTAAATTAGTAGAGTCAGAACCAATATCAATATAATGTCATATGTATTATAGTATCATGAGAAATTAACCTACTTTTAAATGGAACATTGTTGCTGCAATAACAGTGGCCACTGAACACACAGTGAATCTAAGCCACTGGTAGAATATGATTTGAAAAGACAGAAAATAGTGTGAGACTTCCAAATTGGGGATACTGGTTCATAAAACAAAGCTTATACTCTAAATTCAAAATTACATATCCAATATAAGTAAAACTAGTACAAAAGTTCCTCCCTTCCTTCCTTCCTCCATGTTTCTTTCTCTCTTCCTTCCTTTCTTTCTTTCTTTCCCTCCTTCCTTCCTTTCTTCCCTCTTTCTTTCTTTCTTGTTAAATGTAATGAAAGTAGATGTAAAATTCTAGTCTCTTCAAATTACTCACACTTTCAATAATATATTAAATTTTGGAATACTTAATGAGAAAACTTTATAAGATATGATGGAATGTTTAAGATTTATTGACCATGAATGACTAGTTAACAAGTATTTATGAATCAGTCCCCTATTAAGAAGGAAAATTTCTAGGTGTGACCTTTCCTTTTAGGTGGAGAGAGGCAGATGTCCAAACTCAGAACTTCAAAGTCGTCAGGACTTGGAAGAACTGTTAGCAGGCTTTTGTAATGTTTAAAGGTACACTGCTTGCAGAGGAGTATGTGAGCATTGAGGTAAACCCATTCTAAAAACTCAAGGCCAGTCTATGGTCATACCACCCTGAACATACCCGATCTCATCTAAAAACTCAAGGTCAGTTAAATGTCCGACGTCACACAGAGGTACATCATGGTGCTGAAGAGCTGTCTTTATTAATTCACTCATTAGACATTTTTTACTGTTATCACTGTTTTGGAATCATAGTCAAATTTTATATCATGTACTATTCCAGACTTTCAAAGCATATCTAAAACTGTTGTCTTCAGTTATGAAGGATATATCATGTTTTTTCAGATTGCAACAGCATTGGGTTACCTCATAATGTGTATCCAGAATGGTAAAATGTCCAGGGAATCCTATGGTTTCCATATATTAAAGGCATTTTACACATTTCAATTCACTTTTTTCTCAGTATAAGATGTATAGTTTAATGGCCCACACCACACATAACTCCAACTTTACTAACAAATAATTGGCAATATTACATTTCCTATATTAATAAGGAAAAGCAGCACAATGTATTAAGAAGACAGACTTCCTGGGTTCAAATCCTGCTTCTACCACTTGTCAGCCATGTGATCTTGGGCAAGTCACTGGACTATTCTTTGTTTTACTTCCTCAACGGTAAAATGGGGGTGATGCAAAGAATATCATCTCAGATCACCATTAGGGTTAATGAAGCAATAACAACAAAGTATGGGTGAAGCACCTGGAGGTATTGCTTGGCAGGTAGAAATTACTTAGGTTTTAGCTACAGTTTTTATTACAATCAAAAATCACAGTGACTGATGGTAATATTAAGTCATCACTAACTTCTGAGATTTTAATGAGTGCCAAGCACTCTGATAAGATGGTACACTTACACCATGTTTAACCCTTAAAACAATATTAAGTAACCCTATTATATAGAGATTTGATCTTAAAATATGCTAATTTGTAAATACTACAATAGCAGATGGTTTTCCCCGATGAAACAGCAAGGTACGACTGAAATGTTTAAGTGATCTCTTCATGCCTCTAATAAGGAACACTACTTCTAGGGTAGTGATTAGCAAACAGTAATGACAACATGAAAAGTACTTGCTAGTTAATCAGTTTTACTCACTCATTAGCCCTGTGTTAAATGTAATCAAAATTTCAGTACAGGAAAATCACAATTTACTAATTTCATGGACCTTCAGGATCACTTGCAATAGTATCAAGAATGTTAAACGCCTGAAAGTGAAGAATATGTTTCATGTCGATATTTATATTAAGGTCATATCTTCATTAAATTCAAAGTGTTCAACTTTTTCTCTGAAATCTCTGATGTTGGTTTGTTTTTCATTATAGATGTGTACTTAGCATAAAAGTCTTAAGTGCTTCTGTGCTGAATAACATTTGTTATTAATTTGACCAGTATATAAAAGTCCTCATGTATATGCAACGCGGTATATGAAGGCCTCATGTATATGCAACGCGGTATTTCTGTTATTCAATACACAACTGCTAGTGATGAAAGTTTGTTTAATAAGTGTTTGAAAACTATTATCAAATTTCATAAATTAAAATTTCATAATGGTTTGTATGTACTTTAGTTATGAAAAGCATTTCACATAAGCAATTAATCTAAATCCACCTAAGTATCACAATCACAGTAAGGGCATAATTGTTTTGAAAATTACAGATTTAAAATCAATATTACTATATTCACTATGCTAAAAATAATGTTATTTTATCATGTAGAAAGGATAAACACTATGTAAACTTTAGCATGAAAACAGAATACACCTTGTACTTTCATAAATTATCAAGGTCTCTAACAGTCCTTTTAAAGTTCAACAAATAAAGCTTTATTTTCTCATCTTATATATATATTACCTTGATAGAAAAACATTCAGCATGGTGTATTCTTTTAGGAGTCTGACATCTCATATCAAAGCCTTTAATAAAATAAGAGCTTTAGGTATCTTTCAAATTTAAAGGTTGACTTTTAAAATAAGCTTATTTTTCCCTCCTTCACCCTAGTCTTCCTTCCAACCCTCCCCCATCCCTGCCTCTCTCCATCTCCTGGACACCTACGGCACAGCATCAGGACTCATCGCCCAAGGAAGCCACGCCCACTTCAGAGGCCAAGGACAGCATGGTTCCCTGGAACTGTCCAGGAGCATAAAGGGTCCCTGAAAGCAGCTGGAAGAAGGTCTTGCTGGAGACCTCAATCAGCTCTCTTCTCCTCTACTGAGAAACACTCCCTTAGAAAGAGTAAAGGATGCTCTTCACCTTTCACCCGCAGGCTACTTTCTCAGATGCAAGTGGGAGACAGAAAACCTAAGACACCCAGTCTCTATTGTCTGTCACATTTCTGTGTGATGATCTGGAAAGTGTGATCACATTTCTTCAATGACAGACTTCTTCAAACGGAAATATCCAACATAACGTGCTCCATTTGGAGAAGAGGAAAGAAAACACAATACAATAATTTTAATAAATGGGAAAGGAGGCACAATGGTTAATGTTTTATCTCTGATATTTTTTTATGTAATCTCCAGGGATGGATCATTCACGTTAACACACATGAAAGATCGGTTTGTGAAGCTGAGTTGTCTGAATGGACTTCCATCCATTTCCAGCACAAATATCTACGTGCAAGCTGAACATTAGTTATTTACACCATGATGAAAGACCAGGAGAAAAAAAATCCATTTTTTAATGTTGAGTGGAGAATGTTTAGCCAGCACATCCTTTGTCTAGTCCAGTGTTCAGAAGCTTCTGCTTGCCCGGTTCCTTGGAGAGTCTCCTCATTCTTCTCCAGCTGGGGGCGGAGGCTCGCACAGCTTGTACAGCCTACAAAAGGCATGGGAAGGTGTGACAACAGCCCGGCATATTGACATTGCTTGACATGTTTTTATTTGTTTAACAAATACATTGACAATAATTTCTTGGTTTGGGAGTCAGTCACGATCATGTCACCAATTTCACTAAAACTTGCCTGTGCATTAGCAAACTCCAAAATTCCGGTTCTGTTATTACAAAACACCAACGTCTCTTTGCACATCTAGATGCCTATTGATGCTGCCGCTTTTACACCAGCTGCTTCTGTTGCAGTGCTGCCAACCCAGGCTGCTCACCTTGCTGGTAGCAAAAGTGACTCTCCGAATTCTAGGAGATAATTACCATCATGTCTATCACGATTATCTTGTAGCAAGACAGCATCTACCTCTTACGGGTTACTGATTTTCTGACTTGTCTTAGAAATCTGCTTCCTTCTGTGCCATCCTGGGGGTGCTGGCAGCTGGTCATGGCTAGGCCGATGTGGCACAGTCCTGAGGTCTGAATATCAAGGCACGATTACCTGGTGTCTCCTAAGGAATACCTGTCCAGCTCTGCCCACACTGTCACTCATCTGTCAATAGAATCAGGTGGAGATTCAAGTGGACTAAGGAATCCATTGGAACTGGCAGAGATGCTCCAAGATGCTCTCTCTTTGCATCGCAGGTCTAGTTTTTTGAAACCATACGGCATGAAGGCAAAGCTCAGGGGACTGAACTAGTAGGATTATACAAGTTCTAGTGGTCCACGTTTCTCTGAATGGTTGAATCCTAACTCCAGAACTCAAATAAAGGGGGATATAACCACTGCAATGGTAATACCCAGGGCACACTCACTATTAAGGCAGAACCTGAGAGAATACAAGCTGATCTAAGGTGGCTGGTTGTAAGCCTGTAGTCCTCAGGAATGCCCGCGGCCACGCTGGTCCTACTTCAGAGCTTTGTCTGATGATCTAAAAATTTAAGGTGCAGATTTCAACTTTGCTCCATTTTAAAAGCACTCCAAACCCAGGACTTGCTGCAGTGACTCACTCTTTTACAGATGAAATTGAACACACTTTAAATGAGTTGTTGACAAATTTATCAAATTTTAAATTTCCTCTCCCTTCCACATTTAATCCCATGGTCATTCGAAATCAAAGGGGAGAGAATGAAAAGGATTTAATATCGAGTTAGAAACCTTGTTAACAAAATGAACTGTCCTACTCTGGAAACACAGAGAAGTTACCGCCTTTGGAGTCTGGAAGGTGGTTAATACTGTACATGTCATCTCCATGGAAGAAAATGAACGCTGAAATGAGGACATCTCACATCAGAAAACTTATTTCATCCTTCCTGGAGAAAAGAATACACTAAACTGAGCTGATATTCTTAAAAGCTGCTTTTGCAGCTGAAGGATATGGTGTTGCTTCAAATTGCGTTCCCAGTGCTGGAATAATAGAATGATGGGAAAGTTCTTCTCCTCTTTTATTTCTATCATTTTATTTCCCTGAAAGTGCTGCTTAATGAGTGAAGAGGCACAGTGGACTTAGGTAGAACAGGAACAGTCAGCTGGGTGGCAAATGTCCTAAGCCTTGAGATCTGGGCTAAGACGTCACTTTCCATTACCTTGCACTGCGTGTTTCCACACAGCGTAACTAATGCCACTGGGTAGAGCAGTCTTTGCAATATCTGTCTCGCAAGTTGGAGAAAAGGCTACGCCCTGTGATCACCTAATAAAGTACCGCAGAGCTGGGCAGATGCGGCTTTTGGGGGAGGCTTCTTGGAAGTAACTCAGGGTTATCTGAGTTCAGACACATCTGTCATGGAAATGGTGGGGCTTCGGGAATTGAGCACAGGCAGATGAAGTTTGTAAGTCAAATGTAATAGGTACGAGTTGGACTTCTGCTCTCTGCGGAGGCATCTGCTTTTTGTCAGCTAAAGAGTTAGGTCACGGGAGTACTTTGCCCAACATTTTGGAGCCCCTGCCGTATTCACATCCCACTCGTGCACATCGGGCCCTGCATGAAACACGTTTGTTTCTGGGTCCACTTTCTCCTTTTCCTGTTGGGCTCAGGCAGCCATCCTGGAGCTGGTATTTCCAGCCCCAATTTAAGTCTGCAGAGAATAGAACTTCCCAACTTCAGTCTATAGATCATGCCCTTCATCATTCTACATGGCACAAATAACACCCGTGTTAAAGGAGACCACAAAGTGAATGCCTCTATTCAAGGCTAAATTATCAATAACACTCTGACCCAAGGCAGTTCTCCCAATTCAACAGCGGGCAAAAACTGTCTCAGAGAAGATAAATAACCTGACTAAATAAGGTCACCTGGCAGGAACGGGCCCCAAAGTCATTTTTTTCACTTTTAACCACTACAATATGCTGTCTCCCAAGTATGTAAATAAAGGAAATCAAATTTTCATTACACAGTAGTTTCCAAAGTGTGTAATGCAATAGAAAATAAGACCAGGGCGCCATTACACCTGGAATGTAATATCTGGTTCTTGGTGAAGATATGTTCATTGTTCTGGCCAGTCAATATATGCTAGTTACAAGGAGGAGGAACCTCATTTGTATCAAAAACATCTCCACATGGATGCCCAGCTGCACTTTACTGCCATACCACCAAGTCAAGCTCATCATCTTTCCCACACACGCTCTTTCTCCTCCATCTACTATCTCAGTGACTAGAACCTTTCACCATTGTCATCCAAGCCAAAGATTTGGTGGTCCTCCTACAGTCTTCCTCTTCACTAACCTCCTACATCCAATTAGTGTCCAAAGCATCTGCTGCCTTCAGTCTTAGTTGTTCCCAAATGGCTCCTCCTAATTTTGCCAGACATAAATTCTAAAATCCAAATCTTCCAGAAAGATTGTTCATTAATGGCTCCTTATTGTCTTCAAGTTAAAATCAAGACTCTTCAATATCTTGCACAAGTCTCTTCCTGATCCAGTCCCTGCCTATGTCTCCAGCCTCACCCTGCATCATTCTTAAATCACATCCAACCATCAGTCATAGAGATCTAGGTGTAGTTCTCAGAACGTGACGTGTTCTCTAGGCATCGGTGTCACTGCATCAGCTGAGGAAGACATTGATTACCATGCTGACTGGGGAAGGAATACTCTGCAACCCCTCCCCTCCATCCTTACGCTGAGTTATGTGCCCCTTCTCTGTGTTCCCATGGCAATCTGTGCCATTCCTGTAATGGTTCTTTTTTTTAAATTGAAGTACAGTTGCTTTACAGTATTGTGTTAGTTTAAGGGGTAGAGCATAGTGATTCAGTATTTTTGTGGATTTATTCCATTATAGGTTATTACAAGATAATGGGTGTAGTTCCCTGTGCTATACAATAAATCCTTGTTGTTTATCTATTTTATATATAGTATTTGTATCTATTATCCTGTATGTCTAATTTGTCCCTCCCTCTTCCCTCTCCTCTTTGGTAGCCACAAGTTTGTTTTCTATGTCTGTGAGTCTCATTCTGTTTTATATACATATTCATTTGTATTATCTTTTAGATTCCACATGTAAGTGATTCCACATAGTATTTGTCTTTCTCTGTATGACTAATTTCACTAGCATAACGTTCTCTAGGTCCACCCACATGGTTGCAAATGGCAGAATTTCATTCTTTTTTATGGCTGAGTAATATTCCAATGTGTGTGTGTGACATATACCACATCTTCTTAAGTCAGTTTGTCTGTTGATGGGCATGGGTTGATTCCATGTCTCGCTATTGTAAATAGCGCTGCTATGAACATTGGGGTGCATATATCTTTTCGAATTAGTGTTTTCGTTTTTTCCAGATACATGCCCAGCAGTGAAATTGCTGGATCATATGGTAGTTCCACTTTAGTTTTTTAAGGAACCTCCATACTGTTTTTCATAGTGGCTGCACTGTCATGGTTTTTTATCACACACACACACACACACTGTACACTAGTTTCATTTTATTCAGTTGTTGCTCTGTGACACCTCCCTGACTGGTAGAGGGGATTATGTCTTTATCCCTAGCTTTTATCAAAGTGCCTGACATCTACAAACACACAGCAGAAATTCAATATATGTTTGCTGAGTGAGTTTTTTAAAAATGAAAGGCAGTGAATGGAGAAAGGAAAACTATAATAGAGATTCGTTGGGGATATGAGTCAAATACTATGTCAGTCAGAGACAGCAAACTTTATCTCCGTGAAGATGTTTCCAGAAACATTACCTGAGTCTTGCCTTGGAGGGCCTGGCCTTGAGAGACAAATGCGTTCACTTCGCTCTCTTTGGGATAGGAATCCTGGTTACCAGATGGGAGGGATCCCAGATGCTCTGTGGTCCTTAGCATCCTCTCTGCACCTTCACAGAGTGTTTCTCACTTTCTCCCTCTTCTTGTGGCTGTGTTTCACTCATCCCTCTTTAACTGAAAGTTCCTTGAGGGCTGGAACTATTTCTGTCTCATGCTTACATTCTCCACGGGGCACAGCAGAAGGCTTTTCATTTCTTAGGTCCTCATTAGAAATGTTTGTAGAATGAATGAAGGCATAACTAAAATTGAAAAATTACTCTAGATTTCTCTCTCAGGGCTGTTACCCCCTTGTAAAATATGTCAACTTTAGAACTGGCAGGTTTTATTGTGTTTCAAGTGTTCGAAACGTAACCCAATAAAAAACAAAGTGAGCTCATCAGTTTCTTTTCTCACATCGAGCTTGCACATTGGTTTATTGATCAGGATGCTTACGTCTTATCCCCACTGTTTATTAGTGTTTATAAGCCCCAGCTAAGAAGACCTCGCTGAGCCATTACATTGTTTTCTTATTGGAATTTTAAAGCTTCACTGGGTTTATTATCCAAATATACCATGACTGCTAAGGTGCTGGAGAGATAATGCCTATGTGAAATGATTCTTTAGCAACAGAAAGTCTTAGACTCTAATCTCATCAACTATGAAAGGTAACATTAGCAAGACTTGAGGATGAAAGAGAGTTAGGAGCCAGCACTGAAAATAAATGCGATTAGAATATGAGCACTCCATCTACTTTCAGGGGGAAAATATTTTCCCTTTTGCAAGTACTTTCACTGCCCACATAGTTTTTCAGAATGAAATAGAACTTCATAAATGCTGCAGTCATCAATCTCACCCTGGTAGTTGCTTTGTAAATAGAAACAAAGAGTGTCTCATCTGTGACAGTGCTTGGAGGGGGCTACTTTTTGTTAAAATGCAAATGTAGAAAAACAACCAAATGTAAAAGAAATTATTTAACTTTGTCCTACTTCAAGATAGATGGCTGCCTACCCTAATGTCACCAGGGAAGTCAAATCTTTGATGGCTGTTCCCATGCTTATTTATTTTAAAGGTGGATTACAGTCCTTTCTTATGATGATACGTGCACTGTGAACATTTGGTAGAATAACGAACCAAAAGCTCATTCATTCATTCATTCATTCATGCATTCTTGAAATCAGTTCAAATATTCTATGTAGGCACAAAAAGAACATTCCCTGCCTCTAAAGCATTCTTATTCAGGTCAGGCAGAGAGACATGGAACGATACACGGCAACACATCAAGGCTATAATGGATCAATATACAAGATGCTAAGGGAACACAGAGAGGAAGAAAACTCAACCAAAGCTTCAAGGAGAAAATGGTACCTAAGTTGGGTTTTGCGCTTATGTAGCAGTCTTTCATACAGACACAGATGGGACAGGTGATCATGCCAGAGGGAACAGCACATGCGATCAGAGAAGTATAAATGGAAATGGCATCTTGGTGGCTTGGCACAGTTGGAATACAAATTTCAGTAGTACTTGTGTAGATTTTTGTTTTTGAATTCATGAAGGAACTTGAAAAATAGAATCATGTTGATAATGTTACCTCTAAGTTTGCTTCACCTAAAATTTCATTTAATATGAGAGCATTTAAGCCTAATCACATTTTGCCACCGAATGCTTACAAGGCTGATTTCCATGAGTATATTCAGTACGACACTGGGTGTATCGTGGGGTCGTTGCATTAGCTTTAAGTGACACTGTCTGGGAAATGGTGGCAAGTCCTCTGGGAAAGAGCAGACATGGGGAGTCACTCACCTCGGAGCAGACTGTGGGGTCCGGTCCCTGACTCCCAAATTCTTTGCTGTGTTCTGAACTCTTGCCCCCTGAAAGAAGTAAGGACAATCACTTCTAGCTCTGCATTGTATTACAAACCATTTAACATACCATTAACATTTGAGTGTAGAGTATTGATTGCAACAATATATTTATATTTAACATCAAGAGAGACTGGATGAGGAGAAAGAAATCGTCATCTGAGCATTTTCAGAATTAATGCTTTTAAGAATCAAAATACACTGATGTATTGTTTCAAAGGACTGATACTTATTTCAAAAGCCATCTAAATCATTTCAAAGTAAGGTAAAACGACAGCTTCCTGTTTACTATCTCATCTGTGTCTTTATTAAATATTTAAGCAATTAACTTTTAAGACACTGAAACCAGGAAAGGAGCAGACTAGAAATACCTGCTCTGTGTCCCCACTTTCCTGGAACAGAAATCACAGTTCTATCATATGCATACAGCCTGTTTTGTCCTTAGCTGAATATTTAGCTATTTTAAACTTCATAGTATTTATCAAGAAAATCTTTCCTTAAACAGTTTAAAGCAATTTCTGGATGAGGCATATGCATGTGGATCTCTGAAATATAAGAATTCTGCCTCAAAGTTTATAGTACAAAGATAAAACGCTTTAGCAATGAAAAAGTCTTTGCAAATCTGTCAAGTTCATAAATATTCATTGTTCAGTTCCTAAGGGGAATGAGTTACTACACAGAAGCAAACACCAGGGTTTGGGGCTGAGTCTAAATGGAGGAGAGTGGTTTAAAAAACCCAAAACTCTCTCCCTGCTACTAAATTCTGATGGATGGGAAGGGAAGAAAGAAAAGGAGAAAAGAAAGAAAGAAAAAGAAAAGAGTATATTCTCTCAAGATGGACCAAATAAAGGAAAGCAAATAGGGAAAAGGGGATGTGTATGGCAAAAAAACAGATGGGAAGAAATTTAGGAACTGCAATTATGAAGTTAAAAAACCCTCTTTATTTTGAAGTAATTTTAGACTTAGAGAAAAGTTTACAAGCAGAACAGAGAGGTCACATACTTTACCCACCAGGTAAACTCCCTCTAATTTTAACCCTTCACTTAATCACAGTATAATGATCAAAACCAGGAAATGCTATTAGCTAAGCTGCATGTCTTATTCACATTTCCCCATTTTCCTCCACTGATGTCTTCCTTTTCTATCCCAGAATCCAATCCAGGATCCCACACTGCATTTTGTCTTTGTATCTTCATGGTCTCCTCCAATCTGGGACAATTCCTCAGGCTCCCTTGGTCTTTCATGACCTTAATACTTGGCATGAGTACTGGTCATTGTTTTGCAGAATGTTTCTCATTTTGGGTTTGCCAGATGTCTCCTTATGATTAGATAGAAGATCTGTATTTTGGGCAAGAAAATCACAGAAGTGATGCTGTATCTTCTTAATGCGTCATATCACTGAGGCTGATCATAATCACATCATATAATGTCCAGATGCCTTGTCACCAGTGACATTAACTCTCATCACTTGGGTAAGGTTGTGTCCACCAGATATTTCCACTGTAAATCACCAGCTTTCTTTTTGTACTTAATAAATCTGTTGTGAGAGAAACTGTGAGATTATGCCCATATCCTGCTTCTCTTCAAACTCGTGCTCACTGATTTTAGCCTCTACTGGTGCCTCTTGCCCGCATCAATACCACTGTAGTGTTCGTGAACTGGAATGCTTCTGTAAAGAAGAGCTATCCCTTCTCCCCAAACTATTTATGTATTCAAGTATTTATTTAAATCAGTATGGATTCATGGCTATTTATTTTATCCTATGATTATAATCCAACATTTTTATTATAAGTAACATTTTGTTCAAATTGCTCCAGTTTTGGCCGCTGGGAGCTCCTTCAGTTTGCTTCTCATGTCCTGTTCATAGAACCACCATCATTTTTGATGATGTTTATTTTCTGTTTATTTTCTGGAACCTCAAGATGCTCCAGGCTCATCTTTCCTGTCTCAGCTGGGAATTAACCTCTTCACCAAGAATCCCTGGCTCTTTTTTTTTTTTTTTTGAATAGATCTTTACTGGAGAATAATTGCTTCACAATACGGTGTTGGTTTCTGTTGCACACAAAAGTGAAACAGCTGTATGCATACATATGTCTCCATGTGCCCTCCCTCTTGAGCCTCCCTCCCACCCTCCCTATCCCACCCCTCTAGGTCATCGCAAAGCACCGAGCTGTTCTCCCTGTGCTATGCAGCTGCTTCCCGCTAGCTATCTATTTTACATTCGGTAGTGTATATATGTCGATGCTACTCTCACTTTGCCCCAGCTTGCCCCTCCCACCTTGTGTCCTCAAGCTCATTTTCTATGTCTACATCTTTATTCCTGCCCTGCAACTAGGTTCATCAGTACCATTTTTTTTCTTTAGATTCCATATACATGCGTTAGCATATGGTATTTGTTTTTCTTTTTCTGACTTACTTCACTCTGTATGAAAGGCTCTAGAGCCATCCACATCACTACAAATAACTCAGTTTCATTTCTTTTTATGGCTGAGTAATGTTCCTTTGTATGTATGTGCCACATCTTCTTTATCCATTCATCTGTCGATGGACACTTAAGTTGCTTCCATGTCCTGGCTATTGTAAATAGTGCTACAATGAACACTGTGGTACATGTCTCTTTTTGAATTATGGTTTTCTCAGGGTATATGCCCAGTAGTGGGATATACTGAGTCATACGGTAGTTCTATTTTTAGTTTTTTAAGGAACCTCCATACTGTTTTCCATAGTGGTTGTATCAATTTACATTCCCACCAACAGTGCAAGAGGGTTCCCTTTTCACCACACCCTTTCCAGCATTTATTATTTTTAGATTTTTTGATAATGGCCATTCTGACAGGCAAGAGGTGATACCTCATTGTAGTTTTGATTTGCATTTCTCTAATGATTAGTGATGTTGAGCATCTTTTCATGTGCCTCTTGGCCAACTGTATGTCTTCCTTGGCGAAATGTCTATTTAGGTCTTTTGCCCATTTTTTAATTGGATTTTTTGTTTTTTTGATATTGAGCTTCATGAGCTGCCTGTATATTTTGGAGATTAATCCTTTGTCTGTTGTTTCATTTGCATATATTTTCTCCCATTCTGATGGTTGTCTTTTTGTCCTATTTATGGTTTCCTTTGCTGTGTAAAAGCTTTTAAGTTTAAATAAGTCCCATTTGTTTACTTTTGCTTTTATTTCCGTTACTCTAGGAGGTGGGTCAAAAAAGATCTTGCTGTGGTTTATGTAAAAGAGTGTTTTTCCTATGTTTTCCTCTAAGAGTTTTATAGTGTCTGACTTTACGTTTAGGTCTTTAATCCATTTGGAGTTTACTTTTTCTATGGTGTTAGGTAGTGTTCTAATTTCGTTCTTTTACATGTAGCTGTCCAGTTTTCCCAGCACCACTTACTGAAGAGACTGTCTTTTCTCCATTGTATGTTCTTGCCTCCTTTGTCATAAATTAGGTACCCACATGTGCATGGGTTTATCTCTGGGCATTCTATCCTGTTCCATAGATCTATATTTCTGTTTTTTGTGCCAACCATACTGTCTTGATTACTGTAGCTTTGTGGTATAGTTTGAAGTTGGGGAGCCTGATTTCTCCATTTTTTTTTCTCAAGATTGCTTTGGCTGTTTGGGGTCTTTTGTGTTTCTATATGAATTGTAAACTTTTTTGTTCTAATTCTGTGAAGAATGCCATTGGTAGTTTGATAGGGATTGCACTGAATCCATAGATCGCTTTGGGTAGTAGAGTCATTTTCACAATATTGATTCTTCCAATCCAAGAACATGGTATATTTCTCCATCTGTTTATGTCATCTTTCATCAGTGTTTTATAGTTTTCTAAGTACAAGTCTTTTGCCTCCTTAGGCAGGTTTATTCCTAGGTATTTTATTTTCCTGCAATGGTAAATAGGAATGTTTCCTTAATTTCTCTCTCTGACTTTTTGTTGTTGGTATATAGGAATGCCAGAGATTTCTGTGCATTAATTTTGTATCCTGCAACCTTACCAAATTCATTGATTAGTTCTAGTAGTTTTCTGGTGGCATCTTTAGGATTTTCTATGTATAGTATCGTGTCATCTGCAAACAGTGACAGTTTTACTTTTTCTTTTCCAATTTATATTCCTTTTATTTCTTCTTCTTCTCTGATTGCTGTAGCTAGGACTTCCAAATTTATGTTGAATAACAGTGGCGAGAGTGGACATCCTTGTCTTGTTCCTGATCTTAGTGGAAATGCTTTCAGTTTTTCACAATTGAGTATAATGCTTGCTGTGGGTTTGTCATATGTGGCCTTTATTATGTTGAGGTAGGTTCCTTCTATGCCCATTTTCTGAAGAATTTTTATTATAAATGGGTGTTGAATTTTGTCAAAAGCGTTTTCTGCATCTACTGAGATGATCATATGGTTTTTATTCCTTAATTTGTTAATATGGTGTATCATGTTGATTGATTTGCATATATTGAAGAATCCTTGCATTCCTGGGATAAATCCCACTTGATCATGGTGTATGATCCTTTTAATGTTCTATTGGATTCTGTTTACTAGTATTTTGTTCAGGATTTTTGCAACTATGTTCATCAGTGATATTGGTCTATAGCTTTCTCTTTTTCTGGTTTTGGTATCAAGGTGATGCTGGCTTCGTAATGAATTTGGGAGTGTTTCTCCCTCTGCAATTTTTTGGAAGAGTTTGAGAAGGATCAGTGTTAGCTCTTCTCTAAATGTTTGATAGAATTCGCCTGTGAAGCCATCTGGTCCTGGACTTTTGTTTGTTGGAAGATTTTAAATTACAGTTTCAATTTCAGTGCTTGTGATAGGTCTGTTTATATTTTCTAATTCTTCCTGGTTCAGTCTTGGAAAATTGTACCTTTCCAAGAATTTGTCCATTTCTTCGTGCTTGTCCATTTTACTGGCATAGAGTTGTTTGTAGTAGTCTCTTGAGTAGTCTCTTATAATCTTTTGTATTTCTGTGGTGTCAGTTGTGATTTCTCCTAATTTTATTGATTTGTGTCCTCTCCCTTTTTTTCTTGATGAGTCTGGTTAAGCGTTTATCAATTTTGTTTATCTTCTCAGAGAACATGCTTTTAGTTTTATTGATCTTTGCTATTGTTTTCTTCGTTTCTATTTCATTTATTTCTGCTCTGATCTTTATGATTTCTTTCCTTCTACAGACTTTGGGTTTTCTTTGTTCTTCTTTCTCTAGCTGTTTTAAGTGTAGGGTTAGATTGTTTATTTGAGATTTTTCTTGTTTCTTGAGGTGTGATTGAATTGCTATAAACTTCCCTCTTAGAACTGCTTCTGCTGTGTCCCATAGGTTTTGGGTCATCGTGTTTTCATTGTCATTTGTTTCTATGTATTTTTTAATTTCTTCTTTGATTTCTTCAGTGATCTCTTGATTATTTAGTAGCACACTGTTTAGCCTCCATGTATTTGTGTTTTTTACAGTTTTTTCCTGTAATTGATGTCCAATCTCAGAGTGTTGTGGTCAGAAAAGATGCTTCATATGATTTCAATTTTCTTAAATTTTCCGAGGCTTGATTTGTGACCCAAGATATGATCTATCCTGGAGAATGTTCCATGTGCAGTTGAAAAGAAAGTGTATTCTGCCACTTTTGGGTGGAATGTTCTGTAAATATCAGTTAAATCTATCTGGTCTATTGTGTCCTTTAAAGCTTGTGTTTCCTTATTTATTTTCATTTTGGATGATCTGTCTGTTGGTGTAAGTGGGGTGTTAAAGTCCCCTACTATTATTGTGTTACTGTCAATTTCTCCTTTCATGGTTGTTAGCATTTGCCTTATGTACCGAGGTGTTCCTGTGTTGGGTGCGTAAACAATTTATAATTGTTATATCTTCTTCTTGGATTGATCCTTTGTTCATTATGTAGTGTCCCTCCTTATCTCTTGTATCAGTCTTTATTTTGAAGTCTATTTTATCTGATATGAGTATTGCTACTCCAGCTTTCTTTTGATTTCCATTTGCATGCAATATCTTTTTCCATCCCTTCACTTTCAGTCTGGATGTGTCCCTAGGTCTGAACTGGGTCTGTTGCAGACAGCATATACATGGGTCTTCTTTTTGTATCCATTCAGCCAGTCTGTGTCTTTTTGTTGGGGCATTTAATCCATTTACATTCAAGGTTATTATTGATATGTATGTTCCTATTACCATCTTCTTAATTGTTTTGGGTTTGTTTTTGTGGGTCTTTTTCTTCTGTTGTGTCCCGCCCCCCCCAGCCCCCCCAGAGAACTTGCTTTAGCATTTGTTGTAAAGCTGGTTTGGTGGTGCTGAATTCTCTTAGCTTTTTCTTGCCTGAAAAGCTTTTGATTTCTCCATCAAATCTGAATGAGATCCTTGGTGGGTAGAGTAATCTCGGTTGTAGGTTTTTCTCTTTCATCATTTTAAGTATATCCTGCCACTCCCTTCTGGCCTGCAGAGTTTCTGCTGAAAACTCAGCTGATAACTTTATGGTGATTCCTTTGTATGTTATTTTTTGTTTTTCCCTTGCTGCTTTTAATATTTTTTTTGAATTTAATTTTTTGTTAGTTTGATTAATATGTATCTTGGTGTGTTTTCCCTAGGGTTTATCTTGTATGGGACTCTCTGTGCTTCCTGGACTTGGGTGACTATTTCCTTTCCCATGGTAGGGATGTTTTCGACTATAATCTCTTCATATATTTTCTCAGACACTTTCTTTTTCTCTTCTTCTTCTGGGACCCCTATAATTCAAGTGTTGGTACATTTAGTGTAGTCCCAGAGGTCTCTGAGATTGTCTTCAATTCTTTTCATTTTTTTTTTCTTTATTCTGCTCCTTGGCAACTATTTCCACCATTTTGTTTTCCAGCTCACTTATTTGTTCTTCTGCCTCAGTTATTCTGTTATTGATTCCTTCTAGTGTATTTTTCATTTCAGTTATTGTGTTGTTCATCTCTGTTTGTTTATTCTTTAGTTCTTCTAGAGCTTTGTTAAACATTTCTTGTATTTTCTCAATCTGTACCTCCATTCTATTTCTGAGATTCTGGATCATCTTTACTATCATTACTCTGAATTCTTTTTCAGGTAGATTGCCTAGTTCCTCTTCATTTATTTGGTCTTGTAGGTTTTTACCTTGCTTCTTCATCTGTGACATATCTTTTTGCCATCTCATTTTTTTTTTATGAGTGGAATTGTGTTCCTGTCTTACTGGTTGTTTTGCCTGAGACTTCCAACACTGGAGTTTGTAGGCTATTGGATAGAGCTGGGTCTTGGTGATGAGATGAGGACCTCTGTGAAACCTCACTCCGATGAATATTCTGTGGGGTCTGAGGTCCTCTGTTAATCCAGTGGTTTGGACTCAGAGCTCCCACTGCAAGAGCTTTGGCCCCACCCCCGGCTCATGAACCAAGATCCCGCAAGCCACATGGGATGGCAAAAAAATAAAATAAATAACAATAACAAAGTAAAAAGTAAAATTAGACTAGGAAACTAACAGATATGTTAGAAAGAATATAAAAATAAAGATGAATCAACAACTGTAACGTACAACAGTACCACAATAATAACAAAAGAGGGGGAGGGAAAAGAAAAAAAACGGGGGGAAGGCCTTGGCTGTGGAGGGCGGGGTCTAAGCAAAGGTGAGGTTTGGGTGGTGGGCGGGGCATATACTTAAAAGACCTTCCAGGCTGGAAAAGGCCCTGAGGGCTGTGGGGGGGGGGTGCTTAGGCTCAAGAAACAGAAGCAGCCAGGCGTGCCCCCCACCCCTGGTCTCAGAGGGCTGGGGACCTCACCTCGGCGCCTAGCAGGCTCCCTGGGCCCAAGTGGATGGGGTAAACACCCTCCATTCTTCTCCCGCTCCTCCTGGAGGGCACCTCCTGTGTGCCTCTCCTGATGTCCCCGGCCTCAGAGGCACCGATCCTGTCTGGCCTCCACTTCTCCTCCCCCCTTATTCCTCCCACATCCTACCGGTTCATTTGGGGGTTCCTCCTGTCTCCTTAGGCCTCAGGGTCTCCCACCAATGGCTAGCAGGCACCCTAGTTGTGGGGAGATGCTAACTCGGCGTCTTATCACACCGCCCGAATCCCTAGCACTTTTTTTTTTTTTTGCGGTACGCAGGCCTCTCACTGTTGTGGCCTCTCCCATTGTGGAGCATAGGCTCCGGACGTGCAGGCTCAGCGGCCATGACTCACAGGCCTAGCCGCTCCGCGGCATGTGGGATCTTCCCGGACCAGGGCGGCACGAACCCATGTCCCCTGCATCGGCAGGCACACTCTCAACCACTGCACCACCAGGGAAGGCCCTCCCTAGCTCTTTTTAATGGAGAATGATATTTAGAACTCAAGATCTGGACAGTGGGTATGCCCATTACTACTACTGGTGTGTAACTGCTTCTAGGTCTTCTCAGTGAGCTGAGCTAGTTGATTAGTGTAAACGTACTCAAACATCTATATTTCTTTCTACATCTATCTATATCTCTGTGCGTATGTGTGTATGTGTCCATGCATTCAAGCTGATACTTCTGGTTCCAATCCAGTACCCCAGGGTTCATTCTAAATTCCAGGCTTCTCCCTTTCCTTATTTGTAACTTCTTTCTCAGACAGTAAGAAACCTGACTCTCAATATTCACAATATACTTACTTATTTGTTCAGTCCTACCAAAGACATTAACTAGTTTTAGAATCTCTAAATCGTATCCCTGTGAGAAACAGATTTACTAACTGGAATATGGTATTTCTATATAATTATTTTTGTCTTTAGTCTCATGGTATTCCATTAAATAATTTCTAGAAAGATTTTTGCTTAAAAGATTTCAAATAAAATTGAAGCTCATCATGCTGAACACATCTGCTGGTATACTCCATTTGGAATTCAGCCGTATAATTCTTCTTATACTCAATGTGCCAGCGACTTGCATTTTTACACCTTGCTCGTGGTTTCCCTCTACTAAACACCCTCTCTGTCCTTTTCCCTACATGTCTGCACCACATTTATCCTCCAAGGCCCAAATCAATTATTGGCTGGTCATTCACTGTATTAGGTGCTGTTTTAAATGCATTCAGTATTCAAGCCTCAAAACAACAGTATGAAGCAAGCATTATACCATTATGATCTTTGTCTTAATAATGAGGAAACGAAGCAACAGAGAAGCTAAGAGTCTTGCCTCAAATCACTAGAGCTGGGATTCAAGCTGAGGGTGCGTGGCCCTAGAATCTGTGCTCTTGGCTACTATCACATATTTACTTTCTGCATGAAGCCTTTTTCTAGTTCTCCTAGGTAGAACTAATTCATTGCCTAAACATCACTTAGCATTTCCTCTATACTGCGTATTAATGTAGAAACCAGTGATACCATCATGACATACACTCGGTGTCCCAGCCATTCAGGGGCTCCTCACAGTCTACTCGTTTACTTGTTCCCTGTTTTACGTCCTCACGTACTGAGGTTGTGCATCCCGGAGAGCACTTGCCTGTGGGTGCACCATGATGATGTGCCCACACATGTCCGCCATGAGGCTAGGCAAGAAGCTGATCATCCTTGGTCTTTGTCCTCAGTGCTCACTATAAAGCCCTGATACTGGAGGTCAGGAGACAGGATTCTTCAGAATGCAAATTTTTATTAAAAAGGTCAGAAAAGAATTTGGGGTAGACTTCTACCAAAAAATACTTGGAACATATAATTTAGAGGATAGGAGACTTTAAGCTTATAATGTAAATCAGAGCTTCTACCTCAAACCATTTGTGGTTTCTTTGGCCACGCTGCACGGCATGCAGGATCTTAGTTCCCCAACCACGGATCGAACCCGTGCCTCCTGCATTGGAAGCACGGAGTTTTAACCACTGGACCTCCAGTGAAGTCCTCAAACCATTTATTAATCGTATCAGTTGGTTATGTAAAAATGCTGCCTAGGATTACTATAATCATTACCCACAAATTGCATGGGGCATAGTACCTTTCCCTTCTTTTATCTTTTCTTCTAACTCAACCAGATAATTAAAACAACCCTATTAAAACTACATACATGAAATCTGTTCATGAAAACTATACAGCTGGCCTCCGTATTTGTGGGCTTTGCATCTGCAGATTCAATCAACTGTATCATTGATCCACAGTTGGTTGAATCCATGGATGTGAATCCATGGACTCAAAACCCGTGGATATGGGGGGCCAACTGTATTCATTGTGCTCCTCCACCATTTTTTGTAAAGGACTTAAGCATCCAAGGACTTGTTATCTGTAGGGGCTCCTGGAACCAAACCGTGGCAGATATGGAGGGAGGGCTACACTGCAATTAGAAATAAGAACAGTAAATCATGCTGAAAAGCTCCTTGCTCTTCAAAAAGAAACTAAAGATCTTAGAAAATATTATTCATTAACCAGGTAAGCATTCTAACCGTTCTGTCTCTGGAAAGCTGAATCTAAACGATTAAAAGACAGAAGGGTCAGAAAAGTTAGAGTTTTGACTCACACTTGTGTTCGAACTACTCAGATCCCACGTGGGTAAGAGTTGGCTTGTAGACTGGATCCCAGCCATTAATCCCACTGCCTGTAACTGCTGAATACTTGAAAGAGAATTGGCC
Source organism: Phocoena sinus (assembly GCF_008692025.1). Taxonomy (NCBI): domain Eukaryota; kingdom Metazoa; phylum Chordata; class Mammalia; order Artiodactyla; family Phocoenidae; genus Phocoena; species Phocoena sinus. The sequence goes on along the minus strand of NC_045779.1, from coordinate 13,654,055 downwards.
ACAGAAGGAATATTGCAAAAATCTCCTCTGGGCACCAGTCCACCCCAATTTCTATGAAAAGAGGACCCAAGGCTCCATGATCTTTCACAAAGAAGGCAGAAATCAGGTCTTTGTCTGAGAACCACTTGGAGGTGTCATAACTTGTAGCAGAGAAACAAGCAACAAAGGTACGAAGCTACCCATCCTAAATGGATTTATTAACAAAAAAGAGGAGGGAGTGATTGATAAACACTGAAAAATACTGCAGTTTAGAAATCAACTTACAAACTTCCTAAGTTTTCAGTCTTTTAAAATTATACTTTATAAATATATAAGATATATTAATAACTATAATTAACTAATAATCATTTATTGTTAATTAATATACCAATAAACTTTAAAGAGGCTTGAACAAGTTAAATAAGTCATTAAGGCCTAGGTAATATTGTTTTTACTTTTCCCATCTTTATTTTATCTATCTCAGTTTTCAGTTGTAAGAAATTAAAGGTTTTGATTATTCAAATCCATGTAGTAAGAATGTGTATGTAGCCAGCTCATAATGACCTCTTTACTGGATTATTCTTAAAAAGATCAATTATCGGGGCTTCCCTGGTGGCACAGTGGTTAAGAATCCGCCTCCCAATGCAGGGGACATGGGTTTGAGTCCCGGTCCGGGAAGATGCCACATGCTGCGGAGCAACTAAGCCCATGCGCTGCAACTACTGAGCCCGCGTCACACAACTACTGAAGCCCGTGTTCCTAGAGCCCGTGCTCTGCAACAAGAGAGGCTGCCTCAATGAGAAGTCCACACAACTGCAATGAAGAGTAGCCCCCACTCGACGCAACTAAAGAAAGCCCGCACAGAGCAACGAAGACCCGACACAACCATAAATAAATTAATAAATAAATAAATAACTTTATTAAAAAAGAAGAAAAAAAGATCAATTATCAGTCTCTTAGTCTTCCCTTGGAGAGGGCTCCTCCAAGTCTTACTGCAAACTCACTCTAACAGCAACAGAGTGAAACAGAAAGCTTAATCTCTTGCTGTATGCTTTAGCACCCAAATCCCAACCCTGATATGGATAATCACAAGTTTACTTTGATCTACTTTTTTAAAACCAAATTTGAATATCTACCCAAAAAATCCTTCCCAAACCTGCTGGTATTTGCATCTGTATTTGCCCTTTTCCAGCCAAACCACACTGTGTCATGTGCTTCTCACGGATCTGACCTTTACTTAGCAAATCCCTCTTGGACCTTCTGAGATCTTGGTTTTCAATATTCAGCTCTGCAGTTCTCAACCCGAAGCACCAACGTACATGTGCTTGCTCTACCTCATCTCTGCAGACCCCAGGCTGGGCACTGGCCTCACTCAGGACTGTTTCCATGAATTATTCTTTTGACTTGGTTGACATTCTGTAGTGTAATCTTGGGAGCAAATCTATAGGGATTTATATGTTTGCTTGAGAGTTATACATTAAGTCTTTAGTAAATAAAGCAGACATAATTACAAAAGCATATCTTAAAAATTAAGTCATTCACTATCACTGGATAATTCAAACCCAATCAGCAAGTAGAGAGATTTGTTAAATCAATTTTCTGAGGTAGCCCTAATAAAAGGTGGAAGAATAAAATATAAAATTGATGTCTTTTAACTTCTTTTGTCTCTCTACTGACTTGTGTTTTTTTCTACTAGATTAAGCACATTTTCCTAATAATCGGTACATTGGAGGTTAGTGCATTTTTGTTAGCCTTTTAAAGAATCTTAAGGGTTCAAAACCAAACTACCACACTTAAAATACTACTGAGCTATTGTACAGAAAGTTCAGGGAATTCTCTGGTGGTCCAGCGGTCAGGACTCCGAGCTTTCACTGCTGAGGGCGCAGGTTCAATCCCCAGTCAGGGAACTAAGATCCCGCAAGCCATGGGGCACAGCCAAAAAAAAGAAAGTTCATTCACTTTGTAAGAGTGTATTCTCACCTACAAGTACTTCAGTGACCTAAAGATAGTCCAAAGGCAGCTCTTCATCTTCTGCAGGAAAATTTGAGGTACGTGCTTTATCTTCAGAATAAGGCACAAACGTCTTAGCATGGTACGGAAGTCCCTTCGAGATCTCCAGAAGCAAGCAGGGCCCTCAACTCTGTCCTCTTCCTCCTTGCCCCTCCCCCTTCCCCAGTCTATTCCCCAGCCTTCCTAAATCACCTGCCTTTCCCAAAAAATGTCACATGTCCTTCTTTTTTAAAATTAATTAATTAATTTATTTATTTATTTTTGGCTGCATTGGGTCTTCGTTGCTGTGCGTGGGCTTTCTCTAGTTGCGGCGCGTGGATTTCTCATTGCGGTGGCTTCTCTTGTTGCAGAGCATGGGCTCCAGAGTGCAGGCTCAGTAGTTGTGTCTCACGGGCTCTAGAGCGCAAGCTCAGTAGTTGTGGCGCACGGGCTTAGTTGCTCTGCGGCATGCGGGAGCTTCCTGGACCAGGGCTGGAACCCGTGTCCCCTGCATTGGCAGGCGGATTCTTAACCACTGCGCCACCAAGGAAGCCCATATGTCCTTCTATCTTGTAGTTTACGCTGCCCCAAATCCACTCCTGTCCATTTGCCTGGCCACCTCCCTGTCTTCCATCAGGTTACCTCTTAGACTTCCCTTTTCTCAGGTTGTCTAAGCTTCTTGGAGAACCCTCAGAGAGATGCCTGCGTGGTCTTCTTCCCCGGGAATCAGTGTTTCTTGTTAACCACTCACTTTCTGAGCCTGGAAAAGTGCCTGCCACATCCAGGTACCTGTCAGACACCTGATAAATGAACCAAGGAACCTTCAAATCCAGGGCGTGAGAAACAACTTCCTAAAATGTGTTGTGAGACTCACCTGCTTCCGCATCACATCTGTAGCCTGCATGATGTAGCAAGGAGGCAGTCCGTGGCTTCTGGCCAGAATGATGGCCTGCTCCAGGGTCACGCTCAGGGTGCACCTGCGGGCAAAGGCAAGGGCAAGTCAGACTCCACCGGTTCCCGTTAAGCTCTTCAAGACATCTGGGGCTGCTAATGAAGGGTGGAACAGTATGCCTCCTGGGAGAAGTACTCATTTTTCCCTGGGTATCTCCCATGTACTCATGAGGTACCCATGTTAATAAACTTCTGTCGTTTTTCTCTTGGTAATCTGTCTTTTGTTACAGGGGTCTCAACTGAGAAGTCAGAAGAGTAGAGGAAAAATTATTTTTCCTCTCCCACATGAATTTCAAAATCAAACAGCACCAGCCAAGTTCAAAACGACTAGACAATAGACCACTGATTTTTCTACACAGAACACCTGTTTAAAAATAGATTACAGGGGTACACTGCTGGGGTCCTAAATTAAGTATTTAAGTTGAAAACAAACCCATAATGAACTCTGTTGAGGAGAGAGTTTATACACAGAAAATTAAGCAGAATTATAATAAATTTTATCGTCAGATATGAATCTTTACTGGTATTTCACATAATTTAAAAGAAATGACTTACTAATATCTTTCATTCATGTTTACATATTCATAGTTAATAGAATTATACTGATTTATACCCGATATCTTAGAAAAAAGTGAAATTAATATTCACTAAGGTCAGAATTTTTTTTTAAAAGTGTGTTTCTTGGACCCAATCCAAAAGACTAACATTTTGAAAAGGAAATTTTAATGAGTTATTCAGCAATGTGGTGCCCGGAGCAGCCCCAAAGAAAATTCAGAATTCAGCACCCAAATTCAGTGATTGGTGAGCCTTGGTCCTCTTCCTTCCCTTTAGGGCATTTCTTCCACATTTTTCTCTATAGCAACTCATAGGGAGCTAAGAACCCTCTACATTTGATAATATTTTCAGGTGCTGGTCTCTGAATTGTTGTTTTAGGGGTACCTTCTGCATACATTCCATAAAAATGTTTGTTACTTTTTTTTAGATGTTTTGCCTAACATCTATATTAGTGGATTTTGTTTCACTTCATTTTTCAATTTATTAGTATTTTGATTTTTTTTCTCCATTTTTGCAATTACCTCTCTGTGGTTCGGTATTTTACAAATGTATTTTTCTAGATCTGTTTAGTTTTTCCCTACAAATGAAAGTTCTACAGTGCAATTATATATGAGGAATGTCGAACTCATTTATCCCTGGTTGTGAGGCTGTACCACAGAAGCCCAGTACACCTGGCAGATTCAGATACTGATGACTTGCAAAAAAGAGAAACGGATTTAAAAGATTACTGCTGTAGTTTTAGAAAGAACCTGACAAAATGCAACTTTACTATTACAATAATTGCATTCTAAGGAGAAACACGATCAGTTCCATTGGCTGTTAAATGACGTGAAAAGCAGCTTCCTCGTTAACATTGACAGAGAACTCTTTAGAAAGCATTAAGAACACATATTCACATGGGCTAAAGTTTTATAATTAACTTCTAGTAGTATACGATGTTTATAAATATTTAATGTACGAGTCTGACAATAATATAAAATTGTATATTACATGTACCTGCATGCATATGCCAATGCAAGCCAAGAGCTATAACTGACAGTTCATGTTCAAAAAATATCAAATTTTTACAAAGCATTTAATTGTCAGCTAACTCAACACACCATAACCTTTTTCTCCTCCTTAAGGTCTCCTCTACTCCAATTTTAAGTCCTTACGGATCTTAACATTTTAATCAATAATGCTCATTGCACCAGCTGAATGAAGCCAAGAAAAAAATCTTGATCTTTTTCTAATCATACTGAAATATGTCTCTGCTTCCTGATAAAGCCTCACTTGCCCTCATCAACTTACAACAAACACTTACTCATTGTGAAGGACCTTTAACAGGAAGCCTGTAATTTTTATCCATTTTCTTAACCTTTTTAAACTGATTTATTTCTCTCTACTTCAAGCTGTAGTAAATAGCAGTACAGCAGCAAATTATCTGCCAGAGACTTTAAAAGATTTTACTGTAATCTCCTGATCAATCAACGTGGCCCGTAACATGCTCTCGGACAGGATACCTCAAAGTGTCACACCTTTAGAACCAATCACATGTACATCATCTAATAGAAAAATCTAGCTTAAAATGGATACATAAGTTTTATTTCACCATCATATCAAGAGAAGATGGCTTCGTCTATACTTGCCTTTTTGTACTAACCACTGTGTATATTCCAATTAGGTCCCACCATTAATTTGAAATTTTTAAAAAGTGAAAAAATTTAAAAGAGACAGCCAGGTCAATGAGAGAAATATTGCCTATTCGATTCACAGTTGATTTATCCAATGGAGAAGTAACAGCTCTGCTTAGGGTATACTCCTGAGAACGTGCATTTGACAGGGCTGCAAAATTATGCAGAAATTGTGCATTTCCTCATAGAAAGAAAAAAGGAAAGGGTCAATACACCTGTGCTTATAATGAATAAATCTTCTTGACATATTTCATATTAAAAACAGATCCCACATCACTCAGGGATTTAGCATAGTTTTAATATGATAAATGTAACCTGTGGCCAATGGGTCCAATTTAATTTGAAAAGCACTTTGATTTGGCAATGCTATGGAAGAGTCACAAAGAGGTAACTTTCTATTCATCCACTCATTCAACAAATATTTTTGAGTGTCTACTTTGTAACTACAAGTACCATTAAGTGCTGGCAGAAGTAATTTACTTTCAAGCTAAAATCGTTGACTTTCGGAGTCCCCTTTTCACAGGATCCCTAGCAACCTGTTCACATAGTCATATGCTTTTACAGATTTGCAAAAGCCAAATGTTTTGACTGCAAATGGTTATGACTGCTGTCTTTTTATGTCCCAGCTTTCCTCTGTCATGTTCTGCAATGTTCCAATGGCCATAGTTCTTTCTGGAACTGAGCTAAAGGAAGTAGAATTAGGGATCCATTTAGGCTAGGTTTACTGGGACCTATGGATATGATTCACAGTCACTTATAGTTAGGTTATTACAATATCCTAGTGTAGGAATGGACTCCAGAGTATTCCCACTGCGCATTGTACAGACTCAGCCAAGGTTGAAAAGGACGTGCAGGGCCCAAGGCTGTAATGCAATGTGTTCGTATCCTGGTGCACCCAGGACTCTGTGTGGTGCAGGAGAAACAAGGTTGGAATGTATAGAGCCAGATGCTACTCTGTGGAATATTCTTCCAATACATTATGGTCCTCATGCTAAAGATCTGGAAGTTTTCATATTTGACAACAATTTTTAAATTTAAAATAATGTTGATGTTGAAATGTGTTGTCAATTCTTCCGTAAGATTATGATGTTATTAGATTATGATAATTACATGAAGTTCATGACAAACTTCCACCAACATCTCCTTCATAAACTGGGGTTTGGTTGAAATAGAGTTCACATGACTATCATTTGGCACTTGCTAATATGAGTCTCTGTGATTTTTATTTCATATGTTTGTCCCAACTGATCCTAGAACATCCAGTATCAACTTTATTTTGTGTCGAACTGTAGAGCTTAGGGTCAGGAAAAGCATGTGAAATGGTCTCCTGTTTGCCAGTCCTATTTCTCGATGCCAGGGGGCTGCAATGAGCAATAACCGACACCCCCTCCCTCCCTCCCTCAACTCAGTCTAACTGGAGAGACAAAGCTTAGTTTTCCTAAATTAGTTTAAATTTAACATATTGTATTTCAACCATTTATTAACTCATATCTATTATACTACATTCAGTTCACTTTTAAGACTTCAATTCTTATTTGAAGCAGGTTATGTGTTAATTTTTTTATAAAAACATGGTAATCTTTTCCTTTAAGATGACTCATCACATTTCTATAATAAATCAGATAAAAGATTCTCCAAACCCAAGGACCTTCTACATATTTGGTCATTTACCATGATCACAAAAACACCAGTTTTACTTTAATTACAATATAAAACCTCCAGAGCTCTAAAGCCTCATTTAATGTTGATTCGAACGGTACTAACAAGGAAGCCAATCTCCCAAGGGTTGAAGTGCATCAAATTGAACACTTGAGGAGATGCATCATCCCTTTCCGGCCACCAGGGTGATGCAGTAACTCACAGTGAAACTGACATGGCAAACCAGAACAACGGTACGTTTATGGCTTTGCGCTGTGGATTTCTTTGCTGACTTTCAGCATGTTCACTGCCAGGAACTCTGATGTTTTGCCTGGCAGCTAACCATATTGTTCTCTCTTGGGTAGTCCCAAACTTTGTTATTACTAGTGGAGGAGGGGCATTGAGATTCTAATTATAAACTGACACCTTAAATGAAACACATGAAAAACTAGTGTCATGAGGATCTCTGAATTTGTAGCCACAATAATTTGCCTTAAATTCACATTATGTAGATGTTGACGTGAAAAACAAAAAAAACCTTAAAAGGTAATTAAAGAGAGAAAAATGCAATCTTTTGCAAGGGATACTTTGCTTTTATTTCTCCATATTTTAAAAATTGAGAATGAGACTGAATATTACTTTGAAAATTTCTATTGTATCCCTCAATAATGTTACATACTCAATTACCACTAAAAACTGTGCCCCAAAACAAACCCCACTGGAGTCACTGAATTTAGGGATACATGTTTCAACTTAAAAAGTTACTTGAGCAGTGATTTTTTCACTCTTTTGTGCCATAACAGAATTGAGGCACTTGGATAAGTTATGTTCATTTTTTTGTGTGTGTGCTAGCGCAGTAGGATAATTTCCTGTTAGAAAAATATGATAAATGGAAGACACACACCCGCAGTTGAAAGGCATATGTTGGGGTCTCTGAGTTTAAAGGACCATATGCCAAACAATGGTTTTGATCTGCTCTGGAAAAGGCAACATTAGACATGTCCCCTAACAATCTATATAAACTGGCTAAATATTTCAATATTTACTTCAATATTTCATTTGGAATTATTTGCATTCATATACAGGTTAATTTGATTTTGTGCTAGATGAATATAAAGTGAAATAATTATTTAACCATTCTGAAATCAGTGAGTTTTGCCCCAATGTAGATTTCCACCCAATGATCAGAGTCTTGATTTTGTTTTTTAGCTCCAGATTTCCATGTGTATTGCCTCATTTTCACCATCCTTTCTAACTGTGATACTGCCTTTAGTCACAAAAATAAGAGGGAAAAAATTCCCTTAGGGAAAATGCATGGCCCTATTCTTTGAAGACCCTATTCTTTGATGACATTCTTCCCATGAATTATTTGTCTTGATATAGTTGCAGCTGTTTATATTTAGAATCTTACAGATTTAGATCTTAAAACATACAATCAATTTCCCTGTATTCTATGAAAGTCTTTTTTGCTCCTTTAATTAAAAGCCAGGTCCATTATCCTTGTTCAAGTGACTGTCACTAATAAGTTATTAGGAATCTAATCAGCTGTGGTTCTCCAGGGTACTTTATTAAGGTGAAGTTACCTGGGCAGCATTCAAATTTTGGAGAGGATAATAATGACTATTTCAATCCCAAGAGAGCAAAGTAGGTGAAATAAGCTGGAATATTGGCAGATATTACTGCTATTTGCCCACCACTCTTTCATACCCAGCTTCTTATGACAGATGGAAGATCCTGTGATCACCTGGTCTTATGCACTCTGCAGCATCACCTGAACTTCAGTCCTACAGAGCCTAAGGCAAACTAGTTTCAACCATCTTTGAACTAAAGACACATTTCCTCCCTGTTGGAAAAAATGTAAATGATTCTGCTCAGTTTCCAAATATTTCTACTTCTTCCTTGTGTTTTTCTCATAATCCCACTTAATCAGACAGTAAAAACAAACAGTTGTAGTTAATACCTGAGTTAGAGATTCTTCATTAACATTTTGAAATTTTAATCTAAATGTTAAACTTCTTGAAATGTGCTACCAAGTTACTATAAAGTGTCTGATGAGCTAGTTCGTAAAAACATTGTTTAAAAGACACTGTGTAGTAATGGGTACAGTAAGTATGGTGCAATCCCAGATCCTCATATTTACTGATTTTTAAATGTTAAGTGCCAGCATTCAAAGAAATAAGAAAGTTGTTTGAAGAAATAAGATGCAGAAATTATCTAATTCCTTAAAGGTGTATTGTGCGATATTTTTAGTGTCTTCAACCTTCCCATTTTTGCAAAGCCTTCCCAAAGGAAGAAGATGTGGTCGAGATTAAAATTATTGCTTTCCTAAAATCTTTGTCTAGTCTTTTATGATGACCCCCTGTTTCACCTCCAGACTGAGATATAAGCTTCCAAGCCGTTCAAACCAAACTCATCGATTACAAGAGATTAATGTATGTGCGGCAGGTCCACGTGCTAATATACCTACTCTAGTACCTTTCACACTTATTAATTTCATATTTCTTACCATCCCTCAAACCTCTCCTCTCTGCCGCACTGCTAATATCAACTCTTTGCTTAGATTGGTGCAACCTGGCTCAGACTCTGCTTGTCTTGCTTCTTCCCACTATTCATCAAAGGGGATCTTTTTAAAAATGCAGATGGCTTTCCATTGCGTAACTTGAAATACAAAGTCTTCACAATATGGTCTCTGATTTTCCTTACTTCTACTCCATGCTTCAACTATACTGTTCACAGTTCTCTGAAGTCACCTCCTCTCAGTTCTCATATGCTGCTCTCTTCCTGATATGATCTCAGATGCCCTGCTTTGGGTCACATATCATGCCTCTGGTCATGCTATATTATACTTGTCTGAAAGGTGTAGGGATGAAGAATACGGGCATTAGAGGCAAACTTCCTAAGCTGGATCTTAAATTTGCTAATAAACTCCGTGACTCTGGGCAAGTAACTTAAGCTACTGAAACTGTTTCCTCATCTGTATATTGAGTTTAATGATAGTACGCACCTCAGAGTGTTGTTTTCAGGATTACAGGAAATAATTCATATATAGTACTTAGCACAGGACATAGCATGTAGTACATTCTCAACAAATGTTAGCAATTTTCATTAATATTACTACACCACCACCAATAGGCCAGACTAGTGTCTGTATTGATTGTAACCTTCCTAGACCCCAGCATACTTCCCAGGATTAAGTAAGCATTCAATATACAGTTACTGAAAAGAAATGACATGAATTCCTAATTCATGCCAACAGTATTATACGTAACTCCTAAAAGATACAATTCATTTCTTTATACTCTGCATTTGCCATCTATGTGTTCAAGAAGTGTTCACTTATTAAATAAATTTGGCAAAGTAATAAATGAACTGTAGAGACAATAGATTTTAGTAAAAGAACAACCACAGATTTCCCTACAACTTCTAAATGGTATATAGCTTTTCTTTCATGAACACTGACTTGCATTTCCCTTTCTCAGGATTTAATTACTGCTCGTACCATGGCTTCTGATGAACAACTCTTGATGAGTTTTGTTAATGCTTGGAAATTATGTATTATAATATACTAATTCATTATTCTTACATTAATTCTATTAATTAACACTTATTCGCTCATCAAAATGGTCTATGTAATCATTTACCTATTTTCCAGGTTCAGAAGAATACATTTGGAACCCTTGCAGAATCAATTCTTTAACACTGTCAAAATGACATGTATGCTTCCCCTCTCCTGTAGTTTCAAAAACATGTGTTCATTTCTTTGAGTCACTTCATGAAAAACCCAATCCTTTGGCTCTCTTTCTCCTATTGTCCATATTAAAGTAAACTGGTGCCAAACAGTATGGCTGGCTGGCTTCCCAATGTGGGCCCCTTGTCAAGACCTCAGAATTGCCGGGAGAGCAAGGACCTCTCACTACCCTAGTTTGGGGTAGCACAGTGCATGCCCCATAGCAGTGCTCCACAAATAACTCCTCTGTCCTTCAATGAATGAATGCACAAATGCCAGCACCTGATTCTTTCCAAGTCCTAAATACCTGTCGTTATTCTAACACATACTCTTGATTTTTGACACGAGGGAAGAAGACTTCCTGTCCTTGAATTCAAGGGGATCCTGTTCTGCTGTTCTTGAACAACTTTCTACAAGCTATCAATGGAGGATTCTAAAAATAAGCTCTAACAGGGTCCAGTGCTTTGTTTAGTCTACTTCTTATAGGTCAGAGGAGTGAATTCGTATTTTTCATACTCTTCTTACATCCTATCGTGACTCATCACTGTGATTTCTCCAGCTTTACTGAGGTATAATTGACATATAACATTGTGTTGGTTAAAGTTGTGTACGTTGACTTGATACACTTACATGGTGCAAGACGATTACCACTATAGTTAGCTAACACCTCCATCACATAATTACCACTTCTTTTTTGTGGTTGAGAACATTTAAGATCTACTCTCTTAGCAACCACTGTGATTTTGTTTTACATACAAAGGTTTCCCTATTTTATTTTATTTTCCCTTTACATATAAAAGGTTTCCCTATTTTAGTAGGTATGATCTAGTCATTTTAAACAGATGCATTTCATATTTCTACCTCTGCAATGAGAAGATGGATTCACCATCAGAAACACAGATGAAGATAGAAACAACTGAGTGTGCACTATTGCCAGGTCCTGCAGTAGATGTTTTCACATATGTTACTCACTTAATCCTCATGCCACCTTTTGCAAAAAGAAATTATTATTCCCATTCCACCAATAAATCTCTGAGAGACCATGACGGAATCATGGTCACACAGTAAGTAACAGGATTCAAAACCAGTTTTCTAATTCAAAATCCAGAGCTCTTTCCATTATTCCAAAATCACATCACATAGATCACTGCTTTTAGAGAATCCCAACTCCCCACATCCATAATTCAACAGTCCCAATCTTGGTCTCAGCATTGCACGCTAAATGCAGTGTTTTGGTAGAGACTAATGCAGCCAGACCAAACGACTTCACTACGAATGTAGACCTCATCGTGCTGAAATGTGTTCATGATTAAAAAGAAACTAGATTTGAAACCTGCTGAACAATTCTATCGATGGTAAAGCAATCACGTAGCAAAAATAAACTGAAGGAAGACTGCGTTCCTTCTCTACTACAGATGCGCATTTTTCTATATAAAATGCACTGTGCTGGGTAAGGCGTGTTCATTCCTGCAGTGATCTCATTTATTCTGGTTTCTAATGACTTCTAACTACTGAGCACAGGGCACCACTGTGAAAAGTATACTGACAACTAGAAGGAAGCGCCCGATTGAAGAAACTAATTGTTTACTGTTGCAGGGTTTTATTTTCCCTGCCTCCTTTTATTACCTCACACGGAGGAAGAACTATACATCTGAGGGCTAAGGCAGTACGTTAAATAGGAATCAATGCCAAAGTGGCTGCCATGGCTCAACACAGGCAGAGTGTCTGCACAATTAATATGGAAAGGACCTCTGCTGATCTATAGGTCCTGCCCAACTTGGTCACCCTGAGCCATGTGTTTGTGATAAATGAAAAGCTTGAGAAAATTGCCACCAGTCAGCAGGGATTTCAAAAACCCAATACCTCTGTCCTTGTTCCCCTATAACAGAGAAGGCACTTTTCTTAATGAAACACGGAAATACTCTTACGTGAAAAAAGGGCAAACAGTTATTTGTTTTCAAAAATACAGAATTCACTTATAGACACATATGCATGGATAATAAAATATTAAATATTTACATTCTCCCTTTAGGAGAATTTGAATGGCGGTCTAACAATAGGTGCAATCCAAAAGCCAGTGATCGTTCAGGCGAGTTTCCAGTACACTTTATAGACACAACTTCCGGGTGTTTATTGATCATTTCAACATTATTATGTGACTCCTGTCAAAGAGACAGTACTGATGAAATCTTCCCATGACTGTACTAACTCCTATGTCTCATAGTCTGGAGCTGAAAGACAAGGGGTTAATGAGTATTTAAAAAAAAAAAAAGCAAAGAGATGGCAAGCAGAGATGGGCACCATGGAAAACAACTGAACACAACGGAAAAGCAATGGGCAACAGCTGGAGAGAGATCCTGGCAGCAGCAGCAGAGTCAAATTGAATACGCGGTTCACTCCATATATCTTAAGGCAAAAAATAAATCACATTTAAGGGGCACATTTTCAGCACTGCACAGGGAATTAGCCATGAAATTCCCATTAAAGATAACAGGACTTTCTACTGCAACTTTCAACACATTCTTGGAAAGTTCTCAGTGTCTAGCTTTAAACCTAGGCTTCAAAAACATTCCACATCCCTCCTTCCCTTCTCTTCAAGCACATTAGGGTGTGTTTTTCTTTGACACGTTTCATTGCTGAGGTGAGCACAGAGGTAATTGAAGACCTTTGGGGATGGGTAATTGAGCACTTAGGGGATAGAGGAGGTATTTGCTCTGCTGAAAACGTGTATGAATATGAAACATCTGTGTGTAAGGTAGGACTCTACCACTGTCACCAGGTTTGAATCTGCTCCTCTGCATTTTAAATTCTTCAGCCTGGACTCTTTCACCAATTGGTTTTATTTCTGTTTCATGTTTTTGGAATTTAACTGAATAGGTCGGGTACCTATCCCAGCTACTCGAAGTTCCTCAACACTCCCTCTCTAGTTCATCTTTTCTCTTGGCTGTCTGACTTTTGTCCTTACTCCTTGTAGGTTCTTTGATGACACCAATACTTAAGGGGTGTCCAGTATGCGATTTTCATCTGTTTCCCCCATCCTTTGACATTGTACCATAATTGTTTTCTCTTTGACCTGTTTATCCAAGATACTAAATAGATTTGTTTGAATATTTTTCACTCCTTTCTCGTGGATCCTACAGTGTTTTATTCTGAGGCTCCACGGGTGCACAGAGGACAGGGCAGTGGAGAACCAGGGAATATTAATACTCTCTCTACACTCCCTTCCACAATGGGCAGCCAATTATTCTTTGCTTACACTTCTGTGCCTTTTCCTGGAATACCTTTTCCCTGCTCCTAACACCTGGTTTGTTCCCAGAAAATTCCTAGCAGTGTTTTTCCATTACCCCTTGAGATTACATATATATGTTATTATTTATTGTTATTTTACCCATTTGTACTCATATATACTTCTAGTCCTTGCTGACTATGAATCCATCAAAGTACATCCCATATACATACGTTGTGAGCATCTAAAACTGAACATGTAACAGATTAATTCAACATCCCTCTCCCCAGTCCCCTCAAAGACAAATGCATATTCCCCCCTCCACTGTGGCATCTTCCCTCCCCCAATCTTTCCCAGCTGGAATCATCAGAAACTCTCCCTCTCCCCTGTTCTCTATTCCTCACCAGTTCATCTAGTTCTGTTTACTGCCTTCTCATACCTTTCACATCTGTCTTTTCCCTTCTAACCTCTGTGCCAATACCTTAGTTTTGTATCTCATCATGTCACCGTACTCCTGTAAAATCCTAGCTGTCTCCCTGCCTCCATCCTTGTCCCATCATAGACCATGGTACTGATCTTTATTTTTAAAATATTTTTTAAAACATCTAATCATGTTATTCTTTTGCTGAAAACCTTTCATTGGCTTCCCAGGGCCTCTAGGAGGGAGTCCCAAACCCTTAACCCAGCAGGCAGGGCCGTCCATGCTCCAATTCCTGTCTTTCTTGCTCCTTTCTTCTCACTGCTTCCTTCTCATTTCACCGCCCAGAAACAGCCAGCTCTTTCTTGTGACCTCCAGCCCCGTCGTACGCTATTTCATACCTCGATATTGTATTTTCATACTATTCCTTTACACGGAACGTCCTTCTCCATTTCCGTCACCTGGTAAACGCTATTCATGCTTTAAAACCTATAACAGGTGTTACATTCCATCCTTCCTGCTTAACAGGATTAAAATCTCACTCCTCAGTATTCCTCCCCAGGATGTTAGATGACCTATTGCCAATTTAAAATTAACATCTTAGAGGCAGAAATTGCTGCTTCCTCCCTTCAACTTCCTCCACACCACCTGCTCTCCTGCTCTAGGTCACAGAGAAAAAGAGGCAGTTCGGAAAGTGCTGGCAAACGAACCAGTTATATTGGTGAGATACCCATATTTCTTCCCTCCCTAAGGAGGACAGAAAATTTGGCTTATGTCATTTATTACAGCACTTATAAACCCACTAGCATTGAAGCCCTCAGGAAGAGATCCTAGAGAATGACTGGAATTTTACTTTGCTTTAAATATCGTTTTGCAGGTTTAGGAAAAATAACTTAAGTTTCTTTAAAAGAAAATTTGAAGAATCATGCCCTATTTAACGCTTTTTAAAGTCAATTCTATCAATACATTTATCACTTCTAAATAGCTACATTTAAAAAATGTAAATACTTAAATTTTACTAATATAATAATAAAATTGAGTTTTGCAAAAACAGATGAAATATCACTCCAAATTACGTATTTAGATTATTTTATCAAGGTATGTTTAATGTGCCTAGAATTTTCCAATCTTAATGATAGGAGGTAATAATGTATAAGCTCTGGCTTTATATGTACTTAAATTAAAGCATGTCTGGCCCATGATTACTGGCTGGGAGAACTAGAAACCATTGCAGTAAGAAGTAACTCTCATTATTACTGTGTTATTCTTCTTTCATAGTAAACTAATGAAAACAACGAACATTTTAAAATAGAATAATTTAATGCACTAGTTTATCAAGATTCATATCAATTGCAAAGGAAAATCTAAGGAAGGAAACAAATATATATGTAAATCTGGCCATCTACCTCTTCAGAGTAAAGAACTTTTATAAAAGATAATGAAACAAGGTAAAAGAATAAAACTTATATTTGAAATATTTGATTTCTTCCCATAATTTTAAGAGAATAAACTTATTTATCTGTTTGTTTAAATTAACATAAATCGTGGAGTTTTATTTGCCTACTTTACAACTCAGTATAATTTGAAAATCTGCGTTTACTTTTCTTTTTTCCCCCCAGCTTTACTGAGGTATAACTGACAATTAAATATGGTATAAATTTAAAGTATACAACCTGTTGATGTGATATACATATACATTGTGAAATTTTCATCACAATCAAGCTAATTAACATATCCATCACCTCACATAGTTACCATTGTGTTTTTCTTTTCATTTTTGGTGGTGAAAACACTTAAGATCCACCCTCCCAGGGCTTCCCTGGTGGCAAAGTAGTTGGGAGTCCGCCTGCCGATGCAGGGGACGCCGGTTCGTGCCCCAGTCCGGGAAGATCCCGCGTGCCGCGGAGCGGCTGGGCCCGTGAGCCATGGCCGCTGGGCCTGCGCGTCTGGAGCCCGTGCTCCGCAACGGGAGAGGCCACAGCAGTGAGAGGCCCGCGTACCGCAAAAAAAAAAAGATCCACCCTCCTAGCAAATGTCAAGTATATAATACAGCATTATTAAGTATAGTTGCATTGTTGTTATGTCACATCTCCGGAATTATTCACCTTGCATAACTGAAACTTTGTACCCTTTGACCAGTTGTCTCCCAGTTTTCCCCTTCTCCCAGCCCCTGGTAACCACAATTCTATTCTCTGCTTCTTTGAGTTTGGCAGAGTCATTAAGATTTATACTTATAGATGAGTAGGATATATTCTGTCTTTCTCCCAGAGCCCCATTATTATAGCATCTTATTTTTTCTCTTCTAAAGACTAGTACACAATTTTATATTTTCATTTTTGAGGTTTTTTCGGTTTTCATTCATTAATGATTTTATTAGATATCAAACAAATGAGAATGGTCGCATTGATCATAATCAAATTATAACTGTTAAAGAAAAATAATCAAAACTGCAGCCATATCTAGTAACAATTTTAAACACCACCTCTGTCATTGCTACTACTACCTTTATATAAAAGAAGTGTTTTAGACTAATGTGTTTCAGATTCCTGACTATACGAGCATAATTTTAGGACTGCTTATTGCAAATGTACAGTATCCTGGCATCATGGGTTAGCAGTTTCTTTTGTTCTATTTAGCCATCTTTCTGGAGATTTAAAATTCAAGATTTCCACTAATCTTGCTGCTAATCTTCCAAGTCATTTTTGGACAGAAAAATAAATGGATACATTTCAAACCTACATTTGCTTATTGCAGTCATTTATTTTTGCCCTCCAATACCTAGAGTCTAACCTACATATGGAAATCCCCGGAGTAAATCCACTCCTCTTACTTGATGTGTTTTTGGCTGCACAGTGGAGAAAGATGCAGCTTCATCATCTGCCCTGTTAGGACTCTCATTACCTAAGCCAGGTTACCTTGAGTGCTCTACTTTTATAAGATTCTGCATTTCCTTAATCTGGGCCTATTTGTCAATTTGTCCTTTGATGCCATGGTGATGACAGAATAAAATATGGCTAAGATAGAGTCCTTAAATGTCAAACAAAAGTGGTTTTTAAAATTGTTAATTGATAGTTACCTAAAAAATGTTTTTTTTAATTGCTATATGAACCAAGAATCACTACACTGCTTCATCTGAAATGAAAACTGTTTCATTAACCAAATTGGTAATACATATTTCCCTTTAGCTGTTTTTATATTTTAACTCCTGGATCTCAGTTTTTTAACAAACGCTTATAATCATACTTTGGGTCCTATACTATGGTCACATGATAGGTTTTGTAAGTTTCTGCTGGAAGAGGGATGATTCTGAGAATTCAACCACCCTCTGCAATCCTGTCCAATGTGAAAAAATGTCTCAATTTCAAAATAACCAACTAAGAAATGCATTTTGGAAATATACCCTTTTAAGTTGGGAACTTCATATTATATAGTTTATTAGTTCCTACAATTTTATATATGTTAAAGTGAGTTTCCACAATGTATAAAAGGCAAAGCAGTCTAACGCGGGAATACATAGATGGCAGCCAACTTGATGCTCATCATCATTATGCTTTTTAATAATGAGAACAGGCTGACCTTGCCACAGACTGTTTCCTCCTCACACCTGTGTGGGGTTCAAAACAACGTGATTATGATGCTGCTGTTACAGGTGCTGGTGAACCCCTGACACAGTGAGTCCCTCCTGACGCTGCTGTTCACATCCCTCACTGATGACTGAACACCAAGTACGTTAGTTAAGGCAGGGCCTTGTTTCCTGGAAGAGATTCATCCTCACAACAAAACATAAAGATAAAAGGGAATTTATGTGTACAGATCTCCAAGGTTTTGGTACTAAGACATCACAGGTGAGTCAGACATGAGGCCTGTGTTCAAATCACCCCACCTTCCTGCAGGACCATCCCAGGACTCCGACACTGCTGAAAATCCATTATTAACAGGTACAAAGAGTACGTGTACAAAAAGTCCCTGGAACAGGTCCTTAAAGGGAAACACTGTGATTCCAGATTCCTTGCCCTCACTAGAAATTTTCTTGACGTAACCTTTCAGGTAGCCTCTGGAAATGTCCACCTACTGTTTCCACTGGTGAAGGAAGCAGAAGCAAATGTAGTGCGAGGAATATGGCATCTCTGTTTTTGGATGCGATAAGACTCATGCTTAGGCTTTACAACATTTGCGGTATGCTGATTCATAACAGTTAAAGGAAAACAGTTGGCTATTAGGCAGGGATGGGAATAAAGAAGCAAAACAAAATGAAATACCGCAGTGAGTGGAAGGATGCGGCAGTAGGAAATAAAAGGGAAATTTAGAACCCATGTAGCATGCTTGTGGGTCTGCAGCAAATAACTGCATGGAACAAAAGAGAACGTTAAAAGCCACAGTGCTGATTCAATACTTTACAAACTTTCAAACTGGCAAAAAATAATTTTGCCTAAAAGGCAGATATATGGACAATATAAAGCACGACTCTTTGTGGGAAAGAAAATTCAAAAGATATTCAAATGTTTGTATTTGCTAATCAAAGAAGTATAAATTAAAGCACTGAGGAAATACAATATCGTTGTACACCCTGTAGAGAAGCACAATAGATAAATGGGTTCTAACACCCTCTGAAGACAAGGTAAAGATGGCAAACAACTATGTAACCTTCTGTTGGGTTTTTACAAGGACAATCCTTTTGGGAACTTAAATAATAATATATTAACCAAAGAGGTTTAAGCTCTTTGACACACTCAATGTATCTGGAGGATATTTTTGTTTACTTTTAGCTTAGTGGAAAATAAAATTGAAGTCTGAACAGCTACATAAAGATGTCTCTCTGCATTAAGGGCAGTAGAGAAAGAAGATAAACCACTAAATTAATAGTTTAGTAAACTGCGGTGTATCAGGTGGCTAGAATATTATGTAGCAAATAAAAGTGATCACGGGAAAGTCTGTGTGGATGTTTTAGATAGATGATAGACAGGTAGATAGGTAAATAGATACTATGAGCGTAAAGCAGATTATTAAACTATACTAATAAAACTATGATCAGATGTATGTTGTTTGATAGAAGGTGCAAGAGATGATTCAAAATGAAAATGAAAGAAGGCAGGTCAGGATAGGAAATCTTGGAAATTTTCCATTTATGAAACTACCTTTTAATATCATGTACACTGTTTAAAAGGCAAAAAGCCTGAACTTAAAAAAAGACAATCTTCTTTCACTATTCAATAGCAATGGGGATATTTAATGTAAGTAAATGACTGAGGAAAGTGTGTGCAGGAAAGTTCATCAGCAGAATTGTAACGCACATAAAACAATGCCCCAGGAAAGAGAATTTAATAAACAAAGCTGGGCTAAACGCTCTGAAAAGATTTTCATAATTCATCCTGAATCCTATTCCTCCTAATCTTGCATTCACTATTGTATGCCACCCTGCCATCTAATTCAGGTTGGCATTAAAATGTCTAAACATTAATGCTAATTAAATCTGCCTTTTCATTCTGAAAAATCACATTCTTCTCTTTAATGTCAAACATAAGCCGTATAACTCTATACTTGAAAAAATGTTAGATTCCCTTTTTCGGTGAATACAATCAGAAAAGGCAGGAAGCTGATTATCTAATGTGGATACCATGTTGTTAACCATTTCTCATCTTAATTTTAGAAGTAAATGGTAAAACAGTCTGTGTAGTAGTAATTCTGATTCATATTATCAACTTCTCCCCTTTGCCAGAACCTGAGGGTAAACCTCCACGTTCAGCGTTTAGTGTAAATGTGGATCTACTCAGGTTCCTTTCTAGCTGTCTGAATGATAATTACTAAAGAATTGTTTTAGGAACGGTCTTATGTGAGATTTCTGATTCCAATATAAATTAGTACACATTTTATCACCATGAAAAATCTAAGTATAGCCTTCCCTGAAAGACTAAAGATAATGTTAAACTCCTATTTTATTCTGCATAATAGAAAAATAAAACTGTACTATTTTCAAATAGTTTTAACCTTAATTTCGGCATCTGTCATGGGGAGTTTGTGCCTACACCTCAGTAAATGTCTCTGAAATGAACTAACTAAAGCCATATTTATTTTGAACTGTAGAAATGGAAAAAGTCAAAATACTTTGAAATTTCAATGTTATTTGTGATTCCAACACACCAATCAATGAATACAGCAATTATAAAATGGTTGTGGAACATCGATCTGTTTCTCCTACCCATCAGTAGTTAAATTCTAAAATTGTTCATGGGGTACCTCAGAGAAAAATTTGGACAAGTTGGTCACGGTTCTAGGATTAAATGGCAATTTAAAAAAAAATTTTTTTTTTTTGGTCTCACTGTGTGGCTTTCGAGATCTTAGTTCCCCGACCAGGGATCGAACCCGGGCTCCCTGCACTGGAAGCACAGAGTACTACTGGACTGCCAGGGAATTCCATTAAATGGCAAATTTAACTGCATTAACTTCCAGTAAATTCATGTGGAGATAAGAGCGTATGCTTGTAGTCTGAAGCCTGGAGTGTCCCTTGGTCGTCACAGTCCTCAGATAACTATGATCTCGCACCAGAGTAGGATAAGAACATTAATCAAGGGGATGACACTTGGCCGAGGCCACAGTGGCCGCCGTGCCGGTCCCCACTTGGCCTCCCACATTTGTACTCTGCTCCCTAGATGGAACGCTCTTTCTCTGAGATATCTGCGTAACTCACTCCTTCATTTCACACAGGTCTCTAATGAAATTTCCTCCATGGAAGGTGCCCGCCCTTCATCCCATCTTGTCCGTTTTTACCTCTCTGACTTCTGTTCTTTTCTGTATTTATTCCACCTACTATATTACTCATTTATTTGTTTACTTGATCATCTGTTTTACCCCAACATGGTTTACATTATATGAGAGAAGGGAGGGTTTTTTTTTCAGTGCTTTATCCTAGCAACTAGAACAGTGCTGGCACATAAACAGTGCTCAACGCATATTCACTGAGTAATAAATGAATGAAAGAATGAATGGGAACAGAATGAATGAATACGACTATCAGAGGGAGAGCATTTCTCTGCTAGTAAAAAAAATGATGGAAGAATATTTTACTCATTTAGCTGCAGATGGTATTTCAATTAAGCTCTTAGTAAGCTTGCAATAGAGCACAAAGTACACAGCCAGTAAAATAAAGCAGAAAACTCTGTATATTGTATCACCCACAAAAATTTAATTCTCCTTCTAGAGAAATGAGGTCTTGTCACACTTCATAAGCAAGGACATGCTGCGTAGGACTCGTAAACTAGAATTCAGGCACACCAAGTCGAATGCAATGTCACAGGTGAGAACCTGCTGATTTGAACTTTCTCCCTCTTTCTCCCTCTTTAAAACCCTGACCCATCAAAACCCATTTCAAACGCTACCTTCTCCATGGCAAGTTCTAACCATCTCAAAGATCTATGTTCCTTCCAAATCTTATTTTTTTGCTGTAACTTTCCTAGATCATTTATTTTTCTTCGTAGTCTAGGTAATGTTATTTTTGTTACTTTTCATTATGTTTTTGTCATCTTATTTTGTCATACGATTATTTACTACGATTTTTGTTGTTTGTTGTTCATGTTTTATGTCTCTAACGTGAATATCACCCATTTATGACGTTACCCAGCCAATAGCACCAACTGCAGTCCTTTGCATGGGTTAATTAGCAAGTAAATTTGAATAAACAATAACCACCATCCACTCAAAATCTAACTGGCCTCATACTAAGAAGAGACTATGAGTGGTGACAGCAGATTCTCTGCTACAATGAGGACTAAATGCTGCCCTCTTGTTTCCACCTACATGGTTTCCTTTCGCTGTGAAAATGGAGAGGTGATAGAAGAGGAACAAGTGATGATGAAGAAGGACCTGACTCGGGGTTCTCCCCTCACATTTGCGTCTGATGTAGCTGTAGGAATTTATGCACCTACCACAGCTTTCCCAGACACAGCACTGCTGCTTAAGACAGACCAGCTGAAGAGGACCTATCTAAGACTTCTCCTTACATTTTCAGGAAGAGCATATTGTGTGGGCTCCTGGAGTATGATTTTTCCAGGAGTAGGAAGACAGTAGTAACTCCAAGGCAGCATCTAGCTCACCACAGCCGGGTAACAGGGATCCAAACCACTGAAGAAAAAGTTTTGTTTCGCTAGTCACCAGCCCCTACCAAGTTAAGTTCCTAGAGTGAATAAAACAGATGCAAAATTTTGTACCTAAAACATAAATCTTAATATAAGTACAAGGGTGATAAGATTCTAGGCCACAGTGATATAAATGTGGGACTGCTTTCATTTGTATGAATAAACAGTCACTGAAAATAGAAGAACCAAAGCCAGAAATTACTGTGCAAGAATTATCTGATTTCTAAAGTCTTATTCCAAATATATCTGAGCCCTTTCAATGTTTCCAGCTATAATTTCATGGAGCTAAATGTAATAAACAAGAACCTCCGAATGTAATAAGGTATAGCAAAGATGCAGGCAAAGATGCAGGCAAGGGCTTCCCTGGTGGCACAGTGGTTGGGAGTCCGCCTGCTGATGCAGGGGGCGCGGGTTCGTGCCCCGGTCCGGGAGGGTCCCTCGTGCTGCGGAGCGTCTGGGCCCGTGGGCCGTGGCTGCTGGGCCTGCGCGTCTGGGGTCTGTGCTCCGCGGCGGGAGGGGCCACAACAGTGAGAGGCCCGCGTACTGAAAAAAAAAAAAAAAAAAAAAAAAAAAAAAAAAGATGCAGGTAAGGCGGGAAGTCACGTACCGATGCACGCCGCTGTTGCACATGATGACGTGGCAGGCCCCCAGCCTACTGCACAGCTCCGAGGACACCGACAGCAGCCCGACACCGGAGGCGCTGCAAGCCGTGTTCGCACAGGCAGCTGTGCGCTTGGATCTGATAAACGAGGCTACCAGTCGATATAGTTCATCCAAAACGTTGAGAGGCCTCATGAGCTGCAGAAAAGAAAGATGCCCATAAGGTTCAACATGTTTAGTAGAAAGAAATCCTTTTAGATGGGATATAATTCACAGTTGTTGTAACTTACAGTGAACAGTCTAAAATATTTCATTATGGAGATAACAGAATCAGAGACCACGGATGTTTATAAATTACACAGTGCTCCAGAACACCAGCAAAATTAAATAAGGGAGGTAAATGGCAAAGCAACAGTCAATGCAATCTTCTGTTTTTACCTTATCTACATAAGCGGCTTTGGATGTGGAGTTTGGTGGTGAATTTGACTTGTCCAAGTAGAATGCCCTGTAAGAATACAAAGAATAAATGATCATTTATTGTTAGTAAAATTAAAAAGCATGAAGACATCCAAGTTTCACTGACTTCCTTTTTTTTTTTTTTTTGCTGTACGCGGGCCTCTCACTGTTGTGGCCTCTCCCGTTGCGGAGCACAGGCTCCGGATGTGCAGGCTCAGCGGCCATGGCTCACAGGCCCAGTCCCTCCGTGGCATGTGGGATCTTCCCGGACCGGGGCACGAACCCGTGTCCCCTGCATCAGCAGGCGGACTCTCAACCACTGGGCCACCAGGGAAGCCCAGCACTGACTTCCTTTTAAAGACAAATGAATAGACAAATGAGTGGGACTGCAAAGAACAGTCTTCCACTCAGAAAAAAATGATTGAACCTACCATCAGCTCCATTACTTATCGTATGGCTTTAGAGGGATTACTTAGTGTGTGTCTCAATTTCCTCTTTTGCAATTTGGGGATCACATTAGTTTCTACTTCACAAGGTGACCAAGAAGATGAAGTCGGCGCTAATAAAATGCTTAGGATGGTACAGAATAAGCACTCGTTGGTAGTTACAGTAATTAATATTATTATAAAAGTTGAAAAAAAGGTATTTTCTAAAAACATCCAGTTTTTACTTACTGTGCAAATGTCCGATGCCGAAAATAATACTCAAAACACAAATTTTAAACAGACTGCTTAGTTGGATTCTTTCAGCCACTAATCTATGCTCAGATTGGAAGTAAAACCCTCTTTGAAGATACACTGGCTCTTTTTTGTCACCAGGATGCAATACGCCAACAACTATTTTAATACACTAAGTGGAATCCTAGTGGCCTGTAATAATTAGATGTGATTTCCAAAGAATTATTGCTGAGTTCGTTTAGCTATTGGCTCAATACTAAACAGAAATTGTAAGAGAATGACCCATGAAGACAGGACATTTAAGTTATATTTGAGCGAGTATGTTTTTAATGAAGTGAAATTATTTAAAAGCTGTCAACACTTAACACTGATATACCAAAATACTATTAGAATGACTGTCAGACTAGATATTGAAATAAAACTCACATTTACCAATGCATGAGAAGCAATGGGCATAATCAGTAAATCAGTGAGGGAGAACTTCATGCCCAACACTGGTATTTTGAGTCCCACTAGAGACACACACACACACATACACACACAGCTATTCCAATTACTAGAAGTAGATAGCAGTAATGCAGCTTGTTTTTTTGTCTTTTTAAGCTAAAGTAGCATGGATTAATCAAAATTCACACTTTAAATTAGGAAAGCTTTAACTTCTTCTAACTTCCAAAATGTAAATTATGTACATTCTCACCGAGAATGTCTGTTCATCTCTCAAACACAAATTCAAACTACAACAGAAATTTGACAACAGTTCAGCATCCAAAGCGTTTTGAACTCCTAGATTTCCATGTAGCATCTTGAAACAGAGGTGGTGCATCAAACGTGGAATCCACAGAGATACCTTGATCAGATGTCCTTATGCCTTTCCTCAACTGTGCTTGGTAGAAAGATGTGGCGAAGAAGAGTCCACAGCAGGGATGAATTATTCCCTCAGCCTGAATCCCAGAGCTACCTACCGCTCCTGAGCATATAATGCTGACGGGAGCCTGGGGACTACAGCAAACCCAGGCAGTGCCCGGCTCATGACAATTGGGTTATCATGACAGGTACCGCTGCAAAGTGGAACATCCATCACGTGCCATGAAAATATAGTTCCACTCAGATGGCTGCATCAGCAGCTACTAAGAGTACTGGATTGAGAGGAAGATCAAAGGGATTTGATACATCTTAAAATGTTCTAGATTTTCCCCAGTCTCAGAAGGAGGTAACAACAATCTAAGAGGATTGCTGTTAAGAGGAGAGGAAATGAGCTTGAATTGTGAGAAGTACAGAAACATGCAATGAGGTTGAAGCTATTGGAATAAATGAGCAACTTAGAGAAGCCAGAGGGGGTAGACTCTGTATGGCCTGATAGGCCCTGATAGAGTTGGGTTTTAACTAAAGGACCTCATTACCAGAAGACAGGGTATTTTATAAATTTTACTGCTGTGTATAACAATTCAGGGTCTCCTGGAAGCTCTGTCTTTTCACTTCAATTATACAGGTACGTATTTAGGCTGATGCTATGAAAACCGATGTACTCACCTCCATGCTTTATCAAATTAGTATTTTGCACTTTTGCCTCCCCCCCCACTTTTTTTTTTTTTTTTTTTTTGGTACGCGGGCCTCTCACTGTTGTGGCCTCTCCCGTTGCGGAGCACAGGCTCCAGACACGCAGGCTCAGCGGCCATGGCTCACGGGCCCAGCCGCTCCGCGGCATGTGGGATCCTCCCGGACCGGGGCACGAACCCACGTCCCCTGCATCAGCAGGCGGACTCTCAACCACTGCGCCACCAGGGAAGCCCTTGCTTCCCCTTTTAAAGGAATGAAACCTTACAGATACAGGTGATCCCTTGTATCACACTTGTCCACTCCCATTGTTCCAGACTCTCCCCTCCCAGGGTTAACACCACCCAGAAGCTGGCATTTGTCACTTCTATGCTTTACAAGGTCACCCACACAGTTGGCCCAAGTGGAGGCACCAAGGAACAGGTGTGATCATTGTTCCATATCCTTGTTCACGTTGATGGCATTAGAATTTTAACCTTTGGTGTTGTAATTTTCAATTTGCACATATTTGTCATCCATCTGGATTTCTTCTTCTTTTATAAGCCTTCTCATATTGCTTACTTTTGTGCAGTCACATTTGTTTTTATTTTTGGCTGTGCCTCATGGCTTGTGGGATCTTAGTTCCCTGACTAGGGATTGAACCTGCGCCCTCAGCAGTGAAAGCTCGGAATCCTAACTACTGGACCGCCAGGGAATTCCCAAGTCTCACCTTTTTTATTTAACATAGAAATTTGTTACTACTTTTTATAGCAAGAGTTAAATTTGATGACATTTAGAAGTTTCTATTCCTCTTTATTTTTTTAAAATCCAGACTTTCTTTCTACACTTACTTCCTCAAGAATATTCAGTTTTTCAAGTTCATTATTCAATTAATATTGCAGGGGACGCGTGTCTGTCAGTGGTATACTCTGGCATAAAATTTCTAGAATCTAGATTGACAGTGAATTTTTCCCCGCAATACTGCTCTTGGTGTCTGCTCTCAATTAAGTTGTCTTTGTTTGGGGGCTAGTCTATATTTTCTGATAGGTTAAGATTTTGTTTTTATCCTCAATGTTCTAAAGTTTTACCACAAAGTGTTTAGGTGATGATTTATTTTTATTTATCTAGATAGGTCCTTAAGTTGTACTTTCAATTTAAGGAGTCTTGTCTTCAATTCTAAAATAATCTCAGGTATCATCTTTCCCCATAATCTCATCCATTTTCTCTCTCTCTCTCTCTCTCTCTCTCTCACACACACACACACACACACACACACACACACACACAAACACACACTCATAAACACACATACACTTTCTTTTAAGATCTTACTTTCCCATTACTGCAATTTTGTTGATTTCCTAAATAATATTTTCCAAATGAAAAAACCCTGTCTTTGCCAATCTAGAGTTTACCCTTTCTACTGGGAATTTTATTTCAATGACTTTTTCATTTCCAAGATTTCTGCCTATTCTTATTTCATTTCTGTAACTAAAAGGTAAAACTCCCCACAAGAATGTAAACTCTCTATGCGGATATGGATTTGATTTACTTATGCTCATTGCTGCATCTCTAGCACCTATAACAGAGTGTAGAACATGGTTTGATCTTAATAAATATTTGTAAATAAATGACTTTTTTTTTTTTGTGGTACGCGGGCCTCTCCCTGCTGGGGCCTCTCCCGTTGTGGAGCACAGGCCCCGGACGCGCAGGCTCAGCGGCCATGGCTCACTGGTCCAGCCGCTCCGCGGCATGTGGGATCTTCCCGGACCGGGGCACGAACCCGTGTCCCCTGCATCGGCAGGCGGACTCTCAGTCACTGCACCACCAGGGAAGCCCATAATTGACTATTTTTATCGCAGGATTTTCTACCTTCTTCATGAATGGCGATCCTTTGTTTATACTTTGAGCATCCAAAATACACTTTGCCATGGTGTCTCATTATTTTAATTTCTTTGGGTCAAATTTATTTCAATGGTCACTTTCCTTGGCCCTTCTGTAGCTTTAGGCTACCTCGTGTGCTTTGGAGTTTTGCTTTGCAAGCTCATTTGAAGTGGGAGGATTGTTTCTTTAACATCTTTATTGGAGTATGGAAGATGTTCTGTTCAGTTTTATTTAGTGCTTTGAAACAGCTCCATCCAATATCTCTCATCATCTTTTTCTTACAAATGATTCTGTGCTCATTTTGTGCCCAGAATTACCCATCTGTAATCAGTTTCATATTGGTGATTTGAGTATTACATTGTCCAGACATCTGAATTATTACCAGTCACGTCACTGAACCAGCGAGTGATTTGGTTCAGTTCTTAGTTTAACAGCCGTGTTGTCTTTCTCTTGCCATCTTAACGTCTACAAAAGTGATAGAGTCCGGAGTTTGCATCCTTGCTCAGAAGTAGAGGGGCCCTTCTCTACAACCTGGTTTCAGAGTGAGGCTC
Organism: Phocoena sinus; assembly: GCF_008692025.1. NCBI lineage: Eukaryota > Metazoa > Chordata > Mammalia > Artiodactyla > Phocoenidae > Phocoena > Phocoena sinus. Next base: position 13,626,069 of record NC_045779.1, on the reverse strand, counting down.
GCTCTGGATCTCCACCTAGTGTAGGATGACTTTAATTTCTCATTTCCCTGCACAAGCTGTACCGGCCCCTTGTCCACCTGCAGAGCCCAGGAGGCCAGAGGCCTCAACACAGCTTACAAATCAGCACTTGAATTCCCGCTCCATTTGTGGGCCACTGAGATGATAAATTATGAGCTCAGCTGCGACTCTTGCCATTTTCTGTTTTCATCTTTTGTCTAGCATTGCTATACGCTTAGAACAGAGAGGATGCTTCACAGCTGGAACCCACAGAGAGAATACCGATCAGATGTCCTCACGCCTTTCCTCAAGTGTGCTTGGTAGAGAAAGTAATGTGGTTAAAAAGAGTATGCAAGTCGATGGACAAATTATTTAGCCTCATGTGGCCTCAAGTCCCTCATTTTTACAATGGATAGTAAAATTGTCTAATATATAGGTAGCATAATGTTGAAGATGAATCAGTGCATATGAAGTGCTCAGTGCTGTGGTGAGCAAATAGGACTCATGCAATAGACAATAATAATCACTATTCATGCGTGCACAGTAGGAGGGGACTCTGGGAACATTTTTATCCATAGCCAGGAGTAAAAGAAGGCCAAAACCTTCTGCTTTCCCCTGAGGTCATCTAGAATATTTTATGATACATGTAAAAAATGAAAATTAAAGTAGATATTTGGAATCTACATAATTCCACCAGTGTACAGAGTTCAAGTCTAAAAAGAAAAGAACGTTTTTAGGTTAAAGAAAAGGAGAGTGTCAGTTAAACGGCTTAATCAGGTGCACTGGTTGTAAAAACTGCAGTTCTTCTATACCTTGAATAGATTGGGAAGAAATATATTCTGTAAAAGCAGTCCATATCATCACCACCACCTGAGGAAAACGTCACTCTAGAAACCTACCACTACAGCAGGCCACACTGAGCCCTCTTCCTGCTTTCTGAAAGAGATGTTCCTTTAAAAAAAAAAGTTGTCACTGATTCAGCCCGTTTAGAGCACGATCATATTGATCTAATCCCGCTATAGTCACTTAAACTGACTTGGAAGAAATCTTCAAATTTTCCTTGGGACAAAATCTTTAAAGAAAAAAAAACATATTTGATGAAGCGAGCCAACAGAAAACTAAAATTAAAAATTTTTATAGATTTAAAATGTATAAATGCTCACATCAAGTTAAACCCTTATTCAGAAAGAATCCTGTCTTTTCTAAGCTGCTATAGAGCAAAACTAAAATAGAAAAAGCATCTAATGATATAACTGCACCATTCAAAATACTTTTAGAAGATAAAAGCCTAACAAGTTCAGAGTTAAATATATTGGCTGATCCAGACTTGTGCAAGTAGTTAATATTTGTTAATCCATGATTATAGAAAGCAACAGATTATTATAAAATATATCTATGGGCTGATGACAACTAGAGAATAGAACCATGAAAAACAGCTTCTTTGTGACTCCTGTGAAATTTACACAGCCAAGAAATATTTTAATTCAATCAATTATTTGTTAAAATAAAAATTAGGGCCTCCCTCCTGGCGCAGTGGTTGAGAGTCCGCCTGCCGATGCAGGGGACGTGGGTTCGTGCCCCGGTCTGGGAAGATCCCACGTGCCGCGGAGCGGCTAGGTCCGTGAGCCATGGCCGCTGAGCCTGCGCGTCCGGAGCCCGTGCTCCGCAACGGGAGAGGCCACAACAGTGAGAGGCCCGCGTACCGCAAAAACAAAAACAACAAAAACAAAAACAAAACAAAAATTTGGACTTGAGCCTTCAACTAGTTTTGGGTACTCCCCCCTCAGAAAAATGGTTGTTCAGCCATGTATTTTACCATCCCTAAGGTTTACAAGCATTCATAGGACTTCAGTATTTTTCAGAATATGACAAATAAATTCTCACAGGGAATAAATTTCTAATGCAGTTCCCTTAATTACAAAAGTCCTGCAATACCCCTTAATCAAAATTTACAAGAGAGTTAATGGTAAAACTGGATTAAGGCCAAAACTGACTGTGGTTTATTATGTTTCTGAGGTTAGTAAGAATGAAGTCATGGTTCTCTGTCTCAATACAGCAAATCTTATTAAGACCATTTTGAAAGCACTCCTGCTACTTTATGTAGGAGGAACAGTAAGTTTCCTTTCATGCAGGCATACATCAGGCTTTGTTGTCACAACTCGTAAATGAACCCTGCCATATAAAATGGATATATTATGATATTTTCCATTTAGTCCCTATAGAATAAAATACCAATGAAAGCGGTGATAATGTCATGTTACAATAAATAGTGGTATAGATATATCCAAATTAAATAGTAACTACAACGGAACAAATCTTGGGAAAATATCTCATACAATCTAGCCGCAAAGGCAAATACACAGGTATCTAGAATGCAGGGCAGAAAGTGATAGGTACCTTAAAAGGTCCATAGAGTTATTGCGATACACCCACACGAGGAAGAAGGAAGGCCACATAAGCATATGGTACATGAGTTGGATTTTGACGGATGGATGGGACAGGTCAAAATGGGAAAACAGCATTTCAAGTGGAGGAAACGCCATAAACAACAGAACAGAAAGAGCAATGGATGGAGCCAGGCTGGCCAAAGAGCAGGTTCATGTAAGGCAGGGAGAGAAAGTGCTGGGTAAGTGGGCTGGATCCATATTGTGAGGAAATTAAGTACCAAACTAAGGAATCATAATGAATTTGTTAAGCAGTAGAGAAGCACTGCACAGTAAAAACTTTGCTACCCGTAAAAAAGTAAGAATAAATGGAAAGAAGTACATGACCCATAAGATATGACAATTTAGGGAAATTAGAGCTGCAAGAGACCCTAGAAATGAAAAGACTAGTTCAGCATTCGTAACAAGACCATGGCAATGGACATAGGGAATCGATGTTTGCCAGGAGAGAAAGAACATGAGTTTGGAGAACATCGAGATTAGTTTACGGAGAGCTATGCAAGTTAATGTATTGATACCAACAAGAATTAGGAAAATGATTTCTCCAACAAGTAAAGAATTAGGGTCATAGCTCTATAGGGTCAGGCTGATGCTCCAGGAATGGTCAGGTTTTTACATAAAGAGAGACCACACAGCAGCCTGACCTGATATAAAATTTAAACATATTAATTTTGTCATAGGAGATACTCAGAGGTTAAATCAATGACAAAAGTGATTGGCATTTGGCAATCTCATTTGGCACTTCTTTTTGCTTTTTCTGGGCATGCTGGAGGATATCCAATTTCTAAGATAGGTGATTAAGGCATAAGAGCCACTGGTGTTTTATAAATAAGGAGGAACAAACTATAGTATTCAGCTCAGGTCTCTACTATATTCTTGTTTCTTCTCCAGATCATTGCTTATGAGATCATCTCTATATTTATAATAATTTATGGAAATTTCTCACTTAGCCAGACTCATATATACTTCTCCTAATATCATGTCCTACTCCTAAATATTCTAAACTGTATCAGGTAGCTTTGGGATTTTAGCGTTTACTCTGCATTTCAAAAAGGAGCTATGACAATGGTCAATTATGGATATTAACCATAGACACGGTTATATATGCCATTATTACAGTGGTACAGAAGTCGACTATAGGTGTGACTGTTTCATTGAGTATTACTGTTAAACTGCATTTGACTATCATAGCACTTAAGTTAGGAAAAAAAAATTCCACAGAAAATCTCATTAAGATACACCGATCTTTTGTATAAAGGAGAATCACCGGACAGGTTCAACCTGTGCCTACATATGGGCAAAGAATACATGATGAGTAAGTAGGTAGGAGAATGTTGATTTGTCCCTTCATCCCACCCACCTTCTGTGTCCATAAACATTCGCCTGACTTCTCTGAACTAGGCTTTATTTAAAGTTACATGAAGAGAAACTCTGAATAATGAGATAGACTTGGATTTGCTTGGATAAATGTGTCTTTTGGCTTGTCAAAAACAGAGCACCTAGGGTTATAGGTGTTGTTACAAAACTGTCTGTTATCAATTAAGAGCTCCATTTCTACTTGAGTGTCAGGGAAAATAAATTCCTGGAAGGTTAACAAGACAACATGTGTGACCACAGAGAGCAAGACTTTCTCACATTATAAAAAAAAAAAAGTCCTCTGAGATTTCTCTTAGGCACCGAAAACAGAATTATGGTGTCAGAGACAGTGGAGACGTACCCCACTCCTCCCTACTGCTGTTGATAACCCAATTTCACTCTTCTCTTTTTTTTTTTTTTTTTTTTTTTTTGCGGTACGCGGGCCTCTCACTGTTGTGGCCTCTCCCGTTGCGGAGCACAGGCTCCGGACGCGCAGGCTCAGCGGCCATGGCTCACGGGCCCAGCCGCTCCGCGGCATGTGGGATCTTCCCGGACCGGGGCACGTACCCGTGTCCCCTGCATCGGCAGGCAGACTCCCAACAACTGCGCCACCAGGGAAGCCCCACTCTTCTCCTTTTTGACAACCTTCACTCAGTGAGTTGACTGGATTAAAATCCTCTTCTCTGCTTCCCAAACCCTCCTTCACTCCACGAGGAATTTTGCTCTTTTCATGAGTCCTCTAGGGTGATATTCCTTTCCTGCACCTGCAACACGTACATACCACCATAGGCACCATCTACTGTTAAAATTCTGCATATAAACAGATTTCCCAATGGCAACACCAGGCCCAGCCATTACAGAACACAATCTTCGTGAAAATGGACAGAAAAAGCAAATCCTTAAAAATAGGAAATCCTTCCCAAGAATAAAGTTTAATTATATTTTTAAAAATCTCATTACACCCAGGAAAAACCGTAAAGTCAAGGAATATTTCTATTTTTAAACTAATTCTATTTAATTTAATAACAATTATGTTTCCAGAAAGTGTGGCGTGCCCATATTAAAGGATGCTTTTTTAGGTTTAAACTCATAAAAGTCTTATAAATGGCTCAACTGACAAGAAGTTGACAGGTCAGTGCCTTCTCCACATCTTTCTGTGTATTCCTTACTTGACTCCAGTGGGCCTTCAAAATTACCTTTATAAAGCACAGATATGAGCATTTCATTAACTTGCTTGAAGACCTTCAAATTCTCCCAGCACCCAAAGTCTACACCTGGGGTATTCAAGGCCTCTCTTAACAGTTCAGCAACAAACTTCCCGTCCCATCTCTCACCTCTTCAGCCTGCCACGTTCAAGTTCGAGTCCTCTTAACATACCATCCACATGAAAATCTCTCCACCTTCTCTCGTGTTACTCTCTCTGCCTGGAATGGCCTCTCACCTCCTCTGCTTGGCAAAATTCCACTGATCCTGCAACACCCTGCTCAAATATGACATCTTCTTGAGAACCTCCCCACTGAAACAGATTTATCTCACGATATGACACCAAGTTGCACTCATTCTGTCCGCTCTGCTAAACTGCATACTCTCAGTGGGCAGAGACCCGTTTTTCTTTTAACATTTTTACTGGAGTAGAACTGCTTTACAATGGTGTGTCAGTTTCTGCTGTATAACAAAGTGAATCAGCTATATGTATACATATAATCCCCATATCCCCTCATTCTTGCATCTCCCTCCCACCCTTCCTACCCCACCCTTCTAGGTGGTTTGCTTTTTTTTTTTTTAATAAAAATTTATTTATTTATTTTTGGCTGCGTTGGGTCTTCATTGCTGTGCGTGGGCTTTCTTTAGTTGCGGCGAGCAGGGGCTACTCTTCGTTGTGGTGCATGGGCTTCTCATTGCGGTGGCTTCTCTTGTTGCAGAGCACGGGCTCTAGGCGCGTGGGCTTCAGCAGTTGTGGCTCGCGGGCTCTAGAGCGCAGGCTCAGTAGTTGTGGCGCACAGGCTTAGCTGCTCTGCGGCATGTGGGATCTTCCCAGACCAGGGCCCGAACTTGTGTCCCCTGCACTGGCAGGCGGATTCTTAACCACTGCACCACCAGGGAAGTCCAAGACCCCTTTTTTCTGAGTAAGGATCAATTTGTTTAATGTTCATGCTGTTTTTAAATTGTGATATAGTGGATGTACAATATTATATGTTACAGGTGTACAACACAGTGATTGACAATTTTTAAAGGTTATATTCCATTTAGAGTTATTATAAAATATTGGCTATATTCCCTGTGTTGTACAATATATCCTTGTAGCTTATTTATTTTATACATGATAGTTTGTACCTCTTTATCCCCTGACCCTATCTGGCCCCATTTTTTAAAATTTTGTGATCCCATACCCAAGACAGTGCCTGACTCATAGCCTGCAACTAATACTTGATGTAGTACTAAACTGAATTGAGTTTTATTTTATGAGAGCTATAAAGGAATTGGGGTTTCCACACTGTCAAGCAACTAAATATATGTGCGACCTAATAGAGAAAAAGAAATATATTAAATATGTTAATTTTTAAAATAGATAAAATTATTATGCACATTTGAAAAAGAACTCTTTGTAGGAAGGGTTCTTCTTAAGTTTATAAATATTAGGCTACATCTCAATTAACACTGAAGCACAATACTCAAAGGATTTAACAATCATCAGAACTTAAAAATAGGGAGGGGCTTCCCTGGTGGTGCAGTGGTTGAGAGTCCGCCTGCCGATGCAGGGGACGCGGGTTCGTGCCCCGGTCCGGGAAGATCCCACATGCCACGGAGCGGCTGGGCCTGTGAGCCATGGCTGCTGAGCCTGTGCGTCTGGAGCCTGTGCTCCGCAACGGAAGAGGCCACAGCAGTGCGAGGCCCGCGTACCGCAAAAAAGAAAAAAAAGGGAGGAAGGGCTTTTCAATATTCCCTCCTTGGTGAAAGACAACTATGATTAAGAGAAAAATATTCATAAGGTCTCTTGCAAGACTCACAGGAATGCTGTTTTACCTATAAATGACTAGCAGAAATGATACAGCAAAATTCTTGTTCAGTTCTAAATAAGAAAAGACAAAAATAAACATGATTAAGTACTGTCACATTTAGATGTCAAATGCCTAACTCTTGGCTATTATACTTTTACACTAGAACCTATAAAAGGCTGTGATTTCCTTTAAGTGGCAAAATCCAAGGCCCTTAGTACAATACTTGACACAGCAAATTACTCAATATTAGCAATCATTATCATCATTTTTATTCATTACTTAACATTTTTAAAATTTTTAAATAAAAATTGTATATATTTAAGGTACAGAATAAGATGATCTGAAACACATAATGCAATGAGTACTAGAGTCAAGTTCATTAGCATATCATTACCTCACACAGTTACCATTTTTTGTGTATGTAAAATTTTCTGGATTCTACTCTCTTAGCATGCTTCCAGGGTTCAATACAGTATCATCAAGTATAGACAACATGCCGGTACATAAGCTCTCTAGACTCATTCATCCTACATAACTGGAAATCTGTACCCTCTGACCAACATCGTCCTATTTCCCCCACCTCCCTATTCTACTCTGTTTCTCTGAGTTCAACTTCTTCTTCTTCTTCTGTTTTTCCAGATTCCACATATAAGTGACATTATACGGTATTTGTTTTTCTCTGTCTGGCTTATTTCATGGAGCATAATGTCCTCCAGGTTCATCTCGCTCTGTCCTGGCCATAAGGTTTCTGCTAAGAAATCTGCTGATAGCCTCATGGGGGTTCTTTCGTATCTGAGCAATTTTTTTCCTTTGCTGTTTTAAAAATTCTCTCTTCGTCTTTGAGTTTAGACAATTTTATTATAATGTGTCTTGGAGAAGAACTTCCTGGGTTGAAACTTTTTGGAGACCTACAAATTCATGAACTTGGATATCCAAATTCCTACCCAGATTTGAGAAGTTATCAGCTATTATTTCTTTAAAAAACCATCCTGCCCCTTTCGTCCTCTCTTCTCTTTCTGGGGCTCCAGTAATATGTAGGTTGTTTCTCTTAATGGTATCCCATAATTCATGTAAGCTTTCTTCACTGTTTCCCTTTTTTTTTTCTTTTTGTTCCTCTGACTGGATAATTTCAAGTATCCTGTCTTCAAGTTCACTGATTTTTTTCTCTTCTTCTTGGTTGAATTTGTTGTTGAAGTTCTCTATTAAATTCTGCAGTTCAGTCATTGTATTCCTCAACTTGAGGAGATTTGTTTGGGTTTTTTAAATGGTTTCTATTCCTTTGTTGGACATCTCATTTTGTTCCTTCACTGTTTTCCTAATTTAGTTGTCTGTGTCTTCTTATATTTCACTGTATTTCTTTGAGAATCCTTCTGAATTCTTTGTCAGGAGGTTTATAGATCTCCATTTTTTTAGAGTCAGTTATTGAAGCTTTTTTTTCCTTTGGTGATGACATGTTTCCTTGATTATCCATGATCCTTGTGCTCTTGTGTTGGTGTCTATGCACTGGAAGTAAGAGGCAACTCTTCCAGTCTTTACTAACTGGCTTCAGCAGGAAAAGCTTTTCACCAGTCAGTCCCCACAGAAATTCTGCTGGAGCCATCTGGTGGAATCTGTAGGCAGGCAGGTCTCGCGCCTGGGTCAACAAGTGGACAGGCTTGGTGTTTGGGTCTACAGGGACCAGCCTGGTACTTGGGTCTGCAGGAGCCCACCTGGATCCTGGGGCCATGGGGGCTAGACTGGTGCTGGGGTCCACAGGGAAGATGGGTGCTCACGTCACTCTCCTTCCCCCAGGGGGAGGGTGCCTCTCTCCACACTGGGATGGCCAGACTTGAGGGAGGGGTGATAGGGATACTGTGAAATGGCCTCTGCTATCCTCTTCAATGCATCCTTTCTTATTTATGTGCTCCATTCAGGTGCTGTAATCCTTCACCTAGAATCCTTAGCTCTTATGAAGTCATTTTTATTAATAGATAGTTGTTCAAATTGATGTTTTTGTGAGGGGAGGAGCATTGGAAACTACTAAACTACCAACTTGCTGCTGTCACTACCCCAGTATTATTCATTCTTTAAGACCCATCTTTAACAACACCATCTCTCTCAAACTTCCTAAGGATCTTCAGAGTCAGTGGCTCTTCCATGGACCCCAGCAGCTACTGCATCCCTACACATCAGTACCTATTGTTGTGATCTGAAAGGCTTTGTTTACATGTTTCTTTCCCCCACTAAACTATAAGCACCTTGTAGACAGAGACAATGTACAGTGTACCTTTATTACTTTATCACCTTACACAGTACCACGCACACTGTGAGTATTCAATACATTTTGGTTGAATAAATAAATAATTAACTTTCCTAAAATTCCTGCTGAATAACAGGTCTAAACCATTTCCAAGAAGAAAGTGTCTTCTTTCAAGAAAGAGTCTGTGTCCAAAAGTATCAGAAATCATCTAACACAAATAGCTGTTGGTCAAGAAAAATACTGCCAAGCATAGTAAATTTTCCCCATCACAAAGCAAACATACACTCTCACTATTTTGCTTATGAACCTTACTTAAAATGGAAAAATATTAACCGTCTGAAAAAGACAAACCGGGTCACTGCCCTATTTTGAACTCTGAAAGTGTTTAATTAAGATCTGCTGAAGCAGTGTGGAACTATCACTGTCTTCTAAGATATCAAGGCAGACAATTCAAAAATGAGTCTCATCTCGTAAAACACTGCACACATCTGCTTCAGAGGGAAGGCTTGGGAAATTGTAATATGACTAGAAATACTGACATACAGACATCTGAAAGATGTCATTAGCAGAATTTAGAAATAGTGAGTACGGTAAGCGAAAATACATTAAGAAATTGAAGGTCCCTTGGGACTTCTTCTTTGTAATTTCATTCCTCAGATGAGCAAACAGATCACAGGTAAGTTTTAAAGAACTATTTGGAATTGAACATGATCTCTGTGAGGGCAGGGGCTATACCATGTTACCACTGTATGCCTAGCACCTAGAATATTGCCTGAGCCAAAGCAGTTGCTCAGTAAATACTTGTTAAATGAATCATTAAGGAAAAGTGAAAATCGGCACGGATAGACAAGAAATCAAGTCGTCCACTACTGAGTCCTTCCTGCAAAGAACTGTAAGTTTGATCAAGTGCATTCTAATAAAAATGTAAACTGAGTGAAGTAAGTCAGACAGAGAAAGATTGTATGATACTGCTTCTATGCGGAGTCTAAAAAAAATTAAAAATAAATGATACAAATGAACTTATTTACAAAACAGAAACAGACTCACAGACTTAGAGAACGAACTTATGGTCACCGGGGGGAGAAGTGGAGGGGAGGGATAGTTAGGGAGTTTGCGATTGACATGTACACACTGCTATATTTAAAAAGGATAACAAACAAGGACCTACTATATAGCACAGGGAACGCTGCTCAATATTATGTAACAACCTAAATGGGAAAAGAATTTGAAAAAGAATAGATGCATGTATATGTATAACTGAATCATTTTGCGGTACACCTGAAACTCACACAACATTGTTGATCAAGTCTACTCCAATATAAAATAAAAAGTTAATAAAAAAGTAAGTACGTCTTCATCTATCCATGTATCTTTTAGACACTGTCCAATAACGTCCTTCCTCTTCCAGTCCAAATTTCTCCCAAAAAAGTCTACCTCGGTAATTCTCCTTCCAAACCTCTGAACCAGTCCCCTTAGCTGACCGCAGTCAGATCTCCACCCATCACACTACTCACACCGTTCTCCCTATTAATGCCAAATCCAGTGGACATTTTCCAGGTGTTATTTTCTGAATCTCTTCTTACAGATGCACTCTTGATCACCCACTCCTTCACATTCTCTATCTGCTAAGTCTTTTGACATTGGGCTGGTGCCTTGTTGGTTCCCACACAATTCCTTAACCTTGCCTTTCTGCCTCTTCCACGGGCTCCTCTTCTTGACCTGCCCCTTCAGCATCTGATGCTGCCTCACCTCACTATTCTCCCTCTGAACCCTCTCCTGGGTCATCTTTTTTTCCTCTCAGGGACTCAGATCTGTGCATCTCTAAGCTCCAGATTTGTGTGTTTACTTATGTGTTCAATAAATAAATACTTTACAAGCCAGGCACAGTACCAGGCACTGGGATAAAAGGTGAAAAAAAGACAGTGTTTACCTGCAAAGAATTTATGTTTGAGAGCGAGGACGATAAATAGGTAATTAAAATCCAGCATGATGAGTGATCTAAAACGGGTTATTAGCAGAGTGTTAGAAAAGCACATCAGTGAACACATTAGGACAAACAGTGAAGTAAGTCAGAAAGAGAAACAGAAATACCGCACGCTAACACATGTGTATGGAATCTAAGGGGAAAAAAAAAAGGTCATGAAGAACCTAGGGGCAAGACGGGAATAAAGACACAGACCTACTAGAGAACGGACTTGAGGATATGGGGAGGGGGTAGGGTAAGCTGTGACAAAGTGAGAGAGAGGCATGGACATATATACACTACCAAACATAAGGTGGGAAGCAGCCGCATAGCACAGGGAGATCAGCTCGGTGCTTTGTGACCACCTAGAAGGGTGGGATAGGGAGGGTGGGAGGGAGGGAGGTGCAAGGGGGAAGAGATATGGGAACATATGTATATGTATAGCTGATTCACTTTGTTATAAAGCAGAAACTAACATACCATTGTAAAGCAATTATACCCCAATAAAGATGTTAAAAGAAAAATAGGTACTAGGCAAAGGGAAGGAAGGGTCTTTAAGGCATAAGGAAAATTTAGGAGTGAGAATAGATGTTGTCCATTTAGATCGTGGAACTTAAGTCTCTGCAAAGCTTCTTAATTCCCTCCAGAGAGGCGAAGGCATGAGAAATGGCAGTTGGGTGACGACTCAGCAGATCTAAACAACAGTTGAATGAATGAATGAGTGAATGAAAAGGTAAAGAAGGAACAAGAGGGGGAGGAGGTGATAGAGAAGAGAGGGACAGACACGGGGTGGGGGGGGGGGGCGGACGACAGGGAAGGAAGGGGGGAGGAAGAAGGAGAGGGAGGGAGAGGGTGCCTCACCCTTTATTTATCATGGATTCCGCTATGTTGTTTTAGATATAAATGACGAGGCAAATGATGTAAGACTTACAAGATTCTTCCATTGTCCTGACTGTTGATAAAACACTGTAAATCTGTCTAACCTTCCTGAAATCCTTATAGCATTCAGCAACAGGGACTTGAGAATAATAAGAAATACTAACCCTACACTACGGATATGAAGGCATGTTCTTAATACTTTCATTCAATTACTTCAATACTCTTTAAGCAACTATTTAGGTATAAAGCCACGTTCTGTTTTAGAAATGCGGCAATGAGCAGAGACAAAGCTCCTTCCCTCAGGAAGCTTGCACTCTAGCACACACGAGGGGTGGTGAGAATCTGTCTTTCTTCCCTGGTGAAAGTCTGAAAAACCCGACTCCAGAAGCCTTTCTGTGTGGGAAAACAGCGACTCCTAATGCTGGCTCTTCCCACATCTGCATTTCTACTATAGGCAGCCCTGTTCCCTATGTGGTTTTCAAAGACATTTCTTCACCCAGACATGAGACAAACTTGCTCTCCCCGCTTCAGAATCTGCTCTCAGTTCACCTTCCAACTGCCACCTCTGTTTAGGGAACACGCACACATATATGAAAGACCAAAGCGACATCTCTCACCAGCAGTTGTTTACTTTAAATTCTAGCCTATGGGGTCTAGCTTAGTACCTCTCAAAATGTGGTTCTCAGACTTAAGTAAAGAACTTGTTCCCAAGAATTCAGAAATTGCATAACAATTTATATTGCCTCAACATGCAAATAATTAACAGTACTTTTGTTTTTTTTTTTTTTTTTTTTTTAATTAATTAATTAATTTATTTTTGCGGTACGCGGGCCTCTCACTGTTGTGGCCTCTCCCATTGCGGAGCACAGGCTCCGGACGCGCAGGCTCAGCGGCCATGGCTCACGGGCCCAGCCGCTCCGCGGCATGTGGGATTTTCCCGGACCAGGCCACGAACCCGTGTCCCCTGCATCGGCAGGCGGACTCTCAACCACTGCGCCACCAGGGAAGCCCCAGTACTTTTGTTATTGAATAGGAAATTGATCAGTCCAGTAAGTCGTACGTGGCGTGAGCTGCAGACGAGACACGCACAGGAGGGCTACAGGGCGATAAGTGATATCTGAAGGTTAGTTTGTCAACCATAAGCCAAAAGGGTATAAAAACTGAAATCAAACATAAACATTTGTTTTTATTTACAACTTATCTCTACTGTCACTTTGTCAATCAGAATTTTAAAAATTGATGGTTTAATATAATTAACTATATGAGAGAAATCAAATTGGTAGAATTTATCCATAATTTATGGATGACAATACAATTTCATTTTGTTTTTGTTAAGAAATTGTTTAAATCTTCCCTTCCTGTGAATATATATCTCTGTGAGACTGGTTTTCTTCTATTAGGAGGGTTACGGGTTATTAAAACAAGCATTGAAAGAGTTTAGAGGCGCATTTTCCCCTGTAAGCTAGGCTGCCATCCCAACCTAGATTAGTTACCAAACAAGAAACTACTCATTTCTCACATTTAAAACTTTCAATATTGGTATATGCAGTGTTTGTTCAAAGTATACATAAGGATGTTGAATATGGGGAATCACTATTTCTCTCGTAACTTTAATTTTGATTTTGCAAAATAACAAAAATGACCTCAATGGCAATACTTTACTAATTGCCCAAAGAATCTGGGAGCATTCGAGGTAGTGTAGAACAGAGCTGAATGTGATACCTTCCATTTAGCTTTTAATTACAAATTGTATAAAAAGTTATTGCTTCTAATACTGTCATTGGAGGTATGTGGAAGCCTTCTTCTGCTTTGCTCATAGCAGTTGGGCAATCACCGTTTCTGTCTTTGGGCTAAATCCAGGCCTGGAAGCATAGCTGGGGCTGTACGTCCTTCTGGATAGTTTTTCACAATTGCCTCTTTTATAGTTTTTCTGGTGTGAAATTGAATGAAGCATCTAGGTTGCTTTCAGGAGTATCCCTGTGTACAAATAAAACTCTTCCAGCTCCATCTTGAAGAGTTATTTTATGTAGATTCCCTCTGTCTTCCCCACTGGGCAGTGAGGTCACCTGCTCCAACACTGAGTACCCTGGGAAGCCCTTGATACTAATTTTATTCTCCAAGTAAGTTGCTCTGCAGGAAACCCACAAAATCCACCATCCATGAAGCTCACCTTCAGGTACAAGTCTTTGTGATCAGCTACCCCTTATGCTAGGCAAATACTGAGGACTGTACAAACCTCCTCTCAGCTAACACTCCTGTCAGCCTATGAGGCATCACTTAGCTCCACTGGACAAATAAGGAAATCAAGGCTCAGATATTGAGAAATTGCCCCAAGTCAGACCACTAGTCAATGCAAGAGTGGGGACTGGAATCCAAGTGTGACCAACTTTCCCTCCTCTAGTATATTACTGCAGCAGGCAATTCCAGATCATTAACCTTCTGGTTTTTCGCATTTATATCACTGTACAAATTGTAAACCAACTGAAAACAAAATTTTCCCTTGACCTAAATGTAACTTGGTCTATTAAGCATATTTCTGTTTTCTCTTACTTAGCTCATAAGAAATGCAATGAGCATCACATTAGATCTACTAAAAACGCTTCTCCTTTAGACTAGGAAGGGATTTTTCATTTTTTTCCTGTGTTTTCTGAGTGTGTCTGGTGTTACATCTGACTTCACTGATTTCTCAAGTATCAAGATGAAGTTCAAAGTTTATATCAATGGAAGCACCTCTAAGAAGCTTTTAACTTATTAATGTGTACACAATTGTATGAAATATGCTATGAATGGAACAGAACTATAGGTTTTTAATTTTGCATGATGAACGTGTCAATGTTGACTGGGCTTAAAACAAAATATCCTATTGAGTTCACTTTTATTCTACTAAAATATTTTATATTTAATTACAGTGTATCATTATTATATAATTAAATTATATTATTATATCTAATATTACTTAGTATATATTTCAATACTTTATTTTGGGATTTGATGCAAAGACCATGGCTGATAATGCATGCTGATGACATTTAAAATTTATGCACATGAATCCCCCTTCCCTGACAACGTGTAATATCCTATGAGGTGCCTTCATTATGAGGGCAAAAAAAAAATACATCAGTGAGTTTGATTCACAGTCAGACTCCAGACATAAGTTCTTTCATTTCCAGGTAACAATAAGACTCCAACTATTTCAGCCCCTTTTACTTCTACTCTGGTCTTTGGTCATAGCTTCTTTTCTAGTTCTACAGCTATGAAATTACCCCTTTTCAGAAACAACAAATCAGAATTCTTCCTTGTCCTTTGACATTCCCATTTTCTTCAAAGAAGGTTTTACATATTTGTGTTGTACTTAACGCTTTTATTGTAAGTGATTGAAGTTGCATTAAATCACTTCCCCAAGCCAAACACATTAATACTGGGATCATTCCCTACTTCAGAGAAGTAGTGGAGTGCTGTAATAAAAGTGAGTGTTGTGACAGGGAGATCAGCTTGGTGCTTTGTGACCACCTAGAGGGGTGGGATAGGGAGGGTGGGAGGGAGACGCAAGAGGGAGGGGATATGGGGGATGTATGTATATGTATAGCTGATTCACTTTGTTATACAGCAGAAACTAACACACTCTTGTAAAGCAATTATACTCCAATACAGATGTTAAAAAAAAAAAAAAAAAAGTGAGTGCTGTGGAGCTGGAAATAGCTAGTTTGAGAGGCTTGGTGTCATCACTGCCGGATGCCTGCATTTGAGCAATTCACCGACCCTCTCTGTATGTGAGGTGTTACCACCCGGGAAGTTTCATGCCTCATTTTGGCTTTAGCTACGTCTGATCTCTATGTGAATGACTCCAGCCTACTGGACCGAGACTCTTGGATGTCAGTCTCACATCTCAAATCCAATTCAATTCAGTATCTTGCACTACAACCCCAAAGGAGCTTCTCCGCTTGTTTCCTCACGATATCAGAGAATAATCCAGGCACCCAAACCTGTATGTCTGTGCCTCCCTCTCAACATACCATGTATTTAGTGGAGAAGATTTTTTTCCCCTAGTTCTCATATATTTCTAAAATCTATGCCTTCTTCTCCATCTCCATTTCTATCTGCATAGGGTTTTTATTATCACTTGCCTGAACTATTTTAATAGCTTCCTAATCAGTCTTTCTGACTCTAGTCTTGTCCTCACCCCTAACTGGTCCTCAGTGGTATCCCCAAGGCTGCTCAGTTAAAAATGTGTTGCTCCCTCGCCGCTGAGAACTCACAAGTGAATAGTGTCACTTACAGGCTTCAGTCTAAGCTCCTCAGCCGGCGGGCATCTGAGGTCTCCCGTGGCCTGCGCCTGCCCATCCCCCTCCTGCGTCCTTTCTGCCTGTCCTCACCTGTCACGGTTCTGCAATGCCTTTGCTCTTATCACTCCCTCCCACTGAAACAGCCTGTCTCCTGTCCTGCATCTGGCCCGCCAGCAGTCATCTGTCTGAACTCCCCCATCCTCGGTCTCTCCTAAGTGATCCCCTTCTACGCTCCCTGGGCATCCTGTAACCACCATGATGGTTAGCAGAGAATTTCAAAATTACCTGTTCACCACATCAACTCTTCCTTACCTTTCAGATTCACAAGGTCATGTTGTCTAACTCATCTCTGTATCCCCAATACTGTACACATTTCTGCACTTGCATACAGGTACACAATAAATACTGCTGAAACATAGGGAATATTTCCAAACCCATTCAATACTGACATCAGAGCCCACACCATTCACCAGACATTCTGTTGAAAATCATCACGAGGTCAGACAGGACCCCACTGCTGTTGATGTGCTGTGTTCTGGTTTGCCCCAAATCATCTACATACAAGCGTTCATTAATCACCTATTAATAGCTACCTTATCAGCAATGGGTAAACCCAAAAGAGAAAGGCAAGGTGAAAAGGAGAAACGGATACATATAAAAAGAATATAAAGCATAATGTGGTAAATATTATAACAGATGTCTAAAAAGGGAAAATAAGGAAAAAAGACTAGCCTTAGGGAGGTGGGAAGCCCTCTCAGGGAGGATGGATTTTGAGGTGTACCAAGAAAGATGGGAAGGAATTGGTTAAAGCAATGGAAACTGAAGTCCTTGTGGCTGAAATTACCAGAAGCCAAGCAAAGATGTGTTTGATTTTCTTCCTGAATGACCGACAGAACTTCACAAACTTGAACCTATGTAAGATAGAACTTTGCCCTCAGTTGAAGTTGGGTGGTCTATATAACTAGACAGCTAATTTACAAACATAAGGCTCTTACTCTTCATATAAATTATGATTTTCAATAAATCCATATTAATTTCTTCTAAGTTACAATTATGTCTTTTCTCTCAAAAGCTCTGGGCCCAGGCTAAATTTCCTGACTGGTGAAGGGGTAAAGTTTTGAAAGGATAATTTGTGATTCACTCACTTTCCATGGTCCATCCACCAAACCAAAGAAGTTTGAAATGTCAGCAAAAAGGAACCGAACAAAAGTAATAGGAAAGGTATTCACTAAAAGAGCTTGACTAGGATGCTTTGAATATATTTTTTAAAGACTGACTGTCCTCATGATCACCTAGAAAAGTCAGCAGAGTTAAAAATAAGAATCAGTCTTGCTTCCATAAGCACGGACCATTTTTCCTCAGAGTGTATTTCTCTAACTGATTCTTCAGGGTGTGCTTATTTTCTCTTTGATACTTCCAGCTCTAATTTATCCTTTGGGAAATTCGGAACACAAGGTACTTTGATCTTCCCTTTGCTTTGGTGAAAACAATAGCTTTCCTTAGCTTGCAGAGAGATAATTCTCTTCAAATGTTTCTTATTGAAGACGATTTTACTTGCTTCTATTTGTCAGCCAGAAAATCTATTCATCCTTGATAAACATCATCACAGTGGACTTATCACAAAAATGTGAAAACTCAGAGTTAAGTCATTCTAATCTCTTTTGTTGCCCTTATCTTAAAAATTGAATTAAAAATTCCTTTAATGTAAAAGTAAAATAAATATTAGACATAATTACAACTTCTCAAGGGCAAACGGATTAGTTTGAATTCAGACAGAAATAAGTACAGTTCAGATAATTAAATGAGATTATATGCATAAATACATAGGCAACTATATCATATTTTCAGAAAGTAATGGTGGCAACGTTTAATGGAATTATAGCATTTTTCAAATAAAGAAGAGATATATTGCTCTCAAAAGTGCCACTATAATTTCAGCTTTGTCTGATCTTGTCTCATGTGAAATGTATGAACCTTGGCTACGCTGATGAATTTTCTCGGAAGAGGTCTCCAACAGAGTCAGCATCTGTACCCTTCAAATGGCCCAGAATTTTCTGAATAGAAAATGAAGCAGACTGGATACTGGAATAAATTCAATAAAATACCCCACCCAAAGAAGACCAGTACATTGCAATTAATCTGATTTCCAATTAAATTCAACTATTTTTACGGTACTTACTATGTACCAAACACGGTGGGGAACTAGGTACCTGGCTGCCCTCATATATACATAGGCAGGTAAATAGCCCACAAGTCAAAATCAAACAAATGAAAACAAAGAGGCTTTCAAAGAGGTTTAAGGAAGAAACCCAAGTAATTCCAGATGAGGCTATACCTGAAGGCTTCCTACAGGAAGACAATTTTGAGATGGGTCCTAAATAATTATACTCTTTTGGCACAAGGAAATAGGGCTGGAGTGTGTCCTGAATGAACTGGGTTGAAAGAAGCTGAGGAAGAGCTGATGGTAAACGAGGGCATATTGATTCTGTTCCTACATTTGTTTCATGCCCCTCTTTCTCCTGAATTCCAGCCTCTGGAACACTTCATCTTTCTCCTCCCCACTTTAGGATTTTCATACATACTATTCTCTCTGCTGGAAAATACCCGCTTCCCCACAACTTTATCTCCCATCCCCTCTCCCTTAAACACTGTAACTCCAACTTCTCTTTCAGAGAAAGAGTCACTTCCTCAAATAATTCATTCATGTCCCTGATACTTGGTGGGGGTGAAGGGTTTGTCAAATACAAGTATCCAGCAATTCCTTTAATTTTATATTGTGCAAGAATATGACACTAAGTATAATTCTATTTTGTAAATATAGATCCTTTATATATGTCAGATACAGGAAAGAAACCTTGTACACTGTTAAGCATTGTAAACAAATTCAAATTCTTTGTAGATTTAGTTGTTTTCTCCTTCTATTGAAGAATCACTTCCCACGTTAAAAAAAAAAATGTACAACTCTGAAAAGTCCATACTCCTAATCTGAAAGCAGAAATAAATTGAATATACATATTTAGTTTACAGCTAGTCTTCGAGAAACAGAAATGTGGTTGTATCTTAAGGTATAAAAAATGGAATTCGGCTGAAAGAGAGGATGGAAAGCAAATATAAAACTGCTCTAGAGGAGATAACTATGCATCTGGAATGTTTCCAATTAATTAAAAAAGAATAACTAAAATCTGCTCCTTTATAAAGAGAAACAATTGAAGGACAAAGGCATTATCTGTATTTTAATTGATCTTCTCTCTGTCTCTCTTGCTCTCTCTCAGATTTTACTAAGTTCATACTCTTGTTGATTTAAGGTAGCTTCCACAGCTCCTCGTCAACAGAAGCAAAATTTTCTGTTTCAAACGTGGGTATACTGTTTGCTATCAAAACAAGGAACAGGAAAGCGTGTTATGAATTGAAGACTCTAACGGAAGAAAGAGATGGGATGGAGGATGTACCTGTAACAGAGCAGGACCCTATAGGGCCTTTGGGGGACAGACTCCTGCCCCCAACCATGTCCTCCATCTGCCTCTTGCTCATAGAAAAGGCCTCCAAGGCCTTCCCCAAGTTCCAAAGAATAAATTGAATCAGAGAAGTGAGAAAATGCAGAAACAAAGGAAAACAGCCAAGCAAGACAAAATAAAAATTGTTTAGCCATTAAATAAAGTCAAGTGTCTCTAGCTCCTCCTCAAGAGCTACAGAGAATACTCTGAACCATATCCTTAAGCTGTTTTGCAGATACTGAAACCCCCACCAGCTGGAAGAACTTCACTGTATGCTGACCACAAGCACAAGCACTAGACCCGAGACAGGTGGGAACCAGAAGGTTGATGATGTCGACTCCCAATTACCTCACCACCAACCAATCAGAAGAATGTCCATGAACTGCTCACACACCCTGCAAGCCTCTCCCTCACCCTACCTTTAAAAAACCTGTCTGTGAAAGCCATTGGGGAGTTCGGGCCTTTTGAGCAGTAGCTGCCTGGACTCCTTGCTTGGTGCCTGCATAAAATGCTGAACTCTCCTTGCTTCTCCTTGACCACAACCCAGTGTCAGTGGATTGGCTTTACTTTGGATTAGGCAAGGGGACCCAAGTTTTGCTTGGGAACGTGCCTAGGACTGCAGATTGGATTGAAAGGCTGATGTCCTGCTGTTCTTGACTTTCTTATGCTGGTTGATAGTTGTAAAGACATGAAATGGTAGTAAGTCCGTGCCATTCTTCATATCTGTCTCATGCCAGGAGAACATACTCACTTTTTTTCCCTCCAGAGGTAGAGAGAAGTGACACATTTCACAGAGGTGCTATCATGGGAATGGCCAAAACACATACATATTTCTGGCCAGACAATTCTCAGTTGAAAAAATTGTTCAAATATATGACTCTGAGATTGATATTTGTGTAGCATTTCCTGTTAACATAAATAAAATGTCTATCTTCTTTCTATTTGTTACATAAAATATATTTTGGCTTTTTGAAACTTTCTTTAAAGAAAATGTGCCATTCTTTATCAAAAAAGGCACACCTTAAGGGAATATATGCTTTGAATAATTTATCTGTCTGCTTTCTGTAAAGATGATGAATTTACATTTAGATATCCCAAATCATAAGCCCTAAAAAATTCAGTATGGGCTTCCCTGGTGGCGCAGTGGTTGAGAATCTGCCTGCCAAAGCAGGGGACATGGGTTCGAGCCCTGGTCTGGGAAGATCCCACATGCCGCAGAGCAACTAGGCCCGTGAGCCACAACTACTGAGCCTGCGCGTCTGGAGCTTGTGCTCCACCACAAGAGAGGCTGCGACAGTGACAGGCCCGCGCACCGCGATGAAGAGTGGCCCCCGCTCGCCGCAACTAGAGAAAGCCCACACACAGAAACAAAGACCCAACACAGCCAAAACTAAACAGATAAATAAATAGATTTATTAAAAAAAAAATTCAGTATGAAGCTTTACCAAAATAATAAAGTCTCAGTAACTAATTATACAGCTTGTTTCCTTTTGATTTTTCTTTTAACGTTGACTTTATACTGAAAATAATATGTGAAAAAAGCTACGCTAGACCCCTCGAACTGAAAGGAGTACTTTAATATGAGGAATATTATTCACATTTACATTTATCTCATTAGTCACCATGCAGTGATGCCTTCTGCCAATAAATAGGATACATTAAAATGCAAGGGTTTGGTAATGATAAATTCCATTTACGTAAGGTAGGAAAAAATGAGGCTAATGGGGATGATGGCTCATGGACAGAGGAAATACAAAGGAAAGCCTCAGTTAGAAAAGAGAGAATAAAATAGCATGAGGATGGTGAAGGTAGGGAATAAGAATGCCCTTCCTCCAGAATTCCTTGGTTAGAATTTCTGAGTTAGATATTTACATGCTGTACTTCTTAAGAGTCTGAAGGAAATCTATCAAGAACTTTACCTGACTTGACACAGGAGGATATATTTTAGAAACAGCTGTAAGACATTTCTGCTGGCTCGATCCTGTTCACTGAGGGGTAACAACTAACCCAGGGTGTCTGCAGGCAACCAGTGTCAGGGCTCTGACGCACGTGGCAAAGAGTCCCCCAGGCGCACAACCTCATGTGAATTCCCCTGGAGACTGGAGGAGAAACTCTCAGAACAGCCAGCTGGCCTCGGCATGCTTCACTACTGCTTTCTGAAGACTTCAACCAGTTGAATTTTTATTTGCAACAGATGCATGAGATATAATTGGACAGCAGGAATTCAGTAAAATCCGTTCCAATGGCTTCTTTCCTTACAATAAAATCCGAACCTCCACAAAGGCCTACAGCCCTACATAATCAGACCCCTACACGTTTCTCTCAACACCTAGCATCCTTCTCAATGTGCTAGGATCACCCTGGCCACCTGTGTCTTCCTCACACGTGATAAGCTATTGCCATGACCTGTATGCGTCAATTCTCTGCTTTGGGAAAGATCTTCCCCCATACTCTGGCAAGGCCATCTCGCTGTGATTCAGGTCCTTTCAAATACCACCTAAGGGACTTCCCTGGTGGTCCAGTGGTTAAGACTCCTCGCTTCCAGTGCTGGGGGCATGGGTTCGATCCCTGGTCGGGGAACTAAGGTCCTGCATGCCACGCTACATGACCAAAAAAACAAAGAAAAAGAAATACCACCTAATATTTAAGTCCTTCCTAACCACCTGCTCTAAATGACCAACCTCTTACTATAGAAACTAGTTTTAGATTTTCTTCATCGCACTTTTCACTCTCTGCAATATGTTGTTTATGGATTTATTCGCTCGTTTTTTTGTCTTGCCCATTCTCACAAGAATGGAAACCTCATGAACAGTCAGTGAAGAAATGGTACAGAATCAGAGCAATTGGAGGCATTTGATAATATCTGACACCAAACCTTCGTAACAGAAAATTGGTTTGTAGTGTATAATGTTCACTCCGTTCAGTGAGATGGCCTAATACAGTACAAAACTTACGGACTTTAAAGAGAAAAACGTCTTTGATTTAAATCCTGGTTTCACCATTTCTTATCTGGGTAAACTTGTGTAACTTCTCTTTAAAATGGAAATGATAATATGGAACTCACTGGCTTATTAAATAATCCATATAACTTATCTAGTATTGTTACTGACTTCTAACATGTTCTTAAAAATTGGTAGGTATTATGGCTACATTATATGTTCTTTTAAGTAGCAAATTATTTCCACCTATTCTTTGCTGTTCTGAAGAAACCTCTGTAACTGAAGTGGAATCCATTGTTTCAGCTTGTCCAGTACTCTTACCCTGCGTTTTTGTTTTTGTTTTTGTTTTTTTTGCGGTACGCGGGCCTCTCACTGCCGCGGCCTCTCCCGTTGCGGAGCACAGGCTCTGGACGTGCTCACGGGCTTGCGGCATGTGGGATCCCCCCGGATCGGGGCACGAACCCTCGTCCCCTGCATCGGCAGGCGGACTCTCAACCACTGCGCCACCAGGGAAGCCCCCACCCTGTGCTTTTTGTGACAGCCCATTGTTCTTCTGTGATGCTAAGCCCACCTAGGAACAGGCACATGACTCAGGTCTGGCTAATAAGACCAGGTCCTTTGCTGGAACCTTTAGTTGTTGGGGGTGGGAGGGATGGAGGGGGCACCTTCTCTTCTTCTTTGAATGCAACGCTGGTCTGTAGTGACCATCTTCACCCAAATGTGAAACAAGTCTGCCTGAAAATGAAGCCCACAGAGGAAAGGAGTACCAAGAAGAGACAGGGAGAGAAAGAGTATCTTGAAGACGCATAGCCCTGGATCCAGTTGTGCCTGAAGCAGCCAGATCCCCTGGATATACCTGTTAAATAAGCCAATCCATTATTTTGTTTATGCCAGTCTGAGTTTGGTTTCTGAAATCTGTAATCTAAACAATGCTTTCCAATAAAATATTAGCCTATTTATGTTTGTTTGTTGTAAGGCCTTTGTATGTTTGCTTCCAGATAATAATTTTAAACCATGTGTCTTACCATGTCACTCTTCCGCTCAAAGCATTTAGTGATTTCTTATTTCCTTATGTTTGCTTGTTGTAAGGCCTTTTCTGATGTCTAATTAGTAAAGTAACATCCAGAATGAAAGGGTTTTCAGTGAAAGTGTTAGAAAGGCTCTGGGGCTGTGAGGAACTAGCGACACCTGAGGGCTATTTTTTTTTAAGGCAGACATTAAGAGCTCCTTTAAAGAAATGGTCAATGTCAGCCTTTGGCTCCGAAGACCAAGAACAGATTGTTCAAAAGCAATCTCTGAGTCTTTGTGGTTACAAGTAACACGAAAAATTAAGGGAGAAATTAACACCCTCATTCAAGAAATCAGCAGGAAGAGAAGGCATTACTGGGAGTAAAGAGGAAGATAATTGTCTTCCTGTGCAAAGGAAATCTAATATGCATTAAGAAGGATATATAGCTGGTAATTGCTGACAAAGGCACACACTTTGTACCGAGGAGTCTGTACTTGTACTTTTAAAACTGCTTTCTTCAGGAAAGATACATTAAAATGTTTTCTTATGTGAAGAGGATAGCATGCAATTAATGCACACAGGCTGTTTTTCTTAACAAAGAATCTTAAACATCTTTTCATGTATCTGTTATATATGAGCATATATTTCTGTTTAAAAAAAAGATCCACAGGCATGTGAAAGCTATGCCTCGTCCCCCGCTTCTCTCTGTTAGTTATAGCTAGATAATTTAATGCAACTAAACATATACTCATGGAGAGCTTCCTATGCAAAATACTTTGATAAACACAATGGGAAACAGTAAGATAAACTTAACCCTCATCTCAAAAGAGCTTACAACAGAATAAAGAAGATAAGGAATCTGTACACAGTAACTGTGTCATCAGGAAGAAGAACTGAATTCTACAATAGCCATAAAGTAAAATGAAGTATTAAAATGGAAGACTGGAAGGGAAATCTGACATTCATCTAGCCTCAGGCAGTGACTCTGAGCCTGTCCCAACATACACTGCTGGCCCCCCCCCCCCCCCCCCCCCCCCCCCCCCCCGGGGAGATTTTTTAACAAGTTTGCAGATGATACTGTTGCTGCTGGTCTGAGGATCATACTTTGACTCCCCCCATCTAGGGAACTGATTTTCAATTCTAGCAACACATTAGAATCTCCTAGGGGACTTCTAAAAAAATTGGATGCCGGGGCCTCATCCCAGCCCAATAATAGAAGAAAAATATTTTATGAAGGACACTATCTTAGAGTTGGACATTGACTCATATAAATAGTAGCTTTATAGACATTTGGAGACAGGAAGCAGATGCTCAGTGAAGTGTGTGGAAAGTCAGGGAAGAAGGACAGGCGAGGGTATGGTTAGAAACGAGAAGAGTACGGCCTGGCTGGTACACAGGAAGAGAAAGGAAGTCTTAGACCAAGTCATAAAAGACCTCGACCGCCAGGCTAAGGAGCTTGTGACTCCTTTTGGGGGAAATAAGAAATCACTAAATGCTTTGAGCAGAAGAGTGACGTGGTAAGACACATGGTTTAAAATTATTATCTGGAAGCAAAATCCTAAATAGATTAGAACAACACTGGTTCTTAGAGACGGGAGATTGTTTAGTATGCTATGGCAATGGTCCAGACCCATTTTCTCAAACTGAACTCTGGGGATGTATTCTCAGGGCCCACATGTTCTATATAAATGCTTTCATTTTGTATCCTTATTTGAAAGATAACCTGAGAATATATTTTATCAGTTATGAAGGCAAAACTTTTCTTTTGTGCTAACGGTACTCAAATGAGAGATGTTCACAAGATGCGACTGATCTTCTTAAGTCAGTATTTCTTAGGAGACACAGTATTGAAGAATTCAATTTTCAGTTTTTTTTTTTTCTGTGAAAGGGGTCAGTCCATTATATGTCTTTGAGAAATAGTGATCTAGACAAGGTAATAAAACTAGGGCAGTCTAAGAGATATTTTAGTCAGAATCATCAGGATCTCCAACTACATTTTAAGAGCCAAAGAAAATGAGAAATCAAACAGATATTGGGGGCTTGAGGCTGAGAACTTGACAAAATGATGGTATGAAATAAAGAACCTAGGAAAAGGGACAGGTTTGTGTGAGGCGAGGGTAAGGGGGTAATGCATTCAAAGTGAAAAAAAGTGGACCTGGTGGTAATCACAATAACCAACACCTCCACACACCAGGACTTTTAGGAGTTAATTTATCTTCACGGTTTAGCCATATCGAAGACAAAACCAAAAAAAAAAAAAAAATCACAACAGTATTTTTGAGTTACTAAGGCCTACGGGAGAACAAATGTATTTTTCTTTTAAAAATAAAAGCCATAATCGGTTAGTAATTTTAAAAGGTGACCTGTTAACACAGTAACATAAAAGGGAACTATATATGCTAATAATTGGTTAAAAATTGAAGCTTCTAAATTATAATACATTTCCCTTTCACTTACTGTGTTAATTTTTCCCTTCCATTGATCATAATACCAGCAAGATTATTTTTAGAGGAAAAAACAGTAAAATGTAATATTATCTGAAAGTAGATACTTTTTCCAATATCAAGTAGTACCTTTTTTTATCATATCTTCCATGTTAAACATATTCATCTCTTGGTGTCAGGGTGCCTGCTGTTTAATGGTACCTAAAGGAACCTATTTTACCTTTAATCCACTGAACCTCCTAGGAGACACCACTATATTAATTTATTTATTTTTGCTGTGTTGGGTCTTCATTTCTGTGCGAGGGCTTTCTCTTGTGGCAAGCGGGGGCCACTCTTCATCGCGGTGCGCGGGCCACTCACTATCGTGGCCTCTCTTGTTGCGGAGCACAGGCTCCAGAAGCGCAGGCTCAGTAGTTGTGGCTCATGGGCCTAGTTGCTCCGTGGCATGTGGGATCCTCCCAGACCAGGGCTCGAACCCGTGTCCCCTGCATTAGCAGGCAGATTCTCAACCACTGCGCCACCAGGGAAGCCCGGAGACACCACTATAAAGCAATGCTTTTTTTCCTGGAAATGGTCTACTACATAATTAATCTCTTGATCTTCTTCAGAAATTAAGACAACAGCATGAAAAGGTTAGAAAATTTTTTCTACTTTATTTGCAAGAAGTGTACCCCTTAGAATATCTGAAACATTAAACCCTAAATAAGAGGACTTTATATCAAAAGAAATATCATCATCCATCATCTAACACAAGGAATAACATCAAAAGCTTTATTCATCTGCTCTTGTTAAAACTGGAAACTCTTCTGTTAACTGAACAATAACATACCTGAGCTTCTGGTTGTACTGTTTGACCTTTTCCAGGGAGGCTGCATTTATTTGGGCTTGAAATTCTTCCACCAAAACATTGTCTCTGTAATAATATCCTTCCATGCTCTCCAGTGCTGTGAAAACAAGTAAATGTACTTTTCATGTGATTTTATAACACAATTTCTCCACAGTTAGTGCAATCTTATTAGTAAATGTATTAAACAGCACCAAATATGACCACATATGCAAGAAACAAGCTTTAACCAGTCTAAAAATAAATAAATCATTTTTCTGCTCAAAATAAATATCAAACATTTGGTAATTATCTCTGTTAAGTAGGTAAAGGTAATTTCTAACTTACACTGTCTTCTATTCTTTTAAGAATTTTGTATATGTTCTTTGCGAAGCTAAACTCAAACTTCATATATATTATTTATACACATATAAACACACAAATGTATATATACACATATATAAACACAACATATATATACATATACATGGACATGAATGAGAGGCAGAAATGTGTATTAACATACATAACAGTAAAAAAATGGAAGTTGTCACTCTCCATGCATATTCGTATTCTCTGGCAGCTGCAATTAGATTATGAAATAAGAAGTATAGATAAAGGAGGAGGACCTTCAAGATGGCGGAGGAGTAAGACGTGGAGATCGCCTACCTCTCCACAAATACATCAGAAATATGTCTATATGTGGAACAACTCCTACAGAACACCTACGGAACGCTGGCAGAAGACCTCAGACTTCCCAAAAGGCAAGAAACTCCCCACGCACCTGGGTAGGGCAAAAGAAAAAAGCAAAACAGAGACAAAAGAATAGGGATGGGACCTGCACCTCTGGGAGGGAGCTGTGAAGGAGGAAAAGCTTCGACACACTAGGAAGTCCCTTAGTGGGCTGAGACGAGACTGCGGGTGGCGGAGGGGGGGAAGCTTTGGAGCCATGGAGGAGAGCACAGCAGCAGCGGTGCAGAGGGCAAAGCGGAGAGATTCCCGCACAGAGAATCAGGGCCGACTGGCACTCACCAGCCCAAGAGGCTTGTCTGCTCACCCGCCGGGGCGGGCGGGGCTGGGAGCTGAGGCTTGGGCTTCGGAGGTCGGATCGCAGGGAGAGAACTGGGGTTGGCTGCGTGAACACAGCCTGAAGGGGGCTAGTGCACCACAGCTAGCCGGGAGGGAGTCCGGGAAAAAGTCTGGAACTGCCTAAGAGGCAAGAGACCATTGTTTTGGGGTGCGCAAGGAGAGGAGATTCAGAGCACCGCCTAAATGTGCTCCAGAGACGGGTGCAAGCTGCAGGGCAGACACCAGAGATGGGGATGGGATGCTAAGGCTGCTCCTGCAGCCACCAAGAAGCCTGTTTGCAAACACAGGTCAATATCCACACACCCCCCTCCTGGGAGCCTGAGCAGGGTCCCGGCATCCAGGAACAACTTCCCCGGGAGAACGCATGGCACCTCAGGCTGGTGCAACGTCAAGCTGGCCTCTGCCGCCGCAGGCTTGCCCCTCATTCCGTACCCCTCTGTCCCCCCAGCCTGAGAGAGCCACAGTCCCCTAAACAGCTGCTCCCTTAACCCTGTCCTGTCTGGGTGAAGAACAGACGCCCTCAGGCGACCTACATGCAGAGGCGGGGCCAAATCCAAGGCTGAACCTCAGGAGCTGTGCGAACAAAGAAGAGAAAGGGAAATTTCTCTGCGCAAGCTCAAGAGCAGCGGATTAAATCCCCACAGTCAACTTGAGATACGCTGCATCTGTAGAATACCTGAATAGACAACAAATTATCCAGAAATTGAGGCGGTGGACTTTGGGAGCACCTGTAGACTGGGAGTTTGATGTACGTGCCTGAGTACTTTCTGATTTATATGTTTACCTTAGTTTAGTTTTTAGCGCTTGTTATCATTGGTTGATTTGTTTATTGGTTTGGCTGCTCTCCTTTTTTATTTTCTATTTTTTTATTACTTTTTTATTTTAATAATTAAAAATTTTTTTTTATTTTAATAACTTTATTTTATTTATTTTTTTTCCTTTCTTTTTTTTCTCACTTTTCTTCTGAGCTGTGTGGCTGACAGGGTCTTGGTGCTCTACCAGGGTGTCAGGCCTGAGCCTCTGAGGTGGGAGAGCTGAGTTCAGGACATTGGTCCACCAGAGAACTCCCGGCCCCATGTAATATCAATCAGTGAGAACTCGCCCAGAGACCTCTGTCTCAACACTAAGGCCCAGCTCCACTCAATGACCAGCAAGCTCAAGTGCTGGACATCCCATGCCAAACAACTAGCAAGACAGGAATACAACCTCCCCATTAGAAGAGAGGCTGCCTACAATCATCATAAGGTCACAGACACCCCAAAACACACCACTGGATGCGGTCCTACCCACCAGAAAGAGAAGATACAGCCTCATCCACCAGAAAACAGGCACTAGGAAGCCTACACAGCCCACTGAACCAACCTTACCCACAGTGGGCAGACACAAAAAAAACTGGAAGTATGAACCTGCAGTCTGCGAAAAGGAGACCCCAAACACAGTAAGTTGGCAAAATGAGAAGACAGAGAAATACGCAGCAGATGAAGGAGCAAGGTAAAAACCCACCACACCAAACAAATGAAGAGGAAATAGGCAGTCTACCTGAAAAAGAATTCAGAGTAATTATAGTAAAGATGATCCAAAATCTTGGAAATAGAATGCAGAAAATACAAGAAACGTTCAACAATGACCTAGAAGAACTAAAGAGCAAACAAACAATGATAAACAACACAACAAATGAAATTAAAAATTCTCTAGAAGGTATCAATAACAGAATAACTGAGGCAGAAAAACGGATAAGTGACCTGGAAGATAAAATAGTGGAAATAATTACCACAGAGCAGAATAAAGAAAAAAGAATCAAAACAATTGAGGACTGTCTCAGAGACCTCTGGGACAACAATAAAGGCACCAACATTTGAATTACAGGAGTCCCAGAAGAAGAAGAGAAACAGAAAGGGACTGAGAAAATATTTGAAGAGATTATAGTTGAAAACTTCCCTAATATGGGAAAGGAAATAGTCAATCAAGTCCAGGAAGCGCAGAGAGTCCTGAACAGGATAAATCCAAGGAGAAACATGCCAAGACACATATTAATCAAACAAAGATTAAATGTAAAGAAAAGATATTAAAAGCAGCAAGGGGAAAACAACAAATAACATACAAGGGACTCCCTATAAGGTTAACAGCTGATCTTTCAGGAAAAACTCTGCAAACCAGAAGGGAGTGGCAGGACATATTTAAAGTAATGAAAGGGGAAAACCTACAACCAAGATTACTCTACCCAGCAAGGATCTCATTCAGATTTGACAGAGAAATTAAAATCTATACACACAAACAAAAGCTAAGAGAATTCAGCACCACCCAACCGGCTTTACAACAAATGCTAAAGGAACTTCTCTAGGCAGGAAACCCGAGAGAAGGAAAAGACCTGCAATAACAAACCCAAAACAATTAAGAAAATGGTAATAGAAACATGCATATCGATACTTACCTTAAATGTAAATGAATTAAATGCTCCAACCAAAAGACACAGACTGGCTGAATGGATACAAAAACAAGACCCGTATATATGCTGTCTACAAGAGACCCACTTCAGACCTAGGGACACATACAGACTGACAGTGAGGGGATGGAAAAAGATATTCCATGCAAATGGAAATTAGAAGAAAACTGGAGTAGCAATGCTCATATCAGACAAAATAGACTTTAAAATAAAGACTATTACAAGAGACAAAGAAGGACACTACATAATGATCAAGGGATCAATCCAAGAAGAAGATATAACAATTGTAAATATTTATGCACCCAACATAGGAGCACCCCAATACTTAAGGCATAGGCTAACAGCCACAAAAGGGGAAATCGAAGTAACACAATCATAGTAGGGGACTTTAACACCCCACTTTCACCAATGGACAAATCATCCAAACTGAAAATAAATAAGGAAACACAAGCTTTAAATGACACATTAAACAAGATGGACTTAATTGATATTTATAGGACATTCCATCCAAAAACAACAGAATACACTTTCTTCTCAAGTGCTCATGGAACATTCTCCAGGATAGATCATATTTTGGGTCACAAATCAAGGCTTGGTAAATTTAAGAAAATTGAAATCGTATCAGGTATCTCTTCCAACCACAACACTATGAGACTAGATATCAGTTACAGGAAAAAGTCTGTAAAAAATACAAACCCACGGAGGCTAAACAATACACTACTAAATAACCGAGATCACTGAAGAAATCAAAGAGGAAATCAAAAAATACGTAGAAACAAATGACAGTGAAAACACGACAGCCCAAACCTTATGGGATACAGCAAAAGCAGTTCTAAGAGGGAAGTTTATAGCAATACAATCCTACCTCAAGAAATAAGAAACATCTCAAATAAATAAACTAACCTTACACCTAAAGCAATTAGAGAAAGAAGAACAAAAAACCCCAAAGTTAGCAGAAGGAAAGAAATCATAAATATCAGATCAGAAATAAATGAAAAAGAATTGAAGGAAACAATAGCAAAGATCAATAAAACTAAAAGCTGGTTCTTTGAGAAGATAAACAAAATTGATAAACTATTAGCCAGAGTCATCAAGAAAAAAAGGGGGAAGACTCAAATCAATAGAATCAGAAATAAAAAAGGAGAAGTTACAACGGACACTGCAGAAATACAAAGGGTCATGAGAGATTACTACAAGCAACTCCGTGCCAATAAAATGGACAACATGGAAGAAATGGACAAATTCTTAGAAAAGCACAACCTTCCAAGACTGAACCTGGAAGAAACAGAAAATATAAACAGACCAATCACAAGCACTGAAATTGAAACTGTGATTAAAAATCTTCCAACGAACAAAAGCCCAGGACCAGATGGCTTCACAGGCGAATTCTATCAAACATGTAGAGAAGAACTAACATCTAACCTTCTCAAACTCTTCCAAAATATAGCAGAAGGAGGAATACTTCCAAACTCATTCTACAAGGCCACCATCACCCTGATACCAAAAGCAGACAAACATGTCACAAAGAAAGAAAACTACAGGCCAATATCACTGATGAACACAGATGCAAAAATCTGCAACAAAATACTAGCAAACAGACCCCAACAGCACATTGAAAGCATCATACACCATGATCAAGTGGGGTTTATTCCAGGAATGCAAGGATTCTTCAGTATATGCAAATCAATCAACGTGATACACCATATTAACAAACTGAAGGAGAAAAACCATATGATTATCTCAATAGATGCAGAAAAAGATTTCAACAAAATTGAACACCCATTTATGATAAAAACCCTCCAAAAAGTAGGCATAGAGGGAACTTACCTCAACATATTAAAGGCCATATATGACAAACCCACAGCCAACATCGTTCTCAATGGTGAAAAACTGAAACCATTTCCACTAAGATCAGGAACAAGACAAGGTTGCTCACTCTCACCACTATTATTCCACATAGTTTTGGAAGTTTTAGTCACAGCAATCAGAGATGAAAAAGAAATAAAAGGAATCCAAATGGGAAAAGAAGAAGTAAATTGTCACTGTTTGCAGATGACACGATACTATATAGAGCGAATCCTAAAGATGCTACCATAAAACCACTAGAGGTAATCAATGAATGTGGTAAACTAGCAGAATACAAAATTAATGCATAGAAATCTCTGGCATTCCTATACACTAATGATAAAAAATCTGAAAGAGAAATTAAGGAAACACTCACATTTACCATTGCAACAAAAAGAATAAATACCTAGGAATAAACCTACTTAAGGAGACAAAAGACCTGGCTGCAAAAAACTATGAGATACTGATGAAAGAAATTAAAGATGATACAAATAGATGGAGAGATATACCATGCACTTGGATTGGAAGAATCAACATTGTAAAAAATGACTATACTACCCAAAGCAATCTACAGATTTAATACAATCCCTATCAAACTACCAATGGCATTTTTCAGAGAACTAAAACAAAAAAATTCATAATTTGTATGGAAACAGAAAAAGACCCAAAATAGCCAAAGCAATCTTGAGAAAGAAAATTGGAGCTGGAGAAATCAGGCTCCCTGACTTCAGACTATACTACAAAGCTATAGTAATCAAGACAGTATGGTACTGGCACAAAAACAGAAATACAGATCAATGGAACAGGATAGAAAGCCCAGAGCTAAACCCAGGCACATATGGTCACCTTACCTTTAATAAAAGAGGCAAGTATATACAATGGAGAAAAGACAGCCTCTTCAATAAGTGGTGCTGGGAAAACTGGACAGCTATATGTAAGAGAATGAAATTAGAACGTTCCCTAACACAAAAATGTACTCAAAATGGATTAAAGACCTAAATGTAAGGCCAGACACTATAAAACTCTCAGAGAAAAACATAGGCTGAACACTCTACGCCATAAATCAGAGCAAGATCCTTTTTGACCCACCTCCTAGGGAAATGGAAATAAAAACAAAAAAAACAAATGCTACCTAATGAAACTTAAAAGCTTTTGCACAGCAAAGGAAACCATAAATAAGGAGATGGGAGAAAATATTTGCAAACGAAGCAACTGACAAGGGATTAATCTCTAAAATAAAGAAGCAGCTCATGCAGCTCAATATCAAAAACCAAAGAACCCAATCCAAAAATGGGCAGAAGACCTAAATAGTCATTTCTCCAAAGAAGATATACAGATTGCCAACAAACACATGAAGGATGCTCAACATCATTAATCATTAGAGAAATGCAAATCAAAACTACAGTGAGGTATCACCTCACACCAGTCAGAATGGCCATCATCAAAAAATCTACAAACAATAAATGCTGGAGAGGGTGTGGAGGAAAGGGAACCCTCTTGTACTCTTGGCGGGAATGTAAATTGATACAGCTATTATGGAGAACAGTATGGATGTTCCCTAAAAAACTAAAAATAGGGCTTCCCTGGTGGTGCGGTGGTTGGGGGTCCGCCTGCTGATGCAGGGGACGCGGGTTCGTGCCCCGGTCCGGGAGGATCCCACATGCCACGGAGCGGCTGGGCCCGTGAGCCATGGCCGCTGAGCCTGCGCGTCCGGAGCCTGTGCTCCGCAGCGGGAGAGGCCACAACAGTGAGAGGCCCGCGTACCGCAAAAAAAAAACAAAACTAAAAATAGAACTACCATATGACCCAGCAATCCCACTACTGGGCACATACCCTGAAAAAACCGTAATCCCAATAGTGTCATGTACCACAATGTTCACTGCAGCACTGTTTACAACAGCCAGGACATGGAAGTAACTGAAGTGTCCATCGACAGATGAATGGATAAAGAAGATGTGGCACATATATACTGGACTCTAGGACACGGGGAGGGGGAAGGGTAAACTGGGACGAAGTGAGAGAGTGACATGGACATGTATACACTACCAAATGTAAAACAGATAGCTTAGTGGGAAGCAGCCGCATTGCACAGGGAGATCAGCTCAGTGCTTTTTGACCACCTAGAGGGGTGAGATAGGGTGGGTGGGAGGGAGACGCAAGAGAGAGGAGATATAAGCATATACATATATGTATAGCTGATTCACTTTGTTATACAGCAGCAACTAACACGAGAATGTAAAGCAATTATACTCCAATGAAGATGTTAAAAAATAAATAAAAACAATGACAAAAAAATGTATAGACAATGACAAACAAAAAAAAGATGTATAGATAAAGAGAAATCTTAGAATACTGCTTCAACTCCAATGGTCAGTTACTACAGTTAAAAATAAATAAGCATAAACACATATATAACTTTCCATTAATTTTAAATGTCTCTTGAGTAATATATATTTCTTTCATAACTAACATTTTTGGTTGTTTCTTTTTCCTTTAAACTTGATGCAGTGGTATTTTTAACCTTTTGGAGAGGAAATGAATTATAGGAAAGTGCCTAGAAATACAAGATTTCCTTTCGAGAGGCTGCCAGGAATGGCAGGAACGGTGATGGATCCAATTTGGAAATGTATATTATTTCCCCTTGAAATTATTACTATTAATGAGCCTCAATTTTCAGCAGACTATGTCAAAATGGATAAAAGAATAATCTTTCAGAATCGTTAAATGCAGTAGTCTCTAAACTAATAACGTTTCCTCAAATTGATAAAAACATCACCATTTTGGTGGCAAAAATAGGAAAGTCACTGCTAATTCGTTTTAGCTGTGTTGTGTTTTCTATCTATTCAGATGTCTAGAGCATTGAAGAAATGACAAAAGTTTTAGAGTATTGCTAAATTTAATTTTTTTTAATGGCATTATTGGTTTATAACTGAGCAAAGCACTTGTGGAAAATTAGAAAGCTTCCTACGTTTGCTTTAGTACAGAAAATCGAATTTGTGGGCTTCTTTCAAGGATTATTTATTTGTTTATTCCTTATGATTTCTGCTTTCGTTAGAATATTCACAACTGCTTCAGCAAGCTTCTGGGCCCGAATACACACAAGAAATACAGGAAGTCTTTCTGATAAAACAATCCTTAAATACATGCCACATTCCCTTCAGTTAACAAAGTGTTATTTGCGAAAGGCCAATATTCCAGGAGGATTCAGTCTATCAGCAGTCATACTTCAATGTGAACTCCTCTTCCGAGTTGTAAAGCTAATAATGAAAGCCCTTGCATTGGAGTAAAAGCATAACTTTCACTGCTTAGTAACTTAGTGTGACCCTGGGCATGTTAATTAATATCTGAGATCCTCAGGTTCCTCGTTTGTGAAACGGAAAATAAGAGCACTTACTAATTATGGTTCTTGAGAAATAATTAAATTAAATAATAGGATTAAGAGAGCCCATGACTATTCTTATCATTTATGGAATGTATTTCCTGTACAAGGCAAGGTGCCCAATGCCCCCCAGGCATGATCTACTTCAACTTCCACAGGAGATATAGATGACGCTTGAGTGTGCTTAGCCAAACAGGAAGTTTGGGGATCTAAGAGTAGGGTCCATGCAAGGACACTTGAATTTGTGATTTAATAAGGTCAGAAAGACTAGAAGGCGACCACCAGGAAGGGGCAACAGGGGAACTAGAGGCAGGGGGTCGGGAGTGGGCGGGAACAAGAAAACCCCTGGTATCTAGTTTCTATAAAGTCTTGATGGCTCAGCTTTGGCCAGAATGTCCAGTCCTGCTCTAAAAGCTTGTTACAATAGAAAAAAAATTTTTTCCTTATATTTCTTAATGATATTTTCAAATTAACACCAGTTAAGATTCACAATTATGTAATTTTTTTAAAAAAATGAGAAAAGAGTTTAACAGTGTTGTGAAGAGTCTCAGCAATATTTTATAGCTCATGTATAGGGTTTTAGGAAAATGAACTAAAAAAAAAGATGTTTTATATTTAAAAAGTAAACTGTGCATGGCAAAGTAGAGGACGGAGAACAACATTCCCTTTTTTAGGTGAATAGTTTGGTTATTTATAGCTATTTTTTTAATAAAGAGAGTGGAATGACATTTTACCAAACTAAATTTCTATTCTCAGCAAAAAAAAAAAAGGTTAAATATATAATAATGTCCAAACTTCAAAGTGTGACCCCTCTTTCACACTTTCTTGTCTACTTTTCTTAATTCTCATCCATATAATATTTCTTAAAAATGGTATTGACATATTTGACTGAATAAATATTTAATTTATTTAAAAGCACTTAATTAAAAGCAGTATTTAAAATACAACTCAAATTTGTTTGCTTGTTTTACTTCTACTACTTTTGAATTTAGAAGCAAAACATTCCAATAAATGTAGGTATAGTCCGTAAAAAAGGAAAACATAATGAATGCTAGCAGAAATTAAAGATTAAATTATTCTAAGACTGAAAATGAGCCTCACTTCCACTCACTCAAAGTGCATTTCATGGCGTTTTCAAGAAAGGGATTAATCAGAAATCTCTGAGGAACAATTTTAAGAATAGTTTCAATCAACTAACACCCTCTTCTGATAGTGCAACAACGGTACTTTATTGGTTAAATAAGACACTACATACGCACTGTTACAAATCTCCAGAAATGGTCACAATTGGTCAGAATTCCTCAGAATTGGTTGCAACGTTTGTGAGGAAGGCAAGTTTTGTCCATGTTGCCGTGACCAACATTGCAAAAGGCTGTGCTGCTTTGTAAAGAGAGGGGGGTTCACAGGCTCATGTACCCACTCTTAACATTCAGGAAATCTCAACTCTGGGAATTGTTCCTTCCTCTTTTCAAAAGGTATTTAATGTTTTGTTTATAAATACTGTGCAAAACCCAAATGGAAAACTAAAGGATTCATCTTTTAAAGGATCTTAAGAAGAATTCTGCAGGAAAAAAAACCCCACATGAATGAAGGTAACTTAGAAACTGACAATGTTTATAATAAAATATTCCCTTTTGTTTAAAAAAGAGAAAATGCTCAAGTTTCTGGGTGATTTTAATTATTCTCTGAGAATAGAAAGACAGCTTTTAAAGAGGTAAAAGTTAGGAGTAACAGTTTTGGGTGCCAGCTTTTTGCATAGGGGGTGAAGAAACCGAATAGCCCCAAGAATGTGCTTGTGGAGAAGGAACCAGCGTTGCACGTCCCATTTAGTTTAAGGAAAATCACCACCAGAGACTCAGGGAATAGGTACTTAACAACACTTTACAAGGAAGGGATACCACATTCCAGGACATAGTACATAACTAAAGACATAGTACATAACTAAAAAAAAGACCTTTATCTGATGCCATGTCCCAAAGAGGTAGAATATAGGGGTCTAGAACCAAGGGTAGAAGCAGAAATAGCCATGCTAGCATCTGTGGAGGGTTAAATTGTATCCCTGAAAAAAATATGACAAAGTCCTAACCCCCGGTGGCTGCAAATGTAACCTAATTTTGATATAGGGTCTTACAGATGAAATCAAATTAAAATGAGGTCACACTGGATTAGGGTGTGCCAGAATCCAATGACTGCTGTCCTTTTAAGAAAAGGGAGATTTGGACAGAGACACAGAGACAGACACACAGAGGGAAGAAGGCCATGTGAAGACAGAGGCAGAGACTGTAATTATGCTGCCACAAGCCAAGGAATGCTGGTAACCACCAGGTGCCAGAAGGGGTAAGAAAAGATACTTCCTTAGAGCCTGCCAAGGGGACATGGCCTGTGAACATCTTGGTTTCAGACTTCTAGCCTCCAGAACTATGACAGAATACATTTCTGTTGTTTTAAACCACCCAGTTTGTGGTCATTTTTATGGCAGTGTTGGGAAAATTATCAATTCCAGTGGCTCACTTGGGGTATGTGTGCTTCCCATCCCTGAAACTCTGGCTCCATAGTTTTAAGGGTCCTGATCCCCAAAGGGGCACACTTTCCCTAGGAGACAAAGAAGGGGCCCCACTGAACTGTAAACTCTGGTTGACACCCAGACACCTGAGTCTCCTTGTGCCAAGGCACCATCCAACAAGAAAAGAAATCACTATCTTGACAGGCTAATCTACCCTGATCATCATAAGGCAGTAGGGCTACTGTTACATAACGAGGATAAGAAGAAATATGTCTGGCATTCAGGTAATCCGCTCAGGTCCCTCTTGGTACCCCCTCGCCCAAGTTTGATGGTAAATGGACACACGCAGCAATCCGGGCCTGAGAAGGGCATAGTGACACCAGGGAATCAGCCCTCTTGGGGCTGAAGGTCTTAGTCGTGCCACCGAGACCAGCAGAGGTTCAGGCTGAGAACGAGGCTACCGTACAAAGGATGGCATAAGAGGGAAAATGAGAATCTGTTGTAGCCCCAAGACCCTCTGCAGCAGCAAGGACTATAGCTTGTCCCATTAATATGCTGCTAAATTATCCCCCCAGGAACAGAGGCCCATCACAGTCAGGAAGGACACCCTCCCTACACAAAGGAATAGATCAAGATGCGGACTATGGCAGATACTCTAAAGCTACCCACTCAGAGCCCCTTTCAGAAACGAAGGGCTCTTTGCCCAGCTGCTGTGATTGCCAGAAGACATCCCTCAGCTGTCAGCTCTACAGGGCATCTTCAGCCTCTGCTAAAAAAAACCTGTCCCACCCAAATCACATCTCCTTCTCGGTGTAGCCCAAGTCCTAATGAGCTAACAACGCAGAAGCAAAAAGGTCCAGCTCTCATTGCCCCGGCTCCTCAGAATCTAGAAGTGTCAAACACTTGTGAAATGGATTAATGTAACTAAGCAAAGATTAACTAGATAACTGCACAGTGGTTTATAATCCACATAGCTCTGTGTTTTCTCACTCTTGGTGGATAAGCTTCTAAAATATACTGGTATCTGTGCCCCACTTCCCAGAGATTCTGACTTCATTGGTTCGGCGTGGAACCAAGGAACCAAGCATGGGTATTTTCTAACACGTTCCCAAGGTGATTATAGGGCAGCCAGCTTGAGAACCACTGAGAGACAGCATGAAAGCAAGCCAGGGACCCTGGATATCGATCTTCCTTGGACTCCCATTTTCACCCAGTTTATAGTTACTTGCTTTATCTTACCAAGGGCTCAGGGATCCTAAAAGGATTAATTCTCTGACTTGTAGGAAGTAATTCTAGAAGACTGCTTTAGTGTGATCTTTACCTTCTAGCATTTTGGTTATGCTTTGTGCTGACTTTTCTGTCTGGCTGTTCCTGTGTTCCTAACCTTGGAAATCTGCCTTTTTGCCATTTTGTCTGCCTAGACTCTTTTTCTCCAGCAGCTCTGGTTTTTAGCAATGTACGTTCCCTAAAAGTTTACCCTGCTTGCCTCCAATCCTGGAATTCCTGATTTACTAGTTGGTCCCATCTCTGCAGGGGGCCCCATTCATCCATGTGCCCTCCTTTGCCCAAGGATCCATGCAGACAAGAAAAAACGAGAAGGCAAGACATTTGCTTCTTGTTCTAGGTACATGCTACCACGGACAACCTTAGGAGTGCTGACTCTAATACATTTCCCAGGAAATTTTCAAATTCACCTACCTTTCTCTTTATTATTTGCTAACAAAGACTCACATACCCACAAAACTAAAATCCTTCCATTAAACTTTCATCCCAGGAATAGACTCCATTTGGAATCTCTCCCATTTACCACCACTTTCAAATACCAGATGGTAATCGCCGCTCAAGCTAGGGCTGAATTTCCTGTGCTTCTCTCAAGCTGATGAAAACTCAGAGTTACTAATGATTCCTCATGGGAGTTTTATGAATGCAGCGGAACCTCTGCAACTCCTTTAAATAAACAACCTTATCACTGACAGATTTTTTTTTTTTTTTTTTTTTTTTTTGGGGTACGCGGGCCTCTCACCGTTGTGGCCTCTCCCGTTGCAGAGCACAGGCTCCGGACACGCAGGCTCAGCGGCCGTGGTTCACGGGCCCAGCCGCTCTGCGGCATGTGGGATCTTCCCGGACCGGGGCATGAACCCGTGTCCCCTGCATCGGCAGGCGGACTCTCAACCACTGCGCCACCAGGGAAGCCCCCACTGACAGATTTTTAATGAGACAGACTATTTTCCAGTCTTCTTTACCTATCTGTGACCTCCACTGCAGAAGTGTTTCCACTGTCGCCTCATCAAATAATTTTTCATATTTTACTGCTGTGTGAATGCTAAAACCTAATGTCTGCTAGAGTTTTTCTTTACATTACACTGTAAAAGCAACAGTGTACTCAATGAAATCATATATATTTCAGGATTGTTTTTAAATTAGCTTTAGCCACAGTTATAAAATAGAGGTTACTTGCAAAATCATTTTTTCCCTATGCAACTGAATGCTGGGTATGAATATTCAGCTATTTATGGTTGGTGTGTCACAAATGTAATCACTTTTTTAGAAAAGATGATTAATGCCATCTGTCATCTCAGTAATGATTTCAAAGACAGAATTTTTTAAAAGAGAGAAATAAAGGAAAAGAAATGAAGAGCCTTTAACAAGGGCAAGGTCTGGTTAAACCCTATAAAAGTTAATATTCCAGACCAGCAGCCTTTCCTTTCTTCTAAAACTACTGATCTCTGTAATGGCTTTTAACATATTTTAGGCGAAACTATTCTCCTAACATAGTTCCAAAGGTCTATTTCTGCTCAATTTCTTTTTCTTTTTTATTTCTTTTCATTGCAGATTCTTTTATTACCTCATAGACCCTATCACATAAATGAAAATACCTTCGAATAACTCCTAAGATCTCTGTGCTGAAATTTTTCTCTGCTTAAATGTATTCTTGCCAAGTATCTGAGGTAGTCATTTTTAAACTATGGCAATTGAAGGAAGAGTAATCTATCTTTTAGAATTATAACAACATGCATGTGGTACAAAGCAGAATTTTCATTTGGCAGTGAATTTAGATTTCATATGCCTCTCTGTTCTTCCGTTACTGAGATGGATTTTATTCCTCTACTCTTCTCATTTTTTATTAGAATATAAAAATTCTACAGCAATACCAATGCAGTCTTAAAAACTCAAAAGAAAAAATGAAATGTTCTGTGGTACCACTCAGAGAAATTGATACAATCTTGATCACAGCATGAATTAAAAAAAAAATCATAGACAAAAAGATACTACACAATAATCTGAATTTCTGATCTTTTCTGGCAGCATCTGTGACCACAGAAATAAAAAAGATCCAGGACCTTCCCTAGGAAATCACGTCACTGCAAGAATCTTCTTATTCGTGTTATGCTTAATTTCTTCTACTGCAGTTAACACTCACTGTTTATTTGCCAAAACAATTTTTTTACTATGAAAGGAATACATTTTTACTGACAAAAAAATTGACACAATGCAAAAAAACTTAAAGATCAAAATATCATCAATTTAATCATCCAATGATACATTTTACACACATGTAAGTATATACATACATGTATGACATAAATTCTTTTTTGTAATCTGCGTGGGTATATTATCAAACTTCTTCTACCTCATAAAATATCTTAACCAACCAATTTTAATGGTTCTACCATAATTTACTTAAGCCAAATTAATTTATCTTTATTTAAGTCACTCATGCCTTATTTCTTCACTATAAATAATGCTGCAATCCTATTTGATAAATATTTAAACCATACAAAATTCTTTCCTTAACAAACATTCCCACCAGTAAACATATTACCTAGGTACTATGAATAAATTTTTGAATTAATGACAAAAAAAGGATAGTCACAAGTACATTTTAAAAAATTGATAAAGATAAAATAATTTAAGTACATGAAGTATAGTAAAGAAAGCAGTTTACCTTGTGCAAAAAGAACAGGATGAATTTTAAACCCTCCTCCGTTTTTCAACCTTTGCGGCAGTTGTTCAAAATGATAACTATCGATGTAGAAGTAAACTTTCAGAGCTTGCCGGCTTCCTTCAGCTTGATAAGTAAGAGGAACATCTAAAATGACATTTAATGTTATATTACTTCCTAAAATCAGGATATTTTATTTAGTACATTTGTTAAGCTTTAAAAAGAATCCCGGGGCTTCCCTGGTGGCGCAGTGGTTGAGAGTCCGCCTGCCGATGCAGTGGACGCCGGTTTGTGCCCCGGTCCGGGAGGATCCCACGTGCCGCGGAGCGGCTGGGCCCGTAAGCCATGGCCGCTGAGCCTGCGCGTCCGGAGCCTGTGCTTCTCAACGGGAGAGGCCACAGCAGTGAGAGGCCCGCGTACCAAAAAAAAAAAAAAAAAAAAAGAATCCCGAAAATTACTAGATACTAATATATTAAAAGTACCCACGTGTATTAAAGCTCAGGTTTGGCATACTGACAGTGCTATTTGGTGAAAGAGTATTAAATCAGGTCCTCATTAGCTAAAGCAACAGATTTATTACTGTACTGTATATAAAATTCTGTAATAGAAAACTTCGTTACACTTTAACACACCAGGTGTCTCACTTAAGTAAATGAGAAGTTTAGCTACACATGGTTTGGAATCACCATTTCCCAGGACAGCTGCCTCATTCATATTTTAGTCAAGATGAGTCCTTGGGGTACACTTCTGAAGTGGTGTGCAAGAAACTGAGCACATAGCAACCATTATCACAATTAGCACATGTTTTGCAGGTTCCATTCCCCGAGCACCAGATCAAAAATGCCCTACCTGTCCCTTCATTTTCATCCTTTGCTCTTTTTCTATTTCCTGTCGTGCATTCATATTATCTTCTAATTTATTATCAAAATAACTTATTTATCTCACTTATTATTTATCTGTTTAGTTCTCTATTGTATCCAACACTTGGCCATAAGTAGGCACTTAAGAAATTTTCGATGAATAAATGATTATAATTTCTAGATAACAGATTAAATGAATATTTATTGAGTCCCTATTTATTGTATTAGACATTGGAAATGTGCAAATAAGTAAAAACCTTTCCCAGACCTGAAATATCTGTTTAGATCTTCTACCATAATACACAGGGGATCCTCAGACTTATGAACAAACAAGAAACAGAAAAATAACAAACTGCTGAAGATTTCTTGGATCGATAGACACATTTTAAACCTATTTGTGACAATGCTGAAATGGTAGATAAATGATCATAACTTGCAGAAACTAAAAGATAAAGAGATTAAACCCTAGGTGTTGCTATTTCTCTGGAGGTATACTTCTAAAACAATGCCTTTGTTAGGTTTAATGATGGCCAGTTGCTAAAGGAAAGGGATACTTTTCAATCTTTCAATTCAATTTCATAAAGTAACTTCTTTGCAACATTAGATACAACCAAGTTCTGTTGAAATTCTATTCTTCATTCTGCACAGCAAGTTTGTTTATCCTTCTACGTTTATAACCATAAAGCCTTTCGGCCTGACGCACTGTATAAACTGAATTGATATTTGTTCATTCATTTACTTGAAAAAAAATATCGGCCTTTTTGTTCCAGGCATCTCTTGAGTGCTGGATATACAGCAATGAACAAGATAGGTTGTGCCGTCTTGGAAATTGTACAGGATGAATAAATGAATCAAGATAGTTAATGTGATTATATTTGTACACACTAAATTTTTTGACACTTGGATAAAATAATTTTTAATTTTCATTTTTAAGCTGGCAAAAATGTAGCCTATGTGTCTACTTCTTCAGAATTAAATTATACATTTTATCAATTATTGTCAGATCAAACAATTACAACGTCTCTGTATATTCTTGGCTCTAAACACTGTTTTCATTGCTTGCTAACACACTGTCTACAGGATCAACTGAAGATAAGGAGTGGAAACCCAACTCAATCAATTTTGCTAAGTAATAATTATATATTTGAGTGAACGTTCTGCTGGCCTCAGAGATTATCCACATAGCCAGAAATGTTAGGGCAGTTCTTTTATTAAAAGAAGTCTTGACATGAAAAAAGCAGCGGAAAGGACAAATGTTCTGTGATCCCACTTATATGAGGTACGTAGCATAAGCAAATTCAGAGCCAGAAAGTGGAAGAGAAGTTACCAGGAATTGGAGAAGCGGGGGAGGGTAGTGATTGTTTAAGGAGTATGGAGTTTCTGTTTGGGAAGATGAAAAAGTTCTGGAGACGGATGGTGGAAATAGCTGCACAACATTTTTTTTTTTTTTTTTTTTTTCCGGTACGCGGGCCTCTCACCGTTGTGGCCTCTCCCGCTGCAAAGCACAGGCTCCGGACGTGCAGGCCCAGTGGCCATGGCTCACGGGCCCAGCAGCTCCGCGGCACGTGGGATCCTCCCGGACCGGGGCACAAACCCACGTCCCCTGCATCAGCAGGCGGACTCTCAACCACTGCGCCACCAGGGAAGCCCCATGCACAACATTTTGAATGAACTTAATACCACTGAATTGTACACTGAAAATGGGTTAAACGGTAAATTTTATGGTATGTATATTTCACCACAATAACAAAAAAGAAAGAAAAGGCAATCTTGAGTAGCACAATATTTGACACACACACTCCGAAAAAGTTTTAGAGGTCAGACTAATAGCTAAAAACAAAAGTATAAAATTAGCTGTAAATTTAACTTATATATACTTTCTATCACTCTCCCAGTTGGTTATTACTATTTTACCCTAAATATATTTTATATAAAACTTAAACTGCATATCAAATATATTCATATCAAAGTTATGACATATGTTGTCATCTGATGCCAAAGAAATTTTACAAAACATATATGAAATATTTAACTACTTACTTGCAACCAGTGGTTC
Source organism: Phocoena sinus (assembly GCF_008692025.1). Taxonomy (NCBI): domain Eukaryota; kingdom Metazoa; phylum Chordata; class Mammalia; order Artiodactyla; family Phocoenidae; genus Phocoena; species Phocoena sinus. Next base: position 13,581,082 of record NC_045779.1, on the reverse strand, counting down.
CTCTTCTGATGGTTTAAAGTAAAAAGAAACCTTTTCCAAATCAAATAGTGCAACCAGTGTATCTTCTAGCATGGCTTGTTCATCTGTCTAGAAAGAAATAAAAACAATACATGATATGATAGGATTGTTTGGGATAAAACATAATATAATATAACATAATACAACGTAACAACTCCAGATCAAAACTAGGTTCACTTGTGTTTTATTTAAGTACAAACCAAATTATCAACACATCTAAGAATTTACTGCCTAAAATGAAATTAACAAATACTCAGTTATGTTTCTTTTGTAGTTTTATATTTTCCCTTTTCTCTGCTGTCTAAATGATTTTTTCAGTCTGTTTTGTAGCTAGATTCTAGTTCTATTGATTTTGTTTATTAGTTACAAATGTGTACACACACAAAAATGCTATTTGCCTCTAAATCTCTATAATCTGACAAATATAACAGCTGAAAGACAAAAATATTGTTTTCTTAAAAAGCCCAGTACATAATGGTCATCGTACTTTACGATAAGATAACCTGTGCATTATTCAATTTGCAAGTTGTGAAAACTGTGATAAAAGCAATTTGCATGTATATAATGATTTTTCTTCCAAAGAGCCTGGGGACAAGAATCATTTTCACTTGCCTTTATGGGGCCTTAATCTAGAATCTTGTGAATATGAGATTTAATTTGTTTTAATCATTCATTTCATTCCTACAGCATATTTTACAGCTGAGGCAGGTAAGGCCCAGACATGGTAACAAGTTCACTACATATCTCAGTGACATCATCTTTCTATTATTGGATCTGGCCTTCCTATTAGCAGTTCAGTGCACTATCTAAAGTCTTTTACTAATTTCCTCATGAAAGAATACTTAACCTAATCATACACAACTTTTCTTTCAAAGGTACATTTGTTTCCTTAAGAATGTCAATGAACCTTTTTTTTTTTTTTTTTTTTTTTTTTTGCGGTACGCGGGCCTCTCACTGTTGTGGCCTCTCCTGTTGTGGAGCACAGGCTCCGGACGCGCAGGCTCAGCGGCCATGGCTCACGGGCCCAGCTGCTCTGCGGCATGTAGGATCTTCCCGGACCGGGGTACGAACCCGTGTCCCCTGGATCGGCAGGCGGACTCTCAACCACTGTGCCACCAGGGAAGCCCAAATGATCCTTTTTAACAATAATTTTAACGTGCTTTACCCGCATTTTAAAAGTTGCTGTAAGCTTATAGCCATATTTGGGGGGCAGCATGAGTAGAGGGTGAAGGAGATGGTAAAGAATTTCCATTGTGTATGGGAAAAAACCCACTAAGGCTGCTTCAGACCCCAAAGAAGGACTGCATGGATACCAAAAGGTTAATAGCATCATCACCTCTGTACCTTAGCTTGGTACTTAATATAATGGATGGTACACAGTAAGTGCTGGATAAATGTTTATAAGACTGTTACTTTTTAAAGTCCTTTGAAGCAGCAGAAAAATGCCATGAACCTGGAATTGTAGGGACAGGACTAAAGAACCAGCATTCTTCCAATTGAGAGGAATACACACAGGAAGAAATGTCCCAAACAGGTTGCGCTCTGACTGTAACTTGCAGATGTGGCTAAACCCATACCCAAGGACCTAGGACTGCGCTCAGAGCCCAGGAACACACAGACCGCCAGTGCCTGCAGCTCCCAGGGAGCTCTTCACAGTTCTAGGAGGCCCTAAGCGCTCTTGTTACAAAGGCAGAAAGATTACATGTTTCTTTGACTTTTTTTTTAACTACCTTTGAATTTTTTAATCAATTCTTTAAATAAACTTAAGGGTTTCATAAGACCTATTTAAAACAACAAAACAGCTTTCTTGAGATATAATTCACATACCATAAAATTCACCCATTTTAAGTATACAGCTCAGGGGTCTTTAGTATATAGGCAGAGTTGTGTAACTATCACCATCATCCGATTTTAGAATATTTTCACCACCCCAAAAAAGAAACTCAGTACCCATTAGCATTCATCCTCCACATACCTTCCTCCAATCCTTAGCCCCAGGCAACCACTAGCCTATTTTCAGTCTCTAAAGTTTGCCTATTATTACATAATAATGTAATCAAATAATACGTGGTCTTTTGTAACTGGTTTATTTCTCTTAACATGCTTCCAAGGTTCATCCATGTTGTAGCATGTATCAGTACCTCACTCCTTTTTACTGCTGAATAATATTTCATTGTATGGATATACCCCAACTTGTTTATCCACTCATCAGACAGCTCATGGACATTTGGGTTGTTTCCACTTTTTAGGTATTATGAATAATCTTGACAGGAACATTTGTGTACAAGTGTTGCTAGAATATAAGTTTTCTTTTCTCTTGGATATTACCTAGGAGTAGAATTTCTGGGTCATATGGAAATTCCACATTTAACAATTTGAGGAACTGCCAAAATGTTTTCCAAAATGGCTGCACTATTTTCCATTCCCCCCAGCAGTGTCTGAGGGTTACAATTTCTCTACATCCTCACCAACACTTGTGCCTGTCTGTCTTTTGGATTGTAGCCATCCACATCACTGTGACATAGTATCTCACTGTAGTTTTGAGGTACACATCCCCAATGGCTAATGATGTTAATCGTCTTTTCATGTGCTTTTGGCCACGTTATATCTTCTCTGGAGAAATGACCATTCAAATCCTTTGCCTGGGGCTTCCCTGGTGGCGCAGTGGTTGAGAGTCCGCCTGCCGATCCAGGGGACACGGGTTCCCAGTCCGGGAAGATCCCACATGCCACGGAGCGGCTGGGCCCGTGAGCCATGGCCGCTGAGCCTGTGCATCCGGAGCCTGTGCTCCGCAACGGGAGAGGCCACAACAGTGAGAGGCCCGTGTACCGCAAAAAAAAAAAAAAAAAAATCCTTTGCCTGCTTTTTAATCGAGATGTCTTTTTATTCTTTAGTTTTAAGGATTCTTTATATAGTCTGGATATGTCACTTACCAGATGTATGAATTACAAATACTTTCCCCCATTCCTTGAGATTTCAAATAAATGTACCAGCACTTGCCTAGACAATGGCAGTTTTTAAGTAAGAAAAGAATAGAAATGAAGCCTCATTCATTAATTTGTTCAACAAATACTTAAAGCCTACCACGTATTAGGAAGAGTGCATCTTATCTTACGTAATCTTTATTTGATAGGCAATGATTAATTAGTATTTATTTTGTTTTTAAACACTTTTCAAGGGACTTATTTCAAAGTTTTCATTAATTAAATCTTTCTTATTTGGTTATATTAGCAACCAAATAAAAAACTGATCACCCACATGGAGTGTATAGAGTCTTTTCAAAAGAATCTAATCCTGTTTCTCTGAATTTCACTCAGCTGAATGGACTTTCTTACCTTACCATTCCAGAACTTTTTATGACCGTGCAGTACAGCAATTACCCCCTGTCCTCAATACCACTGAAGAAAAACATTATTTTGATGTATAAACTCATATACATTCGTTTAAAAACTCAACCATGTTACTTGGTAGCTACATTTTCTATGTGTACTTTAACAGACAAAATAGCGTCTCGTTTCAAATCAAAATTATATTTAACACGCACCTTAAGTTTAAATAAGCTGAACATATTTGCCTTTATACATCATGACAACTATCAGAACCACAGGAAGTATATGTGAAAAAACTCTTACGTTCACCACAGTTTTATCAAATAGTTTGAGATGCTTTCTTCATCTCCGCTGTGGACAACTGATGCATAAACACGGAATATTTTACAGTAATTAAGGCAATGTTCTTAGATTTAACAGGAAAAACATGCACACAAAGGAAGGAAATAAAATCATTTAACACATGCAAATTCTAACCAGATTGTCAGACAGTATGGCATGCAAGTTGTCAGAGCTCTTCTAAGAGCACGTTCCAGAACAACAACCTCAGGGGGAGCTCGGGTCTCATGGCAGACTCTTCCTTCTGGACTGCAAATAAGCAACCGCAGCCGATACTCTCTCCTCTGCTGACCTTTCTCGGCCGGTGCTTAGGGATACAGGAATTGGTAACAGATGGAGGCTTTCTCAGCTTTTAGCAGCCATTGAGAATAAAAATCAGGAAAGATATTTCCACATACTTATTAAAGCTATATTTGCCCATGGAAAAACATATCCTTTTAAAGGAGGTGGATGACTGTGGATACAATAACGAAGAACCATGTTTTATTGGGAACAGGTCCCAATGTACGTTCCAGTTGACACAGCCAGTGGGAGGCATTGTGGTTCCTTACCAAGTTTGGTGACAGAAGTGACTGAAAGTGAAAAAGAACTCCTGCGTTCGCTATCTGGTCCAGCCACCTTCTGCTGGCTTCCCAAGTCTCCATCTCATTTTCCTTGCTGTTGTCAAACATCTGGTTTAAGGCGGCCATGAGCTGCTCGGAGAAGGCACAGACTGTGGCCACAAGACTCTGGCAGAAAACCATGTCTCTTCGGAGCTGTGTCTCACTGTCTGTGATCCAGGAGAACATAAAGGCAGTTTTGGAAAACGTCATAGTTGAATAAGACCAATTCATTCAGCATTTGCATTCACTGTTATTTCATCCTTTCCCTAAACTCACACCATGGGAAGAATGTGAATTTGAGCTCTATTCATGAGCACATACGTTTGAGCAAGTATGCCTTTTAGAAAACACTGAACACCCAAAAATGTTAGAAACATTAAGCTCATTTTTCTTAATTGATATTGTAACTTTATTTTGCGATCACTAAATTGTTTTACAAAACCCAATACAATAAGCCTTTATTTTATTTACTTTATTTTTCATGATGGAACACAATTTGTACTAGTACATGACACTTTCCTAAAGAAAACTCAAAGTCCAGTTTTTCAGTTTGTGCTGGTAAATGAAATAAAATATTATTAGTACTAAATTTTAAAAAATTGCCTACTAGACCTATTCAAATATTAATGTGAAACACACACGTGGAAGAGTATCATGTCCAATTGCTTGTAATAATATGCAAATCTGCATATCTTAAATATGCAAATGTATCTCCTGAAGTCACCTATTCAACTTCATAAGGTATAAACAGGTCCAGTTCATAAATTCCTACATATTTTTTGAAACAGGTAAAATATTTGCAGTTCTAGCATAAATTGATTTTTACTAGTATTCTTATTCTGCAATTAACTGGACTTTTGATTGACCCACTTTGAAGGTATGTTTACCCTGTGAAGTGCTAGTCCTGGACCTCAGGTTTTTCAAATGGAAAGCAGCTGTGCCCCTGAGAACCTGATCCCGAAAGGTTCACTTCTCTGGGGCGCTGGATGTAACACAAACTACATAAACAACACGAGCACCAAGCCATACATTCTGTACACTGAGAAGTCTCTTGTACTAGAGGAACGGCACAGGTAAATATCATCGTACTCCCAAAAGTGCACTGAATATTTTGAGAGCTCAGAATCTCCTGAAATGAAGAAGCATTGTCAATAATTAGTGTATAACGTAGATAAACATGCTGCCTTTACTCAGCAATGAGTTCTTGCTTTATTGATAGAAAGGCATAGTTTTTAAGTTGTTTACCAAGAACATGGAACACCTGTTTTTAATGACCCTCAAAGCATGTGTACACATAATTGCTGCTTGTTACTTAGTTTCACTGTTAGTAAAAGCTACTCTTGAAAATTTTGTTAGAAACGGGATAATATATTAAAAATATTTAATTATATAATAAAAATATTCATTGACTAGGTGGAACTATATGAACTTGCTGTTTTAGTAGGTCAACATGCTTGAATATGGCAACTCCATATAGTTCAACCTGTTAATTTAACTAACAACATGTGTTAGACATTTCCTTTAAGTAGTTATATACTATGTTCCTGTTTTAATAGACAGAAAAGAGCGTTTTACAGGTCACTATAAAATGGCTAAACTGGGAAAGAACTTTGTCCAATTCTCAACTAAGAAAAAAAACAAAACACTTATTCCGTTGTGCATAATTTCTAACTGGGTGTAGACATTCAACAAATATTTACTGAATGAAAATAATGAACCAGTAGAGCAACTAACAAACAAATGAATTAAGTGAAATGAAAATGCATGAGCTCATTCTCTGGCTTCCTGAAATGACTGGATTTAGTTTGACTTAAAAGGGTGATCCTTGGGCTTCCCTGGTGGCGCAGTGGTTGAGAGTCCACCCGCCGATGCAGGGGACGCGGGTTTGTGCTCCGGTCCGGGAAGATCCCACATGCCGCGGAGCGGCTGGGCCCGTGAGCCATGGCCGCTGGGCCTGCGCGTCCGGAGCCTGTGCTCCGCAATGAGAGAGGCCACAACAGTGAGAGACCCGTGCACCGCAAAAAAAAAAAAAAAAAAAAAAAAAGGTGATCCTTGGTCCATGGGCCCTCTGGCTGCGGGCCACCCTCCTCCCCTCACCACCCAGCAAACTTGAAATCATTCTTCAAGAGTCAACTCATTGAACTACTAAAATATTATCTCCCTTTGGGGAATGTCCTCTCTCCTTCAGGAAGTCTGTGCATTTCTTTCTGCCCCTGCAGGTCTGGGGGTGTCTCCCCCTAATGAAGGACTAATGACCTGGCATTGTGAGAGTCTGCTCACATGCTTCTTTTCCCCCAGGGACCGTCAGCACATCAACGCCAGGGGAAGTGGCATATCATGTGATTTATGCTCAGGGACTTGAGAGGCATATAATCTGCTTTCAACTTCCCATTCTGCCAATTTTAATCTATAAATTCTAGGTATCAGATCCCTATTCGTAAAATAGGGGTTATTCCTACTTCTTAGATCTGTGATGAAGATAAATGAGATAAAAACATTTAAAGCACTTAGCAAGGTGAAAACGGACAGTGATATTATCATGATTCTTCTCCCTAGCATCTAGCATGGTGCCTGGCACATGCGTGCTTAGTTTTATTGCTAAATAGAGAAGGAACATCGTGATAAAGAAAGAAACCCAATAAGCAAACTTTCAGCAAAAACATACAGGTCTTTTCCTTTTAATTATGCAGCTGTTCACAAGTGTCCATCCTTTACCAAAGCTATTCTCATTCCTCATTTTTATCAATAAGAACTACAGCAAGAATCACAACAGCTGCTCCCAGCTTCTAGTAAAAGAAGAAAAGCAAGTTCTGTTTTTTTTGACAGCTCGTTTATTTTCGCCAAGTAAAAATTCCCTTGTAGTAGGAATACACTCAAAACAAATGGATTTTTACCTATCAAAGGCTTCCGTTTCATTTCAGTATTTAAGCACCTACTTCAATTCATCTTCTACAGACATGTTTAAAAACATTAACACTTAATTTAGTCTCAACTGTTTAAAAAAGTCAAATTCCATTGTAAGCTTGCTGATCTGAAAAGAATGAGATGGTTTCTAGACATGCAAGTAATCTGTCATTATTCTGAGATTGTAGGGGAAAGAAAGCAAAAAAAACAAAGAAACAAAAAGAAGAGGTCAGAGAGACAGAAAGACAGGAATAAAAGACAATTAAGAATAATGTTTAGCAGACCCAGTCCACCCTTTTCAAGTGAAAAGCATAATTTTATAGCCAACAATATGGAGTAATCTGGCTATGTTTGGTATCATTCAAATGTAACAAAGAAAAAAGGAGTAAATCAAGTAGGAAAAAGGAGAATTATGATAGAAATAGAAAAATGAAATTGAAATCAAAATAAGAACAGCCATCTGAATATTAATAAATAAAGCAATGCATTCCAGGACCATTTCTGGAATTGGCAGAACTAAGTTTGAATTTCAAAACTGCACCTACTATTTATTTATTCACCCAGTAAGGCATCTCTATGCCTAATCTTCTAGATGTCCCAAAGTATGTGTTGATTGACTACCATGTGCTAGTTATTCATCTGCTTGAATGTAGATTTCTTCACCTTTAAAACTGTGGAAACAATAATAATATTCTCACAGAGTAGTTGTGAGAACTCAGTGAAAGCCATAAAAATGAGGTCCATCGACTACGCTGTCATTATTAAAGCCCAAAAGATGTAAGATACTTTTGATATTATTACTCAGTCAAAAAGCAAAGCAAAAACCAAGCATCAAAAAAAAACAAAACGCCCTCTTGGTTAAGTTGGCTCGTTCATGCGTTTATAATTTAAATTTTCCAAGTGTGACAGATTGTAAAAGTGCTCACAAATTCTTCCCCTCTCTCTGTGTCCATGCCCTTGCAAAACGATTTCAGATTGAGAGTCCTCCTATCAAAAGCACAGTCTGTTTCTCCTTAAATCTGAACCCACCTACATCCTTGTTATAACAATAGACACAGTTTCACAAAAAAGCCTATCGGTACAATTAACTTTACCAAAACCTCCTCCCTTTCTCCTTTTAAATTATATTTTGTAGAAATATACATTTATATGTTTTCATGTTTTTAACCTTTAATTGAAGATGAGCATATGTTTTATGTTTTTATCAAAATACTAAGTATTTTTTAAATCTCTGCCAGGCTTTAGAAAAGGTAGAGATCATATTTCCATCTATTTTGTAAACAGTTGAAGACACTGCCTTCATATCATAAGACACCTAAGGTCGTGGGCTATAATAATCTCAAATAGTAAAAATAATGTAAAATATTACCTGAATATTCAAGAAGAGCCAGGAGTATCCTACACTTTACCTCTGCAGAGAAAGAAAACATACCAGTCAGTTGTTCAGTCTTTTTCTGCAACTAACATCACATTTTAACTGTGTAGTAAAAATTAGCACAACATTATTATATACATTGGATAATAAAAATCCCATTCACTTGACATGCTATTTTTGCCTATCTACCTATACAAATTCTACTCACTGCTCAAGACCCTAAAATCTCTTCCAGATCTGAATTACATGAGCCTATGAAACAGCATTCAAATCCTGCTACCATTGTAGGTCATCATTAGCTGTTGTAGCTTGCGTGGTGTTCTCTGAACACCTACAGCTATTCTGGTCTTGATCAATAAACTGTCAAATAGTATTTTTAAAATTTAAATTTTAAAAATTATATATACAATATATAAAGAATATATGTAATATAATATATAAATATATATTAATAAATATGTGTACGTGATATTGTGAATTATCTGTGTATTATTATTAGAAATATATGTATATATTGTGGCTTTCCTATCTGTAGGTCAAGATACTGCCCTATAAGACAGAAAAATACTAAGTATTTCCAAATACTCTTCTCACCCCATCCCCACACAGGGTCAATCACAGATGTCTGATAAATGATGTGTATTAACATCATACTGATTGCTATGTGCCCAATGAGCTCTGTGTCCATTTGCTTCCAATTGGTAAATAGTTTACTTGCAATAGGAAAATATTAAAACATAAAGAGTTCATTTATGTAACCAAGATTATGGGAAATTAAAAAGGCTAGGTTGTACCCTATTCTAAATAGGTTCACAGCAGAATCAGAGCAACGAAAGTAACAGGTAAGAAATGCAGGAAATGCCTGAAAGGGCATTAAGTTTTACAAGTGAGACACAAGAACAAATGGATTTCAGAGGCAGAAAAGTACACTGGACTGAGTCAGGAGACCCATCTGTTATACACTAGCTTTGTCATCTTCAGTACATTGTTAATCTACTTTTGAGTCTCAACTTGCTCACTCATAAGTGATAATAACATCTATCTTATCTATTTTATAGGACTGTGTATAAAAAATAAATGGGAATATATATTAAAAGCCTTGGAAAATTAGTTAAAGTGCTGTGTACCCATGAAGCACTATTATTATTGTAACCTGGATATGGCTAAAATTGGTATCGAATTTTTTTTAAGAGAGTCTCAAAATTTTTAAAATTTTCAAAGTTCATTGTCAGGGGACTAAGTACATATCCTAAGAGTGGGAAATAGTGCTAGCAAGGGAATAGAGTAGAGAATAAATGCCAAACATTCAACAATCTAGCATAGAAAAGATTTTATTATATCATTAAGAGATTGAGACTGGGATACAATTGGAAAGCCCTTATTGAAAAATGGCTTTCAGCACCAGATTGATGAGTTTAGATTTAGCTAACAGAAAACAACCCTAAGGCTCTGAGGCAGGGTACTGAACACGATATCTTAGGAGAATGAATCTGGTGATGGTGTATATGAACCAGAAAAGATAGAGACAAGGGATTAGCTAGAAAACTATTTTAGTAACTGAGATATGAAGAAAAAGGGAAAAACTGAACAGACTTTTGAATTAAAAAGAAGAAGAAGAAGCTCTTTAGGATATTAGGACAAAGGCAGAGAAAAAAATGAAAAAAAAGTAGGTTGCTAGAGAAATCGGAGTTTTTAAAAGGAGTATAACTTTTGTAGGCAACAAAGAGTTGAAATGTCACTAACAGACATTTGAATTTAAGGTGATGGTGGATCCAATTAGATGTGTATTCTTCCCCACACCACCAAGCAACTCTTCAACCCCAGTTGGGTGTCCTACGATTCAATTCAGTTCTGACACTATCTACCTGTAGATCCCACAGGATAAGGGCTCAGCCCCACAGGACTGTCTCCCCACCCACTCACCCTCCCTCAGACACCAATCACAGGTCCAGGTTATCATCTGTGCTTCTGACCAACTGGCTGTACACAGGAGGTTCCAATGATCCCCTCCTTGGGTTCGATTAATTTGCTAGAACAGCTCACAGAACTCAGAGAAACATTTTACTTACTAGATTACCAGTTTATTATAAAAGGATGTAACTCAGGAACAGCCAGATGGAAGAGGGCAAGGCATGGGGAAAGGGCACCGAGCTCCAGGCACCAACGCAAGTTCACCAGCCTAGAAACTCTCCAGTCCTCTCCTTTTGGGTTTTTATGGTGGCTTCATAACATAAGCATGGTCGATTAAATAATTGGCCATTAGCAACTGAACTCAATCTCCAGCCTCTCTCCTCTCCCCGGAGGTCAGGGGTGGGACTTAAAATTCCAACCTTCTACTCACAAGGTTGGCTCCCCAGGCAACCAGCCACCATCCATTGATGATTTCCAAAAGTCACCTCATTAACATAAGAAAAGACAGCTTTATCCTCTCATCACAGGAAATCTCAAGGGTTTTTTGATCTCTGTGCCAGAAAAGGGGATGAAGACCAAATATATATTTTTTATTATAAATCACAATACCACAGTGGGCTAACCACGTAAAAATATCTTCAGTTAGCTGACACTGTGATTCTGTAACTTAGCTGAGGAATTAAGGAAGAGATTATCTTAGTGATACCACACAATGACTCTGTCCCCCATTTAGTCCACTATTTCTTCTGCTCTCCTCTGCTCTCAGTTTACAGGCTTTGAGTGAATGGCATGCAGTGTGATAACTTATGAACGGCACCGGAACAGTCCCTCCTACGTAAAGACCATACTTATTATACTTTGATATCATATTTGGTATATACTTGCTAGGATATTTTGAAATCAGAGATGAAGGAATGATGGGGTTCGGAACATGCTACCCCCAAATACGGCACTTTGGCATATTGAATTATCTTAAGCTGAAGGAATCTGAGAAACAGTGAGGGCAGGAAGGACTCTCTGACCACCTCCCCTTTCCCCGGAAGCAGGTCATAAGCTGCTCAGGAGAGCGATACCCAAAGGAAAGGAGCATCCTTATCTCCAAAGAGGGAGGGATGCCAAGAGGAACAGGCCTTGCTGAACACCCCCCCCACCCCACTCCGGTTACTACACTTAGCTCATACCCTTTTGTTCTATAAATTTTTCCAGGACTTTCTACTCTTCTTCAAACCTAGTATAAAGACACTCAGGTTTATTAACCTTTTCTTCTGGTCTTCATTTCCTTATGAAGGCTCCCGTGTTCATGTGAAAATTATAATAAATAAATTTATGTGCTTTTCTCTTGTTAATTTGTTTTTTGTCAGACTAATTTACTGGGAGAGTTAAAGAAAAAAAGGATATTTTCTTCCTCCCCTACGGGAACATCAGAATGGGGTCATCCCAGCTATACATATACACCCTGACATTCCGGCAAGGTAACATTATGTTAAACTTCCAGCCCAGACCTAACCTTCCATTAAATCAATCCTTCCATAAAGACAATTTGGGAAATAGAATGAAAACCACTTTAACTTGAACAGGATGAATTCATGCTGAATGGGTGAGGTTACTTCTGAGTCTGTCCACAGAACAAGGATCCCAGAGCTGCTGCTTCCACCCCATACAACAGGACCAGACACCACACAGATCACCAGGAAATGGTAGCTCGTCCCTTCCCTTGATGGTCCACTGAGCTGAACTACTGATTAATTGTTTTTAAAGACTCACTTAACACGGTGACAATCACAGCTCTTACCCAAAGAGTAACTGCATCTCTCTGAGACTTGCAGCCAGGGATGCAACTTAAATTCTGCCAAGAGCCCTCCCTCTGTTGACTCTATTGACTGGAGGACTCAGCACAGCCAACCATGCTCAATCAGCTGCTGGGCTCCCATGACCAAGAGTGACACTAATACAACATCTATCAATCAATCAGTATATGTAGACAGTTGTCATCGCGATGACCGCTCCTTGTGAAAAGAAGTACTGAGTATATAAGGCAGGACTTGAGATGAAGATGTCAAATTCTCAACAAAAAGACTTCTTAAAAAATAAGTTTTTTGCCCCGCATTAGAAGTGACTTTCTTAAAGATAAAGCCCTTCAAAAAACAAAACAAAAGAAAAAGTTTTAAGGGTTTCTTTGTTCTCGATTGATATTGCATTTATTCTAAAAACAAATATAATGTAAAAAGAAAAAGTCAGAGATGATGAGGATAACTGCATTTAGATTCACAAATTATAACTTTTAGGAGTGTTATGACACTGGCATCCACTCAGCGAAAACATACCTTTTACTCAGTAAAGTATATGCTTAGATTCCTTAAAGCTCACAGCCTTTAAAAATATGTTTGTCATTTTTGCTGTTCATTATTTTGGGGGGTTTTAAATTCAGACTTCTGACTGAACGTGATGTTACAATGTGTCACAAATAATCATTATATTTAGCTATAAAATAAAGATACAGTCAAGAAATCCAGTTGTCAAGAATAAAAGATTTCATTATACAACTGTCGTGATTTATTTGGAGTTTTCCATTTCTGTACAAATTTCTTCTCTATTGATCTCTAAACAATATCTAAGCTGTTATACTTGAGTATATTTTTAGGCAGAAGACCGGGTAATCACAGAACATTTGCACCATCCCTGTCATTTAGTAAGTGAACACACTGAGGCACGAAGGAGTGACATCACAGGCTCAGACCCTACAGGGTGTAAGAGCTGTCTTCCATCAGCAAAGTACGCAACTCTCTCTAATTTACCCTAAAAAAATGGTAATGATGGGTTAAAAAAAAGTGGGTTATGATGTAATTCGGCTGAATACTATTCACCACATCCCAATGACATACAAATGACGGGGAAATACAGCCATGATATTTATTGTACAGGTTTCTCAACCTTAGCCCTGTGGACATTTAGGACCAAATAATTCTTTGTTGTGAGGGACTGTCTGGTACCTTGTAGAATGTTTAGCAGCATCCCTGGCCTCTACCCACTAGATGCCAATAGCATGCCCACGATTGTGACAATGGAAAAATGTCTCTAGACACTGCCAACCACTGTTCTAATACTGGGAAGAAAACCACTGATTTAGACATTACAAAAAAATTAAACAAATTTCTCATTTCATCTTTTTCACCACAATCACTTTAGAAACTCAGAATTTTCTACTTAATAACTCTGACCCTAAACAACATGCAACCAGGCTCACTAGAGTTGTCTTGAAGTCTTTTATATCTCCAATCAGAGGCTGTATCAGTTATGGGATGCTGAGTAGACAAACTTATGCTAGTTAATAACAATCAACTTAGACAAACGCTTCTGAAAGAGAAACTTAAAAACTAATGATGCCACCTATGTCATTATTTTGATTCTCACAGACTCACGATTGATTTTGTAGACTTTCCATGAAGTATAGCTTCATACGCTTTGTGAACCCTTTAGGAATTTTTCTCATACTGTTTCATGTTATGAAATATGAAAATCCCTCCACGTTCCACTTGTCTTCCTAAGAATGAGCCCTTACTTTATTGCCTGAGAATATTTTCTGTGATACAGTCCACGTCATTTAGATCCTTGGGACACAAGGTTCTGTCATCTTATTCCTTCTTTCCCTCCTCCGCCTTCACTCACCCTTTTCAGTCCTTTTATTTTCCTCCTAACATGAAAAACTTCAAAATGTAATCAAGGCATGATGGGTTTTTAAATGAGTATTGCTAATGTCACGGTATGTTCTTTGCTTTCCATCCTGACCTTCAACAAATTTTCTGATGTTCTGAGCAAGATTCCGGACACTGCTGGGAAGATTCCAAGGATCTTGCTTGATGTGAAGCCTTAACCTTTTTGGACAACTCAGCTTTGGTTCCATTTCCTGCTGAAACTCTAAATAAACACAGAAAAGCTCTCTTAAGTCTCAACCATTTACCAGTTCACAAGCCCATAAACAAAGAACCCTCTTTCTTTCATTCCTGTGGTCCCAGGCTATTATCATGGTAGCAATTTCTTTAGCTCTATCACAGGAGAAAATCTGTTAAATCTAAAATGAAGTCAAATCTTATTATTCTCTTTTTACAAATGTTTAAACAGAGGAGCGAATTTAGATAAAAACTCTATTTCAACATCCTAAACTAGATGTCAGAAAGTGGCAGCTCTAGATCTTGTTCTGTTTGCCAACCGCCATTCCCCAAACCCCTCCCCCCATCACTGGGCTACCTACCACCAAGTAGGCATTAAGTCTAGTTTCAGCAAAAGCAACTCAACGCTTATATTTCTTCAGTTAACTCATTCGGTTTGGCCCCTACAGGCACTAAACGTTTTAAACTTTCAAAGAACTCTAAAAGGCCTTGATTTATATATATATATATATATATATATATATATATATATATATATTCAACAATTATCCAAATAGAAGTAGTATTAAATGAATTATGAAATGAGCACCCAGAACTTTTGTTCTCATGCCATGCTTTTGCTTCACTATACTGTCTCCCACTTTTGTTTCCCAGTTGCCTCTAACAGTTACTTTGTAAACCTTACCTTGTAACCCTCGACCTGGTGTCAGGTACTTGGTTTGCTCAAAGGCCCTCACAACAGCTTGGCCTTTCAGGAGATTGGTAATGGAATCCACCTATCATAACAGCAGAGATTTCTGGGAGTTACATAACTTCTCAGTATTTCCAAGAGTCCACCTTGTAAAATACTTTTTTCCTCAAAGCAACAATTATTTTTGAAATCCCACGCTGCTTGCAAAATCTATCTTTAAATAAAATATTAGGATAAATTCACCTGATAACATTTACAATGACATCTCTTACTATCCTACTAAATATTCATACAAAATATAAATTTTCTTTATAAAAGAAGTAAGAGTTCTAGAATTATTTTTTAAAAACATCTAAAAGTTATCATAATCCTTTTCAAAGTGGTAAAAGCTTCTACACTATGAATTTTGGTTGTGGATATAAATTTTTAAAAAATGCAAAATACAACATGAGCACAAGACAACCCTGTGCTTCTTGAGATTAGGAATGAAGGTGAACAAGAAATGTCATGGAGGAATCTGAAAACCCACAAAGAAACAAATAATGAACAGAATAACTCCTGTTTGTAGGACACTTTATAATTTTCTAAGGACTGTGAAATACTTGACATTCATAACAATCCTTTGGGTTAGCTGGCTGAAGGAATCTCTTTTCCATTGTAAACTACAGAAATTAAGGTACAGGGGATGTAGGAACAGATTCCGTTCTAACTCCAAACTCCTTTCACTATGTCTAAAAACGAATTTCTGACAGTTTAGTCTGTGGAAAAAATACCCACAACTGTCCCAACTGTACCTGGCTGAAAAGATGCTCAAGGCAACTGTGGATCTTGTCCTGTTTATCACGAGAAATGCGAACATTCAGGGGAAGCTCATCACCTAGATATTAAAAATAAATCATTCATCTTATGTTTAACATTCCAAAGCATTTTAATGTCAATAAAGTAAAAAATAATTAAACATCAGCTCTTATTCCATACATTAGTTCTCATGTTCAGAAAAAGAATTCCAAAAGCTTTAGTAACTATTAGGATGTCAGATTATTGCTCCTTCAAAACTGAGATGAAAGCAGAGGGTCTCACAGAAAGAATCCTGTGGTACCCACGTTAATGACTCTTTCAAATGGTGCATTTTCCTAATGGTCAAATAGTTGGAATAAACTGTGCATCTCAAAATTAAGATTTTTCCTAACTCGATGGAAAGTCTTTTTCTTAGCACACACAAAATAAAACATTTATAAGGTATTTACTTCAAGCAGTGTTTTTCTCATCACTCCCTTCCCCACTGCCCGTAAGGCTAGCTCAGGTGCATCTGCTGCCTTCAAATCCTGCTTCAAAGCCCATCCCACCTCCTCACACAATCAGTAATGCCTAGTATCCTAGAAAACTGGTTTCTTGTGTACCTATCATACAGGTACCATGTAGTAACACAGAAATATCATGAAACATCATTTATTAACATAAAAATGAGTTTGTTTCTTCCATCTCTTTAAAAATTCACTCTGTTTATAATGGGATTGGGAAGCTGACTTTCTCAAGCATGTAAAACTGAAAGGCAATGTGTGTGGCCACCGAGAACGGCTAATGAAAGGTAAAAGTGGATCAGGCAAATTAATCCCTTAGGCTCGGCATCATCAAAGCGTCCGCGTGACTTCACCAAACGCACCTGAGTCCATTTCATCGCTGTGAAAATACGAGCTGCACTGGCTACTGCAGATGCTGGTGAAGGAGGTGACGGAATTCCTATTGCTGTTGCAGTCGCTGCGAAGAATGAGGTACGTGTCACTTTAGCAGTGCATCTGGCAAAGTTTCCCTGCCACTTCTTACTGGATAAACTTATTATGTCACGGTTATATGTGTTAATATGCTTTACAGAAATTTATGAGAAAGATAAATTTGTTCAACTCACATTTTATCTTACTTTAAACGAAAGTATTTTCAATTCGATCATATTTCAACTTTTCTTGTCATATAATCTAATTATAATTGAATTTTAAAACGCATAGCTATTTACAGGAGTCAAACCAAACTTAAAATTCGTTATAATCCATTTGATGGTATATGCCTGTAGTTGATTTGCTAAGAGTGACAAAATCCTGTTTCAAGAGCTCTGCCTTTCAACCCTTTCTAGTAACTTAAAGGATAACTTATTAATTGCACTCTGAGCTCCCACCCCTCCCCCACCCCGGGAAGATGGCATCTTGTCTCCATCCCGGAGCCCAGCACAGGACACCACACCTGCTAGGTGCTGGATAATGATGAACATCAAGGGAAAGAAAGTTAGAAATGTCTGTGTGTGAATACGGACACATGACAGATTTCAGAAGTAGTGCAGGAGACAAACATTTTTTTCTCTCAGAATAAGTAAAAGGGACTTATTTAACTTTAAATGTACATTTAAAATTTCTATTTTACCCTAGAGAGAACCTGAGAGTAATGTTAATTATCTGATAACTAGAATTTGAGGGAAGAAAGTATTTTTAGATCTGTAATTTCCCACTGGAGAGAAACCACAGGTTCTTATTAAAGAGCATACTGGTCTCCTTAGAAGCTAAAAGTAAGTGAAATGGTAAAAGTGGTTAATTTGTTTTATATATCATTAAATTTCTAGGAATAATTAACTCACGTATTCATCAAAATCCTTTTCACATAGAAATTGGAATAGTCAAGTGGTTAATAAACTGAGAGCCAGGCCACCTGATTTCCTAGGTAAATTATGTAACTCCTGCGGGCCTCAACTTCCTCAGATGCAAAATGCAGTTAATATCCGAACCTGCCACAGAGGGTTGTGGGAGGAATTCCGTGAAATCATCCTGCTTCCCCGTGGCTGGTAAGAATGCTTTTAATGTTAGCTACTAGTTTGTGCTAAACATCTCTGATGAAACAACTTTGATTTAAAGATAATTACTAAATATCTTTTCATTGTAAAACACTGTATAATAAATAAGAGTAAGAGAGGTTTTGTCTTCAGTTAATGTAGATAAAACGGGAGGTTCTGAAGCTGCGCACTCAGCATACGTGGCAGGTTGCCACAGGTCTCAACGAGGTTCCAGGTGACACAAGGATTCAAAGGAGAAAAAGCACTTTCAATTAAGGAAGTTCATTGGAAGAGCCATCATTTGAGAGTCTGGTAAGAAGATGACTCGACAGAGTTTGGAGGGAAGGTGTTATGGGTTGAATTGTATCTCTCCCTCCCCCGCCCCCGCCCCTAAATTCATACGGTGAGGTCCAACACTCAGTATTCCAAACTGTGATCTCATTTGGAGAGAGGGTCTTGACAGAGGTAATCAAGTTAAAATGAGGTCACTAGTGGGGGCCCTAATCCAGTATGACTGGTGTCCTTATAAGAAGAGGAAACATGGACACTGAGGCAGGCTTGGAAGGAGAAGGATGGGAAGAGACAGAGGGAGAAGACAGCCATCTGCAACCAAGAGACTGAGCCTTCCTTCACAGCCCTCAGAAAGAACCCAACCCTGCTGACACCTGGATTTCAGACTTCCAGCCCTAGAACTGTAGGATAATAAATAAATTTCTGTTGTTCAAGCCACCTGGTTCTTGGTTCTCTGTTACAGCAGTCCTATCAAAATTGTACAGAAGGCATGTGAGGGAAGAAGAAACGCACAAAGCTGGTCACAGAGGTGAGCACGTGAAACTAGTTCAATTAGCTTGAATCACAGAACATAGGAAGGAGGAAAAACAAAACAGAAAGAACTCCTATTCACTACCCAATAGTCCAATAATCAGAAACAGATATTTAAAAAAAAAAACCTGTTAATATAGGCACAACTTGTTTATTTGCCATACGTGTTACACAATCCGTAAGAGAATAACAAATCTCCTAAATTAGGTCCACTCGGTTGGAGAAAAAATGTTTTTTCCAAATTACTCAGATTATAAAAGGGAAGAATTTGAAAGACAGTGATGTCTCACTATGCTTTGTCTGAGGTTGGTAACAGCCAGCAGTTATTTTGTGGGAATAAAAAACAACAGTCAAAAATTTTTTCAAGGGCTTCCCTGGTGGCGCAGTGGTTGAGAGTTCGCCTGCCGATGCAGGGGACACGGGTTCGTGCCCAAGTCTGGGAAGATCCCACATGTCACGGAGTGGCTGGGCCCGTGAGCCATGGCCGCTGAGCCTGCGCGTCCGGAGCCTGTGCTCCGCAATGGGAGAGGCCACAGTAGTGAGACGCCCGCGTACCGCAAAAAAAAAAAAAAAAAATTTTTTTTGCAAGACCTTTGTGGAAAATACAGAATCACATTTGACTTGGTCGATGAGATGAGTTTCAGGAATGAATGAATTACCTGTAAGAGTCTCTGTTGCTGATGGTGTCATGACCTGAATCTTCCTGCTCATCGCCTGCCACGTTAAAACAGACGCGTTTGCTGTTTCTCTCTCCTTTCTCGTTGTCACTGTCTGTCGGGACTATGGACTCTGATGCCTTACGTTCTAATTTAGGAGAATATGTTATTGAAGACAGAAGGCTGCAGAGGGATATACAAAAAAAAAAAAAGAATAAGTGCACATTTTCACACTGGCGGCTACAGATACCTACCTTGCTCATTGAATATGATAGGCTTACAGATATTTCTAGAGCTTCTTCTAGGTGTCACCTGAAATTAATACCCTGTTGCATAAAACGCCTGTCATGCACAGTTCACTTTTTCCTCTCAGAATAAGTAATGGAAACAGCTCACAATTTTGATGAGAAAGCTGTGTTCAAATCCAGGTTCTGCTACGGACTAGCTATGCTCTCCTGGCAAAACCAGGATGGTTCTCTCTGACATCTATGAAATGTGGATAATAAGAATAGCTACCCACAGGGCTGCTGTGAGAATGAAATGCATAGAACATATTGCTGGTACTCAACGGGCATCACCTCGCTCCCAGCCATTGTCACCACCACGTGAAAATACCTGAGAAACTTTAAAGTGCTATCCAAATATTAAAATAAACACTAAATGGGCTTAAACCTCTGCACTGGCTTACCTTCAGATGTTAAAATCCCACTGCCCCTCTCCGCCTGCCCTGGGTTTCCCCCAGGCTTTCTCTATTTGTCAGGGAGAATACCATGTGGACAAACTGTTCTCACACTCATGTAAACAGGAGTCCTGCCCGTCCTGACCCTAAGACGCTAAACAGAGTCACACACAGGTGAGGACAAGCGGTAGTAGGGGCTACCCCAATACCATCCACAATCCAGTCATCGTGAAACATCGTGAATCTACCCAAACGCAAAGCTCTTCCACTGGGCTCAAGGCTAAAACACACTTTCAGACTCTGAATTGGCAAAAAACTTGATGCAGACCCTAGGCAGCACTGATTCCACCAGGCTAGACTTGCATGTTTGGCTGTAAATTGTTTCTTATAGAACTAGCTCAAAATGACACAAAAATGGAATCAGTCTTTACTATCAAACAATGTGATATAGAATTTGCAAAACAAATTAAACCATAACTGAACAAAGGGCCCAGGCATAGTTTCTCCAGCCCACAATCATCTTCTCTTTTATTTACCAAATACCGATGACATGCTGTTCTAGTCAACAGCACATATGCGCATATCTTGACACTCATTTTTCCATAGCAATGTCATGTTTATTTTATTTCAAGACCATGAAAAGATCTTCTACCTCTTATTTATATCCCATAATGTCAAACCCAAAGCTGTGCAGAGTAAATGTTTGTTAAGTCATTTCACTAATGAATTAATTGAACACATTTATGGAACCATGCATTGCCCTTGGTGCTGTGCATGCAGCAGTTTACAAAACAAACAGAAGTCCGTGCCCTCCTGGCGCTTAAATTCTACTGGGAGGAAACAAACGGTGACCAGATAAGCTGTATAGTGTATCCCATGGTGACAAACGGGAAGGAGAAAACTTTCTAAAAAGGGAATGAAGCCAGGGCTGCAACTTCAAATAGTGGCATCAGGTAAGGGCTCACTGTGAGACGATATCTAAATAATATTTGGGTAGTTTATAGGTTTTAGACACCTGGGAAAATCAGGGAGCTCTGCTAGATTGCTCAGGGCCCTGCAAAGCTATGAATTATTTTAAACACACTTTTTCTATTTGGAAAGATATGTTTACGTCTCCTGAGACAGACTGTGTATTTCTTCACTCCCTCCACCCAAAAGATTAAAGCATTAGATTAACTCCAATTACCCAAGCTGCACGCTGCACAGACAGATGAACTCTGACTACCAAAGAGGAAAGAGATGCAGGAGTTCCCATTCTGCAAGGAGTCCTCTGTGCTCTATGGACCTTTTAAATGAGAAGTCATGGGGGCTCAGCATAAACATTTTTTTCAGAGCTCTACGAATTGTGTTCACGTATTTGCTTTTCATGTTAAACAGCTGCAGTCATGCTTGCACTGACCCTGTGGGAACAAGTGTTAGGCTAACAAACAAATGATAGAAAAACAATGTTTTTGACACCACGTTTTTGCATAAAATCTCTCGATTCTTAAAAGTAATAATAAGGCTTCCCTGGTGGCGCAATGGTTGAGAGTCCGCCTGCCGATGCCGGGGACACGGGTTCGTGCCCCGGTCCGGGAAGATCCCACATGCCGCGGAGCGGCTGGGGCCGTGAGCCATGGCCGCTGAGCCTGCGCGTCTGGAGCCTGTGCTCCGCAACGGGAGAGGCCACAACAGTGAGAGGCCCGCGTACCGCAAAAAAATAAATAAATAAAAAAGTAATAATAGAGCATAAAGCTTAATATTTGTGCTCGCAGAAATATTTTCCTTTACCTTTGCTCGTATATGGTGTTAAGCTCCCTCTGACAGTGTGTAGGTCTGTTGATTCTGAATTAAAATCCTGAGCTGAGTACCATTTCTGGTCAATCTCCGCCAAATGCCCTTGATGAATAAAGATTTCTGTATATGGTGGATTGCATCTACCTGTGCGTTTTCTATTTGATTGAGATTTCAATATCACCATCACCCTCTTCAGCACAGCTAACGTTTGTTGAGCTCTTTTGCCGGTCACTTTGCTAAGTACCTAACAGGTATTCCTTCATTCCGACCACCTTCCGAAGCGGGCATCCTCGTTATTATTATCGTATTATTGTTGTTATTCTCACCTTAGAGATGGGCTGAGTGAGACACACTCGTAACACTGGGCAGACTAAGCAGAACACCCCTCCCTGCATATCGCTCACCCGCTCTGGAGGGCAGGGGTGGGCATGAGTGCCGCCCACCACATGCCAGTTCTCCGGGACTCATGACTGGGTGGCTCCCCTTCCCCTGAGAGGGTAGGAATGACCACGTGCCTTGCTTTCGCCAATGCAGCGCGAGTGGAGGTGACACGGGTCCCTCCCGGGTGGACATCTTCATGCAAGTGTGCTCTCTCTGCCTCATTCCCTGCCTGCTGTGACCGTCAGAGGCGTTCCAGCTAATGGGGCTTGGCCAGCCTAGACCTGAGTGAGGCCGACGTGGAGCAGAGACCCCGGGACCCACTGGGCATGGAAAGCGAGCAAGAAAGGAACTTTGTTGTCTCAAGTCTGGGAGGCTTTAGAGTTTTGGTGAACGTGACAGTGAAAGGGGTAAAAACCAGTTGTAGAGGAAGCAGGAAGTCCAGAGGAGGAAGACACGAGTGACTGGGACTCAGGGTACGGACTGTGTCCCGGGGAAGCTGGCACCGTCTCTCCACAGACCGGCCACCAGCCTGACACTTGAGTGCCTAGAAGGCCAGCCACGCCGGCCTCGGGAGCAGGGCTGACCAGGCAGAGGTGTGTCACGTTCCGGGATCAGAAAGAGGCTGATGCAAGAGGAGCTCAGAGAAATGGGTTTGGAGAGAGGGACGGGGGCAAATTGCGTACAAATGTGCAGGCCACAGTAACGCATCTCCCATGATTCTAGTTGCATTGCAATGCCATTAACTGGCTTTAAGCAGGGGACTAGCACAATTTACCTGTACAGATCCCTCTGGCACCTGCCAAATGTAGAATGTATTAGATGGAGAGGCACAGCTGGAAAATTCTACAGCGGGTACTAGGGAGGAGACTATGGTGACCCAGTCTAAGGTGATGGGGTGGACACATTCTGAGGTATAACTGGCAGGACCTGATAAGGTACTGGAGGTGAAGGGAAAGGAAAGAGAAGAATCACAGCTGATACCTAGATTCTGGCTTCATAAACTGAAGAGATGGAGAATACTGAGAAGGGGGACAACCTTGATGGGGGAGGGGGCAAAGCAGATTTGAGTATGAGGTCAAAGTAGATTTCAGTTTCAGAAACAAATTTAAGTTTGAGGCGTCTGTGAGACAGCCCAGGGTTTCATAAACCAACTCACAGCTGGTCTGTGAGAACGAAAGCCATCAGTGCACGTAATCATGTAACTATGCCCGGCGCATGAGCCCCCATAATACATGCTAGTTTTTATGAAACTGTGCCCAGTTTTTTACATTTACCAGAAAAATGCTTGGGAAAACCTCAAAGATAATTCCACCACCAGCCCTACCGTTCCTATCTGTAACCCCCAGCTCACTAACTGTCCTACAATGTGTTTTGGTTGTCACTCAATCCTGGGACGTGTGGCACCTGCAAAATGAAGTCTATTCTCAAATTTCCTGCCTTACTAGCCCCCAATACTCTTTATTCATTTCCTCTCTGTGAGAATACACAAACCCTGAATTTTAAAACCCTGTCAAAGGTTCTGGACTCTCCACGAATTATTTTTTCCCTTTATTTATATCTAATACCCGAGCGTCATTAACCAGAAAATCGCCCATTAAAGGGCTAAAGTATCTAGCTTCCTGAAATGAAACAGGAATCACAAAATCTTGATGAAATTCATAACATCACCTTACTTCCTGTTACTACACAGCACATCTGTCTCTAGTTCTATTTTTGGATCTGAACAAGGTAGGAGGATTTAGGGGAATGCCTGTGTGTCAAAGGATGTGTTCCCAAGTGACTGGAAAACCAGACTCTACGATTAGGCTCAGCACCAGGACCTTTCACTGGAATGAATGACTCCTAGAAAGGCTAGCAGGGAGATATTGTGAGGCAATTCTCTTAAAACTCGGCACAGCAGCTGAGATCTGCTTCTCCACTCTGCAGAGGCACCTATGTTAGACCAAGAATAATTTCTACATGGTGAGAAAACCATTTAGTAACTAGCTTTTTAAATAATTTGTCAAGCCCCACTGCACTGCAGCATTTCTGAACGGGGCAATGGGGCATCCAGGCACTTGGACAACGGTACTGTTTTAAAGTGATTATGTTACACACTGAATTACGGTGGAACATATTTATATTTAGAATTAAATTATATGGTGCACACAGAGAAGACCAAGGAAGTGTCTCAAATCACTGGCTCATTTCATGTCACTTTCCTAATAAACAAGCACAGTTGGCAAAGACTTTTAGAATAACAGAGTGGCGAAATCACAAGTAAAAATAGGTAATCATTTTAACTAGTTTTGGTTAATAAAAATAGCTTAGCCCTCTTTCTGAAATTAGTGCTTTAAATATAAAGCATTTTAAACCAAGTAAAGGGAGCCCCTTGGCTCTAACCATTTCCTTGAAAATATATCTACATTAGCTGAACTTAAAAAATAAGAAGTCAATAAATTCACAAAGACAGACAAACTCTGGACAAGTGCCAGGAAGTGCTGGGTAGTCAGTGCATTAGAGAGCCAGTCTCCAAGGCAGTGTTCACTCAGGCACATCAATAATCCTGCCATTGACAAAGGACTCATCTGAAAAGGAGGAATAATAACTCTTGGTTTAACTGGAATCATGGGATTGGTCCAGATGCTCTCCTAGAATCCCTTTGAGATCTAGGATCCATGATTCAATGCTACTATCCATTGCCTTATTAATAAACAGTCTTCCTCTTGAACCTCCTGAATATTTCAGGGGGAAAAAAGAGACTGGTTTCTAAAATACAATATAACATATATGATAAAATCAATTTATTAAATAAAGCAAAATATAATGTCCGAAAATATTAACTTCTCTGTCACAAGGTCATTCTAAAACGATTTCAAATATCATATGTTTGTTTAAAAATAACCACCTGTTCTCTCAGTAACCTCAAACTGATTAAATTGTCTAGGAATGGGGTGGTCCCAGTATAATACACCAAGTGTCGTAAGTAATTTTAAAAATCTAGTGTATTAGACAAAGGAAAACAGAATTTCAATTCTAAATCAACTCATAAAAATGTCAGAAAACAGTAGCACAGTAAACAGTAACTACTTAAAGATAATCTTAGAAATATGGTGCACTAATGCGGTAATTTTGATCTCTAAATTTCAAAGATGTATAGAGATCATGTCAATTAAAATTTCATTAGTGTAATGTCTAATTACAACAAAGCCTTAGAATCAGTTCTAAACATTTTATGTGAAATCTGAATTATCCGTGGAAGTAGGGATGATGTGTGTGTGAACGAAACAATACACATTTGATAGCCATCCAAATCTGCAACTTCATAAAGGGAGTACATTAAAAAGAGGAAAATGGTCCTTATACCATTTTCAGATTTTTCCCACTACGATATGTTCAACGATTTCAATCCCCTGAATGATAAGCAAGTATGTCAAGCCCTAGGCTGATTGCTTTTCGTATTAATTTTTATATTTTTCCCCACGAATAGATAACTTGTTATGATTATTCACCTCTTCTATACACGAGAAACTGAGCTACCCCAAATCCCATTCTGCCTTGACTAGATGTGAAGCACAGTCACACTCCAGGATGTAGCAAACCATCCTACAGGGTTCAGGCAATTCTCCAACCTTCAAATTCTTGAATAAGAATCAGAGTTGACCTCTGGAAAAATTTTATTCAACTCCCTCCTCTTCTCCGTTCTTGATGAAAAGGTTCCAAATTACTGGCACAGTGATTTGGGTACTTCCTTAGTAAACCATTAATTCAATCAGAAGAGAAGAAAGGGTGTTGGTCATTGGTCCTAGGGTTACGTACTTTGGCTTCTACTCATTTAACAAGCATGTTAAGGACTCGGTATACTTTACATTTTTCATAAACATCTATTGAGTGCCTATCCACCAAATGCTGTGTTCTGGTCTGTAAAAGGTACACAAGGAAATCCCTCCACGCAGTTCGTACTCTTTCAATCGTATTGTTCAATTTAACACTGGCACACTGAAACTTAGCGTTTTCTATATGAAAGAACCTTGTTGTTCTCTTCCCTGGTATTAAACGCTTCCTTAAGATACAGATCAACAGAACTGCCATGTTTTCTCATTTTTAAGGTGTTGGCATTAAGAGGATATATACGCTCAGCAAAAATTCCTACATTTTCAAACGGTAAAAAGAATAATGGGTATTCAGGAGCACCATTTCCTACAGCTACTGTATTACGTACATTTAAAAGTACAGTAAATAAAATGCTTACTCATCTGTTTGACAAACACACATCTCCACCTCCTTCAGTGCAGTCTGAAGTTTGCCCAGCAGTTTCTGATAGATATCTTGGGTTTCTAAGTCGTCTTCTTTCAACAAATACCGGAGACCGTGCCCATCTTGCTGCCCCAGAGACAGACCTGAAGGGGCCGCCATAGTTGTAATCGTATGTTGAATGTACACCATAGGGCTTAGTTTTCCTGAGGAGTTGAAACCATTCCATAGCAACCGTTATTACCTTTAACTTACAGTAGCAATCCAGCGCCATTCATTTTAGACGTCCAAGCTTACAAAAGATAAAATGCCAATCTAATGTTGCATTTAATTCAGGAATTAGAGCTTATGGGGAGTTGTGATTAAAAACTAGGAACACAGTTCGATTCCATGTCCCACTGGGATGGCACGGGATGGTACTCTGCATCCCTTGCAGCTGCTCCTCTACTGTTTTTCTCATAGTTATAGGGCCATCTCAGACGAGTGATTTCACAGCAAGATGAGCTGTGCCTATCAGGCATGTAAGGAAGACAAAAACAATTCTTCTTAGAGGAAAACTAATGAAAACGTGTAACTCCATTTTCATTCTACAAACACTTATGCATAATTATCCAAATGATTAGCGTGAGGAATCCTTTCTTTATAAAATTTCAGACTTGCTGACATGCTAATTTCAGGGATGCAGGAATAGGTATGATTGCCTAAGTTACGTGTCATAATTTGATAAAGTTGAAAAAGCTAACATACCTTGTTCCGATTTACTTTCTTTATCATGAGAATTATGCTTCCTGCTATCCAACTGAACACCAAATGCACTCCCCAGGTACGCTGATGTTTTGGGATAAGAAACTTCCATCACATTGACATGGCAGTTGGTGGGGCAGAAATCACTGCTGTGCAGTGGGGAGATCTTAGATTTGGCCTGTTTAAAGGTGGGCCAGGCTCTATTCTTTAGTACACGAGAAAACTGTAGATGAAAGAAAAAGCAGTTGAATGCAGTGATAATTCAAACATTTCACTCCTGTCATCCATAGCAAAATCAAAAGAAAATTAAAACGTGTCAACTGCAACGGGTGAAATAAATTACAAGCTGTCAGAAATTAAGTCATTATTTTAAAATTCACACGTTCTTAGAAAAGCAAAGCAATATAGGCAGCAAATGCAAAGGATTCTTTTGAAACACTGATTGCAAGTTAAGCGCTAAAAGAGATGAATTCAAGCGATCAACACCACTTACTAGGACTCAAATCCACAGGCTCCCAGCAGCTGAGAGTCAGAGAGAGAAACTGAATCAGCGTTCTAGGACACCAAGATAGGAGAAGGTGCAAGGTGGTAGAACAGGGTAGCTGTCAGGTCAAGGATGGAAGAAGATGGATTATTCCAAACATCGTCAGAAAGCTGACCCAGACCTGAGTCTGGGAACAGGTTAGACAGCAAAGCTTGGTGGTGGGGACCCCGAATGGCAGGACAACAGGCAGAACAGACTTTACTTCCCACCCGTGCTTCCTGCTAATCACCGTTGAGCTTTGGGTCAGGGTCAGCCTGAAGACCGGCGTGGATGCTGCTTCTATGCCATTGGGAATAGTGATGCTCAAGGAAGTTACACAACTTGCCTGCAGAGCCACTCCCCTACTTAAAACCTTGCCATCCAAATCCATGGTCTACACTTGCCATGGTCTATACAGCCTCCCAAAGTCCGCTCCATACCCGGTTTATTTATCTCAAGCTCTCTTCCTCTTGTTCCCTGTGCTCCTCCTGGCTTTTACCCCGTCCCTCTCACATACCATCTACTCGTTCAAGGTCTTTGTACAGGCTGTTCAGTGTGCCTGAAATGTTCTTCCATCATTTCCAAACTTACTCCTATGCATTTTCAAGTTCTATGAAATCATCAAGAGGCCTTCCCTGAGCCCTAGTCTAGGTTCAATTTTCCTGTTTAGGTGCTAGGTTACAGCACCCTGTAATCCTCCTTACAATTATGAATCATTTTCTTTTTATTTATTTATTTTTGGCTGCGTTGGGTCTTCGTTGCAGTGCACGGGCTTCTCATTGCCAGGGCTTCTCTTGTTGCGGAGCATGGGCTCCAGGTGCACAGGCTTCAGTAGTTGTGGCTCGCGGGCTCTAGGGCGCAGGCTCAGTAGTTGTGGTGCTCGGGCTTAGTTGCTCTGCGGCATGTGGGATCTTCCCAGACAAGGGCTTGAACCTGTGTCCCCTGCATCGGCAGGCAGATTCTTAGCCACTGCACCACTAGGGAAGTCCCATGAATAATCTTCTTACTTCTCTCTCCCTTAGCAGATGGTAAACTCCATGAAAGTCATGCTTACATCTGTCTTGTGCATCACACACAAGCATCTCATAGAATTGAAGTGGACTGTAGTTTCAAAAACAAAGGACTGAGAGCCACCAGCTCCCTGTGTTTTAGTTATGTCGTCCACAAAACTGATGTGATGCTGGGCAAGTCCCTATCTCTTTGTCATTTCTAGTAAAATATGGAATGTGGATTAAATAATATCTATGCTCGCTTCTTCCTTGGAAACTATAACCAGATTCTATCTATTTATTCCACTAGTAGAGTAGTAATCTGGACATTGAAGAGAATAAAAATTAAGACTACTACCGGTTACTGTCTAACTTTTCTAGGTTAAATTCAAGAATAAAGATATGATATAAAAAATCACATCTTACTAGCTCACCATTAGAATATGAACTATCTTACAAGTATATTAAACTTTCTTTTCAAATCACATGTCAGAAGCTATGTATCTCAGCAAAGGGCTGGCGCATAGTAGGACTCAAATAGAACTGGACTGAAATGCAGGAATCTATTAACAAAATTACTAACACATTTGATAATGATACATAGTGAAAATAGCCTAAACACTGAAAGACAGGAAGGCATTTAGAGAACTCCTGAATTATCACTTTCTCTTTATTAATAACGAAACTGTGACCTGGAGACTTATCTCGGAAAGACCTAGAATTTAAGGCCAGATGAAAACTTTCATTCAGAAGTTCTTTTCCACTGTAGTTGCAGGATAAAAATCTCAGATAAGGCTCCCACAGCACAAAGACACAGAGATCGATTTTATTATGTCACAGCATCCATGGTAATAGGCAGTTACCCTTCAGTTGCTTTCTTCATTTTAACCAATTATTAATTTATTCAAAAATATGAAAGGAAGCATCTATTCTGGATCCTGTGCTATGCTGGAGACACAGCCCTTGCCCTCATAGAATTCACGGTCTAGTAGGGGACACAGGTGAAAACAATATATCACCCTCATATATAACAATTATACTATTACAATTATATGTAACATATATGTATAAACATATATACAACTGTATATGTGTATATACACATATGTAACAATTATATAATAAATACGATAGCCAGATAATTAGAAGTTTTGGTAAGTGCTGAGAAGGAAGTGAACAGGGTAATGAAGTATCACCACAGTGATCAGGCAGAGGAGGGGGAAGATTCCATTTTCAGCGGGACCCATTTCCTGCAGCTTTCCGACATCTATCTCAATACAAATGTCTTCTATGCCCTCTCCCCATGCACTCAGAACCGTGCGTAGCCACATGTCTGAATGTGCCTAGTTTCTTTCAAAGAGTAAGTGGAGGGCTTCCCTGGTGGCACAGTGGTTGAGAGTCCGCCTGCCGATGCAGGGGACACAGGTTCGTGCCCTGGTCCGGGAAGATCCCACATGCCGCGGAGCGGCTGGGCCCGTGAGCCATGGCCGCTGAGCCTGCGCGTCCGGAGCCTGTGCTCCGCAACGGGAGAGGCCACAGCAGTGAGAGGCCCGCGTACCGCAAAAAAAAAAAAAAAAAAGTAGGTGGAAACTTCTTTGATACAAGCCTTTGTTGGAGAAGGAAGAGCCTTATGAAAGCAGTGCTGTCTTCCATCCTGGGGTATCCCTAGGAAAGGGGGAGGGGGCGAGGGGGGCCCATAATCACGGGTCCTGGAAATGTGGATATATTTTGAAGATCAAAAGTGTGCTGGCGGATGGCATGCCCTGCTATTTAATGGTGAGCCCTTTCTGAAACACAGACCTGAAATGAGGAAGGCGGAGTTCTTGTACTGACCGTGGTGGGCACGTGAAAATGCTCTGATTATGCCATACTGTAGTAAAGGGCCCTGGAAATGTGGACCTGTCATCTTCTTTAGCAACATCAAAAGAAACACTGAGCTCACTCATCTGCTTTGGAGAAGCTCACAAGGAAAGACAAAAGTTCTTTTCCATAAATAAAAACTGCAATTTTGCGATAAAGAAACGTACAGGGTATGGGATGGGGGATGGGAATGAGTTGGGATGGAAAATGCTTTAGACCTATTGTGGACCAAGCTTATTACCAGCTTCATTCATTCATCCAACAATGACCTATCCAGTGCGCTCTAAACCAGGCACGGTTCTAGGCACATTGGAAAACAGTGAATGAACGAAGATTCCTGTCTTCTGGGTGGTTACGTTCTAATGAGGGGAGAGGCAAACAATAAACATAGTAAGGCAAAGTCAAAGGTACAAGCTCAACTGCATCAGATGCTACTAAAACAAGGACTACAATGACAACAGTGAATAAGATTTGGCAAAATATAGGTCACCAGTGACCTTAGAAAGGGCCAGTTCAGTTACATGGAGGGAACCAGAGCCCACCTTCAGCGTGCTGAGAACGAAAGGTGAGTGAGACAGCAGGTGTGGACAGTGGGTATGAACAGCGGGTATGGACAGCAGGTATGGACAGCAGGTGTGGACAGCAGGTGTGGACAGCGGGTATGGACAGCAGGTGTGGATAGCGGGTGTGGACAGCAGGTATGGATAGCAGGTGTGGACAGCAGGTGTAGGTAGCTCTTTTTAGGACAGAGATCAAAGATGTGGAAGAGGAGGTAGAGAGGAGTGTAGCGGGCAAGGGAAATATTTATCTTTAATACAGATATTAAGGCATATTTGTGTATTGACAGGAAGAAGTCATTCTTGGAAAAGGAATTTCAGGTTTTTAATGCATTGGTAGTTAATTCATGAATTACTGAGCATGACAACAAATTTAGATCCAATTACAGTCATTTGACTACAAGTCAAAAAAAAATACAAAGGTAAGCTATTATTCTGCAGACCGTCTCCCATTTCAATGAAGTGTAAAACCCCACTGGCATGGACCTATAGAAATTTTGTATCAGGGGAAGAGGACATGGGGAGAGATTTTACCCACAGTTTTCCCAATCCATACATCCGTTTGGGGATTATGTGGCATTAATAACTAAAGATACTCAGAATAGTCAACATAAAACTTAGATTCCTACAGATAGTATTTTTGTGTAAAAAGGAACTATCTGTTAAAAGCTCATTAAATATTTATATGGAAGGAGTATCCCCAATGCCAAAAATAAGGCCAATTATGGAATTATTTGGAAACAGGAGAATGAATCTAGAATTTTTAAAAGTTCTCGGGACAACAGACAGTGAGCACATTCCTCCAAACAGTGCACACTTTTATGTCTGGAACGACTGCCCACACTTCCTGCCCCACAGAGATTAAATACCAGCTTAGGGGTCATTCAGGTCCCCAGTAAGGTCTGAACATCTGTGGCCTATAGCGCTGGCCAAAGACTTAAATGTGATTGCAGCAGCCTGGCTATGGAAACTGTAGAAATATCAACTGGTTTCTATTTTTAACATGTAAAACTTTTAGAGTCTAAATAATAAGGGAAAGCCAGCCTCTTTGAGATTTTAGTTTCTATGGATACATTTTATTTTATACAAAGAGGGCTGTTTGAAGCTTTCATCTGGGAGACAAATAGGTTGCTAATAATAGTTTAAAAGTAAATATGTGGAAATTAAAAATATATATTCACAAATGCTATCGTTTCTGCTGACATACATCTGTTACGTGGATGAAACTGACCTTACCTGACAGGCTGTTACCGTAGGTATCGACATTTTGTTCAAACAGAAAAGGTCCTTGAAATGTTTTCTTGCTAACCTTGTTTCTCTATGTCATGAGAAAGATAGCCAGTGATTCTAAACAGGTTTATGGTCAAGAAGGGATGATGAAAGGACTGCTTTTAAAGCACTCATGTCCTGGTTAAATACAAGTTTCTCTTTATTTCTAAATTAAAAATAAAGATAAAAATAAGTGAGACGGCACTCCATAGGACTGATACCTAGTTGGTTACCTGCCACGTATGTGACTTGAAGCAAATTCTTACTTCCTGAGAAAGAAGCAGGATAATAAGACTACTCAGTACACATGGCTACTTGGAGGCTCAAACAGCAACAATGTGCATACGAGAGCTTTCCAAACTTCAGTGACATTCTTTTTATCATCTCAAATCACTGCCCAGTAGCCTGTCCACCTCTTCTTTAAAAGCTTCCCAGGTGCCCAGTTACTCCTGAGGAAATGGAAGATGCTTCTCACTCCCCGGGATAATGTTGTTGAGAATCCCCGACATTTGGGGAAATACTCTGCTTATAATCCCCCAAAACATACATCTCTCAGTTTATTGCAAATCAGGCTGTTGTTAGAAACCAAGAAATAACAACTTCTTTATCACCATAACCAATTAATCATAGATGGTATATATTTTCCTCCTACACACAGCTTGAATTGATCTTTTTCTCTCTGTCCCGAATGCTTCTACATGAGTCCAAGTCCCCTCAACTTGGACATCTTACAAACAAATCTGATGATTATGTCACTTCAAAACATCACTGGAGGGGCTTCCCTAGTGACACAGTGGTTAAGAATCCGCCTGTCGGTGCAGGGAACAGGGGTTTGAGTCCTGGTCCGGGAAGATCCCACATTCCGCGGAGGAACTGAGCCCGTGCGCCACAACTACCGAGCTTGCACTCTAGAGCCCGCGAGCCACAACTACTGAGCCCGCAGGCCACAACTACGGAAGCCCACGAGCCTAGAGCGTGTGCTCCACAACAAGAGAAGCCACTGCAATGAGAAGCCCACGCACCTCAACAAAGAATAGCTCCCACTCACCGCGACTAGAGAAAGCCCGCGCGCAGCAACGAAGACCCAACGCAGCCAAAAATAAATAAAAATTAAAAAAAGAAAAATCACTGGAAAAAATCACATTTTGTCAGGTTTCCTTTTTAACTGCATCCAACTAAAATCCTCCTTTCTGGCCCAGGCAGTAGGTCAACTCTTCATCAATCAGATCAGTCTCATTTCTAAGTCTTTGCCTTCATTTATGATCTCTCCCTTTACTTGAGAGCCATCTCTCTTCCTTTTCACTCTGACAGATCTTTCCAGTTGATGGCAGCTAGCATCTGCTGACTGCTCAGTCCGAGATGATTTCTCCATTACTGAAATGCTATTGCCCTTGCAGTCAGAACCATACTGTTCAGCACATCAGCTGTGTAGCAAAGTATCAACTACAGGTAAACAAACAACAACCAGTTTTAGAATAAAAGGGAGCAAGGTTCAAATTCCACTGCCGCTCCCAGCTGTGTGCCTTTGGGAAAGTTACTTGATCCCTCTGAGCTTCAGTCACTTCATCGATGAAACGGATAATATGTCTCATATCACTGTGTTGGTAAGATTATACAACACAGGCAAACTGTAAAATATAGCCAGCATGCAATGCCTGATATAGGCTGCTATAAACTGTTGTGTGCTCTATAACGGCACAGAGGACCAGCATATAGAGCAAGGTGCTGGGTGCCAGCATGTTCAACCATTCATGGTAACACCTCCTAGTTGGCTAAGTAGTAGTATTATCACTTCATGTATTTTGACCTTTCTTCCCAAGTAGATTGTATGTGGGGGAGGGCAGACTTCTTCAAATAACTGACGTAAGCCCCTATTGCCTATGTAAAAGATACACATTTAGTAAGTATTTCCCCAGTCTTTCTGTCCCATCCTGCAACAAACTTGCTTTTGTGAACTTGAGTTTCTGACCAATGCTCTTTCATTAAAGAGTGTCTTAAAAATATCTTCCACATAAAACAAATTGCCGCTTCTTTTGCAGGGCTATGTTTATGGACACGGCCCTGACACTCCTGGTGTTGCCTCTTTGAAATCCAGGGTGAGAGATTTCCTTTAGAACTTAGACCAAGAAAACCTTTACTTCTCTTAAGAAACATGTATGTATCACAGGGATGCTGATAAATAAGTAACAGACTGTGTTTCCTTTTTCATTTCGGCCATCAGGAAGCTGAAGGCCAAATATAATATTCCGGGGCTTCCCTGGTGGCGCAGTGGTTGAGAGTCCGCCTGCCGATGCAGGGGACATGGGTTTGTGCCCCGGTCCAGGAAGATCCCACATGCTGCGGAGCGGCTGGGCCCGTGAGCCATGGCCGCTGAGCCTGCGCGTCCGGAGCCTGTACTCCACAACGGGAGAGGCCACAACAGTGAGAGCCCCACATACCGCAAAAAAAGAAAAAAAAAAAAAAAAGAATAGGCTCTCCAAATATAGTATTCCACTTTAGCAAGTAAATAGAGTCTTAGGACCTACTTACCTATAGCCCCTTTTTCCTTGATGGTCTATACCATCTGTTCTAATATAGCTTGACCTCTAAATTTACCTACTCATTTTCCTCCAATATTCATCCTCTCCTTCTTTCTCTTAGTAATAAAATTCCTTGAGTTTTAGTTTGGCACATGGATGCCTAGTTTGAGACTACATTTCCCAGCCTCCCCTTCGCTAAACAACAGGATGTGAACAGTAGTGATGTGTACAACTTCTGGGTCCTGCCCTCAAAAGGAAGTGCTTTACTCTCCACTTCCTGTTTCCCCTTCTAAGGGGCATTCATTTAGACATGGTGGTGGTGCACCAAGTTTGGCTTTGCGGAAGAGGGCAAAATCCTAGGGGAGAAAACAAAAATATAGAAGGATCCCTAGAAGATCATCAAGCCCCACCTCACTGGACTCCTATCAGATTGTACTTTCACATGAGTGAGAAATAAACTTTCTATCTGGTTTAAGCCTCTGTTGTCTTGGTCCTTCTTAAAGCAGCTGAATCAATACCCTATGTAATATACCCTCATCTTAATGTTTTATTTTCATTTCTATATTTTACCTTTTCTTATGTGTATTTCTTTAAGCTACTTCTACTGCTTTTGCTGTTTGAATGAATGGAGAGAAGAAAATAGGAACAAAATCCAAAAAAGGTAGAGAAATGACATACGCCAAAGTGACAAGCTTGACAACCAGAATCTGCCTGAACC
The DNA here is from genome assembly GCF_008692025.1 of Phocoena sinus. NCBI lineage: Eukaryota > Metazoa > Chordata > Mammalia > Artiodactyla > Phocoenidae > Phocoena > Phocoena sinus. The sequence continues at coordinate 13,545,485 of NC_045779.1, read as the reverse complement.
CTACCATACTTTATACAGATCCATCTCTGAAGTAGAACGACTCTCTTTTCAAAATGTGTTCAAAAGGGGACTACTAATTTGCATATTTTTAGAGCTTTTAAATTTAACTTCAAAGCATTGTCACCTCTCAGAGACAGGAGAAGCAAAAAGAAAATCCGTTCTTCAGCTTCAACGAGACATATTCATGGAATCTTTCCCAAACTTAAAGAGGTCAATAGCAATCATGGAAAGAAGGTGAACAGATGTGACAGTTATGCAGTGATCTTGAATATCATTTTTTCTTCATGTAAATGGACTTATAAAAAATTATGACATCAATACATATTCAACTTAACAAGCCTAACAGTGTAGGAAAGGCTTAAAGAAAAACATAGCCTGCTTCCCCTTCCCCTACCTGAGGCAACCGAACTGAAATCCCTTGGGTATTCGTTCACACATTTCCCTATTTTTGTATGGACATATCTGGACACATATTGACTTATCTTTTATTTGCCATACCAAACACAGACAGCTAACTCATATTCATAAACACTGGGATAAATAATATTTCCTAGTATGACTACCAAAATGTAAGCAACCAGCCTCACTTTGAGGGAAATAATTAGCTAGCCTCCCACTGACACAAACAGAAAAAAAAAAAAAAAAAAAAAGAAAACCTACTATATGTTTTAGAGATCAATTTTTATTTATTCTACCTCTAAAATATATCCTCGAGTTCACCAAATGTTCTCTGTCTCCTCTGTCTTCCCCAGAGTCCAAGCCATGACCGCCACTCACCTGGACTATTGCAATCGCTTCCCACCCCTCTCTATGCCTCACTTCTTGCCCCTTGCAATCCATTCCTACAGAGGAACCGGCATGATCTTTCAAAAACCTAAATTAGATGAAGTCATCCTTCTATCTAAAATTTTCCAACTGCTTCTCATCGATGTAAGAAGAAAATCCAAACACCTTCCAAAGTCCCGAAAGGTACAAAGAGCTTCCACGGCACCTCATACCTGTCCCTGCCAAAGCCTCCGCCCTTATGACTGACTGGTCACTCTTCCCCTGACACCCTGACCTTCTTTTTGCTTTGGGGCCTCTGTACCAGCTGCTCTGTCTACCTGGACGCTTCTTCCTCCCATTTAAAGGAAGAGTTCTACTTGTCATTCAGACACGAGTTTCCCAGAGAGGCTTTCTCTATAGCCACCCAGCCTAGAGTTCCCACCCTGGCACTTCCCACCGTAGCTTTCCTCATAACTCTCTCCAATTTTTGATTTCCCCCTTTGTAGAGATTTATTTACTTCGTTGTTGTCTCCCCCACTCAAGTGGAAGCACCGTGAGAGGAAAGACCTTCTCTCCTTGGCTGCCGTATTCCTGGTACCAAGAACACTGCTTCACACACAAAAGGTGCTCAATTAATACGTCAAATGAATGAGGCAATGAATCCATTTAAAACAGCCGATGCTCCATGTACTTTCTGACTGAGGGCTCTGTTCCCTCTGTCAAGAGAACAGGGAAAGAAGAACTATAGTGTAATAATAAAAATCTGATTTCAGAATTAGGTGGCCTGGATTTAAACCCCAACTCTATTCTTTCCAGTAAGTAATTTAATTCTTTAGGCCTCAGTTATTATTTTTGGAAAATGTGGAATAATGGCTTAGCTTACAAGTTTGCAAAGACCAAATGAGGCAAAGGATGTAAAGGCATTCAAAAAACTCTAAAATGTTACATAAATGTTATCATTATTTCAATAAAGCAGTACATAAATAAGTAATGAAAAATATCAAGAACTGAATTAAATTTGACATTAATAATAATTTAAATAATAATTACTTGTAAAATACATACATAGAGCTTTTACCTTTTTATAACTGGATATTCTCTGACATATGCGCTCAATTTTTTCATTGCAAACAGCACTGAATTTACTCTGAAGGTCAGAAGGAATCACCTCGTTCAAAGAGTTAAGGCTGGTGCAGTTCTGTACAAAATGATCATCGCTTTTAGCCAGGGCTTCAAGAATCTGTAGACACACACACACACACACAAAATAGAACAAGAAAATAAAACCTTCAAAATCATTCAAACAAAATGTTCACGATTCCACAGCACAGGGTGACTTTCCCCAGTGTGCTTCTTTCAGCTGCCCGGGATTTGTATGTTCAATAAACCCTGGCAGTGAAGTGATGGACTTCTGTGTCTGGCATCTCCTGTTTTCCCTTCTGCTGCCTATAAAAGGCTGTCTGAGGGAGGTGAGGGGACTTCAAAGACTCCCTGCTGGATAAATCAGTACACTCTGATGTGTACACTCTCATATTTTAGTCAGAGTTACTCAGAACATTTTTTTCTCTCAGTTTGGTAGTAGAACAACAAAAACTAAGGAAAACCATATCCTTGCTTGCTACTGAGAGCCTGGGACAGAGAGTGTGTTTAACAAATGTTTGCTGAAGGAATGAATACATGAGACTTTCTCTTGATAAAGTAAAAAGCAATGTTGCTTTCAGTGTCTGAACTCCATCTGATAGAAGTGTTAGATAAAAGCATCCATATGACGTATTCAACTAGTAAATCCTTTTGGCTGTTTTAATCAATTATAAGGCAGCGTGTGTGTGTGTGTGTGTGTGTGTGTGTGTACACACCATGAATCACTGAGAATTTCTCATGAACTGGGAATTAATTATGTTTATTATTTATATGTAGCATTCATGATTGTTCAAAGATCACAAGGACTGATTACACCCTTACCTGACAGTTTTATAATATTGTGTGAGACAACCTACAGATGCTGTGATTATTTGACCTCCTTCACCACCTCCACTTCCCTGTCTTGCAGAATACAGAGAGTGAGTTTTTTGTTTAATCACTAGTCTAGAAATTAGAGCTCACTTTATCATTAGCAGTGTGATCTTGGTTAAATTTCTTAATTTCTTTGATTTTCTTTTCTTCATGTGTATGTGTAAAATAGAAATCTGTGCAGACTAAGTTGTACAGTTGTCATATATAAAGTAATCCACGTAATCTTGCCAATTTGAAATAGCTAGAAAATGAGATAAAATAATTACAGTAACCTGATCCCAAACTCTTCCATGGATCCTCTTAATAGTATAATGTAGCTGCGAAGGGGTTGCATTTTGAAAATACAGATTCTCTATCAGTAGGTACATATAGTGGTACAATGCCATCAGAATGATGGGATTTTTTTCAAAAGTTAACTTTCAGAATATAAAACAAAAACATAAAATAATTATTTTTGAAATAGTGCATTTGGATTTTTATATTATTTTTCCGCTAAAATAAAAAAATGCATGTTATTAATGCTAGATCTATCTCAACTACACACATTCAAAACAAGAATTGAAATGAAGAAATAAAGGTGGCAAAGCTATACAAAAGCAGATGGAACACTAAAGCTCTAAAGCTCCAACCTGTGGAGGGTCCAACAGGAGTCTGATCGATTTACCTTGTGGAAGGATCATGAAAAGCAAACACACATATGCCTCTTATTTAGCATATGTTTTATCCATTTGGATGAAGACCCCCTTTCTCCCTTCCTGTTTTGCTGTAGTCTAAGGACTAAGTACAAGATCCTTTGCAACTAAGAATTGTATAAATACCTGAAGATCTATTCATAAACTGATCTCTAAGCTTCGAGCAATTTTATGAAATAAACATGAGACTTGCAGAATCTGAATGCGTTTTACGACTTCAAATATTCTTCACAGGATTATGTACATTTAGGAAAGCACCACCTGTCATGAAAACCATCTGAAACGTATTCATGATACTGAGTTAACAGACGTAGTAAACTTACTAAATGCAAAGACACCTTTGCCAAATCAACTAATGCTCGTCTGGGCAAGCGTCCCATCTAACATGACACTGTGCTCCAAGAGATCAATTAAAAAAAAAAAAAAAGACTGTACATAAACTGAGTAATGGGGGAAAAAAGAAAAAGAACTTCAATGAGTGGACAGCTGAAACATGTACAGCTATTTACATTTTTGGAAGTGGGGGTGAGGGAGGGTTTTAGCTGCTTAACCGAGAACAAAATCCCTTCCTTTGCAGGGATCGCTCGCACCTTGGCAGTGAGGCTGAAGAAACCTTTGGGCTCGATCATCTTCTCCACCACATTGCACTTGATCCCGGCGGTGCTGTCATACTCGTACACGACACCATACTCTAGGTGGACATTATCCACCGTCAGACTCACGTGCTCCTTCTTCCCGTCGATGATGGCCATGGTGTTGAACTTGTCAATTACCTCTGGAATAAAGATAATTTTAATTCAGCAAATTCGGGAAGGGTTTGTTAATCTCTTCAAATAATTTGAGTCTCTTTGAATAATTTTTAAAGAGTTCTTTAAAGGGTGACTAAATCTGCTGTGCTAAATGAGGCGTCTATTCTTGTTAACATTTTAAAAAATAAGAACATTAAAAAAATACATGATTGACCGATCCAAATCTTACCACTCTAATATGACTAGTCTTATCTTTGCACACCCATTTTGATCTATGGACCATATGTATGCCTATTTATACCTATATCAACATTAAACGTACAATTTTTTCATTAAAAGCATGCATAACTTAAAGTCAGGGTTCCTAAAACTGCGTCAAACATTGGATGAATATTTTCTCAAAGCTGAAAAAATACAGAAAACCATATTGAAGAAGCAGAAAGGAGATGGAATAATTATTTTTTTAAGCAGGGAGTGCCTGAATTTTCCCAAACAGCATCTTCTGAAGCTGACTCATTGCAAAAATGTGTCATTGTTCACTGTAATAAAATTTCCATCTGGAATGTATTCCTATAGGTTTTTGGCCAACGTTCAGTCAACTAGGGGAAAAAACACCTAAAGTCTCAAGCAAGAAACTGCTGAGGAATCTAACAGTAAATATTAAATAAGCGAAAAGAGAATATTAGCTTACTTAACACAATTAAGCCCTAGAATAGCAGAAACAGTAAATATAAAATAGGCAAAAGCAGGGCTTCCCTGGTGGCACAGTGGTTAAGAATCGACCTGCCAACGCAGGGGACATGGGTTCGAGCCCTGGTCTGGGAAGATCCCACATGCCACGGAGCAACTAAGCCCACGCGCCGCAACTACTGAGACTGCGCTCTGGAGCCTGTGAGCCACAACTGCTGAGCCCACGCGTCACAATTACTGAAGCCCACGCACCTAGAGCCTGTGCTCTGCAACGAGAAGCCACTGCAATGAGAAGCCCACGTACCGCAACGAAGAGTAGCCCCTGCTCTCCGCAACTAGAGAAAGCCCGCACACAGCAACGAAGACCCAACGCAGCCAAAAATAAATAAATAAAATAAATAAATTTATTTTAAAAAATAGGCAAAAGCAGAAAAATGGTTTTCTTTAAAATAATTAAGTCCAAGAATAGCTATAAATCAATTTCCAGAGCATCTCATTAACCCATTCTACCTTTCACCATGGCACCAATGATGATTAGCAAAAACTAACTATAAATGAGGAATAAAAGCCTCAAGATAAGGTCCTGAGATTTGTCCTGGTTTGAATAAATAAAAGAGCTGATTTAGCACTACAGCTTTGCTGCTCCAGTGAGACTGAAATATTCCTGATGTTGTTCATGATCTGAGAAGCTCCTCCCAAGTGCCCTTCCAGGAATGGAGGGAAAACCGCTTTTCCTAAGTACCCCCATGTGATTCAGTGTGCATAGCAAATTCTCCAGCTATGCTGGTTCGGAAGAAACTAATAGTACAATAAAAATGTCCAGAGACATCCACCAATAGTATAAGTGGAAAGATATCAAGAAAATGTAGGAGAGGATTCAAGGACTTCCATGAAAAAGTTCATAATGATATTTCAAGGTATTTGTTACATGTAAACGTAGTTGCCTCAGTCCCTTCACCCTTCGCCACTGAATACAGTGACCTGCAGGTTTGCTTCACTGAGAAAACAGAAGTGTCATGAGTCCTTATCAAAAGATCTCTCTCCCCGTCATACTCACATTATTAGTTTGCCTCCTTCATTACTGTAAGAATACAGTAAAAGTTACTTGAATCAAGAAAGTATTTTCAAAACAAGGACCTACTGTATAGCACAGGGAACTATATTCAATATCTTATAATAACCTATAATGGAAAAAACTCTGAAAAAGAATACATATATACGTATAACAATCACTTTGCTGTACACCTGAAACTTACACAACATTGTAAATCAACTACATTTCTATTTAAAAGAAAAGGAAAAAAAATGTATTTTCAAAGGAACTATGGACCTTCTAAACTAGGGCTTCTCATATTGTAATGTACATACAGATAAGATCTTGTTAAAATGGAGATTCCCATTCAGCAGATCTGGGGTGGGGCTGAGATTCTGCATCTCTGTCTTACTCAGGTGATGCTGATACTGCTGCTTTGTGAACCACAGTGGAGTGGGAAGGTGCACACAATGTTTAAACTCAAAATAAGGAAACATCATAACTTGGGTTTGAATCCTCATCCCACTGCTTCCTAGCTTGGGCACGTCCATTCACCTATACGGGTCTCTATTTCTTCTCCCATAAAATGAGAATGATGATAATCACACCTTTAATAGATTTTCGTTTTTGATGACTTGATGAGATAATCCACGTAAAACATTTAATAAAGTACCTAAGAAAGTGTCATAGCTATTCTATGTTAGTCACCAGCGATCATGACTTAGGGATTTGACGTGGTATCTATTTGAGATGACTAAGAAGTGGCTTGAACATATAAGGTTTTCAATAACTGGGATGCGGCAATGGCACAACGACAAAGAATACTATAGGGCAATGAGGAGAAAAAGGAGGAACCCACCTTCTACTTTACAGTCAAAAGCATCCCCTGCTTCATCTCCTGGGGGTTTGGAGTTAGACTTCTGAAGGTCTTCCTGAGCGCTCTCAATGCAGTTATAAACCCACTGAATGGAATCTTGCTGGAAATGAGGGGGAGAAAGAAACCTCAGAGGTATTAGTGCTTCCTGAAATGCATATCCATTTCATAAACCTGCTTCAAAAGGAGAGTTGACAATCTTACTTATTCTTTTAGTTTAAATACAATAAAATACAATAACATTTGAAAGAGAAGGAAAATCAATGTCAGAAACTAATAAAAAGTCGGTGGCATTATTTTTCAACAGGGACTTCCCTGGTGGGGCAGTGGTTAAGAATCCGCCTGCCAATGCAGGGGACATGGGTTTGAGCCCTGGTCCAGGAAGATCCCACATGCCATGGAGAAATTAAGCCCATGAGCCACAACTATGGAGCCTACGCTCTAGAGCCCACAAGCCACAACTACTGAAGCCTGCGCGCCTAGAGCCCACGCTCCGCAACAAGAGAAGCCACCGTAATGAGAAGTCTGCGCACCACACCAAAGAGTATCCCCCATCGCCACAACTAGAGAAAGCCTGCGTGCAGCAATGAAGACCCAACACAGCCAAAAATAAATAAATTAAAATAAATAAATTTAAAAAAAGATTAATAAGTCAGTGAGAATCTGATAGGATGATAAAGCTAAAAAAAAATATTTTCAACAAACTGACAAACTTTCTAAGCTTGAGATTTTTTCTTCCAAAGATAGATAGGCTTTTAAATAAGATGTATTTCCCAAATGTTTACATAAATGTTAGATGGGTACTCTTCTGAAGAAGCAATGGTCTATAATTGTACAAATGATTTAAATGCTCTCCTAACAGTCACATATGTTTCAACACATTTAATGGTTTTTGTGAATCAAACCAATAAGAAAATCGGAAGAACACCTTTCATCTCATGGGGTTCCCAACTGATATAACTAACTTTTAATCCTTCCACGTCATAAATCATCCTATATTTTCATTGAAGTAGCAGTTCCTGTCTTATTTAGATAAATGAGAGATGAAATGGCTACCAAGTAATGCTTTCAGGGTTGCATTACTACTTTATGTTTGTACTTTTCCTAGGTAAGATGATAAGCTGAGTTACACGACTGAAGTGTGATATAATTTGTACTATCCATTTCTCTCTTGTATTAACTTCACAATTGTGTTTGATTATTATATTGCTATCCATCATTAAAATGCTAGTTAACATTTAATCATTCACGTACACCTTGGTGACCTGTTGTGGCCTCCAAGTAACCACTTCCCCCAGAGTCCACACCTTTGTGTAGCTCCTTCTTACACTCATCCTGGGCTTGGTCACGTGATCTGACTCTTCAAAGGGAGAGCAGTAGCAAGCATGATGTAAAGAGCTGACTGCCTGTAATATTCCCTCTTGAAACCCAGATACCATGCAGAAAGGAGAATTCTGCTAAGGAATGGAAAGGAAGGCCAGGTGGAGGGGCTCTGGAGTGAGAGGACGTCAGGAGGGGAACCCCAGCACTAGTCAGTTCCCAGCAGAACAAAGCCACATCAGGACGAAGCCCTCACAGGAACCAACACCCAGTCAACCCGGAGAACCAAGAGAAACAATTAATCACTGTTGTTCTAAGTCACTACGTTTCGGGACAGTCTGTTTTGTGGCAATGGATACCCAATAGAGCATGTTATTCACTTAGTGAATTTTTCTGTCCGTTTATTGCTTTTCTTAATTATTTCACTGATCAACACGTCTCCAACAAGGAAGACAGGGGAAATGAAAAGAAATGAAACTCAAATCAATTTGGCTACCTTTTAAAATTTTGATAGAAGGGGAAAAATTTGATCATTTAAGTAGTATCTTTTTAAAACTTCATTTACTAATACAGTTCAATAAATATTTATTTATTAAACTACTGTCAACCCAAATAACCTACGCTTCTACGTGTGAATTCCAATCTGCTGTGCTCTTTTGACCTTACTAGTAAGCAAAATTGATCAGCTATTTTCTTGTGGGCTCAGTATTTTGCAGGATGTCAGTCCTGGCCTAGGAGAAAATAGCCACTCATCTTTCTGTTTTGGACACAAAGTCATATACTCAAATCTAGAAAAGAGTACTTCACCGAGCATGACAGAAAAAAATAGAAAGCCTGTCCTTTAAAATTCCTTTTGCACTCAATTAATTTGAGAGAATTTTCTCTTATAATCCAACACTCCCTTGTATCTCATGAGATAATAAGCTTTACTTATCAATTAGGATTCTAATTTTATTTTTGTACAGCACTTAAACTTTGGATCAGAGGACACTGCTTAAGATTTTAAGTAATGGCAAACACATATTGGTATTTTCTTTTAAAAGCTAAATCCAGCTACCTAAATAAAAATATATCCAACAGTCAATCACAGACCCTATAAAACCCACAATTTTTTCTTTTTCACAGAAGTTTTATAATAAACAGTGTAAGCATTAATAATTCATATATACAGATGGAGGTACAGCTGACCATTATAGATTCTAAGGCAATCACAAGAGTCAAGACCTTTGGATTTCAATTTGATAAACAGTTAGCTATTTGAAAACTCATCACAATGAAAATGAAAATAGCCCAGAGCACTTTTTAAATTGGTGACAATACTGTAGCAGCAAAATGTGGCCATTTAAGCAGAATCGATTATAACTAATTATGCAGATAAAACAAGCATTATGCGATTGAAAGTTCTGCACTTAAACGTGAACTTGTCAGTGGAAACCACAGACAGCCCTGGCACTATCCCATGCTGTCCCTGGGGCCTTCTGTGCAAGTTTGTGATCACAGCTACACCAGCCAAGGGTAGTTTACCTTCGTTGGTCTCCTGTACTTCCTGCAGGCCGTGACATGGGCAATAACACTGGCGTGTGTCTCTTTGCTGACATTGATTCCATTTACTTTGATGATACACTGTCCAGGGTGAAGACCAGCGGCTGCGGCCACAGTTCCTTTAAATACAAATGAGAAAACTGCCAAAAACTAATTTTAGGAATATGATTCATTTTTATTCCATATACCGTAAGGAAAGCAATTTTAAAATATGATAAACATCTAGCTAGCATGTTCTTGATGAATCTGGCTCTAACGGCAATGCCCTCTCAAAAATTCCCTGCTTGGGCTTCCCTGGTGGCGCAGTGGTTGAGAGTCCGCCTGCCGATGCAGGGGACACGGGTTCGTGCCCCGGTCCGGGAAGATCCCACATGCCGCGGAGCGGCTGGGCCCATGAGCCATGGCCGCTGAGCCTGCGCGTCCGGAGCCTGTGCTCCGCAACGGGAGAGGCCACAACAGTGAGAGGCCCGCGTACCGCAAAAAAAAATTCCCTGCTTTTTAACTGGCCATTCAAACTGTGTTGAACAAATATCTTCCCACCCCCTGAAGAATTAGTTTGAAGAGATACCGTGAAGAAACCTTTATAATGCTAATCAGTTATTTTCCCTTTCAAATGTCTAATCGATCTAATTTTCTAAATATGCATATATAATGGCACAATGAGAAAGCCAGAAATACAGGCCTTTTTACACTTCCTTTAGTCTACAAAATCTCTAAATATTTCAACAGTATTCACTTTCATTTTTTAAAATGCCAACAATTAAAAGAAATTCTTAAGGAAAAAAATCAAGTCAATTAGCAAATAGGAGTGGACTGGATTTGCTAAGAAAAACAAGACTTCAGGATATGTACAAAGGGTCAGGAACCAGACAATTTGTGGAGAATAAAATTAATCAGAAAACATCAACTGTCCATCATTTATTTGCAGAGATATAGTGGCATATCCTAACAGGTGAGCTAAGATTTTCAGAACCTTCCAATCATTACTATTTGATATTCTGAGCAAATCAACACTTACAAAGCACCATTGCTAAATACAATGTACATAATTAACATCAATGATTATAAAACTTATCATAAGTATGTTAGAAGAGCTTTCCTTTGTAAGCAATTTCTCCCATCAAGGAATTATTAAACATCTTAAAGAACATAATTTATATTCAAGAAGACAGTATACATGTCTTCTCACTAAAATTCACTCCCGGAAATATTAAGTGGTTTTCCTGGATTGAGCTGAGTCTTGAGGGAGGGAGAATCGCAGCAGAAAGAACAGCCTAGAATCTAAAAAAAAGGGTACAAATGAACTTATCTACAGAACAGAAACAGAGTGACAGATGTAGAAAACAAACTTATGGTTACCAGGGGGTGGTGGCAAGGAGGGACACCCTGGGAGACTGGGAATGACATATATATACTACAATATATGAACTAGATAGCTAATAAGGACAGGGGACTCTATAGCCCAGGGAACTGTACTCAAGTCTTCTGTAATGGCCTATATGGGAAAAGAATCTAAAACACAGTGGATGTATGTATATATATAAGTGATTCACTGTGCTGTACACCTGAAGCTAACACAACACTGTAAATCAACTCTACTCCAATAAAATTTTTTTAAAAAGAAGAAGGAGAAGAAAAAGATCCTGAGAAAAGGCACTGAGTCAAGAATAACCTGGACGTTTGGGACCACAGGAGCAGTCAGTGTGAGCTTAGAATGAAAGTGGGTGAGAGAGACTGGAGAGCAAAGCAGAGGCAGGTTGTGAAGTCTCTGTGCGCTTTGCGTGAAGTCCTGAGTGTGAACCTTGCTATACACGCAAGAGGAAAAACATTTAAGAATTTTAAGCAGAGAAGTGACATGATCGCTCCCAACCCCCGCCTACACAGAGGATGGATCATCGGAGTTTAAGTCAAAAATCAAAATCACAGCAAGCATCCACTGCAACTTCCCAGGATGGAATTAACGTAGCTTTAATTATAAAGGGGAGAACGAGATCAAGTTTCTGATGTTTGATGATGGTGTTGACGGAAAGGCTCTAGTCTGCACTCAGGATCACTCCTGTGCCTTCGGACTCAGTGGCTGAGTAGACGGAGTTATTTAAATAAAGAGAGAATACAGAAGGTAAAGCAGCTTCAGAGAATAGATAAAAAGTTCAGTTGGGGATAATACTGGGTTTCTTAAGGTGCCAAAGGTGCATTTAGGTGGAGATGTTTAATAAACAATTAGATCTAGGCTATAGGACTCAAGAGATCTGGGTGGGAGAAAGAGATTTAGAAATCCCCAGCGAAGAGGGTCAATATGATTGTTTATGGAGAACAAGAAGGCAAAGAAGAGAAGAGAGTGCCAACAGTTCAGGGGTCAATAGATGAAGAGCTGGCAGAGGAGGGGTAGGAGAAAAATCTGAAAAGTACCATCTCAGAAATCAAGATAATGAACGTTTTAGGCCAACGGGAGCAGTCAGTTTAAACAAATGCAACAGAATATTCAATTAAGACAAGAACTCTCAATGTCCACTGTATTTTCCAGTTAAGTCCATGATTACTCTTATAAGACATGGGTTACTCTTGGAGACATGGGTAGGAGGTGGGAGGAGATGTCTATAGCCCTGGGCTAAAATTCAAATAGGAAGTGAGGAAGGGCCAGCCAAAATAAAGACCAGCATTTCAGGAAGTTTGGCAGGACAAAAATAAGTTCTGAGAGCATTACTCTAGAGCGAAGGGTCTCAATCTTTGACGTGCATACAGATCACCTGAGGATCTTGTTAAAATACAGATTCTGATTCAGTAAGTCTTAGATGGGGCCTGAGATTCTGCATTTCTAACCAGCTCCCAGGTGATGCCAACGTTGTAGGTCTGTGGACCACACTCTGTGTAGCAAGGATCTAGAGAGGAAAATATGGGAAGAGGGAAGGTTTTGTATTTGCTGTTCAGTTTAAGACAGTTTTGTTTCTTTGTTTTTTCAATGAGAAACAACTGAGCATGTTTATAGCCTCTACTATAGTAATCCAGTGAAGAGAAACATTGAAAATTCTGGAATCGGAATATCTGACAGTGCAATACCCCAGAGGAGGTATCTGAAGGGGTGGACTCCAGAATATCTGTAGGGATATTAACCTTGAACTCCAGAGAGGAAAATGGAAGACCTCTTCCTCTAGACTAGGAGAAAAATTGGTGATGGTAAAACAGCCAACAACGTGTGCAAAAAAAAGGTGTGGGACTTGGAGGCCTTCATACCTGGGAGCCTGAATATGTCTGTGAGGTGAAAAAGGAAGTCATCATGGGGGACAGGAGGCAATAATGAACAGAAAAAGAGACAGCTGATCAGACACATAAAAAGACTGCTGAGTAGTGACAGGGGCACAGTAAAAGATAAGACAGTGAATTGGGATGATACTAATTCCATATCCATGATAGATTTTTCCTAGCTGCTCAGGAGAAAAAGCGAAGAATGTAGTTAGGTTTATCCAAAGCTGAAATAAGGTGACCTGGATGCACTTGAGGGATAAGCACAAGAGGACCCTGGATGCACCTGAGAGACAGGGATGAGAGGACCCTAACAATGCTGAGAAGAGTGATGGAAGTGCCCCACCACGGGGATAAAGCTGGCTAAGGAAGGAAGTGGCACTTTGAGGGAGAAAAGGAGAAGGATCCCGAGACTGGAGGTCCCAACGGAATTCTGTTTACCATTTTTTATTGAAGAAGCAACCAAATTTCAAAGCAACCAGATAAGAGACCCAAAAAAAGAGACTGTAGTCAGAAAATGGCATATTAGAATTGTAGATTCCACAGGTGAAAGTCCCATTATTGATATGCTCTAGTGTGTGACCATGGGAAAGGGCTGAAGAAGAAAAATGGGAAAGAAGTTTCTTTTTCTTATGGCAAAATTACAGTGCAAAAGGAAACCACAGACTGATACCATATTTAATATACACTCGAAAGGAAAAGCACATGAGTCTTTCTTTTACTCTTCAGGAGCAAAAAGCATAGTAACCAGAATTGGCCCTATCCTATGATTAAGTTCCCAAAATACAACCCTGCTCTCTAAAAGATACTGTGATAGGGAAACAGACACAGTTTGATTCACTTAGGTTTTCGGTTATTTCATAGTATCAATAATGTGACTGGCTCCTTTTTGGTTTAGTGAAAATGAAGGAGATATGTGATGTATCAAATATCCCATTTCGGTATGCAATGAATCCCATTTCAGTTTTATAATTTTAATGAGTTACTGGACACATTTTAAGTGTCTATTAATCTATGTGTTTTAAAATTCTGAGGGAAAAGACAAGTTTTGAAATAAGATTAATTTTTATCATACATACACTAATGAAAGCAATTTCATAATCTAATAGGGGTCTAGCTAGTATATTCTTGATAAATGTGATTCTGATAGCAATGTCCTCTCAAATTTTTCCAGTCTAATATTGGAGTGATCATGTTAAGATGCTCTGCAGTTCACGTATCTTAGTGATGAAAAGCATGTATGTCTCCTGTTAAGATAAACACATGGCTTCGTATGCTCAGTGATCCTTCTTGCTACAGCAGCAATTCATTTACTACGGTCAGCAATGTGGGATCTAACAGTTATTCCCTTAAATCACACTACTGTTAGCATAAAATTTAAAAGTACATATGTTAACAAGAGATATAAAAGGCTGATTTGCCTATCAAACAAAAAGAGAATAAAATATAAACATAAGTTTTGGGTCACATAAATTATTTAATTTAAAATGCATTTTATGCTTTATAAAATGCGTGGCTTATGAGAATAAAGTAATCATATAGCAAAAGACGTTATATAAAGGAAACAGATCATTCTTAAGCCCAAACACTCACATCTCTGAATTGCTGACAAAAATATACTAATTTGCCGTCAGAGAAAAATACAAAACCTTAAAGTCATTATATCCTTTGATTAAACTAAAGCATGCAGAAAAGCGAGACCGGGAAGCATCATTCTCTTATGAATTTTTAACAATGATAAATATGTCTTACAATTTGAAGAGCTTTTTTGAAAATATTGCTTTAGAAGTATACTATCATTGAGCTAATACAGTAGAAATACCAGTGAGAAAATTCACAGCAACACGATTATGCACTTTTAAACATACTGTTTTTCAGCAGGGAGTATCCAAACCTGCTGGCAAGCTGGTTATCACACGGGTTGGATTTCTCACCTCTTCCCACCGCATGCACCACCGAAGGGCCGTATCCTCGGATCTGGAAGCCAAGTCCCTCCGCTGAATCTGGGATTTTCACTGTCCTAAAGCCAATCAAAAATAAGGTAAGATGATTTTAAAACACCACAGTTGGTTGAAACAATAGTTGTCCACACCTTTATTCAGTCCTTCAGTAAATGCGTATCATAGTCTCCCGTGTGAAAGACACTGGGCTGGACAAGCATGGTGGGTGCCCTTCCAGGGGCCCAGAGCAGGCACGCCACCCTGAGTTCCTCCACGGAACACAGTCGTTGTGCAGAATATCCTGAACAAAGGCTCTGGGGTCAGACAAACCTCGCTTTGAATCTTGATTTAGTCACTTCATAGTTGGATAACTTGGAAAAACTCCTTAACTGAGCCAGTTTCCACGGAAAGATGATGATGTTAACATTACTTTGCAGGGTGTCAGTGGAGACGAAAAGAGAAAGCTCTGGTAAACTGCCCCGCTGTGAACTATGTAAATACTTAGTAAAATGGACGCTTCTCTCCTTAGTTTACTCTGACAAAGAAGGCATCAGTGCGCTGCAAAATCTCATCGTTAAAATTAATATAAAAGAAACACAGGGTTCACACGTTTCTACCTGTTGGGAACTTCAGCAAAGAGCGACAACAAAGAGCTGGTTTTAAAGAACAGATCTGTCAAACACAATATCAAAAGAATTTAACAAATATGATTAACTTTTGTGTTTATTCAGTGGAATTTTAAAAGGATAACACACCAAAAGGTAAACCAGAATAAGAAAAGCTATATTTTTTGTTTTTTGGTTTTTTTTGCAGTACGCGGGCCTCTCACTGTTGCGGCCTCTCCCGCTGTGGAGCACAGACTCCGCACGCGCAGGCCCAGCGGCCACGGCTCACAGGCCCAGCCACTCCGCGGCACGGGGGTTCCTCCTGGACTGGGGCACGAACCCGCGTCCCCTGCATCGGCAGGCAGACTCTCAACCACTGCGCCACCAGGGAAGCCCGAAAAGCTGTATTTTTAATGAATCCACATGGAAAAGAAGATGAAGAGATGGAGACCTTGAGTCAGCCGTCATGGCAAACCAGGGACGGATGTCCCACTGGTAGTAATCAACGAACTACTCCACGGAAGGAAGGCAGAAATCAGAAAGCAACCGTGAAAAGCAGAGAACACGAGACAAGACAGAACATCATAACAATAAAAATGAGTTTAAATAAACTGCCAGGGAGAGCAAAGACAAATGAATACAACCCAGTACATTTCGACGGATGGCCCGTGACGCCCCAGAAACAAGTGTTTTCCAAAAGACGATGAATTAATCATGAACTAAAAGTTGGCAGCACTTCAAGGGCACATTAGACAGAATCAGAAGTTAGGTACAACAGCACTTATTTGCAGTCTATGAAAGAGCAACACCGCATCTAGAAAACTCGAGAAAGCCATACACGGCCGGCCCTTAGGGCTGAACGCAGGGGCTGGCCCCGCAATTTAAAATATAACTCCGGGGCTTCCCTGGTGGCGCAGTGGTTGAGAGTCCGCCTGCCGATGCAGGGGACAGAGGTTCGTGCCCCAGTCCAGGAAGATCCCACGTGCCACGGAGCGGCTGGGCCCGTGAGCCACGGCCGCTGAGCCTGCGCGTCCGGAGCCTGTGCTCTGCAACGGGAGAGGCCACAACAGTGAGAGGCCCACGTACCGCAAAAAATAAATAAATAAATAAATAAAATAAAATATAACCCCAGCAGGCATTCAGGCATTCCGTGATAGAAATGCAAACTGTCTGTTCTAGGGAAGCCTGAAAATGTTATTATAAATTAGATTACACACTATGAAGTGATCTGTATATTGGCAGCACAGAGGTTACGGAACTAATTCATCCTGTATCCTTAATTAAACACTTTGATGGATAAGGCTGTATCTGCTTTCTTTGAACATCACCTTGGCACTACTGTGTGTCAAAGGTACACTGGAAGATGGAAGATAGAACTGACTGAGGAAAAGAAAAGGGAATAAATACATCTTCTGAGCATGAAATCAAAAACAGAGGTAGCTCATGCTTCTCTATGCTACGAATGACAGTTCACTTTTGCTGAAATAACTTGGAGCTATCTGGCCATGGTGAATTATTGTTGCTTTTGGACTGCGAAAAATTCATAGTGAACTCTCAAAACTCTTTCTGAGTAAGGTCTTCTATCTTATATTGCTAAGCAAGGCTGATCTTACTCTAATCTTCAAGAAGATGATGATATTTTTTCTTAACAAAATTTATACAGAGCACCGTGAGATGCATTTTGTTCATAATACTGGGCTCTCTTCATAAAACGACCTTTGGAAAACATGTTCCCCTTCTGGGATCACTATATGATTAAAAGAAGAATTAAATTTATACAAGAGGAATGCTCATTTCCTGTAGGAAAATAAGTGCACTAAATTATCTGCTACAACGCCTTCTGAAACATTCCTTGATGTTATCAAATGTAAAATACAGCTAGGTTCAAAAGAAAAATTCTGTTGTATTTACCCGTCGTATTTTGCCTTTTTCCCCCCAAACAGAATACTACATAAATTATAAGTAGCTATTATAAGAAAATATGAGAATGGTTTATAGGAATCATATGTTAGAATAAGGACATATGAAAGGAAAGGTTATAATACTTCAGACAAATTAAAAATAAAAAGGAAAAAATTGAGTACTCCATCCTCAAAACAGTTTTGAAATAAAATGTAAAATGTGCTCTTGATGTAATAAAGAAGCAGTGAAAAAAATTAAAATGAGAGAATAGATAAGCGTCACAGATAACATCACTGGAATACATACTATGTGTGGAACACCTGAATATGTTATTCTTTTCTTTTTTCTTGTTTAATGCTACCTTTCATAATGTACCCAGCACCTCATAGGTGCCCAATACATTTTACTTATTTATTTATTTATTTTAACATCTTTATTGGAGTATAATTGCTTTACAATGGTGTGTCAGTTTCTGCTGTATAACAAAGTGAATCAGCTATACATATACATATATCCCCATATCTCCTCCCTCTTTCATCTCCCTCCCACCCTCCCTATCCCACCCCTCTAGGTGGACACAAAGCACCGAGCTGATCTCCCTGTGCTGTGTGGCTGCTTCCCACTAGCTATCTATTTTACATTTGGTAGTGTATATGTGTCCATGCTACTCTCTCACTTCGTCCCAGCAAACCTAGATTTGTTTAATATTCTTAGCACCTCTGTGACATAGGCACTCTTATTATCCCCATTTTTTATGGATGAGTTTGTTGAAGCAACACAATTAGCAAGCAAATGGTGAAAGAGAGGCTTGAACCTGGACGGGAGATATCGGGTTTCAGATACTGTGCAGCAAACATGGACGGAAGAGAGTCAAAAGACCCAGGTTCCAACCCTGCTCATCTAGCAATTAATTCTAGGACTGAGGATCTGCCCCTTTCTATTCAGTATTAAAGCTGATGACTTCAAAGTCCTCTAAATTGAAATGTCTATGATCAGTGAAAAGTATTTGCTGGGTTAAATCAGGGGCAAGGGGCCATGGAGAGGGCCTTTAGTTTACTAATGATCGCTTTGGAATACTACTGCCTCAGTCCTTTCCAGTCTGTCCTTTACCTTTTAAATGCCCTCAAATTGTCCAGAGCTTGGCAACTAGATAGCCTCATCCTAGATAGGGTTGGAGAAAGGGTGACTAATAGATCATAATTAGGTTTAGAGAGAAAACACTGTCATGGTTATTTGCTGCCCTGCATCTCAAAGTCTTCCTAAATTACTAACTTTAATGAGTCCCTCTCACTCCTTCAGACCCCTTGGTAAGCTGTGGGTAGAAGCTAAAGCCTCTACCTTGATGACACCGCAGAATCTAGCCCATTACACTGCACTTTAACTCTTAAGATAAATGATGGACCCAGCTATTGCTGAAAATATATACTAAGGTAGGGAAGAATACTATACCATGTATACTTAGAATATTTTTATAAGTAGTTAAAATAAACCTTTTTGTTTCTGAAGTGGTAACCTTCATTTATCTTCAAATTAATGAAGTTGCTTATTACTATTAAAATAATACACTTCAATTTTAAAGAGTAATATTGATATAATCATAGTACATTAAGACATTATGCTAAGCACTTTATGTATATTCTCTCAATTAAGAAATCAGTTAAACAAATCATGGAAATCTAATACAGGAACACGAGACCATCAATGATTTGCAGACAAAAAGCTAATGTTTTCCAAGTATATCCATAATATCTTGTTAATTTTTTTCAGCCCCCCCAGATCATTAATCACGTTCCCATTTTATAAATACCTGATTGTATGTACGTGTGTCAATACTTAGAAAAATCAACTAGCACTGAATTTCAAAAAAATAACAATGGTCATTTATGGATAATATGATTATAAGAAAATGTCTTCCTTTAGAAAAACCTGTACTCACTAACTTTTCTATAATAAACGTAAGTTATTTTTCTAATCATAGGTAGGTAGACATATTTTTTTAACATAATGGACATATTACTAAGTCCATGAAAGCATGGAAGTGTCTGTCACCCAGGTTTGATCCCACCTCCTGTGAACATTTAATCGTAAATGGTATCATAGTCCCTGAAATTCTTAGAGCTGAACATGGCAGAATAAAGTTTCCATTGCCAAGTGTCCCACTAGTTTTCTTCACTCATAATCAAACTCAACCCAACCCAGCCCAGAAAAATTGGGGCATCAAAAGGAAAATATTATTCTGTTGAAACTACCTGATTTAAGTAGCAAGCATTTAACCATCATAAGCAACGTATTTTTTCCCATTATTTACAGACCGGTATCAGTGATGTTGGTGACGTTTAAATGTGCCAAGCAGTGAGATGCTTAATTCCAGATGTTCACTCTTAACTTTTCTATTTTATTCACCTATGTCTAATTTTTTTAAAAACCGCACATAAGTTATACAACTTACTCTCTTGGCTTTGTGCTCACAAGAACTCTTAGAGGTTTTCTGCTATTTAAGCATGATTTCAGGAAGCAATCCACTTCATTGAAAGGTCTCATAAAAACCAGGTCACCATTAATAGCAAAAATCTTTTTCCCAACTTCCATGCCAGCCATCTAGGAGAGAAACAACAACAACAACAAAAATCAAATTTTATTTTAATAAGGAACCTATTTTTTCACAGAATTAGAATCTGAAAGGGTCTAGAACTTAGAGATTTTGACATTTTAACACATCAGCAATGTATTCATACAATGTCACAATACAGAACTGTGGAAGAGATAACACAGTTATTCTCTTTGACCTACTTTTAAATTTGATCACCCATCTCTACTGAAATTCTCCTCCCTCCCTCCCTCCAGGACTTAACACTGTACTTCTCCTGTAACCCTTTTTTCTGTTGTATTTTTTAGTTCTTATTTCATCCTTTTAACTACAGTCAAACCCCAGGTTAAGTTTTTGCCTGTGTTTTCCATCTATATCCAAATAACTGAGAGAGTTTCAACCTCTATATAGACATGGATAACAACCAAATATACATCTCTAGCCTGACATAGCATAGGGGACCACAGGGCAGGAGAGAGAAATGGCCTGGAACCAAGGAAGAGCTCCAACAGGCACAGATCACAAGATGCTGGAAAGATGACAAGGAAGACATTATCTCTCCACGCCAACCAGGCCAATCTTCTTAACCAACCCTACTGCCTGTAAACTATATACTGTTTTGGTTACCAGCCAAATGACGAAAACCCGGGAGAGGGCATTTTATTGGTGGCAGAGTCAGATGAAGCTGGGCTCCAAGAACACCCTCTGAAAATGACTGGGGAAAACATTTCCTCATCATAGAAAATAATAAAAAACAGTCATTTGTTGGCCAGGCCCACCAACAGAGTATGGGCTGAGCAGAGTTATTTTGTTTGAAATTAATATGCTGTACATAGAGCTTTGTCTTGCACGAGGTTGGTAAAAGACAGAGACCTTGGGCGCCAGCAAATAAGGTAAGTGACAGTTTGCTACTAACTTTAAACAGGCTCAAAGTTAAAAGCCATGCTTCATTCATTTTCTCATTCTTTATTAAAAATTTATAAATTGAGACATTTGCTTGAGGATTAAGCATTTTATAAGCCAGGCAGAGGTAGGAATACTTTTAACCTGACATACTTGGGATATAACATTAGAAGGCACGTTCCATGAGGGCAGAGAACTTTGTTTTGTTCACTGCTGTGTTACCAGAGCCTAGAACACTGCTAATCACATAACAGGCACTAAATAAATATTTCTGAATGAATGAATGATCAGGAGATTCCTTTGTTTAAAAGTCTGGTACGGTGAGAATACATTAATCCATTTATCGGCATTAACCCAATAAGAAAATAAACGAAAGCATGTGCTTTACTCATGGAAATTGTACTTAAATAAGACAATCAAAAGTGATAGGAAAATAGAAGATACAGCCCTAGATTTAATGGAAGAATCATGTGACATACACAATACAGTCCCACCCTATGCAGTCTCCACAGGGCTGCAGGCTAGAATCAGACATGGAATAAGCCACCTGGACTCCTAGGAGGTCGACAGTTCAAGCTGTAGATCTCTACAATACCTCCTCCCACTAGCCTTAAGTACCCAGACAACCTCTGTCACAAACCCAACAGTATTTAAAAGAACCTCAGAATAAGATTATTCAGAAACATTATTTTCCATAAAGATACTTAAAGGCTGATTTCACTTTGTGTAAAACTTTTATGTTTGTATGTTACGGACAAAGTTAAATAAAAATGCTAATTTACATTACCTCAGCATTAGACCCCTTTTCTACCAACTTTATTATTGGAACTTTATTTTTGTCTTCTAACCCAAAACCATAGCTGCCTTCATTGGATTTAATCTGAAATGCAAAATATTAACACTATTAATAAAACAACTATGAAAAAACTTACAAATCAAACAGAATGAAATAATATGTTGCATCACTGTCAAACATGTTTATGTAATCTCCTGTTAATGTCTAAGCAAGAAGAAAACCTGCAGAGCACAGTAACAAACTTACCAATAATGATTTGGCTATAACATTTTCTACAACTTTTAAATCATGTTTCATCAGTCGATGTTTCATATTTGATCCTTCCATTTCCTCATCAGCAAAAAAGCGGAAAAGTAAGGGTTCGTCTTTGAATTCACTTTTTTCAAGGACTATGGAAACAGAGAGAGATTCAAACTGTTTCAATTACCCCCAAATTGACCTCAGTTTCCATACTGACAGACCCTTCAGACCCCTAAATTAATACCCTGTCCCATTACCTAGAACAAGTTACATTCACAAATATCCCAATAACCCTTTTTTATTTCTTTCTATAATTTCAAGCCAATGTTTCCTTTAGATTACTATTACCTAAATAATTTTGAATTTTTAAAATAAGTAATTTTTTTTTATTGTTAACTTTTTTTCTTAACCAAGTCTGCCACCTTTCCAGATTAAAACCCAACTTTAAGTCAAAGATTATATTGAGTCCAAAAATGTATGCAGTTCAAAACACAGAAACCTACAGTGTTTCAAATTTGTAGTAAACATTTTAAGTAAAAACACAAAAACATTTCTGTTTTTAATATCCTGCACAATTATGGGAAAATTCAAATGGGTTAACTGTTGCCCTTACGTGTGTGAGCAATTCCCACTGTGGTTGCTTTTATTCCAACCCTTCAAACCAGAAAGATGTCTTCTGGGTGAAAAGTGATTTTAGTTCCCACTAATTCCTAGTTCTTTTCTGTAAAAACATTATTCTCAAATAACCTTATTTCTGCAAAGGTCAGTTTCTTCCCTTTTATCTGAACATTAATATTTCCCCCCAAAGTCCCTAAGCTTCCTGGCAAGCTCTCATGATATAAGGTATATGTTTTGTTAGCCTTTTTAAAAATAAAGCTAAATACTAATAGAAAGAATTTGTACTCAGTGAGGACCTGACAACTGTCAAAGTGTCTTAAAAGAGAAATCTTCTCTATTTCTCCTTATCTACCCTTATACCCTAAAACTTACTTGTTGAGACAGGTTGAATCACTGAGTCAGGGATCTAAGATCTGCAGTCCCAGGGCACAGAAGAATTTTAGGCTTTATCATAAGACAGACCGGGAGCTCAAATTCCAGGTATGGGACTGATTCTGAGTGAAACACTAGGAAAGTTACTTAAACTCCTTGAACTTCAGTTTCCTCCCCGGTAAAATGCAGGCAGTAAAACCTTCTTCATAATGTTGGATGAAACTAAAATGAGGTAATAAGTGTAAATAACTTGGCTTATAGTAGGCAACCAAAAATGACAGCTTTTGATTTCATTATTTTAACGGAGGTCCAAATCACAATTGTTGACTAGTTGTATGTACGAACTGACCCTTGAATGAAGGACTGGTTGGCAACGTGAGTTAACAAATGAAACTACCAACCACAAATTAAAAGGTAACACAAGTTGTACGTGACAAGAGAAATGAGGATATAATTGAGATCGAGTTAGGTCTTGCCTACATGACCTAAGCAGTTTCCCAAAACCCACATGGTGTTTCTGCTACTACTGTTTTCCTCCACCAAATAGTCTAAAGGCAGGGAGAGAGAACATCAGTAAGGCCACGAATGAGCGGAACTAGCTGTGCTTTACTGACAGAGACTTTCGTAGGGAAAACCTTTATTGTAACTCAATATTAAAAAAAAAATATTTAGATAAAATTGCTGCTTGTTGATACTTTAAAAAGAAAAATAATCAAAACCTTTGAAGGTTGATATTATAGTTTTAATCCCCTATAATGATGTCATTCCTTCCATTCCATTGTTGGCTCTTCAAAGACAGATATTTCCCCTATCACAACTCATACAGTGGTCCAGAGATACTAGAATGTTACGGAATTCCCAAAGGAATATACGATAACCAAGGATGCTCTCAAAATCGCTGTTAACTTTTGCTGTACTTCTTTTCTTTGGAAAGAGGTAACAACTTTGAGTATAATTGACAAATAGGTACAAGACCTATCAAATATACACATATGCAAATATTAACAATGAAGAGAGATTGTTTGGGTTTATGGAATCTATAAGATGGTATGAATAGAGAGGGAAAACTAAGTTTCATTATTTTTGTAAATTGAAGGGAAATGAAGTCATCAAACAAGAAAGAAATTCAATCTTTAATTAGTAGCCAAAAAGAAACAGATTTTTTCCCAGAGATTTATAATTTTGTTCTCTGAGATAATTTTGAAAGCATTTTTCTAAAAATAACAATAAATGTTCAGATTAAATGCTCTCATTTAATCATTCTAATATATACTGACATTCAAAAAAGAAAACATGGGTCTGACCTAAAATAGTTTCAAAGAGATATATCAGCTTTTTTTTTTTTTTTTTTTAGAAACTTCTAGCTCAAGCTGTTGCTTTTTTGGGATCAGTCGAGAAAAACAGAAGAGAAGTAATGGCAACTGGTAGATAAGAGTCGTTAGACACAGCAAAGGCACCAAAGCGACATTGAATGCAGACGTGGTGACCCAAGAGGGACACGTGGCAAGACCCAGACAGTCTTGCTGGTTTGTCTCTAGATGACTTCCCTGGAACACTGAGACACTCCCAGTGTCCTAACAAAACAAAACAGTGAAATACATCTGTAAGCTTCCACAATAACAATCCCTACCGTGGTGCATAAATCCACTGTCACAGAGTCCAACGCCAAATATCATTGCCTCTTCTCTGGTGCGGCAATCCCCCTGTTAACCACAAAAGCCCTGTACAAGTTAATAGGCAACTGAAGATTCTGCTGCATCTAAACCGCGATTGACATTTCAGCACCGTACTGACAAAGCCATTCATACATTAGGACAGACGCTGCTTTCATAAGGCCACGATCCATCTAAGGCTTATAAAACATTCACTTGATTATGAAAATATCTTCTTCTGACATTACATAAAAAATAAAGATTTCATACTTCTTGAGAAAAATCATGTCTTATTTAAAAGGAAAAATACACAGGTAACTAAAATGTATTGCTACCACAAATGATCCCTTTCTCTTATGTCTTTGACCTTATATCGCAATTATGTATCAAGGAAATATCCTACATATTGAAAACTCACTAAATAAAACTTGCTAAGTAAAAATTATTATGCGTGATCTCAGCTATCACCTCCCTTCCACAAAATGGCCTTGCTCTTTAAGTACCCCCAAAGAAACCTACTAATCTAGGGTGACTCGTAAGACCCTAAGAGTGTGTTGTTCAGTGAAGTCAGCAAATGCAAGCTTCTCTATCTTGCCAAAAAAAAAAATCAGCTCATATAACTGATCCCCAAAAGAAAGCCCAATGCAAACTTTTGTTATGATTTTTATCTAGAAAACGTCTATTTTATTCATTTAAGTATGAATTCATATACAGTCTGCCCTCTGTCACCACGGGTTCAGCATCTGAAGATTCAACCAACCACGGATCAAAATTATTCAGAGAAAAAAAATCCAGAAAGTTCCAAAAAGCAAAGCTTGAATTGCAGGACCAGACACTGTTTACACAGTATTTACATTACATCAGGTATTGTAAGTAATCTTGAGATTACTTAAAGTACATGGGAGGTTATTTGCAAATACTACTCTATTTTATGTAAGGGACTTGAGCATCTGTGGATTTTGGTATCTTCAGGGGTCCTGGAACCAATCCCTCGTAGATCCCAAGAGGGCCGACTGCATATGAATATATATGTGTATATGTATGTACGTGTGTCTATATGTCATGACGGTTGTATGTTTTACACTTTAAGAAGTGCTTTCTTACATATTATCTCATTTTTCCTAGTCCTATGTTTTAGCTCTTAGGTACAATACTCTACCAAATCCATCCCCTCTTCTCTCTGGCTTCTATTTCATTTCTATCTCAACACCCTAACCCAGTGTTTCTTCATTTCACTTCTAAATTGCCATAATTTTTTCCTGTACTTTCTCTAACTTATTGCCTTTATAGAATTAAGCTTCCTTACACAGGAATATCACGTTCCAAAACTTTACACTGACTCTTTTTTAATAATCGTAAAATATCAAAATTTTCTGTTGGGCTTTCCAGGCCTCCCATAATCCTAACTTCATTCTACCCCTCCAGCCTCATTTTCCAAAGGTGGGGTCACCTTCACTCTTGTCAAGCTGGCCCCCCCAATTGTCACCCTTCACACATTTAAATTCTACCTATCTGTCTATCAAGGACCAAAACAAGTGTCACCTCATGCTGTGACAACTCCACCCCTCGCTAATCCTGTTAACTAACAAGACATGTATAATCTGTATCTTTGGACAACGCATCTGTGCCCTTTTCAAAATATAGCTGTTACGTAACTTTTACGAATTCACTCAAAAGATTTTTTTTTCTGCCACAGTGTGCCAAGTGCTACAGAGAGTAAAGCACTCAAACAAAAAATACTTCCCTGCCCTCCAGCAATTCAAATCTGGTGAAGAACTTAGTCACTTAAAATATGGTATATAAGAAGTACCATCATCCAAAAGCTATCAGATCTAGACTATACTCCAAACAACACATAGACTATCACACTGGAGTCAGTTCTCTATTTGGTCCCCTTAAGCTCTCCAAGTCAACTCAGTGTCCCGGTCAATGCTAGAAATTAAGTTTTATTATCACTTGAGAGCCTTGGTGGAAAGAGAACCTTACTTTTAAAATATCTCTTTTCGCGGGAGAGGCCACAACAGTGAGAGGCCCGCGTAACGCATAAAAAAAAAAAAAAAAAAAAAAAAAAAAAAAAAAAAAAAATCTCTTTTCCATCTTAGATTAAGAACTGTAACTTATCCTTCTCTTATCACACCATTACCATGTCTTTCTTTTCACAGCCAGCCCATATTGTCCGAATCTGAAGCTAGAGTTAATCAGGTCTGATACGTACATTTGGATACGTTTTACACCATCAGAATCATAAAGCTTAAGTGACAGAGAAGAGCTGACATATACAGCTAGTCCAGTAAGCAGAAAACAGCTGTGAAAATAAAATCTAGAGAGATTAAGTGACTCAATCAAGTTTGCAGAACTGCTTATCAGCAGAACTGTCATCAGACACCAGATTACCTGAATCCCAGTCCACTTCAATTTCTATTATGTACAATTTCTACAGATGCTGTCATAACAGACCACTAGGAAAAGCTGAAGAAAAAAAGAATTGCAACTTGGTCCGTTTTTTGAGCAACTTATTTTAGCCTTCTAATATTCACACTTGGAAAGTAAACGTGCCAAAAAGGAGAAAAAAAAAAAAAAGTTGATAACTGACTTCCTGAGTCAGAACTTTAAATATTTATTCAACATCAGCTTTTGCTTCAAAAAAACTTTCTTCAGTTTTCCCATATAATCAGCATATAGTACAAGAATTCATGTGAATTCTGGAACAGTTTAATTTCTAGATGAAATTCCAACTCTGTTACCAAACACAGAACCAATCCCAATGACACACACTGACCATAGTGTTATAAAAGGCTCTCACACTAGTAAACCCCCTGGACATAGGAATTTGGGTTTTATCAAAAAAGAACTGTTTGATTTAATCTAAGATCTTAATTTCTAGATAAAATAAATCTAAGTGCCATAAAATGCAAAAATAGGTGGTCTTGGATAGTGTAGAAGTTAATATTAAAAATAAAAATCTCAAAATGTATGTGCACAGATGAATCAAATGGGAATTAACCGTTAATATCTGAAACAAAAAATAAACATTTCTATGACTGAGCATCAAACGTTATTATCCACTTGCAACAAAGGAGGTAGGCTAATTTCTTCAATAACAGAAAAGTAAATTGACTCAAATATCCAAATGTAATGAGAACATTTCAACCAAGCAATATCCCCTTTCTCAAAATAGTAAGTTCTGTCAAAGTGGATATCAGTTTTCTCAGCCTTTTCTTTAATCCCTGGAAAACATTTGACTATTTATTACTTGATCTAGTACAATAAAACATTTAAATAAATTTATATTTGAATATCTATTATGATGGGCTAGATGCCTTGAGTTGCAAATAACGTTTTCTCAATACCAGCTATCAGCTCCCACATTCTAAGAAGCAGAACAAAAATCACAGCAAGTTTTATACTTTCCTATTTACAGTGTATGCAGATGGATACTCTATTTTTGGGGGGGGGAGGGGAGTGACGCTTGAGAGTGGGCCCGTGGGGAGGGGTAAATATTTTGTGATGCTGTCTACCTATGGGCTTATAAAGTTTACAGCTGCATTAGGAGGACAAGCATTACCATTAGCATGAAAAGCAGGGCAGATCTCAGTTGCAAAAGCTTCTAGCCATACACATAGGGCAATACGTAAATGATACATCTTACCGCATTCACCCATTCACCCTCCCCTGTTCACACTAATTGGAAATTTCAATCCATTTCAGAGAAGTAAAGCTCATATTATCAAAACACAATTATTATCTAACAGAGAAGAAGGCACAGGGAGATTAGAATATAACCTGCTAGGACTAAAAACCAGATACCTTAAAACAAATCAGTGAACAAAACATACAAGTAATTTTAGTACATGCACATTTATTTAAATTATACTTCGTTTCTTGATGGATCTCAGGTGATATTTTTGAATCCAGAAACACCTTCCTCTTGAAAGACAATACTGCATAAAAATCAAGTCTGGGACTCTGAAGTCAGATGATCCAGGTTCAAATCCTAACTCTGCTTCATTTTAGCTGTATGAACTTGGTCAAGTTATTTCACTGTCTCATTGGCAAGTGGGAGTTTTAAAAAGTACCTAAATCACTTCAAAGTCTAAAGCAGCAATGAATGTAACTCAGTAACTTCTATTTGTCTATTTACCTGTGCAATTAACCAGTCTATCAGCTTGTTGGCCATAACCACAGATTTGTAGGTTCTTAAGTGGTAATCTTTATCTCTATAAAGGAAAGAGAAAGAAAAAACATTAAGCCAGAGGACAAGTAAGCACAAGGAACCATTTCATTTCGTATCAGTGTGCAACAGAAGAGTTTACTCAATGTAATTTGAATTGACTGTCCCACTTATGTGTAAATAAGACAGCTTTACAAGGCGTACACACCTGAAAACTCCCTTCACCAACTCACACCAGAAGAAGAAACCCACAAGGATACCAAAACAGGACATTTCTTCTTTCACATTTTCCTATCTCCAAACTGATTGTTAATGTTATGTTACCTGGTAATAACTTGGCTAGAAATACAATAGCTCATTAGTAAAAGAATAATAAAATAGAATTCCCTCCCTTTAAATCAAGATAGAGTCTACGAAAAATCTCAAAGTACGGGAAATAAAGCAACCCCTTGTATTTCTGCTCCTAAGTTCTCCAGGAAGGCAGGATTTGCCCCAGAGGATTATTCATTAGGCTCAGCTGTAGTGGGAGACCTGAGGCCTGTCTTGAGGGAAACACACCGAGAACCTCGTGATTCATTTTCTCTGATCAGAGCACGGACTCAGCCACGCTGCATCCCCAGGCAGCCCCGGGAATCCTGGCTCTCCACAGCAGACTCTCCTTTCTGCAGACTTCCCAGTTCTGAGAAACGTTTCAAAGTCTAGTTAGATACCAACAAAGTGCTCATGGTCAGAATAAGGTCCCAAGGGTGGAAACCTGTAATTCATTTACTTTGCAGGTTTGCAGGCCTGGATCAAAATGGAGTGAGAAAACGACAGTCTTTTCAACATGTCCAAAAAATCCAAACTGCAATCAACTTGGCGTGACAAAAAATTACTGGCTATATTCATGGTTCTTTAGCTTCTGTCAGTAGATTACAATTAATATTGACATGATTTCATCCATTTTCATAAAAAGCTCCCTGAAACATGAATGAAATTTCTGAGAGTTCAACAGTGAATGAACTAGTTAGCCAGTAATCAAGAGCATATTTTTAAAAATCTTTTTAAGTCTACCTCCCTACTTCTGATACCTCATCACCCATTTCATCTTGGTTTCCATGTGTCAATAAGAAGGACAGAGGAGTCTTTTATAGACCACACGTGGGTCTGTGGATTCTTCACCCAAGTCATTTTTCTTTTCATAAGCTGAGTTCACACATGACTATCGTACATTCCATCTGTTTTATGGGGTTTTTTCTCGTAAATTTACCTTGCACAACTCATAAACCATCGTCATTTCTAGCCAAAGAACAATTCCTTCTTATCAGCTCTTTCAGAATGTAACTTTCTTGATAAGAAATCCCACATGGCTAAAATATATTTTCAGAACACATTTTCTCACACGTGAAACCTACATATACATACACGTGTGGCCTGAAAAAATTATCCAGTATCCTTTTCTATTAGTTTAGCAGAAAAAAACCTTAAGTATCAAACCATCTTTTAGCATTACGTTATCCAACATATTCACAGAGTGCCTGTGCCAGGAATATAGCAGACAATCAACGAATGTTGGTTCCTTTCACCTCTTTTTACTTTGTGAAGCCTGCTTGTGAAAGTGGACAGGGCATTTTCAGGAGTAACAGGTAAAATTCTGTCTTCTCCTTCGGGACCTGCAGTGTGGGCATTCCAACGCTTACCAGCAACTTTTGGAATCTTTTTTTTTTTAAGCTCTGCATTTTCTTGGAATTGGAAAGCAGAGTGAAAAACAGAAACACTGTCCATCAAACGTTTGGATTCTACAGCCACGACTGAAAAGCTTCTATATTCATTTTAGAAATAGTATGCTCATTTTTCTGTTCCGAAAAGTATGTTTTAGTCAGTAAACTCCAAATGATATCTGGCCGTCTGAAATTAGTTTTACATTACATTACATCCTACCAGTTAGTGTATACGAGTGCATATTACAAAAGTACTGATGATCTCTATTAGTAATCATAACACAGAACTCAGTTTCCTGCTGTTTTTCTAAAGAGATAAACTGCAAATGAATCCTGATTTCTCTTTAAAAAACAAAAAGGCACCTCTTCTGAAGTTAAAACATGGTACAGAAAAAAAATGAGAAAATTATAATTATTAACTCCAAATCAATTCTTAATTTTCAAGTGCAAAATTTTTTCTTTGGATAAAAGATGATTTAAAAAATATTGTTAAATAAAATACATATCCAAGATTTGATTACACAGTCTAATGAAAAAATTAGTATACAAATAACCATAATGGTAAATATTTATAGTAAACAGTATTTTGAAATCCTCTACCAACCAGCCAACTATTATTTATTAAATATTAACTGAAGGTGGATCATTTCAAAATCAAGCCTGTAATTTACTATGAATTAATGGCAAATAATATTAGAAATCAGAATAAAAAGAGTAGAAGAAATGGTATAATTAGAGCCTCAGAAAATTCAGAAATATTTTCAGATAAATTGTGACTTAATCTTTAAAAGTAAAATTTTCACTTTGGGAAGAAAAACAAAATAAGTTAAGTTGCAGCTTAATAATATTTATCTAATATGCAATATAAATATTTCCATTTAACCTTCCAGAACTTAGAAACTAGACTCACCTTATCACTGGAGTAAACAGACTATGAAGACGGCAATATAATCGTACGCCCTATTGTAAGACAAAAATATGTCAAAAGCAAGTAAGATCACTCAAAGGACAAACCGATGAAATTTTGAATAAAACAGATTCACTGTCAACATGCTGAAATCATTACCCTATTATTCAAATGATACATTACATCATAAAAATAATATAACTTAAATCTTTAAAAACAGGATTAAATTGTGCTATGAATTTTTCATATACATATGACATATACATACACAGAGGACTTTTAAAACTATTTTCTTAAAATATAAAATTTCGAGATATAATGTAAACAGAATATAAATCTATGTAGTGGTCCATCATACTACTTGATCATTACATGTCAATAAAAATTTTGTCAAGTGTACAAAGAAAACTGATATTACATAAATTTTATGTATTTATCTTTTTGTTAAATTTATTCAAGTATCATGACCACTTGTCGCTACATGTGAAACAGTTTTCAACAGATATAATCTTCTGAGTTATGCAACTGCACTATTCCCTTTTAGAATTAGATAAAGAGAATAAAAACAATGATCTAACATTCTAATTCTTAAAATAGCAAGAAAAAAATCAAGAGGTTTGCTTACGTACGTCATGTAAAAATTTTCTATACCGGCAGAATTATTTTAAGTCTCTCTACAAGATTTTATCTTGCTGAAGATAAGAATATAACGACAACACAAATTCTTTTATTGATAAAAGGTTATGGGAGAGGTTGTTACCTTTGAAATCACATCCTGCATCTCATTTCTTGGATAAAAGGTTCCATCGTCATAGCGAAATCGATATAACATCTGTTCTGGTTTGAATTGATGTTTATCCGTAACTAAGAACATAAGAACAGTATATTAAAATCCTGACAATCTAAAAACTGGCAGATAAAAAACATATTCCCAAATACTGAAACTTTTAGTTTTATCAAAAGCTTTCATTTTCCTAACATAGTAATGCTAATCCAGTATTTTGATAGTAAGATTCATGATAAGATTTTGTTATATATAATATAGTTACAACTTCCATGTAATGACTGAAGAACTAAATTAAGGTTAGCCACATTTAGGTAGCATAGCGTATGCATTTGTGCGTGTGTGTAGTGATTTACACTTAAATAAAATAGACGAGTTTGTGTTTTCTATTTCTTCACAATGCCACAAAGTCAAGCAAAAAGTGCCCTTCGAATAGCAGATACTCCAACTAGTGGGTTATAATTTGATTCTCAGCCCCAGAAGTGAATTTTAGCATTTATCTGTCTTATCCCACAGCGATCAGGCCAAGACCACACATATACCAATCTTGACCATTTATCCTGTGTTTAGATCTTCAGAGTAGATTAGATAAATTCAGAATGTAACTGATTCCAAAATTTTAACAGTTTTCTTACACTGACAAATGCTTTTCTTACACGTCACTTAATTTTTTTTTTCCTCAGTGGAAAATGAGAGTGGTCAACCTTCACTTCCATCCTTAAGATAGGACTTTCTATTCATAAAGACTCCTACTAAACTTTCTCTCAAGTTTCCTTTTTTTCTAGGTAGTCTGATAAAAAAAAAAAAAACTGTTCTAGAAAGGAAAGACCTCAAATTAAATCTCAAAGAGTTTACATTTAAATGTTTTATTTACAGGGAACGAAAAATTTGCAGAAGAGATGATTTTTGCAATCGGCTCTATTTTCATGATTACATAGAAGACTTTGACCTTTACTTTTTGCTAAAAATGTTGAAGGAGGAGAAAAATCTGTCAGAATTCTCATGAACTACATTGGTGAATCCAGAAGAAAGCCAAGAGACTTGTAACACACACACACACACACACACACACACACACACACGCGCGCGCGCGCGCGCGCGCATATGCAAAGTTTCAGCAATTTCACCCTCATCTATCCAAACCAAATGCATGGCTTGCAGCCATAAAACTGAGACAGGCTTGCTGCCAAAAAGGGACAGACAACACAACTTTTGGCATCTTTTTTCCAGATTAAGCCAAAAAGAAAAAAAAGCATATGTGAAAGAAAAATAAAATCGGAAGAAATATTTTGAAATCCTACGGCATGTTTCAAGACCAGTTATTTATTTCTCCTCTGCAATCTACCTATTCCCATTTTTATCCCTTAAGATTCATTGAAATAAGTTATTATATTGATGTTCCAAAATTCAAGGAAACTTGGGCCCAAAGGTATCTTGCCACAATAAAAGAAGTGGTGGTTCAACCTGTTCAAAACGGAATGCTTCACTGTAAGGTAAACTCTTGCGACTTTGCTAATGAACCTTGGGCTAATCTGCAACTCTACGCTGTTGCCTTGGAAAAACAGTGAATAGCTCTGCATACAAATCCACTCCCCCAACTTCTCCAGCACGGAAAATGGGTTTATAACCTTTATGAGAAAGGTTGCTGAATGACATCTTTTAAACAACTCTGTGATGCTGGATATTACCAGGGATGTACTGGTAAATGATGAACAGCTTGCTCTCTAGTGTTGTGGAAGAAGGAGCACTGATGTGTAACATTCGTCAGTTTCCACGGTATCAAATACTCCCACGCTGGCCAATTTCCAGCTACCAAAATAAAGTCACTGAACACAGAATGAGATGTACAGTGACACACTATTATTTAGTATTTCCATCATACAAAAATAACAGACATAAGTAACACCAAGACCACAGATAACAATAAAAGGTAGTAAAATAATTAGGAAGTGATGAGTTCTAAGGATATAGTACCTTTGTTTATAATTTAGGTACTTATATGTTTATATAATTTAATTTTAATAATAGCTGTGCTTAACTACAGGCTTGCAATTTTTTTAAACATTTAATCACCAGCTCTCTACAGCTTTGACCAGCCAACTTCAGCACACCACTGGCTATAATGAATGAGCTCTCTGAATTCCCACATAAGCACTTATAATGTAAATAATAAAGCCAGACAAGAAGAACATTATCAACATATCACAGAGAAAGCATATGCTGCCTCAGCCCAAGAATTCCCAGTACAGCAAGGCTTTGCCCCTGATGAAGTTCTCAACAATATCTGCAATGTGAATAATAGCATTAACAGTCAACTTTTTTTTTTTTTTGCTGGCTCTTTATAAAACAGATGGCTCATTCAACTTTATTTTAGGAATTCTATTTTCACTAAAATGCAGCTGGAACCACATACTAATGAAACTAGCCTGCCTGGCCCATATTTCTTCATTCTAATAAAATTATTAACGTGAAATTGCATAATATGTTCTCTTATCCTAGGCTTGGGAGAATCTCTATTAGTTAACTTTGGACACTAAAAAAAAAAAAGGTTACTTCCAGCAACAAAAGTTCTGTATACCAAATCGGACATTACAACTGATCAGATCCTGGTAACAGTAACAGCACAGGCCACTAAAATCAAACTGTGACCAACAGGACTTTTAATACAGTGTACTCAGTGCTAAATTTCTCAGAAAAAGAGTTAAGCAGGTTATAAATATCATTGTTCAAAAAGATTTCAATTCTTTTAAGTGAAATAATAAACTGTTCTTGAATTTGAAATTTCAGAATAAATTTTAATACAGAATTTACTACTTTCTTTTCAAAATTGTATTATTGGAAAAGGTGGTGTCTGAGGAAGGGGAGGAAAGTTGATTAGGACTGAAATTCTGATATCCGTTCCAAAAAAAAAAATCTTATGCTGTTGAATTTTTCTCTTTTAAGAGGAGGCAATTAAAATATTTTGAGACATATGTTAACAAAATAAGTAAGGGTGGTTCTCTCTGTGATTCCTTCCAGATCTTTCAGCATTCCTGAACTGAAAAGGTCAGACTCTAGAGTACTATGTTCATGAAGAGATTGAATAAATATTATTCCACCTCCACTTTGTACTAACTTAAAATTGACTTGAACGTGTCTGCCTAGCTACGCATGTCTTCAGGGAAAGTAACAACAGTTTTGTTATTGTAAAGTAAGTAAAATTCCACCCATAATAGTTGTCTTCAATTTTCAGAACCTAATTCATTAAGTAAACAAGCAACTCTTCCTCATACAATTGCTGGATCACCTGTGTTGAACGATGAAAGCAAGAGTGGATGGGTGACTTGAAAATAATCTTACAGCTCCTCTGAAAGGATGACCTCTCCTTGCACCCTGACCTTTCCAGCTTTGGGAATAAAGCTTCTCTAATATCCTGTTATCTGTTACAAGGTACCTCATAGTCAAAAAGGAAAATACTGTGACAAACTTAGCATAGCTCTTTCTAGAATATAGTTAAGTAATCCCATAGAAGTACAAAAACTTACATATCCATAATTTTTTAAACAATTTCATAGCAGCATCTATTGTTGATAGATAGCTTTAAACCATTTTTTTCTGTTATTTCTAATTCATAAAAGATTAAAGACTCAAATTAACAACAGAAGTCACAATAACCTCAACTGAAAACAGAAATGTTAAAAGTGATTTTTGTGACTATTATGGGCTGATATAATTGTAAAACATTAACAAATAAATATAATGATTACTCTGTCTTTCATATGATTTCATAGATCTTATACTGACCCAGGAGCTAAGCCTCAGGGGCAGAAATCGGGTAGTTTTTTACCAAATTGGTTTAGCTTTTGTTTTTCCCGCATATGCACGTACAGGACATTTCTAGGAGCCTCCTGCAGCCAAGGGTGACCACATATCTGAGTTGTGCCCACGGACATGTGCACAAAAGTGATGCACAATGGGAAGGGTACGAACCCATTTAAAAGAAACTCCACCCTCCCTTCAAGGTGACCTTTAGGAGCACTGTATTGAAGATGGAAGAACTTCTGTCAGGCACCAAAACTCTGCATGGAGCAGGGTGCCACCACCTCACCCTCCACCACTGACTGAACTGTACATGAGTGACAAATTAGCTTCTATAATGTAAGCCACTGTATTGGGGAGGTTTATTCGTTACAGCAGCTAGTGTTAACCGATACAGTTTTCCTTCTCAATAGTCCTTGCAGAAAATTAGTTCTCCCATCCTAGTAGATTT
The DNA here is from genome assembly GCF_008692025.1 of Phocoena sinus. Classification (NCBI taxonomy): domain Eukaryota; kingdom Metazoa; phylum Chordata; class Mammalia; order Artiodactyla; family Phocoenidae; genus Phocoena; species Phocoena sinus. The sequence goes on along the minus strand of NC_045779.1, from coordinate 13,509,141 downwards.
CTGTCTTGTCTGAAAGGAAATATTCCAGCAGCTGGATTTCTTGATGGACAAGGTAAAAAGATAGGCTTAAAACTATTCGACCGTAAGAAAAAAAGGGTCGAGGGTTCATATTTACATACCTTCAAGTACCTAGCATAATATCTTACATGTAGAATGAAGGAAAGAATCAGTAAGGAAAGGAGTAAATAAAAGGTATCCCTAAACAGATTTTCCCTTCCTTGCTCTATTGGCAATACACAGGCCCTGGAAGTACACAGTCTGAATGGGAAAAGAATAATCACTTCTGAAGGTCAATGATTGTATACAAAACCTCTTTACATGCCACCTACTTCAGCTTTAATAGATTGCAGGATAAAACAAATACAGTCCACTCTTGTCCCAAATATATACTTGGTCATGGGGTTAGAAGAAGGGAAAGAGGAGCACAAAGAGGAAAGCCATCTAACTCAACATCTTTTCATTTTTACTTATAAGATACTGGATGACACTTCTTAGCATACTAGATGCTAAATGGTGTTTTAATGGCATTAATGAACCAAGTACAAAATCAAATACAATTTATCAACATTATCTGTTTGCTCAAAATATAATTATTCATTTATTCACTCACTCAGCAGATAATTTATTAAACACCTATATGTGCTGGGCATTCTAGGTGTTTGCTGTATATTAACACACAAGGCTCCTGTTCTCACGGTGCTTATATTTTGACTGCAGTCTAGAGTAGGGATGGGAGATAAAGAGAGAAATATTAAACAAAGAAACAAAACAACATGATAATTTCAGAGAGTGATAAGTAGTACATGAAGAAAATTTCAAAAATTTAAGAAGTAGTTTATTGGAATAACGGGACTGGGTAGGATTCTAAAAGGCAGAGTGTCATGGAAGATGAGTCATAATACAGAGACTTCTGTCGTTTCATTCACTGCTGTGTCTCCAGCACCTAGAAAGGTCACTGGCATATACTAGGAATTAATAAGCAATTGTTGATTGAGAACAGCAAGAGCAAAGATCCTAAATGGGGAGTCATCTTGGACTGTTCAAAGAAGAGACAGAAGGCCAGGGTGGCCCCAGCGTAACGAGTTAGGTACAGCACTATGTGATAACTCAGAGAGGAAGTCAGGGGCCCTATCATGTAGGGCCTTGTGGGCCATGGTAAGAGATTTAGGTAAGATGTCTGGACTTTTCTTTAAGTGTAATGAGAAGCTAGTAGATGCCTGTAAGCAGGAGAACGCCTGAATCTTACAAATGACTTAAAAGGTCTCTTCAGCCATTACCTGGAGAGTGTTCTATGGGGATGGAGGACAAATGTGGAAGCAAGGACAGAGAAGGTGGTGACTGGGAAGAAGGTGGAGACCCTGGAAGGGAGAGCGGTGGTCTAACTAGAGACCTGTTTGGTGGCAGGTGCCAGGGGATTCCTATCTGGGTAGATGGGGGTACATTATATTGGCAGCATCTACTGTGGTGGGGAAAAATTTGGAGGATTTAGTTTGTTTTCACCTCACTCTAATTTAGAAAAAACAATGAACATCAAAACACCATAGCCAAATATCCATATTTATTCACAGTTCCCTGTCTTTTTCTCCTCTCCCACATTTTGCATTAGAGATTCTTCAGGCTTTTTTTCTTAGTCCCATGATCACCGCTTTCTTGTTTTTTGTTTGTTTGTAGTCTCTTATAGATGTGCTAAGAACCTCATGCTCTCTTGAAGTGATTCCCAAATCTGACCCTCACGCTCTCTCTACCCCGAGTGTTACACCCACACATTCTCAACCTCTTGCCGAACGCTCCCCTGCAGATGTTTCATACCCAAGCCACCGCAAACCCTTCACCTTCCCCCCGATGCTCATCATCTTGAATTAACTATGTCTGTCATCCAGACAAAAATCTCAGAATAATCTACCTCACCCCTCACTCTTCACCTCCTAAATCCAAATAGACGTCAAATATGCTATCTCAGCTTCTCCAGAATTTCTTGAATGGGTCCCTCTCATCATGCCATGGACGCGGCCCTGGTCCTCTCCCTCCTGGGGAAGGAAGGGTCCCCATGGGCAGGGATCTCTGTAATCTCTAACCCTCCACTCATCTGTTATCTCCAAAATCAAGATCTGGTCACTCCTCTGTCTCCAGATGCCCATCACCTCCTCATGTCCCTCAGAAGAAGCCCCACATACACAGCCAGCAGGTTAAAATCTGCTGGGATCAGGTGTTTGCCTACCTTTCTCACCACACCCCTCATCCCAGCATATTCATCCGTGAAGGATACGGTCCTGCCACGTGAGACTCTGCGTTAGTTCTGAACAGGCCACCGTGAACCTTCCCACTCCCGTGTCTGAGTGCTACTACTTCCTCAGGGTGGAATGTCCTTCTGTCTTCTGTCCTTGTCAGAGTTCCATTCATTCTACAATGCCCAGCACTAAGGCCAATTCCCTCACAAAGCATCCCAAATACTCTAGTTAGAACTCGTCGTTCCTTCCTCTTCAGTCCCACGTCACTTACCTGGAATTCTGTGTTGGAACTGTCTGTTTCAAGTTAAATATATCACCATAAACCTATACTCCCTGAAACAATATTCTATATAGATGAGGCACTCAAAGATGTTGGAAAAAACATAAGCATCCTATAATGTGGAGAAGTTTTATAAACTAAACTGATCAATGCAATGAAGATACACGTAATTTGTGGATAAATAAATAGGCGATTAATAAAATAATTACCATGATGGATGATTCCATTTTCTAACAGTGCTTGTCCCAAGTGAACACCTTCCTCAGGCCTGTGAATCTCTCCAATTTCCAACAGCCATGACACAAATTCACTGCAACAGAAATCCAATGAAGTTAAATCATTAATTTTCTTCCCCCAGGAAGTCTATCCTTACCATGCATTTATCAAGCAGCTACGAAAGGAGTTTCAAAATATAAAGGAATGTTTGCAGTGTATTTCACATACATTGTTTTCACATATGCAAGGCCCACAGATATAAATTGGACCCTATTCTAGAAAACTCATGTCCATACATTCAGACTTACCTAAGCTATACTTAATAACTATTCAGCTTATTGAGACCTTTAGTAAACACAAAGGGAAAATTCTAAAGTAGCTTTAACTATAGGTTATTATGCATATAAAAGCAAATTTGGGACGAAAGAGAAAACAACAGATCCTAAAGACAGCTAAACGACAGAACTAGATAGAGTAATAATGACTTAATATAAGACATAAACTGTCTAAAAGTAGCTTTCCAGGCACAAAGAACCAGTGGGTTTGAAACTCCAAGAGGGCAGACAAAATTAAACTGCATGCCCTGTATGGTAGACAGACTTCTAAAGATGTTCTCCCACCCCCCTATCAGGAATCCTACCCCTTGGTTTGTCAATCAAATTCCAATCTAGGTAGCCCTGTGAATGGACTGGCATATGTAATTAAAATCCCATGTCAGTTGTCCTTAAAATATGGAAATTAACCACGTGGGCCTGACCTGATCAGTTGAGCCCTTTGAAGCAGCATTTTCTCAGGCTGGTGGCACAAGAGGAAGTGAGAACAAGTAAAAGCACAGGAAAGATTCAATGTGCCACTGCTGGCTTTGCAGCAAGAGGGGGGTCGTATACCAAGGAATATAGACAACCTCTAACGGAGAGCAGCCCTGGCCAATGGCCAGCATGGAGACGGGGGCCTCACGCTTACAACTACAAACGATTAAGTTCTGCCAACAACCCGAATGTGCTGGAAAGTGGATTCTTCCTCAAACGCTCAAGATAAGGGCCCAGCCCCTGCTCTGCCAACACCACGATTTTGCCCTTGTGAGACCCTTAGCACGGAACCTGGTCTAACTCACCTAGACTTCTGACCTACAGAAATACAGGCTAATACATGGGCATTGTTTTTAAGTCACTAAATATATGGTAATTTGTTTTGCAGCAATAGAAGACTGATACACACCAAAAGACACAGAGAAGTCTGACTACCTTGTTTTCAAATTTTAAAATTACTTGGTAAATTCATTGTTATATCTAAACTGTCATCCATAAGGAATACGCCAACACGAAACCAACCGTCAGAACTGTCTATCGCACACATCTGCTGTGGCTGAGAAAGGCCACTGAGGACCACAGCTCACATCTTTCAGCATTTCGGGAGAGGATGGGGGGCCCCAGCATCTCAGATAAGAGAAGGGATGTTTTATAACACTTAGGAGAGCTTCAGCTCAGTACTGATTTTTTTTTATGGCCACGTGGTATCATTAAGAGAACACTAAATACAGAGACTTATTACAATAAAATATTTAATCATGCTCATATTTAAAAAGCTAACATTCGAACTCTTACATTAACTAATGAATATATTTTAGAATGGTTTTATTTTTTGCACAGAGGCCAGAGAAGCAAAGCTATGGAAAGTGTCAGGAAATTACTTTTCCATTTATTTCAAAACTAAAAGCAACACATATGGTAAAGCCAAATAACCAAGGGATACAGAAATTCAAAACTGGATGTCTAGTCTACAATGCACATTTTAAGGCAGAAGAAGTTGTTAGAGTTCTTTATATGCTTCTATTAAATAAGAACCATCCAAAAGAAAGAAAATAAAAGTAAAGTAGAATATAGCATAGCGGTTAAGATCATGTACTTTGCAATAAAACAACCTGGATTCAAATCCTGTTTCTGTCTCTACCAGCTGCATGACGTTGGGTTAGTAAATTTAGCTCTCTAAGCCTCAGGTTTTTTCCTCAGTGACATAGAATTAATAAGACTATCAACCCCATAGTGCTGTCCTGGAGTTAAACATAATAGTGTGGGTAAAGGGTTAATAAAACCCCTTCTTCAATAAGGACAAATTTGACCCTGGGTTAGCTTTCTAGCTCTGCTTCCCTAGAAACCTGATGAAGGTCAGGTGTCAGCTGTGTAACTAGGCAGCGCTGCTTGTGGTAAAAATGGCTTCTGATGGCTCAACTCCATACTTATAAATATATGGTGAGAAGCCATAGCCTGGTATGACTCTCTTGTAAGTGGGCACGTGATCTGGGGACCCTGGAAGTTATGCCCATGAAGTTGTTACGAGAAAGAGCGTCTTCTCTGCAACGTGGGACTTAGAAACCAAGAGGGGCTCACAGCTGCTCTTTCCTTTGCACAAGAACCTTCACTTGGGGCACAGCCAACACAAGCAGCTCTAGCTTGCTGGCAGCTGTGTGTCCTGCTGGGAGCACCACCCCACTGAAGAAGAGGCCCCCTGCTGCCCTGAAAGCACTGGGTTTCCTGGCCTGTATTCTAACAGGGCTGGGATTGGTGTGGCCTGTGGTGAGCTTGTGTGCCTACATAACTAATTAAGAAGACATGCTAAAATATAATGAACACTGCTATAGAGTAAATCCTAAGAGTCAGCACAGGGAAAAAAATGTTTTTCTATTTCTTTAACTTTGTATCTAAATGAGATAATGGATGTTCACTAAAGTTACTGTGGTAAACCTTTCATGATGTATGTAAGTCAAATCATTATGCTGCACACCTTAAACTTATACAGCGCTGTATGTCAACTGTATCTCAATAAAACTGGAAGAAAAGAAAAAAAACCAAGACATTCTGGTAGGTATTACAGGTAAGCACTACAATCATTTCCATTGTTAGAGAGGAAAGAGAAATTTAACTCTCCCCAGTCTCTCAACTAGCCAGTGGCAGGACCAGATTTGAGTGGGGACAGTCTGATTGTGAAGTCTGGGCTATGAACTACCTCCCCAGTCTACTTTTATAGCGTTGACACTGGCATTTACTAGCTGTATGAACGTGGGCTAGTCACACTCCCCGATCACTAGTTTCTGAATCTTTAAAAACTATAAGGTTTTTTGGGCTTCCCTGGTGGCGCAGTGGTTGAGAGTCCACCTGCCGATGCAGGGGACACGGGTTCGTGCCCCGGTCCGGGAAGATCCCACATGCCGTGGAGCAGCTGGGCCGGTGAGCCATGGGCGCTGAGCCTGCGCGTCCGGAGCCTGTGCTCCGCCACGGGAGAGGCCACAACAGTGAGAGGCCCGCATACCGCAGAAAATAAAAATTTTTTAAAAAATAAGGTTTTTAACTCCTAAGTATGTATTGGAGGATTGGAAATAATTATCGGAAGAAGCCAGCACAAAGGCTGCCCTAAGCAGAGCTACCTGAAGGCATCCCCCCCACCTGCTTAACCCACCAGGGACTCCCACTTGCAGCCGTGCAGTCGGCTACAGAAACCAAAGGACATACAATCAATCTGCTCTGGGCTGAACAACCAAGCGACCTCCTCGCCTGTTCCTGTGTGCCTGGCCCCTCGCGTGACCCACTTTTTCAGACTCTCCATCTATATCCTTTCATCCTTAGCCCAGCTGTCTAAATTCTGAATTAATTGGTAGTGTAGACTGTGTGCCCTTCAGTGTAACTGACTCTCAGGCCCTGTATTCATGTCCTTGCCGGACTCTGTCCCTACAGGCAAACCCGCCTGCCCTCCCGCCCCTGCCTGACCCCAGCCTCTGCTTCACCCCTGAAACACAGTATATCAGAAATTACTGAAGTCGTGGATGAATGGATGAATGCCTTAACTTTTCTGGTCAGGATTCCTGGCTCTATGTCCACTCCCTCATCCCACTATGGCCCAGGAAATGCTGATAGTAAAGAAAGATTCAAAAACACTTAGGAGAAAATTTTTTAGAGAAAAATAAGTGACTAAAAAAAGTTAACACACGAGATCATGAAAATATGAAAGAAATACATGCACCCGGACTACCAACCCTACCTTCCAAGAAAGCATTTAGGGAACGTAGTCAGTTTTCTTTTTCTGTCTTTGATCAGATTTCCTTGTTTGCACATCATTTTATAAAGTTTCTCACCCTGTTCAGAGATCATTACCCAGGTGTCTTGCTCCATTCCTAATTTTAAACCTATCGAAAACGAAACACAGGACAGGTAACTGAAAAAGTCTCTTCATTCATTCATGTCTTCGTTAAACAAACATTCATTGTGTGTCTACCACGCGCTGGGGGCTGTGGATACAGAGCTCCTATGATAGGGCCCTGGTTGTCAAGAAGCTCATAGGGTACCAGGGAGACAGGGCAAGATGCCCAGGGCCATATGGCACCTTTGGGCAAACTGTGCCCCAGAGGCACACAGTTTGGCCAGCGGAGGAAGAACAGCTGTATCTCAGACACTACAGTTTGGCCAGCGGAGGAAGAACAGCTGTATCTCAGACGCTACCGAACCCCTTCTGTAGGACTAGATCAGCACAGCTGGACACGGTGGCCCTGGAGACAGCCTTAGAGGGAAAACTGTGCTACAGCAGAGACATATTCAGAGAACTTCGCCTCTATCTGAGAAACAATAGGAAAAGTTTCACAGAAGGGCTGTGTTTGAATGCAAAGGTATGAACAGGATTTCCAGAGAGAGAAAGTATTCACGAGGGCCTCTGAGGGATGCAGCACGGAGCCCTGGGTTTCAGGTGACAGGACAGGAGGTGGATGGAGGGGTGAGCAGGGTCCATACTCAACTGCAGTCTCAGCGTATTTCATTCCTTCTCTACTGGGAGAACATCTACATGTTTTAAACCAGAGGGAGGGGGAAGGCAGAGTAATGAAGGAAAGGAAGTTCAAAGGACAGTGTAGGGAACAAACAAAGCGGGAGGGTTTAAAAAGAGGGAGACAATTAGGAGAGACCCGCCGAAGTTCAGGGAAGCTCAAGTCTCTGTAAACAATAGCAGGTTTGGAAGTTCAAGTGGAGTCCAAGGGTCAGCTGATTAAGTGGGCATGGAGCTCCAGAGAGATGACAAGGCTGGACATAAAGATTGAGAACCTGGCAGTGCAGAGTGGAAGTTAATCTGATGGGAAGAGACAACGCAGAGCAGGCAAGGAAGTTCAGAGGTGACCAGTGCCAAAGGGGAAATCCTGGGAACACTGACAATCAGCAAATGGGACTGATGAAGAACTGTGGCAGAAGAAGAAGAAATTCTTGGATTATTTTTAGTCTTCTAGCTACTAAATTCCTTACTAAAATTTTATTCTTTACTATGGAGAAGCCATTAACATTGGTCAGTAATAGTGAATAAGAGTAGAGCCTGTTGGGGCTTCCCTGGTGGTGCAGTGGTTGAGAGTCCGCCTGCCGATGCAGGGGACACGGGTTCGTGCCCCGGTCCGGGAAGATCCCACATGCCGCAGAGCGGCTGGGCCCGTGAGCCATGGCCGCTAAGCCTGCGCGTCCGGAGCCTGTGCTCCGCAGCGGGAGAGGCCCGCGTACCACAAAAAAAAAAAAAAAAAAAAAAAAAAAAGAATAGAGCCTGTTAACATAAGCAGAGTTATAGAATGTGCTTTCTTTCTTCCTTTTTTTTTTTGGTCTTAAGGGTATTTATATGCATAGCCATTCTGGGAAGAGTAGTTAAGGTTCAACTTGATGAAAAATTCAATTTACCTTCTAAATGATTTGTTATGCTATTTGAATTAACTGCTAGATTTAACAAAACTTAAAGAGCCAATTATGCATTCATGATCTCTGTTTTAAATTTTTCTGTCTGGTTCTTCATCTAAGATCAATCAAAGGAGTAAGTATTTTTAAATGTTTTGGAGATACTTATAAAAAGGTATGCTATGCATATTTTAATCAAGGTAGAAACTCTCTACACCCTTCATGGGGAAATACCTAAAGATGGAGGAAGCAACTCTTTGTGTTCCAAAATGTTGTCACCAGTGAGGTATTTTATATCTAGATCTCTGAGAAAAGGAATAAACACTGTCACGTTTCTCATCAATTATTTGGTAAAGAAAATAGTAGTTATACAAGCATTTCTATTTCCTAGCTGAATTACAGAAATACGAGTACTTGCAGATAAACGTCATACAACTGAGTATCACCAGACCAAATACTGTTTGCAAACCTTGATAAAAACGTGAAGTGAATTTGAGCTAGGCCTCCTTGTGTGAACAAGCTCCTTACTGAGTTACATTACATTCTGTGGCATTGTAACGATATTAAAAAGTTAATATTCATCCAAATTGCCTTATTTTATAATTAGAATACCAAAATATGTGGCCTAGGAATTTTCAGTGTACTGTTAAATATAGAGGGAGCAATTGTTGCAGGCCCCACAGCACTGCATTATATTATTAAAGCATGTTTCTTAAAGGAAAACTCTATAATGATGCTTTAGAAATGGCAAGAATAAAGTGCAAAGAAAACGGAACAAATTTTAAAGCAGGTGAAACTATTTGCTGTAAATTGAATGTCTGTGTGCCCCCAAATTCCGTATGTTGAATCCTAATGCCCAATGTGATGGCATTAGGAGGTAGGGTCTTTGGGGATTAGCTCATGAGGGTGGAGTCCTCATGAATGGGACTAGTGCCCTTATTCAGGAGACCCCAGAGAGCTTTCATCCCTTCTGCTAGGTGAGGACACAGTGAGAAGATGGCCATCCATGAACCAGGAAACAGCCCTCACTGGATACTGAATTTTGGCCTTCCCAGCCTCCAGAACTGTGATAAATGAATTTCTGTTGTTTATAAGCCACCCAGTCTAGGGTAATCTGTTACAGTAGCCTCAGTAGACTAAGACATTATTTAAAAGACACCACTAGCCACAATATAATTATTTTGCTAACTATATAATGTTTTCTTTTACTTTATTTCAGTAACAACATTGGAAGTATTCAAGAAGTATCTTAGCCTGGGCTTACATCACATAGTTAATCTAAGTGAACATCAGACACCATCTACTTTCTCATAACTTTTGCCCATTTTCTGCTTTCTTGTTAAATTGGAACCTTCACAAAGTATAATAATGCCCAATTCATACACCCACCTTTCCGCCGTTCTCTTTCTTTCAAAATAGCTTCAAACCATTCATGTTTCTCTTCAGGTGTTTTTGCCATACACACAAACCATTTATTTTTGGCTGTGTTATGTATCTTCCACCCATTAACAACAATGTGTCCACTGCTGTGGAAGTCAGCTGAAAATTAATAGGTAAAGGTGAATGAACAGATATAACATATATTCGAGTAATGCACTCATTCAAAAAAGGTCCAAAACCACGGAATTCTTCAAAATACCTTTGCTTTATATATGTGTATTGAAGACCATACAAATTTTAAAACTTGAAGAAACATTTATATATTAAATGCAGTCAGAACATTTCTAACTCACAACATTAACATATTACAGGAAATTAACCACCCAAACTCATTAACATTCCTTTCCTCAATGTCCAAAAATATTGTTCAAGTTCCTAAAGCAATAAAACTTTTTTTAAAGATTTTTTTAATGTGGACCATTTCAAAAGTCCACATAAAAAGAATTTATTGAATTTTTTACAATACTGCTTCTGCTTTATGAAAGAAAAAATTCTTCTTTGAGTGTGAATTCACATTTAATTGTCTTTTTCTAGATCTCCCCATAATTTTGGCTAAACTGACATCCTGGATTTGAAAATGTCATCAGCAAACCCTTTCTGGCAGCTCCCTACCTAACGGCAGGCAGAGAATAGACATTGATTATGACCAGCCTTTACTGGCATGAGAGTCTGCAACGCAAAGATTTCAAGACAGAAACACATACAACAAACGCCTGACTCAGCATCTGCCTCAATTAAAGTGACATCTTCCATTGTCTCCCCCGAGAGACACTAAGAAGCTACGGTGGATTATAGGAGGTAAGCCACAGAACATAAAAGGTCGTGGCACTACACCTGCTGTTTGTTTCTTTTGATCTATTTTATTTGCTAAGTTCTGAGTAGAGGAAGAAATGGTTTGGTACTCATTCTCCCAAAATCTGGTTCTCATAGTCTTTTAGCTCCAAAATCACCATAAATTATCTGTGAACAAACAGAATGTTCCAAAAATGCATTATCGAATGATTCTGTCTAGGTGGGGGAGAGGGCTACTTTAAAAATTCCAGGTTACATTTGAGCCAGGATAGGATTATATTATATATATCATGTATTAGTTAGATATTCTTCTAGCCATAATCTCATGAATACTCAATAACAATTTCTGTTAATACAGAGATTTAACCTGACAGAGGATTTTCCCTTTTAAAGAAATTACCATCTGTTTTTAAAAGGAATTTTTGTACTTTTCTTCTTACCTTTACATATTTAATTCATATTCACAATGCACACAAAATAGCAGAACCTAATAATACACGTGAGATAGGCATCATTGGAATTAGTAAGGTAATAAAAATTATTATTGTAGTTCCTAATTAGGCCACCATCCCTCCTTAATATCTATAAAAATAACCAACTGAGAATTTATTATAAATTGCTGGAAAAAAAGAACAAATTATACGTGTTTCCACACCTCCCTCCCACAAGCTGTCACCTTACAAGGCCAGTATCACAAACAAGAACAAGCTCTTCAGATTCTCTCCCCTCTTCGAAAACCAGGCAAAGATTGCTAAGTGAACCGTAGCACTGCAGCTTAAAAGATCCCACATTCCCACTAGCGTTATTACCCCTTTACCCATACCCTAGACAAAGAAAACCACAAGAGCCACCTGCAGCCTGCAGTAATAAGACATCAGACTTACTTTAAAATGAGCATAATGTATTCCGCCCACAGAACATTAGGGGAACTCAAGTTCAAGTGCCAAACTCACCAGAGTGATGCTTCTGACCTTGTAGAGTATGTGCCCTGGGCAAGCCACCTCTGTAACCTTCCTTTCCTCCTGGGATTACTTGAGCCTGGCACTGCCCTGTTCACACCCCGCTGACTTTTCCTCCAATATTTTTCATTAGCAGCCATTTCTCAGCTCAAAAGCCTTTGGTAGCTCACCACTGAATCAAGTCAACACATGTAGGTTTGCTTTAGAGATTCTCCCTAGACTGACTCCACCCTACTAGCCAACTCCATTTCCCACTACGTTCCAGTGTGTTCCCACCACTCTTCTTGTCTGCTGCTTTCCTTCTTGTCCTGAGAATATTCATGTGTCCCCCAGGCCAAGGCTCTCAAAGAACATTTTTCTAGCATCCAAAATAACATATGACATTGTTTATGGGTAAAAAAATGTTTCTAATTTTTCCTTTTAAAACTCTAAAAAGTAGCTTCTCCATTGACCTTTTTAAATTCCCAAAACACTGCCTCAAATTAATAACACTGAAAATTTAAGTGTATCAGAAAACAGCTATTATATTCTCGGTACTCTTTTCAACATTGTAAAGTTATGCCACTTTTTAATTAAGAATGTATTAAATCCAGCTTATGAAACAATACTAGTTGTTAAGGTAACTATGGTTTATCTGTTTAATTGACTGTTATGCAACAATAAAAACTATGTTTATGTGGTGACAAGACATGAAGATAAAGAGGACTATCATTAAGATAATGCTTTTATTTAAATGGAAAAGGATACAATATAAAGTTCATGTTTCAAGTATTTTTTTACCTATGCACCAAAGGAAAATTGAAGACATTTAAAAAAATTTTTCTCATTTATTTATCTTTGGTTGATAAGATTATCTACTACTTTTCACCTATTTTTCTGCAAATTCCAATTTTTTTAATAAGCAAAATTTAGTTTTATAAAAACAATGCATTCAGTATCTTAAATACATTCAAATATTTATATTAAAAATGACAGCTGAACCTTGTCTTTGAAATATCTTTTCAAGAACACCTTAAGAATAAAGAATTTCCATCTTATCCAATTCAAATTTGACTACTGTATTGCAGTCTATGGTTTGTCCAACACTGCATTACAGACCACATTTTCTAGAGGTCAAACATTCTCGCCCTCTGTCCAACCACACAAATAAACTAGTAGTCAGGACAGAATACAAATGATCTGGTGCTACTTTTTGAATGGCTTTCCAAGCCTGTACCATGAAAAGTAATTCTAGGAGGTTCAATGCTTTCCTATGATAGCTCTTAAGCTGGACAATTTTAATAGCATCACGATCAAACAAATATGTACATTATGGACATTACTACTACTTTATGACACTCCCAGCTATTTGTGTATCTCTGTGTTTAATGGTAGGGTTTAACATGTTTCAGCCGAATGTAATTTTCCATTTTTATAAAATGGAGTCCTTATAGAGTCCTCCTCTCCCTTATCTTGCCTTTTTCCTGTGACTGTCCTACCTAACAAAGTATTTCTAAGCTGAAAATCACTGCCAATGAATTATTCAAGTGAAAAGTCTGTCGTACAAGGGAGTTTATTACTGACATTCCATTTTAAATCTACCAATCACTTACCTGTGCCATCATCCACATTCTCCACCTCCATCACCTCTGTATTGATCCGGCCACGAAAAACGTACCGATGTCCATCGGTAGATGCTTTGCTATTCTTCAACCGTCTTACAATTGAATGAAATCACAAAAACCTGGTTACTAAACTTAATGCAAAACAGTGTTAAAGCAATAATTCTTTGAAAAAGAGATACCAATTCAGTCAATAATATCAAATGTTAGGCTCTTGGTATTTTTTACTTGTGTCCTCCCATTCATAACAGCACAGGTTGCTCTATAAGATGTGACTTGTGTGCTATTTTTTTAAATAAACTGAAGCTGTAGGCTAAGGACAACATACAGGTAGGAGGGTAACTATGTACTTTTGCTCAATATATGACATCAAAGATGCCTAATCAAACTCTGACAGACACTAAAATTGGTTATTCACAATTTCATTTGATTTATTTCACCTTCATTTCTCATTTTTCAGTAACCAGCTGGTAATTCCCATTTTTTCAATCCCTGGTGAAATTCAGTTAATACTTATTTATGATCCTTCTTCAAAGAAATTTAACTGTGCTGGAGGTTATTAAGCAATATCTAGCCGTAAAATATTTCCCTATATTGTTTTTATGATATGATAACTGTATACTTGAGGGATAAGTCTCTCAATACATTTATAATCCTTCATAAAGATCTTATTTATTTTTAAAATAGTCCAAAACATTTCAAAATTTCGTGTATGGTACCAGCCTTTAATCTTAAAACCTATGCAACACAAGGTAAAAAAAAAAAAAAAAAAATCCAGGTTTATAGATGAACATTTGTAATAATGAATTAGGCAGTTGTATTTATACTTGAATCATTGAACACTCAGGGATAGTGTTTTCAAAATTTAAATATATTAAATTAAAGAGGAAAGATTCTAAGAAATAATTCAAGAAGATTATGTAATACCTAGTCATTCAAGAGACTTCAGTTGACCTGAACTATTCAATTTGACTCATTGACAAAAGTCTGCTGACAATTGAATATACTGAAATAATTATTAATGTATTGTGTTACAAAGACACACCGAGCAAAAGTTAAGATGTCAAGTACATTAATGCAGTGCCCCCTTCCCTCCTCTCCTTTGCATTTGACACCTGCCCTGGAGTGGAAGAGGGACGTGAAGGGAGGGGAGTCTCAAGGTGCTATCATGCTCCCTGAGTTCCTTTAGAAAAGAGAGCATATTCCAGCTTACATGTCCTAAACCCTCATCAAAACTTCATAATCCTTCATCACCACTAAACAAAACTAAATTGATTAATTAATCTGACTGACCGTCTGCCAGCCCTAGGCCTTCACCATCCTGCACACCCACGCTCATTTTGAAAGCGACCTCTAAATGTCCTTTGCAGAAAGCCTAAATAACTGCTTTAAATTAAGGATTCAGGCCAGGTAGCTATGAAAGTTGGCATCGTTGGAGGCTGGAGAGAGAAGAATGCAGAGCAGAATAACATGCAGGCAACACAGAATGCAGAGCAGAATAACACAGACACGCAGGCGTTGTCTCTCAGGGAGGAAACAGTGTCATGGTGTCTTGCAGAAAAGAATTTCTTATAAGTTGGTACATCATACTTAAAATCAATCATATTTTTCAAAGCTTAACATCCCCAATAGCAGTTTTAGTCACAGGCAAGAAATTATGGCATGTTTATATTTTTTTATATATTATAATCAATATATATATATATATATGTATACACACACGCACACACACACACGCACACACACACACACTACAGAATCTATCTTTGGGTCCTATTTTCCAAAGCATTAATTTTCTTTGTGATCTTGCTGTGATCTCTTTCCAGGTTTTTTATATTTTTCTTCACCTGCAGATATTAATACTCAAAATGAAATCCAAGTAAGTGTCTGACCAATACTGTAACACTTAGCTTAAATAAACAGATCTTTGGTCCCTTCAGAAAATGACCCTATTGAAGTATCAAAATTGAAAAACCTTTGGTTTCAAAATAATTTTGCTCTTTATCGTAGTATCGAGTATTTGCATAACTTGATTCTATGACTTCCCTCCTGATGAATTTTAATGGTCACCAGGATATGTGTACAGTAATGTCGCAATAGCAGAAAAACTGGAAACAACCCTAAAGTCCATTGATAGGAGAATGAATAATTAAATTGTGATATATTCAACCAATGAAATCTTTTTTTTTTTTTCTTGGCCGCACTGCACGGCATGTGGGATCGCAGCTCCCCAACCAAGGATTGACCCCGTGCCCGCTGCACTGGAAGGTGGAGTCTTAACCAATGGACTGCCAGGGAAGTCCCTCAACCAATGAACTCTTATGCAGCAGTTAAAATGAATAAATTATTGCTACACACAGGGATATATAGTTTACAAACCGTATTGTATACAAAATGTAAACTGCAGAAGACAATACACTGTGAGACTATCTTACAAATATTATAAATAAGCCAAAGGAAGCAATATCATGTTATATGTATCTAATATCACACGATAAATTGTTTTTAAACTAGTTTCTCCTAAAATGAATAGCATCAGAAATGTCCAGAGTTGGGGGGCCTAATCCAGCACTCTGATCTTTAAAGAATGTAGCTGTAGAATTAAAGTAAAATCACCGGTCCCTGGCTCCTATAATTACAAAATTATGGAAGTTTCAGAAAAGGTTCAGTTTACTCATATTCTCTGAAAGATCTTTAGAGCTTAGAAAGTATATGGTAACGGAGATGACGTATTCTAAAATGAATGAAACAGATGGTATATTCACACCATTCCAATTCAGGAAGGGAACGGACATATAGGTTTATTTAGTGATTTCCGTTTTTAATCACTATGCATTGGGTCCACGCTCACTATACATACTTTAAGGCTATTTGCTAAATTGCGTGATTTTAATTTTGTAAAACTTTTCCTATTGCTTTACTTTATTTAACAATTACAGCTATGAGACCATGAAGGTTCACGTCATTTGTACACTGTTAATTTTGCAAAAGCTTTGGCCTTGGGGGCAGGCATATATATGAGGATGAGATAACCCTACTGAAGAAAAGATCTCATTCTCAAACTGAGGTCTTTAATAATCGCACCTAGATGGATGTGTTAATTAATTCAGTGGGGGAAATCCTTTCACCATGTATACATAAATCATCACACTGTACACTTTATCTTACAATTTTATTTGTCAATTATACCTCAGTAAAGTTGGGGGGAAAATAATTGCACCTAAACAACTTGAATCACCTTATAATTTTTAAAAGACTTTCATACAGGTAGAATTAACAGCCTCTTCTAGATCTTCCTAAAGCCCATTTCTACTAATCCCAATCTTGTTACCAAACACAAAGAATTTAGGAGAGCATATTACAAGAAATAAACAGGTTCATTTTCACGGATGGTAAAAAGGAATTTTTTTAAAAAGCTCATTAAGATAGAGAGACAGCAATTTAATTAGCTCTTGGCTCTAATCCTAACCCGTTCCCTTTCTTCAAGGTGCAAGGAGAGGAAGCTAAGAGTATGTGGAAGTTTACTGATGAGGTCATGAGTTCCTGGGAACAGAGGAAAGGTTGAACCTGTGCGATGGATAAACAGTTTCTGAACGATTACCTGTCTATATTCTTACCTGTGTTTTCGTTTGCAATACACCAAAAGGTTATCGAAAAGAAAAAACACCCGTTCTTGAATATTTCCAGAAGAAATTTTTAATAAGACTCCACACATTAGCATTTCAGTACAGGTGTCGGTAATGTTGGACCCCTAAGTCAGGAAAAACGGAGAAAGTAATGTCTGATTACTTAACAGAAACTTTCGTGTGTAATTCTTTTTTCTCCTTAAAAGTGGTTTGTTTTTATTTTAAGATGCAATATATGGACAGGATAAAAGTTCAAATAGTATAAATATTTATACACTGAACGTAGGTATCATTCCCTCCCAGTCTCCTCCTGGTCAGTATCACTAAGTACAGCTACTCTTAAGAGATTCTCTGTCTCCTTTTAGCTGTTTTATATATGTATGCATACACAGCATATATGACACATTTCACCTTTGTTCTCTAAAAAGGAGGTGATTTCAAACTAACTCATAACATTCATGTCCCTAATATTCCGTTCATCCTCCTCCTTTCTTTCCCTGGTCTGGAAAAAGAGCTCCATGAACAGATAGCAAAGTACATGAAATTGTCTGAATATTTAGCAGGTCTCAATTTATATACAGTCATCCCTTTGTATCCATGGGGGATCACTTCCAAGACCCCTGAAGATACCAAAATCTGAGGGTGCTCCAGTCGCTTAAGTAAAATGGTGTAGGATTTGTATATAACCTATGACCCTCTTCCTGTATACTGTAAATAAGCTCAAGATTACTTCTTAGACCTAATACAATGTTAATGCTATGTAAATAGTTACAAATACAATGTAAATGCTATCCAATAGCTGTTGGTGCAAGTTTTGTTTTTGAAACTTTCTGGAATTATTTTTCCTGAGTATTTTCAATCTGAAGTTGGCTAAATCTTCAGATGCGGAACCCGCAATATGGAGGGCCATCTGCATCCACTTCTAGGATAGAGAGGAAGAAAAAAGAAGAAATAAAAAGAAAAAAAATCTATGTAAAGAGAACAACATTCCATAGGACCTCTTGCCACACTTATTAATAGTTGCATTGGCAAACTCATTCATTAAATAAACCTTTATTGAGTGCCCACAAGGTCATATGATTAGTGACAAAACTGATGCTTAATATTAAGTGCTTACCATTGGAAGTTGAAAGGAACCACAAGAGGGAAGGAGCCTGGGTCCCTGAAGTATCAAAAAAGGAAAACTGGGACTTCCCTGGTAGCGCAGTGGTTAAGAATCCACCTGCCAATGCAGGGGACATGGGTTCAAGCCCTGGTCCAGGAAGATCCCACATGCCACGGAGCAACTAAGCCTCTGCATCACAACTACTGAGCCTGCGCTCTAGAGCCTGTGAGCCACAACTACTGAAGCCCGCAGGCCTAGAGCCCGTGCTCCGCAACAAGAGAAGCCACCACATAGAGCCCGTACTCCGCAACAAGAGAAGCCACTGCAGTGAGAAGCCTGTGCACCACAACGAAGAGTAGCCCCCACTCACCGCAACTAGAGAAAGCCCACGTGCAGCAAAAAAGACCCAACGTAGCCAAAAATAAATAAAATAAATAAATAAATTTATTTTAAAAAAAGGAAAACTGCCCACTGAGCAGAACACACACATTGGGTTGTTGTGTGAGCTGGTCAAAAACACCTATTTTGAGCCAATATAAATGTTGTAGTCTACTCTTTTCTACAACCTAGACTAGCATAACTAATGCCCTGAGTCACTGAGTTGGACCAAAAAAAAGTTTTCAGTAGAGATCTGTTAAGTGTGCTCTTCAAGAATACTTCTGTTTTAAATATAAACATGCCTGGTCTCTTTAAATCCGGGAACAAATTTCTGATTCTTTTTAAACTTAATGCATTAATTTCAATTTTTGATATTTTAAACTCAGAACATTAATGTTAATTTCATATTTTCACCATAACAATAGGTATAGTTTTTCTGATCAGTTATAAAAATTTAAATTAAAAGGATAACTCATGTTTGGGGTTGGAAGATGCAAACTATTGCATTTAGAATGGATAAACAACAAGGTCCCACTGTACAGCACAGGGACCTATATTCAACATCCTGTGATAAACCATAATGGCAAAGAATATAAAAAAAGACTGTCTACATGTGCGTAACTGAGTCACGGTGCTGTACAGCAGAGACCGGTACAGCATTGTAAAGCAGCTATAGGTCAATAAAATTCCTTTTTTAATTAAAAAATAAATTCTTTTCAAAACATAACTCATATAACTATAATAAGAAACTTCCCGAAAGGGAAGTTAATTAAGACAGTGTTACTGTGTTAATCCGAGTATCTACATTACAAACACATTTCAAATTTTAAATACTTCCCTCTCTTCTCTCCTTTTGTCAAAAGGGTAGATATAGAAATGGAGATCTGTGAAAATTTTACACTATTTCATATACCGTGTCATGTGATAATTAAGCAAAAAATGTCATCAAATATCAATATAAATCCCAGTTTCAGTGGCAATGATTTCTAATTTATAGTGAATACCATCCTCTCTTAGAAAAAAATTAAGATACAATAGTATTAAAAATGTAAAAAGTGTAAAAATAAAAGGAAACCATATTGATCCTTGCACAAGGGACCTACACAACCTTATGAAAAGTGGCTTTATTTGTAGCAATTTTTCAAAAGGTACAAAACACTTCACCTTAGACTATTCCATACAGCAGCCCATAAGTGCCAAGGCAGGAAAATAATTCATTACGTTATAAAGGGTTACTGCCAATATTAGGCTAATTTTCATATTAACCAGTCTTCCAAGTAAGTTTCCCAAATTAAATATGTAGGTATTTATTTATAGATGTATTCCTAAATGAAAGAATTACTAACAATACATTTTCTGACCTGTTTGTGGTTATTATCTTTGTTAATAAATATAAGGAGAATTTAATGTGAATTTGAGCGAACTATAAGGACTAGAGGCAATTTATTCCATCCTCATATACAGGCTCCGGGGAGGTACTGTCCAAGAAGAACTCATGGGGACCAATGTGTAAAACAGAAAGCGGATATATTATTCTTGATGATAACTGACATACACGCTGAATGGTCCCATAAGTATGGCTAAAACAATCTCCCTTTGTAAACTTAACCCATTTGGAAAGCCAAACATCAACAGAAAGAATCTTGGCGAGGTGGATTTAAGGGGAGCTTCTGTAAGCACTGGGCTAGGAGACTCTATCCACCACCTGGACAAGACTGTCCAAAGTCTATCTGTCTCTCTGTGTGCCTCTCCCTCCTAGACCTTTCTCTCTTTTCTCTACTTTCAATGCCAACAAGTCAAACATCTCATTGGCTCCTTTGATTCTGTAGCTATGTTCATATACCTTCAAACCACTGCAGAAAAGGGATAATCAGGCTTAATGTATACAGTCAGAGTGAAAATAAAGCAATATATGCAAAACTCCCGGCACATGCCTAACGCATAGAAAGGACTCAATAAAGGCTATTACAATTATGATTACTAACATTGAAGGTGATCCGATTCTGCAAGGTTCCTTCCTTTATTTCTGATCTCTGCTGTGTTTCACTCTATGTTGATTTTATGGTTTAATTCATTAAAGACAATGTTATTTCTCAGGTTATTGAGGGTGGACACATCTTGTTGCCTCAGAGAACACCGACTCCTGCCTTGACAAAAAAAGGCCTTCCAGCTTGTATCTGGACACTTCCAGTAAAATTAAGCTCCTTCCGTCATAAGATAGTCCATTTCTTTATTTAGTCTAATTATCAGAAAGGTTTTTCTTACTGTAGAGCCAAAATCTACCATGATTTTCACTCGCTATTTTTCCTCCTAGGATTGGGTAGATATCCTCTTCGTGAAAGGCCGACCAATATCTGAACATAACTAACATGCTTCCTTCTGCCTTCCAGGCTCTGTAACACCGTTGCCTTTTGACCATATGGTTTCATTTCAGAAACCTGGAAGATCCTGCTAGATCTCCTCTGGACCTTCTCCAGTTTGTCAGAGTTTCCCTTAACATGAACACCTCCAGAAGTGAATACAATCATTTGGATGTGAGCTGGCAAATGAAGAATGTAGCAGTGATGCTATTATTTCTCCAGTCCCCTACAATACATAATATTAATTTAGCATAAGGTTATATTAGCATATTTATGGCAATCCCATCCTACAATTGATTCAAGGTGCCCCTCTAGTCAAAGTGCTCCCAGGTCTCTTTCCTCTAGCCTATACTTGAATAGCTTGACTTTTGATTCATTTAATCCAGATTGATATCACAGCAAGCTCTCAAAACTCTCACTAATATACAGATACATTATATCGAAGCCATCACCATAAGTTCCCAACTCCTAGCTCCTGATCAAAACTCAGAATAAGGACTTCCCTGGTGGCGCAGTGGTTGAGAGTCCGCCTGCCGATGCGGGGGACGCGGGTTCGTGCCCCAGTCCGGGAAGATCCCACATGCCGCGGAGCAGCTGGGCCCGTGAGCCATGGCCGCTGAGCCTGCGTGTCTGGAGCCTGTGCTCTACAATGGGAGAGGCCACAACAGTGAGAGACCCGCGTACCGCCAAAAAAAAAAAAAAAAAAACCTCAGAATAAGATTAACTGACCTCTTCGAGGTAAACACTTCTTTTCATAAGCAACTCAAAGCATCTGCTTAATTATCAATTAATGTAATTTTATGGGGTAAGGACATCAAGCCCATATTGTCACAAATATACAAAGTATATCTTACAATACACACGTAACACACGCTTTACTAAATCCTACTGAGACGTTTCTATTACTGAGGTGATGTGTCTTTAATATTTAACAGCAGACTTCAACAATTAATATAGTATCCCTTTACTATCTTCTACCATAGTAATCTACTATCATCACATGAAATATCTTCATGAATAATTTAAATAATTCCTAGGGAAATGCTTAAGTACTTAAAAACCTCTGTGTCAAAACATACAGATTTGTCTAAAAACCTCATTCTAAAAGAATGTCCACTGTGTCTTTGATTTTACCATGATTTAATCTGTGTATTATTTCCACGACAATGGTGACTAAAAATCATTACAAAATTTTGAAACGGAGGTACATACATTATTATAAATATTGAAGAAAATCTGATGAAGTGCAGATATAGTCTCTCGTGTAATCACGATATGCCTCACTTCAAATTCATCCTATCTGCAAGCAGACACTTAATAAATGTCTGTTTTTGACTAATGTGTCATATTTCTCCCTCACTTACATGATATAATCTACCTTTCTCTGTAGTGGAAAAAACTCACAGCTTTGTCTGTGAAATGCAT
Organism: Phocoena sinus; assembly: GCF_008692025.1. Taxonomy (NCBI): domain Eukaryota; kingdom Metazoa; phylum Chordata; class Mammalia; order Artiodactyla; family Phocoenidae; genus Phocoena; species Phocoena sinus. The sequence continues at coordinate 13,487,044 of NC_045779.1, read as the reverse complement.
GAAGTTTATGATATTTTGAAAATTACGTGCAATATTTTTCATTATCTAGAAATGGCAAGAGAGTTTCTGGGGTTAGGGATAAAGAAGCGAAGCTACAAAATTGAAATTGAATGACTGAAATTGAATGATTACAAACATCGGATTGCTAGGAAACAGTCAAGAGCACTAGAGTCTATCAAAATGAGCATGTCAGACAAATTAGCTAGAAAACCAAAAATGTGGAAGCAATAAAACAAGCTGGGCAGATTACTGGAAGAGAGCAAAGCCTCTAAGACAATGGTGCTCAAATTTCAGAGTTTGGAAGACACACCTGATGGGACTGCTAAAAACTTTTAGGTTCCCTGGCACTATCCTCACAGATGGAAACTGAGTACATCTGGGGTAGGTCCCAGACCATTGCAGTAGATTCTGATACATTGTCGTATTCTGTCAACACTTGAAGCAACACTGCTTTGGAAGCCTGATGCTAACATGGAGATGAAGGTGAGCACAGGGCCCTGCCAGGTAGTCCCAGCTGCTTCCCAGAGCCCAGGACAGAAAAGATGTTTATCATATGTCACAGATCACAGTTACACCTATGGTACATTTCATCATCACCGAATATTCATTAAAATCTGTATAATGTTATTTTACCTGGTTAGTATTTTATCTTCATTTTGAAAATGGATGCTAATTTTTAAATCTAGATATCTATTCTTTGGCCAATACAAATTTAGTCATTGAGCAACCATATATAATAAACACTGTGATCTAGAGGAATACTAAAGTCAGGTTTTTAATATTTCTACAGTGTGCCAGGCAATGTGTTAAACATTTTCTCCTAATATAAATCTCCAGCAAGTCGGCCACTCCTAGTTCTAAAATTTTAAAAAGCGTGTTTATTTTATTAAATTAGCTTTGTAGGCTGTTTCATGGGTCACTTTGTAGATGTCAGAGGCAGCAGATTATGGTATTGTGAAAAAATTGTGATCATGAAGAAAAAAGTGCCCAAGAAAATAAGCTATTTTAACAGTGTAGTGATATATCATCAAACCAACATTTGAGAGGGAAGGTATGAAAGAACCTTATTTTTAAAAAATAAGAGGGCTTTGTGTAAATCATTAATTTTGAACTACACTAAAGCCATTACATATAGTGTAATGTGTATCTGTACATATTTAATGAAGATATTTTTAAATAATGTTTTTACCCATATGATTTAGAGTCCTGCTGTCTTTTAGCAATTCCTTAAAAAATAACTAAAATAAGGTGATATCTCATTGTGGTTTTGATTTGCATTTCCCTGATGATTAGTGAGCATCTTGTTATGTGTCTGTTGGCCATCTATATTTCTTCTTTGGAAAAATGTCTATTCAGATCCTCTGCCCATTTTTAATCAGATTTTTTTGTTGTTATTGAATTGTATGCGTTCTTTATATATTTTGGATATTAACTCTTTATGGGGTATATGACTTGCAAATATCTTCTCCCATTCAGTAGGTTGCCTTTGCATTTTGTAGATGGTTTCCTTCACTGTGGAGAAGCTTTTTAGTTTAATAACTCCCATTTGTTTTTATTGCTTTTGTTTCCCTTGCTTTTGGAGTCAGATCCAAAAAAGCATTACTAAGAATGATGTCAAGGAGCTTACTGCCTAAGTTTTCTTCCAGGAGCTTTATGTTTTCAGGTCTTACATTCAAGTTTTTAATACATCTTGAGTAAATTTTTGTATGTCACATAAGATAATGGTCCAGTTTTCCCAACACCATTTGTTGAAGAGACTGTCCTTTCCCCCATTGTATATTCCTGCCTCCTTTGTCATAAATTAATTGACCATCTATCTGTGGGTTTATTTCTGGGCTCTCTATTTAGATATCACCTTACACCTGTCAGAACTAGGACTATTAACAAAAAGACAATAACAAGTGTTGGCAAGGATGTAGAGAAAAAGGAACCCTTGTACACTGTTGGTGGAAATGTAAATTGATGTAGCCACTATAAAAAAAAAACAGTATGGAGGGCCTTCAAAAAATTACAAATAGATCCACTGTATGATCCAGCAATTCCACTACTAGGTACCTAACCCAAGAAAACAAAACCACTAACTCAGAAAAGATTTAGGAACCCCTATGTTCAGTGCAGGATTATATCCAATAGCCAAGATATGGAAACAACCTAAGTTTCCATTAATGGATGAAAGGATAAAGAAGAGATGGTACATGTATATATAATAGAATACTACTCAGCCATAAAAAAGAATGAAATCTTGCCATTTGCGACAACATGAATGGACGTTGGGGGGTGTTATACTAAGTGAAGTAAGTCAGAGGGAGAAAGACAAATGCCGAAGATTTCACTTATATGTGGAATCTAAAGAATAAAACACACAAACATACAAAATAAAACAAAACCCAGACTCACAAATACAGAGAACAGATGGTGGTCGCGGAGGGGGATGAAATGGGCGAAGCAGATCGAGAAGTACAAACGTGCAGTTATAAAATAAGTAAGTTATGGAGATGTACTGCACTGCACAGAAATACAGTCAATTATATTGTATTAACTTTGTATGGTGATAGATTGTAACTAAACTTAGTGTAGTGATCATTTCACAATGTATACAAATGTCAAATCACTATGTCCTACACCAGAAAGTAACATAAAATTGTATGTCAACTATACCTCAATAAAAATTTATATATAAAATGTACGTAATAGATTTTTGAAAGAGCCAAAATAATATACTTTTATCATCAATATGATTTATCATTTTTAATTCGAATTTCCCTTTAGAAAGCTACATTTACCATGTAAAAATCAGAGACTGTTTGCTTGTGATGAATTACATATATAGAACTAAATACAGCAAAACTCCAACTAGGAAATTACCTGCATGGTTCTAATCCTGACTGCTTTTATTAGACCACGAAAGGAAGGTTAACTGGTAGGTCAAGGTAAGAAGTAATCATAAATAACTGTGACCAGTGGTGGGAGATGTACCCACCAGGATCCTCTCATTCCAAAAGCTTCTCTCTTTCTACCCCAAGCTGTGCAAACCTATTTATTCCTCCTCCGTCACCACTGCCCAGCAGTGCGAAGGGTGAAATGTAGTAAGGGAAACCCACCATTAGACAGAGGAAACAAGACCTGTACTACAGAAATTTACAAAGACTTTACAAAGACTGAATTTCAAACACTTGCAGGGCGTTCAACTTTAATACAAAAAACTGAAAAATCTTGCATGGTACATTTGTGAACTATAAACAAGAACAGGATGCTAAAGAGGATTAGAGAACTTCAAAGCAGCGGGATAATGAAACAAATATTGGACTCTGAACAGAACCACATCAGAATCATTGCCATGAACCAAAGGAGCCAAAAACATAGTGAAAAGACAATGACAATTACTACATAACTACAAGGTAATTATATCTGCATTCAATTACCAGTCAACCAGCTATGTATCAGACACTGTCCTAGATGCTGGGGACCCTTAACATGAGACACGACCCCTGCTCCCAAGAAACACACATATTAGTGGAGAAACAGATATGTAAACACAGAATTAAATGCTGTGTGATCACAGCTATAATTTAACATTAATGAAATGAGAGTTGGCATGAATTAACAGTGATGAATATCAAGGATGATGGCTGTGTGTGTTTATGATTATGTATGTTTATTATTAAACATTTATTCATACAGTTCATTCCATGCTGTGGTTTCAGGTTTCAATCATTTTCCAGTAATTTTCCTTGTCAAATTTATGAAGGACACCACTTAAATATCACTTCCCAATATGGTTAAGAGAGCAATCGAATGGATGGATCCAGCAGTGACTTCAGACATACACACTGGGACCCAGAGGCATCCACGTGGGCAACACGCCTCACCAAGGTCCACTTCTTTTTGTGTGTGTCTTGTGTTAACAAGATCCAGCAAGAAAAGAATAACAATTCAGAGTCTAATTTAAGAAGCTGAATGATTTCTGAATCTATAATTTGAGGTATATAATGGGCTGCCAATTATATGGTCAGCATACATGAAAAATGAATTTCAAAGCATCAGCACAGAATGTAAGGTGGAAGCACGATGAATTTCATAAGGGGACACATTAGATGACAAAGCAAGCTTTCAGAAGATGATAATAGCCAAAAAAGACAATTAGAAGCACGCATGTTTATTTTATGGCTTTTTTCTAATTTCCAATGTTTCTTCAAACATTGCAATCATGATTTAGGAAGAACTAAATCCCCTCCTCTCAATAAACCCAATAAAACAAATCCCCTCCTCTCAATAAACCCAATAAAAATAATATTGCTAAACCGTATCTAGACTGTTTGAAAGGGTACATCTTTTTTATGTCAACAAGTTCTCTTAATGTAAGTTGCATAAGGGTTCATGACTGATGTGTTACAGCTATGAGGTGGCAAAAATCACTGTCAAATGAAACTGCTCCTTAATTATCTGACCCCAGTATCAGCTCTCCCTGCTTCCCACCAGGGTCTATCTAACTCATCTGGTCAACTAAATGCTGAATGCCAGTATCAGGAAAACACAGACTGACTGCAGAGAGGAAACCATAATCTTGGAAAAGGTAAAAGATGACAGGCCTTGGAACTTCCCCACTCATATACAAGGCATTGGCAGATGAAGGTCTATCAGAGCTAGACCCATTCATGATGCAAGAAAAGAAAAATGACTAGAATGACAACGAGATAGGTGTTTCATAAAAGAACAGTTTCAATACCAGAGAAGTCTCTTGAGAAAATTAATGAAGCATTTGAATATTCTTTCAAAAAAATCTTTTTAAAATACTAGGAAAGTCAAACATGAAATAAGAATATATTGTTTCATCAGAGTCTTGTCATAAAATGTATGTCCCCACCCACCCCAAAAAAGACTAACTCTTTTTGAGATTCAAATTATTAACTGAAATAAAAACCTAAATTCTGTTACATATTAGATTAGCTAAAACAAACTAATAATATAACTTTTCATTTTACCAAGATAAAGTCCCAATCAAACTTTCCTCCTCTCCCACTTTTTATAAAATTTTGGTCTCCTTTCTAAGTGGATTCACTCTCAATGGTTGTCTTCCTAAACCACTTATCCTTAAATAACAAGAGTCATCTATAAATCAATTCAACCTCAAGGTAGTAGACAAATTTGTATCTACCGAATCACCTTGTGGAGAGGACAAAAAGAAATCAGGTCTCATCACAACCTGTGGAAGACTCACACTCATAAAATAACAAGAGAACATTACTCTGAGGTCAATACACTGTCAGACACAAACTGAATCAAATGTAGGCAGCAAGGAGATTCCAAAACCAACAAGAGGTGATTTTAAAATGGTCTTGTAGCACTGTATTTCTCCACGTAAAAAGGTAATCAAGGTGTCAAATTTCAATTCTGCTTCTTTTTATTTCCTAAAACACAAAAATGATCCTGATCTTATGTCTTCCGACACCTTCATCTATTAATAATTACCACTCTTTTATTGTGATTTTTTTCCAGATTTGAGAGATCAGTTCCAAACAGTCCTATCAAGGACATAATGCTGAATAACTAAATGACATAATGTTTACGGATACTCCCTTATCCATGTTCAGTATGACGCCAAAGAATTAGTTATGACAATACTATCGATCAACCCAAAAGTAGACTGAGCATGGTCCTGTTCTAAGAAATGAATCAGTCACTCTGATTAAACAGCTAACAAACTTCTTTCCAAGAACACGGATCACCGCCCTACAATTACCTTCAGTAGAATATGTGGTGGAATGTTTTAAATGTTGGATAAGATATATGACTGAGATATAATACATGATACTAATCAAAAGCAGAACTTCAAATATGACCACGTAAACTACAGATCTTCTGTGGTACAGTCACTATGTAAATGCTGACCGCAAGCCTAATTTCTACTATCAACTCACTTTTTAAAGGACAAGCAGCAAAACCATCTTCACGTAAAGAACGTGCTAAACTTGTACCTGAGTGGATAGAATATTACACGGTGATGAGGAATAGAAACTTTAGAATCAGTCTGCCTATTTTCAAATTAAACTCTGCTCTCTGTTAGTTGTAAGAACTTGGTTAAGTTATATAGCCCTCATTTTAAAAAGCTGTGTAGTGGGGATTATAGTACTGGGTTGGCCAAAAAGTAGGTGCGGCTTTTTCCGTAACACCTTATGGGGAAACCCGAATGAACCCTTTGGCCAACCCAATACTTCAGCAAACTTTTCAGAGAGACTCACCAGGATTGCCTACAGTGGAGGATCAGCATTTCCTCAAAAGGAAATTGGTTGATGGACAATCAAGGGCCCCTGCCCTCCCCTGAGCAAATTTACCCATGCAAGATTGGTGGAATCTCGGATTTTGATCTTGAATCTTGAATGGAGTAACGTAAGGATGGAAAAAATGACTAGCGCCTATTCGTTTTAGCTAGGGCACTGATAAGACCACCAAAGAGCTTCAACTGCCTAGATACCCTTTCGAGTCTGAGAGGGTAGCTTTTCTGTTGATTCCATGAGCTACTCAATATCTTTTAAATTAATTTTCCTTTTATTTTCTGTTGCTTGGAACCATATAACCTTAAGTAACATAAACTTAGGTGCATAAATTAGACAAATAAAGGGGATTTCTCAAGGGTAAAATCTAACGGCTGAACCAAAGCTTTAAAATACTACCTGTTATCTGCAGAGAGTTTTACAGTGTTCAAAGCACTTTCATTTATTTCATTGACCCCTGTAATAACCCAAACTGTACGCCGAAGAGATCTGGTGCTTCATCCCCATACTAAGGGTTCCAGACTGGAAACCAAACCTGCACAAAAGCCAGGCTTTTTTCATTATATCATATGATTTGAGAACAATAAATTTCAATTGCTTGTTTACTTAAATTCAATATAAAGGAATGTAATGATAATTTAGCAGCACAAAATACCAGAGAGGCAAGTTACTGGAGAGATTTTACTCCCCTTCATTTGATGAATGGGGAAATAAGACCCTAGCTAATTAAGTGACATACTTGAAATAATAATCCACCAAAAGTGGAAATAATGCAAAGTCATGGTGTATCAGACTCAGATCTCCATTTAAGAGAATTTTAGTTACTGGAGCAAGAGTGTCAACTCTAAGATAGTCCTAAAAGGTCCGCAGGTGCTCCTGGAAGGAGTTAGAGAGCTGTTACCCAACGTTAGCTCAAGGCTGCTAACCTCCACAGCTCTTGAAGGAACTCTCTGTTCTGTGACTGTCATGCCATCAGACATTTGTCCTTGGCCTTGTCTTAACCTCACGAGAGTCGCTCTGAACATACATAAAGCTGCCTGTAAGCTGAGCAATAATCCCTGTTAGCGATTCACAGAAAGCCCTAACCATTCCCACTCCCTTCCAGGGCCTGAATTCATCCTATATGGCTGCATCCCTCCCTTTGATCTGTGCACTTTTGGAGTCTTACCAGATAGCAGATCCTCCTAAACTTCCCAGAAGGGACCAGGCCTGAGTACTATTAACAGCTTTCCCCCATCTCTCCAAGGTGGTGGACTGAGATGTGAAATCAGGTTCTTATCACAAGTTTCCAATCAACTGGCTGGACCCTGCTCCAAGCTGCATTCCCTCAAAGTACCAAAACTCCCAAGTCACTGTATGGCTGTGTCTTACGCACTCATTTTCAAATCCTACTCAAGTAGAATTTGTGTTGCCTCTCTTTTTGGAACCCGACCTTCATTTTATCTCCCCTGTGCCCACTGGAACTGTGGTCACATCAGATTTCCTCTCACCAGTCTCCTTTGTCCCCAGGCTCCATTTTTCTCTCCCACTCCAAGTGCTGTAAACCCACCCAGGCTGGTGAGGTTGAAGCACCCACCGCTATAGGCTACAAATGACATAGTATGGACCACATAGCACTCTTCCTTTGAGTAACCGGCCATGAACAGTGGAAAAAATAGCAACACTTTTTAAGGATTCTCCCATTTCTAAAGGAGACTCAATTTTTAGGATATACTGATACATGAGGAGGAAACAAAATTATGACAGATTCCATTTCCCTAGAGAACCTAAAAGAGTTTTATTTTGGTCAAAGGCCTGGCAGAAGTCACTGACAAATCCTGCAATTTAAAACAAGTTCGGTTTTTCTTCTGATGTTTGAGTGACAACAGAATGGCAAAAGCAAACTTTCATCTATTTTTCTCAGCCCAGCAGGACAACTGCCCCCAGGAAAGGAATTATCATTATGAATCAACTGTAAAACACACAACCATTTTAATTGATTGAAATAAGTAGCATTCATGCTGAAATAAGGGGTCACCCTGAACACTTGAAATGAAAGAATATAGATGAGGAAGAAACTAAGTCAGTCAGCATTTTAAAAGATTAATGGCAAAGAATGGATAAATAGGAGCATTCCCTGGGGTCAATGTTTGAGGTTTCTTTGCAAATCTGAATGGATGTAAGGTTATATCTAAATGGAAACCAACACTGAAGATAAGAAATGTATCAGTCAATTATATAGCCCTAAAGATAAAAGCAATCCCCTTGATTTGTGTGATACAATATTTGGTTGGACATTTTAAATCTTCTTTACACTTTAAAAATATTATCTTAATTGCTTACTTTATAACCACAAGAAAGTATCCTAGTTGAAAGCTCTTGATCATGTAAATTAAGTCAATTTAAAGAAAGAATTGTAGTTTATCCTTTACATAGTGCTAAAGTAATATAGGGCTCCAACTCCATGAAATAACTGGGATACAAATTACTGTAGCTGAAAACATATTACAGATTCTGAATATCACTCTTCGTTTGCTTTTTTGTCATTTAAAAAAACCTTTCTTTAGCGAATCATGAAACCATAAAATTTTTCATCTTGAATGGACCTTAAAAATCATGTCATGGCCAGTTTCTTCATGTTAGAAATGAAGAAGTTCAAATTTAGAGAGATGAAGTGGACTTAAAATGAAATTCATCATCAAATACCTAACTTAGAGTCTGAAAATAATAATATCACAGCACAGGTTTGGAGCCTTACTCCCCTTCTTTACTCTCTCCGGGACTCAGGCTACGATTATGTATTACTGACCAAAGTTAAGACAGGAGAAAGATTTGTCATGATGCACAAATACTGAACTATTTAAGCTTATAACACACACAGTTTTGATTGGCTCTATCGTAAAGCTTTCAGGTTGAAGTTAAGTTAATTAACTGCCCCTTTAAAGATATTTAAAAAGAATAATGACAGCACTTTTCGGAAACAGTTAGAGCCCTCTAGCATTACCTAGGAAAACGACCATTTATGGTTCCATCCAACGCCAGTAACTCTACGCACAGCAGAAGACATAACAAAACTATTTTAAGCTCAGTCGTTGAGTACAATGACTGTACCTCCCAGCCTTCAATGTGAGACTGCCACTCCTCTAAAACTTCCAACTTCTCCATCTGTCTCTTGGCCTCGTTGATGTTGGAACAGACGGCTTTCATGGCTTGGAGGGCTTCCATCACTGCTGCATAGTCACTGTGTTTCCTTGGAGTCCGCTTCAGCAACTCCTGTTTATACACAAAAAAACAAACCGCCCTTTGATCTTCAGCTTTCTGGGACAGCAGGTTCAGACTGACCAGGAAATGAAAACTGCGAAGTCCGTGAGAGCCAATTTCAGAAGTGACATCACAAACTCCACCAAATTAAGATCAAAAACAAAAGGCTGCATCAATGAATAAGCGTTACCCCCTGCACACTTTGCATTCACTTTAATGTTTCCCTCAAAATGATGTTTTTTCAAAAAACTAAATTAGGCATCTCCTTTGGAATTGTCAAATATCTCACCTACTGCATGTAATTTTTTATAAGTTTGAGCTTTGCTCCAAAAGGAGGACATCTTTATATGTTGATTTCATTTTCCTAGAGCCTTTAAAAGAATAGTAAATATTTAAATGAATATGTCCTATAATTTCAGAAACAATTTAAGTTCCTTATTTTCTAATATTTTTTGAGAAACTATAAAAATGTCATAAATAAAGCAAATTTTTAAAATAGTCTTATACTCTAGTAAAATAAACAATTTATAAATTCCACAATACTCCATCATTAAAGGAGGAATTTATGCCGTGTTTGCCAACAACTCAGGTTCATTCTCTGCAATGAATGAACTTCCATACACCCTTCAACAGCTTTCTTTTTGCTTTTATTTTCTTTTTATTTTTTTTCCATTCAGGATATCAGAACTAGAATAATCTTTAACCTTATAAAAGGTCTTGTTTAGAAGCACAAAATTAAACATCTTCACCCACTGTCTAGACAGTTGTGACCACGTTACTTTTTAATTAGTCATTTGTTTCTTTACTACAGTTGCTATCATCATGTAATTAAAACAATTACAGAAAACCTGAGGCAAGTCTTTAAAAGAATTTTCTTAATTGTTAACATACAGTGGGAAAATATGCAGTTGTTGTTATACTCTCTTGATGTCTGTTATTGTTGAAATTTCTGCCATAAACTTTGACCCTGCATTCAAAATATTCACACTCTATAGAACTAACACCAAAAGAATGCACATTATGGGCTTCCCTGGTGGCGAAGTGGTTGAGCGTCCGCCTGCCGATGCAGGGCATAAGGGTTCGTGTCCCCGTCCGGGAGGATCCCACATGCCGTAGAGCGGCTGGGCCCGTGGGCCATGGCCGCTGGGCCTGTGCATCCGGAGCCTGTGCTCCGCGGCAGGAGAGGCTGCAGCAGTGAGAGGCCCGCGTACCGCAAAAAAAAAAAAAAAAAAAAAAAAAAAAAAAAAGAATGCACATTACATCACTCCCAAGAGCAGGCTTAAATAGTTATGCTGGATCACAAATCCATAAAGGAGATATGCAGGCTTCTGCAGAGACTCTCAAGTGTAGAATTATTTGTAAATTACGTGAAGTGGCGAAGGCAGCCTGCAGTCTGTGTGCCCGGTGGGTATCTCTGGAGTTGAGACATGAATTTAGATAATGTGAGACAGCAGGAGAAATGACTAGTAATAATCTGTCAGTTACTTGCTATGAACCTTGTGCTGATTGGCCAAACCCAATAATTCCAGGTTCCACAAATAAGACCAACATATCTTTTCTTTAACACACGGCCTAATCCCCTAATGTTTTTCTCTGAATAAATAAAACCATTGCAGATCATCCCAGAATACCAGCTCAATTTTTCAGCCAATGGTACAACAAAGAAAACCATCAACACCAATATATCTACTACACAAGTAGTTTTCTCCTGTTTCTTTGTGAAGATAATCTTCCAAAAAAAGGGAAAAGATGTCATTCCTCTAATTCTTGAAGATGCTCTGAATCGACCTCTTTCTTCCTAAGCAAGGATATGTCCATGTTCCTATCTGTGAGGTCACCTGAGGTCATCCTTCACCAGAAAGGAGTTGATTTAGAACAACCACTTAACTTGATATGTTTCTCTTAATATCACTATCCTTCTGACTCTCAAAACAAACAAACCCTCAGGATTCCAAAATCAGGGCTAGGAGTAACTGGAGTGATGAGAACGCATGCAATCTGAGTCACCAAGTCAGAGGTCTGAAGGGACTCCCAGAAAGATGGGAGTCACATTTGCACCAATCTTCCCATGCCAAAGCTCTGCAGACCTGGACATCCCTGTGCCAGCTTCTTCTTAGCTAACCAAGCAACTTTAACTTGTTTTTTTAATAAGAAGAAATCCTTTCCAAAGTAAATTTTCACTGAGACCTAATTTATGCAACTGACAAAACCTGTAGTGAAAAAATGCATTTTAGTTCAAATTCATAACATTTATTTCTCAAAAAGTAAATCAGTAAGAACACCAGTTAGTATGTCCATAACATTTCTGAGGTTTTTTTTAAATTTAGAAGCTAAGAAGTAGTTAATATATTAAAAGAATCAAATATACATGAGTAATAATGGCTAACATTTATGGAGTACATACTATGCTAAATGATGCGTATAAAACACCCCAATTAATTATTAGATACTCCTTTATGTATATGCATACACATGTATACACAGAGATATACATATGCATACATATATACATTCTTTTAGATATATGTTATAATTTCATCATGTCATCATCATCTTTTCTGTTTCATAAATAAAGCCCATGACTTTTAGAGGTTAGATTATAAGCTCAGTCATGCAGCTAGTAAGCAGAAGGCATAGGATTTGAACTCAGAACTCAAATGTTCAACCACCACCCCAAACTGTCTATTCAGATGCTACCTTTCCAAAAAACATCCTTTCCAGAACTGCTGTTCTAATCTATTCATAGACCCTTGCAGTATAGGCAGTAATTAGTATATTATAATATGTTTCTGATAATAAAACTTTTGGTCATTGTAATGAGGCGACGGACCTACGACCGTAAGACATTTCCTGTTTTCCAGAGGCAGTGTTGTCTTAGCACTGTCTTTCCACTTTCTATCATTTATTATCCCATGTGACCCACACCATTCCCTGTAAAAATGATTTTAAAACCAGGCTCTGAAATTATGTAACTTGGCCTTAACTTCATTAGCGTCAAGAAGTCACCAATGTTTGGGGAAATGAAAAAAATATATACCAACAGCAAATTTACTTAAGATAAGGAACCCTGTAGACAAAGCGCTATATAAACTGATCATAATGTACTTAATGGGATCTATCTTGAAACTAATGCATTTACGCTGAAGGAAACTCAAACAAGCATATTTTTTACAAAGAGCACTAAAAGTGTTTTCCGAGGACATTTGCTTCCCACTCTCTATATAAATTACCGACAAAATAGCTATTTTTCCCAATAACTATATTTGCCTTTTCTTTGGAATGTCACACTATTTAAAAGAAATTTTTTTAAAGATCATCAGCAAAAATATGCAGGTACAAGGGAAATGCAACAATGAAGTAAACACATAAAGTACCTTCAAAAGGAGAGGGTACTTGCATATTCTTTGTATTGGTGTTACTAAGTATCCTTCCAGGGGGACATCTGTGTTCTTCCGTCCTCCAAGTAGCATGCAGTTCTGGGGTGGAAATAAAGACAATTATGTACATTTTAAAATTAAGCCTGAGGTGGTGAAACTTTCTTCTATCATAAACTTTTCTGCTGAAAACCTGTGAAAGCATGTCTCTATAGAGCTTCTCTCTGAGAAAAGCACATTCAGTCACAAAGAAAGTTTACAGGAGAAAAAGGAAATACTTTTGCCTTTCAGATTAGTTAGCAACCAAAATGTGTTTTGAATCTTTATCTTGAAAATGAATTCACATATATTCACCTGAGTATGAAGTCTGAGGAAAAAGAAAGAGACAGAGATGGAGGAATGAATTAATGGCTAGATGGATGGATGGATGGATGGATGGATGGACGGATGGATGGATGGATGGACTGATGAAAGAATGCTTTGACGGATGAACAAACAGATGTACACATACGTACACACATCCTGCTTATAGGGGGAGGTCATGTGGTGTTGCCGAAGATCAGGACTGAGGACAACTGCGTTCTACCCATGCTCTGCCACTGGCCCGTGATGCAACTTGGACGGATTTCAAAATTCTAATTTTCCTCTCTGTACAACTGGCCTCTTTTAATCCAGTGATCTCTAAGTCACTTCAAGCTATAATACCTCACCAATGACACTGTCCAGGCAGTCTCAGGGAAGGATGTCAGATATGATCTCCACAGAGCCAAGATGGAAGGAGAAAACTCAAAATCAGCAATCACAGTGAGACGAAATAGAAGCAGCTTCCATTTACTGCAAGTAATGGTCAAGGGAATCGACTCTGATAAGTACAGCCTTGATCCTCTGAAACCAGGTCTTTATTTTGTGGTTTAAGCAGCAACGCAAAAAAAAAAAATTAACATTAAGATGTTAGAAGCAATTTTTTAATTAAAAAACTTTAAAAAACAGATTGTTTTTCTTTGGCCACGCCACGCGGTTTGTGGGATCTTAGTTCTCTGACCAGGATCGAACCCGGGCCCTCGGCAGGGAAAGCTCCAAGCCCTGACTACTGGACCGCCAGGGAATTCCCTAAAATAACAGACTGGAGACTTATGTCAAAACCTGTTTCTGCAGTGCCTATCAGGGTGACTGGAACAGAGGAAGCCGATAATAAATATTTGACTAAGGAAGAAAAGAGCTCTTCAAACATCATACTGATAATTTATAACCTTTATACCACTATTTTTTAAAATACTGTCCTACATTCCTTGAGAGGAGAGACCGAGTGCTGAGTGGGAAAGGAAGCAAAAGGAAGAGTGATGGAAGCAGACCAGCCCCCCACTGCCCTGAGCAACTGAGTTCAGCTCCAATTTGTTCAACCAACTCGGCAAAACCAGCACCATGACTTTCACTTCACCAGAAACCTTAGAAGACACAGCAGCAAAGAAGTGTCTCATTCAAACAGGCTCTTTGGGGGTTTCAACCCCTACTGCAATCAGGTCATCAAAATACTCTTTCCACCTGTGTATGGTACTGTCCCCAGAGGAACCCTATGTAACACAACTATCTACATCCCATTCTATTTCCAGTGATGTTTCAGTGTCCCCGTATGAGTGAGCACTCCTTTTAAATGTGGCCACCCCCTCTACCTAGCCCTGGGCTGAAGCACCCTGAGGAACACATGACTGTCTAACCCCCTTTTATTTCCTTATCTATTAGTACTGTATAGATTACAAACTCTCTTCATAACAGCCACTTTATTTCTTTCACTTTTATTGGAGTAGAGTTAATTTACAATGTTGTGTTAGTTTCTGTGTATAGCAAAGTGAATCAGTTATACATATACATGTATCCACTCTTTTGTAGATTCTTTTCCCGTATAGGTCTTTACAGAGTATTAAGTAGAGTTCCCTGTGCTATACAGTAGGTCCTTATTAGACTGGCTTATGAGAGCCAGCTTTCTCCTTATGTAGACAGACAGAATGTTCCCTAAAGAAGCTGCTAGAGATTCCACTGATCCTAAAAACTTACTCAGGTGACAGTATATGCAAGTAACCAAAAATATAATATCATCACCCCAAATATGTAAATCCTTAATGTTTTTCAAAGGGTCATCGTTATTCTCCCCATTTTATGAGTACGGAAAATGACATCAGACATGTAATGAATTTCCTCAAGTCATCCAGGTAATTAGTGGCCACTTAGTGCCAAGGCAAGAACTATAAAAGCCAGGGTCTTCCTACCAGACTATGCTGTAGGATCTTGTAAAAACCAGCACTCTGGAATTGTGACATTTATTTAGTGGAGAGCCAGCTCTGCTGAGAACAGAGTGCTCTCAATAAGACAGCAAAGTTCTGATAGTTCAAAGAGAGCCCCGTTGGTCCAGGGGCACAGGAACTTCCTCTGGCCATGGCAGAGAGAAGAGATGAGTAAATTCTCTTCCCCAAAACAACTGTTATACTGAGCAAAATTGTAAAAAAAACCCAACAATTTAAGGGCTCTGGTAATCAACTGAAGTCAAACAACAAACTGAGAAATGTTTATTCATGAAAAACTGCTGAACTTCAGGTAAGAACAGGGGAGTTGGTGGCATTCTTGCCTGGGCTCCTCCCATCCTGCCCCTACGTGCCCCCAGCCCCAGGGCCATCCTCAGCTCATCCTGCATGGTAGCCCTGTCACAGTAGCACTGGCCCTGCAAACCTGCTACCAGAGAGGACTGCAGAGGGCAAAAATCCCACACCCAGGAGTGATGTCAATAAAATTAGCACACTGTCCAAGAAAAATGGGGAGCGCTCACATTTCTGCTAGCCTGAGATTGCAGTCCAGGGCAAACGTCAGACTATGCACGTGCAGAGAGGACCTGAGATGGCCCCAGGAGAAAAAAAACCCAGATCTGACTTGAAAACTGCCTGGCCTGTGAATGTGTCGCCCGCGACACTCACACACAGACCCACAAATCATATGGATTATGATGTTCGATCACCTCTTTCAAATCCCCAGCTGACCACTAAGTTAACCAGTCAGAGGAGTGACCCCTAAAAAGAAACGCTAAGCTATAAAACAAAAACTGAGCAAACACAGCAGCTGCGTATACAAAAGACACAGATGCTCAAATTAAATCGAGACAAGTTCCTGAAAACGAAACCAACAAAAAACAATAACCAACCTGAGGGAAATAAACTTCCTAAGTTAAGATGCATATTGTAGTCCCTAGAGCAATTACAAAAAAAAAAAAAAAAACTAAACATAAACTTACTCTGATCCAGCAATTCTACTCTTAGTATTTACCCAAGAGAATGAAAATGTATGTCCACACACAGACTTGTACATGAATATTCATAACAGCATTCTTCAAAATTGCCCAAACTTGACATTTCCTGACTTTACTAAATCTCTCTCTCTGAAATGACATCTCATATGTAGGATCTTCAAGGTCCATCATTATCACAGTCAATTGTTGACCCAATGTTCATAAACTGGCAAACAGATAAACAAAATACAATGGAATATTATTCAGCAATAAAAATGAATAGAATGTGGATACATGCCACAACAAGGATGAACCTCACAATCATTTTACTCAGTAAAAGAAGCCAGGCATCAAAAGATTATATTGTACAAATCATTTATACGGAATCTCCAGAAAAGGCAAACCTCTAGAGATCGAAAGCAGATCGATGATTGCCTGGAGCTAATGGTGCGAGTAGAAAAGAGCTGTAAATGGGCATTTTATTTTTCATTTTAAATGAGCTGATCCAGGCTCTAAAACTGGATCGTGGAGATGTCTGTTCCACTCCACAATTCGTTAAATATCACTGAATTCTATTTACAGTGTGGTTCTCACTGGCAATTACAATGTCCAAGAAACTGTCAAACTATGCATTTATTTGTACGATCCTGAAGAAATTAAATACAGATTCTTGCGCTTTTTATGAACACTGAATATGGAACGTATGTAGGAGAAAAGTCAATCTTGAAAATTCTTTTCTACCATCCCCATGATGCATTTCCTTCCTGTCACTGCCCTACTTAGAGCTCTCTCAGCAGAAGTAAATGAAGCTCTAGGGAGCTGAGGGATATAAAAGCAACTGTGAACTCTGGCATAAATGTCTTCGCTCACTAAGAACCTGCGGTTTCACAACTCATAATCAACCAGGAGAGGGCATGACAGTGTTTCCCCATAAACAAGCTTCTCCCAACTCTCACTTCTTTTAATTTCGTTCATTTCATTTGTGTGTGTGTGTGTGTGTGTGTGTGTGTGTGTGATTTTAAGAGCATATATAGAGAGAAATATAGTTGATTTACAGTCTCACTTCTTACTTTTCTCAAATGACTCTCTAGCTTCCTAGCAGGGATATGTTAAAAACAGATGTCGTACAAGCACTTTTTACACCACACGGATGCTATTCCTCGGCTCTCAGTGGGGCTATCAACAAATAATAGTATACAGTGATACGTAAATATATACTTACCAAAAGAAATGTCCGGATTGTTCTTATTTTGTTAAGTTCAAAAAGCAATTTCTGTGCCTTCTCGTGATTACTACAATATTCGTCGTAGATACGAAACTTGTCTTTCTGTGAATTCAAGTAAGAATAAGTTAGTCATTTTATTAGCCATTTTGAAATTTTAAGTGTGAGTTTATGAACAAACTTTATTAAATGTTTACTATGTTTCAAGAGCTATACTATGTGTATACATAAGTATGTTTCATTTATTTTCCCTGATCCACGAAGAACGGTCTAGGAAAGGAGACAGACTTATATTAATTACAATCCAATATGACGTATGCAATAAAAATTAAATGAACGACGTGGTAGCAGATTACAGAGAAGAGAGTACTTAGCTTTGCTGGGAGGATTCAGACACAGCTTTAAAAAAGATGTCATATGTGGGCAAGATACAGAGACATAAATCCATGATTCCCTAGCAGGGAGAGGGAAGAAAGTATTTTTGGTGGAGGGAAAAGCATGTACCAGACCATAGAGCAACAGGACATAGTACCCTGCAGGCCATATGCACCAATCTGGACAGTTGTGTTTAAGAAGGACACTGACAAAGTGGAGAAGAGTCAGCAACAAGCGACTGAGATAATGACAGACCCTGAAGATGTTACATCTGAGAGGTCATCTCAGAGAGAGAGATTTGTTAGTACATAAAAGTAAGGAATGGTAGCTACTTCAAATAGCTGTCCTATTTATTGTAAAGGATTTACAACTCTTTGTCACTCCAAAACACAATACTAGGACCACTGGGTGGAAATTTCAAGGGTCATGATGGGCAGTGATAGGCAGATTCAGGATTAATATAGAGATTTTCTAACAATTAGAGCTGTAACTAAAAGTGATCAAGTAAAAACAAGATCAACAACCTTCACAGATCCTATAGAAGGGATTCTTTCATAAAAGGAGAAATTTCACACCATCTTGATCTCTAAAGCTCCCTTCCAACTGTAAGATTTTCTCCAAGTATCTATGATCAATATCTATCAAATATCCCAGTAAATATATCCCAGTAAAAGAGGCAGACACAGAAAATGTAGTGACTGAACAGTGGAACAGAAGTGTGTCCTCTAAAATTTCAAAGACGTGTATTTAGAAACACAGAGTGCTATTTCATACAGCCAGGAGAAAATGTATTGAATTACTTATTTCAAGAGATGGGATAAACCAGAAGAAAACAAACTTCAGAAACAGTTTAACTAAATTCATGGCTGACAGATTCATAGTGTGTTACTGAGGAAATGGATGTCAGGGTGCAAGATTCCCATGTACAGCCCGGCACTGAGATAGCAACTACTCCAGCTGGCAGGAGATGTGCATTCTTTCATGAAAGGGAACAGTCTGGATTAAGTGGATACAACACACGTGGTTTATAGTTTTGCCCAACGAAACCTTGATCTTCCTATACCCAAGGAGTCTCTCCCTTTAATATAATTATTTTTATGGAATATTTTCTGATTCTAAAAATAACATTTACAGAGTCTGCTCACCACATACAGAAATATAGATCTAGGAACTCCATATCATTACTTTATAAAAGACTGGAAATCAAAAATAAATGAAAATTGATTTCTATGACAAAATACTCCTATACATTTTTAAATAAAACACTAATTGCATAGCATTTTGATAAGTAAATGGATTCAAATTGGTATTCTGAAAATTAGCATCAGCAGAGTGGTAGAAATAGCAGCATTATTTTTCTTTTGTCAGTATGAATGCCCTTTCGTTCTGAAAACGATTTTCACCGTTACCGGTGGCTTTGTACCTTGCAAATCGATTGCATAAATAATTTCAGCTAGCATGTGCAAAGGGATGAAAATGATCATACAAGCATGACATATAATTTGAAATAACCAACTACTGGCTTGTTCTTCTTCGGCACTGTTCAGTACAAGCCTCTGAGAAAAATTCAGATGCAGGCATATGTGTACCTAGAGGGACCAGGTCTGTTCACCTCCAGGTTAGTCACAAGTCGATTAACAAGGGAACGTTTTGACTAATAAAAGGCTCATCGCATCATTGTAAAAGTAAGGATTTTCTGCCTCAAAAGAGAAATGCTCTATGTTTGAGGGAAACATAAAAATCCATTCATTATGAAACAGCCTGAATATTCATTAGAATTCAAAGCTACAGAGGATGCAAAAAACTAACTCGTTGGGAAAAAGAAAAGCCTGTTTATTCTTCGCTGAATAAAATGGATGATGTGAGGCCCTCTCCCCTTTTCTGGCTCTAAGTGGAAGATTTCATTGGCCTTAAAAGACCCCAAACTTTTGGTGTCAGATTTTACTTCTAATGCTGAATTCCCACATACTACTGTTCCAGAAGTGAAACTTGAAATTTTAGGGGGAAAAGCTTTTAAAATAAACAGAAATTGATCCTACAAAGTGAAGAAAGCAGGTTCCCACTTCTTGCTGAGCATTAGGTTCTGGATGTAAACATTCCTCCACGACTTTTAAGAATTCTTTATGTACTGCAAGGATATCTTCAATGTTTGAGAACAGCATCTGTAAATAAATGTGCAATAGTGAGGCAAGCTTTTAAAAAATTCTATGGGAGTGGAGTATTTTCAAGTTGAAAATGTCAGTGGAGAGTTGTCCTTCCCACCCCCCCACCCCCGGCTGGCAGAGCACCCATTCTGTCTGGACATCCTCTACCCTCCCACACAATTCTGGGAACCGGGAACCTAGTTCCGGCTCTCAGGACAATCCTGAGTAACTGAACCCAAGCATGGTCATTGTCCCACCCCACTAAGGACAGCGGGCTGCAGGTAAAACAGTGCGGGCAGAATGGCTGGCAGGCTCTGGGGGAAGGGCTTCTTTGCCCATAGAAGTCCCTGCTATGGGAATCAAAGTACCTTCATGTCCCTTTGAGTAACAGGTGTCTTTTGCTTGCAACCAAAAGCACCCAAACTAAAACACTCCATGGTAAGGAGAATGTAAACATTACTATTGAATTTAATGGGAAACAGATGTGTCTATAAAATCCTTGGGAATTATTTTCCGTAAAATAAAACAGCAAGTTGGCATCCAAAATAAATATCAATGATGATTTATACAGTTTCAATGAATAATGACTAGAGCACAATTAATTTTCATTTACCATCCCCCCCTTTTTTCCCCCAAACTCTTCACAATTTTCCTTCCCTACGGTTTAAAAGGAAATGCTTATACCTTTGTGAGCTGAAGATACTGTGTGGACGTTTTCTGCCCCAGTGGACCCTTCAAATCGTTTGCTCTCCAGGGGTCAGAGACTAGAAGCCGCATGTGCCCACATCCTGCCGCCCAGGCCCTCTAGCAATTCCCTCACACATGGTTCAGCTCCTTTCCCCTCGAGAGACATGAAGGTTCTTGGACTCGGGGTTATCTTTTTCCTCCTTTCAAACGTTTCCAAGGTCTTGGCAAAAATTCCTCTCTGTCTTCTACACCATCCTCATAACCCCCGTTTCTTTTCCCAAACCCTAGTTTCCCTTTTTCTCATTGCTGGCCACACAATGACTGGTGACTGGTACAGAACTTATCCCGGAAGTGAAGACAAGTTGACGAGCCCTGAGGCAACATCCCACAGGTAACATTTCATCTGAGGGGACCTTGTGCTGGTGTCGAGGGCACCTCCTCACCTTCACCGTTTCTTCTGTTACATTTTTGTCAAGTTTCGACGCAGCGCACTGGTTCATCCGGTGTAAGAATGCCTGCAGAAAGCAGGAAAAGATACTATGAAGGCAACACTGGACTAAATCAAATGAGCGTTGATCTGAATTAATTGTTTTTTATAAGAAACCAAAGTTTAAAAATCCAATAACTGTCGAGCATAACAGTTTTGTTGTATAAGGCAGAAATCTTGTGTGTTGCTTCTCCTACCTGGGAATTATATTTCCTTTATAGTTTGGGGGCAGGACCAAAAGTGATCACGTAGATATGAATTAAACGTATCCACCAAGATCTCAAAGTTCTGCGGTAAAACACACAGAGTCAAATGTTTCCTAAACTTCTAAGTCTTGTGAAGCACAAAAGACCAAAATCTAGCCAAAAATGGGATTTCTAATACAAACAAAAGGGCCAGAAATTCTAAAGGGAGCCCTTTAGAAGTGAGAGAAATTGAGGAAGTGAGGGAGGAAGGGAGAAAGAAAGGGACCTTCAAGAAGGAATGGAAGAATTTCCCATCCCCTCTTGCCCCATTCAAGTTTTAGGAAGCCAGAATTTGTATTTCTGGGAACAGGTCTGAGCTCTCCACAGCCCTATGGTAGGCAAATGAGTTCATTTGTATTTCAAAGATCTGGACTCTTCCTGATGGCCATTAAGCCCCTGACTAAATAAGCTATTAATTTAGCAAAGAAAAAAAGGATTAAAAGAGTTATTTATACTGAGCCTTAAAAGAGAAAGTTTAGAAGGAAAAAAAGACGAGACTTTCTATCCGGCAAATACAAGACGTTGTCCTCAAGACAACGTCCACTAACTACCTAGTGACCACGTGAGATCATCCCTTCCCTTGTCTGTCTTAAGAACTCCAGCCACTACCTGCCAAGTCAGGACACATAGAAGCTTGAAGGAATCTCAAGATACTGCATCAAATAAATGAAAATTAATGTAAGAATTTCATTTAAAAAAAAAAAGTTCATTTTTGACATGCTATATTTACAAAGATTTAAAAGATTAACAAAACCCAGGATTATGCATAATATTCCAAAATTATCACCCTCAAGACATTGCTAATAACAGTATAAAATGGCACAACACTTTTGAGGACAACTTACAATATATCTCAAATTTTTAAGTGGGCATTCCCTTTAACCCAGTCATTCTACTTCTGGGAATTTATCCTAAGAAAATATTCAGACAAGGGGTTTCAGTGTATTGATTACAACAGTGGAAACCACCTAAATGCCCATAATTAATGGGATCATTTAATATATTATGGTACATGCAAACTACAGAATACTGTGCAAAAGTATATTCATAAATGGAATGGGATGAAAATTATATATACATGTGTGTGTGTATACAACAGATGTCTATACTGTTTGGCAAAAAAAATTACTAAACAGCATACTGGATGTGTGCATACCTATACATACACACTTTCGTGTATATATACATACATATATATATATACACACACACAACTGTATATGGGTGTACATATACGTATATACGAATATTACACATGTATATAATATATACATATATACACATGGGTAATGTCAGTGTGCGTTCATACTAAGAAAAAATATGTAGCATATACCAAAATGCAAACAGTGATTACCTCCAGGTGATAGGAAGATGACCTTTGTATACTTTCTTATTGTCAGAATATCTGGCTGTGTGCATGTTGTAACTTTTGTAAAGAAAAATAATATTATTTAAAGGAAACAAAACAAATCGGCCACAGATCCCACTCCTGGCTTTAGCTTCAGCACCATCTTGATTCCTGATTCAATGGGTTCACGTTTCAGATTCCATAACTACAAAGCCACATCAGTACTGACAGCCTCAAATGAATGAAAGAATTCAGCTGAATTAAATAAAATGAATGTGAAAGTACTGGATGTCACCTTAACTTTTTTATTGGAAACGTGATACAATCTTTTGAAATATTATCTACAGTTAGGTATAATTTGCAATGGAGAGAGATTTTCGAATTTTCTGACTTTAAGTGCCCATTTTAATTAGTGTTAGTCTAATTTTTAATTTTAGTTTTGTTTTTCTTGAATAGTTTTCCACATACCTATACTAAAAATGCTCCTTAGCTCCTTCTGTTTAGTCTTAAAACAGCACGGTTGCTTTGGTTGCCCAGTTTACATTTCGTATTAACCACATAGGAAACATAACCTCTCATGCAAGCAAAACTTAAACTTCACTTCTACATGCATAAACCTTATCTTCATAAACTGAACTCAGTCACATTCTGAAACCAACAAATTAAAGACAGGAGGTAGTGAAAATGAATCAAACTAGGAGGTAGAAGGAAACATACAAGCTAATAAAGTAAACTCTATCTTTATCTGACTTTTTATCTTCAATCCTCCGTGACAATAGGGAACTTTTTGTTTAACTGCATATGAAAGAAAACCTGGAACTTCTTAGCATTTCTAACCAAGCATTTATTTTTCCCAAGAGCCTCATTTTATACAACAGTGAAGGCAGATTTAAGACAGTTTGCCCAGAGGGCAAAATCATGAAAACTGTTTGACATTTTTTACAAAATGTGCAAGTCTTCCCCTCTGAAGATAAACAACGTGTTCTCAGAATCATCCTTTAACAACCAGAATCTACAGGGTCCTTTCAGACTTTGGTAACTGGGGCATTTAATCTTTCTCCTATCAATCAAGGAAGCATTAATACCCTAGTCACAAAAACACATGAGATTTAATATGTTGTTTTATCTCTGTACTCATTCATTCGCCCTGGTTCAGAATTTCATCAGAATTATATCATCTTCATTCTGATACAAATATATGGAAAATAAGTTCCAGAAAATGGCTTTTAATGCCAGTGGTTCTCAAACTTTTCACTGTGTATGAGACTTGGAGAGTTTCTTCCAAATGCAGATTCTCCAGCCCTGTCCCCAGAAGGCCTGATTCAGCAGATTGGTTTAGGACCCAGAAATCTGCATTTTGAACACGTTCCCTAATACACTTGGTCCAGAGACCACAGTCTGATGATCTTTATGTTTATTCTTCCAAAGACTAAAGAAACAGACTGGGAAACAAATAAGTAAGACTCAATGGGAAAAACGGGTTCACTTATTTCACCCTGACTTTCAACTCCAGGTCATACTCCCTCTATGTACAGTACCGTCTCGCTCAGCCACTTGGAGTTCCTGATACCTCACCAGAGGACCCTCCTCCCAACAATGAAAATCACAAGCTGGGCTGTGTAAACAGGTGATAATAATCTCTGAAGGCTCCTGAGATGCAGAGCCAGGTGAGCCAGGTAAGACAGCCTAGGTCACCTTTGGAGGAAGGGACCTCCAGCTTGCAGGTGTGTAATTAGCACAGCACACACTCAGCAAACCAGCGCTCCCCTGACGGTGATGCTGCGCGGTGTATTCCCAGATATCACTCTAGGTGTGGGCTGCTTTCTTCCCTTTCAGAGAGCTCACCTCACCTTCTCTTCAGTTTGGTCCACGTTGTTTTCCTCTCAGCAAGAGTTTGATAAAATGTATTAAATGTGATACATTAAAGTTTGAGAAAGCTAAAAATGTCACAAGTTTGCTACCAAGAAATCAAAAGAAGGAAGAAAACTCTTTCAGATGTAATAGGGAGATGACAGCAATCCCCTTTGGCCTTGTCTGTCCATCTGGGCCACTACCAGCTCAAAAGTCAAGTCCATGGTGAGTTTTATTCTCAGAATGCATTTGCTTATCTTATAATTTCAGTGTACTAAATGATAATCTTTCTCAACTCATTTTTGTCCTTCCCACTCTTTTCATCAGTCAGGCACACACAGATCACTCTCAAATATCGCACAGATTTTAACAGTTCGCACTTTTAATTCTAGATACCTGATGCCAATCTGAATTTCATATCATACAGGGATTAAACCTTATTACTCCTATAAATATTCTACATTCAGAATGATTTTAGCAGCAACTGTCACCTTGAAACTGTGGCTATTTAATATCAATAGAGATGGATAAATTTTACATATGAAGGATTTAAGAGGAGCCGCCCTATTGCAGGAAAAAGTGTACTCATTTCATGAAAATACGTGGAAAAAATAAGAGTAAATATTTTCCTTTTACCTCTTGAACTTAAAACAATATTATGACATCAAAATTCTTTGGAAGACAGTGTTTTGTTTTGTCTTCCCAAGAAAAAAACAAAGTCCTATTAAGTGAAAAAGGCTTGTCATTTGAGTTTGCCTTGAATACCTGGTTGATCGTGGTGCCATTTTATTGGAATGGAGAAGTCGAAATGAGCAGTAATTGTTGGAGTGGGAGGGTCAGCTTGTCCTGGCCATGTTGAATTTGAGATGCCTACTGGACACCAATGTAGAGATCTCAAGTAGGGAGGTAGCTGTACTGATCCTGGTTTCTGAGGGGAGTTCGAGGCTGAAGTTAAAGAGTTGAATGTCCCTGGCACAAAGACATAACTCAGGGAAAGTGTTCATAACTCAGGAAAGAGAGACGAGACAGCTGGCCCCAGTTCATTGGAGAAAGTATATAGATAGAGAAGAAAAAAAAGCCCCAGGACATAACCTTGGGGGCACTCCAACATTTAGAGGTCAAGCAGAAGAAGAGAAACTAAAGAAGCCAGTAAGGTAGGAAGGAGCAAAACCAGGAGTATAGTGTCACAAAAGCCAACAGAGAGAGGGCTTCAAGAAAGAAGGAGCGGTCAATCGCTTTAACAGTGCTGAGAATTCAGGTAAGGTACAAACAGATATATGACTTGACAACACAAGGTCGGTCACTGGTGATCTTGACCATGGCACTCCCAAATGAATGGATAGAAGGAGAAATGGAAAATAGAAAGATGGAGTCTATAACCACAGAAAACGTTTAAAAGTTTTTAGAGTTTTGCTGAGAGAGGGAGCAGAGATATGTAGGTGAATTTAGAACAAGGAACAGTTTATTTTTTAAGCTAGAAAATACTAGCTCAATTCATTGTTCGAGTTACATTTTATGTTCCCTTATTATACTTTTGGCAAATCTTTCATAAATTCTCCAGTCCACTGGATCTCACTTTTTCCTGAACACCCATTGAGTCCCAATTTTTTGAGTAGGACTCCTTTATTTAACATGAAAAAAAGTAAAAGACATGCATATTGTGGTGTTAAGGTCTGTAAATTTAAATACATATTAACTATTAACCACTAAACAAAATTCAATGATAGGCATTGTTCGTGGCAGTGGTTCTTAAACATTTTAATCTCAGGACTCCTTTACACTCTTAAAAATTACGGAGAACCACAAAGAGCTTCTATTTATGTGTATTATTATCTAACAATATTTAATATGTTAGCAACTAAAACAGGAAAATTTTAATATTTGCTATCCAAGAAATTCATTTGTTTACAAATTTATTTAAAATTAACAATTATAAACCCATTACATGTTAACATATATAACATACTTTTATGAAAAACAGCTATCTTTTCCTAAAAAATTGTAGTACGAAGTATGATACTATCTCATAAGAATGCAAATTTCTTTAACGTCTGGCTTAATAGAAAATAGCTGAATTCTCAAATGCTTCAATGCACTGTGATATATTGTTTGGAAATGTATTTTCAATGATAGTTGGAAAAGGGAAAAATATGTTCATTGCTATAACATTTTCAGTGAGTTGTGAATATTCTTCTTTAATACAACAACAAAATTCAATAAGTGGTAGTTTCTTAAAGGCAGTCATGATGTGGAATCCGAAACCGTATCAGTGAACCTTTCATACTCTGTTACCTTAAAACCCATTGACCTATCTTGGAATTTGAAGAGACCTTTTAACCATGTTTGATGTCGTACATTTTTTTTTTTTTTGCGGTAAGCGGGCCTCTCACTGTTGTGGCCTCTCCCATTGCGGAGCACAGGCTCCGGACGCGCAGGCTCAGCAGCCGTGGCTCACGGGCCCAGCCCCTCCGCGGCATGTGGGATCTTCCCGGACCAGGGCACGAACCCGTGTCCCCTGCATCGGCAGGTGGACTCAACCGCTGAGCCACCAGAGAAGCTCAATGTTGTACATTTTTTAATAGTAATTCACTGAGAGTTATGCATATCTTCCAAATATTAACACATTTCATTATTCAATATTTAAAAAACACATCACATTAGTTAATCTCAGTATATCCAACTCATTAGAAAAGTCTTTAAGTATAAGGAAGCTGCCAAGCTCACAGTGATAGACATAAATATTCCAAACTCTAAATTCACTTGAATTTATCACCATAAGCAAATACTACCAGCTTTTCTTCTTGCAATGACAGGCTCACTTCATTCTTTTTTGAGAAAATATCTTCCAAATACCCAAATACCCCAAATCTGAAACCACAGTTCATCCCACAGCTGCTGTTTCAAGTAAATATGATGTTCCACAGCAACTCAAACAATCACACCCAGTCTTTCCCTGGAGACAACCATAACACTTGCATATGCAGAAAAGTACCTAGCTGTATCTCCCATCTCATCTCACAGAATATTAAACAGATGTGCTTAAGAGCCAAGATTTAATAAAATTAATAATTTTTACAGCTTTATCCAGAACATTCTTCAATGCAACCGGCATTCCCAACCACCCACGCGAGTGGGCGACAATGAAGTATACAGTGACAACTAGTACAGTTTGGTGCCACTGCGTTGACTCACGCTAAAGCACCGGCAGCTTTACACATCATTGCTTTGCACCATTAGTGCAAACATCAACACACAAACAGGTGAAAACAGAATTACAATTTACCAGATCACAAACGCCTGAGCTGAAATGCTTGCCAGAAGCAGTACAGGTTAGGAGATCCTGAACTGTAACTGACAAATTACTGAAGGCTCAGTATGGACAAGTCTGAGGATTAAAACTCCAGGGGGACACAGTCAAAGGAGGGAGGGGAGGGCTCACACTTTTGTGAGTTTTACCTCCAGGAGCTTTACCAGTTTCTCACAGTGAATATCAGAGTGAAATCTTCTCCTGTGCCCATAGAGGGAGGGGAAAAGTAACCATTTTGAAATACATCAGAGCATTCTGTTCTTCTTAATGAGGCCTGCTTAAGAAGAAACTATTTTACGGGAGTCTACACTATTGGGGTTATAGCAGAGCCTAATTGAACTGTGGGAAGAGAAATGGTGACTCCTGCCTGCTCTAGTCTTCCAGATGGGAAAAGAAAAATACTCAACCCTCACTTACACTTGCCAACTTTTTCCATATAAGGAGGGGGGACTACTGAGAAAAAATGGTGAAGGTCACAGCTCAGGGACACAGGCTCACCAAAAGACTTAATCATAAGACTACAGAACACTTCCCATCCCCCCACATCTTCCTTACCACACACTAAAGGCCTATTTACCAGAGTTCCTTTCACATAGTACATCATGTCTGGCTTTCAACCAAAAATTACAAGGCATACTAAAAGACAAAAAAAGCAGATAGAAGAGACAGAGCAAGCGTCAGAACCAGACTCAGATATGGCAGAGATGTTGGAATTATCAGACCAGGAATTTCAAACAACTAGGAGTAATATGCTACGGGTTCTGCTGAAAAAAGTAGACAACATGCAAGAACAGATGGACAATGAAAGCAGAGAGATGGAAATTCTAAGAAAAGATCAAAAAGAAATCCTAGAGATTTTTTTCAAACTGTAACATAAATGAAGAATGCCTTTGATGGGCTCATTAGAGACTCGAGTAAAGAATCACTGACTTTGAGGATATGGCAATAGAAACTTCCAAAACTGAAAAGCAAAGGAAAAAAAAAAAAAAGACTGAAAGAAATGAGATAGAATATCCCAAAACTCCACAGTTCTCCACAATGACATATGGTATAATATATACATAATGGGAATAACAGAAGGAAAAGAGAGATAAGAGAACAGAAGAAATATTCAAACAATAATGACCAAGAATTTCCCCAAATTCATGTCAGATACCAAACCACAGATTCAGGAAGGTCAGAATACCAAACAAGATAAATGCCCCCAAAACCCCACAATTAGACATATATTCAAACTGAAAAAAATCAAAGATTAAAAGAAAATCTTGAAAGAGCCAGAGGAAAAAAACACCTTACTTACAGAGGAACAAAGACAAGAATTACATTTGACTTTTCCTCAGAAACCATGCCAGCAAGAAGAGAATTAAGTGAAACATTTAAAGTGTTGGGAGAAAAAAAATCACCAACCTAGAATTCTGTACCCTGTGAAACTATACTTCAAAAGTGAAGGGGAGGGCTTCCCTGGTGGCGCAGTGGTTGCGAGTCCGCCTGCCGATGCAGGGGACGCGGGTTCGTGCCCCAGTCCGGGAGGATCCCACATGCCGCGGAGCGGCTGGGCCCGTGAGCCATGGCCGCTGCCCCTGCGCGTCTGGAGCCTGTGCTCCGCAACGGGAGAGGCCACAGCAGTGAGAGGCCCGCGTACTGCAAAAAAAAAAAAAAAAAAAAAAAAAAAAGTGAAGGGGAAATAAAAACTCTCAGACAAACAAAAATGGAGTGGTAGACCTGTCTTGCAAGAAAGAGTAAATGTTATTAAAACAGAAGGCAAATGATATGGGTCAAAAATTTAGATGTACATAAAAAGAGAAAAAAAAATCAGAGAGAAGCAATAAATGAAGGGAAAATAGAAACTTTTATTTTTCTTCCCTATTCTAAATTGATCTAAAAGAGAAAAGTTTGTTGAAAAGAATAACAGCAACAATGTATTCAATTATGTATGTATATGTATGTGTATACATACACATGCTTATGTATTCTTATGTACAAGTGACATGAATGACAGCAATGATACAAGGAAGAAGAAGGAGGTATTAGGAATATTTTGTTATTATAAGGTACTTGCACTACCCATGAAGAGTTATAGTGTTATTTGAAGGTGTACTTGAATCACTTGTAAAAGCATATTGCAAACTCTAAGGCAACCACTAAAAAAAAAGTTTAAAAAGAAGTATAATTGATATACTAAGAAAAGAGAGAAAATGGAATCAATAAGATGCTCAATTAAACCCACAGAAAGAATGGAAGACAAAAACAGAAATAAAGGGCAATAAATAGAAAACAGTAAAAAATATGGGAGATATTAATCCAACTATATCAAGAATCACACTGAATTGTCAAGAGTCTAGATACACCAATTAAAAGAGTTGTCAGAGTGGATCAAAAAACAATTCCCAACTCTACATTGTCTAAAAGAAACCGACTGTAAATATAAAAACACATATAGATTGAGAAAAGGGATGGTAAAAGATATACTATGCTAACATTAATCAAAACAAAGCAGAAGAAGCTATATTAATTTCTGACAGAGATGTCAAGAGCAAGACGAGTTCTCAGAGATAATTAAAAAGATGTCAATTCTCCAAGAACACATAACAACCCTTAACATGTATGTGTCTAACAAGAGCATCAAAATACATGAGGCAAAAACTGATAGAACTGCAAGGAGAAATAGATGAGTCCACTAACATTGTTGGGGACTTAATTTTTTATCAGAAGTGAAAATATCCAGCAGGCAGAAAATCAGTAAGACATAGCTAAACTCAACATTATCAATTAGCTGGATATAATGGACATCAATTAACTATATCCAACTACGCAGAAAATACATTCTTCTCAAGCTCACATGGAATATTCACCAAAACAGAGCATATTCTGGGGGATAAAACACATCCTAACAAATCTAAAAGAATAGATATCATAAAATATCTGCTCAGACCACAATGGAACTAATTAAACTAGAAATCAATAATAGATAGAAGACTCCCAAATGCATGGATATTAAACAATACACTTCTTAATAACACATAGGTCAAATAAGAAGTCTCAAGAGAAATATGAAAACATTCTAAAAAAAAATGAAAATACAGCTCACCAAAATTTGTGGGATGCAGCAAAAGAAGTGCTTAGAGGGACATTTATAGCATTGAGTGCATACATTAGAAAAGAAGAAAGATTTGGACTTCTCTGGTGGTCCAGTGATTAAGACTCCGTGCTTCCACTGCAGGGAGCATGGGTTCAATCCCTGGCCAAGGAAATTCCACATGCCATGCGATGCAGCCAAAAAGGAAAAAAAGAAAGAAAGAAAAGAAAAGAAGAAAGAATTAAATCAATCATCTAAGCTTTTGCTTAGGAAAGAAGAGCAAACCAAATCCAAAGTCAGCAAAAGGAAAAAATAATAAAAATTAGAGGAGAAATCAGGAAAACTTAAAACACAAATCAACAGCAAAACTCAACAAAACCAAAAGCTGGTTCTTTGCAAAGATAAATAATATTGATAAGCCTCTAGCCAGATTAATGAGAGAGAGAGAGATGTAAATTACTAGTATCACAAATGAAAAATACAACATTATCACAGATCCCATGGACATAAAAAGGATAATAATGGAATATTATGAAAAACATTATGACCACAAATGATAACTTAGGTGAAATGGATCAATTCCTTGACAGACATGATCTGCCAAAATTCACACAAAAAGAAATACAATTTAAATAGGACTATATCTATTTAAAGGAACTGAATCAATATTTAATAACCTTCCAAAATAGAAAGCACCAGACCAAACGAGTCCACTTGTGAATTCTATGAAACATTTAAGGGAGAAATTATATCAATTCTCTAGAGTGTCTTTCAGAAGACTAAAGTAGAAGAAATACTTCCTAACTTGTTCTGTGAGGCCAGCATCCCTAATACCAAAATCAGACAAAGATTTCACAGGAAAACTACAGACCCATATCACTCACAAACTAGATTCCAAAATCCTAAACAAAATATTAACAAATAAAACCCAAAAATGTATGAAAAGAATTGTACACCACAGGCAAGTGGGATAATCCCAGATATGCAAAGCTGGTTCAACATTTGAAAATCAACTAATGTAATCCATCACATCAACAGTATAAAAATAAAAACCAGGGCTTCCCTGGTGGCACAGTGGTTGAGAGTCCGCCTGCCGATGCAGGGGACATGGGTTCATGCCCTGGTCTGGGAAGATCCCACATGCCGTGGAGCGGCTGAGCCTGTGAGCCATGGGCGCTGAGCCTGCGTGTCTGGAGCCTATGCTCCACAACGGGAGAGGCCACAACAGTGAGAGGTCCGCGTACCTCAAAAATAAAATAATAATAAAAAAAAGAAAAACCATATGGTCATAACAATAAATGCATAAGATGCATCTAGCAAAATCTAACAGCCATTCACAAAAAATGCTCTCAGCAAACTAAGAACAGAGGAGAAAATCCTCGACATTACAGAAAGTCTTTTAAAACCCTACAGCTAGCATTATACATAATGGTGAGAAACTAGAAGCTTTCACTAAAAAACAAAACAAACAAACAAATATAACAAAACAGAAAAAGACTTACAGATACAGAGAACAAACTAGTGGTTACCAGAGGGGAGCGGGGTGGGGAAAGGGCAAAACAGGTTAAGGGAATTAAGAGGTACTAAATAAATAAGTCACAGGGATGTAATGTACAGCACACAGGATATAGTCAATATTTTATAATAACTTTGTATGGTGTGTAATATATAAAAATATTGAATCACTATGGTGTACACCTGAAACTAATATAATATTGTAAGTCAACTATACCACAATAACTAAAAAATTAAAATAAGTTTTAAAAAGAAGAAACAAGAAGCATTCCCACTAACATCAGGAACAACACAAGGATGTCTCCTCTTACCACTCCTGTTCAGCACTGTATGGAATTCCTAGCTAATGCAAGACCAAAAAAAGGAAATGAAAGGCATATAGATTGGAAAGAAAAAATGAATTTGCCTTTGTTTGCAAATGTATAATTGTCTATGTAGAAAATCCAAAAGAATTAACAAAAAAACTGCCACAGCAAATAAGCAATTATAGCAAGGTTGTAGGATACAAGGTTAATATACAAAAGTCAATCACTTTTCTATGTACCAACAATGAACAAGTGGAATTTGAAATTGAAAACCCAATACTTGTACATTAGCACCTCCAAAATTAAATACTTAGGAACAAATCTAACAAAATGTATACAACATCTATATGAGGAAAACTACAGAACTCTGAATAAAAAATATCAAAGAAGAATTAAATATTCCACATTCATGGATAGGAGGAGTCAAGAATGTCAAGATGTTAGTTCTTTCAACTTGACCTGTAGATTTGACACAATTCCAAATAAATTCCAGCAAGTTATTTTGTGAATCTCAATGATTCTAAGTTTATCTGGAGAGATAAAAGACACAGAATAGACAATACTGAAGAAGAATAAAATCAGAGAACTGACGTTACTTGACTTCAAGGCTCACTATAAAGCTACAGTAATCAAAAGAGTGTTGTATTGGCAAAAGAATAGACAAACAGATCAATGGAACCCAACAGAGGCCCCAGAAATAGACTCACACAAATACAGTCAACTGATCTTTGACAAAGGTGCAAAGGCAAAAAATGGAGAAAGAAAAATCCATTCAACAAACGGCGCTGGAACAACTGTATATCCACATGCAAATTAAAAAGAAGCAGCAGCAGCTAGACATGGACCTTACATCTTTCAGAAAAGTTGACTCAAAATAAATCATAGACCTAAATGCAAAATGCAAAGCTAGAAGATAACATAAGAGAAAATATAGTTGACCTTGGGTAGGGTGATGACTTTTTTAGATACAACAACAAAGGCATGATCTATGTAAGAAATAACTGATAAATTGGACTTCATTAAAATTAAAATTTCTGCTCTGTGAATGGTAAGATAATGAGAAGACTAGCCACAAGCAGGGAGAAAATATATGCCAAAGATACATATGATGAAAGACTGTTACCCAAAATATACAAAGAACTCTTAAAACTCGACAAAAAGAAAATGAACAACCAGATGCTTAAAATGGGCAAAAGAATTGAACAGATACCTCACCAAAGATATGTAGGTGACAAATAAGCATATAAAAAGATGCTCAAATCTTATGTTTTAGGCAATTGAAAATTAAAACAACAACAATGAGATACCACTACACACTTACTAGAAAGGACAAAATCCAAAGAAAGGACAATACCAAAGGCTGGTGAGAACGTGGAGCAATCAGGAATTCTCACTCACTGCTAGTGGGAATGCAAAATGGTACAGCCACGCATGGGCATCCATCGCTCTACAAACCATCAAAAAAAAAAAAAATATATATATATATATATGCGCCACATCTGGATTATTCAGGTGCCTAAAGAGATCACAATGATACCTAAATAGCATAACACAAAATCCAGTGGAAGCCCTTTTTAAAATATATATATATTTATTAGTTATTTATTTTGGCTGCATTGGGTCTTAGTTGCGGCACATGGGATCTTCTTAGTTGTGGCACGTGGGATCTTTAGCTGCAGTTCTTAGTTGCGGCATGTGGACTCAGTTGCGGCAGGCGTGCGGGATCTAGTTCCCCAACCAGGGATCGAACCCTGGCCCCCTGCATTGGGAGCACAGAGTCTTACTCACTGGACCACCAGGGAAGTCCCCAGTGAAAGCCCTTTGAATGTTGTTTTCTTATGATTCAGACCCAAAAGGATTTGTTGTGTCATAATTGTTGAGGACTGTTTAATACCTGCTCAATTTCGCATCAAAAGATGTTTTACTCTCTTTCAGAGCGACTATTAATTCAAAGTGAACATCATCACCATCTGAGAGCCTAGGTAAAGATAATTTTTCATCATACCATCCAGATTTTTTAAACTCCTTTGGCCGAAACTTCTCCCAGGATTTGAGGATAATTAAAACATTATTTAGTGTATTCTATTTGTCTTCAGCACGCCAAACGCAGCATGATGAACCGTGATCTTCAGGAGTTTTCAGGGAAAGAATTCATCTTTGTCAGCAGCTAATTAGTGCACTAACTACACACAAGACACACAATTTTAGAAGTGTTTAATAGTTAGGTGGCTGGAAAGTCAAATGGACAGAAGATGAAAGAGAAATCAGAATCATTCTCAATGCAATTATAGTCATGTGTAAAATTATTAAAAGTAAAAGTGAAAATTTAGGAAATTTATTGAGATGGTTACAATAAAAACTACAATAAATGCAAACATTTCTGAAGTGTGGCGCTTGTTAATTTTTAAAGTTTTGCTAAGTTTTCGTTAAGTTTTTTAAAATTTTTGCTTATGTTTTTTGTGATTTTGATTCCCACATCTCATCTCACAGTTCAGCCTGTAAAAATAGGTGTATTGGAGCTGTCTTTCTTGGATATTTAACTTCCATTGACCTAAGACAATGAGTTAGTCTAAAGCAGAGATCGAGAACAGTAGTGGTATTTTTTTTTAGTAGAGGTATTTTTAAACATAGCACAGAGTGGTTAAAACATTGATTCAATTGCTAACGTTTAAAGAAATAACAGCATTCACATAAAAGTAACTATAGTCTCTCTTCAAACACTAGGGAAAAATCAACACAGGTCTCACATTCCTGAATGGTTACAATGGGCTAGAGCAAAGGCAGCCACAAGTTTTCATTTGCTTCAGTCACCACTATTCCTTATTATCCCTACACCAAAGTGAAACGTTACCTGTTATTTATTTTTACACTAATGTTGTTATCATTCTTACACAAAAATCCATTTTATTCATGTTTGTGACTTAGAAATTTCCACAGCCATTTCAGTTTTCAGCCCATAGTCTTGAGGTTTTGCAATGGCCCTTTTGGCTCTGATAAATTTTTAATACTGATCATTCCAGAGTTCTAAGTTTTAAAATAGCATTTGATCTTGAAGTATTTGAGTGAAAAAGTACTCCCAAGATAAGAGAGACATAAAAACCTTAAATAGAAAAACTAAGAAAACTTAACACCTAGTTACTTAACACCTAGTTTTTCAAAGAATTCGCAATCAAGTTAGATGCTAATTCTTAGAAGTGATATTTTCTACAGACAACTCTGCAAACCATGTCTACAGCTAGTTTTCTCAAAGAATGAAAAAACTCTAAGTCCTTTATTTTAAACTATTAATTTTTTAAAATAAAGTGACTTTTTGGGCAATAAACTCTTCTTGGCTTAGACATTCTAATAAGTATCATTTGATTTCTAATGATCTTCTGTTCTTTATATTGTTTTGGGTGATGGATCTCTCCAGAATAGTCAGGGATACACCAAACTTTAGGGAGAAATCAACTAAATAAAGTAAATAAGATTGAGAAACACCCAATGACTACAGTCAGCTGTTTTGAAACCCCTCAAAATTAACCCTCCATGTTCCCCCCTAACCCACCTGCAAACAGCTACCCACAAACCTAAACAGACACAGGATGCCTCCTAGATGTGGAGTTCAGCCCTATGGTTAGCATCTATGAAGGAAAAGGCTCTAAGCTTCAGTTTCCTCACTCAGTAAATCAGGTTAATACTAATAATATCTATCTTTGGGACAGATGAAGAACTTTTGCACAGGTCATTTTTGTCGGCACTTGTACAATGCTAGTGCCTAATTAGGACCAAATAAATGTTAGCCAGCCAACACCACTGATGAACATAGATACAAAAATCCTCAACAAAATATTAGCAAACAGAATCCAACAGCACATTAAAAGGATCATACACCATGATCAAGCGCCGTTTATCCCAGGAAAGTAAGGATTCTTCAATATATGCAAATCAATCAATGTGATACACCATATTAACAAATTGAAGAATAAAAACCATACGATCATCTCAATAGATGCCAAGAAAGCTTTCAACAAAATTCAACGCCCATTTATGATAAAAACGCTCCAGAAAGTAGGCATAGAGGGAACTTACCTCAACATAATAAAGGTCATATATGACAAACCCAGAGCCAACATCGTTCTCAATGGTGAAAAACGGAAACCATTTCCACTAAGATCAGGAACAAGACAAGGTTGCCCACTCTCGCCACTATTATGCAACATAATTTTGGAAGTTTTAGCCACAGCAATCAGAGAAGCAAAAGAAATAAAAGGAATCCAAATTGGAAAAGAAGAAGTAAAACTGTCACTGTTTGCGGATGACATGATACTATACATAGAGAATCCTAAAGATGCTACCAGAAAACTACTAGAGCTAATCAATGAATTTGGTAAAGTAGCAGGATACAAAATTAATGCACAGAAATCTCTTGCATTCCTATACACTAATGATGAAAAACCTGAAAGAGAAATTAAGGAAACACTCTCATTTACCGCTGCAACCAAAAGAATAAAATACCTAGGAATAAACCTACCTAAGGAAACAAACGACCTGTATGTAGAAAACTATAAGACAATGATGAAAGAAATTAAAGATGATACAAACAGATGGAGAGATATACCATGTTTTGGGGTTGGAGGAATCAACACTGTGAAAAAGACTGTACTACTCAAAGCAATCTACAGATTCAGTGCGATCGCTATCAAACTACCAATGGCATTTTTCACAGAACTAGAACAAAAAATTTCACAATTTGCATGGAAGCACAAAAGACCCTGAATAGCCAAAGCAATCTTGAGAAAGAAAAATGGAGCTGGAGGGATCACGCTCCCTGACTTCAGACTATACTACAAAGCTACAGTAATCAAGACAGTATGGAACTGGCACAAAAACAGTACCAGTGGATCAGTGGAACAGCATATAAAGCCGAGAGATAAACCCATGCACATATGGTCACCTTATCTTTGATAAAGGAGGCAAGAATGTAAAATGGAGAAAAGACAGCCTCTTCAACAACTGGTGCTGGGAAAACTGGACAGCTACATGTAAAAGAATGAAATTACGGCTTCCCTGGTTGGCGCAGTGGTTGAGAGTCTGCCTGCCGATGCAGGGGATGCAGGTTCGTGCCCTGGTCCGGGAGGATCCCGCATGCTGCGGAGCGGCTGGGCCCGTGGGCCATGGCCGCTGAGCCTGCACGTCTGGAAGAGGCCACAGCAGTGAAAGGCCCGTGTACCACAAAAAAAAAAAAAAAAAAAAAAAAAAAAGAATGAAATTAGATCACTCCCTAACACCATACAAAAAAATAAACTCAAAATGGATTGAAGACCTAAATGTAAGAACAGACACTATAAAACTCTTAGAGGAAAATATCGGAAGAAGACTGTTTGACATAAATCGCAGCAAGATCCTTTTTGACCCATTTCCTAGAGAAATGGAAATAAAAATAAACAAATGGGACCTAATGAAGCTTAAAAGCTTTTGCATAGCAAAGGAAACAACAAAAAAGACGAAAAGATAACTCTCAGAATGGGAGAAAATATTTGCAAATGAAGCAACTGATAAAGGATTAATCTCCAAAATATACAAGCAGCTCATGCAGCTCAAGGTCAAAAAAACAAACAACCCAATCCAAAAACGGGCAGAAGATCTAAATAGACATTTCTCTAAAGATATACAGATTGCCAACAAACACACGAAAGGATACTCAACATCACTAATCATTAGAGAAATGCAAATCAAAACTACAATGAGGTATCACCTCACACACTGGTCAGGGTCATCAAAAACTGTACAAACAATAAATACTGGAGAGGGTGTGGAGAAAAGGGAACTCTCTTGCACTGTTGGTGGGAATGTAAATTGATGCAGCCACTATGGAGAACAGTAGGAAGGTTCCTTAAAAAACTAAAAATAGAACTACCATACGACCTAGCAATCCCAGTACTTGGCATATACCCTGAGAAAACCATAATTCAAAAAGAGTCATGTACCACAATGTTCATTGCAGCTCTATTTACAATAGCCAGGACATGGAAGCAACTTAAGTGTCCATCAACAGATGAATGGATAAAGAAGATGTAGCACATATACACAATGGAATATTACTCAGCCATAAAAAGAAACGAAACTGTGTTATTTGTAGTGAGGTGGATAGACCTAGAGCCTGTCATACAGAGTGAAGTAAGTCAAAAAGAGAAAAATACCACATGGCAACACATATTTATGGAATCTAAAAAAAAAAAAAAAAAGGTTCTGAAGAACCTAGGGGCAGGACAGGAATAAAGATGCAGACGTAGAGAATGGACTTGAGGACACGGGGAGGGGAAAAGGTAAGCTGGGAAGAAGTGAGAGAGTGGCACTGACATATATACACTACCAAATGTAAAATAGATAGCTAGTGGGAAGCAGCCGCATAGCACAGGGAGATCACCTCAGTGTTTTGTGACCACCTAGAGGGGTGGGATAGGGAGGGTGGGAAGGAGATGCAAGAGGGAGGGGATATGGGGATATATGTGTACGTATAGCTGATTCACTGTTATACAGCAAAAAGTAACACACCATTGTAAAGCAATTATACTCCAATAAAGATGTTTTTTAAGAAAAGAAACTACTGATATTAGGGGATATTTGTCGTTTTGCAGTAGTTGAGAAAATTTTCTGCATCTTGGTGGATATGTAACAAAACTCATAGATAAAGTTCAAATAGACATTAGCTTTTTCTTTGTTAGTTTACATATCCCAGGTCAGAACAAGATGCATAAAATATTTTTTAGTTATCATAACTTTTTTCTTTTTCCTGGAAGGAATGTTTTCTTCTTTACTTGCACCCAACTTGCCTCATGAATATTCAACTGTTGACAGCACTGCAAGCCAATAACCATGGAAATGAACTCATTAATAACAGTTTGGTGGCTTTTATTTGCCTTATGAAGTATGTAGAAGTAATTATGATATTCCTATTTCATTTTCTTCTTGGTTTTTGAAATATAATGGGATTACTGATAATAATGTTACCCCAGATTTTCACAGTCGAGTTTATTTTTCTCCTACTTCTTGAATGTATAAGTAAATGCTTTCAGATATTTGCTTTCTTGCAGATTGTTAATATAATTTTTATGAAGAAAATTATGAATAGAAATTATGAATGGTTAAAAACCATCTTAAAATGTTAAAATATTTTACATATTTATACAGACACAATACCTATTCCTCTTATTAGTGCATTGATTAAAACTTGCTGGGTGGATATTGTGAAAATGAATGATCCTTCTTGAAGGTCCTATTTCACAGATTAAGTATGCTTTAATTAAGAAAGCATCTGGCAAGTGTATTTGGTGATAGAAAATGAAATAGAAAAAAAGTAGTAATAATGGCAAACAGTTATGTATTGGTCCTTAATGTGCTGGTTGCTTTAATATATTAATTTATTTAGCCTTTACAACAAGTCTATGAGAGTGGATGCCGTATTACTCTCATTTTACAAATATGGAGACAGCCTCAGAGGGGTAAAGGTGATCGTGAGATGTCACACATCTAGTAATTAGCAGAGTTGGGATTTGAACCCAGGCAGACTGGCTCCAGAGTTCAAGCTCTTAACTGCATTACATTCTTATCTTCTATTATATTTTGCCAAACAGGATTACCCACAGTCTGAACACCTGTGCATTCTTTCCCCGTTGATTTAAAGTACCACTGGTATTTTAAATACTCAATTCCCTCCTACTTGGGATTTTTCTGAATTCTCTTCTGTTCCATTAATCTACTTGTCTATATTAGCCCAACACTAGCCATTTTTATTACTATACATTAATTCTTTTTAGGAATAGAGTTGGAGTAGAATGAAAAAAAGAAAAGGAAAGAAAACTGCTAAGGAGTGAATGGTCTATTAAATATTGGGGCATGAGAAAAGGAGAGAAGGGGAAATGGTAAG
Source organism: Phocoena sinus (assembly GCF_008692025.1). NCBI lineage: Eukaryota > Metazoa > Chordata > Mammalia > Artiodactyla > Phocoenidae > Phocoena > Phocoena sinus. Next base: position 13,446,416 of record NC_045779.1, on the reverse strand, counting down.
TCAGAAGTGCAATGGGATGTTGAAAAGTCATATGTGTTTTAAGGACAAGAGTGGACAATTTTAGAATCAGTTTTAGAAGGTAAAGTAGATATACAAATTTCTCAATAAAATTTTTCTTTACATTAGTTGAAACAAATATTTATCATGAAGAGAATTTAAAAATCTTTCTTTTGTACCTCATGGGGTCGCACGGTGAGCCAAATCCGCCTGTGAGAAAAAAGATGGGGGTAGGTGTCAGCCAGAGACGGATCTTCCAGTTGGGATCCTCATTCATTTCTCTGGGTTGTTTTCCAGCATTAAGTACTTTTCCTTCCCCCACTGCTTACATTTCCTTTTCATGGGAATTGAATTCTCTATGAATGACTTAAACAGGAATAGTGTTCTGCACTTTAAATTCGGGAAATGACAACTTTCCTGCGCCAGAGAAAAATCTGTGCTTGAGAATATTATCTATATAATGTGCTTTGTACTTCCCGCTTAGCCTTTTCTTTCATTGTGCTGTGTATTTTGAGTTATCTGACATCCATGTCAATTCCCGAACAGCACGATATGAAGTATTATACTGGAGACACAATAGTCTGCTGGCATCTCTGAATAAATATTTGTATAATATTAAAAATGGCAATTTAGCCGACATTTATTACGGAAAAATTTCACAATTATGTTCATGTAAGCTCATGAACTGCCTTTCAGAAATTTGTTTTATCCCATGTTGATCACCAACTGACACCACGACACATATTTTTATCTGAAATACCACCCAGAATTGTGGGATATTTGAAAATCTTTATTTTTTTTTGTTGTAATTCTGAACGTATAGAAAAGTTCATTGTTTTCATCTGACTTTAAGCTCTTTTATCAATACAAACATTATGATTTGTGAATTATGAAGGCATAGATTTTAATTTAAATTTTGCAGCCTAGCCTAATATATTATCTTTGTTTAATAATTCTATTTGTGCTCTAAAGGGTTGATAGCATCTAGAAGAGCTAAGGCAACTTCAAGAATATTAGTCTTCTTTTTTATACCTGACTCTTCTGTAGGTGTTTTCAGATTGCCTGACAGCTTACTTCATCAGCCTGTGTGATTCTTCTCCACACCCAGATCAAGTAGCAGCTCACTGAAATCAAAGCAGTGGTCTAGCCATGCTTCACATACATTGTTCAATTTTTATGAATACCTTGTGTTCTAAGTCCTCTCAAGGATTATGGAGATCAGCTCCAGCCTTTATTAACACCTTATAGTTTGATCTTGAATTGATTTTTTTCTACCTTCCATTTGATAATTTTTAAATTTTTGGAATGTTTAGAAAACATGAATAGAGAGATTGACATGAACCACATTTGAGGGCCAGCCTGGAATCCTGAGTAGAAAAGATCCAGTACAATTTGACAATATGCAATATATATGTATGTATTAGATTTTCCCCCTACGAGTTCCTTGAGTTATTTGTTTTAAAATCAACGAATTCTTCCAAAGTTAGAGTTAGTTGGATCGACTCACTATTAATAGAGGAGCAGAGAGGGGGAGGGAGGGGTCTTACCCTTTACTTCTGTTCTCTCGTATTAATTAAAACCAGAGTAGAAGGATGATACAAATGAAATTATTCACAAAACAGAAATAGACTCACAGACATAGAAAATAAACTTATGATTACCAAAGGGGAAAGCGGCAGAAGGGATAAATTAGGAGTTGGGGATTAACAGATACACACTACTATGTATAAATTAGATAAACAACAAGGACCTACTGCATACCAGAGGAGACAATATTCAGTATCTTATAATAACATAATGGAAAAGAATCTGAAATATATACATAATATATATGTATGTATAACTGAATCACTTTGCTGTACACCTGAAACACTGTAAATCAACTATAATTCAATTTAAAAAAATGAAAACAAAAACATGGTAGAAGTAAGAGAACTGTGGCGGTACATGTAGTACTCGTAGCAGAAATGCCAGCTAACACTGTTTTTTTCTTTAACATCTTAATTGGAGTATAACTGCTTTACAGTGTTGTGTTAGTTTCTACTATATAACAAAGTGAATCAGCTTTACATATACATATGTCCCAATATACCCTACTTCTTGCATCTCCCTCCCACCCTCCCTCTCACCCCTCTAGGTGGTCACAAAGCACCAAGCTGATCTCCCTGTGCTATGCGGCTGCTTCCCACTAGCTATCTATTTTACATTTGGTAGTATATATATGTCAGTGCTACTCTCTCACTTCGTCCCAGCTTACCCTTCCCCCTCCCCGTGTCCTCAAGTCCATTCTCTATATCTTGATCTTTATTCCTGCCTTGCCCCTAGATTCTTCAGAACCATTTTGTTGTTGTTGTTTAGATTCCATATATATGTGTTAGCATACAGTATTTGTTTTTCTCTTTCTGACTTACTTCACTCTGTATGACAGTCTCTAGGTCCATCCACCTCACTACAAATAAGTCAATTTCATTTCTTTTTACAGCTGAGTAATATTCCATTGTGTATATGTGCCACATCTTCTTTATCCACTCATCTGTCGATGGGCACTTAGGTTGTTTCCATCTCCGGGCTATTGTAAACAGAGTTGCAATGAACATTGTGGTACATGACTCTTTTTGAATTACGGTTTCCTCAGGGTATATACCCAGTAGTGGGATTGCTGGGTCATATGGTAGTTCTATTTTTAGCTTTTTAAGGAACCTCCATACTGTTCTCCATAGTGGCTGTATCAATTTACATTCCCACCAACAGTGCAAGAGTGTTCCCTTTTCTCCACACCCTCTCCAGCATTTATTGTTTCTAGGTTTTTTGATGATGGCCATTCTGACCAGTGTGAGGTGCTACCTCATTGTAGTTTTGATTTGCATTTCTCTAATGATTAGTGATGTTGAGCATCCTTTCATGTGTTTGTTGGCAATCTGTATATCTTCTTTGGAGAAATGTCGGTTTAGGTCTTCTGCCCATTTGGGTTGTTTGCTTTTTTTGCTATTGAGCTGCATGAGCTGCTTGTATATTCTGGAGATTAATCCTGTGTTAGTTGCTTCATTTGCAAATATTTTCTCCCATTCTGAGGGTTGCCTTTTCATCTTGTTTATGGTTTCCTTTGATGTGTAAAAACTTTTAAGTTTCATTAGATCCCATTTCTTTATTTTTGCTTTTATTTCCCTTTCTCTAGAAGATGGGTCAAAAAGGATCTCGCTGTATTTATGTCATAGAGTGTTCTGCCTATGTTTTCCTCTAAGAGTTTTATAGTGTCTGGCATTACATTTAGGTCTTTAATCCATTTGAGTTTATTTTTGTGTATGGTGTTAGGGAGTGTTCTAATTTCATTCTTTTACATGTAGCTGTCCAGTTTTCCCAGCACCACTTATTGAACAGGCTGCCTTTTCTCCACTGTACATTCTTGCATCCTTTAACAAAGATAAGATGAGCATATGTGCGTGGGTTTATCTCTGGGCTTTCTATCCTTTTCCATTCATCCATAGGTACTGTTTTTGTGCCAGTACCATACTGTCTTGATTACTGTAGCTTTGTAGTATAGTCTGAAGTCAGTGAGCCTCATCCCTCCAGCTCCGTTTTTCTTTCTCGAGATTACTTTGGCTATTTGGGGTCTTTTGTGCTTCCATGCAAATTGTGAAATTTTTTGTTCTAGTTCTGTGAAAAATGCCATTGGTACTTTGATAGGGATTACACTGAATCTGTAGATTGCTTTGGGTAGTATAGTCATTTCCATAATGCTGATTCTTCCAATCCAAGAACATGGTATATCTCTCCATCTATTTGTATCATCTTTAATTGCTTTCATCAACGTCTTACAATTTTCTGCATACAGGTCTTTTTTCTTAGGTAGGTTTATTCCTAGATATTTTATTCTTTTTGTTGCAGTGGTAAATGGAAGTGTTTCCTTAATTTCTCTTTCAGATTTTTCATCATTAGTGTATAGGAATGCAAGAGATTTCTGTGCATTAATTTTGTATCCTGCTACTTTACCAAATTCATTGACTAGCTCTAGTAGTTTTCTGGTAGCATCTTTGGGATTCTCTATGTACAGTATCATGTCCTCTGCAAACAGTGACAGTTTTACTTCAATTTTTCCAATTTGGATTCCTTTCATTTCTTTTGCTTCTCTGATTGTGTGGCTAAAACTTCCAAAATTATGTTGAATAATACTGGTGAGAGTGGACAACCCTGTCTTGTTCCTGATCTTAGTGGAAATGGTTTCAGTCTTTCACCATTGAGAATGATGTTGGCGGTGGGTGTGTCATATATGGCCTTTATTATGTTGAGGTAAGTTCCCTCTATGTCTACTTTCTGGAGGGTTTTTATCATAAATGAGTGTTGAATTTTGTCAAAAGATTTTTTGGCATCTTTTGAGATGATAGTATGGTTTTTATCCTTCAATTTGTTAATATGGCATATCACATTGATTGATTTGCATATATGGAAGAATTCTTGCATTCCTGGGATAAACCACACTTGATCATGGTGCATGATCCTTTTAATGTGCTGTTGAAATCTTTTGCTAGTATTTTGTTGAGTATTTTTGCATCTATGTTCATCAGTGATATTGGCCTGTAGTTTTCTTTCTTTGTGACACCTTTGTCTGGTTTTGGTATCAGCTTGATGGTAGTGGCTTCATTAAATGAGTTTGGGAGTGTCCCTCCCTCTGCTCTATTTTGGAAGAGTTTGACAAGCATAGGTGTTAACTCTTCTCTAAATGTTTGCTAGAATTCGCCTGTGAAGCCATCTGGTCCTGGAATTTTGTTTGTTGGAAGATTTTTAATCCCAGTTTCAATTTCAGTGCTTCTGTTTGGTCAGTTTATATTTTCTATTTCTTCCTGGTTCAGTCTCACAAGGTTGTGTTTTTCTAAGAATTTGCCTATTTCTTCCAGGTTGTCCATTTTATTGGCATATAGTTGCCTGTAGTAATATCTCATGATCCTTTGTATTTCTGCAGTGTCAATTGTTACTTCTCCTTTTTCATGTCTAATTATGTTGATTTGAGTATTTTCCCTTTTTTTCTTGATGAGTCTGGCTACTGGTTTATGATTTCTGTTTATCTTCTCAAAGAACCAGCATTTAGTTTCATTCATCTTTGCTATTGTCTCCTTCATTTCTTTCTCATTTACTGCTAATCTGATTTTTATGATTTCTTTCCTTCTGCTAACTTTGGGGGGTTTTTTTTGTTTTCCTTTCTCTAATTGCTTTAGGTGTAAGGTTAAGTTAGTTATTTGAGATTTTTCTTGTTTCTTGAGGCCTGACTGTATTGCTATAAACTTCCCTTTTAGAACTGCTTTTGCTGCATCCCATAGGTTTTGGGTCATCGTGTTTTCACTGTCATTTGTTTCTTGGTATTTTTTGATTTCCTCTTTGATTTCTTCAGTGATTTCTTGATTATGTAGTAGTGTATTGTTTAGCCTCCATGGGTTTGTATTTTGTACATTTTTTTCCTGTAATTGATATCTAGTCTCATAGCACTGTGGTCAGAAAAGATACTTGATATGATTTCAATTTTCTTAAATTTGCCAAGGCTTGATTTGTGATCCCAGGTATGATCTATCCTGGAGAATGTTCCATGAGCACTTGCGAAGAAAGCATATTCTGTTGTTTTGGGGTGGAATGTCCTATAAATATCAATTAAGTCCATCTTGTTTAATGTGTCATTTAAAGCTTGTGTCTCCTTCTTTATTTTCATTTTGGATGATCTGTCCATTGGTGAAAGTGGGGTGTTAAAGTCCCCTACTATGATTGTGTTACTGTTGATTTCCCCTTTTATGGCTGTTAGCATTTGCCTTATGAATTGAGGTGCTCCTCTGTTGGGTGCATAAATATTTACAATTGTTATATCTTCTTGGAACGATCCCTTATTCATTATGTAGTGTCCTTCTTTGTCCCCTATAATAGTGTTTATTTTAAAGTCTATTTTATCTGTTATGAGAATTGCTACTCCAGCTTTCTTTTGATTTTCATTTGCATGGAATATCTTTTTCCACCCCTGCACTTTCAGTCTGTATGTGTCCCTAGGTCTGAAATGGGTCTCTTGTAGACAGCATATATACAGGTTTTGTTTTTGTATCCATTCAGCCAGTCGATGTCTTTTGGTTGGAGCATTTAATCCATTCACATATAATTATCAATATGTATGTTCCTATTACCATTTTCTTAATTGTTCTGGGTTTCTTATTGTCTTTTCCTTCTCTTGGGTTTCCTGCCTAGAGAAGTTCCTTTAGCATTTGTTGTAAAGCTGGTTTGGTGGTGCTGAATTTTCTTAGCTTTTGCTTGTCTGTTAAGGTTTTAATTTCTCTGTTGAATCTGAATGAGATCCTTGCTGGGTAGAGTAATCTTGGTTGTAGGTTTTTCCCTTTCATCACTTTAAATATGTCCTGCCACTCCCTTCTGGCTTGCAGAGTTTCTCCTGAAAGATCAGCTGTTAAACTATGGTTAACATAACCTTGTATGTTATTTGTTACTTTTCCCTTGCAGTTTTTTATATTTTTTCTTTGCATTTAATTTTTGATAGTTTGATTAATATGTGTCTTGGCATGTTTCTCCTTGGATTTATCCTGTATGGGACTCTCTGTGCTTCCTGGACTTGACTGGCTATTTCCTGTCCCATATTAGGGAAGTTTTCAACTATAATCTCTTCCAATATTTTCTCAGTCCCTTTCTTTTTCTCTTCTTCTTCTGGGACCCCTATAATTCGAATGTTGGTGCATTTAATGTTGTCCCAGAGGTCTCTGAGACTGTCCTCAATTCTTTTCATTCTTTTTCTTTATTCTGCTCTGCCGTAGTTATTTCCAGTATTTTATCTTCCAGGTCACTTATCCATTCTTCTGCCTCAGTTATTCTATTGATTCCTTCCAGAGGATTTTTAATTTCATTTATTGTGCTGTTCATCACTGTTTGTTTGCTCTTTAGGTCTTCTAGGTCCTTGTTAAATGTTTCTTGTATTTTTTCCATTCTATTTCCAAGATTATGGATCATCTTTACTATCATTATTCTGAATTCTTTTTCAGGTAGACTCCCTTTTTCCTCTTCATTTGTTTGGTCTGGTGGGTTTTTACTTTGCTTCTTCATTTGCTGTGTATTTCTGTGTCTTCTCATTTTGCTTAATTTACTGTGTTTGGGGTCTCCTTTTCGTAGGCTGCAGGTTCATACTTCCCATTGTTTTTGGTGTCTGCCCCCAGTGGGTAAGGTTGGTTCAGTGGGCTGTGTAGGCTCCCTCGTGGAGGGGACTAGTTCCTGTGTTCTGGTGGATGAGGCTGGATCTTTTCTTTCTGGTGGGCAGCACCATGTCCGGTGGTGTTTTTGGGGTGTCTGTGAACTTATTTTGATTTTAGTCAGTATCTCTGCTAATGGGTGGGGTTATGTTCCTGTCTTGCTAGTTGTTTGGCATCGGGTGTCCAGCACTGGAGCTTGCTGGTCGTTGAGTGGAGCTTGGTCTTAGCACTGAGATGGAGATCTCTGGTAGAGCTCTCACCAATTGATATTACATGGGGCCAGGATGTCTCTGGTGGTCCAATGTCCTGAACTCAGCTTTCCCACCTCCAAGGCTCAGGCTTGACACCAAACCGGAGCACCAAGACCCTGACAGCCACATGGCAGGGCTGCCAGCTGGGATATACCACTAGGCCATCCGCTTCTTGGTCAGCACCTCCCTGCACAACTGGTACCCAGGGCCCAAACCACTGATCCATCAATAGTTTCTTGGTTTCAGAGGACTTGAATCATCCTAGGTCTTCAAGGTGGCCTTTTGAAGATGTAAATGAAATTATTCAAGGCTGAGTGTGGATAACTAACACTGCTTAGGGCAATTATCTGCAGAGCTTGGAAATGCAAGTCACATGTAAAGGATAAACTGAATGGTAAACTGAAACCTAATCTGAATAAGGCCCAACGATTGGGGGTGTCTGGAAGTCCTAAGCACCTCAGCAAGTAGACTTCAGGCAGCAGTGAAGTATTAATGGAAATGGGAGTATGTAGTGCATGGTCACCGGTCCAAAAGTGACCCCAAGGGATGCTGCTTGGAGTGGAGTGAGATGAGTGCGTGTGAAGGAGGGAGGGCAGGATCTCATGAAGAATAACTCTTGTTGTCGTGTCCTCTTCCTAATGCGGTAGGCATTAATGTCAGGCCCCAGACCTGAAAATGAACTGGGATAAAAAATCAGAAATGAGGTAGAACCTAATTTTATAGTCTGGCTGTACACCATTGGGGAAGATTATCAGCCTGAAGCTCAGTGGGGAAATTTGTGTCCCAGCTCATTCCAGGACACTCGATTTGGGACAGAAAAACTAATTCCAGACCATGCCTCCCAGGGTGGGCAGCGATCCCCTTTCCCTTCCAGCTTGGTCAGGACTGTTTCAGGGGCCCTGGGGAGGCAGAGGACACAAGAGCTTAAAGGACCAGCAAACTACAAATGAGCTGCTTCCTCCATGTCAACTATAAAATTGTACTTTCCTATCAGAGAATAATGGCGGGAACTGCATTTCAAAATTTCATATTCAGCCATATATCCTGAAATCTATAGGGAGCGGACATCTCATTGGGAAACTAGCGCATATGTCCTGAAGTATGTATACAATTTTACCTCTTGTCACTAGCCAAAAAGGAACAATATCCTCATAGGATGAGATAATCATTGTATATCGACCCTGTGCCATCTACCCTGTGTATATCTACCCTGTGTATATCTGTCCTAGGTACTAAAGAGATAATGATAACAAGGCCAATTCCCTCCCCTCAAGGAGCACGCATTCCAGGGACCAGATATGCAAAAATAAACCACCAAATGTACAACTCAGTTTCAGGTGGTGATGATTACTATGAAGAAAAATAAAACAGACTAAAGGGAAGAGTGAGGAACTGAGAGCCAGGAAAGAGTTCTCTGGAGCGGTATCATTTGAGGAGAGATAGTAAGGAGCTGAAAAGGGGAGGCATGGAAATATCTGGGAAGGAAGAGTAGGCAAAGGGAACAGCAGCAGATGTAGATGAAGCTGGGGTATGTGGACCCAAAGGAAGGGTAGAGTGGGTGAAGTGGACCACGAAGGATGTGGGGGTCACAGTGACGACTTGGCATTTTATTTTTTATTGTGTGATGTGAAGCCCTATGCAAATTACCTCAGTGAATGCTTCAGTAATCCTGTAGAGTTGGGTATAATCTTGGCTCCATTTCAGCAGTGGAGAAACTGAGTCCCAAAGGTTAAGTAACTTCTCCGAGGTCAAACAGCCAGGAAATAAAGGAGCCCAGATTCAGTCCCTGCTTCACTCAGCACTACGTCTCCAACCGCTCACTGGATTGCTAGACCCACACTTCCCCACAGGTAAGTTACAACTGTCAGGTCAGGAGACCTCGTGTGGAGGCTGAAATAAAACCAAATTATACTCAGTTTCTAAATTTGATTTCCAAAGTTCCTATGACTGCCTTGGAAAGGATGTCACTGTTTTCATATATTTTAGCAGAGAAATTGAATAAGTCTCTTCTGTTCAAAGCTACTTGACTTTGATTGTACTGGATTTTTCCCTAACTGAATAAAAATCACAGCATTTGAGCAACCTTATATTTCTGTAACAGAATATTGCTTATGGGAGAAAATTCTCCGGAAATCCTTTCCTCTTATCCTAATCACAGCATGTAAGTTAAGAAGACCACAATAAAGAACACAATACAATGCGTACCTACTTTCAGTTAACAAGTTACAGCTGTTCCGAAGGGCATGCTACAGTCTTCCTGGTGACATACTACTCACTGGTTTCACCTAGGAAAACTGTCCCATCTGAATTATCTTTTGCCCTCTGAGGAATTTAGATACTTAAAGGGTCACCTTGCTTTAATCAAAAGTTATTGTATTAAGAAACTACTACTTAGAGGAATATAGCAGCGTATAAGGCTTTAGGATATAGTTAGGAGAAATCCCAGTCCCCCTGAAAGAGTCTTCAGAAATCTTTTAAGACTAATGTACTAATGAATTAAAAGTGGCATAAAAATCTCCTTTGAAGCTGACTGATGCAGTTGATAATGATAATAATTAAACATCACTCTCCAGAGAGCTAACTGTTCTTGGTACAATGTGAAAATGTGAGTTCCTTAACTAGCATATTTTCCCTAAACTATCAGAGATCCAAAATTCCTAATTCAAAACTGTCAGATAACTATATTTAACCAGTTATCAAAATGTCACATTTACCACTTTCTCAAACTAATGGTTCAACACACTGTTTTCCACCAAGAAATTAGCATTATGATTTTAAACAGATTAGTGACATTTTCCAAATCCCTTAAAATTAGTAAGTACCACACACACTTTGCAGTACAGTTTTAGGAAATGCTGCTCCAGAAAAAATCCATTAAAAAAGCTAGAGTAATCAAGATAAGGCATCATGGGCATAGGACAGACAAATAAATCTTTAGAACAGAATAGAGAGTAGAGATATAACCTCAAACATAAAGTTTAATTGATTTTTCACTAATATGCTAATTGGAGTCAATGGAGAAAGAAATGTCATTTAATAGATGTTTCCAGAAGCACTGTATATCCATCTGGAAAAAATAAAAAAAACCTTAATTCTTTCATTCTTTATGTAAAAATTAATCATAGTTTTATCACAGACCTAAATCTATAAGAAATACACAACTTGCAGAAAAAAATAGAAAATACATCAGCATCTTGGGCTTAGCAAACATTTTAGGACAAAAAAAGTACTAATTTTTTTAAAAATGTAAAATAGAATTTATCATGATTAAAAGCTTTTGTAGCCATCAGAACACAATTAATTAAGGAAATTAACAGTCAAGCTACAGACTGGGGAATTCTGTAATACATATATCTGACAAGGGACCCTTATGTAGAATATATAAAGAATACCTACGGGCTTCCCTGGTGGCGCAGTGGTTGCGAGTCCGCCTGCCGATGCAGGGGACGCGGGTTCGTGCCCCGGTCGGGGAGGATCCCGCGTGCCGCGGAGCGGCTGGGCCCGTGAGCCATGGCCGCTGGGCCTGCGCGTCCGGAGCCTGTGCTCCGCAGCGGGAGAGGCCACAGCAGTGAGAGGCCCGCGTACAGCATAAAAAAAAAAAAAAAAAAAAAAAAAAAAATACCTACAAACCAATAATAAAAAAGAAACATTACCCAATTTTTTTTAATGGGTAAAAATGTGAACACAAAAAAGATATGGAGGGGACTTCCCCAGTGGTCCAGTAGTTAAGAATCCGTCTTCCAATATAGGGCACATGGGTTCAATCCCTGGTCAGAGAACTAAGATCCCACATGCCACAGGGCAATTAAGCCCATGCACTCTAGAGCCTGTGTGCCACAACTAGAGAGTCCGTGCACCACAACTGCTGAGCCCACGCACTCTGGAGACTGTGCACCACAACTAGAGAGAAGCCCATGCACTGCAACGAACAGCCCACGTGCCACAACTAAGGCCTGATGCAGCCAAATAAATAAATAAATATATTTTTTAAAAAGGTACAGAAATGTCAATAGGCACGTGAAAAGGTACTTCAGATCATTAACTATCAGGAAAATGAAATGAGAATAAGATAACACTAACTAAACACCATGATCTAAAAGTATAAAGACTGAGAATCCCAAGTGTTGGCAAGAATGTGAACCTGGAACTCTCAGGCCTTCCTCATGAGAATGCAAACTAGTAAGCACAGCCACTCTGAAAAAGTTTCCTATAAAGTTAATCATACATTTTCCATATCACCCAACAATCCAACTACATGGAATTTAACCCCCCAAATGGAAAGATATGTCAACCCAACGATTCATGTCCAAACATTCATGGCAGCTTTATTCATAGTAGATAAAAACTGGAAACAACATAAATGTATATCAAGTAGTTAATAGATAAACAAATTATGTTCTCACTATGTACTATTAACACAAGTGAGCACAACAAATTTTTTTCATAAATACTATCCATTAAGATGTATCTTAAGTTATAATTGATGAAGTAAATATTTGCCTATCATCTAACAAAACAACTCAATAGTTTTTCACTCATGTTGACAATTTGAAAGTTTTCAATGTAAATAGTGCTCTCAGAAAAAATAGGTTCAACATGGTGTGGTATCTTGGATAATGAAGCACGGTAAAAAGAAACTAATTTTGTCTATCTGTTATGTAAAGATAACTATTTTCAAGTTTCAGTATTACTTAAGTACATATATCTAGTTTTATTTAGGACTACAAATGATACTCTAAAAATAAGTTAAAGTGTCAATCATCAATTACCTTCAAACCAGGAATTTATATCATATTCTGTTTGTGATATGTATCAGTGAAAATAAAAAATTAAATTCAATAATCAAAAGGGCTTTTAAGAAAACGTTATGCATTATACTAATCATAAAGATATTTCACCATGAAAAGCCATGTAAATTACATTCTGTGGCTTCACAATAGCTCTAAAATGCATACTTTCATCACCCATAAAACATTTATTATGTAACACTGTGTACAGAGCACAGTGGATGTAAACAGTGCACCAGAATTAGTCTAAAAGAAAAGAAAAGGTGTGAAGAGAAAACTGTGGAGGGGAGAGAATGGGAGACAGAAGAAAAGAAAATGAAAAAAGGATAAAAGGAAAGAGAAACCTTCCCCCTCAAAACATTTAAAATTTAAGTCTAGGGTAGAATTATACACATATCAAATTATGTTAAAACTTTACAGAACTTTTTAGCGTAAAATGTCTTCTAGGCTCTAACCCCTATCTCCTCTCCAGGTATAGTCCTTACTTTTAAAATCCCCCTAGATGTTATACTGACTGGCACATAGCTCAAGAGCACAAAGATGTGTTAAATCATTACCTGGACCTCGTGGTGAAGTAGTTCTCCTAAAAGTTTAGTCAGCAAAGCTACTTATTGAGAAAATTCTTAAAGACTAGATGAAATCTGTTTCTGATTCTCCTAAAGAATCTAGCCCAGGACCTTACACATAATAGTTGCTTAACAAAAGCATACTAAATCCATCTGGCGTAACTATTTCTTTTCTCCAGTGTTCTTCTCTGAATTCAAACTTTTCAACAATTGCTTAATATATGATTATGTGAAAGTAATTCATAATCATCTTTCTTATCTTCTTCAATCACAGGAAGCTATTTCATTCAAGGTTTTTAAAAACCAATTAGCTGACATCAAAACGCTGTAAAGTGAAAGAATCTCCTCTCTTCTCCACCACAAAACTTACAATAATATGTTCAGTAACAACATTAAGACAACCCCAACAACGGGATTTTTGTTATAGTGTCTATGCCAATAAGATGATTCTTGGGCTGGGCCTTTCTCCTGTCGCGAGTCAGCGGTGGTCTCAGCCAGCCCACCCAGTGATGACCAGCACAACACATTTCTGAGACAGTAAGTGCATCTACGGCCTTGGAACAGAAGAAAACATGTAGGTCTTGCTTGCATTAGATGTATGCTTTAACCAGTAGAATCACCCAGGACCAGATGACAGCAGATAAGCAATAATCAGTTTAAAGTTATATATAATTATTATGCATCATTTCTACAGAACTTAATCAACCCTTTTTAATATTATCTCTCAGCCATTTATCCTCCTCAAGTCATCCTGTGACTCCAATCACTTCTTCCTTTAGTCACCAGTGCTATTTATGATGAGAACTGCATCTACCTATCTGTATAAACTCAATCCATCCTTCAGGGCCTAGACCAAAGCCCTCTTTGTCCATGAAGATTTCCTCTAATCCTTTGACCTATATTTTATCTTAATTAAATGGCCAACTGAATTTATTGGATAAAATGTTTATTGGACATTTAATCTTATATTTGGGTATCTCCATGGTGATTAGCACTGTATAAAATGCTCAATAAATAGCTAGTGAACTGAAATAATATTCTAAAATTTCAAAAAGTAGTTGTAAGATATAGTATTCTTTCTAAGAAACAAGAATTATAATTACAAATTAGACATCTCATCCTCAATCATCCGATTCCAAATGGATGCTATTATCTGGAGAAGGGATACAGTCTAATAAAATATGCTACATGGTCAGAAATATAGCCAAAGAGGGGCATTAATTTGAGAAACTATCTGTTTGTAAAAGAACAGAATTCTCAGATGCTCAAACATCCATTTATAAATACTTACATATCTAGAACCATTGTTAATAATTGTTTCCACATCATTAAGAAAAATTAAAACATTGCGAAATCTGTTTGCAAACATAAGCGAAGGACAATTTCAAGTGGTTCAAGTTCTGAAATAAATAGTTCACAACTTTCAAATATTATTTTTAAAGTAAACACTGCAATTTTTTCATAAGCTCAGAATTTCCAATCGAAATGTGTTCAACTACTATTTTTCTTTCAGAATAACTAATTACATTGCCCCCGTCCTTCTAAGGCACCAGTTATGAGCCCCTAAACCCTCTGAAAGAACTCACTTTGGTTCCTCTAACAAGAAGACAGTTCCTATTATAATCAGATGAATAACCCAAACTAATGGAATTCGAATCGTTACTAAAGAGGCTACAGAAAATAAGCTTTGACTACTTCTAAATCAAGGTGCTAACATTCAGATCCTATGGTTGTGAAGCCATTAACAATGATTTTTCTTGGAAAACACTGCCCTGTTTTTAAGAACGCCTAAACCATTATATGCTGTATTAGAACATTAAAAAAGAAATCTGTCTTAAAAATTGCTTATCATTAACACTCAGTCTCAAATGTTTTTTTTTAAGACTCAGTATCTGATCTAATCAAAGTTTAAGCAGTGTTCCATAAAATTCTGAAACACTCTATTTCTCCAAGTTCTTAAATGTTTCTCAGCCTACATGCTTGCTGGATGAATAAACACTAAGGAAATGTTAATCATACTTCTCAGCTGAGACTAATTAATACACAAGCACAAAAATTTGGAATTTATCCATGAAAACAGAGAAAAACCAGGATGTTAGGTTGGCTGGGGAGGGTTATATCTTAACACCTGTGTCTATGACATTGCGATACCCTCATCCTTACTGAACCACAGAAATGGCAAAGAAACTGAGCAGATGTCCTTGATTTAACCTTCAGACGTACGTAACATTCCTGCACACGCAGCTTAGCTTTGGCCTCACAGAAGACCAGTCTATACCAGTTCTGGAGAAAGTAAGACAAAGACTTAGTGTAGGTCAATATGGGCCCTGTCTATGGAGAAACCAGTCTCTCATCAAAAGAATCTACATGCTCCCTTATCAAAGAGCTTGATGCATTGCTTGTACTATTTTTTCAATACTTCTATCCTTGACTAGGGCTTTCCCGAAGTAAGGACAAAAAGCAGTATAATTTGTAACAGGGGCTTGCTACGTTTAAAAACTGAGAAAGATTCATGTTAAAAATTCCAGATTTTTAGATTACCTCTTTAAAAATCAGATGTTCTGGCTATACTGAGGGCCACATACCTGCCTGGCAGCAACTGGCTAGAGCTGAGTGGTGGTGCGCCTTAGTGTGCCCCAGTCCCCACCATTCCCTGTTTACCCCCGAGCAGCTTTGCTCGTTTTTGTTTCCTGCCTCACCCTGTAAATGTTTAATTTGAACTCCTTGGTATGAAGGTTAAGCATATGAACTTAAGTCAGACTACCCAGGTTTATTGGTTGTGTAAGCTTGGTCATATCATGTCCCTTCTTCTTTCTGCTCTTGCTTTCTCCTTGTAAACTTATAATAATTACAACTACTTTGCAGAGTTGTTGGGGAAATTGAATATAATTCCAATATGAAGCACACAGCCCAGGGCACTTATTATTAAGGAAAACACACAACACACAAATAGGGATAGATCCAACTCCCACTATTGCATTGCATCGGGCGTACAGAGCTGTAACCTCCAGAAGGCTTCCAAGCTTAGGCCAAGGCAGCAGACCTACAGCCCGTCCAGCATGATCTAGGTAGGCTGCCGGGGACCTTGAGTGAGGGGTACTCGCCGCTGAAACTCAGTGACACCATATCAGTCACACCATCATTCTCCTCTAAGGTCAAAGCTAGTTCGTATCCCTGGCTACACATTACAACCATCTGGGGAACATTTAAAAACAAAAGAAAAAATTGCCCAGGCCTTACCCCAAGCCAAGTAAATCAGATCTATTGCGGGTGGATCTGGATATATTGGAAAAGCTTTCCAGGTGATTCTAATGTACAGACAGGCTTTAGAACCACTGATGCACAGCATGGGCAGCACCAGCCCTACCCAGCAACTCTAAGACGCTCACAAATTCAGTGCAGAGGTTCACATTTTTACAGATGAGCAACTCAGGAAGCTTTAAAACCCAGAAATTATTGCTTCATCTGGCAGAAAGTAGTCATTTTGTAAACATGTCTGCATTTTGGATATGTGAGTTACATATTTAGAAAAATATGGAGACAATTTTTACGGAATGTGGTATTTCTTAAAGTGTGCCCCTACGTAGGTTATTTAAAATGCCTATTTAGGACATTTCCACAGCCTTAGGGGTAATAATTTTAAATCTTCAGAAGGTGATTGAATTTAGCAATACCAGATTAAGTAATTTTAAAAGGACAGATAAGCTATTCTTACTTAATACTAAAACAACTTTAAAGTCCTATGGTAAAGTCATACATTTTCTACTTAAAAATGGCAAAATCTTCAATAGATTTGCATGAAATATAGAGCAACATTATTAAGATATTGGTAATAATGTGTAAGCTCTGTGTTAATCTGGTTAAACGTTCAAATACTTATAATACTACAGGAATGTATCCAGAATGGCAAAGTAATAAAAACACTAGTCATTCAAGTAATTTTACGTTAAGAAAAAAAAAAAAAATTTAGTAGTCTAATGTTTAACCAGATCCGGAAATTTTTAATTCTTAGAATATTCAATATTTAAAAGTTCTAAAAAGACATTTAAAAACCATTCTTAAACAAAATTTAGCAGAGAGATAACTATTTAATTTGGAGAAAAAATATTTTAGGCCCTCTAATATTCTTTCTAGTCACTAAATTAAAATGCCACTTATATTTAAATATACATTTCGATTCCACTTATTTTAGCATGAATCTTCTTTACGAAATATTAGCTTTCTTTTCTTTTTCACCGTATCTGTATCTCATTTATTAATTTTGCTCTCCTTTCTCCAAGCCACGGGTCACAAATCAGATATCTAGGGGGCAGGCATGGCACATGAAGTAGCAGCCAGCAGTCAGGTTCCCAGGCAGAGGTCACAACACGGTAGCCTGGAAATCTGGTCCCCACCAGATTTCCAGGCTACCGCCCAATTGGTTTGCTGGCTCCGTGTTTTAAAAATTTGGAAAACTCAGATTAAAATCCAGAATTCCAGCTTATTCTGGAAAAGCAAGCGTTCTGGGAACACGGGGGCCACACCCCCACTTAGCAACATTGTCTGGAGCTGTGTATCTCTGCCCCTTTGAACGGGACACAGGCTCTCTCCGATCTGCCAGTTACCTCCACCTACTTGTCATGTATACAATCCCTGCTAGCTTCTGGAAGCTTCTGAGATTCCAACTTTTCACAAAAGGATAAGCTAATCAAGTAAGAGACCCCCTTCCTTAGGCCCCAGACTCCACATCTAGGCTGGGGGCCTGGAAGATTAAAGGTGAATAGTGGGCAGCCACCCCGGGGACATGGAAGCCAGGAAACACGTCCTGTCTCTCTTCGGGGTTAGTCGGGAGATGCTGTGATGGAGACAAGAGTCATGGGCTCCTCCACTATCCACAGCAGGACCTCGGTGGGTGGCTCGCTCTCTGCATGGTGGGGCTCTCAACCCCTCTCGCAGAGGACAGCGGCAAGGACGCAGTAGGGTGAGGAGTCCTTGGCGCCAGGCAGAGAATCAGGGCTCGAGGGTCGTAGGGAGAGTAGGGGAGAGAACAGGGGCTTCGGGTAGAGAAATCTGGCTTCACGTCCCAGCTGCACTCCATCAGCACCGCGAGCTTCAGTTGCTTCATCAGCATAACTGAAATAATGCCATAGGGGGCAGATAATAATGCCAGAGGGGCACCGGCCGCAGCCTGCCTTCACTCTCATCCACTTCCCACCATCATCAATCCTACTGCTCTAAATTTAGTCCTGGTTGCACAGCAGGGGGAGGGAGGAAAAGGAGGAGAGCTGAGAGGGAGGAGGTCGGAGACAGACGCTAGGCAGTTGTGGGCTCTGCAGCGTCTTGGAAATGAAAAGAATGGGAAGAGAGATGATCCAAAACTGTAGGACTAGAAGGTCGAAGTGCTCCTATCTTTTCTGTGCTATCAGGACGAGGCTTCCGTTCTGTAAAGAGGCAAAAAGTGAAAGGGAAGGGTGGGGGTGGTCTTTCAAACTGAAAAAGCACCTTCGAGTGGCTGCGCTTCTGCCTTATGGGCATGGCAGAGACGCTGTGTGCAACATGCATGTGAGTTCACACGTGCACACACACGTACAGACACACACACACAATCTCCGGTCCTCCAGAATCCCTAATGACGAAGACAGACCCATTCACAATATCTGATTTGAGGTTTGCCTTAGGAAGAGACAGTCTAGAAATGAGAATCATCAGAGTACAGGAAAGGGACGGGTTAAATGCAGGGGATCCTGGACAGCTGCTTAGCAAAGATGGAGTTGGAGCCTCCCAGACTGGGAGGGGCTTCCACAGGCAGGAAGATGTCGGGCAAAGGGCATTTCTAGCAAAGAAAACCATGTGAGGCCCGACCCAGAGGCAGAAGCTACCAGGTCTGTTTGAAGACAGACCATCAGTCCAGTGCGTAAGGTGGAGGATGGGGGCAAGGCTGGACACATCTGGTAACTGAAACTCTGTACCCAATGCACATAGCTCTCCTCATGGAGACATAACCCCAGAATCCCTGCAGGATCACAGTGGGTTGGAGAGGAATAATAAACATTCTAAAGGCGCCCAGACAGTACACAGAAAAAGAATCAAGCTTAAAATGCCAATAGTAGCTCTGAACTGATCTATTTAGCACTGCCAGCCCAATGCATCACTAGCTTAACATTTACGGAGAGTTGACTGACTTTACACCGTCCTGGAAAGATGGAAATATTGATGATAAAAGAAAGCAGATCGAAACACATCAGAAATGAGTGATTTGGGGATTTTTTAAATCTTCTTTACCTTTGGTTTCAGTGAATTCTAAACTGTGGCACAAAATAGTATCTCTAGTCCCCTGACAAGAGCTGAAAAGGGTCACAGGGATCCTTGAAGCTCCACATCTTCCTGTTATTTTCAGCCCCGGGTTGCTGGCACCATGTCCTACAACTTCATAAGGTCGCTGGCGCCAGTGTAGTACAAAGTCCAACCTCTGCAGAATGACAGAAGTCATACAAATGGAAATCAATGTCTTAAACCCAGTGAGATAAATGCTCCAAGCAAGTGTTAACAGAGAGCTCAGAGACCAATCCAGACACTACAGATAATATCTATAACCCCTGCATGCCCAGGCACCAGAGTGCACTGGCTAAGAGCAGGGACTCCATCGCAAGACACGGTTCAACCCAGCGCTGGGTGATTCTGGACAATTGCCTAATCTCTCCGAACATCAATGTC
Source organism: Phocoena sinus (assembly GCF_008692025.1). Classification (NCBI taxonomy): domain Eukaryota; kingdom Metazoa; phylum Chordata; class Mammalia; order Artiodactyla; family Phocoenidae; genus Phocoena; species Phocoena sinus. The sequence goes on along the minus strand of NC_045779.1, from coordinate 13,426,902 downwards.
CTATCTGTAAGAAAGGGAGAATAAGAGTGTCTACCTCACTGGATTATTGTGAGAATTAAAAGTTTACTCACACAAGGCACTTGGTACTGTGCCTGGTACCCTAAATCATTCTCATTAGTATAACCAGATTAGCCCAAAAGAGATCCTAGAAAAATATATCAATCTTTTCCCCATTTCTCCTGTCTCTAGCCAAAGGAAGCGTTATGAAAAGGAACTTTTCTCTCAATACTTTTTTGCCAACCAAGTGGCATGAACCTTGAGCTTCCATCTCCCAAGCAACATATGGCCAGAAATCTTCCCACCACTACATGTGTCTTCCTATTCACAAGGCTTCCTGAAAGCCTCAAGGAGAGCTCAGTTCCCTGCTAGAAACCTCATGGTCCTGAGAACAGAATTAAAGAGACATCACTCTGGGTATTTCTGCTGGGTACCACCGGTTGCTTGGGTGGATGGGGCAGCTCCACGTCCACAGGTCAACGAATGACCCCAGCAGCAGCCAAGCCTGAAAATGCCCCGCCCTGACATCCCTCTCAAACCACCGCCTGCAGCTTCATCGTTCCTGCCCCTTCCAAATGTGTCTGGCCATCCAGGGAAGAGATGCCCTTCCTCCTTCCCTTGCAGTCACCTATACTCAACAGGCATCCTAGGAATTCTCCGCCTCTGATTTCAGGATTCACAGGGTGTCCTGCGTAGCAGTGAGAACTCCGGAGTTCCACAGCAAATAGTTTTCCCATCCTTGACAATAAGGAAAATTAGGTTTCATCAGCGCACAAGTAAATCACCAGAGCTCATGATTAGAGATAAACTGCTCGAATCGTGATGTTTAGGTCCAAAGTGAAGTACCTCTCAATAATTCATCAGATTTTTAAAAAGATAACTTGGGTAATATCCCTTGCAGATATATTAGCATCAAGGTTAAGTATAATCTAAAAACTGCATGTGTTAAAACAGACATAGCCAGAAGAATTAACATCTATAACACTGTGTCAAAAAATCAGAAATAACAACTCAAATAGAGAAAAGTCAAATTTCCCACCAAGCTACTGCTTTACCGAAAGCATCCCCTTTATCCTCATTCCTCTAAATCGAAATCTGTTAATGAGCTTGGCAGCAAAACCTACCAAACACCAATGAGTGTTCAGGATGCTATTGTGGTTGGCTGTGAAAACAACTCATGATTAGGAAATCAACATGGGAAGCATACAGCAAATATCCAAAAGCATTTTCGCTGCCTGGCGACTGGCAAGAACTTGGGGTGTTTTTTTCTGCTTCTGTGTCGTGTTGCTCTGGTCACTGGAACAACGTGGTCGCTACAAAAGGAAAAAAAAAAAGACATTCTGCATTTAAGCAGCGGCTCCAATTCTGCCTGAAAGCCGCCGTGTGGGGACCTGTGTGACTGGGCGGAATGCCTGCCTGTGACTTGCCAAGGAAAGGACAAGCAGTGGGCCCCTTCCCCACTCAGTCCTTGGTTTCCTCCTCGCCCTGCACTGCAGCTAGGGACCTTCAGCATTTCCTCTTCTGGGAAGGCTGGGAATTGACTGTTTTTATGAAACGAACATGACCCAGAAAAGCACTCAGCATGATCTGTCCGTGCACTTGAAAGAATCCTCAGCTGTACTTCCCATCAAGGAGCGTCTGAGCGCCTGTTGATTAAAGCACAGCTTGAACCTGCCAACATGTGCAACAGATCCTTGGCCCCGAATCACCACGACTCCTGGCTGGCATGTCTACATGGGAATTCAGAGAAATTCACGTCCACCAGAAGTGGTTCAACATATGGAAAACTCCCAGTAATGATTTTATTTAATCGAGCATATACTAATCAAACCACACACGCAGAGCTATGTATATATGTGCGCTTAGCAGCAAGACATGGTGACAAAGTGCCCTGGATTTGAGTCCAAAATCTTGACATTCAATACCACCACTTTATGTCAAAAAGTGCTTTGCTGTTCAATTCAAAAAACACAGCTCAACATTATTTACTGAATACTATGTGCCCTGCACTGACCTAGCTTCTAAGGAATGAATGAGAAACAAATCAGTCTTTTTCCTCTTGAGTTTAACATCTAGAAGGGAACACTGACATGTATAAAAATACTTGCATTAAAGTGTGTTGCATATAAACTTATTTTCAAGGCACAGAAGATGGAGTGATCAGATCGTTCTGAGGATGGAAAAGGTGACACGGAAAGGCTTTACTAAGAAGCTGACACCTTAAGAAGATTCTAAACAATAGACAGAAATTTTTCAAAGTGGGATGATTCAGGTTCCCAGAGCAGGACTGACCACAGGGTGAGACTGATGTATGTCTACGATGTGCCAGGCACTGTGCTAGGCTCCTGACATGTATTAACTCAATCTTCTCAACAATCTAGACTTGGGCACTAATATCAGCCCCATCTGACAGGTGTGCAAGTTGAAGGAGATAGAAATTAAGAACCTCTTCTACCATCACACAGCTTCTACCTAGACTGTGTGGATCCAGAGCCCATGTCTCTAATATCTACATAGAAGGCACACAGTAATATTTAGTGGATAATCAGAGAGTGAGTAAACAAGTGAAAAAAACTACCTTGTACTTCTGCAGCACAAAGTTCAAGGGGTCTGGCAGAAGCGAGAGGGCGGGAAGAGATGCTGATGAAAGTTAGGTAGGAGAAGGATCATGGACGGCCCTCTGGGCCAGCTTAATTGCTTGGAACTTCCCCTGGGGACATTCTAGGCGAATGAACATGGTCACCTCTCTGTATAGAAATTTCACTATTACAGAGGAGGGGACATTTTGAGTTGAGAATGGATGCAGAAACCTCAATCGGGAAGCTATTACAATAACTCAGGTATGAGACTTTTAGAGTACAAACTAAGTGATCTTGAGGATGGAGAGAGGAGAGATATTGCAAAGCACTTGTACGAGCAAACATCACTGAGCAACATGGCTAGGCAGTGCTAGGGAGAACCTGTAGCCTGGGAGATGCAGAGGTCTTTCAGTGTTGTGTAAAAGGATCAGGAAAAAAGGGATCAAGATTAAATCTTAATAATGTGGCTCAATTCAAATAAAGACGAGTATCTGCATACGAAAACTGAGGTATTCCAAGAAATAGCACAAAGAACACGCTAAAGGCCAGACCAAAACCGAGTTTTAGGTGCTCCGAAGAGGATATACAAGTAACAATTATTTGAGGCAGGAAAATAATAAACACATAAGAACATTCTAAGGGGGTTTAAAGAGGGACATAATCCCATTCCATTTTGGGGATCAGAAAACAAAGTCTTATAAAGTAGGTGGCATCTTAGATTGGTTTTGAGAGGTCATGTACACGAGAAAGGACCACAAGCTGTTTTATACAAAAAAATGTAAGTCTATCCATGTGATTGTCAACTCCCACTGTTGACTCTACCAAATTCTCAAATGGAAAGCACATGCTTCTCTAACATTTTCCCTGTAAAGAATAAAGATTCTGGAAGCATCTGGGAAGATGCTTCCCTGGTGGCGCAGTGGTTAGGAATCCGCCTGCCGACGCAGGGGACACGGGTTCAAGCCCTGGTCTGGGAAGATCCCACATGCCGCGGAGCAGCTAAGCCCATGCGCCACAACTACTGAGACTGCGCTCTAGAGCCCACGCTCCACAACAAGAGAAGCCACTGCAATGAGAAGCCCGTGCACCGCAACCAAGAGTAGCCCCCGCTCGCCACAACCAGAGAAAGCCCGCGTGCAGCAACGAAGACCCAACGCAGCCAAACATAAATAAATAAATAATAAATAAAATTTTTTTTAAAGAATGAAGATTCTAATATTTCTCAATATTTCTTTTGTTAACTGTCATATTCCTTTCCATCCACTGCTACCTGAGGGGGAATTAAAGTGCTGCAGTAGAAACAGCATGAGCTTTGGAGCCATAGTAAAAATTATAATATGATAGCAAACTTTTATTAAGCATCTGTTAGGTACCAGACACATTTAACGCTCACAACATACCTATGTGGCAAGCATTATTATTACCCACCCTTTTAAATGGTGGAACAGAGGCGCAGAGACACTACCTAGCTCTCTCAACATGACACAGCTAGGAAATGTCACAGCTGGACTCCAATCACTTAACTTCTGTGTCTCTCCTGATCAAAGGAGGGGTGGATAAAACAAAACCCACCATCCAAGTTTGTTGTGATGATCAAGTCAGACTGTGCATTAACTGCCCAGCTGAGAATCAGGTACTAACAAGCACTCATTTCCTAGTGGCTACAATGATGACTGAATACATCTCAATTTAGCAACTCATTTCCCACCAGTCATCCTCTCAAGGACGTCAAGAGTGTCATCTTTTACAGTCTCAGACGTCTGCTGTCAACACTGAAGGTCATTAGATAAAACTCCCACAACGCGCAAGTAGGCACCCATTCACAACTCGAACACTTCCAGTCCGCAGGAACTCGTTATCTTAGAGGCATTTATCCCAGTGTTGTTAACCTCCCTACTCACAACGAAAATCATCAGAAAAATCATCTTATCATAGAACTCAGTCTACTCCCTGGATTTTATTTAGTGGTTGCTGTCTTCCCTCTGGACAATTCTTGTTTTCAAAAACTGTCTTGTCTTTTATTCAATTAGAGGGTTTACAGCCTCCGTTTCATTATCTGTTTTGCCTGCAATATCGTTCCCACACCGTTGAGGGCCCCAGCTGCCTTCCCCTGGCCATTCTCTTCTCTGTAATGATCTCTTAAAATATGGGGTCCAGAACAAAATGAAATGTCTTGATGGAGGGCAAGAGACACTTTCACCCCCCTTTATCCAGGGCTCCCTGGGAAGATGACATTTACTTACTTAACAATCTCATAATACTGTTCCCTTCTTTTAGACATTTGCTTAAAACACCTAACATCTTTTTCCCAATAAGTGTAAAATTTTAGAAATTTGTATTTGTGCCTTTAAATTTTACTTTCTCCGTTTTCAGGCCACTGTATCCTCCTATTAAAAATCATCCTGTTGGGGGCTTCCCTGGTGGCGCAGTGGTTGAGAGTCCGCCTGCCGATGCAGGGGACGCAGGTTCGCGCCCTGGTCCGGGAGGATCCCACATGCCGCGGAGCGGCTGGGCCCGTGAGCCGTGGCCGCTGGGCCTGTGCGTCCGGAGCCTGTGCTCCGCAACGGGAGAGGCCGCAACAGTGGGAGGCCCGCGTACCGCAAAAAATTAAAAAAAAAAAAAAAAAAAAAAAAAAAATCATCCTGTTGGACTTCCCTGGTGGCGCAGTGGTTGAGAGTCCACCTGCCGATGCAGGGGACACAGGCTCGTGCCCCGGTCCGGGAAGATCCCACATGCCCCGGAGCGGCTGGGCCCATGAGCCATGGCCACTGAGCCTGCACGTCTGGAGCCTGTGCTCCTCAACGGGAGAGGCCACAACAGTGAGAGGCCCGTGTACCGAAGAAAAAAAAAAAAAAAAAAAAAAATCACCCCGTTGCTGCACCTACTCCATCCAATTGCCCTCTGTGACTTCATCCAGGTCACTGAGTAGGATGAAGAAATAAGGCAGACCATGCTCAGTGTTCCCCCCAGCACTCCATGCAGGCATCCGTCCTAAGGGTGCTCCCATTTCATCTGGAGCACCTCTACTTTAAGAATGGTCAACTGATCTACTTATTGTGCTGAGAATAGTCTGGGGTTTTCTCCCCCATTTTTCATATTCTTTTTTGTTTGTTTTTTGGAACACTCAACCCTATTCTCTCTGCTGGTCAAAAGCCTACCTTCTCTTCAACTCCCACCAGTTCCACAAAGGATTACCAGGTCCCAGATTACTGCCATATTTCAAGTTCAAGAGGATGGGAGACACCTGGGTGAAGACTGACCCTTCGTTTCTGGCAATGAGATGAGAACCGTAACCTACTTCATCCCCACTCCTCCCCCCTCCTCTTCACTCCAATGTGCCTTAAGCTCTAAGCAAATGGAACTTACCACTGCTTCCTGAACATGCAAACCATTCTCAGCTCTGCATCTATGTATTATGCTACTCCCTTTGCATAGAAGATCTTTCCCTCTACTTCTTTGTTCAAATTCTTATACTTCCTTCAAGTCTCAGTTGCAAGTTTATCTGCTCTGTAAAATTTTCTTCCCTAACCCTAACCCTAAGCCCTAGGTAGAACGAGTTGCTCTGATCCTACTTTGCTCTATTGAATGATATCGAATATCTCTGTGATATCTATTAGATGTCATGTGGTAAATATCTGTCTACAGACCTGGTATTCCCAGTAGACTGTAATCTCCTCCAGGCAAGAGCCATGTCTATGAAAATGGAAGGACCCAGCATAGTATCTGCTCCACAGAAAACACTCATATTTATTATGCTGAATAAATAAATGAATGGGAAAATGCAAGAGACATCACAGTACTAAAAACTAAAACAAAAAAAACAGCAATTAAAGGAACAAGGATAAACCAAGATAGAAAATGCACGGCATTTGTTTGTAAACATATATATTTTAAGCTTGGTAGTTGAAAAGATTCTTTAATCTTTTTATATGTTCCGATTCTTCAGAGTTAATGACCACATTAAAAAAAAAACCCACAGGCTATAAAACCATCTGACATTAATTTGAATCTCCATGTCACTCATTTTTTGTCCTAGGGGGAAGAAAAAGAAAAAAAAGTCTGGCATACTGGAGTCAAACTTTTCCATATGGTATTGGCATTTAAGTAAATGTGCTGGGATTGAAAATAATCAGACCTGGCTTATTTGGAATGGTTTTATCACTGCAACTTTTAAAGTAAATATTACAAATGTTATAACAAAGAAGCAAAGAACAAGGAAATTCAAGTTGATTAGATATGAAGAAAAAAATTATAATTTTAGTACCCATTAATTTATATTACAGTAAACGATATGATACATCTCTAAACACATAACTCATAAAAATGGAGAATATGTACTCTAAAGACTATTTTCAAGTTACATCCACGAATATAATTTATTAGTTCTAACCTAACAAATAATTCACTGAAGCTTAAAACCCTTAGGTATAGTAATACACAGAAACTTGAACTGTTTACTAGTGCCCTTTCTTTTATATTATAAGAAACAAACTAATTTTTTCTCATGCTATTTGCAAAGAAACAAACAATAGCTCTGGGCAGATGAAAAATTTTCCAATAAGCTGTTATTAATTCAACAGAAATGTCTAATTAAAAGGATATTTCCTATCTTTTGTACTTAAAGACTGGCATGTAAACTCTATGATTAATTCAGAACTTTCTAGAGAAGCCAAGCATATGTGCTTTAGAACTTCCAAATGACTAATCAACATATATTTCCTGAATAACCACTCTAAACTTGAACACTGCTTGCTAGGCACTACGATGAGAAAGAAAAAATAAATCCTAGTCACTATACTCTAAAATGACACACAGGCGACTTATAGAGATAAAACTAACAAGTACAAAACGGTCATAAAACAATCCAAAACCACCCAACAGAAAGGCAGACATAGGTTTACCAAAGACATTTATAAGAATGTTAATAGCAGGACTGTCTATAATAGTCAAGAACAGGAAACCACCCGAATGTCCATCAAGAATAGAATGGATAGTGCCTCCCTGGTGGCACAGTGGTTGAGAATCTGCCTGCCAATGCAGGGGACACGGGTTTGAGCCCTGGTCCGGGAAGACCCCACATGCCGCGGAGCAACTGAGCCCGTGCGCCACAACTACTGAGCCTGCACGTCTGGAGCCTGTGCTCCACAACAAGAGAGGCCGCGACAGTGAGAGGCCCGCGCACCACGACGAAGAGTGGTCCCTGCTCGCCGCAACTAGAGAAAGCCCTCACACAGAAACGAAGACCCAACACAGCTAAAAATAATTAATTTTTAAAAAAAGGATAGAATGGATAAATTGTGATATATTCATAGAACGGGATATTAAAGAGCAGTGAGAATGTCTGATGCTCAATAATGCGGATACTCAGCACAAACATTAAGTGAGAGATACAAGACACAAAAGAGCATATACTGGATAAATCCACTGACATAAAAGTCAAAGCCAGACAAAACTAATCTAGGGACCTGGATGTCAGAGCAGTTGTTACCCTTGGAGAAGGCTGTTACTGGAAGGGGACGGGAGAATGACTTCCAAGGTGCTGACAATGTTTTGTTTCCTGATCCAGGTGCTAGTTACACAGGTGTGTTCAGTGTGTAAAGTGTATTGATTACGTACATGCTTCTGTATGTCATGTTTCCATTATCTGTCACTGCATAACTAACTATGCCAAAACTTGGTGGCTTGAAACAACCATTTTTTAAAAATTTTATTGAAGTATAGCTGATTTACAATGTCGTCTTAATTTCTGCTGTACAGCAAAGTGACTTAGTTATACATAGTTATATTCTTTTTCACACTCTTTTCCATGCTGGCTTATCACAAGATACTGAAAACAACCATTTTTGCTCATGATTTTGTGGGACAGGAATCTGAGGAGAGCTCAGCCTGACATTTCTCTTTGCTGCACGTGGCAACAGCTGTGTGGCTGGCAGATCCGCTTCTGAAACAGCTGCATCCCTTCATCCCTCACATGGCACCGTGCTGTACCCTGGCTTCTCTCTCCCCTTCCCCCCTCCTCCCCAACTCTCTCCATGGTATTTCATACTTCAGGCCTCCCTGCATGGCTCAGCCTTCTCAAAACATGGTCATCCCAGAACAGCCACACTTCCTACATGATGGCTAGTTTCAAGGGGAAGCACCCCAAAAGCAAATCTTCCACGAGACCCAGGCAGCCGCTGCAAAGCTAATTAAGACCTATAGCCTTGGGAGTCACTGGTCACCAGCAGTGTACGAGGCCAGCCCAGAGTAAAAGGAAGGGGGCTATACATGGTGTGACTATGGGAGGTTTGGTTCATTGGGAGCAAATGCATTATCGTTTAATCAAAAGTTTAAAATATATATAAGAAAGATTTCATGCATTTGTTTAATTGAAAACCAGGTACTGACTGAATTCCTGATAAATACTAAGTATACTAGATGAGTAAGATATGGTTGAAAAGATAGAATTACATGCAAAGTATAATACTTAGGCACTGCTTCCCTGCCACACTATCTATTGATAATAATATCCATCAACTCTGTTCAGTCCCACCGCTCTCATTTTCTCCTACATTCAGTTTATTCAGAGACTACTATGCACATGGAAATGTAAGAGATAAAAAAGATAAATACTAATACTGATTTGCTTCACTTAAAATGCATGTATTTGTTCCCTCATTTCATTCTCCAGGTTCACTACAGGACTGGCACTGCATTAGGAATTGATTATAGGGAATCAAAATGCCAAAAAGGCAGAGTTCCTGCTTACAGATCCTTGGAGAAAAACATAACGAGTAAGACATAGAGTCAGAAAAGTACAGACTATGGGCAAGCAACATCAACCAGAACCATTGGTTCCTTTCTTCACAGGAGTTCAAAAGACTGGGAGGTTCTGACCAGTAAAGGCCAGGAGTTTGTACAGGTTTTCAGTAGGTCATGGTGAGTCAATATGTTTTTTTGAGAAAGAAGGGAGTAAAATAAAAGCCATATATTCATTAGAAAAATCTAATTTCTTTCAGCGCAAGAAGGAATAAGAAAGACTTAAGGCAGAAACCAGTTCAGGGGGAGGTGCAGAGGCCCAGACCAAGAAGTGGCAGGAGAAATACACTTTCCACATGCAATCAGGAACTAGTCCTGAGATACACCAGTCAGGATGCAACAGAGGTTGCAGGTGAACGCAAAAACTGTCCGTTCTTGTATCTGTTTTTTACAGCTAATTTAATATCCAATTGTTTATCTCCTTACATGAAGAAGAGAGTAAAACTGAAAGAGACTTAAGCAATAAATGGATTTAAAACACAACTCTTTTTAATGGCATCATTACAGAATCTCTAGGTTAGGAAAACGGACTGTCATAACCCTTCACAGCAGTAAAAGTAGCTTCTTCTTTGTATTAGTTTTGTACAATCAGTCCGAAACAAATTCTCAGAATTTGCATGATTAATAGTAGGAACATTTTCACACCCTCGTACTTGGCCAACCGCACAATTTTAATCTACCAAAAAAAACAATTTTAAAAAGTGAACTCCCTTCCATTTATTATTTTCTTATTCTTTATATGGGAAAATTAACTCCAAAACTCATAAAAGAATATTTCTACGTAAGACTTTAGCTAACTCATCTCATGCCATGTTATAAAATAATATCTATTAAAATATAAGTGTTATATATTTATATATAGAAAGATAATATGTATCTATTAAAGTATATTTTTAGGACATGACATGAAAAATGCTTATAAACTTGTACTTTTAAAATCAAATTTATTAGAATGCTTTAAAAATTCCACAGATTTTTTTTTTTTTACTTGTTTCAATCTAGCAACCATGCTGTTTCTTCTTAACCAAGATACCAGAAAAGTTATATTTCATCAGTTTAAGTCCTGAGTAGTATCACAAAAGCAACACTGAGAGAGGAGCTTTCAAACATGAGTTTCTATAGTTTATTTTTAGAAAGCTGTTTGTCAGAACACATCAAAGCAGTTTTTTGGAAGAATTCACCTTTCCTCCAATTTTCTATCTGTTCTAAGTGCAGAAAGGTAAACGTAAGTACAATTTTATAATTCAGAGAACATTTTCTTGATTACTTATAACATACTACAATCAGCCAATAAGACATGTAACACCGGGCTTCCCTGGTGGCGCAGTGGTTGAGAGTCCGCCTGCCGATGCAGAGAACACGGGTTCGTGCCCCGGTCCGGGAAGATCCCACATGCCGCGGAGCAGCTGGGCCCGTGGGCCATGGCCGCTGAGCCTGCGCGTCCGGAGCCTGTGCTCCGCAACGGGAGAGGCCACAACGGTGAGAGGCCCGCGTACCAAAAAAAAAAAAAGACGTAACACCTACTCTGTAACAGACATATGCTAGGATCTATGGAAAATATTAAAAAAAACTGTGTTAAGTTTTACAATAAGTAAAAGCAACTTGAAAGTTAGAACAATTGAAAAAGCACTGCACTTGGTGTTAATACTTAGGTTCTACTTCTATTTCGCATTTAACTCTATGTGTTCCAAGACTCTTACTAGTATTACTATTCCCAACTGTACAATGTCTGACTTGCTTTATTATCAGGCACAAATATGAGAATGTCATAAACTGTGATGCCCACACAAATAATTATTTTTTTAAAAAAACATATAAATGGTAATGCAAGACAGATAATATTGAAGTGTTGGAAATCTGTGTTATGAACCATAAAATATACATTTTGGAAGGTAAGAGTGGTATGGGACAGATTAGGATGGGTGTCATTACAGAAATAAGTGAACTGGGTCTTGAAAGGCAAGTGGAATATGAATATTCAAAAAGAGACAGATTATTCCAGTAGAAAGAACAGCCTAAGCAGAGACAAAAAGGTAGGTCAGCAAGATGTTTAACTGTATCACCTGAGAAACAAACTAACCTACAGGAGGGATTCTTTACGGGGAGCTACAATAAGTAAGTTTGGACAGATATGGTAAGGACCTTTTTATATAAAGGCTCCAGAATGCCAAGTTGGGAAATCAAGAGGTGTGAGCACCAAGGAGGTGAGGTCTATAACAAAAGAAAGAAAAAGATGAAAAGACTATTTTGGGAAGATTAATTTGGGATGGCTATCACTCTGCTGTTATCTCATTGTTATATCTCCCCTGAAGAAAGGGAGATTAATTCATAGACTAAGCAGTAGAGGCCTGGGGACATTCAGAAATGTCTAAAGACATTTATAAGGGGGAATCAATCAGGCATTCAGACTGGTTAGACGGGATGAAAGATAAAGAGCCACAGATGACAAGAAGCCTTCCAGTCTAGGGAATGACAATTACAGAAAGGAGCTGGGGTGAAAGAAAGGGAAAATGATGAGTCCAGTTTTGTACATGCTGAGTTGGAGGTGGACGTAAGGCTTCCAGTGCGATGTCCTGTATGTAGAAGACATGACTTTGGGACTCAGGGTCATAACTGGAGCAGTATTTTGGATTTGAATTTATTTATATGAAGGTAATTATAGAGGCCACGAGGAGTTGATAAGCATAGTGAAAAAAATAATAATAAAGTTGTGTAAAGATGGGAATGAGAAGCTAAGAATGAGAGTCAGAAGCAATGGGGTAAGTAGAGAAGTTTATCATGAACCCAAGGGATGCCCCACAAGAGGGAATTTCAAAAAAGTTAACACTGATGAGCAATGTCAAATGCCACAGGGAATCAAAGGGAGATCAACATTGGGACAGAGTTAAGACATATGGTTAAAAGGTGATCACAGGAAAACTTCAGGAGTCTTTCTTCTGAAGAGAGGGGTCAGGAAACCAGGCTGGGAAAGGGTTCAAAGAGGGCAAGGAAGCAGTAGATGCTACAGCAAATACAGCAATAGGGTCACGGAATCCGAAAGCCTTGGGAGGGAATTTCTACAGCTGCCACAACCAGCAGGGAGGCTCAGATGGGCTTTCACTCCTCTTTTTCAACACAAAAGCCCTGCTTAACCTGATGGCATAAAATAATCCCATAGAGAGAAAGAAAGTAGAGTGACACTTTTCCCCCTTCTTCATGTATGCTAGCAGTGGCCTGAATTCTTTGGAGATCGCCAATGGACATTATTACAGGAATTACTGCAACTGGAAATCAAACTACTCCTATTACAGACAAAATCAAAGGCATCTGAGCCTTTCACAACAGTGAGCCTGAATTATACCTTTAGACATAAGGATTGAGATGGAAACAAACCAAAACCGTTAAGGACATCCCTTGCATCAAACCAGTGGCTTCACATAAATCAGTTTCTTGCCTTTCAAATCTCCCTTGGCCTACATATGCTTATGTTCACAAACTGGCCACATGGAAAATAGCCCTCCATATCCCATCACAATACAGAACTTTAGAAAATACATCAGTCCCCTGTGGAATCCTCTAAAGATTTTTAAATATTCACTTCTACAACATCCTTACTTCCCAAAGTAACATAATTCCTTTCCCACATCAAGAATACTTGCCACCAATCGCTGTTGTCTTAATGCTTTGCTCAGACACATGGAAAATACCTAGTTGCCTGCTTTCATCCAAGTTAAATCGAACCTTTAACAATAGCATTTCTACTACCACTATTCCTCATTACTATAGAAAATTGTTATTGGAAAACCACTGGATGAGATCTCCTTATAAATGCAGTCTCTAGCTAATTCCATTTCTCTTTAACTTCTTCAATGTTTAGTGACTTCTTAGTTTTATAATTTTGTCAGCGTATCCCTTTTCATAATTCATTTTATTATCGGTATAACCAATATTACCTACTTTGTTAAACTGTTAATATTTACAGATCTGACTCAAGTTTGGATACCTTCAATACCTTTCCAATATATGGCAAATGTTTCAAGAATTTTTCTCTACAAAGGGTGTTTTATTTATTTATTTTATTTATTTTTGGCTGTGTTGGGTCTTCGTTGCTGAGCACCAGCCTTCTCTAGTTGCGGCGAGCAGGGGCTACTCTTCGTTGAGGTGCGCGGGCTTCTCATTGCGGTGGATTCTCTTGTTGTAAAGCATGGACTCCACGTGCGCGGGCTTCAGTAGTTGTGTAACACAGGCTCAGTAGTTGTGGCACACGGGCTAGTTGCTCCACAGCATGTGGGATCTCCCTGGAGCAGGGCTCGAACCCGTGTCCCCTGCATTGGCAGGCGGATTCTTAACCACTGCGCCACCAGGGAAGTCCCAAGAAAGGGTTTTTTTAAAAATACTTCTATACCTTAACATGATATTGAGTATGACCCACGCCAATTCATTCAACAAACATTTATGAACACCTACTAAGCGCTAGGCGTTGTTATGAGGGTTGAGCGGAGTAGTAAATGGTCATGACTCCCCTCCCTTCCCTTCCCTACTGAGCTCACTCTTCTAGTGAGAGAAGCAGCAGACACAAACCAACAAAATAATTAAGGCAGTAGCATGTCAGCAAGTGCTACAGAGAAATTAAAGCAGGGAAGGTGGATGCGGAGTGTTGGGCTAAAAAGGGAAGGGTTGCAACTTGGAATATGGTGGTCAGGGAAGGCCTCGCTGAGAGGTGACATCTGAGCAAAGACCTAAAGGAAGTGAAGGAGCTGGTATCTGAGATGAGAACGTGCTGAGCAAAGGGAACAAGGCAGGAGCACACCTGGCGTGTCTGAGGATCAGTCAAAGGCAACCGTGATTAGAAGAAGGTGAGGGAAAGAACAGCAGAAAATGAGATTAGAGAGGTAAAGAGGGAGAGAGCAGATCACAGGGTCTCCCGGGCCACTGGAAGGACTTTGGCTTTTCCTTTGAAGGATATGAGGAGTGTTTAGATTTAAAGCAAAGAAGTAAAATGACTTGACATGTTCTAAAATGACTTGACATGTTCTTAAAGAACTCCAACTACTGTACAAATCCGTGATTGTAGGGATGCAGGGAAGCCAAAGAGGAAGCTGCTGGATCAGGTGTGGTGGACAGAGGCGGCAAAAATTGGTTAAAGGCTGGATGTTTTTTCAAGACAGAGCTAAAAGGACTTGATGTGGGCTGTGAGAAAAAGATTAAGCTGTGGTTTACTGACATGAGTAAGATCTCAGGAGGATGAGGCTTGGTGGGGAGAGAGTGGGATGCAGGGGCGTGAGGGGAGGTAGGAGATCATGAGTTTGGTTGCGGCCATGGTACGTGTGAGACGCCTATTAGACATCCAGGAAGAGAGGCAGAAATTCAAGGCTGAAGTTCAGGTGACTGTCAAGGGAATTAATGTAGGTAGAAAAGAGAAAAGGTCAGAGCAATGAATCCTGGAGTCCAGGAAAGATATCCTGTAGCTCCAATAGCTACATATCATGGCAAATTAGAGCAAGCAGCAAAGGACACCTAGAGGGTGGAGCACAGAATCAGGAGGACAGTCAGGAGAACGCCGCAGCCTGGAAGGAAGTGTCTCAATGAGGGGAAGTAGGTGAAGTAAAATGAGGACTGAGAAACTGACCACTGGATTTAGCACCACGGTTATCACTCGTGACTCGGAGAGAAGCATTTTGGGTGGAGTGGCAGAATAAAAGCCAGTAAGGTTACTAGTTCAAAAGAAAATGGGAGGAGAGTAATGTGAATTGACTTGTGTCTTCAGCCTAACTCTGCTTTCTGTTCTCGGGGTACGGTCATTGGACTCTGTTTTCTTCTGCACAATCTTGTCCTCTGTCACTTACCTTCACTTAACATAGAACGAGCCATCCATTTGGATTATCTCTACAATAACTAATCATGACAATAATAATACTAGTCTTTGTGATCTCCTTTATCACGAAGCACTCAAAGTTCACCTCCACTGTTGCTCCCCTGTGCGGAGACAGCACAGGGGAGATAAAATAGCACAGGCTTGGGAGCTAGAGCAGATGTGTGCTTTCTGGAAAGCTAGCGACCCTCTTTGAGCCTCCTTTTATTTCCTATAAAACTGGGAGGTTGGGCTCCCCTGGTGGCACAGTGGTTGAAAGCCCGCCTGCCAGTGCAGGGAATGTCGGTTCAAGCCCTGGTCCGGGAAGATCCCACATGCCACGGAGCAGCTGGGCCCATGCGCCACAGCTGCTGACCCTGCGCGCTGGAGCCTGCAAGCCGCAACTACTGAGCCCCCGTGCTACAACTACAGAAGCCCACGTGCCTACAGCCCGTGCTCCACAACAAGAGAAGCCACTGCAATGAGAAGCCCATGCACCACAACGAAGAGCAGCCCCCACTCGCCGCAACTAGAGAAAGCTCGCGCACAGCAACGAAGACCCAGTGCAGCCATACATACATACATACATACATACATAAAATTGGGAGGTTAATCCCTACATCACAGGACCCTTATGCAGGTTAATGATAATGGATATAAATGCCCATCATATGGGAGTTGTTTGGCACACACCAGTTACTTTCTCCTTTTCCTAGTAAGTAGTAGAAGGACCAGAGGTCAGGTCTCATTGTACCAACTAATCAATTTAACTCTCCCACCGCATAGTACTTTTTCTTTTTAAAGTATTCCTTTTTTCAAAGTTTTATGTATCTGGAGAAATAAAGTAAAGCAATGATGAAATAAAAATTCATATTTTAAGGCAAGATAAGAAAAATTTAATCAAAATTTTTCTTTGCCTGTTTGGGCTTCCTCCCTCCCCTCTGGTGTTCATCGTGCATCTACTTTACGCCTTGACCGGACCTCCCTAAAGGCGGAAATACCCGCAACCATAAAGATCCATTTTTCTCCTTCTGGCATCAGCCACGTAACTCCTTAGAAGATGACATTCATTTCTCAATCCTGTAAGGGGTCACGGTGAGCCACCACTCACCCTGTACGTGCAGACATCTTTGGGAAATCTTATGTACAATGCCAATATATCATGTCCCTTAAAGACAGTGATTGGTGCAGAACAGACTGGGTCAGATGACCTGGTGAGACAGTGGAAGCTCTTAGCTTGAAAACTTACTCATGAGTTTATTAATGTTACTTATATTCTGCCGATTTTACAAGATTCTTGTTTCTTGCATTACCAAACGTGTGACTGAGTTTCAGATAAAATTAACGATGATTAGGCAACGTGAAACAACTGACCAAATATATCGTCCTATAAGATCAATGACTGTGGTACTGTAACTCTAGATTTGGGAAGAAGCAACAAGAGGGAACCATTTCCAGGACCATAAAAGACTAGTATGACAGGTGGTCTAGAGGCTTCTGGCTACTACTGACGTGTCCAAGTCCAGTAACAGCACACTGAGTGGCCCATCGACAAAATCCTCGCCTGACCTGGGAATGAGCATTCCTAGCACCATGGGACAAACTGGTCGAGAAATGCCTCCCAAACCTTGGTCAAAATTAAGACTGAGAGGGAAGGGATTGTGAAACAAAGCATGTTGGGCTTCCCCGGTGGCTCAGTGGTTGAGAATCTGCCTGCTAATGCAGGGGACACGGGTTCGAGCCCTGGTCTGGGAAGATCCCATATGCCACGGAGCAACTAGGCCCGTGAGCCACAACTACTGAGCCTGCACGTCTGGAGCCTGTGCTCCGCAACGGGAGAGGCCACGACAATGAGAGGCCCGCGCACCGCGATGAAGAGTGGCCCCCGCTTGCCGCAACTAGAGAAAGCCCTCGCACAGAGACCAAGACCCAACACAGCCAAAAATAAAAAAATAAATTAATTAAAAGAAGGCTCAACATTAAAAAAATAAAGCATGTTGCCCACCACCCAACTCTACGAGAATGACATCATCAGCCACTGCAGCTGCTGACCTACAGCACACGCTGGAAAGAATTCAGGGCGAAGAACTGGATGAGGCACCTGTGCTGTGGAAAAACTGGCAGAACAGGCCCTCGGCTACTTGGATGTTTTCAGGAGAAATGTTCTATGCACCTGGCTTCGGGCAACTTCCCATACTTAGAAAAGCACTAAAATCATCAACTGAGATGGCTGCTCCTCGTGAGTAGCAGCAACTTTCTACCAAGGTGTGTGCCCGACCACAGGTACCCCCTTTGCCGAAATCACATATATACTGACCTCTCCCCTTACCTCTTTGGAAGTTCTCAGAACTCTCTGAGGCTCTGTCTCCTGGGTTATTATCCTCAGTTTGGCTCAAATAAAATTTTCCGTTTCTTTCTTCGATTGACTATTGATTAATTTTTTGTCAATAGCGTCCATGCTGAAGGGGAGAATCAGAAAATCCCTAAACTGCAGAAAAAGCCTGTTCTGGCCCATGACTGGTCACTCTTCCCATTCCTGATCATTTTGACCAATTCAATAATGTCTTTCTTTCTAGTGATGCTTTTTAAACTACTCCACAAACGCCCTCCAATTCTCAAATCATTCTGTTTTCCTCTTTGTCATCTCAGAGCTCTGTCACTTTCCAGGGAAGCAAGCCAACAACTTACTCCACACTGAGCACCTTTTTAGGGGCATTGGGAAAACATTACTTATCTCAGTCTTGATTGATAACGTATGCTAATGCCATTTATTCACTTCCCTGTATTTCTCAACCTTACCTGCACATTAGAATCAGGTAGGGAGCTTTTTCAAAATACTAATTACTGACTCTCCACTCTCTCTCCCCCCTACTCCGAGATTCTAATTAAACTGGTTGGGAGGAAGGCCGTCATCATATTCTCCAGTGGTTTAGTCTTTCCAACATTTGACGGTGTAATGGGTTGGACTCTCCCAGTCCCACCTGTCCCCAGTAGGGCCATTCCTGCAATCCACTGCTAAAAGCCAATCCGCCAGATGACTCTGATCAAGGCTCAATTCTGTGACTCCCTTGCTCAAAATCTTCCCCTAGCTCTTCACTGTCTACTAAATTAGTTCTAATCTACTTCTTCTTGCACACAAGGCCATCCACCATCTGACCCCAGGCCACCTTAATCACTCACTACTCCCCTACATCAATCCTTCAGTGGGACCATTTTAATCACTGTTCTACAAAAGCAAAGCCATGGAATGAGGAGGCCTTTCCAACGATTCCCATCAGAAGTGTAATCTACCCCCAAAGCACAGGCCTTTATGCTCTGTTACTAGAGTGATCGATGAAAGAGAATCTGTTTGCATTAGGTAAATTAGTATAAGAACGTAACCGCTAAGTAACTGCAGATAGGGCCAGCTGTGTGAGCACACGGTGGAGGAAAAGGGCCCTGCACCCCCGCTCTGTCCTAACTCGCAAGGCTCCAGCTGGCTGTGAGCCTCACACACGGCACAAACCGCTCACCATCTCAGAAGAGAAGACTAATTTCCTCTTGATTTATTTCATACCCCTTACTCTAAAGACAAAAGACGGTTACTTCTTGATCAAGAAAACGGGAGTTTGTAGCTACTAGTGTGAGCACTGTTAACTCCAAGTATTTTTGGTGTATATTCCCAAACTGTCAGCCCAACCGAATCTCCGGAGGGGGTTGGTGGGGCTGAGAACTGCAAAGCAAAATGCCAGCCTTCATTGGTAAATTAGTTCCACCAGAGACACAGAAGCCTGAAAACAGATTAGGGGTACTGTTATTTTTACTGGGATAGATAATCCCACGTCATTGAAAGGCTGATGATCATGACAGTATTTCTTCCTATGAATAGGAATTGCTTTTGCTTGAGGTTTGGGGTTTTTTCATTCATTTTTGGTTTTGATGGGGGGTGGCTGTTTGAAGACCAAACTGTGTCTGAGTCTTACACTGTTTTACATGAAATTTGGAGACTGGGATTTCAAGAAACAGATCTTAACCTCACCCTCAGCAACTGCTACTCAAACATAACACCATCAAGTCGATCAACAAAGCCACTTTGCTCTGTATCTCCCAAAATGGAGGTGACTCATTTCTCTCATTATTTTTCCAAGCTTTCCGAATCTCTAAACAAATAACACAACAGTATAAACAATCAAGGAGAAGAAGAATTTAAGGTGATGGGAATTAGAAAAAATTGAACTACAGAAACTTGAATTACAGGGCATTAAGATGGAGTCAGGCTCAGATGATGGGCAAAAGGTCCTCCAACTCTGTTCGTTTCGTCTGGAGCCACCCATCCCATCTGTGTCCACCCGGGACCATAAGCGAACTGAAAGACAACCCTTCTAATGTTTACACAACAGCAGCAAACTGAACTTGCTGACCGAAATAAACAGCAACTTTCAAACAAGTCGTCAGGAAAGTTTTCAAGCTTTTCCTAAGGGCACAGTCTCTAGATTAGTCAAGACTTGATTTATTAAGAAAGGTCCTGGTGGCTGGTAAGTATTCTTCTAAATTACACAAAAATCGTAAAACATTAATAAAACTCCCTCGGTGGAAAATGAACCAAGGGAGCAACTATAAACCAACTGGCTCAAATGATTATTCTCATCACCTAAGGAAATAGGTTTAATAAAAGCAGTTATAATCTGCTTCTCCTTGGGTTACAAATATTGGTCCTCATCTTGATTATTATAGGATCACCTGTCCCTCGGAAGTCATCATAATCCTCAAGTCCGTACCGGAAGCTACCCTGTGATTCAGTGCCAGAGGATCCTGCAAGGCAAGGGGTAGGGGATGACCAGACAGCGTGGGAAGGGGTCAAGCAACAGGAACTACATTTCTCAAGTGTAAGAGGTGGCTGAGATCCCCCGAGGCTGCTTCCTTGGCTCTGTGTCACAGAGTGCAGAGACCTCAGCTGTGTTAACCCTTGACCCCAGTTCCTTTCATGACCCTGTGGCTTGTCCAGATGTTATCTTAGACCAAATTCTACATCCAGCCTCGCTTCCCAGTGACCACCCCCACAGCAGGCATTCGTTCGCTGTGCTCTTGAGCAATGAGCTCCATCAGCGCTCACGGCCTCCTCCTGGGACTCTGGGACTCAGGGCCCGGACAAGGACTGAGACACCGAGCAGAGGGAGGGGCAGAAAATCCCAAAGCCCCCAAGGCAGAGCTACTGACGGGACTGAACATTGTTACAGCGTGATGTTCTATATCTGATTCTCTCCCAGGCACTGTATCTTGCATTACATCATTAGACAAGTCTACTTGCCTTTAAGCCCGCTGCGTATACTTTGTACTAACTCTTGTGGTTGGTTTGCTACAATGGCTGTTACCGTTAAGGCGGACTGAGTCCCAGTTTTGTCAGCATCACCCCACACTCACAAAACCAGTGCCACTGATAAAGGAGAGATAAGAACCCCAAGTTTTTCCTTACTTTGAAAGGAAGAACTTGGGGTTTTCCTTACTAGGCAGACAATTCACAAATGTCACAAAGAAGTGAATGGAAAAGGTTTACACTTTCTGTGGTCATTGTGTTTGCACTTCCTCTTAACTTTTATGATGTATTAGCCATAGAATGGTCTCCAAAGAGAAACGGAAGAGGAAGGCACACAACCTTATCAAAAAAATCCAGCCAGCTCAATCCCTTCCCTCCAGTTACACTTCTGTAAAGTCGAGTATAATTATTCACCAGTTTCTATTCTGAAGTTGGTCATGACGATAGTAATAAATCTATTTCCCTTCCTTCAAGCTACGGATTTCAGGGAACTAAAGAATGAAGCCCCACAAAAGGCTGATTCAAAAATATCATTTCTAGAATGAACCCTGAAGAAAAATTCAGGATCAGAATGTGAGCTCCCAACTCTCTTGACAGCAAGGCAAGAAACAAGGTCCCAGGATGCTGAGGAGAAAAGGAATATTTTCCACAGTCCTCAAGTGACCTCCCACTCTCCCAGCCTCTGGCAGTGGTTCCCAATCACACTTCATAGGCCAGTAAGGATCTGCATCCAGCTGTCCGCACTGCTCAAGGGAGTCCTTCTGTAAGGCCACCAGGGAGACAACACCATGGGAACAAGGAGGGTTGAGGGTTGCCAGGTACATTCCTTACCTTCCTAGGCCCTCTCAGGAAAAGACCTTTTATCAAAAAAATGTATGGAAAGGACTTCCTACTACAGTTTTAATACATCTGAGGTCATCTAAGGTAAGGGTTAGAAAACTGACTTCAGATCATGCTGTGCATTAAAGATCTCCAGCCCCTCAGACCCCGTCCCTGCCTCCAGCCACTCGGGGCTAAAGGATACTTCCTTTCCAGCAGAAGCTTCTCTGCCAGTGGAGCACGGCACAAAGCACCAGGTTCCCACCAATGCTGTATTCTAACATCGGCTGCCGTTCCCACCAGACGCCAAGCTGCCGGGACCTGAAAACCTATTGGCAAACACTCTGTCAGCTCCTCAGCGATAGGGATACGTCACAGAGCGAGGGAGAAGATTTTGAGTTTGCACCTCCAAAAAACAAATGTTTATTATATTAAAGTTAGGGAACTAAACGGTGACAGCAAAAAATTACCCAGTTAAACCCTTAAGTCTTCGAGTCACCATGCTTTTGCTAATCTGTTCTGTTAACTCTATTAGCAATGTATAACTGGGTGGAATTTCACCACTAAATTATAATTATATGGAGGAGTTAAAACAAGTGACCTGATTAACACTTTGCCCTTGAATATTGCCTATTAAGGTTAACAGTAAAATATAAAAGTTATTTTGAAATATTTTTAAAGAAGGACACTACATAATGATCAAGGGATCAATCCAAGAAGAAGATATAACAATAGTAAATATTTATGCACCCAACATAGGAGCACCTCAATACATAAGGCAAATGCTAACACCATAAAAGGGGAAATCGACAGTAACACACTCATAGTAGGGGACTTTAACACCCCACTTTCACCAATGGACAGATCATCCAAAATGAAAATAAATAAGGAAACACAAGCTTTAAATGATACATTAAACAAGATGGACTTAATTGATATTTAAAGGACATTCCACCCAAAAATAACAGAATACACATTTTTCTCAAGTGCTCATGGAACATTCTCCAGGATAGATCATATCTTGGGTCACAAATCAACCCTTGGTAAATTTAAGAAAATTGAAATCATATCAAGTATCTTTTTTGACCAAAACACTATGAGACTAGACATCAATTACAGGAAAAAAAACCTGTAAAAAATACAAACACATGGAAGCTAAACAATACACTACTAAATAACCAAGAGATCACTGAAGAAATCAAAGAGGAAATCAAAAAATACCTAGAAACAAATGACAATGAAAACACAATGACCCAAAACCTATGGGATGCAGCAAAAGTAGTTCTAAGAGGGAATTTTATAGCAATACAATCCTACCTCGAGAAACAAGAAACATTTCAAATAAACAACCTAACCTTACACCTAAAGCAATTAGAGAAAGAAAAACAAAAAAACTCCAAAGGTAGCAGAAGGAAAGAAATCATAAAGATCAGATCAGAAATAAATGAAAAAGAAATGGAGAAAACAATAGCAAAAATCAAAAAAACTAAAAGCTGGTTCTTTGAGAAGATAAAGTTGATAAACCATTAGCCAGACTCATCAAGAAAAAAGGGAGAAGATTCAAATCAATAGAAATGGAAATGAAAAAGGAGAAGTAACAACTGACACTGCAGAAATACAAAGGATAATGAGAGATTACTACAAGCAACTATACGCCAAAAAAATGGACAACCTGAAAGAAATGGACAAATTCTTAGAAAAGCACAACCTTCCAAGACTGAACCCAGAAGAAATAGAAAATATAAACAGACCAATCACAAGCACTGATATTGAGACTGTGATTAAAAATCTTCCAACAAACAAAAGCCCAGGACCAGATGGCTTCACAGGTGAATTCTATCAAACATTTAGAGAAGAACTAACACCTATCCTTCTCAAACTCTTCCAAAATATAGCAGAGGGAGGAACACTCCCAAACTCATTCTATGAGGCCACCATCACCCTGACACCAAAACCAGACAAAGATGTCACAAAGAAAGAAAGCTACAGGCCAATATCACTGATGAACATAGATGCAAAAATCCTCAACAAAATACTAGCAAACAGAATCCAACAGCACATTAAAAGGATCATACACCATGACCAAGTGGGGTATATCCCAGGAATGCAAGGATTCTTCAATATACGCAAATCAATCAATGTGATAAACCATATAACAAATTGAAGGAGAAAAACCATATGATCATCTCAATAGACGCAGAAAAATCTTTCGACAAAATTGAACACCCATTTATGATAAAAACCCTGCAGAAAGTAGGCATAGAGGGAACTTACCTCCACATAATAAAGGCCATATATGAAAAACCCACAGCCAACATCATTCTCAATGGTGAAAAACTGAAACCATTTCCACTAAGATCAGGAATAAGACAAGGTTGCCCACTCTCACCACTATTATTCAACATAATTTTGGAAGTTTTAGCCACAGCAATCAGAGAAGAAAAATAAAAGGAATCCATATCGGAAAAGAAGAAGTCAAGCTGTCACTGTTTGCAGATGACATGATACTATACACAGAGAATCCTAAAGATGCTACCAGGAAACTACTACAGCTAAGCAATGAATGTGTTAAAGTAGCAGGATACAAAATTAATGCACAGAAACCTCTTGCATTCCTATACACTAATGATGAAAAATCTGAAATTGAAATCAAAGAAACACTCCCATTTACCACTGCAACAAAAAGGAAAAAATAAACTAGGAATAAACCTACCTGAGGAGACAAAACACCTGTATGCAGAAAACTATAAGACAATGATGAAAGAAATTAAAGATGATACAAACAGATGGAGAGATATACCATGTTCTTGGATTGGAGTAAACAACACTGTGAAAATGACTATACTACCCAAAGAAACCTACAGATTCAATGCAATCCCTATCAAACTACCAATGGCATTTTTCACAGAACTAGAACAAAAAATTTCACAATTTGCATGGAAACACAAAAGACCCAAAATAACCAAAGCAATCTTGTGAAAGAAAAATGGAGCTGGAGGAATCAGGCTCCCGGACTTTAGACTCTACTACAAAGCTACAGGAATCAAGACAGTATGGTACTGGCACAAAAACAGAAATATAGATCAATGGCACAGGGCAGAAAGCCCAGAGAT
Source organism: Phocoena sinus (assembly GCF_008692025.1). Classification (NCBI taxonomy): domain Eukaryota; kingdom Metazoa; phylum Chordata; class Mammalia; order Artiodactyla; family Phocoenidae; genus Phocoena; species Phocoena sinus. The sequence goes on along the minus strand of NC_045779.1, from coordinate 13,402,473 downwards.
AAACCCACGCACATCTCGTCACCTTATTTTTGATAGAGGAGGCAAGAATATACAATGGAGAAAAAACAGCCTCTTCAATGAGTGCTGTTGGGAAAACTGGACAGTTACATGTAAATGAATGAAATCAGAACACTCCCTTACACCATACACAGAAATAAACTCAAAATGGATTAAAGACCTAAATGTAAGGCCAGACACTATCAAACTCCTAGTGGAAAACATAGGCAGAACCCTCTAAAATATAAATCACAGCAAGATCCTTTCTGACCCACCTCTTAGAGAAATGGAAATAAAAACAAAAATAAACAAATGGGACCTAATGAAACTTAAAACCTTTTGCATAGCAACAGAAACATAAACAAGATGAAAAGATAACCCTCAGAATGGGAGAAAATATTTGCAAATGAAGCAAGTGACAAAAGATTAACCTCCAAAATTTAAAAGCAGCTCATGCAACTCAATATCAAAAAAACAAACAACCCAATCCAAAAATGGGCAGAAGACCTAAACAGACATTTCTCCAAAGAAGAAACAGATTGCCAACAAACACATGGAAGAATGCTCAACATCACTAATCACTACAGAAATGCAAATCAAAACTACAGTGAGGTATCACCTCACACCAGTCAGAATGGCCATCATCAAAAAATCTATAAACAATAAATGCTGGAGAGGGTGTGGAGAAAAGGGAACCCTCTTGCACTGTTGGTGGGAATGTAAATTGATACAGCCACTATGGAGAACAGTATGGAGGTTCCTTAAAAAACTAAAAATAGAACTACCATATGACCCAGCAATCCCACTACTGGGTATATACCCTGACAAAACCATAACTGAAAAAGAGTCATGTACCTCAATGTTCATTGCAGCTCTATTTAGAATAGCCAGGACATGGAAGCAACCTAAGTGTCCATCGACAGTTGAATGGATAAAGAAGATGTGGCACATATATACAATGGAATATTACTCAACCATAAAAAGAAACAAAACTGAGGGACTGTAGTGAGGTGGATGGACTTAGAGTCTGTCATACAGAGTGAAGTAAGTCAGAAAGAGAAAAACAAATACTGGATGCTAACACATATATATGGAATCTAAAAAAAAAAAAAAAGATGGTTCTGAAAAACCTAGGGGCAGGACAGGAATAAATACACAGACTTAGTGAATGGACTTGAGGACAAGCTGGGACGAAGTTAGAAAGTGGCATGGAGTTATAGACACTACCAAATGTAAAACAGATAGCTAGTGGGAAGCAGCCGCATAGCACAGGGAGATCAGCTCTGTGCTTTGTGACCACCTAGAGGGGTGGGATAGGGAGGGTGGGGAGGGAGACGCAAGAGGGAGGAGATATGGGGATATATGTATATGTATAGCTGATTCACTTTGTTATAAAGCAGAAACTAACACAACATTGTAAAGCAATTATACTCCAATAAAGATGTTAAAAAAATAAATAAATACTTTTAGACTTACAGAAAGAAATATGAAAGTAGTGGATTCCTGCATTTTCATCCTATATAAAATATCCAAAGACACACAGATTTTTATTCCCCATCTGCTTCATTCACTCTCCTTGCCATTTAGAGTAACTAATATATTACACATTTTACTCATTTCTCTTGTATCTCCTGGATTGATTGGGAGCCCCATGAAATTAGGAATTTTTAATTCTTGTCATTGATATATCCCCTGAACCAAGAACAGTGATTGGTACACAGTAGGTGCTCAATAAATAGTCCCTGGAACATTAAGAATCAAAATATCTAAACTCTATGTTTTTTAAAACAATTATTGGAGAGGATAAACCATAAGGCTTATCATATTAGAGCTATTATTTAAATTGACCTGACACATAAGCTATACTATGCTGAAAATAAGGTTTTTCGCAAATTAAACAAGTTGGTTTTGTAAACAAATAAAAAAAATCACTGATTCCATCCTCTGTTGTTCCTTTTTTTTTTTTAGAATATTCTGAATGTCATTTATTGAAGTACGGTGCTATACAACATTATGTAAGTTACTGGTGTACAGTACAGTGATTTACAGTTTTTAAAAGTTATACTCCATTTACAGTTATTATAAAATACAGGCTATATTCCCTATGCTGTACAATATATCCTTGTAGCTTATATTATACCTAATAGTTTATACCTCTTACACCCCTACCCCTTTATTGCTCCTCCCCCCCTTCCCTCTCCCCACTGGTAACCAATAATTTGTTCTCTATATCTGTGAGTCTGCTTCCTTTTTGTTATATTCACCAGTTTGTTGTATTTTTAGATTCCACATGTAAGTGATATCATACAGTATTTGTCTTTCTCTGTCTGACTTATTTCACTTAGCATAATGCCCTCCAAGTCCATCCATGTTGCTGGAAATGGCAAAATTTAATTATTTTTTATGGCCGAGTAATATTCCACTGAATACATATACCACCTCTTCTTTATCCATTCATCTGTTGATGGACACTTAGGTTGCTTCCATATCTCGGCAATTGTCGATAATGCTGCTATGAACATTGGGGTGTGTGAATCTTTTCAAATTAGTTTTGGGGTTTTTTTTGGATATATACCCAGGAGTGGAATTTCTGGGTCATACAGTAGTTCCATTTTTAGTTTTTTGAGAAACCTCCATACTATTTCCTGTGGTACTTTTTAATAGACTTTTTTAGTTCTGTATTTATTAAAAAATTACTGCAAATTTCACTTAGACATTAAATACTAAAGAAAATACTATAATATCATAGAATTGAATTTGAAGTCTGGCAGACTGGAAAATAATTTGTAGGGAGGATATATAATACAATAGAATAAAGCTATTTTTTTCTTTAAATCTTGTTAGCCGATTTTCCTTTTTAAAAAATTTATTCAAACATCCTGGCTGACTATCTGGATCTCTCCTAACATTTGCTTATATTTTCCTAATGCCACGAAAGTTGAATCTGACCTAAATCCTCAACTATAGAAATGTGTATGTTTAAAATTAAGAATCCATTCAAGTATCAACCTAACTCTCAAATTTTCTGACAGTCCAACTGATCACGTTCCTTATAACTAGGTCACCCTTAAGTACAAGCTAAAAAAAAGGGAAGTAAATCCCAAAGAATATTTGCTACTCTCAAAAAAATTTCACCATACAGAGAAGGTACAATTTATATGTGAGGATTATTAGCTCACTGAAAAATGTACAGGAGAAATGTCAACTTCTCATATTTCAGTAGAAAACTATACTCATCCATCCATAGCATGATTCCCTTTTGGACTCTAAGATTATACAATTATACGGTTGTACTAATTGTCCTTGGTAGAAACTAAGGGAAATGCCCCTATCTAAATAACAGGGCCTATCTATCAAACTTCATTCTGTGACTACCTGAAGGCCAGTTACCTTCCCTCATCCAACCCATCAAAAGAAGTAGGCTTGGCAAACAAAACACTCCAGGAATAATGATCATTTAACTCTGGGGATTCACTTCATTTGTATTTAAATTACATTAATGCTTTCTACCAATGTGATCTATACAATATCCATTGAATGCCAAGCAGTACATACATTTTGGAGACTAGAAGGGGTGTGTGTGCGTGTGTTAAATTGACACTTGTCTCAAATATTTTATGATTTAATCATATATGGAATAAAACATGAGCTATATTTAACGCTATTTATATTTAACTGCTTCAAACCTGCTGTGAAGTACTAAGTAAATAAGCACATAGAGATCCCGACTGACCCAAAAGGAATTCAATTAAACTGAAACTAGTCTCAGTAATAATGTACGTTACCAATGCCAGAGCTAGAGCTGTCTATTTTTTGAAGGTCATTGCACTTCCTCACTTCTGTGAGGGAAACTCCTGACTTGTGGGTAATCTCTGGCTCCTGAGTGCTTGCCCGGCTCTGACCCCTGTCTTGGGTTGACAGTGAGCTTCTGCTGCTCGCTTGCTCTTGAAGGTTTGCCTGAAACGAACTACTGTTCCTTCCTGTCTTTTAGCCTCTGTGTACCTCCGGAGTCAACAAGCTCTGTGTCCCGGTCCCAACACCTGTCTTGGTTTTCCTAGTCCTGATTAATCACACTGCTCCCACCATCTAGAAATGCCCAAGCCAGCGAATCACCAGCAACACAATGGATCTGCTCAGAATCCCCACTCTCCCACTTAGGAGCTCATCAGGGTGCCCTCAGGTGTGAGTTACAAGGATATAAGCCTTGAAGGGAGTTGTGAGTTACACAGGAATATGCAGTGCCTGACACGAAACAAACACAGAATAATGATTTCCAGATTATCCTGGGACTTTTTTTTTGTCAGGGGGAGACTTCCAAAAAATTTTTAAATCACACAAAATCTCCAAATCTCTCAAATTCTTCCTGTAGTCAAAGCCAATGGGGGAAGGGGGGGAACCTTTAGGGAACCCTTACAAACATATGTAAAGAGATACATATATAAGATATGAAACGGACTTCTATATGGGCAAGAATATATCGTTTTAAGGTAAAATAATCCAAATGGTATTTTAGTACAATATGTTCTTACAGTAAAGGAATCCAAGAATTAATACAAGTGATTTTCTGAGGAATAAGCCTAAAGTATCACTGACTCCGAAAAGGTGGCAGAGACTACTCTTCGTCTCTCAGTATGAATTCTCCACTTCTTAATTTTAGTATAAAACTCCCCACATCTCAGCTGTACACATGGCTGCCCAACTAGACACTACATTTCCCGGCCTCCCTTGCAGCTGATTCAGCCGTGTCATGTTCTGGCCAAGGGGATGACAGTGCAAGTGATGTGTGGAATGTGTCTCCCACCATCAGTCCCTCTGGGGCTGGAACATGAAAGCGGTTCTGGCAAGCCAACTTCAACCACATGGATACTGGCTCTCTGTCCTACAGACTCTGATTTAGTCGGTCCTAGGGGACAGTGGAGCAATAAGATAGAAGGACCAGAGAGGTCTCTGAATGACTTGATGGAGCTGAGCTGCTCACTCCCCTGGACACTGTTGGGCAACAGTATTGAAAAATTAAATAACCAGAGCGCCAAGAGAGGATGCAAGAAAGGCATGTTGATTACATACCACTTCCATACGCACAAATCATCCTTCTGTGTTGTTTAAACTACTGTTGTTTGGCCTCAGAGAAAGCAGCTGAACAAACATCCTTATAAATATATATAATAAACACAAAAATTCTGGCCTTCCGGAAAAAGAATTATAAGTACAGCCTTAAAAAAAAAAACTGTTCTTTTTCTAAAGAAAAAAACTAAAATATACCAGTAGAAAAGAAGAGAGCAGAGTTTTAGCATAATCCTGGGAAATCATTGCTGAGCTAGAGAAGATTCATTAAAGAAAAACTACAAATAAATTTTAAATATTAGGATTACTCTGTTTGACAAGACAAAGGCAAAAAAATATATTAAAGTTTGCCAATTTGTTAATAATTTGCATAAATCAATAAGAATTTGGAAGCAAAATGTGAAGTTTCAAAAAAATGACTAGGACAGAGTTAGATACAATAAATACTGATTTATCTTATAGGCCCATTTTTGATACGCTACAGGTTAGATTTCTTTAATAAAGAAACGACTCCTTTTTTGTTCCTCTGTCATCCTCAACATGTGACTTCTATTTCATGGTCCAAAATGGCTGCCCCATCACCTGCCATCAACACCTCATACCAGCCAGGGAGAAGGGGGAGAGTGCATAGTCTTTTGTTATAAAAGAATACCTTAGAAGTTACCCATGCTGCTTCTGCTCACAATCCGCTGTCCAGAACCAGAACCAGGACACATGCCCATACTTAACTGCAAGGAAGGCTGGGAAATGTAGCCTTAAGATGGAAAATCATGCTAAAACTTTTATTACTACAGAAGAAAAAAATAACGGATATTGGAGGTAATTAGAAGTCTCTGCCAGAGATCTCATTATTAAGAGGGACAAGAAAAATTGAGATAAAGGCGTATCTAGAATATTCCAGAAAATGTGTGAAATGTAAAATATATAAATAAAAAATATTTCTATATATATTAAAGTTATACAAAGTAGTCAAACATGACATAGATATACAGTATATAAAATGGAAGTCCCCTTTACTCATAATTTCACCTCTGGGAAAATAATGAGCTATTAAAATAATCTTGGAATGTGTGGGTGTGGGACTAACGTTTAGGTGAAAATAATGTCTTTCCATAGCTCTTCCCCTAGTGTTACTGACAGAAATAAAACTTTGGAATGTGAGATGTCATTTTTGGAATCCTAAGATTTCTTTCTTTGGGGCAATAGTCTCAAATAAGAAAAAAACGAGAATCCAAGGGAGCAAGAAACTAAGGCTAAGTGGAGGCATTACAAGGCACTGAAGGAAAACATCAATGTTTCTTGCATAACCACTGAAAATGTGTCACCATCTATAAAGCCTCTCCTCCTGGCAAGAAGACAAGTTAAATAGATAATTAAACTCACAAAAGTGGCAAAGCAAAGTCAAACACAGATATCAACCCTCATCTGACCTTCTCAGAGAAATGAGGCTTTAAACTGAATAAAAATGCTTACCCATTCATATTCTATATTGCTAGATTTTTCCTATAAACTCAGAAAATAGTTTCATATCAGTATTCTAAATTTAACCAGCTGGAGTCATTTCTTAAGTATTATACCATTTAACCTTTTCAAATGAAGGGCTTGCCTTTTCATGGAAAATATGCATTTAGCATTAATGACAGAACATAATGTCCTTGGGCTCAGATATTCTCCAATGAGATAGGTCCTTTTTTGTACACTATACTTAGCTATACGGCAAGGCTAGAATTAAAAAACAAATTATTCACAGATTCAAAGTCTGAAATCATCTATACTGATCAGAAGTGTTTAAATATCAGAACCTCAACGTATCAATTTTCTTAAAATCACAATCACTGAACTCATGGATCAAATGCAACAGTTCATGAGAATGGGGAAAAAATTAGGAAAAAAATGTTTTTATTAGATGTGTCAAGATTTGAATGATTTCACTCAAAACCATTGGAAAAGTGACCCAACCACACTTTCAAGCAAAGAAACATTTACTAAGTTGAGAATAATAAAAATGCATCTGTTATGAAAAGTAAATATTATAAATAAGATTTTTAAAGAATTAATAAAAACAAGAACAACTATTTTTAGGTCAAATAGGTTATACCCAAAACTCAAGCATAACAGTCTTATTTGGTATTAAAATATAATGCCAGGTATGGAGTAAAAGAACACTCAAAAGACAAGTACTAAGAAAAACTGTAATCAGACTAAAATGTTGTCAGATAAACCAGTGTTTCTTGTTTAAAAGTGTGCACAATGCTTGCTATGTGCATTAAATGTAATGCATAAATTTTACACAATTTGTGTCATGATTTTAAAAAATGATTATGTCATTATTTCCAAGATTTGAACCTAGTCATAACAGAGGTAATAATAAATCAGGGGAACTTACTTCCCTCTTCTGACTTCTAAATTTGTATGTTGCATTTTAAAAAGTCACATTTCACACTTCACAGTTCACCTACAGAAGCTGATTTAATTTTAGGCCAGCCCTGTGAGATACTATCGAATGTGTTTTCCAAATATGCAAGGAGGCATAAAGAGGCTAGGTGAGGTGCCCAAAGCTACACTGTTTGTAAATTTCAGTGCCAAGCCTTCAACCCTGGGTCATCAGGCCCCCTAACCTAAACCCGTGCTCTATACCGTGCTCTTCACCCCACTGTCCCAATGCAGGAGAGAGAACTGCTGGTGAGCTGTCACAGGGAGATGCAAAGGCCACCCCAGCAGTCTCCGAAAGCTCCAGACTAAAGAAGCAGCGGAATTTTAAAAATATACGAGAGACAGCTTGCTTGTTCTTAGGCTCTGTCATGACGTTTTGCTGTGGGTATGTTCCTTGGCATACCACGGAACATACCAAGTGCCTTCCTTGCCTCCCAGTGCCACGGGGACTCTTGATTTACCAGAAGATTCATCTGACTTCCACAAGGCTCTGCTACAGCTGCTTTAGTTCCCTGTTTTTATCTATCGTCTCCTTCTCCTTGGCTATACTCATCTCCCTCAAACATCCCTAGACAAAAATTATCCCTTTATGTTAATAACCTATTTCTCCCCTTGCATTTATCACCAACCTCCTTGAATAGTTTTTCCATTCGTCTTCATCTCCTCAGCTTCCACTCATGTCATGTCTTCCAGCTCATTCTTAGGCTTCTGCTCACACATGCTCCTGAAGCCAAAACCCTAATGATGTTCTAATTGCCAAATCCAGTGGCCTCTTCAGTCTTCACAGTACCTACTTCTGTAAAACTCTGAGAGTTGAAAGAAACCTTTCCTCTGGCAACCAGATCCTTCCGTGGCCTTCAGGAGATCACTCTCTCCTGGTTCTTTGCTTCAACCTTTGAAAGCTCAGTTCAAGTCACCAGGGCACACTCCTCTTTCCCTAGACTTTAAATATCAGCTCCCTACATCCTACTCTTGGTTAGCATGTTTAGCATGTTTTCTTCCCTGAATTGCTCCCCTTGTGCCATCTCATCTACCTGATGGCTTCAATATATATGATTAGCTATCAATACTTTGTAGATCTCTAAACTCTTGCCTAAGTTCCAAATTATTATCTTCAAAAATCACAGCAGAATTTGTGGCTCAGCAAGTTGAAAACCAAATTCACTCTTCTCCTCCTCTCCACACTGTTCTGTCCCTTGCACTCCATTTCTGAATGAATGACACACCCCATCCTACCTTCAAACTAGAGGCCACCCTAATGTTCTCCATTCTACCTAAACCTCCACTTCCGAGTGAACGTAAATGCTAAAGGTGCTACCCAAGAAATGTCTTGTGGCTGTTGGGTGTTTGACGTTTTGTGGTTTGGTTTGATGTTGTCTGCGTTTTCTTTGGGTTTAGTTCTTTATCTTCATCATCATTTCTACCTTAGATCAAACATTCCACAGTTCTTACCCGGACCAGTGAAACGGCAGAAACTCCTAATGGGTAACCAGACTTCAACTTTTGCTCCTCAACCCTGCTGACGGAATTCTCTTGCCAAGAAACATAACTAATCTCAATAAAGACTACTCATTTTAATGTCATCAAATTATAACACAGTATAAATATGCAGATGAAACCTTAAGACTAAAGACACATCCCTCTGTACAGAGAGTCAGTTCTAGCCACGATTAACACTCCAAACATCAGAATTATGCCAAGAGCCCCACTTAATTCACAGTATGTTTACTACAAGAGTCAAGGCATCTTAAGGGCTGCTTCCTGACACCACCCTCATGAATACACATTCAGGCTAACGACTAGAAAAACAGAACCCAGTCAAGTCAGCCCAGGAGCAGTGCCCAGTCAGGGGGATCAAACAGGAGCTGTCTTAAGGCTTAGGATAAAAGCAGGGCAGGGTCTGCAGACCCTGAGAGCAAGATCACTTTGCTAGGAGCAGAAATCTGTGTTACACAACTAGACGATGTTTGTGTTTTGTGTCGTTTCCGGGATTACTGGTCTGTGCTCCTCTTTAGTAAACAGTAACAACTTTTTGAAGGTTATAACCTGTCCCAGATTAAGATGCGCATGTGGACGACCAAATAGGCAGTGTAGGCTGAGGGCCAGGGAGGTGGCGGAAATAGAGAACGAGCAGAGGGAATCCCAAGGCCAAACGCAAAGACACAGATTCAGGGAATCTTGGCCTGGCAACTTCTTCCCATGAGAGACCCCCTTCCCAGTGCCAACCTTGGAGGTCTCAGACTTGTTTATTATTATTACTTTTTTTTTTTATTTTTTGGCTGCATTGGGTCTTTGTTGCTGCAAGTAGGCTCCTCTCTGGTTGCGGAGAGCGGGGGCGACTCTTCGTTGCGGTGCGCGGGCTTTTCATTGCAGTGGCTTCTCTTGTTGAGCGGGGGCTCTAGGCACGCGGGCTTCAGGAGTTGTGGCTTGCGGGCTCAGTAGTTGCAGCTCGCGGCTCTAGAGTGCAGGCTCAGTAGTTGTGGTGCACGGGCTTGGTTGCTCCGCGGCATGTAGGATCTTCCCAGACCAGGGCTCGAACCCGTGTCCCCTGCATAGGCAAGCGGATTCTCAACCACTGCGCCACCAAGGAAGCCCTCAGACTTGTTTATCATTAATAAGAGAGCAAGTGTCCCCTCACAACTGATTTCCCATTGGCTTTGGTTGAAGTCAGAATTCTTAAGAATGGAACTCTTCTCAAACTGGCCTGAACTTACCTTATCTCCTACCAAGAACCAAAAAGCATACAGAAGTGTTTATCCCCATTAATGAAGAATGTTTCAGCATCTGGAGCATGTCAGGGCATGCCAGCACCCCCGGGCTGCCGTACCATGGTCACCCTCAACGCGGTTACTCTCTCAGGATGGATCATTCTCTTCCAAGTCTGGCACATTCCTCCTCATCCCTCAGGAGCCAGCTCTATTATCACCTCTTCCCCAAACTTCCCTCGACCCCAGGCTGAGGGCGTTCCTTGATGCCTCCCTGACACTTTGCTTATTACTCTATCATTTCACCTCCCACACGGCATTGTGCTTATTTGGAGACTGAAGGTTCGCACTGCAATGTATGACTTTGAGGGGGATACAGATCAACCCATAACATAAGCCTAAGCATAATGTGTTGAATCTATTTATCTTTCCCTAGAAACGTCCGGATCACGACTGACAGAAGCTGTTTTTGGATTCATTCAAACCCCTTTGTTTGCTCCTGCTTTATTTGTCCGTTTGTTTTCTTGAGCACCTGCTATTTACAAAGCACCGTGATGAGGCCAAGAAAGGCGTACAGAGGAAGTAAATGCATCCCTGTTCTCTCAGAGTTTACCAAACAGAGGAGGGGTTTTTCTAACTGTTTTAACAATAACACAAATCAGAAGGTGGGGCTGTGCTAGGAGATGCCAGGGTGGAGAGCCTGAAGCCACACAGTTCAGCTCCTCCGACCTTTTGTGAGGACCCCTGAAGCCAAACCCCAGAATCCAGAAGCTCTCAGGGGTACCATCTGAAAGAGCTAAGAGATGCACATACATGAAGCCAAGTCAGATAAGAAATACGCAGTTGCTCAGTGTACACTGTAAAGCACCGTACTAACTCTGGCTGTCGTCACACAGAATGCAACCTGCTGTCACTGTCTTGAAGCCAAGATTACCATGGGAAGGGCCAAACTGACCAAAGGGAAACACACAGAGAAGAAGCAGAGACTCAGAGACACAGAAAAAGGGCAGAGGAGAATATAATAGAGACAAAAATCAGACACTCGGCACGGCCAACATCTGTGGCTCTGTATAGCAATTAGAGACAGGACTCAAGATTCTGGGGTATCTGAGGTCAAAGCTCAGACAGCTAACAAATTTCTAAATTTTTTGCTTACAAGACACATAGCTCAAAATTTTTGTCTTAATATGCCCATAACGGGGAATAACCATGCTTTCTGATTTGCCAGGAACAATCCCAGTTTACATCTGTTTCCCTGTGTAATTATTAATAGCACACCCTTGCACCCTCGGAAGTGTCCCAGTTTAAACAAAAATGATACGATCACCCTGCCTCAACGTCACTTGCCACAGTGAAATGTGTCTACACAATTTTCCAGGCCTGGTGCAAAATTCAAACGTGAGACCTTTTATTCAAAAGGCAAGACAAAAAGTGCTATGAAAGGTACTAAGGTGTAAAGCTGGTTTTTTTTCTTTTGTGTATCTGCTCTGCTCACACCCTGTTGTCCCACTGGACTTCACTTGCAAAGCCCAAGTTCAAAGATAAAATTAGCAAGAATTTCAAGACAGTGATGGCAGAGCATCAAACTAAGCTCGAGGTCCTTCAGAGTGGGTAGCCCTGTGTGACTGTATAAGATGCATCCTTGAAATCGGCCCTGGTTGGTCTTTTCTCCAGAAAACCAGTTACCACCTATGACTGTCCAGACTCTGGACATCAAATACTGGAAATTAGGTCCATAAAATCATTTTTTTGAAAAAAAATGTTTTCGAGTACTCTAATGATTTCATTTCCCAAGCAAAACAAGAACATAAACTCAAACAAATTCCATCACTCTCTACCATTTTATCTACAACCTAAAAATAATGAATCCAGATAACGTCCATGGTCCCAAATGAAAATTTAGACTACAATGAACTGAAATAATAGTGTGTTACAAAGCCTTTAATACCTAGATGCCAGATTTAAATGTTTCTCTTCCTTTTTAATAAATTTATTTATTTTATTTATTCATTTTTGGCTGCACTGGGTCTTCGCTGCTGCGTGCGGGCTTTTCTCTAGTTGCAGCGAGCGGGGGCTACTCTTCGTTGCGGTACGTGGGCTTCTCACTGCGGTGGCTTCTCTTGTTGCGGAGCACAGGCTCTATGCAGGTACTACATGTTTAATTTAAAGCTTCTTATTACATAATACATATGTGCCTGAATGAAACTTAAGTAACTTCCACTATCTATACAGACCCAATGGAAAAAAAACAAAATCAGAAATTTATGGATCATTGAGGAACTGTCCTTAAAAATGGGTGGGAGGTTTAGAAGATGGATGAATTCACTGATTCCTCCATTCCTTCATTCAGTAAGCATTTCTTGAGTACTTACAGTGTCACAAGGACTACACAAAAGTCCAGGGAAACACAGACGAGTAAAATGTGGCCCTGTCCTCAAGAAGCTTCCATTCTAGAAGAATGAGACAAAAGTAGACAAATCCTGCCTACGCCTGCTTTGGTGCCATGGAAGCAGTGACTACAGGGAAGAGTGGGTACCAAGCAGTGAGCACTCCAGCCTGGGCAGGAGGGAGGACGGGATCATGAAAGTTCTACTGAAGGAGATGAAGAGCCTTGAAATGCCAGTAGGAATCCAGCAGGTTGCTAAGTGCCACAGAGGAGCAGAAGAAGAGGCCTGAGGGACTTCCCTGGAGGTCCAGTGGTTAAGACTCCAAGCTTCCAATGCAGGGGACACGGATTTGATCCCTGGTTGGAGAATTAAGATCCCGCATACCGCACAAGAGGCCTGAGAAATCCTGGCACATGGGAAAAGTGCACCACTCTAAATGACAGCAGCTTCAAGGTCAGAGCCTTGTTCAATCTAGAAGTGTGTGCCTGGGTGGTGACTAGAGAGAAGGTGCATATAGATCATACATATTGATACATCTGGGGGAGGAAAAAGGCAATGTTCACGGACTATCTGAGGGTCGGGGGATGAGCGGGGAGGTGCTCTCTCTTTAAAAGGCCAAAGGTTGGAAATGACAAGAGAAAGCATCTTATTAAAAAAAAAGTTTTCCCCTCAGGCCATATGATCATTTAATCAAGAGCCATAATACAAATTGTTTGCTTCTTTATGGGCCTGTAAGTAAAAATATGTTCTTGATAAAACCAAAAATATTTTTTTTCATCTCTGTAATAAAGATGAGAATTACCTTCACCCATACTGACGACTTGAAGCACTGGCAGAAATCAAAAACAATGACTAATCTAACAAATATTTAAATTTGACTTAGGAATTCATTATCCAATTTTTGCAGCAAATTTACCACTGCACTTATTTAATACTACAGGTATTTTTTTTAAAAAAATAACTTCTTTTGTTTGTCTGCATTTCTGACCATTCCCTTAGGATGGATTCCTAGGAAAGGAATTACCAGGCAAAAGGGTTTGAATATTTTTAAAGCTCTTGGTGCATATCAGTTCAGGATAAAATTAAAACTACATTGACTCTATCCACTGAAGGTAACCACATAAAATAGGTGAGAATGAAATGTTGCTATAAATAATACCCCAAAAAAGATATAATGTATTATAAGTAGATCTTAGACTCTGAACGTTTATAAGACTAAAAGGAAGTCAGGGTTAACCCTTGTTTCGGAAGACTTTCAGGCCAATTAGTGTTTGTGTGTGTGTGAACGTGTACACAAAAAATAGCAAATAAAGAAAAGGAAAAGTGGAAGAGTCCATAATTTCTGAATGAGATAAGAATGAAATCATAAAATGATCTTCTTGTAAAGAGTAAAATGCAATTTATTTTATACCTCCCATAATTTTTGACTTAACTCTATACAGAATTACATTATCAATTTTAATAATCAGATGTTAAGATCAGAGGAAAAACTGATGTTTTAAATAAAGATCAACAAATTGGTTTTTAAGGTAGGTTAGATTAGCTGTCTATTTCCGTAATTTAGGACTTTTTTTGCTCAGTATTTTTTCATACACCTCCTGAAAGGAGTAACTAATGCAACCTGAAGAGTCACCAAGATTCTTCAAAAGCCAAAGGACTTGGTCACCAACAAAGTTTCATGAAAGCCAAATCTGAAGCTATGAAAAGTCAAATTTCCTTAAAATATGCTTTTTTGACATTGCTGCATGGAAGTGTACAACAATTCTATTTATCACCAATTACCAGTATATTCTCAAACACCCATACCTTTCCAAAGAATGTGGCCCCTGGGGGCTCAAGTATATTGATTTTAATCTGAGACGTCAACCAGAAGCCAACCTGTGCATCTCACATCACTTGAGACGGTGTTCTTTCCTTCTTGCCTGAGCCAAGGAGGGAATTTCATGAGTTTCAGCAGACAGCTTACCTCTTTTACAAAGCTGAGCAGGAAGTCTGGCATTTGAGACATTCCCCTTCAGACCAAGGGGGTATGGAATAGGGTGGTGGAAAGAGGAAGTCAGAAGATTTGAGGGAGATTTTAGCAAAGGCTAAAGGTCCTCAGTCTCTGAATGATGCTCTCCCGCGCATCTGGACAGAGAGGAACCAACCCTCGGATTCTGTCTTTGCAGCGGCGAACAGAAAAAAATTCAACTTTTGAGTGACGTCTAAGAAGTTTCCTTCACTCAGTTTTGCCCCTCCTGGCCCTCACATGAATGAAACATTTTCAATGCAGACTTCCAGTGAGTCAAGCTGAAACTCTGAAACAAAGTTCCTGAGTGTTCTACGAAAGCTTGAAGTTGCTGGATGGGAGTTTTATTCTGCCGCTTTCCTGGGCTCAGTGTGAACACGGGACCCGGGAGCTGAACCCACGGGGGCGGGGGATTTAAACAGCCGATTTAAACCCCGGGGTTGGGGTGGAGGGAGCAGACAGTAGGACGAGGATGCGGTGAGCACTACACGTGGCTTTCATATCCAACAGCTGCTGGACATCATAGCCCCGCTGCCCTCCCTACCCCTCACCAGAATCCTATGCTCCAAAGATTATTATAACTAAAGGGACTTCACTGCCATGTAATCTGAATTATGAACTCAAGCTCCAGAAGAAACAGGATATTTTTTTTTACCTCTAGGTACCTGAATGTAGCAGACAGACTTTAACCACCCTGCCAGAGTCTTCAAACAAAATCCCCGGGAAGGAAGACAAGGGAAAAAATAAAAAAATTATACAACGCACTCGAGCAGACCAGGGAGGGGGGTAGAGAAGAGTGAGGAGAGACGGGGCAGCAGGGATTCCCTGAAACACAGCCTTCTCCCACGCGAGCTAACTTTTCGCCCCGGCCACTCGGCGCGTCTCCAGCCATTAAAAACGACCCCCGCCCCCGGCGACCCAGCGTCGGCGCGCGGATTCGGGTGCCCGCGATGCCCGGACGGGTCCCCGGTCCCCGAGCTAACAATGCCGCGCGAGCCGCCCGCGCCCCGTGTCGCCGAGAGCCCCTCACCGACACCAGGAACTCCAGCGTGCCCACGTAGTCGCGCTCGGTCTTCTGCAGCTCGCTGAGCACGCACACGCGCAGGCGGAGCTGCTTCTCCAGGTCCCGGGCGCTCTCGGCGCGGCCGTCCCCGCGGCTCTCGTCGCTCATGGTGGGCGCCGTGCAGCCCGCCGCTGCCCCGCGCGCCCGCCGCTGCCCCGGCCGCGCGCGGCCGGCAGGGAAAGTTGCCGCCTCCGCCGGGTCTGAGGTGGGCCGAGCGACTTTACGCGCCGGGTAGAGGCCGGGGCGGGGGCGGAGGAGGGGGCGCCCGCCGGGAGTCGGGCGCGGGAGACTGGGGGCTGTGCCGAGGCCACTCCCTCCCGGGGGATGGGGCTCCCGCCCGGGACCTGCGCACCGCGCCCCGCGGCTCTGGCCTCGCACTGCCGGGGCTGGAGGGGAGGCGGCTCCGGCAGCCCCAGCGGTGACTTGGACGTTAATCAAGTGCTTTGTATCCATGTGACTCCGACCCTTTGCCCTTCGCCAAATCTCAGGAAAAAGGAAGCACAACCCTGGGGAAGTGTGTTGCGTGCCAGCTAACTAAACACACACACGCACAGGCACACACATGCACACGCACAGGCAGCGCTGGAGATGGACTTGGAGATTCCCAAACCTAGGAGGACAGACTCCAAGACACAGCTCGAGGGTTGCTCCTGTGACTCCCGCCTATTGTTTAGCTTTCATGTGTTCTGTACAAATCCCGAAAGCAAAGAAACAAATCTCCACGGTTACATAACTCATGGGAACAAAAACAACCATGGTATTGACCCTCCCGTCTTTGAAAAGAAGCACACTGATTTTTGGTTTTATTCAGGCACAAAACAGGTTTGCTTTTAACCCCCACACACACGCACCCCACCCCCGCCAGCTGAGAATATTTCACAAGGCGGATACCCTCCTGCCTGCACTTGGAAAGTCAATTAGCATAATAAATGAAGACACTATGGGAAAGGGACAGCCTGGCCCATACAATAAACTCCAGATACAATAAGCATCATCCTTGCACAGTGCTGTTTTGGAGGGAGAGGTTTTGCATGTCTGTAACTTGTTTTCAACATCAAGATAGAATGTAAATTCAACCAGAGGCAAGAATATTTGCGCCGGTTTTGTTTCTGAGCTGCTAGGATTTAAGACAGTGTCACTAATTGAAAAGACAAAGCTGCTACTGAACGCTCATCAAAAGATATATAGATGCAGGTATAGATACAAATACATAGATGTAGAGTCTTAGGATTTGAAAATGGTAACACAGAGCGTGTCCTGATTTTAATGTTTCTGTTGATTGCCTTTTCTGACTTGGAAACAGAGCCAGGACCTAATGAGCACTGAATATTCCCAATTAATTTAACAAGCAAGCAAAACAATCCATATAGATCTTTGTCTTGATACTAACCATGTATATCTTTCAGAGTCATTTTTTCCTACTTAGAACAACTTTAAGTAGGAAAGTTCACCCTAGTGACATTTAAATAAATGGAAGAGTGAGGTTATGAGGCAGAAAGTGGCATGTTCATTTGTGCCGATAGTTAGAAGCATTAACACGACAAAAAAATTAAGATGCTTTCCCCGTTATTCACATCAAAATAATTATCAGGTTTCCGGATGATGTCTTTTCTGGGCATGGTTTGTGATGAATCGCTATACCTCTCTGTAATGAAATAAAGAGAGACTGTACTTTTCTTATATTAAGGGCACAGTTTTTGAATGATGTGTGAGGAGCTGACGGACAAGATGCAATTTTCCTCTTTCTTTTGCACATGGCTGTTTAGAGGTAGCATGAGCAGAGGACAAATCAGTAAATGTCTTCACACCCTGTGGCAGAAGAACAGGACGAGGCACATTAAAGAGCAGACCTCACAGCACCTAGTAAACAGTAAACAAAAGAAACCAACAGCAGACTTAGGAAACACACACCCAGTAATGAAGGGGAAAATGAGACAGGACTGAACCTTTTCACCATGTACCACAGGCAGCAAGGAATGAATACATTTCCTCCCCCCTAGTCTGCAGCCTTCTCTAACGTAAAAAGTTAAGTAAATAAATCATGTTTTCCATCAGGAGTTCTTCTAGATAAAATAATATTTCTCTCTTACCAACTGTCCCAAGTTGAAGAACTGTTTATGCAATTTTCTTCCATCAAAAAAAAGTGTCTACACAACCCACTAGAGAATGCTTCACAAAAAAAAAAAAAAGGCAATGGAAGCTAGCAGGAAAATATTCATTTAAGTGTACAGATTCAGATTTCTCTCAGAAGTGCTCACGTAGAAATTATTAAGATATTAATAGTTTCTGCTCAGTCTGCAGCATCATTTATAATTAATGAACAGCTTCAGGACACTGTGTAGTGCCTTCTGCCACACACCTCTCCCTGTCTTCTGTAGCCCTGGCTGCAGTCCTTAATTCCTCATCAAAGACTTAAGATCATAAGAAAACAGAGTGGGAGTATCTGGAAACCTTCACTTTGATGGTAAGTAAGATCTTTCATAAACTCTGAATGTGTTGTATCCCTCCCTGCTTCCTCTATTGAAACTTTAGGCTCCGTCTGCCAGGAAAAGGAAAGCAACAACCAAAATGATGGACAGGGTCCAGTTTTTTCCTGAAATACTAATGAGGTTGAAGCATCCCATAAAAAGGAAATGCTAGAAAAAAGGCTGAGTAGTAAACTAGCTCTGCCATTAAATTTATTTCATATGCATGCAGTGGTATGGTTAGAATCTATTATCATACGGTTCAAAGAGCCAAAGCACAGTACACAGTAGCTCTCCTTTGGTCAGGCCCAGAGCAGGACAACTCCTGCACTAAAAGAAAATCTAAGGCCATCTCTTTGCAGGAAGAGGGTCATATTTCAGATAGAGGTCATTTTAGCCTCCTTGCCCTTTCAATACTAGTGTTGGCCCAGGTAAAGTAATAGGTCAAATTTGATGCTGAAGTTCATTAGAAGATAGCAACACTGAAAAAAAATGGAAAGATTGATATCGTGGCAATCTTGTTAAACTGAGAACTCTACACATCAGACTGTTCTTTGTTTACAAGTAAAATTGATTCTGGCATTTCTTGTCTACTCTGGCTTCTGATAGACTATAGATTACACTAGCATAAAAAATATCATGGACACATTAGAGCTATAATAATGTACAATTAAGAGTCCTGGACAAGAAGTCTAAAAATATTTCTTAATTTAGTTTATACTTCATGCTTAATCCCTCAGTTACTTCCACTTAATTTTGGTGGTAATTTAGTCATCAGAAGTACAGGGTATACTGGAGCATGTAATGAATTCTATCATTCAATAAAAGATTTTAGAATATGTATTGCCTAAAAGGACAAAATACAGTTTTCATAAGCCATATTTTAATTTTAGAAACAACGTTTATGGCATAGCAAACTAAATAAATGTTTGGCTAGGATTACTTTAGCAAGACTCTAAAGTTCTTAAAGTTCATTTCAATACTATCTTTTTTTTGTTTTTTGGTTTTTTTTTTTTGCGGTACGCGGGCCTCTCACTGTTGTGGCCTCTCCCGTTGCGGAGCACAGGCTCCGGACGTGCAGGCTCAGCAGCCATGGCTCAGGGGCCCAGCCGCTGCGCGGCATGTGGGATCTTCCCAGACTGGGGCACGAACCCGCGTCCCCTGCATCCGCAGGCGGACTCTCAACCACTGCGCCACCGGGGAAGCCCCTCAATACTATCTTGATTAACCCCAAATCATCCTCATGGCCATAATCTAACATGTAATGCATAATCACTTTCCCATGACAGAAACTTAACCTACAGGTAACCCAGTAAAACAAACAGCCAGTTTTTGACTGTGACTGGTCTCGGAAGGATGTCATCCTTGGAGTGTACCATCTGCCTGCTTCCGTTCCTGTCACTTCCTTTAAAAATCCTCCCCAACCTTACATACCTCAAGCACACCCTATTTCCCTGCTCCCTATAAAAATTTCTAAAGAGTTCTACTCATTGCCTGTGGTAGGCAGAATAATGCCCCCCTCAAAATACCCATGTTCTAATCCACAAAATTATGAATATGCTACTTTACATAGCGAAAGGTAATCTCATGCAGATATGATTAAGCAAAGGACCTTGCGATGGAGAGAGTCTCCTGGATTATCCAGGCAGGCACAGTCTAATCACTTGAATCCTTAAAAGCAGAGACTCTTTCCAGGGTTGAACACAGAGGGAGATGTGATTAAGGAAGAATGGTCAGAAAGTTGAAACACTGCTGATTTTGAAGATGAAGAAAGGGGGCCACAAGCCAAGGAATGTGGGCAGCCACTAGAAGCTGAAAAACTCAAAGAAGCTGAATCTCTGGAGCCCGCCACAAGGAACACAGTCCTGTTGAGACCTTGATTTTAACCCAGTAAGATGCATATTGCTCACATAACCCACAGAACTATAAGATAATCATTTTGTTTAGTCTTAAGCCACTAGGTTTATGGTAATCTGTTACCATAGCAATAAAAAACTAACATGTTGTCCTATTTCTTTATGTCGCAGTCTTTTCTCAAACCCCTTTAATATGACTACTTTCCCATTCCCGCAGTGAAACTGATCTAGAAAACATCACCAATGTCTTTATGTTTCTAATTCCAGTGGATGTTTTTCATTTCTTGTCTTATTTGACCTTCCTGTAGCATCGCATTGACTATCTCTCATCCTAGGAAAGCTCTCTCTCTCTTTGCCTTCTCTGATACCATTGTTCTAGTTTTTCTTTTATCCCTCTCTCCTTTCCTTGCCAAGTTCTCTTTCTTGGCCCATTTCTAAAAGTTGGTGTTCTTTAGAGTTTGATCCTAGGTCTTCTTCATACTCACTTTCCCTGGCTCATGGCTTCAAAAGGCTATTTGCACGCTCATGACAGTTACATCTTTTCCTCCACCTCAGTTTTCTCTCCTGGGTTTCAGAAGCTCATTATCAACCACCAGGGCTATTTCCTCTTGACTATACCATAAAAATCTAAAACAGAACATGTCTAAAATAGAAATCATTATTTCTCCCACCAACCCTGTTCTCTCTTCTCTACACTCTAACTCAATAAAGGGTACCAACAATTACCTAGGAATCATTGTTGACTCTTCTATCTTACCCCCTAAATCTTATTAGCTGCTATTCTATCTCTAAAACTTCTCTCAAATCTTCTCACTTCTCTTCATCGCCACTGTCACTACCCAAGTTCAAGCCACTCTCATATCTCACCCATATCACTACGTCAGTCTTCTACTTGGTTGCCTTATCTCCTATATTAACAGTCTCTACTATGTTCTCCCGGGTTATCACTAGGGTGTGTGTGTGTGTGTGTGTGTGTGTGTGTGTGTGTGTGTGTAGACACAATGCCTAAAATATATCATTCCCTGCTTGTCTTAACCTGGTTTCCTCAGAAGGCAGAGAGTGAGACAAAAGCTAATATAAAAATAATATATATGGCAATGTATTCCTAGGGAGCACAAGTGAGTGGAAAGAAGAGAGAAGGAGGGAAAACCAACACAGGGAGGCATAATAGACTTGTCCATCCCTGTGGGAAACCGGATGTTCTATCCTACAGGACCTACTGTGAAGGCTTGTGAAATACATCTCAGAACTGTCCACCTGAGGGGAGAAAGAGGGAAGCATTTATTCATCAGAGCTTATTCCCAGTTAGTCAAGGATTGCCCCACTGGGCATTGATTGGTCCCTGTACTTCCCGGCTGCCCATGCATGAGTGCCTAGAGGTTTTCACAGAGAAGATTCGAGTCAGGAAACAAGAAGGGTGAGGCAGTCCTAGAGTGTTCCTGTATGAGGTTGGTCTAAGCCCTTGAGGAACTGCTTCCATGGTCATCAGGAATAACAGAAGAGGTCAAGAGAGTTTTTTCTTGGAACTGAAGAGGGGTCTGATCCTGCTTCAAATTTGGATAAAGGCAAATGTCATTTAGGGCTCAGCCTCTCTGGCTTCATTTCCCTGCCACACCCGCCTTTACAAAATGCACCGAAGCCACACTAGATTACTTTCAGTATTCTTACACTGCCAAGCTCCAGAGCACACCTCTTCCTCTCTATCACGTCACTGATTAGACTTTATCAAAACTGACAGATCAATTAATGGAATTCTGTACCAGACCACAGTGTCTTGAAGAATAAGACCATGTCACCAATGTAGCCCCAGAGCCTCTTCAAAATCTGGCAAGTAAGTGTAGTTAAATGAATTTGCTGATTGAATATATGAGTTATTGAATGGAGGAATATAATGCATTGAAACTCTGTTGGTCTCCCAGAGCTTAATCATTCTATTTCTAAACAAAGACAAGTCTGACTCGGCTTTTTGTTTCTCCTGTAACTTTTCTTCAATAGGAGAAGCCAACATAGATACACTTCTAATTCCTCAGAGAAAAATTTTCTGTATGTAAAGGAGCCTCACTACAGATTGTGAGCCTTTGGAGGATAAGAAAAAACTACAAATATTAAATTTATTTTTTTGTATTTTCAAAGAACAAGTGTCATTCATCTCACCTGAAATGTCCCAACCACATAATCAAATCCATCTAATACTCTTCCCAAACCAATCACAGAAAGCAGGGAAAGAAATATGTGATAACTACCAAAGCAGGAAAGCCAGTTAACTGAAAACTCATATAGAATGTATTAGGCTACTCTTAGTGGTGGAGAAGAATTTCATTTTTGCTGGAATACTTCTGGACCCACATAAATATAAAAATAGAACATTGTGAAATAGCTTTTTGTAACTATTTTTAAAAATTATTGGGCTTTTAATATTTTTAAGTGGTTTTAAATTTATAAGAAAATTAAGCGGAATGTACCGAGAATTCCCATGAATCCTCTTATACTCTACCCAACCCCCCCACCAGTTTCCCCTATTGTTAACATTTTGCATTAGTGTGACACATTTGTTACAGCTAATTAGCCAATATGTATATTTTATTATTAATGAAAGTCCAGGTTTACTTTAAGGTTCATTCCTGTGCTGCACATTCTGTAAGTTTTAATAAACGTATGACATTATATCCACCATTACAGTATCATACAGAATAGTTTCACCACCCTAAAAATCCCCTGTACTCTACCTGTTCATCCCCCTCCCTCCCTCCCCAAAAGACCCTGGTAATCACTGATCTTGTACCTGTCTCCATAATTTTACCTTTTACATAATGTCATATAGTTGAAATGATACAGTACGTAGTCTTTTCAGATTGCCTTCTTTAACTCAGAATATGCATTTAAGGTTCCTCCACGTCTTTTCGTGGCTTGATGGCTCATTCCATTTTGTCACTGAATAAAATTTCGTTGTCTGGATATACCAGTCTTTTTATCCATTTACCTGTGGAAGGACATCTTGGATGCTTCCACGTTTTTACAATTATAAATAAAGCTGCTACAAACATTCACATGCAGGTTTTCGTGTGGACATAAGTTTTCAACTCATTTGGGTAAATACGAAGGAATGTGATTACCGAATCATATGTTAAGAGTATGCATAGAGTTTTGAGTTCTTTGTATATTTTCTATAGTAGTTCCTCATCAGATGTGTCTTTTGTAAGTATTTTCTCCCAGTCTGTGGCTTGTCTTCTGAACCTCTTGACATGGTCCTTTTGCAGAGCAGAAGGTTTTAACTTTAATAAAGTGCAACTTGTCAACTTTTTCTTTCATGGATCATACTTTTGGTGTTGTATCTAAACATTTTTGTATTTATCATCACCAAACCTAAAGTCACCTAGATTGTTCCTATGTTATCTTCTCAGAGGTTTATATAGTTTTTCATTTTACTTTTAGGTCTATGATCCATGGGTTAATCTGTGTGAAAAGTGAAAGGTCTGTGTCTAGATTTTTTTTTTTTTTTTGCATGTAGATGTCCAGGTGTTCCAGTGCAATTTGTTTAACACATTGTCCTTTCTCCATTAAACTGTCTTTGCTCCTTTTTCAAATATCAGCTGATTATATTTGTGTTGCTCTATTTCTGAACTCTTTATTCTGTTACCTTGATCTATTTGTCTATTCTTTCACCAGACCACGCTGTATTGATTACTCCAGATTTATACTAAGCCTTAATGTCAGGCATTATATCAGTTCTCCAACTTTGTTCTTCTCCTTCAATATTGAGTTCGCTCTTCTGGGTTTTTATCTCTCCAGATCCACTTTAGAATCGGTTTTCAATACCCACAAATTATCTTGCTGAGATTTTGACTGGAATTATGTTGAATTTATAGATCAAGTTGAGAAGAACTGACATCTTGACAGTATTAAGTGTTTCTACCCGTATACATGGAATATCTCCCTATTTATTTAGATCTTCATTGATTTCTTTCATCAGATTTTTAAATTTTTTCTCACATAGATATTATAGGTACTTTGTTACATTTACACCTTTTACTTTGTTTGTTTGTTGCTAATGTACATGGTCTTGTGTTCTTTATTTCAAATTCCAATCATTCATTTGTGGTATAGCAGAAAGAAATTGACTTTTATATATTAACCTAGTAACCTGCCATCTTGCTGTAATCACTTATTAGTTCCAGGAGTTTTTGTTGTTATTGTTTTGGGATTTCTATATAAACAATCATGTCGTCTGTGAACAGAGTTTTATTTCTTCTTTCCTAGTCTGTATGTCTTTTATTTCTTTCTCTTGTCTTGTTGCATTAGCTAAGACTTCCAATACAGTGTAGAATAGTAGTGGTGATAGCCGATATTCTCGTCTTATTCCTGATTTTAGTGAGGAAACATCTAGTTGCTCATCATTAAGTATGATGTTAGCTGTAGGCTTTCCACAGATGTTCTTTATCAATTTGATCCATTTTTGATAGTTATAATTTTAGTTATTTTTGATAACTTTTGCACAAATAAATAATACAATTAAATTACTCGTTCTTATTTTAGAAAATTTAGGCAATGTCTCTTGACTACCCACTATATTATGAGACTATTAACAGTTCTGCCCTTCTTTCTCCTTCTCACCACCTTCCACCTTCTACCTGTTGAGCAGTATCTTTAGTTTTGTATTGTTAGGATTGATAACATTTATCCTATGTTCTGTGACCACACTGAAGTCTCTTTCAAAAAGCTTAAAATCAAGAAACAGAGCATATATTATATGACTACTTTAATAATCCTCACTGCAGAAACAAGGAGTGTGATAAAATTACACTTCATTTTCTCTAGGTCCAAATTCATAACCCTCATGACACTCCAGGGACCACTTCTAGGTTCAATGATTTCTGTTTCATAACACCATCAACTGCTGAAAGACACTCATGATATTTCTTGGTTTCCTTCACGTCTGCCATGATTTTGTTACACAGTCTGTTAGTTTTTTGATTTGTTTTCCATTTTTGGTGGAGATCCTAACTTTTTGTGAAAAGAAGAAATATACTCTTTCTTCACAAGTCACTAACATTATCTAGCCCCCTTGGGTGCTATCGGTTATTTTGTTTTGTTTCTGTTCTGTTCTTCATTCTTCTTGGAGCCCTCTGATTTCATTCCCAATATGGACTGGTTGTTTAAGGACCTGCTTGAAAACTGTCATTCTAGAATACTTATTCCAAGGCCTCCACGTGAATTCCACCATCGTGTCTATCAAAAATCTTTTGTCTTGGTATATTAGTTTTCTAGGGCTGCCATAACAAGGTATTAATATCTTATAGTTCTGGAGGCTGGGAGTCCAAGACCAAGGTGTTGGCAAGGTTGGCTCCTTCTGAGATTTGTGAGGGCAAGTCATGAAAGTCATGAAAGTCACAAAGGCATGAAAGTCTGTTCATGCCTCTCACCTATCATCAAGCATACTTAGACATTCCTTAGCTTGTAGATAGTGTTCTCCTTGTGTCTTCACATCATCTTCCCTCTATGCCTGTCTGTCTCTGTGTTCAAATTTTCCTATTTTAGAAGGACACAGTAATAATAGGATTAGAGTCCACCCTAATGACCTCATCTTAACTTGGTCACTGCAAAGACCTTATTTCCTAATAAGGTCACATTCATAGGTACTGGGGGATAGAACTACAAAACTGGGGGACAGGCCCACAATTCAAGTGACAACACTTCATATCTACACTCATTTTGCTGAATTATATCTGAAATGACTTCCTTAGAAAGGGTGCATGGGATATAAGTTTCCTGAGTCCTGGTGTGCCTAAAATGTATCTGTTTTGCCATGCTGCTTAATGGAGAGTTTGTGTAAGAACGCTAGGTTTAGAATTATTGCCCATTAGAATTTTGAATGCATTGCTCCTTCTTCTCCTACCATTTCTGTTGGTGATTGAAAGCTCCATGTTATTTGACTCTCTATCCTCTGCAGAGGACCTATTTTATCTATCTGGAAGTTTTTAGGAATCTTCTCTTTCTTTTGTGTTCTGACAAAAAAAATTCAGGACCATGTTTACAGGTGGGTCTTCTTTCAGTTATTTGGGAGGAACTTGATAGACTCAAGCAGAAAAGTAGTCTCTTCTGATCTCTGGGACAGTTTTTTGCATTATTTCTTTAAAATTCCTTCCGCTTGGTAATTGTTTCCCTATTTTTCTGGAATTCCTATCAGGTGAGTTGGCTTTCTTAGAATTATTCTCTGTATATCTTATCTATCTCAAGTATTCAGTCTCTTTGTTTTGTTTTTGTTATTGTTGTCTCTTTGTTTCGTTCACTCTCCTTGTTTTGTTCTCTATGTTGTAAGAGACTTCCTTTATATTCTAATCCTTCTTTAGATTTTTCATTTGGCATATGATTATACATGTAATAAGTGTTCTAATTTGTTCCCTGATTGTTCTTTTCACCTAGCATTCTATTCCTCTACACTGAGGGTACTACCTTCTCAAATCTTTCTCTAAAGTTTCTTTGTTTCTTCTAGAGACAGGTTTTTGGGGTTTTGTTTTTGGTTTTTGGTTTTTTTAATCTTATTCTTTCTTTACCTTGCCCTGCCTTTTAGCCGGTCCTTTCATGATGTTGACGGTCTTGGATATTCATTCTATTTAAGACAGGAGAATGGAATAATTTCTGCCTGTAGCAGGGGTGCGCTTCCTCTGTGGTTGTATGTGGGTCTGTCTTCTTACTTGGTCTCTCTCACTAATAGGAGCACTGACTGGAAAGTTTATGGATGTGTTCAGGACTTGTCTAAATGAAATGAAGCCTTCAAAGGGAACAGGCAGGTAGCAGGTCTTTAGCTGTGGAGGTTCCAGTGGCCAAAATGGGAGAACTTCACTCTGGGGGGCTGACAGCAAAAGTTCTAATTCCTCCTGTGTAGATACTTATATCTGATTAGAGAAGAATCCTTAGGTATTTTTAGACTGAGATTGATGCTTGATTGCTACACTGAGCTATGAGAACACAGATAAGGAAAGCAAAGAAATGGACTTGGCAGGAAGAAAGCATTACGTTGCTCTGCAGACAGGCTTCTCAATTAAGCCACTGTCCTCAGTCCCGACGCCTTTACCGCCACTGACTCTGCTCTGCCAAAGCCTCAATCTCTTTCCCTCGTCAGAAAACTTCCGTTCTCTTTTTATCTTTCAGAAGTTTGTTGAAATTTTTCTCCTGTTCATGTCTCTCTTTCATTCTCTTCATGGCAGTAGGCGTTTTCTCTAACTACCTAATGGTGGGGGTACAGGGGAGAGTTTGAAGAGATTAAGGGAAAACCTCCTCATGCCACTATCTTGAACCACCTTTAACTAGAAGTTTCACATTTAACTAGAAGTTTCACATTTGATATAACAAAGCTGCCAGTAGAGCATTTAAATAAAAAGGTTGATGATATCCAAAAAGAAAGGACTTGTAGTGTCTTCATACCTTGATTAACAGACATGTGAATATACACTTAACTAAGTATACAAACACAGAGATGTGGCATAACAGAAAGCCAGTTCTGAAGGGGAAGTTATGAAAACTGGTGTGTACTAGACGGAAAAATCTACAGACTTTTAAAAAGATGATACTTGGCGATGGGTTATACAACACACGATATTCTGACTGCAGAATCAGCGAGAAAGGAGAGAAACCTTGGTGCACTGTGGAGGAGCCAGGGTTTTAGGAAGTCTTCTGAGCTCCTGGACACTGGCCACCTCTGTCACCCAGAACGATCTGGGAGCCCGCTTTGCTTGTGACACCCTGTGGTCTCTGAAGAGGGGCTCTTCACCTCCGGGATCTCATTCCCTAACTTTCATGCGTTCCCTCAACAGCTGCCAGAGGAATTTTCTCACTTGAACAATGGCTAAGCCCTAGGAGGCTGTGTATGTTCCAGCTTCTTAGGTGTGGCTTCAGCCAATGTGCAAAACAGCTCATAAACCAGCTCAGGTTCACATGTGGACTGTAAGAGTCCAAGGATGTGGGAGGGGAGTGAAAAAGGAAAAGAGGAGGGAAATGCTCCCCATAAACAACTGGCAACAGTGCAGATTTAGGGCAGGTTTCTCTCATCTCTTACATTCTTGCCTCACACACTAGTATGTGTTCAAGTCATCTTTTCTTCTTTAAAATATGGTGCCAACATAATCCACTCTACTTGGTATTATTTAATGTTATAGGAATTTGCATCCATAGTCATAAGGGCACTGGATGAGCAATTCTCTTTTTGTGTTCTCTTTAACAAGTGTAATAGCTAAGCTGCATTTTTTACATAAGTGAGGAAACAACTCAAAAAATCCAGGGTCTGCAATAGTTTAAATAACATTGAAAGGATCTGGGGATTTTTAAAATTTTATTTTATTGACGTATAGTTGATTTACAACATTGTGTTCATTTCTCCTGCACAGCAAAGTGATTCAGATATATATATATTCTTATTAATTTCTTTTCCATTATAGTTTATCACAGGATATTGAATATAGTTCCCTGTGCTACACAGTAGGACCTTGTTGTTTAATGATTCTGTATATAATAGATTGCATCTTCTATGAAATGATGTTTATTAAGGTGAGCTATATAAAACTCTTAGAGGAAAACACAGACAGAACACTCTATGACATCAATCACAGCAAGATCCTTTTTGACCTACATCGCAGAGAAATGGAAATAAAAACAAACAAACAAAAAAATGGGACCTAATGAAACTTAAAAGCTTTTGCACAGCAAAGGAAACCATAAACAAGACAACCCTCAGAATGGGAGAAAATATTTGCAAATGAAGCAACTGACAAAGGATTAATCTCCAAAATATACAAGCAACTTGTGCAGCTCAATATCAAAAAAACAAACAACCCAATCCAAAAATGGGTGGAACACCTAAATAGACATTTCTCCAAAGAAGACGTACAAACACCTGAAAAGATGCTCAACATTACTAATCATCAGAGAAATGCAAATCAAAACTACAATGAGATATCATCTGACACCAGTCAGAATGGCCATCATCAAAAAATCTACAAACAGTAAATGCTGGAGAGGGTGTGGAGAAAAGGGAACCCTCTTGCACTGTTGGTGGGAATATAAATTGATACAGCCACTATGGAAAACAGTATGGAGGTTCCTTAAAAAACTAAAAATAGAACTACCATATGACCCAGCAATCCCAGTACTTGGCATATACCCTGAGAAAACCATAATTCAAAAAAAGACATGTACCACAATGTTCATTGCAGCTCTATTTACAATAGCCAGGGCATGGAAGCAACCTAGGTGTCCATCGACAGATGAATGGATAAAGAAGATATGGCACATGCATACAATGGAATATTACTCAGCCATAAAAAGAAACAAAACTGAGTTATTTGTAGTGAGGTGGATGGACCTAGAGACTGTCATACAGAGTGAAGTAAGTCAGAAAGAGAAAAACAAATACCGTATGCTAATACATATATATGGAATCTAAAAAAAAAAATGGTTCTGAAGAACTTAGGGGCAGGTCAGGAATGAAGACACAGATGTAGAAAATGGACTTGAGGACATGGGAGGCGGAAGGGTAAGCTGGGACGAAGTGAGAGAGTGGCGTGGACATATATACACTAACAAATGTAAAATAGATAGCTACTGGGAAGCAGCCGCATAGCACAGGGAGATCAGCTCAGTGCTTTGTGACCACCTAGAGGGATGGGATAGGGAGGGTGGGAGGGAGATGCAAGAGGGAGGGGATATGGGGATATATGTATAAATACAGCTGATTCACTTTGCTATACAGCAGAAACTAACACACCATTGTAAAGAAATTATACTCCAATAAAGGTGTTTAAAAAAATGAAAAATAAAGGTGAGCTAGAAGTTAGTTATAAAACCATCCAACTACTCCTGGTATTTTTTCAACAGTAGAGATTAACCTAAATTGCAACTTCTATTTATATTTTCTTTCTTCTCTTGTAAAAATTTTGGTACTTCACATTTTGCTCAGTAATCTTTTATTTCTTCCTAGTTTTTCAATTTGTTGTCATGTAATTGTATGCAATAATATCATATTTTTATTCCACATCAGTGTTATGTCATCTTTATTTCTAATATTTTATATATTTGCTCTGTGTCCTGTTCTTCTTAACCAGGTTTATGAAGGGGTTTTCTGTTTTATTGGTCTGTGCCTACCACTAACTTTGGGGATTTTTGGTCTTTATAATTTTTTTCTCTTTAATTATTTTTGCCTCTTATCTTTATTAATTTCTTTTTCCTGTTTTCTTCTCATTTTCCTTGCTGCTGTTTTTCTAATTTTCTAGGTACTAAAAACCTGTATAATCAGTAATTTTTCTTTAATTATGAAGCCATTTAAGGCTTTATATCTTCCTCTGTACAGTTTTTTTAAATGCATCTTGATAATTTTAACACTTCTTTACACTGCTTACTTAACAGTTTGTAACTTCAATTTTGACTTCTTCTTTGATCCAACAATTATTTAGAAGTGTGTTTCTTAATTTCCAAGTCAACAATTCAGTTTTGTAGGACTGAGCCCTTAACCTGTGGGATCTGAAACTAGCTCCAGTAGGTAGTGTCAGAATTGAGCTGAATTGTAGGACACGCAGCTGGTATCACAGACTTTGCAATAAAAAATTGCCCTATTTTTAAGTAAAATGTTCATATAGTGCCTTAATATCAAAATATGCCTTAACTGTTGTCACAAGCAAGATGCTTATGTATTAATGTTGACGTTACTCCTTTTTTTACAATTTCTTTTTTTTAAATTTATTTAATTAATTTATTTTTGGCTGTGTTGGGTCTTCGTTGCTGCGCATGGGCTTTCTCTAGTTGCGGCGAGCGGGGGCTACTCTTCGTTGCGGTGTGCAGGCTTCTTATTGCGGTGGCTTCTCTTGTTGCGGAGCATGGGCTCTAGGTGCGCAGGCTTCAGTAGTTGTGGCACGTGGGCTCAGTAGCTGTGGCTCACAGGCTCTAGAGCACAGGCTCAGTAGTTGTGACACACGGGCTTAGTTGCTCCGCGGCATGTGGGATCCTCCCGGATCAGGGCTCGAGCCCATGTCCCCTGCATTGGCAGGCGGATTCTTAACTACTGCACCACCAAGGAAGCCCCGACATTAATCCTTAATCTTTATGAATAGAGGAATTTTTTTTCACTTTCTATTTCTTTTCTGAAATTCAAAATAATCTGCTAAAAACACTATTTTTGATGTGATTTACCTGGTCTTGAAACATTTGCAGGCATTAGAGAATATATCTGATAGTGCCTTCTGAGATGTCTTTGAGAGAAAGTTAATACTTAGTACAAGTTTGCCTTTCTTTTCAAGCTTTTTTTTTTTGAAAAAAAAATGAGGAAAATACAGTCAAATTAGATGTCATGTAAAAGTTGTCTGTAATTTTAATCAGAAGTTTTTGGCAAGCTCATTTTCATAGGAGCTATTGCTCACATGTATGAAGAAAAGAATTTTTAAACCTTCCTTTTAAAGGGAATACTTTTTTTATTAGACACTAAGAAAAATTTTGGATGAATGAAGTGTGGGATTTTTAAAAATATGCTTTTTTGTTTTTCACAAAAAATGAAGATGGCGTATGAAGCTGCTTTAGGCCTTTGTGTGGGCTTCTCACTAAAGCAAAGATGAAAGTGTATTTGGGAAGTTCAGATGATTCTTATTTTTTAAAAGTCTACTAGCTTAGCACACAAGTCTCCTAATTAAGGAAAAAATTATGTTCTTGACACTAAAACTTGCCATTTTACTTATACCTCTTATCCTCTTTCTATATCAGCTTTACCATAACCGTAATCTCTACCATCCAACAACCACACCCACCAGAGCCCACACATACTCTCGTCACCCCCGTTCTTTGTTACATTCAGTTGACTTTTCCTCAATTTCATGTAACGTGCTGTGTAATCCCAGCTTCCAGCAGGTCCCCTAGTTTTCCCACCCTCTCTGGTTCTGCAAGCTTTCCTTTACCCAAAGGTAAGGCTGCCACTGTGGTCTTCTTAAGACACTTCACCTGACTTGCATTACCTGCTAGAGTTTTCCTTACCTCACACTTCCTCTGTGATGAGGAGCTATTATTGGTTATCCAGGGGTTTTAACCCCATATGTGAAAAAGATAAAAGAAGATAAAAGAAGCAGATCTCCGGGCTTACCTGGTGGCACAGTGGTTGAGAGTCCGTCTGCCGATGCAGGGGACACGGGTTCGTGCCCCGGTCTGGGAAGATCCCACATGCTGGGCCCGTGAGCCGTGGCCGCTGAGCCTGCGCGTCCGGAGCCTGTGCTCCGCAACGGGAGAGGACACAACAGTGAGAGGCCCGCGTACCGCAAAACAAAAAAAAAAGCAGATCTCCTTCCATCGAAACCAAATATATCAGTGGCAATACTGACACTATTAAAGACAAAAACTGGATAAAATAAGCAACCTAGAAACCAAATTTGTAACCCAAATCTTAAGAGACCCTGGGGCCAAAGATATATTAATATGCATATATATGTATAATTATTAGTAATATATTTACTAATATGATAGCTACTTTATTCAGGTTAGGTTGATGATATCAACACAACCATTTGCAATTAGCAGTTGTGTTTTAAGTAAAGAAACTGTACTTAAAAATATTTATTTCATTTCAGAAATGCAATTAATTCAGAAGAGTGTGGTTTCCTAATAAATGTCATTTTGTTTGGGCTTCAATGGTCCTGGATGATGTGTGTGTGTGTGTGTGTGTGTGTGTGTGTGTGTGTGTGTGTGCGTTACTATAACCAAAGACATAAAGTATGCTTCTGGTTATGATATATTTACTACTTAGGAATGTGAACACAAAAAACCTTGCCTTCTAATTGGGATAAACAATGCAATGTTTATGGCAATACGTGTTTTATTTTGTTCTAAATTTATTTAGGTATTTTTGGCTGCATTGGGTCTTCGTTGCTGCACGCGAGCTTTCTCTAGTTGCGGCGAGCGGGGCTACGCTGCGTTGTGGTACGTGAGCTTCTCATTGTGCTGGCTTCTCTTGTTGCGGAGCACGGGGTCTAGGTGTGCGGGCTTCAGTAGTTGTGGCGCGTGAGCTCAGTAGTTGTGGCTCACGGGCTCTAGAGCGCAGGCTCAGTAGTTGTGGTGCATGGGCTTTGTTGCTCCATGGTGTGTGGGATCTTCCCGGACCAGGGCTCGAACCCATGTGCCCTGCATTGGCAGGTGAATTCTTAACCACTGGACCACCAGGGAAGCCCCGCAATATGTGTTTTTAACATAAGCTCCGAACAGTGTCATTTTCCTGTCTCACACAGATGACAAGCCTTTCAATCCTCTTGCTTCAGCTTCTGCGTGATAAAATCTCCGTCTTAAGATGAGTTCAGTTTATTCAAACTGCAAGCAAATGGAATTAGGATAGTTGAATTTAGAAGTAAAGTCTCTTTTCCTCCAGAATGATGAGTTTATACCCAGAATTAACATTAGTGGGAATTGCCAGACATTTCAAGTGGAGGATAGCCCCCCGCAGAGATGGCAGGAGTAATAAAGCCAGGAAACCTCAGTCTCAGCCACTTTATATTGTTTTCTCCAATTAAAGGCTAAAATTGCATCTCTAAAATAATGGGTGTTGGGAGTAAAAACATTTATATAGAATAGCTTAAGGTAAGTAGCCTAATTTGCAGAATGTCATAAATAAGACTAAGAAACAAAATTGTAGCTTGCCAGACACATGCAGTATAAGAGAAGTAAATGCATTAAAATTAGAATATCATTTCATGGAAATGAGCTTCCTGAACTCGTAAATGTGCTGTTCAAAGGCATACTTCTCTACGTGATTAAGATTCTTTACAATTAAAAACCTCTGTCTTAAATATATTCGTCAACTTCAAAGGCACTGCTAGTCAGGAAATCCCCCTGGACTCCTTGGTGACGTTTCTCATTTTTTTTCAGTGATAGGAAATTACAATACCAAAATACTGCACAGCCCACACATCTGTTGCCCGCTTTTGCTGTAGGTACTCAATTGATGCAAGATGTGCACTTTGAAGCATGGGGGAGGGGGCACAAAGCAAAGGAATACAACCTGCAAACTCAAGGGCCAAGTCCAGAGACAAAATGATAAGAGAAAGGAAGAAAACCGAAATCGCCAATTTGTATCCATTTGAAAGTTAATGTGTAATTGTGAGTGTGTATGCTGGTATTTTGTCTGGGGACAAAGATACTCAGTAAACATTGGTTGACTGATCAGTTTTCGTTTAGCAAAATAGGGATCCCTCTTGAGACACAATTGGAATAGTCCCTTCCAACTCAAAAGGTAGCTTTCCTATTAATGTAATCAGGATCAAAATGGTCAAACTAGGGCTTCCCTGGTGGCGCAGTGGTTAAGAGTCCCCCTGCCAATGCAGGGGACACGGGTTCGGGCCCCGGTCCGGGAAGACCCCACGTGCCGTGGAGCGGCTGGATCCGTGAGCCATGGCCGTTAAGCCTGCGCGTCCGGAGCCTGTGCTCCACGACGGGAGAGGCCACAACAGTGAGAGGCCCACATACTGAAAAAAAAAAGAGGTCAAACTATTTACTCAATTTGCTCAATATGTGTGAAGATACAAATTAAATGTGTTGAGAAAAGCATAACAATCTTTCAATGATATCCTCCTCATCATCAAACATTCAAAAGAGTATCAACAGCTTTCATTTATTGGATACATCCTCTGTTCCAGACACTGGGGCAAGTGCTTCATTCTAAAATTCTAGCAATAACCCTACAGAGTAGCTATCAATCCTCCATTTTACAGATTAAAACATTGGGCTGAAGTTCTCAGAGTGTATTGGTAGCAGATCTACACCTATCACAATGTCCTGAATAAAGTCTGTCTCACCATGTTTAACAAGTTTCACTGAGTATTTTCTCTTTAACAAATATTCTTTTTCTTTAACAAATGTGCACAAATGT
Organism: Phocoena sinus; assembly: GCF_008692025.1. Lineage (NCBI taxonomy): Eukaryota > Metazoa > Chordata > Mammalia > Artiodactyla > Phocoenidae > Phocoena > Phocoena sinus. The sequence continues at coordinate 13,367,614 of NC_045779.1, read as the reverse complement.
ATTAGGCATGATTCAAGTTATCTAGAAGCTTAATCATAATTTACATAATATCAGAAATATCCCTGTAAGTGGCAGTAAAATAATTTTAAGAGTACCCAATCTAAAACTGATTCCAATAATTCTTATTAGCATTTTAAAAAGCAAAGAAATTGACTCTATACATATTTGTCATAATTGAATTGAAATATCCAGGGTCTTTCTCTTTTAGTATGTCATAAGATAAAAAAAGAAAGTTAAAAGATAAAATAGGGCTTTCTTGGTGGCACAGTGGTTGAGAGTCCACCTGCCGATGCAGGGGACGCGGGTTCGTGCCCCGGTCTGGGAGGATCCCACATGCCGCAGAGCAGTTGGGCCCCTGAGCCATGGCCGCTGAGCCTGCGCGTCCGGAGCCTGTGCTCCGCAACGGGAGAGGCCACAGCAGGGAGAGGCCCGTGTATCGCAAAAAAAAAAAAAAAAAAAAAAAAGATAAAATAATTCTGAAATTGAAATTATATTTGTTGACCATTGTTAATCAGTTTGACTCCTGATTGACATTTATTATCAATGTACAGACATCAGCTTACATGTAGATGTTTAGGTCTCCATAGATTAATTGTAATCAGCCATAGCCACTACATGTAGCCAACCATTCTAAAATTTCTTATATTCATCTATTTATAGTATATTATTTTATTATTTATTAAATATTATTTATATCATAAATACATATTGTATATTTATATCATAGTATTATTTATACATTATAAATATATTCATTTATTTAGATTGACTATATATTAAAATAGACTATTTTTTTATATATCACACACACAAAAAACTTATTCCCAGATTGATAAAGGAATGAACAATGTACAACTACTATGAAAAAAGTAAATACTGCAATTTTAAGAAATCATGCCGACCAATATCAGCATTTTATAAACTAAAAAAAAAAAAAAAAGGTCTAAGGAGATAACATGAACTTTCCCCAAATAGCATAACCTTTACTTTGCATGCAGTGAATGATTGCAACTACCTTCAATGGTGTCCTCAAACCAATTTCTTCTCTCCCTATATGCACATGCCACTCCTCAAATCAAGAAGTGGAGCTTATTTCCTCTCCCTTTGTTTGAGGAAGCCTTTATTTTTCTTTCCCTTTTGAAGGTTACTTCCACTGGATATAGATTTTCCTTCAGCACTTAAAAGATGTCATTCCATTGTCATCTTTCTTGCATGGTTTCTGACAAGAAGTCTACTATCTATCTTGTTCCTGTGTAGAGGTCTTCTCTGATGCCTCTCAAGATATTCACTTTCTTTTTAGTTTTCAGCATTTAAACAGGATGTGCCTTGGTTTGTTGTTTTGTTTTTCGGATTGTTTTAAAAGTTTATTTTTCTTGGTATTCTTTGAGCTTCTTAGATCTATGGTTTAATGTCTGTTGCCAACTTTGAAAATATTCCAGTATTTATTTATTCAAATATTTCTTCTACAACATTCTCTGTTCCTTCTCCTCTGGGATTCCAATTATGCATATGCTATATCATTTTATATTATCCCACAACTACTGGATGCTCTGTTTAGTGTTTCGCTTTTTTTTTTTCTCTTCATTTTCCAAGTTGAGTGATTTCTGTTGACCTATCTTTAAGTTCACTGATTCTTTTCTTGGCTATGTCAAGTCTACTGATGAGCCCATCAAAGTCATTCTTCATTTCTGTTATTGTGGTTTTGATGTCTAGCAGTTCCATTTGATTCTATCTTATAGTTTCCATCTCTCTGCTGAAATTGCCTGTCTTATATATTTCCTTTCCATTAGAGCCTTTAATACATCAATCATAGTTATTCTAAGTTCTCTGTCTCATAGTTCCAACAACCGTGTCATATCTAAGACTGGTTCTGATAACTGCTGTATCTTTTCACACTTTTATTTTCCCTTGCTTTTTTTGCATACCTTATGTGGGTTTTTTGTTGTTGTTGAAATCTGGCCATGTTGTATATTAGATATTGAAGTAAATAATTTTTAAAGTTTGGAAATGAGGTTGCCTCTCCTTCTGTAAGGCTTTTAGAACAGAGTTTTGTGTTAGTCTAGTCAGAAGCTGGACTGGGTTTGAAGTCTGTTGTTGCTATGATTACCCTCAGTGCACTAGAGCTTCAAATTCCTCTATTGATATCTTGTGTTTATGGTATGGGTTAGTTGCCGATGGGTTTTCTCAACACCTGCTCCCGTGTGGCCCTGGGTTCTTCCCTTTGTACTGGATTCCCACTGTACATTCCACTGTTATTTGTACTTAACACTTGTTAGAGTGATGGTGGTGGGGGTGGGGTGTCTGTTTTCTGATGTTCTGCTTAAGTCTCAGTCTTAGGCAGGCAATATGAACCTCGGGAGAATGCTCTTTACAAGTGTTCCTGCATCGTCTTCAGATGTAAAGCTGGGCCTAGCACATATTTCTTCCCTTCACTAGGGCGAACTTTTCTTTTCTTGTTTCCCTATGCCCGTTACAGTAGGTTTCCACCAGTACCCTCATGCTACAGTTTTTGTTGCCCTTTCCCCTATGGATCAAGAGTTTGTTCCATAAGGGAGACAGAGGAGATAGATCTGGGCAGAGCTATGGCAGTGGCTGCTGTGCCCTGCCCAAACCAGAACTTCAGGGAAGTTTTCTCAAGATTCTCCCTGGTCTTCCCTGCGAGCACCTGGTAGAGTTCTTAGAGGAAAAACCTGCAAGAGGATGTAATCCCCTCTAGGTCTGCAGCCTCCAGGGGCTTCATACTTTCCTTCAAGCCCTTACTTGGCTTTTAGCAACTCATTAAAAGTTGCTAGCTGAATACTCTCACCAACATAGCTGGTGTTTGGTGGTGTCTGTCCAAGGTAAGCAACACTCAAATTTTATTCCTCCCTGTAGGTGCATATCTCTCTCCAGATTTCAAGTAATGTTTTATCCAGTGACCTTAGTTCTTGGAAGGGCTCCCAAAATGTCATTAGTATGTAGTTTTCCTGCTTTTGTCTTGTTGTAGAGGTGGAAGAGATGTTTTATCCAGCTCTCTAATCTGAGCTAAAACCTTCATTTTCCTCCTTTAAAAATCTTTTGAAAATGACCTTATCCTGTGATTGGCTTTGACCAGTAGCATAGAGTGGAAGTGATGTCCTGGGACTTTGAGACTTGCTGAAGGGTGGTAGCTTCCACTAACTGCCTCTCAGAGTTCTGAGCCACTGTGTAAGAAATCTAGGCAACACACCGGAGAGACCTGCCACATGGAGGAACCCCTAGGTGCCCAGGACGTGAGTGAAGAATCCACCCTGGATGATTCTGACATCTCACTGCAATCTCATGAGAAACCCCAAGCAATACCAGCAGAACAACCACCTAGCTGAGCCCTAGCCCTCACACAGAGTCATGCAAAATAATAAGACTGTTATTCTGAGCTACCAAGTTTTGAGGTGGTTTGTTACTTGGTAATAGATACTAAAGCTCAGTAAACATTTGTGGAGCGAATACATGAAAATTTTAGACATATTGCCTCAACCATAATTCTCTAAATACAACATCTTCCTCCTTCTAAGAGCGTTAGGTAGCAAATCATGTAAGGCAAAGGACTCCTGAGAGAAAAAAAATCAACCAAAAGGATCTTGAAAATAAAAAACTGTGCTGTGATTTTTCCCCACTGCATCTGAAAGGGAATCAAGAAGCAGTTTAGAGATGAGAGAATCTGCGTTATCTCGACCAAAACATAAACTCACCAAAACGGTGCCACATTAAGCTCAAATTTAGTTTGGATGCAACCTAGAAGCCATTCTATTTGAATTTAAGGATCTTTCAAAGCCGATTTTGTAGATTCATGATTAAAATGAGATCTAAATAAAATATTATTATTTCAAGGAAATTACCCACAAAGTATATGTAATATTCTAAAGATATTTCCATACTTATTTCAATTGTGAACTTGCCCTATTTACTTAAAGAAAATTTTGTTTAAAGTTTTAACAGAAAATGACTAAAAATGACCAGCACAGAGACATTTCTACCAACTCAGACAACAAATGACACCACATACAATTAGTGCTATTTTCTGACCCTGGCCTCTCTTAATAATTAAAGTTTAACAAAGAAAGACTAATGAGATAAATGAGTTGAAGCCTCATCGGCACAAAACAAAAATAAACTCCGGGAATTTAGAAAAATAGGGCAAGTTCACAACAGGGATACATTTAGAAAACTCTCTGAAGTATTATATTAGTTCCCTTATCAAGATTCCCTTAAATCCTACAAATCTTCTACTGCTGATAACAGAAGAAAAAGTATAGCCATAATACTACTGATTTTCTAAGACGGTGTTCCTGTCTGCCTCGGGCCTACATAGATGAAAGTTAATGAAGCATGCCTTCCAACAGAGACTGATTTCTGGGGCTGCAATTGAAAGAACTATGTACACTTTTATGGCACTCGAAATAAAAATTGTCCACTTTACATTTAACTTCCAGAATGTAATCTCTGACTTCCTAGTTTCCCTAGCCTAATTCAGCAGGACTGGCTAGTGCAAGCACTGTCATCATCCAGGTTGGAGAGCAGCGATAGTACTCGGCTTTTAGGAAGAAAAAGGATCATGAGGGACTTCCCTGGTGGTCCAGTGGTTAGGACTCTGCGCTTCCACTGCAGGGGCATAGGTTCAATCCCTGGTTGAGGAAATAGGATCCTGCATGCCGCGCAGCACGGCCAAATATAAAAGTAGCAGCAGGTCCCAATGGCAGACAGAAACAAGAAATTAAAAAAAAAAAATCATGAAACGAATGTTTCTCTTTGAGCTGTAGTTAAAACAATGGTTAAAGCAGTAAAAACAAGTGAATAGAAGCGACTGTGAGAATTTGTGCTTGAAATTTCCTGTGGAAGTTGTAGATCTTTTCCCCCCCTTTTCTTTTTTTTGTTGGTAGTCAATGATTAAGACTTTGTTTATGTGATATAATGCTTCCTGCACAGGTGTAGCTTGAAATGTAGGGAGGAACTTGAGAATGGGAATCTACAATTTGTTTTATTGTCGCAGATGGTTGTGTTGTGGCAGAGATTTTAAATTCTTCCTCAGAGAGAACAATGCAAATGTAAATTGTATCGTAAGAATCATTTTAGAGTGAGAGTGATTTTCAAAAATATAACATGACGTTTATTAAAATATTATTATCTGCCAGACACTGTATATGGTTTAGCTATTCTAATTCTTAGATTCATACACTAAAAATAATATTGCTCCCGTTCAAAGATGGGAAGATTGAGGCTCAGAAATAAGGAATTTATTTAAGTTCCTAAAACAAAATCGATAGCCAAATTATAATAAGAAAACAGTTGCTCAAAGCGTGATGTTTTATTTCAGGACACACTGCGGCAATTAGGAGAGGCTTAAATCATACATATGTACATACATACATACATAAAATCATAAAATAAGTATTTAGTGCATGCCCACTATATTCCAGAACTTTGAAAAGCTTTAAGGAGGCAGTAGAGAATTAGCCAGATCTCATCTTTTCCTTGGGGAACTTATGCTCTAAGATCTCTGAATGTATGTCCCAATGAACTGATGACTCATCTCTTCTTGGTATCAACATTCATTTATTCATTCATTCAATACAAATGGATTCAGAACCTATCCTGGGTCAGGTCCTATTTTAAATACTGTATAAGTACAGAATAAAACAAATTATAAAACAAACAAACACCTGCTTTCCTGTAACTCACAAGGTAGTGGAGGAGACAATAAGGTAAATAAATAAAATGTTTGCAATATTATTTAATCATAATTACTAAGGAGAAATGAATAGATGATGGAAGGGGGAAGGGATGGGAGGATTGCAGTAACAGAAAAGGTAGCCACAATGAGACAATGACAATGCCAGAAGGCCTTAAGGACATGAGGGAAGGAAGTATGAAGATAGATAGATGTCTGGGCAGAGAACCTTCTAGGCAGAGATGGAGCAAGTGTCAGGGTCCTACGATAGGAGTTTGTCTGGGGAGCCTGATGTGACTGAAGCTGAAGGGTGGGGAGAATGCAGTAGTAGATGAAGTCAGAGGGAAAAGAGGGCCAGTAGTTGTGCAGGGTTGTGTAGACCAGAGTGAGGATTTGTGTGAGATGGGATGCTATTGGAGATTTTGAGCAGTGGGATGGCAGGACCTGAATTTAGTTTTACAGTTGATTCAACTGCAAACGCTTGTGTTCTGGAGCCCAACACAAAGAAGTATATTTCTTTTCATTTAAAATGCAACCAAAGAGCTTCGAGAGTGGTTTGGATCTGGCAGAGATGAGGCTGCCTGAAGAAAGGATACACCAACTTCTCCTGAATGAGGCATTTCCTGTATTATTTTCAATGTGCCCCTAGCAAGTTGAAGGCTCTGAGCCAAGGGATACAACACTAAGCAGCATTTTTAGCAACTGCTTTAGGGAATATGTATGGAGAGGTGTGGAACTGTTTTCCAAATTTTGTGAAAATGCATCCTTTCAGCATTTCCCCTCTCTCCCAAGGCAACCTATTTTTAAATAGTAAATCCCCCCCCCCCGCACCCCGCAAAATAATGACCATGGGATATTTTTTCCCCATGGGAAGAGCTCAGCCTGGGAAGAGCTCAGCCTGGCAATCGCTGATATTCTCACGCAAAGGCACTTCACACTTGTTGAGAGCCTCACGACTGCGGTTACCGTTAGACCGTGCAGGTTTGAGTGGTGATAGCAACTTCAGTTTAATCGGTTTTCCTAAAGTTACACAATTGTTGGCGGAGGTTCATATCTAATTCACAATGCCTCTCACAAATGAGCACCTTCACCACGCTAGCCACCATCCCATGTACTTTAGGGTCAGGAACAATGAATGAAATTGTACTGTAACTTGATGATATGTCATTAGTGTCCTCGATTTGCAGGTGTGCAAAGTGAGACTCAGAGACCAAATAACTTTCCAGGATCACACCCAGTAGATGGTAACTCTGGGGCTGACGGACTACAAAGCCTATTTTCTTTTTACCAGGCAACCCTCCACTTTAGAAAAATAGCAAGGATCCTTGGAGATCACCATGTTCCACACTCTCATTTTAGGTATGAAGGACAATGGTCCAATTTCACAATCCTAAGGTCTCATCATCTAGACCATCTTTAGGACCTGCTGCACCTGTTATAAAACAATACCATCCTTGAAGATGAATAACTAGTCATCTGACCCACAGCAAAGCCTCCATTTCCAATTAGAAATAGCCACGTGTCTCTCCAGAAAGTATTTCAGTGAGTTGGCTTTATAGTACACCATATGAACTTCAAAAGTAGCCTACAAATACCAGCAAGGAGACAATTCTTTTCAGAAAGGAGTAAGACCTTTCAACCCTATTAAAATCTCCTTGTTCTTACACGTTTGTTCTCTCATACACTGAACACTATGTTCCAAAGACTGGAACTGCACCACATAAGGATGTGTTTCAATATTTACTTCTTATTTGCTTTATGACAGAAGTGAAGTAAATAGTGACATTTGGCATTATGGGCATTACCAGCAATTCTGTATTTGAAATCAGTTTAGATTATCCTCACCAACCATCTCTAGAGTCTCAGAAGCTATTCTTTAAGATGCGACCCTGACTCAACTCATCCACCGACTTTAATAAGTGTGAACCAGGAAACTCTTAAGATATACCTTAAAGGCTTCTCTGTTTACTCTTTCAGTTACCCACGAGGGTGCTATTCAGGGTAGAGTTTCTTTGTTAGAAATCATTCAATGATTTGAAGGAATTCACTAGCTTTTGATTATCTGTCAACGTTTTTTTTTCTGGAATAAATGCTTTTAATTACATGAAAAGACAACAGGTTTGGCAACGGGAGAACATACTTTCAATATCCAAATAAATAAATGAGACCAGTCTTCCAGGCAAACACCAGAAGACTCTGTGCACTACCCCTCAGCACACACGTGAAGCAAATTGAATAATGAAGGCTCATTCAAAATTAGTCTAGTTATAAACATCATCCTACCCGCACCGTCACCCCCCTCCTGAAGAAAATCAGTGATGCTAGGCACTTACTGGTGTGCCATTTCAAGTAATGCTTTGAAATGAAAACCCATGTGCAAAAGATGTTGCTTTAGTATTGTCGAAAGAGGGGAGACGTGCCAAAAACACGTTCCCTACCCTCGAGGATTTTTTTCACTCTTAGAGTCAAACTGAGGAAACATCATGACCGTGGATCAGTCATTCTAAATGACAATTCGAAGCTGATGTAAAGCAAATAGGGAACATATTCATTCAGTACACATTTGTTTTTACACTTACTGGCCTATTTTGCTCCAGGCATTGTGCTTAGCTAAGAAAAAAGGGATTTAGTGAGCTATCACTCACTGCCCTACTTTTCCAGTACTTACAGCCTTGGGGGTTGGAGGGAACATGACCCAGGAATATCAGGCTGTTAGGTGAAGGGCTGGTGTAAAGGTAGCATGGGGTCACAAAGAAGGGATGTGAGACCTAGTTTCAGGATTTGCAGAACACTCACGGGAGGTTACGTCTTGTACTGAAGAACAAACAGGATGTAGCCCAGTGAAGATGATGTGGGTGGAATGGTAGGAACTGGGGAGAGGAGGGGGGTGCAAGAATCAATTCTGGAAGCGAGAAAGAAAAAAGATGCTTTAGGATTCCAAGTGTTTGTGATGACGACGAAGGTTCTCAAACCTGAGCCTGCCTCAGAATCCCCTAGAGGGCTTGTTAAAGCACAGATTGTTGGGCTCCCTCCCGGTGTTTCTAGTTCAGTGGGTCTGGAGTGGAACCCTGAGGAATCTGCTTGTCTAACAGGTTCCCAGGTGATACTGATGCCGCTGGCCAGAGGATGCCACTCCGACATCCCCAGACGAGACCACAGTGTGTGCAGCGACTCATGGCATGAGCTGTGGCCAGAGCCGTCAACTGGGCTTCTGTCCCTTCCCAGAGGAGCTGAGTGGAAAGATACCACTGAAGTCTTGATGGCAGAGAAGGACCTGTTGAAATTTGGGCTTTAAGAAAGATTATTCTGAGGGGGACCTTGAAGATGGCGGAAGAGTAAGACGCGGAGATCGCCTTCCTCCCCACGGATACACCAGAAATACATCCACACGTGGAACAACTCCTACAGAACTCCTACTGAAGGCTGGCAGAAGACCTCAGACCTCCCAAAAGGCAAGAAACTCCCCACGTAACTGGGTAGGGCAAAAGAAAAAACAGAGACAAAAGAATAAGGACGGCACCTGCACCAGTGGGAGGGAGCTGTGAAGGAGGAAAAGTTTCCACACACTAGGAAGCCCCTCCGCGGGCGGAGACTGCGGGAGGCAGAGGGGGGAGTTACGGGACCGCGGAGTAGTGCACAGCGACGGGTGCGGAGGGCAAAGCGGGGAGATTCCTGCACAGACGATCGGTGCTGACCGGCACTCACCAGCCCGAGTGGCTTGTCTGCTCACCCGCCGGGGCGGGCGGGGCTGCGAGCTGAGGCTCGGGTTTTGGTTTTGGACGGAGCTCAGGGAGAGGACTGGGGTTGGCGGCTTGAACATAGCCTGAAGGGGTTAGTGCACCACGACTAGCCGGGAGGGAGTTCGGGGAAAAGCCTGCACCGGCCGAAGAGGCAAGAGACTTTTTCTTCCCTCTTTGTTTCCTGGTGCGCGAGGAGAGGGGTCTAAGAGCGCTGCTTAAAGGAACTCCAGAGACGGGCGCGAGCCGCGGCTAAAAGCGCGAACCCCAGAGACGGGCGCGAGCCGCGGCTGAGGGCGCGAGCCCCCGAGACGGGCGCGAGCCGCGGCTGAAAACGCAAACCCCAGAGACGGGCGCGAGCCGCGGCTAAAACCGCGGACCCCAGAGACGGGCGGGAGACGCTAAGGCTGCTGCTGCCGCCACCAAGGGGCCTGTGTGCGAGCACAGGTCACTCTCCACACCCATCTTCCGCGGAGCCTGTGCAGCCCGCCACTGCCAGGTTCCCGGGATCCAGGGACAACTTCCCCGGGACAGCGCACGGCGGGCCTCAGGCTGGTGCAACGTCACGCCGGCCTCTGCCGCAACGTCACGCTGCCTCTGCCGCCGCAGGCCCGCCCCGCACGCAGTGCCCCTCCTACCCCCATCCCCCAACCCCCGGCCTGAGTGAGCCGGAGGCCCCGAATCAGCGGCTCCTTTAACCCCGTCCTGTCTGAGCGAAAAAACAGACGCCCTCCAGCGACCTACACGCAGAGGCAGGGCCAAATCCAAAGCTGAGCTCCTGTGAGCTGTGAAAACAAAGAAGAGAAAGGGAAATCTCTCCCAGCAGCCACAGAAGCAGCGGATTAAAGCTCCACAATCAACTTGATATACCCTGCATCTGTGGAATACCTGAATAGACAAGGAATGATCCCAAATTGAAGAGGTGGAATTTAGGAGCGAAATCTATGATTTTTTTCCCTTTTCCTCTTTTTGTGAATGTGTACGTGTATGCTCCTGTGTGACATCTAGTCTGTATACTCTAGCTTCCACCATTTGTCCTAGGGCTCTATCCGTCCATGACTTTTTTTTAAAAATTCTTTTTCTTAATAATTAAGTTTAATTGTAATAACTTTATTATACTTTACCTTCGTTCTTTCTTTCTTTCCTTCCTTCCCTCCCTCCTTTAGACAACGAATCACCCCAAATTGAGGAGGTGGTCTCAGGGAGCAGGATTTATGATTTTTCCCCCTTTACCTCTTTTTGTGAAGGTGTATGTGTATGCTTCTGTGTAAGATTTTCTCTGTATAGCTTTGCTTCCAACATTTGTCCTAAGGTTCTATCCGTCCCTTTTTTTTTTCTAAATATTTTTTAATTCAATAACTATATTATACTTTATTTTATTTTTACTGTATCATCTTTCTTTCTGTCTTTTTTTCCTTCTTTCCCTCCTTCCTTCCTTCCTCCCTCCCTCCCTCTCTCCTTTCTTTCCTTCTTTGCTTCTTTCTTCCTTCCTTCCTTTCCTCCTTTCCTTCTTTCTTTCCTCATACTTCTACTAATTCTCTCTACTTTTTCTCCCTTTTATTCTGAGCCGTGTGGATGAAAGGCTCTTGGTGCTCCAGCCAGGAGTCAGGGCTCTGCCTCTGAGGTAGGAGAGCCAACTTCAGGTCACTGGTCAACAAGAGACCTCCCAGCTCCACATAATATTGAACAGCGGAAATCTCCCAGAGACCTCCATCTTAACACCAGCACCCAGCTTCACTCAACGACCAGCAAGCCACAGTGCTGGACAACCTATGCCAAACAACTAGCAAAACAGGAACACAACCCCACCCATTAGCAGAGAGGCTGCCTAAAATCATAATAAGGCCACAGACACCCCAAAACACACCACCAGACGTGAACCTGCCCACTAGAGAGACAAGATCCAGCCTCATCCAGCACAACACAGGCACTAGTCCCCTCCACCAGGAAGCCTACGCAACCCACTGAAACAACCTTAGCCACTGGAGACAGACATCAAAAACAACGGGAACTACGAACCTGCAGCCTGCAAAAAGGAGACCCCAAACACAGTAAGATAAGCAAAATGAGAAGACAGAAAAACACACAGCAGATGAAGGAGCAAGATAAAAACCCACCAGACCTAACAAATGAAGAGGAAATAGGCAATCTACCTGAAAAAGAATTCAGAATAATGATAGTAAGGATGATCCGAAATCTTGGAAGTAGAATGGACAAAATGCAAGTAACAGTTAACAAGGACCTACAAGAACTAAAGATGAAACAAGCAACAATGAACAATGCAATAAATGAAATTAAAATCACTCTAGATAGGATCAATAGCAGAATAACTGAGGCAGAAGAACGGATAAGTGACCTGGAAGATAAAGTAGTGGAAATAACTACTGCAGAGCAGAATAAAGAAAAAAGAATGAAAAGAACTGAGGACAGTCTCAGAGACCTCTGGGACAACATGAAACGCACCAACATTCGAATTATAGGGGTTCCAGAAGAAGAAGAAAGAAAGAAAGGGACTGAGAAAATATTTGAAGAGATTATAGTTGAAAACTTCCCTAATATGGGAAAGGAAATAGTTAATCAAGTCCAGGAAGCACAGAGGGTCCCATACAGGATAAATACAAGGAGAAACACGCCAAGACACATATTAATCAAACTGTCAAAAATTAAATACAAAGAAAGCATATTAAAAGCAGCAAGGGAAAAACAACAAATAACACACAAGGGAATCCCCATAAGGTTAACAGCTGATCTCTCAGCAGAAACCCTACAAGCCAGAAGGGAGTGGCAGGACATACTGAAAGTGATGAAGGAGAATAGCCTGAAACCAAGACTACTCTACCCAGCAAGGATCTCATTCACATTTGATGGAGAAATTAAAACCTTTACAGACAAGCAAAAGCTGAGAGAGTTCAGCACCACCAAACCAGCTTTACAACAAATGCTAAAGGAACTTCTCTAGACACGAAACACAAGAGAAGGAAATGACCTATAGTAGCGAACCCAAAACAATATATAAAATGGAAATAGGAACATACATATCAATAATTACCTTAAATGTAAATGGACTAAATGCTCCCACCAAAAGACACAGATTGGCTGAATGGATACAAAAACAAGACCCTTATATATGCTGTCTACAAGAGACCCACTTCAGAACTAGAGACACATACAAACTGAAAGTAAGGGGATGGAAAAAGATATTCCATGCAAATGGAAACCAAAAGAAAGCTGGAGTAGCAATTCTCATATCAGACAAAATAGACTTTAAAATAAGGACTATTAAAAGGGACAAAGAAGGGCACTACATAATGATCAAGGGATCGATCCAAGAAGAAGATATAACAATTGTAAATATTTATGCACCCAACATAGGAGCACCTCAATACATAAGGCAAATACTAACAACCATAAAAGGGGAGATCAACAGTAACACATTCATAGTAGGGGACTTTAACACCCCACTTTCACCCATGGACAGATCATCCAAAATGAAAATAAATAAGGAAACACAAGCTTTAAATGATACATTAAACAAGATGGACTTAATTGATATTTATAGGACACTCCATCCAAAAACAACAGAATACACATTTTTCTCAAGTGCTCATGGAACATTCTCCAGGATAGATCATATCTTGGGTCACAAATCAAGCCTTGGTAAATTTAAGAAAACTGAAATTGTATCAAGTATCTTTTCCGACCACAACGCCATGAGACTAGATATCAATTACAGGAAAAGATCTGTAAAAAATACAAACACATGGAGGCTAAACAATACACTACTTAATAATGAAGTGATCACTGAAGAAATCAAAGAGGAAATAAAAAAATACCTAGAAACAAATGACAATGGAGACACAACGACCCAAAACCTATGGGATGCAGCAAAAGCAGTTCTAAGGGGGAAGTTTATAGCAATACAAGCCCACCTTAAGAAGCAGGAAACATCTCGAATAAACAACCTAACCTTGCACCTCAAGCAATTAGAGAAAGAAGAACAAAAAAACCCCAAAGCTAGCAGAAGGAAAGAAATCATAAAAATCAGATCAGAAATAAATGAAAAAGAAATGAAGGAAACGATAGCAAAGATCAATAAAACTAAAAGCTGGTTCTTTGAGAAGATAAACAAAATAGATAAACCACTAGCCAGACTCATCAAGAAAAAAAGGGAGAAGACTCAAATCAATAGAATTAGAAATGAAAAAGGAGAAGTAACAACTGACACTGCAGAAATAAAAAAAATCATGAGAGATTACTACAAGCAACTCTATGCCAATAAAATGGACAATCTGGAAGAAATGGACAAATTCTTAGAAATGCACAACCTGCCAAGACTGAATCAGGAAGAAATAGAAAATATGAACAGACCAATCACAAGCACTGAAATTGAAACTGTGATTAAAAACCTTCCAACAAACAAAAGCCCAGGACCAGATGGCTTCACAGGTGAATTCTATCAAACGTTTAGAGAAGAGCTAACACCTATCCTTCTCAAACTCTTCCAAAATATAGCAGAGGGAGGAACATTCCCAAATTCCTTCTACGAAGCCACCATCACCTTGATACCAAAACCAGACAAGGATGTCACAAAGAAAGAAAACTACAGGCCAATATCACTGATGAACATAGATGCAAAAATCCTCAACAAAATACTAGCAAACAGAATCCAACAGCACATTAAAAGGATCATACACCATGATCAAGTGGGGTTTATTCCAGGAATGCAAGGATTCTTCAATATACGCAAATCTATCAATGTGATAAACTATATTAACAAATTGAAGGAGAAAAACCATATGATCATCTCAATAGATGCAGAGAAAGCTTTCGACAAAATTCAACACCCATTTATGATAAAAACCCTCCAGAAAGTAGGCATAGAGGGAACTTTCCTAAACATAATAAAAGCCATATATGACAAGCCCACAGCAAACATCATCCTCAATGGTGAAAAACTGAAAGCATTTCCACTAAGATCAGGAACAAGACAAGGTTGCCCACTCTCACCACTCTTATTCAACATAGTTTTGGAAGTTTTAGCCACAGCAATCAGAGAAGAAAAGGAAATAAAAGGAATCCAAATCAGAAAAGAAGAAGTAAAGCTGTCACTGTTTGCAGATGACATGATACTATACATAGAGAATCCTAAAGATGCTACCAGAAAACTACTAGAGCTAATCAATGAATTTGGTAAAGTAGCAGGATACAAAATTAATGCACAGAAATCTCTGGCATTCCTATATACTAATGATGAAAAATCTGAAAGTGAAATCAAGAAAACACTCCCATTTACCATTGCAACAAAAAGAATAAAATATCTAGGAATAAACCTACCTAAGGATACGAAAGACCTGTATGCAGAAAATTATAAGACACTGATGAAAGAAATTAAAGATGATACAAATAGATGGAGAGATATACCATGTTCTTGGATGGGAAGAATCAACATTGTGAAAATGACTCTACTACCCAAAGCAATCTACAGATTCAATGCAATCCCTATCAAACTACCACTGGCATTTTTCACAGAACTAGAACAAAAAATTTCGCAATTTGTATGGAAACACAAAAGACCCCGAATAGCCAAAGCAATCTTTAGAACGAAAAAAGGAGCTGGAGGAATAAGGCTCCCTGACTTCAGACTATATTACAAAGCAACAGTAATCAAGACAGTATGGTACTGGCACAAAAACAGAAAGACAGATCAGTGGAACAGGATAGAAAGCCCAGAGATAAACCCACGCACATATGGACACCTTATCTTTGATAAAGGAGGCAGGAATGTACAGTGGAGAAAGGACAGCCTCTTCAATAAATGGTGCTGGGAAAACTGGACAGGTACATGTAAAAGTATGAGATTAGATCACTCCCTAACACCATACACAAAAATAAGCTCAAAATGGATTAAAGACCTAAATGTAAGGCCAGAAACTATCAAACTCTTAGAAGAAAACATAGGAAGAACACTCTATGACATAAATCACAGCAAGATCCTTTCTGACCCACCTCCTAGAGTAATGGAAATAAAAACAAAAATAAACAAATGGGACCTAATGAAACTTCAAAGCTTTTGCACAGCAAAGGAAACCATAACCAAGACCAAAAGACAACCCTCAGAATGGGAGAAAACATTTGCAAATGAAGCAACTGACAAAGGATTAATCTCCAAAATTTACAAGCAGCTCATGCAGCTCAATAACAAAAAAACAAACAACCCCATCCAAAAATGGGCAGAAGACCTAAATAGACATTTCTCCAAAGAAGATATACAGAATGCCAACAAACACATGAAAGAATGCTCAACATCATTAATCATTAGAGAAATGCAAATCAAAACTACAATGAGATATCATCTCACACCAGTCAGAATGGCCATCATCAAAAAATCAAGAAACAATAAATGCTGGAGAGGGTGTGGAGAAAAGGGGACACTCTTGCACTGCTGGTGGGAATGTGAATTGGTTCAGCCACTGTGGAGAACAGTATGGAGGTTCCTTAAAAAACTACAAATAGAATTACCATATGACCCAGCAATCCCACTACTTGGCATATACCCTGAGAAAACCAAAATTCAAAGAGAGTCATGTACCAAAATGTTCATTGCAGCTCTATTTACAATAGCCAGGACATGGAAACAACCTAAGCGCCCATCATCGGATGAATGGATAAAGAAGATGTGGCACATATACACAATGGAATATTACTCAGCCTTAAAAAGAAATGAAATTGAGCTATTTGTAATGAGATGGATAGACCTAGAATCTGTCATACAGAGTGAAGTAAGTCAGAAAGAAAAAGACAAATACCGTATGCTAACACATATATATGGAATTTAAGGGAAAAAAATGTCATGAAGAACCTAGGGGTAAGATAGGAATAAAGACGCAGACCTACTGGAGAACGGACTTAAGGATATGGGGAGGGGGAAGGGTGAGTTTTGACAGGGCGAGAGAGAGTCATGGACATATACACACTAACAAACGTAGTAAGGTAGATAGCTGGGGGGAAGCAGCCGCAAGGCACAGGGATATTAGCTCGGTGCTTTGTGACAGCCTGGAAGGGTGGGATGGGGAGAGTGGGAGGGAGGGAGACGCAAGAGGGAAGACATATGGGAACATATGTATATGTATAGCTGATTCACTTTGTTGTAAAGCAGAAACTAACACACCATTGTAAAGCAATTATACCCCAATAAAGATGTTAAAAAAAAAAAAAAAAAAAGAAAGATTATTCTGAGGGGGGAAAACCGCGGTGGGGTGGGGATGGTGGTGTGCTGAATTGGGCGATTGGGATTGACGTGTATTCACTGATGTGTATAAAATTGATGACTAATAAGAACCTGCAGTATAAACAAACAAACAAACAAACAAAAAACAACAAGGAATACTAAACTTTCTTTGGGTTATGTGTATGGGAATATGTTAATATAAATGTTTCAGACGTTACATGAAATTTCTAAAAATCCTATATGTTCTGGTATAATGTTATAAGTCATAATTCTAGTTATTACTTTAAAATGTATGTCTCAGAAATAACTAAATTTCCTTGTCAATTGCATTATTATGAACTTTCATGAAATCTTTAACCGTGGTCATTTTTAAGTCTTTTGTCATTTACAGACAGTTCTGGGTGTACTCTGACGTTTTTGCAAAAATGTTCCTATAAAAGGGTTTCATCTTCAAGGAATTCATGGAAAAGACTCTGACAAGCACAGGTTTCTGGTAACTGACTATACTGCTGAACTGAATGAAGAAGCATTTTCAGAACTCTGATGGAAAACTGATGAATTCATAAAAGTGCCAACAAAAGATCAAGATGAAAAAAAATTAATTACATGGGAGTCAGTGAGCTGATGAGGATGATTATAGTTTTTGTGACTTTCTGTTTGAATAAAAAAAAAATCCCACAAGGACTCAGAGGCAAAATATATACAAATCAATTTTCACTGCAAAGTAAAGGAGCTGTTACCGTGGAGGATTCCTGGACTGAATGTCAATATTATGACATCGTGTGAGTGTGTTTCGTGTTTGGTAATTGCAATCATTGTTGCTTTTGTTGTGGTCATCCATTTACAATGCTTGGTGTCAGTTTATTTATCTCTTGTAAAAATAAAATACGGTATGTGTGTGTGGAAAAAAAAAAAAAGAAAAAAAAAGAAGCTTACACAGCTCACCAGGATTTTGTTACAAACATGTGATAGCTGAACGAGTTCATATTAAACAGCCCACTGTGTGGCATTTGTGCAAGTACCTTATAAAATTGATTATTATAAAAAATCCTAGCCTGTTAAACAAACAAACTAAGGCTCTGAGAGTATAAGGGCCATGGAGACAGGCAAGGTCAGAGGGCACAAAGGTCCTGGCCATGACCTGAACAGGCTCCTTCTTTTCCTCCTCAGAGCGGTCAGCCATGTCAAGAAGACCAAGGATGAAGGGAATAAAAGCTGGTAAGGTGTTTCCCTTAAGGAAATTAGTAGCTTTGGAGCATTTCAAGACTCTTTCAATTATTGATTTGTATGGTAGGCTTCTCTGAGTTCCAAATAAACTGTAAAACAACCCCAGATAGTCAAAGAAACTGAAACGACAGCAAGGTGACAAGGTGGCTAGACTAGTACTGTGTTTATTCTCTCTGATCTCTGGGAAGATACGGGTTTGGTCAAAACTACAGTTGCCAAATTCTGTCACAGTCAAAAGCGAGAACTATTTGTGTTACATCTAACTGTAATTAGAGCATTTAACCGAAAATTGGGCAAAGGGAGGTCTTGAACTAACAGGACATAGTTGTTAAGAATGTCAAGGGACTGCTGTTCTCATTAATCATGCTAAAATAATCCAAACCTCCAAAAATGAAACAATGGCCCAAGGTACTTTCCTTTTAAAGAATTACTATTATCTAGAGGAAATATGCCCTTGTTATTCTGTATTGATTTCCAAAAAAGGACAAATGACAGTTTAGACAAAAATAATCTTATGAGTCTACAACAGATGCAGGAACACACACACAGACACACACACACCCCACACACACAATAAAGGAGTTTGTTGCAAGTACGTATTTTTTCTTGATGAGGATGGATTAAGCCACTAAAGAAACTGAATTCTTAATTTAATACATTTTCTCATCACTTATCTACTCCTGTATGGGCACTAAGTAACTTGCACCAAGATAAAACCTGCAAATACTTGGAAGCTATAAAGAGAGGCGTAAGCTTTAAAGCACATTTTAAATCCACCTAAATGCATAAGGCTGGAGAAGTTTTAGGAGTGGCAGAAAGAAAATATCCATTTTCCAAAAGGAAAAAAGACAGTTGGCAAATTGGGAGACGAACAACGTGGAATTGTCATTAATGCTAATGAGAATGGCATTCTCAACAAGAGAAAAATATAGACTCCATCAAATGCTATAAGATAAGCTATCCAAACACACCGATCATCGTACAAACAGAACAATTTTAAAAGCCCTCAAAAATGAAGACACCAATATTCCTCAAATAACATAACAGGGGCGCCCCCAAAATAACACATCTCCGTGTTTTCCTTTTTCTCTCCTTTTCATGTTTGTTCGCTTTCCTCCTGACCCGCAGCCACAAGCAAGGGCTGCTAAGGAGGCTCTTTCATCAGCAGCGAGAGGTCCCTGGTGTTGAGATGTCTCTGGTCACCCATTACCAGGTCCTGTCACTGACACTTGTTAAAATCGGAGTCGTGTTCCCTCACTGAGCTTCAAGATGAGATTCTACATCAAGTTTGTGAACATCAGGGAGCAATGCGCAAATGAGAACAAGTTCTTCGGGAGCTCATTTCCCTTTCCAAGGCTAGAAAAGTGCCCAGTTCAAGAAAACTCTCACTCATCTTGCAAAAACTCTGATTCAGTAGTTTTGAGCTGGGTCGGGGTGCAAAGGAGTTATTTCTTTGCAAGAGATTCTTAGGACGATGGATTCAGAAGAGATTATAACGATCTTCCAAAGGTCCACATTGCTTATTTAACTTTTCCATGCCTTTGTTAAAACATGCAAGTTTAGGAATTATCCCCGTGCCCGTTCTCTCATGCCAATATGTAATCTCCCTGACTTCTTTTGATGTTCAGATTTGCTCTAAATACTAAACAAGTGTTTCTGTCTTAAGCTACACTAAAACAAACACAGTGAATATTCACAACCTGATCACAATGTTTCATAGAGTGTAAGGTCCTATCATTATTTTCCAAGTGTAGGGCAAAATGTGTGCTTCAGTGGAAAACTGTTGTTTAAAGTTTCAAAGCACAGCCTTCAGGGTTAACAGACTCTGATTCCATGGGGGTTCTGTAATCTTCATCATCTTTGGGCTATTTGACCACCCTGTAAATTGCAGAACACTAATAGCGGTGCAATAATGCTTGTCTATAGATATACAAATAAATACTCTCCAGTGGAGGGAAGCCCCTCCCCCCTCCCCCACTCCCAGAGAAGATGGGGGGGGCTGTGCTGCATCCATTTGCACATTTATTCAATATTTTTGATGTGTAAAGTCTCTGTTTGTTGACGTCTTTGACCACTTGTAACGTCTTTTTGTTTCCTCATTTAATTAATGAGATAAGTAAAATCTCTGACAGATGCTCATTTTATATTTGTATGAGTCATGACTTTACCTTTTGAAAAAATTATTCTCTAACAGAACACTATATTTTTAAAATAATTCCAGATTACAGCAACTGAAACTAATCAGATCCATTTTTTTCTACTCGTGTTATTTTCTTCAGACTGCAGTAGTAGTCTAGTTAAAAACAATAAACTGTCTAATTTACCAAAAAGCTTTTAATTTCAGTTATGTTCTCATATTGTCTATGTGCTATACAGAAAGTTTAAAGCTCCATTAAGTAGGTGGATGAGAAACTAAACTCTGAAGGGGTGTGTGTGTGTGTGTGTGTGTGTGTGTGTGTGTGCGTGCGTGTGTTGGGGGTAAAAGGAAAAAGAAATTGATTACACACTAGATATTAACAATACTAACACAGGAATAGGATCTGAAATTGGCATATTGCAATGGTCAAAATTCTAAAGCACTCCATCTGAAGTATCAGAACAGCTAAATTATATTGAGCACATATATTTATCACATGAGAGATAATCTAAAATTCCCTTTGCTATCTTAAAAGAAGTTATTTCCAACTCTATTAAAAATGATTTAGTGATGGGGCTTCCCTGGTGGCGCAGTGGTTGAGACTCTGCCCGCTAATGCGGGGACACGGGTTCGAGCCCTGGTCTGGGAGGATCCCACATGCCGGAGCAACTAGGGCTAGGTCCGTGAGCCACAGCTGCCGAGCGTGCGCGTCTGGACACTGTGCTCCGCAACGGGGGGCCGCGACTGTGAGAGGCCCGCGCGCCGCGATGAAGAGTGGCCCCCGCTCTCCGCAACAGGAGAAAGCCCTCGCACAGAAACGAAGACCCGACACAGCCAAAAATAAATAAATAAATTTTAAAAAAAAAAAAAAAAAAAAAATGATTTAGTGCTATAAGTATCTTCCAGCTTTCCTTCAGTTTGTACTACAAATAGGTTTAGTATTTAATTACTTTGCCTATCATAAATAGAAAAGTAAAAGAATTATTAGGTTTTGCCACACTTAGTAATATCTTAAGTGGACCCATTCATTTGACAACCATGAAAAATTTATTTTGTGTAAAGCATCATGCTGAATATTATTATAATTGATCTAAGACTCGTTTCAACCTACACAGACCTGACTCAATAAATACACTATAAGGTAATGAGACACTCTGATCTCACCATCTGGCTTGGACACTAAGCTAGCTCGGTGAGCTTGAAAAGGATAGCAATTCCCACACTTTACCTTCTCATGCAAAATAGGGACAAGTCCTGCAAGGATAAAACTACATAGAATATATAAAAAGAGTTGCAAAATCCTGTACACATTTAAATTATTACTATGTCTAACTGGAAATACATCCATTTCAGAAACACATAACTATCTAGAGGAAGCTTTTGAATCTGACTTGGGATTTCAGTATTATTATTACTTCCACTACCAGGTATTTTCCATTCATTATTTCACCTAATGATCACAATAACCCTATGACATAAGCATAATTAAAACCAATTTATCCAAAGCAAAAAGCATCAGAACCAGATGGCTTCACTTGTGGATTCTACCAAACAGTTAAGGAAGAAATTATACCAAATCTCTATAATCTTTTTCAAAAGATAGAAGCAGAAGGAATGCTTCCTAACTTATTCTATGAGGCCAGCCTTACCTTAATAACAAAGCCACACGAAGACACTGCAAGAAAATAAAACTACAGACCAATATCTCTCATGAACATAGATGAAATACCCTCAGAAGAATTTAGCGAATCAAATCTAAAAACGTATAAGAAAAGTTATATACCATGACCAAGTGGAATTTATCCCAGGTATGCAAGGCTGGTTGAGCATTTGAAAATTAATTAATGTAATACATCACATCAACAGACTAAAAAAGAAAAATTACATGATCATATCAATAGATGAAGGAAAAGAATATAACAAAATCCAATTACCCACTCATGATAAAAACTCTCAGTTAATTAAGGATAGAGAACTTTTTCAACCTGATAAAGACTAGCTACAAAAAACTTAATGGTTAGAAATTAGAAGCTTTCCCACTAAGATCAGGTACAGAGCAAGGATATTCCTTCTCACCACTCCTTTTCAACATTGTACTGGAAACCCTCCCTAATATAATAAGGCAAGAAAAGGAAATAGAAGCTATACAGGTTGGGAAGAAAGACGCAAAACCATTGTTGTTCACAGATGACGTGACTGTCAATATAGAAAATCCAAAAGAATTGATTTTAAAAATTCCTGGAACTAATAGCAAGATTGCAGGATACAAGTTTAATATACAAAAGTCAATTGATTTTATGTAAACCAAAAATGAACAAGTGGAATTTAAAATTAAAAACACAACATCATTTATATTAGCACTCAAGAAAATAAAACACTTAGATATAAAGCTAACAAAGTGTGTACAAAGTCTACATGAGGAAAATGACAAATTTCTAATAAAATTAAAGAAGAACTAAAATGAAGAGATATTCCATGTTCATGAATAGGAAGAACCGTCAAGATGTCAGTTCTTCCCAACTTGATCTACAGATTCTATGCAATCTCATTCAAAATCCCAGCAAATTATTTTGTGGACATCAACAAATTAATCCTAAAATGTATTTGAAGAGGCAAAAGATACGGAATATGCAATACAATATTAAAGGAGAAAAACAAAGTTGGAGGACTGATGCTATCCAACTTCAAGATTTATTATAAAGCTATAGTAATCAAGACAAGGTGATATTGGTGGGGAAAAAAATAGGCAAATAGATCAATGGAACAGAATAGAGAGCCCAGAAATTTACCCACATAAATAATATAATCAACTGATCTTTGACAAAGGAGCAAAGGCAATAGAGCAAAGATAGTTCCTTCAACAAATAAAACTAGAGCAACTGGACATCCACATGCAAAAAGATGTACCTAGACACAGACCTTACACCCTTCACAAAAATTAGCTCAAAATGTATTATAGATCTAAATGTAAAATGCAAAACTAAAAAATTCCTAGAAGAAAACCTAGATGATGTTTAGTATATTGGTGCCTTTTTAGATACAACATCAAAGACATGATCATGAAAGAAATAATTGATAAATTGGACTTCGTTAACATTAAAAGCTGCTTCTTTGTGAAAGAAAATTTCAAGAGAGTTAGAAGAGAAGCCACTTACTGGGAAGAAATATTAACAAAAGATACCTCTAATAGAGGACTCACATAAAATGTAGGAAGAACACTTAAAACTCAACAGTAAGAAAACAAACTACCACTTAAAAAATGAACCAAAGACCCTAATAGAAAGTTCACCAAAGTAGATACACAGGTGGCAAAGAAGTATATGAAAAGATGCTCCATATCTTATGTTGCCAGTGAAATGGAAATTAAATTAACTGTGAGATATCACTATATATTCATTAGAATGGCCAAAATCCAGAACACTGACAATACCAAATGCTGGTGAGCAACCAGAATTCTCATACATTGCTGTTGGGAATGCAAAATGGTACAGCTACTTTGGAAGACAGTTTGGTGCGTTCTTACAAAACTAAACATACTCTTAATACATGTCCATCAATCACATTTCTTGGTATTTATGAAAAACGTGTACACAGATGATTAGAGCAGTTTTGTTCATAACTGCCAAAACTTGGAAGCAACCAAGTCCTTCAGTAAGTGAATGGATAAACAGTGCTATATCTAGACAATGGAATATTATTCAGCACTAAAAAGAAATGTGCTATTAAGCCACTGGGGGGGGGAATTAATAGAAGAACCTTAAATGCATATTATTAAGTGAAAGAAGCCAGTCTTAAAAGGTTTCATACGTACTGTGTGATTCCAATTATATGACATTCTGAAAAAGCAAAACCACGGAGACAGTAAAAGATTAGCGGTCTCCAGCGTTGGCGGAGGTGGGGAGATGAACAGGCAGAGCACAGAGGGTTTTTAGAGCAGTAAAAATACTCTGTAGGATACTGTAACGATGGATATGTGTCATTGTACGATTGTCCAAACCCACAGAAGATGCAACACCAAGAGTAAGCCCTCAGGGACTTTGGGTGATGATGATGTGTAGGTTCAGCCTTGGTAAAATGTACCGTTTTGATGTACCATTCACGATGTTGATAATGGAGGAGGCTAGGCCTGTTTGTGGGCAGGGAGTATATAGGAATCTTTATACCTTCCTCACAGTTTTGTGTTAAACCTACAACCGCTCAAAGAAAAATCTTTAAAAAAAAAACCCAAAAAACGAATAAACAGGTGATAAAGTGAGGTGAGGATCAGGAAAGTTAAATCATCTCCTAACAAATATCACAGTTAACAAGTGGCTGAGTCACCACTGGAACACAGATTGGCCTCGTTCCAAAGCACATGCCTTTCTACTGTTCTACGTAATTGCTCATTGTAGTGGGAGATTTTAAACTGATTAATTGAAGAAGTCAAAATTCCTTAAAGAAATCTCACATCAAGGAACAAATAAGATATATAGTTAGCACATCATAAAACTAGGACTTTCAGCCTGATTAATTCAGCAGCAAACAGTCCTCATTCAAGAAAGACTCCTTCACACCACTGGCATTTCTCAAACATTCAAACACACAGGGTCCTAAGAAACATCCTTACGTAAAGTTTTCTGACGTGATTGAAGTAACCATACCATCTGTCTAGTCCATTCAACTACAAAATATTACATTGCACTAAAAAGTTTTAAGGAATTTTCTAGTGTAAATATTCTAAATGGTTCTTCCAACAGAGAGCTTATCTGTTTTTTTTAACATCTTTATTGGAGTATAACTGCTTTACAATGGTGTGTTAGTTTCTGCTTTATAACAAAGTGAATCAGCTATACATATACATATATCCCAGTATCTCCTCCCTCTTGCATCTCCCTCCCACCTTCCCTATCCCATCCCTCTAGGTGGTCACAAAGCACTGAGCTGATCTCCCTGTGTAGAGAGCTAATCTTGATTAAGTAATGTCTGAAAAAAAGGAAAATGGTTATCAAGTATCCTGGTAATAAAAATAAGTCAGATTATCTAAAGCCTAGAAATATGTCCCCTCCTTGGGGTGAAATAAGCAATGATCCAATGTAAGAATTAGCCTTTTTGGGGCTTCCCTGGTGGCGCAGTGGTTGAGTATCTGCCTGCCGATGCAGGGGACGCGGGTTCGTGTCACGGTCCGAGAAGATCCCACATGCCGCGGAGCGGCTGGGTCCGTGAGCCATGGCCGCTGAGCCTGCGCGTCCAGAGCCTGTGCTCTGCAATGGGAGAGGCCACAACAGTGAGAGGCCCGCGTACGAAAAAAAAAAAAAAAAGAACAGGCCCCAATATTGGAGATAAAGAAAAGTAAAATGATGCTTTCTGGTATTTTTTTTTAAATCAGTTCATCTTAACAGAGATGAATTCATTATGGAGACAGATTTGATCAGAAGCACAGGGAATCAAGGTTAACTATGGAAAATCTTTGAACTAACACAGAAGAGCCTTTTAAATTAATCTGTGAGAGTCAGCAGAAAAAAAATTGGTAAAAAAATGACAGTGAAGAACAAGACATAGGAAAAGGAAATGGAAGATGAGTTAAGCTCTAAATTCACTTCCATGTTATGAGGGCTCACTGCCAAGAAATGAAATTTCTAGCTATGAAGAAGAAAAACTGGATAATGGACAGGTAACAGGAAAAATCAGATAGATGATAGATAGATAGATAGATAGATAGATAGAAAATGGATGGATAATGGATGGATAGATAGATGATGGTTGGATGGATATATAGATATATGGATAGATACATAATGGGTGGATGGATAGATAGATGATGGATGGATGGATAGATAGATGATGGATGGATGGATAGATAGATATATGGATAGATACATAATGGATGGATGGATGTATAGACAGACAGACAGACAGACAGAGTGGACAGAGAGCAAATCTGGCATATATGCGTAACATAGTTACGGTTTTTTTTTTTTTTAAGTGAGACTAAAAATCACAAGATAAGGGAAACAATGCACCCTGTGCGTAATGGAATCAGATTTTTCAAAAGCCTTATTTAATATGGAACTGGCCTCATGTTTGAAGCATGGGAAACTCACAAAAAAGCATACCATTCATTAGATGTAATTAATTTCACACAGTTTTCTGAAAGTAACTAAATGAAAACCAAGCCGTGGCTTGCACTGAACATGCTTTAGGTTAAAATAATAGAGGTAATCAGCCATTAAAAAAAAAAAAAGGCACACTTAAGACTTGGGTTGGTGAGGTGTTGCTAGAAGTACAATCTACATATCAGCTGGAGCCTCCTACTCTTTTGAGATCTAAACGGGTCCTGGCTTGAACTCTCATTTTGCACAGTGTGGAAATCCAAAGCCTTCTCATTCCTGAAGGGCAAACCTTAAGGTCAAATCTGTTTCTGGGTTCATACTTCTGGGGCCCGCTGTCTCTAACATCGAGCTGACTGAGGCATAAAAACCACCTGCATTCTCAAGCCAATTTGCATGTGCGTTTATGAGTGTGGGGTACTTTAAGATTTGGTATGGGATGGGCCCGCAGAAGATTGCGTGTTGGGGTGTAGAAATGCAGAGAGTTTTTGTTGAGGCCTCAACAATCCTTTTCACAGAAAATCCTCCAGCCACCCTGCTGCTTCCACCAGCTGCTCTACCTCCCATCATTCAGTGTGTACCATAATTTCCTCTTCCTAGTCTCTGCTCTCTTCCCTCTCTTCTTTGCTTCCCTCTCTTCCCCACCTCACTCTCTGAGAAACAAAAGTAATTCCTCTCTAATTCTCATAAGAGCAATTTAACCAGCTCCTTTTGTGGCTTTGACTTGTTAAACACCACACCCTACAGGGCCCCATCTTCTACCCAGTAGCTAATCAAGGCGTTTCCTCAAAGGTAGTTTCTTCCCCAAAAGGCATTCTGGTGCCAATTGTTAAGAAAATGAATCCAGTACCTAAATGAAATGTGTACTTCAAATGAGTGGCTTTGTCTCAGAGGAAAATCACCAACTGCTTGAAAAGCTCAGGTAACATGATAGCAATATTCAATGTAGCCTGCAATTGTTGAGAGTAAAGTCTGTTGGAGAATAGGTAGTGCCTCTAAGGGAATTTTTCCACTTTAGGAAATTCTCATTGAAATTGGAGGTCACATACAAGAAAGCTTTCCAAAAAATAAATAAGACTTGAGAGAAGATTGTACTTTGTGGGTGGGGATAACTTTCGTTGGGTAACCGCAGCACACACTCCCACCAGCTTACAGCCCTCATCTGCCTGCATCAGTAGGCAGCTAGCCAAGGCCCCACACCAAGGGCTAAGTCAGGACCAGGCTGATTGCCCACCTTCCGGCTGGTAGTGAGGTTTTCACGCCTTTCAATCCTGTTTACCCCCTTGTTTCCCAGCACTCAAGACTCCTGACTTGTTCCTCATCTTCCCTTTCTTTGCTACACAGCTGTCATGCAGGGATTTCCTTGCCAGCTGGAAATTCTCTTCAGCTTTCCCCCATATTGGATATGCTCTTCCCTACATCCCAAGGTTTCCTAATGTTGTTCAGAATCCTTATGAATGACATTCAAAATCTAACTTCCGTATAAGACCTGATTTTTTTCTCTCTAGAATCTTCTTGTCTTTATTTGACTCTTTATGTATACGGCTGGACATTCAATGGGTCATTTTAATCTAGAAATTCATGTCTTTCAGTTCTAGGATTTTTTTCAGTTTCAGGAATTCTCATATTTTCCCTCTCTTTTCCTTGGAGAACTCTTAGTATTCAGATATTGGTCCTTCTACACAGATCTTCTAAATTTGTTTTAACTTTCTTCTCCTATTATCTACGTCTTATGTTTTCAATTTTTAAAAAATTGAAGTAGAGTTGATTTACAATGCTGTGTCAATCTCTGCTATACAGCAAAGTGACTCAGCTTCCTATTATCCACTTCTTTTTCATTCATTTTCAGAAAGATTTTCTTGACATAACCTTCTATTGATTTGTTAAGTTCTCATATATTTTTAATACCCCTAAACCCATTCTTGTACTTTGATAATTCACTTTTTACAACATTCTGGCCTTGCTTTGTGAATGCAACACCGTCTTGTAACTCTTTGAAGATACTATTAAAATAGTTTTGAAGCTCCTTGATTCTTCCTGCATTTTCTATTTTCTCTCTCTTTTTTCTGTTTCTTTGCCTTATATTTTCCTTCTGTATTTCATGTTAGGAACTCTATTTGCATGAGCAGAATTTGTCAGTGGTGGACAGCACTTGACCCTAAGCTGGCTTTTTCAATGAAGGGCACACAAACATCAGTGTCTCTGTGGTTTCTACCAAAGGCCAGTCCGTTCTCTCTGAAGGAAATTCTCTGTTCTCCTACCTGGTGTGTGTAAATGAGGCTGCGAGAATTCTCATTATTGTTTGGGGGAAGAGTCAACCTGTTCAGAGAGTGATGTTCCAGTCTTCTGCTGGTATGAGGACAAGACATCCATCGGCTGAAGACTGAAGGAGAGGATGTGAGGACCTATTTCATAGTCAAATTTTCAACGGATCTTTAAAAGGTCCCTAATACCACAAATTTCCAAGTTCTTCCAGAGTTCCGGGTCATGAACCATCTTGCTCTTTGTCTACCTGCCCCTCACACTACTACATTCACTTTGACCTTTTTCTAGATTATGTCAGTTACCCCTGGTCTGTCCATTTTCCATCTTTCAAAAGCTGTTGAAGTCTCTTATCTGTTATTGTCTTCCATGTAGTTCTTGAGGTCTTCTGGGTTCATCATTTTTTTTGCTATGTTTCAATGATGTTAGAAAAAAAAGGGCAGAAGTAACCACTTGTGTCCAGTATCCCTTGTTAACCAGAATTACAGTTTTCTCTTCAATCCTTATAATCTGTCTCCCATTCTTACCACTCCAGTGAAGTTACTCTCTTGTGAATGTCACATCCAACCTCTGTATTGCTGTATACATTGGGAATTACCTTGACCTAATCCTCCTTGATCTTCTGGCATTGAATACAGCTGGCCACTCCTTGAAATTCTCTTTTGGGGGTTGAATGATATCACATTCTCCTGGTTTTTCTCTTTACCATCTAGTCTTCAGTTTTCTTTGCTTCCTCTTCCTGTTTTGGCCATCTCCTAAAGGTTTAAGTACAAGTCCCTAGATATGCAGTCAACAAACTGGAGACCTAGGAGAGTCAATGGTGTAGTTCCAGTCAGAGCCCAAAGGCCTGAGAACAAGGAGAGCTCATGCTGTAAGTTCTAGTCTGAAAGCTGGCAAGCTTAAGGCACAAGAGAGCTGACATTTCAGTTTGAGTCTAAAGGTAGGAAAAGACTGATATTCCAGCTCAGGTAGTCAGTACTCATTGGAGAGTCAGGCTTTTTGTTCTATTCAGGCCTTCTACTGATAGGATAAGGCTCACCCACATTAGGGAGGGCAATCTGCTTTATTCAATCTACCTAATCAGATGTTAATCTCATCCAAAAAGATCCTCACAGGTACACCCAGAGTAATGTTTGACCATATATCTGGGCAGCCCATACTCTAGTCAAGTTGACATATAAAATTAACCATCACACGTGGTTAATCAAAAAATGTCAGTCATATTAGACAATCATAAAAGAAATACATAGAGAAATGGAAATTTTAATTTTACACCAAACATAAATACATATCCATTTACTTACCTTTTATAGTAGACACAAAGCATTTTCTTTGAGCGAATCTGGTCTTTCTCACAAAACTATACCCATAATTCATCTTCTTCCAATGTGCGTTGCCTTAAGTAAAAAACAGAACTTAAATCTAAGAGCGAAAATTGCTCTAGACCATTGAAGTTTTTCTCCTAATTCTTTATAGTTATTTGATCTGATCTCATTTTTAAAAAGCCATTTGCTTTGTGAAGTATTTAACTGACTTTTCACAGCAACAGCATCTTTATTTTAAAACTTGTCATTTTGCGTAATAAGTAGTTGCCAAGCTGTGGAACACGTAGTTGTTCTACTGTTACAATGACAAGGTTTGGAATCAAACACAACTGAGTCTAGGGAAGCCTACAATTCAACCGCTGGGAGCACAAGTGCATGGGCAGAGTGGGGTGAGCAGTGTAGCAGTAGTGAAGGTCAGGGCTGGCTTAGGATTAGGTAAGATCACAATTGAACACTTTAGGAGTCGTGGGTATAGCAACAGGAAGGCTTTGAGGCAAGGTTATGGAAGAGTCTTAGAAAGCAAAGGCTTGTTTGATGCTATCTATTGAAAAGCCAAACAGTCTTATGTTCACTAAAAATGGATTTTTCAGGAAGTTCCTGAAAGGAACACAAGTTATTTTTAAGTTTTATCTCTCTGGACAAAAATTTCCTGCAACAGTTGTGACATTGTGACGAAGACAGTGGCAGAGTAAAATCATGACAATGTAAACAGTAAAATGTATTTGTGTGTGCGCGAGGGGGGCAGGATTGGGAAGAGATGCTTTTGATTTGCCGAATGGGACCATAAGAGTAAGTTTATAGAGGATGGTGCTAAGTACCAACAAACCTAGAAGGAAATTATACATAGTGAAAGGAGCAAGGGCTTGGAGTCAGTCAAATCTAGATTTAAATCTATAATGTGTTACAATTTTTTAGTAGTATGACCCTGGTTTGGGACCTTTGGAGTGATAACTCTGTGGTGTTATGGGAATTAAATAAAATAATGGATGAGAAAAGAATGCATGGGAGGTGTATGTATTTCAGGCAGGAAACCTATGGCTCATTCAAATGGAAAAACTGAAAAATGTTTGATGTGGGGACTGATTGCGGAGGATTAAGGAACCAACAAAGGATGCTGAGGCCACAGCAGGAAGTCCTGTTAGACTCCTAGACCTGAAGGAGCAAGGAAAGGAGCTGTACCAGAGCTGTAACCCTGTAAGAGCTGTGACCCTGGGAGGGAAGTCACCTGATAATTGCTGAGGCCACAGGTAAAGGGACGCGGACATTGCCAACCCAGGCAGGGAGCAGCAGGAATAAATACGCTGACCTCTTCCTCCTCTCACTCTCTAATCTGCTGCATTGCATTTGTCAAACCCAACTAAAAACCAGAGTGCCGATGAGCCTGGATAATGCAGTCTTCCCAGGTCAGCTTCTTGGGGCTTGGAGCAGGACGGAGAAGAGCAAACAATGTGTCAGGAGAGGCATACACACAATAACCAACCCCAGCAGGGACATACAGAAATCTTAGTTCCCCTGCCGTGATCAATTTAGGCCTGAGATTATGTTGAAATAGAGGTATGTGCCAGTACAGTGCTAAAGAAATCTCTATATATGTATTTTGGGGGAAAAATTTTTAAGCACTAACCACAATCCTGGTGAAATAATACTTGATTAATATAAGAATGTTAACTTAATGGGCCCGTTCACTCTATAAAGGGACCAATATTATATCTGCTTATCAACAAATCAGGATGGAAAAATATACAATGTTCATTAGGATCAGAAATACACTATCCATTCACAATGTCCATCCAATTCAAGAATCTCCCCTTAACAAAACCTATAGGTTTAAAAAAAAAAAAACTTGGGACAAAAAAAAAAATTAGTTGTATAGAAATGAACTCATGTTATGGAATAAACATACCAAAAGACACAGGTAACCTATGAGAATGTCTATACATGGCAATGATGCTAACTACCAATGCACCATCACGGCGTATGCTGAAGAGCTTGGTCAGAGGACTAGTAGAGTGACTTTCTGGAACCTTTCTGTGTCCTGGTTCAGTGTTATTCTCAATCTAATTGATTTTGAATCTCAACCCGCTCCAGAGAGGGTGTCCATTTACTTGTAGCAGTGCTTCTGGTTGATCACACAGAGTTGATCACCCTTACTTCCTCTTGTCATCTAACTCCCTTTGAATGTTCTTGAATGCCCATGATATCCTCTGCAAATGCTCTCTTCTGCTGAATAGGAAGGCATTCGACTACCCCTCACTCCCACCACCACCTCCCCACAACAGTTCTAAGCAGGAAAGGAATATCTTCTAGAATGAGTCTTCTCAACTCATTATTCAAAGTCACTTCCTTTGGTGTGTGGTTGTCTCTTATCGCAAAAAAATGTCCACAGTGTGGGATCTGGGCTTGACCTAACCTTCTGAACAGGACTTTAGCAATCAAATGTCCCTTTTATATCAGCTATTCTGAATCTTGTTCTTGTTTTATGTAGAAAATGTTGAAGGGAGGATATTCTCCTTTAAGTAGATCATGGAAAGTATTCCTTCAGGGTTGTCACCCCTTGAGAGACACCAATTATCTATATTCTGGGCATTTCACATCCCAGCGCCTCTCTGCGACACCATTTCCATTACTTTATCATCACAACTCATTTTTTAATCCAGTCAGCTTTTGAGAAATGACTGTGTATATTTTCTAGGGAAACTTTTTAAAGGAGACAATACTAGTTTGGGCATATAAGTCCAGATACGGTCCTGTTTCTTCATGGTTTGCATGAGTATTTACATACTGCATACTCTTAAATACAAATCTATTCATCTTCTCTAAAAGATTGCAAATTTCTTCAAGGCTGGGATTATAATTTACTCATCTCTTTTTTCCACCAAATGTATTCTTCTGCTTAATGACTTTGATTCATTTGTGAAATGCTGCCACAAAGAGAAGAGCCATTAAATGGAAAAAAAAATCCATTATGGTTTTTTTTGTTCTCAAATAATCAAGTTTTAATACCACATATATTTAAGAACTGATTTAATGCATAAGTAAGAATGATTTATTATTAACATGACGTTTACCAGTATATAAATAAATGCCACTAAAGTGCTTGAAACTATTTACTCATAGCGTTTATTATCTTTACTTTTATTTATTTATTTTTAAAACCTCACACCACCCCCAAGGGCAGATTTTATTAGCATCACTTTATGATGAGGAAAGGAAGGCTCAAATAAGTGAGTTTAGTAATACGATTGAGGTTAAATTAAAGTTCATTAAGTGTAATAGGAAGAAGTATGATGCTTTTATCAGAGACCAAACCCCAAGATACCCAAAAACTCTTCTTAGAAAAATATGAGTTGAACAATAAAAACAAAGTCTTGTCACTAATAAATAAACAGATTAAAGTAAATAGATAGTTTACATTTAAAATGTACTGTAATACAATAAAAGACACAGTGGATGGTGGGTGGTAGAGGAAAGATGTGAGAAAGATATTCTTTGGAAGATGGGTTCTTTCTATGTCATTCTCTTTGCCAATTTTTCAACCATTTCGAGGCTCATGGTTGCCCAGAACTCAAATCTACACTTGAAATTACAGCACAGAAACATAGCTTTAGGGCAAAATAAAGACTAAATAACCATGAGAACACTTCAAAACACTTCAAAAGAGCGCACGTGCATCACTAGCTGAAGAAGCTGCCTTTCATCCCTTTGCTTGTCTTATGTCCACAAAGGAAAACATTTTGGGTGCATCCTTCCCAGTGTGCTATTTAAATTTGTTCCACGCACTGTTCTCTGACTAAAAACTTGTTTTGAGTGAATTGGTAAGCATTTCTTTGCCTGAAATCACACTGTTGAAATAGCACTTCGTATTGCATTTTTATTCAGTGTGTTTTACAGTGAAAATCTTGTGATTCTGGGGGAACAAAGAACCAGCGTCTGAAAAGTAATAACAACTTTTCAAGATAGATTGAAAAGTCATTAACGAAGCACTCTTCAAGGGAGGTAGGTCATCGCACATCACAAAGCATGTACTTGTATCAGTGAATGGAGAAATCAATGACAAAACGACTATTCCTATAACAGCCTTTTTAGAAGATCATTTGAAGCAGTGGTCAAATTGGTCAGTTGCTTCTGGTGAAGCAGCTGTTTTGACTGCAACAGTTCAAATGGCTTCCAAAATGTTAACTTGCTACAAAGGCTATTTATCCTTGTGTATCGGAGGTGTTTTCAACTTCTTAGACTGGAGCCCTCACACTGGTTTTCAACAATTTTGCAGCAGAAACTAGAGCAACAAGAACATGAATGCTTATAGATGCTGGAGGGTAGGAAGGCTCCTGAAATTATGGAAGTGGCAGAGTGAAGAAACAGTCTTGAAAAGCCGAAGACCGAGGTAATGGAGCGCTACCACACTCCAGACACTTGAAAACATGAGACAAAGGCACCAGCGCCTCCCTCCCATTCATTTTACATGGATCTTCCAAGAATCCCCATTTTTTGGTACTCATCTTTCCTTACTCATCCTTCTTTTATGCTCACCCTAGCTGTTTTCTTCCTGGTACTAATCAAAGTCACTCTACCCTATTTATCCTCACCCAATTTCTGACATGATAAACACTTCGCCTTACTTAACATGTGTCTCCCTCCTCCTCATGTCTTCAGGCTTCCGTCATCCCTTTCGAAGACTACAACAGGAGTATAATCCTGAGAGACTGTCTGGGACTGTGAGGTGCCTGTGTTTGTTTCTCTGTGTATACTTTTCTCTCTAGTGTGTCACTCTATATTTATGAAGCCCTTTTATGATTACACAGACAAGTGCTTACAAATAATTTACTTCCAACAAAAAAACTTTATTGAAAATCACAGTAAGACTTTCTTAGCGTCGAGAGGCACAATCCTGAAAATTTTTTCAATGTGTTGGTCAGTTGCTGTGTAAGTGGATAGAAACGTTAGTTATTGGCTGTTTTTAACTATTTCTCCCTACTTTCATCACTGTTTTTATTCTCCAAAATTGTTAAGACTGCAAGACAAACTGCAACAGAAATTAGTCCAAGGATTTCAAATTTTCCTGAAGGAAACTCTTACATGGTTACGAAGTTTGAGTTCTAATCCAAGTGGTCATCCAAGCCCCTATAAGGTAATTATTTTAAAGTATTAATGGGTCCTATTACTAACTTCACACAGCAAAGAAAGGGAGAAAAATTGACCAAAGACTTCTGCCTCTTCAGAACTATTATGTTTTGTTGATATTGACAAAGAAGATAAGATATAATATCTAAGACAAGCATATATAAAAATTTTTAAGGAACATTTTTAAGTTCCTATAGAAAAACTCACATGAAGTTCCACCAACCCAAATATCCTCTGGTGTGGGATGTCTTAATCACTGTCGATGACAACAGAGCTCAAGTGGAACTTCCATGCTTTTTTCAGAGAATTCTCTTCTAGAAACAGAAACCTACTGGACAAAGGATGAAATACTTATTTCTTCTCATGGTTCTTATGAGACAATGCTCTTTCCATTTCACCCTTTAGTATTGCTCCTAACTTATCTTCCTGGGAAGAAATATCCATTTTCACTAGCCTTAAGCTAATGTCTACACCCATGTTTCAAAATCTGCTCGTCTACTTAGCACAGGGAAATGAATCCACCTATTTATTTAGTTGCTGTCATTTTACCAGTTTTTAAGTGTACAATCCAGTGGTGTTATCTTCACAATGCTGTACGACCATCACCGCTATCTATTTCCAAAGCTTCTTCATCATGCCTAACAGAGATTCTGTAATCATTAAATAATAACTCCCCATTCTCCTCTCCCTCCAGCTCCTGGTAAGCTCTACTCCACTTTCTGTCTATGAATTTGCCTATTCTAGATATTTCATATGAGTAGAATCATACAATATTTGTCCTTTTGTATCTGCCTTATTTAACTAAGCATAATATTTTTAAGGTTCATTCATGTTGTATCACATATCAGAACTTCATTCCTTTTTATGGCTTAATAATATTGCATCATATTTTGTTTATCCATTCATCTGT
This sequence comes from Phocoena sinus, assembly GCF_008692025.1. Classification (NCBI taxonomy): domain Eukaryota; kingdom Metazoa; phylum Chordata; class Mammalia; order Artiodactyla; family Phocoenidae; genus Phocoena; species Phocoena sinus. Next base: position 13,331,895 of record NC_045779.1, on the reverse strand, counting down.
TGACAGACACTTGGATTGTTTCCACCTCTCAGCTATTGTGAATAATGTTCCAGTGAACATCAGCATACAGGTAACCATTTGAGCCCCTGTTTTTAGTAATGTGGGGTATATTCCGAGGACTGTAATTTCTGGGTCTTGTGATACTTCTATATTTGTCTTTTTGAGGAACCACAGACTCTTTCAAAGGAGCTCAACCATTCTACATCCCCACTAGCAATGGATGAGGGTGTAATTTCCCTACATGCTCACTGACACTTGTTATTTTCTATTTTTAAAAATGAAAGCCATCCTGTAAGTGTAAAGTGGTATCTCATGATGGTTTTGATTTGCACTTCCCTAATGATTAGAGATGTTGAACATCTTTTCATGTGTTTATTGCCCATTTGCTATCTCTTCAAGTCTTTGCTCATTTTTTAATTGGGTTGTTTTCTTTTAGTGTTGCGTTTTGGGAGTTCTTATATATTTTGGATAGTAAACCTTTATCAGAAAAACGATTTACAAATACTTTCTCCCGTTTTGTAGGTTGTCTTTCACCTTTTTTATAACGTCTGTTGATGAACAGAAGTTTTTAATTTTGATGAAGTTCAATTTATCTATTTTTTTCTTTTATTGTTTATGCTTTGGGGTATCAGATCTAAGAATCCATTCCCAAAATCTAAGGTCATGAAGATTTATCACTATGTTTTCTTCTAAGAGTTTTATGGTTTAAGCTCTCATATTTATATTGTTTGTCCATTTGAGGTAATTTTTGCATACAGTGTGAGCTACCTATTTGTTTTTGAAGATTCTATCTTGACACAGGAAGGGCAACACATAGATTATTATAGGAACCCCCCAGATACACAAATTCATCTCTATTTAGTGGTGCGTCCATGATTGCTCTAAACTGGGGACAGTAATAAAGGAAACAGAGTTAAAGTTAACAATAATTCTGGCTTTTAGGCCGAAGACTAGATTCAGATGTAGAAGAAGAAAAAAAAAAATCAAAGTTTCAATTAGATAAAACTTACATTCCCTGTCATCCACAGTACACCATTTCCCCATGCTTGATAAAATGCTTCGAGCTGAAGAGAAGAAGTCAGAGAGGAGATTTTAGATTAGGGAAGGTCCCAGAGAAAGGAAATCTTTGCTCACTTCCAGGCTGATTCCTAGCAAGAGACAGAGATAAAATCCTATATTTGGGGGATCTGAAAGCAGAAGGAAGAATATTATGCTTCCTACCTGGCTACTCATGGAGGCTACAAGACCCACTGAAAGTTTCTTGCATCCTCGTGATGAAAAACAGTACAGGAGATGGCTACCTAGTGTACCATTTATACAGACGTATGGGCCAGAGAGGGACCTCCGACAAGATTGGCTGAGCCTCCCTCCCACAGGGCATGGGGAGCTGCCAACCTTCTGACGTGAAACATCGCGCATCACCCTAAGAATACAGAGTTACTATTACAATGACTTTAAAATTAAGTTCAATTATGTCTTATAAAATTTTATACAACCTACAGAGAACTATTACATTTTTCAGGAATAGAGAAGGGACAGGTGAATATTATCTTCACCATGCCTCACCTTGTGTCTGGAAGATCTCACCAAACTTCACTACTCTCTAATTTGGAAGATTAGCCAATTTAAATTATTCTACGGCAGCTGGTGACTAAATACAGTTGAATGCATTTATCCAGGGTTGTCTCATGATATTTTAAAAGAACACCAATATTTTCAGATGATGCTTTCACAAAGCCATAAAAGGACCATTTGAGACACTGTTGTATGCAAATAAATTCTCTCATCAGCTTCTGCATCTCCAGTGCAATCTGACACATAAATGCAGGCAGAGTGGAGGACTGAAGGCTAACAAAAAATTGGACATGGCCCGAAGTCTCCCTCTTCACATCATAGCTTTATCGCTGTCAAGATGAAAGGAGGATCCTGGTCTCTGTTCTCACTTCAAAGCCGTCCAGGCATTAAATCTTTAACACGCTCATGCCTTTAGCAGAAGGGTTTTGAAGACGGGGGAAATTGATGTGAATTCCAGGGGAGTAAAAGGTGATTTTTCTCCACGAAAACGTAAATCATTCTGATGGATCTTAACAAGTCCAGTAAGAGGGGGAGTATGTTGAGATAATGTAGAAAATGCTGCGACACATTGAGGAGGAGAATGGAATGTGAAGTTGAGTGTCCCCTTTGGAAGAAAGCTCAGAAAAGAGTCAAAGAGGTGAGATCTGCCTCTGTGCTCATAGAAAGTAGTTATAATTTCAAATTTAAAGACTCAATTGACTGGTCTTAAATCATTATTGCTTGTCTTTTTTTTCTTCCAGTTTTATTCACACATAATTTACATACAGCAAGTATATAAGTTTAAGGTGTACAGCATAATGATTTGACTCACATACATCATGAAATGGTAACAAGTTTAGGAAACATTCAGCATCTCACGTACGTACAAAATAAAAGAAAAAATATTTTTAATGTAAGGACTCAGGATTTATTCCCTTAACACCTTTCCTATATAATATACAGCAATGTTTATTGCATTAATCATGCTGTACATTACATCCCTAGTACTTGTTTATCTTATAACTGGAAGGTTGTACCTTTTAACCACCTTCAACTAACTCCCCCTTGCCCCTCCCACCCCGCCTCTGGCAACTACAAAATGATCTATTTCTCTATGAGTTTGTTTGTTTGTTTGTTTGTTTGTTTGCTTTGAAGTATAATTGACCTGCAACACTATGGTGGTTCCTGGTATACAACATAGTGATTTATTATTTCTATACATTACAAAATGATCACCATGATAAGTCTGGTTACCATCGGTCATCATACAAAGACACTACATTATTATTAACTACTTTTCCTACCTTCATTTAATCCCCGTGACTCCTTTATTTTTTAACTGGAAGTTCGTATCTCTTACTTTCCCTCTCTTATTTCACTCCTCCCCCCACTCTCCTCTCCTCTGGCAACCACCTGTTGGCTCTCTGTAGCTAGGACTTGGTTTGCTTTGTTCATTTGTTTTGTTTGTTACATTGCCCATATAAGTGAAATTGTGCAGTATTTGTCTTTCTCTAATCTGACTAATTTCACTTAGGTAATACCCTTTAGGTCCATATATATATGTATATATACACATATATATGAAAGAGGGGCAAAATAGGTAAAGGGGATTCAGAGGTACAAACTACTAGGTATAAAAGAAATAAGTTACAAGGATGTAATGTACAGCACTAAGGATATAGTCAATATTTTATAATAACTTTGCATGGAGTATAATCTATAAAAATATCAAATTACTATGTTATATACCTGCAACTAATATAATATTGTAAGTCAACTATACTCCAATTTTTAAAAATTAAAACAAATCACATTTTTAAAAAAAGTAGCAGCTCTGTTCTTTTTTTTTTTCCTGAAGTGAGCTTTTCCTCTTGGCGAATGTTTGCTCTGCCTGAAGCTGTTTGTCACTAGGGTGGGAACAGAAGGGTGGAGTTACCATGTCTGCCATATTCTCAGCATCTCTTCATTACAGTTTAATTCTTCATGTCTGTTTTTTTCTATGGGGAACCCTCTCCACAATGTAGCATCATCTACTTCATGAGTTAGGGTAAGAGGTGAACAGGAGTGCTGTTCTATGGTGGTGGTACAAGTTATCACAGTGATTTCCTCATTGTCTTGATATCAACACTTCACCTCATCATGGTATAAGCTGATATCATCATGGCCGGTGAATGCTTACTGAATATTCATTATAAGTTTACCAAAGAGAATGCAAAGAGTACTCATTCTTGATTGCTATGAGCTTTCTATTTGGCGGAAAGGGCACATAGATAGAAGCAATCCAGTTTTCTAGACTGTCAGGTCTGGATTTCAGTGTATCCCACTTATAAGCTACAAACAGTTTCCTGGGTGCTTAGAAGACGACTGGAGATCCTGAGTCAGAAACAAAGGACTTTGTTATTCACAGCAGAGTAAGCGTCAGTAGACCTTGGGGAAGCCACTGCTTTTCCAGCCAGAGGCAAGCTAGCCTGCTCAATGTCCAAGGCGGATACCTTACCTCATCTCACAGGTTACCAGCTGCATAAACAAACATGAAAAATGGCGGCTTCCCTGGTGGCGCAGTGGTTGAGAGTCCGCCTGCCGATGCAGGGGACACGGGTTCGTGTCCACAGACGACCGGAGAGCGGCTGGGCCCGTGAGCCATGGCCGCTGAGCCTGCGCGTCCAGAGCCTGTGCCCGGGTAACAGGGCCTTGCAGTCTCAGCATGCCCAACAAGACATATAGGAACTTGAGAAGCCCAAGTAAGACTGTCTTTCTCAACAGAAGCAGAAAGTCAAATGATCAGTATGGATGACAGCACCACTGACATCTGGAGATCAGAAGTAAGAGGACCCTCATGACTTAGGGGAATTGATGATGACATTGGCTACAAAAAAATTGCTGGTTACTGTAACATGTTTATTACCAGCTTACCTCTATAGGCAACAGTGGGTTGCTTATAAGGAAAAAAAAAAAAACAGGGAGGAAGAGGAGGAATGGGTCTTCTGAAGTTTTAATACTGTACTTATTAGTTGAGGTTGGACTAACCACATCAAGTGATCCAATGTAAAAATATCATTCTGAACATACATCCTCAACGATTTGAAGGAAGGGGTGTTAGATGCAGGAATCTGATTATAATCAAGTGAGTTGAAATGTTATCTTCATCCAGACATTTCGCTATATTTTCTATTATTTATCCCTCCTTAGTGACAATAGAAACAATGGGAACAATGCCTGTGTTTTAAGTTGCAATTAGCTGCATAGTGGTTGATGGGAGGATGGGGATTTTAAACCCCTTATGCTCCCGTTAGATAAAAATCTGACATGTAAGTCATCATTACTCAGCAGCGTGAGGTCAATTCCTGCTCCACACCCATGTCTGTCTGGCCCCATTCCCTCAGTGAGGTCCAGAGCCACACAAAAGATTGTAGCCAATAGTGACCTTTTGTTCCAGAAGCTCCGCTGATTCTAGCAGGAAATGGGGTTTCCTCCACTTGGTTTCAGAGGACACTGCATGTGACCTTGAAGGATTTTGTGATCCTATTTTGAGGCCAACAGCAATGAAGCAGCAACATTTCCCAGATGAAAGTAGTTGACATCAGGCCTACACAAGACTGACAGATGGTTATGAAGCAGACCAGGACTCCTTGTTTTAGAGAGGAGATCTGTATCCGTGATTACAGCCCCTGTCTCTCTCCACTATCAATTTATGGAAGACAGAACACTGAAAGGTGGAAATCATTGGCTGGCACTATAATATTGTTTAATATGAATAAGTGGCCCAAATAAACATATGAAAATCAATGTTTTTTTCAAAAGAAATGTTGATCAACTTTCTTATTCATAGTTTACATACTGAGTCTTTGATCAGGAAAAAGCTCTCTTCTCTCTTTGTTCGTGTGTGTGTGTGTGTGTGTGTGTGTGTGTGTGTGTGTGTCTCAGGAATTCCAGAATCTATTTGTGCATTTTTTACTAAAATTCCTCTTTAGGAGAAAAAAGTAAGTTTTCATTTGCATGCAGAAGAAAAGAGCTTTGGGAAATCTGTGTCACTTAATTTGAGGAGCTCTTTGCCACTCCCTGAAACTGCCTCTTCTCTCCTCCTGTTTCTTTCTAATTATTCCATTTCCTTATTCACAGCCTGCTCTTACTTACCCAAACACCTAAACATCATTTCTTCAGTGATTTTCAAGTATATATATATCACCAAGTGCTGTGACCACCTCAGCTGTGTTTGCATTTTAAAAGAGGAAATTTGTATTTCAAAAAAATATATGGTCTATTACTAACAGTGGATTTTGGAGGGGTATCTTTGGTGGGAGGGAGGGTTCTTCTCCCAATTCTAAAGCTACAAAGCCTTTAACAAAACATCTGGTCTGCTTCTGCATAAGTCCATCTCCAGTCCACTTGACCAAACAGAGGATTTCTGTGCCCAAACAGACACCAAATCATTGACTTTAGGCCTATTTATGGACAATGTTAACTATCCAATGAAAAACTTTGCAAGTCCAGCAGTCGACCAGATATTTTGTCTGATATCAAGCATCCAGATGCTATTTGAGAACACACAGACCTTTGGTTGAAGTTTTCAATCGTCATCGGGTATTTGGCACTATATACACACAGCCTTTAGAAACCACAGAAGGAACTCATTCTCCAGGCATTTCGTGTAATCCGCCTACAATGTGGTCTTTCTGTTCTAAAAGAAAGTTCCACTGTCCCTCGAAAGTGGCAGCAGCTAGCGCATCTGTCACATTGAGAACTTGGATATTTAGGAGGCTCTTTTGATCTCTGGGGAAAGCTGGTGCCACTCAGGAGGCGAAGCTGCCCCTCGTGTCATTCGGGACAGGCCAGCCGTGGTAACCCCAAATGCTTCCGATTTCTGTGGCTTAAACAACAAAAGTTTACTTTTCACTTACGCTACAGGTCCAATGTGGGTCTGGGGTGGTAGTTGGGGGGGACGGGGGGGTTGGAGGGTGTCCACTCCGTAGTCACGCAGGGCCCCAAGTTGAAGGAGTCTCCACGTCAGCACATACTTCTGCGTTTGCCTCACAGGGAGGAGGAACAGAGCTGGAGGGTCTCTTATTGGCATTTTGTAAAATCTCAACTGGAAAGGATCCTCCCCATTGGCCAGAACTGGTCCCATGGACAGCCCTAACTACGAGCAGTCAGGAGAGCACAGTTCCACTGCCTGTGCCCCAGAAGGAGGATGGAACCACATATCAGGCAACAGTAATAATATCTGTCACGTTCATTCAGGTTTAAAAGAAAAACAACTCACCAAGATAGAATTTCCTTAAAGCTGGGTTTCTTTCAAGGGCAAAATCAAGCACTCTTTGGTTCTCTCAGACTAAATACAAGGTAATAAGTTATCAATATGTTATTACACTGGAAACATGTTTTATTTAAAACTTAAAAGTTTATTCTCTCAAGGACCTTCTCTTTACTCTGCACCCCATCAAACCGAAAAAGAAACAACCAAAAGCAAGAGAAAGAATACATGTTAAAACTTTAGTTCCTCATTTAAAAGCATGCAGAGGCTCTAACTGTAGATTCAAACAATGGAAAAACAAATCTACTTGCCTACTGGCAAAAACATTACTCTTTAATGAGAACATGCCCTGTGCTTCAAAATCTCATCACCAGGGGTAACCACTGTTCCATGTGGTACACAGTCAAGTTTCCGACATGTAGGCAAATACGCGTTTGTTTTTATAAAATAGGGATTATACTCTATACTTTGATATCCCACTTTTAAAAATATCCAGCGTTCTTGTAATCATTTTACAATTATTTGAAACAATTTCAGTAGCTACATAAGATAAATTAAAAAATGTATTTATTTCACCATTTTCCTTTTGGGCATTTAGCTCACCTGTCATGTAAATTTATATTTATTTATGTGATTATTTGATGAACATTTGTTTGCCTCACCAGATTGTAAACTCTTGGGTTTGTTTTTTGTCACCATTATATTCTCATTCCATATATAGTTATATCCATATATATATTTCAGATTCTTTTCCCTTAGAGGTTATTACAAATAGTGAATATAGTTCCCTGTGCTATACAGTAGGTCTTTGTTGTTTATCTATTTTATATATAGTAGTGTGTATATGTTAGTCCCAAACTCCTAATTTATGCCCCCCTTCCCTTTGGTAACCATAGTTTGTTTGCTATGTCTGTGGATCTATTTCTGTTTTGTAAATAAGTTCATTTGTATCACATTTTTTAGATTCCACATATAAGCGATCTTGAGCCTCTGCTGAATGAACCAGTGGAACTACTTTTCAGTTCTTACCAGCCTCATCCACAAAACATCTCTGAGCCTCACCTCAGCTCTACATGATGGTCTCTCCCTCTTCTAAAACTTCCCTGTCGTTCTTTTTTTTTTAAAACTCCCTTCAGGATCAGAGAAAAAAAATACTATTTATTGAGCACTATTATGTGCCAGGCACTGTTCTAGACATAGTCTAGTTAATTTGGGGAAATTCTCAGTCATTATTATTCCAAATATTTCATCTTTTCCTTTCTCTCGTTCTTCTCCTTCTGGTAGTCCCATGACATACATTGGATTGGCCAAAAAGTTCATTCAGTTAGCAGTTCTGTTCAATAAAGTTCTTCGTGAAAATGAAAAATGTCTTTTATTTTTACTCCAAACCGAATGAACTTTTTGGCCAATCCAACACATCATACCTTTTGTAGTTGTCCCACAGCTCTTGGATAATCTATCCTGTTTGTTTCAATTTTTGTTCTCTTTGCTTTTCACTTTTGGAGGTTTCTACTGCTATACGCTCAAGCTCAGAGAGTCTTTCCTCCGTGTGTCCACTCTATCTATAAGTTCACCAAAGGCGATCTTCATTTCTGTTTAGTGTTTATATATATATATATATATATATATTTTTTTTTTTTTGGCTGTGTTGGGTCTTTGCTGCCGCATGCAGGGCTTTCTCTAGTTGTGGCGAGAGGGAGCTACTCTTCGTTGCGGTGCACGGGCTTCTCACTGCAGTGGCTTCTCTTGTTGTGGAGCACGGGCTCTAGGCACGCAGGCTCAGTAGTTGTACAGGCTTAGTTGCTCTGAGGCATGTGGGATCTTCCCAGACCAGGGCTCGAACCCATGTCTCCTGCATTGGCAGGCAGATTCTTAACCACTGTGCCACCAGGGAAGCCCTCTGTTTAGTGTTTTAATCAATGGCATTTCTTTTAAATTTTTTCTTAGAATTTCCATCTCTCAGCTTGCATTGCCCATCTATTCTTGCATGCTGTCTACTTTATCTGCTAGCGCCCTTAGCATATTAATTATAGTTGTTTTAAATTACCTGATAATTCCAACATCCCTGCCATGTGTGGTTCTGATGCTTCTTTCTCTTCAAACTGTGTTTTTTACACAGTCTGTCTCTTGAATTTGCGGGGGGGCAGAAGTTTGCCCTATGACATTAATCCTCTTATGGATCTAAGAAGAGTTATTGATTTTTCAGTTTGTTCAGTTTTTTTATTTATTGTTAGAACAGAGTGGTGACTTTAGGCTTCAGTTTCTGCCTCTGTTGAATCACGGAGGGGCTCCCAGGGGTGTAATTCAAGTTCATGCCGTGCCCACACACCTTCTAAGAAGGTGGGCCATGACTTCTCGCCATCTCACACGAGGAGAAAGTGCTTGCCTGATGAACAGCTAATTCAGAGGGTGGCCAGGGTCTTAGGAGATGGACAAGTACAAGATCTCCATCCAGCAGGAAGGAGAGTGACTATCTGAAGCAACCAGATCCTTTGAATTTGAGTTTGGTTTGAATTTGTGACCTGCAGAGAGCATCAGCCCTTGCCAGTCTAAGCAGAAGCATAAATCAGGCAGAGAGAGTAGTGGTAGAAAGAAGGAGTCAGGACAAGCCATGAACAAGCCGCAGCTGGAGCAGCAGCCCCTGACCCAGGAGTAAATGCTAAGAGCCGTTCAGTCACAGAGTCGCTGTCAGAATCTGGACATGGTGCTGCCACCAAATGACCTTATATTCAGGCCCCAGATGGCCTGGTGAGGGCTATTTCTGTTGTTTCCCCTCCTGTCTCCTTAGCTAACCTGGAAGAGCCTAATTAACATATGTGTAAGTAAATGAAGCTCTTCTCTGGCTCAAATATTCTAGAATTTTACTGAGCACAGTAAAAACTCATTAATCCAGATCACTTCTTCCACATTTCTAATTATCTCATTTGGACAAAGCTGAAGTTTATTTTTGCTCAGCAAAATTTTACTATGGATAGCTCAAATTATAAAGAAAGTGGGTAAAGGAATTGTTTAAAATATTTAAGGAGACAAGCGGTTAATTTAATATATTAATTTAAAACTATTTTATCTGTTTACTAAAAATATATGACCCAAGGAACTTCAATTAGGTAGAATGAATGAATATTGTTTACCATTACCTTTTTTTCCCCAAAATACTTACTGATTCTCTCTGTGGCCTAGGCACTGTGCTAATACACACACACACACACACACACACACACACACACACACACACACATAATAGACCTTGCCATTCAGCAGCTTAGAGACTAACGGAGAAGACAAATTAAAAAATACATCGGTGTGATAAATGCCAAGATACAGGTATACACACAGTGGGTTAACAAGCATAAAAGAGAAGCATCTAAGGTACCATAGAGGTTGAGGTCCAGAAAGATTTTCTGGGGATGACAGGGTGTATAGGAAAAAAATTATACTCCTCCTCCTGTGTGTTTCTTCTCTACACTCAATACCCTACTATCACACTCACAGCACTTCTGACACCAGATGTGTGGCTCTTTTTATTCACACACCAAGAAATTCTCTGCAACACCAGCTGGCTGTCCTACAATTCAATTCAAGTCTGACATTAAGTGAGGTTAGCACAGACCCTGCAGGTTAAGGGTTCAGTCCCAAAAGACTGCCTCCCCTACTTCAGACCCAATCGCAAGTCGTGGGACCCCAGGTTACTCACAATTTCTGTCCAACTTGGCTACAAACTGGGGATCCCTATGACTCCCCCCTCCCTTGGATTCATTTACTTCCTAGAACAGCTCATAGAACTCAGGGAAACACTTACATTTACCGGTTTCTTATACAATAAAGGTTCTGATAAAGGATGTCAATGAACAACCAGATGAAGAGGTATACAGAACAAGGTCTGGAAGGGTACCGAACACAGGAGTACCTGTCTCCATGAAGTTGGGGTACTGCCACCTTCCCAGCATATAGATTTGCTCACCAATCCAGAAGATCCCTGAATTCCATACCTTTGGGATTTGTATGGAGGCTTCATCACATAGGTATGATCAATCATTAAGTCAGTTTCTAGCTTCTCTCCCTTTCCTGGAGGATAGAGGATGGAGCTGAAAGTTCCAAGCTTCTAATCATGACTTGGTCTTTCTTGTGACCAGCCCTCATCCAGGAGCCCACCAAGCATTGCTTCATTAGAATGAAAGACACTCCTATCACCCAGAAAATGCCAAGGGATTTAGGGGAACCAGAGTCAAAGACCAAATATGAGAACAAATGCTCTTAGTTAGGAAATTACAAGGGTTCTAGGAGCTTTGTACTAGGAACCAGGGGCGGAGACATAAATTTTGTATATATAAAATTTCACACGGGGGCTGCAGTTTAGTGGATGAATCTAAGTATCTAAATGAAGAGGAGAGGGTAAACCAGGGAAAGCATTTTCAGGCAATCACAAATAGTTCACTGGAACTGAGGTCATATGGCAGTAATAGTGGGGCGCACAATCAAGTCTCACTATTCATGGAAGTTATATTCTTTAAATTTGCTGTGAACACTGAGTTACTGAATATTGAACTATTGCTTTTAGGGGAAGTACAGGGTTAGGATTCTGCAAGCCTCTGGTCACAACATTTTCATCAATTAAAATGCCATTTGTGATATATGGGTTCATTTGCCAGCATCCTTGTAAAACAAGCCAGTCTCTACAGCTTTGCAAACCTGTTCTTCCACATAACACTTTTCTTGAATAACACTTAGCAGGTAATTTAAAAATTCTTCTGCAGTCTTCTGATTCCTTTCACCACATTTACCTCAGGGCTTTATAAAAGAGAAATGGTATTCTATTCAACATAGAGCTTGAAGTCCTAGCCAGAGCAATTAAGCAAGAAAAAAATTAAAAGATGTCCAAAGTGGAAAGGAATAAGTAAAATTTTCTCTGTTCACAAATGACAAGATTATATATATATATATATATATATCTCCCTAAAAATTCTGTCAAAAAAAAAGCCCTGTCAGAACTAGTAAACCAATTCAGCAAAATTCCAAGATACAAAATCAGCACATAAAAATCAGTTATGTTTCTATACACTAACACTGAATGATACAAAGACAATGTTAAGGAAAAAAATTCATTTACAATAAAGAATAAAATAATTAGAATAAATTTGACCTCAAAGGTGAAAGTCTTGTATGATGAAGATTAAAATCATTGCTGAAAGAAACTAAAGACACAAACAAATGGAAAGACATGCCATGTTCATGGATTGGAAGGCCTAACATTTTTAAGCTGTGAACACTACCCAAAGTGATCTGCAGGTTTAATGCAATCCCTATCAAAATCCCAATGGCTTTTTTTTTTTTTTTTTGCAAAAACAGAAAAATTCACACAGAATCTCATAGGACCAGCTGAAACAATCTTGAAAAAGAAGAAAAAGTTTAGAGGTCTCATACTACCAGATTTCAAAACTTATTACAAATCTGCAGTAATCAAAGCAGTATGTTAATGGCATAAAGACAGACACATAGATCAATAGAATAGAATAGAAAGCCTAGAGATAAACCCTCTCAGATATGCTCAAATGACCTTCAACTGGGACGCCAAAACCATTCAACAGGGAAACATGGTACAACGTGGATGAAACTTGAACACATTGTACTAAGTGAAATAAACCAGACACAAAAAGTTAAATATTGTATGATTCTACTTATGTACAATATGTAGAATAGTCAAATGCTTAGAGACAAAAGTAGAATGGTGGCTACCAGGGCTGGGGAAGGAGAAATATGGGGAGCTATTGCTTAATGGATATAGTTTTTACTTTGGGAGGATGAAAGGTTTTTTGAAATGGATGGTGGTGATGGTTGCACAACAATGTGGATGTGCTTAATTCCATGGAGCCACTTTCAAGTGGCTGAAGTGGTAAACGTTATATTTTATAGATACGAAATTTTTACCACAATAAAACCAAATAAAACACAATTGTTCACAGACGTGATAGGCCCTCAAAGAACATTGTTGATGAGAATTTATGTGCACCCATGACCTATTGCTAATACTATGTAATGCTATTTGCTACATGAAAAAAGAAAAGTAAGTGTTATGCAATCCAAACTTATATTTTAGAATCTTTTGTTTCCTTGTTTAGAAAAAGGAACCTTTTATTTCTTGGCTTTTTTTTCCCCAGAAATTCCAAGTTTTTAACATAGTAAGTCTCTATACAATATTAAAATTTCCATAAGTTATAATCAATCAATCCCACATATTATGTGAAATAGATTGAAAAATTAATACATAAAAAGGATGGGCATTTATTTCCCTTCCCATCATCAGCTGCAAGGTATATGAAGGACATATTTTTAAGTACCTTTGAAACTATAAAGTTTTTATCCACCCCATTTGCAGATGTCTAAACAGTCCTCACACATTCATTGGAAAAGGAAAAATCAATACCAATCTGCTTCCTGCAGCTGGATTCAGAATTGAAAATCATTGTCTTTTGTCTCTAATTTGGTAGAAAACTCTCACTAGCACGCGAAGCCACAATTGAAGTTTATTGAAATAATAATCCCCCTTCTAAAACATCAGAATAAGAAGCCAATTCAAAATTCTATTTAATATCAAAATATCCTGAAACTATGCCAAAATCTCATTCTAAACCCAAACTATATCTAGAGGGATGTTCGAAAATTCAGATGATGCTCTGTGGTTTTATTTTTATGTTCCTTCACCACTGCTATTCTTGTTCTGTGATATAAATTTTTCTATACTCCCAAATGATCCAATTTTCAATGACATTTCTAATCAAACCAAACTCAAGCTGGGGAACCTTATAAGAAAGTCTTCATTCTTGGGATTTCACGTTACAACTTAAAACAGAAAACTGAATAAATAACAGAAAGTTAGCTCTAACTCATGCAAGTCGACTGGGCATTAAAACCTTTAGACTTCCTTGAATATTTGCACTTAACATGAATTACGTACTGAAATAATTAGTGAAAAAGATAGCAATACAGAGTTAATTGTGCCCACTTCATACAGAGAAATCAGAGGCAGAGGAGGCATGCAAGTCTCTCAGCATCTCAAATAACACATTAATAGATGCAATCCTTTCTATAAAGTGTTAATCTTAGCTCATCAAAATAAGTTATTTCCCAGACATTTTCTCAGTTCTTTTTGGAGCCCTTCAAATGTATAAAAGATTAAGAGAATGCATCATAAATCAGTAATTACTTAAGACAATATAGAAAAAGCTGTAGCACCTACCTCATACCATATAAAATTGTCAATAATTGATTTAATCACAAAATGAAACTCTAAAGGCACCACAAGAAAATAAGTACTCTTGCGTTGGGAAATGCCTAAGAATGGAAAGTAGACATTATGAACAACTGCCAAACCTAGGGTTAAAACAAACAAAAGAAAAACAAACGAACAAAAAACCTGTGAAAAATCTTAAGAGGCAGGGCTAGAATATGAGTTACGAAGCACAATCTTAATTCAGCAGTTATAACTTGTCTGGTTTACATAGTGAAGGGACGGAAAGCCCAAAGGACCAAAAGTTCACCCACCAGCCTATGGATCTGATCGTTCTTATCCCCGTGGCAAGAACGTCCCTCTGGAAATAACCAAATCTGGCAATTGTAGTTATGGATGTTAACACTAATAACTGTCTTTTCCTGTTCTAATTCTGTGTTCCTCAAGCAAACTTCTATTTAGAAGATGACTTGCCATAAACATCTACTTTAGGGAGAGAATGTGTTGTTATGGTGACACAAGTTTTCTGGTACATAAAATAACCAAATACCATTCATTCATTTATTTATTCATTTAATAAGCATGGAGGAGAGCATATGCTCTGTGCACAGCCCTAAGATTATTAAGTTAAATAAACATTAAAACAAAAATCCTAGTTGACGCCAAACCAAGGGATAGATATGGTGGAGGTAACTTAACATCTTGTTTTGTGATTATGCACCCCAGCCTTAAAAATGTTTCAGCATGCACACCCACGTCCAGATCACATATTTGTGGCCTCCTACACTAATATATTGGACAGGTTGTAAAATGAAAAAAAAAAAATCTAACTCTAGGGTGATCTGATGTGACTTCCATTTTCTTCCCAGGAGTAATCCAGATGTGGTTCTGTTCATATTTTGCGTGTCCTTTTTTCATCCCATCTGCATCAGATCCCTTGGCGGGAGAGTTCAAGGAAGCAGAAGTGATAACTAGGATCCACTGGATGGTCAACTAAGGGTGCACCAGGACAAGTAAGGTGAAACGAAGTTTAACTTCTCTGCGTAGAGACAGTGCGAAATAAGGATGCTTCCCGGAATTGTAAAAAAAAGCAAAAATTCAGAGAAGGGAATACAATGCCCCATGGAGAGTCAGAGGTCTTTTTTTTTTTTTTTAACAAAACAAAAACTGAAAATTTAACACAGATTTTTACTAGTAAGCACTTAAAAGTTGAAAAAAATAAATAAGAAAAATATAAACAATATCCTTTGTGGGCTAAGCTCAAAAAAAGGAAGAAGGGCACTGGCCCACAGGGAAGGAGGAATGATTATTCCAATTGTCAGAGCGTGACTTGTCACAAAACTTCTAGAGGGGATTTCCGCAGGACTTACATTAAAAATGTTTTAAATCCTCTTAGTCAGAAATTCTACTTTATCTTCAGGAAAAGTTTCAGGATATGCGGAAAGGCTTACTTAAATACTTATTAGGTGCTAACTACATGCCAGGCACCTGTGACACACACAGCTGGGTCACCAAGATGGCTCTGCAGGAGAGGACTTGTTGTGTCCGGCTGTTGGCCCCTGCAGGCATGGCCTTAGCTGCAGAGACACCTCGCCCAGGGTGGGTCACCCCAAGACTGATGGAATTGGGCTGCAGAGGCCCAGCCATTCTGGCTCCACTGGGATGACACCAACAGGTCATTTGACCTCAGGAGCCAAGGCAGCTGGGCCAGCATTGCAGCTCAACTACTCCCTCTGCTGGATGTTGCTTCTGCTTTCTCCCTTGCACAGGTGTTGATCCAAAGGGCTCACCCTAATAAGCAACCTGCACACTAAAGTCTGCCTCAGTGTCTGCCCCCGCCAAACCCCACCTGCAACAGCTCTCTTCTAGAAGTTGGGGACACCATGGCGAACAAGAGATAAAGATCCCTGTTCTTGGCACTCACATCTGGCTTAGAGGAAACATAAAATAAACAAATAGATGAACAAGGTAACAGCAGAGAATAATTCGTGTGGTGAAGAAAATAAAACAAGATAATTTGAGGAAGCAACCAGAGCTGTGTGGAGGTTATTTCTTGATTGAGAGGTCTGATAAGGAAGTCACATTTAAGCAGAGAGCTGAACGGCAAGAAAGGACCAGCCAGGCACAGATATGGTGGCAGGTGTTACAAGAAATTGCAAGAGCAAAGGCATTATGGTATAAAAAAATAAAAATTTAAAGTTATTGAGAGAGAACATCAAAGAATGTCTGCATGCTCTTAAAGTGGGAAAGGGTTCTTTAAACAAGTCACAAAAAATGCAAACCACACAGAAAACTGAACTGCATTTAATATAAAGCGTCTGTACTACAAAATATACTATAAACAAAGGGAAAGGGCAAAACCACAGACTCGGAAAAAATATTTGCAGTGTGTGTAACTGACAAAGAAGTATTGTCCAGAACATGTAAAGCACCCCTCCCACCCATAAGAAAAGCAACTCTAGAGAAAGAAATGGGATCAGGGATTAGGGCTTTTTATTTGTAGCGCCAATGTTTCATTTCTATTGAAAATGATTTGAAGCAGCATATCTGACAGCTGAAAATTAAGATTCAACAAGATGAATGGGGGAGTTGATATTCATTTTAAATTGGTCTCTGCCCTTTTTGAAGCCTGAAATATTTCATAAGATTTTAAAAAAGAGATCCCATGTACCTGGAGTTTAGGGAGCAATGGGAAGAGATTGCAGGACAGAGATTGGATTTCATTCTGATTGCAATAGGAAGCAAAATGGAAGGTCTTAAACAGGGATGTTAGATCATGATTTTAAAAGAACACTCTGGATACTGTGTGGAGAGGGGATTGAGAGGTGCCAGTGTGAATGAAGGAGACAGTTGTGAAGCTGTTGTCACGGTTCAGATGAAAGATGATGACAACTTCATCAAAGATGGTAGCTAAGGAAAGGTGGACAGACTGTTTTGAAATAATTTTGGACTTACAGAAAAGATGGAAAAATAGTACAGAGATTTCCATATTATCTTCATCCAGCTTCCCCTAATGTTAACATTTTACATGATCATAATACAATGGTCAAAACGAGGAAATTAACGTTGGTATAGTACTGTGAGCTGGACGATAGATTGCACTGGATTTTCATCAGTTTTTCCACAAATATCTTTTTTCTGCCCCAGGAGCCAATCCAGACTCTCACATTGCATTTAGTTGTCATGTCTTCTTAGTCTCCTCCAATCTGTGGTAGTTCCTCATTCTCTCCAGTCTTGTCTAACTTCGAAACTTTGAGGAGTATTGGTCAATTATTTTGTAGAATGTTCCTCAATTTGGGATTGTCTGAAGTTTTCCCATGCTTAGATTGAGGCTGTGCATTTTTATCAAGAATACCATGAGGTTATGCTCTTCCTTCCTCAGTACATCTTATCAAGTGGTACATAGTTACCTTTTGCGTGTGTGCGTGCGTGTGTGTGTGTGTGTGTGTGTGTGTGTGTGTATGTTGAGAACACTTAAGACCAACTCTCTTAGCAAATTTCAAGTAAACAACACAGTATTAATAACTTATCGTCCAACTACCTACTTTTTTCAATCATTTTTCCCCTCTGGCAATCAATTCCCTAAAAAAAAAAGGATAAAATCTTTGGCCATATTGGGAGGCCACAAACAGTAACCATTAGTTAGAGAAGTCATGATGATCTTAACTACAATATGACCAGGCTTTTTGCTTCCTGACAATAAAGTTCGGTGAAGCTATCTCACTAGCTTCCTGCAAACCATAACCACCTTATCATGTCATCATTATCAGAAGAATCTCTGTAAAACCATCCTAGAACTAGTTAAGCCGTTCTTCATAAAAATGCAGACTTTTACCAAGATGTCCTTCAATAAGTGAATAAAACTGTGGTACATCCATGCAATGTAATACTATTCAGTGATTTTTAAAAAATGAGTTATCATGCCATGAAAAGACACGGAGCAAACTTAAATGCATATTACAACATGGAAGACGCCAGTCTGAAAAGGCTACATATTGTATGATTCCAACTACATGACATTCTGGAAAAGGCAAAACTATGGAGATCAAAAGATCAGCAGCTGTCAGGGTGGAGAGGAGAAAAGGGAGTGAAGGATAAACAGGGGAAGCACAGGGGATTTTTAGGAAGTGAAACTCTTCTGTATGACTCTATAATGGTGGACACATGACATTCTGCGCTGGTCAAAGCCCATGGAACTACACAACACAAAGAGTGAACCCCAATGTAAACTATGGGCTTTAGTTAATAATAGTGTACCAATATAGGTTCAATAACTATAACAAGTGAACCACACTAATGAAAGATGTTAATAATAGGGGAAATCGTAGGAGGGAGCATACGGGGACTCAGTACTTTTTATTCAATTTTTCTATAAACCTAAAACTGCTCTAAAAATTAAAGTCTATTATTTTTTAAAAAATGCTTTTCAAAGCACAGATAAAGCTACAAAAGTTAAAGTGAAAATATTTTGCTGGAGAAATATGGTTTCTCTCCCTTGAGATTTCCAGTAGTATAGATTGACTTTATTTACCTTTCTTTTTTCTGAAGTTAGGTCATTTCTTTCCAAGGTGTTGGTGAAATACGAGAGTGACAGGTCATTGCTGTGGCCTCAGGTATGGGAGGTGTGTGTACATTGTCACCAAACTGAAAGAGGGTGACTGCTAGTGAGATGTGCAAAGCAAGCGCTCACGGATACTGGTTGTAAGGTTCCTGCAGAGGCAGGGAGCAGATAGGCGTTGAGACCCCACCACAACAAGCTACTGCTGTTTGCATGTGCCCAGCCTGTGTGCCAGACAGTGAGCTGAGAAGCCATTAAGTCATCAAGATGACTCCAGCCCCTGCCACTGTCTGACTATGACTGCTTGAGGTACCCTCAGTGAAAGCTGTCTACCTGTCCAATCCATCCTCAGATCTGTGACAGATGCTAATAATAAATGATCGTTGCATGTCAATAACTTTGGGGTGGCTTGTTTACAGAAAGAGACAAGTGAAACAGGTAGTAACTGCTACCATTCCTCTTACTCAGTTTTACTTTCATCTTCTTCCTAATAGATGAGCCTTTAATATTTATGTCAGTTATTTAATAAATTTTAAGTTTTATCACTTTATCTATGGCAGAACTAGCTTTTTACCTAAAGGCTTTGCTTTTTTCTGAATGATCAGTTGAACATACTTTTATCTTTTAAAAAATCTGCTGCTGGGAAAACTCAAACTAACACTATGATCTAAAAGTCAACTGTACAAAAGTCTAGGAAAAAAAGACACTCCCTGATAACTTTTTTATTTCCAAAGCTCTGCATGGCATCTTTACAAAAGAATAAAAGAAACATAGGAGAAAATTAAGGCATGTTATGACAATCTTATAATAATTTTAAGTACAAAAATGTTTTTTATTGTTTAATGTTATTCACTTAAATGTTAACCTATTTCTTCTGTTTAAGTAGCAGTAAAAATAGAATTTGCCTTCTACATACTCTGTTGGGCAGGTCTTTTAGCGCTGCTTTGTCACTTGTTCTATTCAGACAATTCACTTCTTAAAACTGAAAATAGCTTCCAAATGCTATTATCATTTTCTAACTTTCATAGACACTGAACAGAATGCTAATTAAATTCTAGTTATAATTTTCATATTTTTAATTAATTCATGGCACCAACTTCAAAGTCTTATCACAACATCACTTTAGTCAAAGATTACAAATGTAATAAATAGCCTTCTGGCTCAAGACGAGGAAGGTTTTATAAAGGCTTCTTGATTGAGTGTAGAGCAGCCCATTCATTTGTACTCAACTTTATAGACCAGTGGATGAAAACACGGATTTTATAGTCAGAGAGACCAAGGTTCAAATGCATTTCTAAGTCTTATTTCTATATGATTTGGAGTATGTTTTTTAATATTTCTGAGTTTCGTTTTCCTAAGGTGCAAAATGGGGAAATAATAATAACATCTACTTCACGGAATTGTGACAGGGATTGAATGAGATAATGTATGCAAAGTGCTTAGCAGAGAGCTTGACACATAGTAAGCAGAGGAAGATATTAACAAAAACAAAGAAATGCCTTTTGAATAGTATCTCTATACTATTGCAGAAGATAACTTGTGAAATTGCTACCCTCTTCTTTGATATTTCAACATCTTTATTTTATGAATGGAATTTTTACCCTCTAGACATAGCTTCTAAAAATGCTTCATAAAATATATTCTTAAAATTCTTTTGAAAAATTGAATAAGCCTGGGAGAAAATGAGACAAACAAACAAACAAACACGGAGGGAATTCCCTGGTCGTCCAGTGGTTAGGACTCCACGCTTTCACTGCAGAAGGCACGGGTTCAATCCCTGGTCAGGATTGAACTAAGATCCCACAAGGTGTGGCCAAAAAATAAATAAATAAATAGCAGGATTATTTAAAAACAGAAAAACAAACAAACAAAAAAAAACCCACAGAGAAGAGGGGCAAAGGAGAAGTATGAGTTGAGGGAAGTAGTGAGCACTGGATCTAAGAGATGCTTAGGGACCACCACCCCGAAGGCTGGAGCTTCAGAAAACGAGGGTGTGGGGAGAAAGCCTGGGGCCTTTGTAGAAAAGGGAGCTGGATCAAAGGCCATTCACTTAGAGGCAGCATCCGGGGAGAAATATACTGTTAGGAAGAGGATAAACTAGGAAAAAAAATAACCTTCCCACAAAAGCAGTTGCCGAGAAAGTTTTCTCTCTTGGTCTTGGTTCTAGATAGAGCTAAAAAAAAAAAAAGTCTTCCCTGAAAATTCTTGATCACTGGTCAGACCTCATGCAGGTTTGGGGCCTGATTCATAGTTTTTTCATAGCCCTAAAGACTGCTGACCAAAAGTTGTTGTTTAAAGTGTGTGCAAGTTTATCACGCCCCAGGTAATGGTAGGAGCAAACATAATTACTCCCTAAAAGAACACATGGTTGAACACTTTCAATCTTTCAGACTGAAAGATTCTCAGAAACACTTCCAACAAATGTAAGTTCGCAATAAAAAATAAAACATAAGAAAAGCCACTGTGAGTGAGAGTCAGCAAAAACAACCAACAACAGAATCAGACCTGCAAAAAAATAAGACACTAGGATTTTCAAGCGCATAATACAAAATAATTATGTTAAATCTGTTTAAAGAAACAAAAAAGTGGGACACAAGAGCAAGATACCATTAAAAAATAAATAGGCAGATATTTTAAAGAACCAAAGAGAAGTTGTGGAAATGAATGATGTAATCATTTAATTTTAGAACTGCCTACAATGGTTAAATAGCAGACCTGAGATAAGAATTAGGAAACATGGAGGTATTGGACAACACTACACAGAAAGCAAAGAATGTAGATAACAAAGAGATGAAAAATGTTGAAAGCAGATTCAAAGGAATTGAAGACCTACTAAGAAGATGTAACATGTATAACATTTGGACTTCCTTTTCCATTGCCCCTGCAACACTAGAAGTGAAAGCAACTTCCTGCTATTGTTCACCTCTGAATTACTGCTCTCTATATAGCTTCTTTGCATTTTCATTACCTCTGTAAGCAATCCCCTGTAGTAAATACTCTCTACCGAAAGGCTTAAAGTGGTTCCTCTTTTCCTGGCTGGACCCAGAATGATAGAAATACTGCTTAAATTTTAATTTTCTAAGTTAAATATGCATGTTATGAGTTTAAGAGTAAACACAGGGGGAAAAGTAGAAGAAGGAAAAGAGCTCCCAATCAATTAAAAAGAGGCATGAAATGAAGGGGGAAAAAAAGAAACAAAAAACAAGAAAAATAAAAAGCACAAAATTAAAATGGCAGGGATATATATATTATATATATACAATATATATATATTAGCTCTTACAATATATTTAAATGGATTAATGGAAATAGTTGAAGTCTTCAGTTAAATGGCAGAAATTTTCATATAGGGAGTCAGAATTCAGCTACATGAAAAAAGGAAGAGACACGTAAGGGAAAAAAAAAAGGTTGAAAATGAAGGGATGAAAATAATTATATAAGGCAAATACCAACCAGTAGAAAAGGTGGATAGCTATACTAACAACAGACAAGACAGAAATTAGGGCAAAAACGCTTTTGCTATGTTATGATAAAAGTTTCAGCTCACCAAAAGGATTAAACAATTCTAAATTCACTTGTACCTAAGAGCATAATTTCAAAAATATAAGCAAAAATGATAGGAAACGTGGGCGAATTCACCATCGCAAAAGGAGATTTTTGACTCATCTCTCATAATGGATAGAATAAGCAGGTTTTAAAAATAAGTTAAAAAATCATGAATGTCATGATTAACATGCTGGATCTAGTAAACATGCATTGAACCCTAAATCAGGAATTGGAGAATATCCATTTCCTTCACACATGGAACATTTCTGGACGCTACATCTTGAATCATTATGCCGTAGCGCAAACACAGCTCTGGCAGGGTCCGCTGGTCTCTACCAGCTTTGCTGAGCTACTACTCCTACTCTGCAGATTGAAATGCCAGCAGCCACTCTGGAGCAGTCTAATTCACGCGGTCTAATATTTTTCAAACTGTTAC
Organism: Phocoena sinus; assembly: GCF_008692025.1. Lineage (NCBI taxonomy): Eukaryota > Metazoa > Chordata > Mammalia > Artiodactyla > Phocoenidae > Phocoena > Phocoena sinus. The sequence goes on along the minus strand of NC_045779.1, from coordinate 13,309,325 downwards.
GCATAATATCTAATCTCCCTGGGTCCCTAATGTTCTCACAGGTGCTAAACAAAGTCTTCCTCTGCCCTTGCTTCCATAAAGCGCCTCTTCAGAGAAAGCTAAAATTGCCCGTTTTAAGTAGATGACCAGAAGTCCTGGCCCTTGTTCACCCCTCAGTCATAGCAGATGCTTCTAGAACATGTCTCTTTGTCCTTAACATCACTCAAATTCCTCACCCTGCAAGTTCAATGGTAACTAATTTAAAGATGGTTTTCTGTTTAGTAATTTCCATTTCACGTCATCTCTAAAAATGTTTAGAAGCGTGAAATGGTTTTTTTAATCTTCAAATACACAAAGTCATGTGGTGCCTAGAAAATCGTTTTGAATGTTACAAAATTTCCACATAGCACCTGACATTACAAGGCATGGAAAGCCCTCCCAAAGATTATTATTATTATTATATCACCTGCCTTGTGCCTCAGGGTTCCATAGTCAAAGAGGTGGTGAAGCAAATAGCTTATTATAAAGTGACAATGCTGGACTTCATCTGAGCCCTGTGCTCCTCCTGGTAAGCGGTGACGGTTGAGAAACCTCCCTACCCTTTTGTAACTCTTTCATGTTTGAGAAATGGCAAAATGGCTCAGTAGCTAACGGGTTGACTACAAAGGACCACCATGTTCCTGCATGTTCTAAAGTAAGACCCACCTCCACCCTTCCTTAATGACTGTCATTTTTTTTTAAACCTCAAGTTTTCTCCCTCTGCTCCGAGACATTTATCACTAGAGAATGCTCTCTCTGTTGCAACAGCCTGAGTAAAATCATCTTAATTGGTGCATTTTGTCTTTTAGGATTTGATGCTGTGACTCAGATGGCATTGGTCTTAGCCTTATGATCCCATTGTCTCCTACCAGGTAACGAGGCATCTCAGAGCCTTTAGTGCTCTGTTCCTGAGTGATAGTCCGGGGACCCAAAAGTGAGCTCAGCTCCTGATCCTGTGTTCTGGACTCTTGTCCACCCATAGCATAATAAAGATTTGATTTGATTCCTTGTGAGTACTTGTTTCATACCTGGTGCTGGTTTCTTTTGGTTTCACGGTCTGATCATTTTGTGAGTTCTATAAACATGTTAATGATTTATAGATATCTTGTTTCTCTTGGTTGAAAGACAACAGAGAACCTGGTATGTTAGCCCTTTATGCTTCTCTTTTTGTCTATTTTGAGTTCAAACAAATTAAGAATTTGTACGTCCTGGTGATAAAACCCTCTTAGATTTAGACTGGTGAGGTTCGTACTTCTGTGTTTATGCTTAACCCATGGCTGAAGTTTTTAAAAAATAAAGCTATAAGCCCTCTATTTGTGTCTGGTTGTATGTTCTTTGTGTAAGTACATAACATTTTCCTACCCTTTCATGGTATTAATAATTAGACTATAAGATCTCTTAAAGGAGCCTTATTCTGATTGGTATAGTGATAAGAAGCACTTATAATTTAAATATTCCTAAAATTTTCAGATATTAAGGAAACTGAAACTCCTCAAATGTTAAAAAAAAAGGTCTCCTTATAGAAATGAACTCAGAAATGTTTTAAGAAGTTCACATAATGTAGGTCTATCCTTGGCAAACAAGGCTAGTTTAATCATTTTGATTTAATTAAAAACAGCTATGTATTTTCTATTAGATTAGTGTAAGTATAATTTACATGGAGACTTTTATTCTACTTGGACATGCTTTCCCTAACCATATGCAAGTTTGCTGATTGAATAAGATAACATTTCTTCTACTAAATGTTTAAGATTACAAAAAATGTAAATATGTTTAACCAAAATTGAATCACTCTTCTGACAAATTTTATTTCAATAGTGTCGTGGACCCAAAATGTGGTTAAGATTGGATGCTGAGGACTTCCCTGGTGGCGCAGTGGTTAAGAATCCGCCTGCCAATGCAGGGGACACAGGTTTGATCCCTGGTCCGGGAAGATCCCACATGACACGGAGCAGCTGAGCCCGTGCACCACAACTATTGAAGCCCGCGCACCTAGAGCCCGTGCTCTGCAACAAGAGAAGCCACCGCAATGAGAAGCCTGTGCACTGCAACGAACAGCAGCCTCTGTTCGCCGCAACTACAGAAAGCCCGTGCTCAGCAAAGAAGACCCAACGCAGCCAAAAAAAAAAAAAAAAAGATTGTAGGCTGATGATGCTACACAGACACCAAGAAGGCAGGAAAAGGTTTATTACTCACAGAAGATGCCTTTCTGGAGAGAGCAGGGCAGGCCTCCCAGATAGGTCCAAAATGGCTTACAAAAGAACAAGGAAAGGAGACTGGCTTTCCGTTTTCAAGGTGGTTAGGGGCAGGGCTGGAGTGCAGTTTCCCACGTGCAGTCAGGGGCTTGCATGGATTGAACTCCTGTCCCACAACCTCGACCTGGGCACCAAAGGAGGAAGCACCTGGGCTTCCTGATCAACCTGCCCAAAGGTGGGACAGAAGGAGGGAGAGGGAAAAGGGAGACTTAAAAGCTATCAGCACATCAGCTTAGGTAGACTCTTAATTATAAACAGTAGTATGTCAACTTGAAGACAATTCCCAAGATTTTTAGGCAATTTAAACCTTGCACTGGTATTAACTTGAGTTAATCAATGGTTACTGGATGTCTAGATAATTTCTCAGATAGAATACTGAAACATCGGTTACTAAGCATAATTTTAAGTTTATATATTTTGCCTCTTATTCTTATGATATAGAGAGAGGGTATGTACTTGGGTCTCTTAAAGAGCATTTTCATTTTTGCTACTTTGAGAAGCTGTGCTATAAGGGATATGTTTGTGTCAAGGAAATGCCAGTAGTTTTGTTCTAAAGTAGAAGGATTTTCCAGAATGAGGAGAGAAAAGTGTAGGGCACACCCTGAATGAGTATAGAAAGGTGTGGAAGTTTTGCCGAAAGGGAATTTTGTTGTTGTTGTTATGATCAAAGTGGCCTAAAATTTGATGGGTGTATTAGTCTCCTATCGCAGCTGTAACAAATTACCACAAATTTTGTGGCCTAAACTGACCCACATTTATCATCTTATGGTTCAGAAATTCAACCTGAGTCTCACTGGGCAAAAATCAGGATATCAGCAGAACCGCATTCTTCCTGGAGGGTCTAGAAGAGAATCCATTGTCTTTCCTTTGCAAGCTGGTAGAGGCTGCCTGGAATCCTCAATTTACCGCCCCCCTGCAGCTTCAAGGTCAGCAACAAGTGGTGAGTGTTCCTCACATTGCATCCTCTGACGCTCTCCCCGCCTGCCTCTTCCACGTTTAAATGACCATCGTGATCACACTGTGACCACCAGACAATCCAGGATGCCTTATCATTTTGTCAAATGACCGACAACCTCAATTCCATCTGCAACCATAATTACCTCTCACCATGTAACGTAACATATTCACAGGTCCTAGGGATTAGGAAGTGGACATCTTCAGGAGGGGCCCTTATTCTGCCTATTGTAATGAATTTATTTATAAGATTTTCAAGAGGAGATTTCATATCAAACAGTATACTGGTATTGCAATAGAATTTGGCCTTCTCTCTGTTAAAATGGAACACTTTCCTTGGATTACTGGTGTGTTCTAAGAAGAGGCTATAGAAGGTTATTTTATTATCTGTGTAATCTACCTAGATAACTATCTGCCCAGATCCCTAGGGGGACTCTAGGTTGCCTAGCAGCTCACCTTTTCCCCCCAGAATATGAAGAAGCCCCGCGGGCTGAAATCCAAGGACTCGATAAAAACCTCAAAGGACTCAGCGCCACAGCAGACCATGCATGGGCTAGATTTCCTCCTGGATGCAAAGGGAGAGTCCTGTCTGGACTACTAGGGAAGTCCCATGAAATACTAGGGTCATGCATTTTTGTATAAGAGAGGTAACCGGAACTGTGGACCACATCATCAAAAGCATTGACATTCTGGCTCCAGAACTTCGATAAACTCCACAAGTAGTCCTGCAAGATTTTTCTCCACCAATGCTTTGGAATCCACTGACCTGGTTACTCTCAGAGTTCAACTCCTGGCTTTTTATTTTGATACAACCTTTGATATTAATATATATCTTTTTTATTGTAGGCATCCCTCTCTGAAGATACCTGATCCAGCCCCTCAAAACTGCCGACCTTCGCCACCACCTCCCAACAGATAATTCAAATGATTTTGCAGGAACAAGGCCAACCAGAGTCCTCTCAAGACTATTTCCTAGCCCAACTTCGTTCCACTTGGGAAGTTTATGATTGCCTCTCAGCTATTCAGCAAGGAATGGGATTCTACGTGTTGAACAAAAGCGGGGATTGACAACGTTGAACTTTATCTGAGCCCGGTGTTCCTGGAAAGTAGCAACAGGGTCAAGAAATCCTTCCACCATGTTGTGACTCTTTTGGGTTCCAAGAAATGCCCAAACAGCTAACACAAGTGAGTCTGCCCTTGCAGATTGGGAGATAAGAACTAGCCCCACGTTTCCTCAATGACTGCCTTGTTTTATGAAATTCTAAGTTCTCTCTTTCTTCTTTGAGGCATTCCTTAATGAACATTCTTCCTACTGCAGTAGGCTGAATAAAACATTTCCTTAATTGCCTAGTACATTTTCTCTTTCACAAAAGCACAAAGCCATCCTCAAATTAGCTATTTTCCAAGCTGACTTTTGCTTTACTTGGAACCCCTGCTCTTGGGGAGAAATGTACCTTGGTCAGCTGTTCAGAGCATGTGGTCTGGAGCAAACCTCAAACTCTGGCTCTGCCACTCATACTGTGTGACCACAGCCAAGGCACTTGATCTTTCTGTGTTTCCATGTACTCATCTGTAAATGGGGATGACGAGGACGATGACGATGATGGAAACTATCTCACAGGGTTGGCATGTAGAGAGCTCATAATTAGCGCCTGGTTCAGAGAGCTATACACACGTCTGTTATCACTGTTTGAGGAAGACCTAAAGTTCACCAAGTCTTGATATTCTGAGGAAAGTTTTTCCTATGCAATACTTCTGAACTGAAATATCATAGTCACCTTGCAAACCCAGGGCTGTAGAGCACATTTATTGTAGAAGAACAATAAATACTGAATAAATTAATGGATGGATGGATGGATAGATGGACGGATGTAAGCATGGATGTAAGGATAGATAGATGGATGGATGGATGGAAGGATGGATGGAAGGATGGATGGAATGATGGAGGAAGGAAGGAACTATGGGTGAGGGGGCAAGTACTATTATAAGCAAAAGATGATTTTTCAATCAAATATAGTATTTCTTTACAGTTAAATGAACAAACTGAATTCTAAGCTCTATCTCACAGGTGTGTCTTTAATGTGCAGAAATCAAATTAAATACATTTCATCGTGGAGGGAGTGGGTCCTACACAGGCAGCTGTTACGATCCAGAACACTGCACTCAGTATTCTGGGGTGAAGGCATGTGAGGCAGTGTGACCTAACTTCAATTAATGACAGCTGTCTCCAGAAACCCAATTTCTTCCCTAGGGAAATAGAGTATAAATTAAAGTCTAGCCAGATTGAAATACATCACTGTTCAACGAGTGCAGAAACTTGAATTCACACTTTTTGATTTATCAGTAAGACAGAGATGCTTTCAACATATAATCAGCCCCATCGTTCTTCACACCCAATCGAAATACACAGATTAATTCAGGCACTAAATGTGGGAAATCTTTTTAAACTCTAAAACAGACAGCAGAACTGTATGTCATTTAAAAAAATTGAGCAGTAATGTGATATTCAGTTTACGTTCTGAAACAAATCAATATTCCAGGCAAGTCATAACTCTTACTACATACTGCCCTCCAGTGGATTCCTGTCAGACATAACCTCTGAACATTTGAAATAACCTATATATAAGCTTTCTTTTAGAAGTGATATTCAACCTTTGACATAAACTTTTAAAATGCTCTTGAAAATACTAAACAATGATCTTCAAAAATTTTTTAAAGAGACTTGTATTTAAATTACCTGATATCAAGGTAAAGTACCTGTTCATTTCCCCCAGAGCTTGACTATCCTTCAGTGCTAGTTTATTTTTATTTTGGCCCATCTCATTAGTGGGCCTACTACTGAGCCTACTACTATGTAAAAAATTAATAAACAGAAACCTCAATTAAATAGAGCCAGGAGACCAGCCATGGAGCTCTCACACCCTGCAACTGTAGCAGAGCCCAATAGGAAGTAGACTATTCTTTCCTGCCAAGGACTCAGCCAATGAAAATGGACTCTGTGCACTACAGCCCTCCCAGCTTTCTTCCCCCCGCCCCCCGCCACCCTCCCCGCACTGTAAAAATGTTCTCCTTCTCTTGCCCTGGGAAAACTTGCACATGGCTCCCCATGGTTGCAGACCCAGAATTGCTATTCTCTGCTCGTTCTGAATAAACCTGTTTTTGCTGGAGAAATATCTGGCAGTCTATTTATTGCAGGTCAACAGCGATTTCTATCTAAATTCACTTTGGGTAAAAGAGAAATGACTTTGTACTTGTTAGAAGATGTTTACATTAATTTCTTTAAATGCTGCCTTGACACTACTGGGTAAGCAAACAACTACTTCTCATTTTACAAATGGAAGTCACAAATTCATGGTAAAGTTGAAAATAAAACTTAAATGGCCCATTTCTGGTGACTCCTGGATGTGTGAAGTTTGATAACAACAAGATGACCTCCAACACACTATGGTTTGACTTGTTCCGCTTAGAATTTGGTTTGGTGAAATGTCCCCATTTTTCAGTGTCTACCAGCTTTCTCACTGACTCCATTTTAGTATCTGGAAACTGCAACATTTTCTGTTGTTTCAAAATAATACCTCATCACTATTCTGTATGCCTGAAACTAACACAATATTGTAAATCAACTATACTTCGATCTAAAACAATAAATAATAATACCTCAGGGTAGGGCTGTTCCTCATAAGGTAATTATCTTCCTTGTTTTTCTTTGGTAAATGTTATACAGTAAACATTCCACAAGGGATCATGAATTTAATCCATGAAATTTCCTCAGGGCAGGAATTTATGATGAATACTAAGGGCAGGACTCTCACAGGTTAACTAATTACATGGAAAAGAAAATGACCAGGAGGACATTTCGGGAAGAAAGTGATTGTTTTTTCCTTTAAAGTAAGGAGGACCGCAGTTAAGCTCAACTTCTCTTAAATGTACATATAAAATATTAAATCATCTAGCAGAAACTAGCCTCTTTCTAGTTGGTAAAAGACCTTTTCAGAAGCAGGTTTTAAAAATATTGCTCTAGTAGTAATTCACCAGATTACTGGACACTGCAAATGTGCTTGCTGTCTAATGAAACTGAAATAACACAGCCCTTTAAGTCATGCTATTTGAGTTTATTTTGAATACACTTTTACATCCTGTTTGCTTATCAAAATATTCCCTCAATATCCACAAAACTGAATATAGAAAATTGTCTGTTTAGCTTATAATAATAACCTCAATTATATTTTAAATATGCCACAAGCAAACTTTGAGATAAATCTCTTTACAGAACGCTTTGACAAAAAAGACGAAGTTGATTAAGACGAGCTCTTGAAAGCGACTGACTAAATTTGACTCTAGTATAATTTTTACATATTCAACATGTATTCACTTATTTATTCTCTGGCTCTCCAAATATCTGTTGAGCATCTACTACACACCAGAAAATATATAATATATGGAGGATTCAAACATGAACAAGACAAGGTCCTCATGAACAGGAGTCCAACACTCAGTGGCAAAGTCAGATGGGTAAATAGATAATTAAAATACAATAGAGTTAAGTGTTGTCATAGAGACATGCAGAAATTATTATGAGAACGTAGAGGGAATATATAACTGCTAGTGGGGACAGTTGACAGAAACAGCATTATTTGCGTTTTAAAAGATAAGTGAGTTTACTGAGCACACAAACTGCAACAAGCCTCCTCCAAATGCAAACATGGCCAGGCACAGAAAAGGCTGTCTAGGGAAGGAAATTACAAATAGCTCTGTTTGGTTTGAAGCTGCACAGCCTGTAGGGGAAGGGACAGTTACAGGATTGGCAGGGGTCTTAACATTGTTCCACAGGTGCTTTGGAAAGTTAATGGAAAAGTTGAAGGATTGTAAGCAGGATAACGGCACAATCAGATTTAAATTTTAGCAAGTGTACTCTGGTGGGGAGAAATTGTGAGGGACACTTCTTTAGCAGCAGGTAAGGCAATTAAGAGGACTGGAGGTTATCCAAATGTGAGATGATGAGAAATGCAAAGCTAAGACAATAAATCCAATAAAATGTCTTTAAAAACTTACATTAAAACCTCTTTCCAGATTTTTATAAATTCTCCAAAGTGAATGTTTGTATAAATCATATCCAATTGTTTCTAAGAAAACATAGGCAGTAAGCTCTTTGACGTTGGTCTTGGCAAAGATTTTTTGTATTTGACACCAAAAGCAAAAGCAACAAAAGCAAAAATAAACCAGTGGGACTACATCAAGTCGAAAAGCTTCTGCACAACAAAATAAACCATCAAAAAATGGAAAGGCAACCTACTGAATGGCAGAAAATACCTGCAAATCATATATCTGAGAAGCAGTTAATATCCAAAATATATAAAGAACTCATTCAACTCAGTAGCAATAAAATCCAAAATATCCAATTTAAAAATGGGCAGAAGGATCTGAACAGACATTTTTCCAAATAAGACAGACAGGTGCCCAACAGGTACATGAAAAGATGCTCAACATCACTAATCATCATGGAGAAGCTAATCAAAATGACAATGACATATTACCTCACACCTGTCAGAATGGCTATTATCAAAAAAGACTAGAAATAACAAGTGTTGGGGAGGATATGGAGAGAAGGGAACCCTTGTGCATTGTTGGTGGGAATGAAAATTGAAAAACAGTACGGACATTCGTCAAAAAAATGCAAAAATAAAATTACCATATGATCCAGCAATTACACTTTGGAGTATTTATCCAAAGAAAATGAAAACACTAGCTCAGAAAGATATCTGCACCCCCATGTCATAGCAGTATTATTTAAAATAGCCGAGATATGGAAACAACCTAAGTGTCCATTGACAGATGAATGGATAAAGAAGATGTAGTGTGTGTGTGTGTGTGTGTGTGTGTGTGTATACACACACATATACATACAATGGAGTATTACTCAGCCATAAAAAAGAATGAAATCTTGTCATTTACAACAACATGGATGGACCCTGAGGGCATTATGTGTCACAGAGAAAGACAAAAACTGTATGATCTCTCTTATACATGGAATCTAAAAAAAAAAAACAAGTTCACAGATTAGTGGTTGCCAGAGGCAGGGGTTAGGGAGTCGGTGAAATGGGTGAAGGGAGCTAAAATGTACAAACTCCCAGTTGTAAAATAAATAAGTTCTGGGGATGTCACTTACAGCATGGTGACTGTAGTCAATAATACTGTACTGTATATTTGAAAGTTGCTGAGAGAGTAGATCTTAAAAGTTCTTGTCCCAATAAAAACATTCTGTAACTAAGTGTGGTGACAGTAGTTAACTAGACTTACTATAGTGATATTTCACAATGAGTACAAATACTGAATCATTACGTTGCATACCTGAAACGAATATAATATTGTGTGTCAAATATAGCTCAATTTTTTTTTTTTTTTTTTGCGGTACGCGGGTCTCTCACTGCCGTGGTCCCTCCCGCCGTGGAGCACAGGCTCCGGACGCCAGCGGCCATGGCTCACGAGCCCAGCCGCTCCTGCGGCACGTGGGATCTTCCCGCACCGGGGCACGAACCCGGGTCCCCTGCATCAGCAGGCGGACCCCCAACCACTGCGCCACCAGGGAAGCCCCTAGCTCAATTTTTAAAAATGGTTTCTTCAGTGAAAAATGTTTTAAGAGTGAATTTCTAATCAGAAATATGACCACATATCATTAATATAAGCAGTTGTTACTTTTATTTGCTCATTTTTTTCCTTTCTTGTAGGGTATCATTCTGTACACCTATTTGCATCTACTCATGTCTCTAATTTGTCAAATCTATAATCAGATCTGAATCTTGCCTTCTCAAGTACATCCCATAATTTCTAGGTTATTTTAGTCATTTCAAAGCATTATTCATGAGCCAAAAGAAATCTCTGAAATAAAAAATTAGTGGAAGGAATGAATGGACCAAAAAAAAAAAAAAAAAACAAGTGGCAAGAGACAATGACAGACACTCAGGATAATACATGGGTATGTCCACAATGACTGAAGATCTAGAACACAGTGCACTCATCCTTAATTAGATGGAGCCAACCTGAGAATCATTTCTAAAAGCACTTCACTCCTGAGCCAAAAATAAAATTCAAATGAACCCAATTTCAACTTAAATGAAATTGTATTGGAGGGAAAAAAAAAACAAACAAGCTCTTTACACTCTATATGACAGCGGAACTCAATATTAGTATGGCAAAGTTAAGCAAGCATGCTTAGTTTATGGAAAAAAGTCTGAACTTGGGCATGGCATCATGACCCACAGGCCCTTGGGCCTGCATCACCAACTGGGTGAAGAAACCTTTCTTTCCAGAGCCTTCTGGGGGTGAAGTGCTCCTCAGCCACTAGCTGGCTATGGGTCCTTGGACACATTATTTTCTAGTTTCTTCCTGTAACAGGGTTTCATGGCACCACTGACAGTCTGGGCGAGACAGTTCTTTGTTGCAGGGGACAGTCTGGAATCTAATCAAAGGTTAAGTTTAGCCAAGCGATTCTGAGTTTATTTCCTCTAGAGTGAGGGCAAACTCCTGCCTACGTATGTTCAGCCTTGTTTCTCTCTGGTGACGATTTACACACATTATATATATATATATATGATCTCCACATTATAGACACCATGTACCCAGGTGAATTCTTTGCAGCGAAAACCAATACTTCCCAAAGAATTAAACGTCTGCAAGAATAGCACTCCAGCTAAAACAAAAGGAGTCCACGTTATGAAGAAAATGTCTAGGTTTTCACTCATAAGTGTCTGCATTCGAGTCACTTTACAATTTCCTTAAGAATAGTAGAGTGGATTATTATTATTTTACCTGAAGAGTCCAGTATTGTCCACAGAAACAAATGCCCAGGTCAAGTTCAAGTTTTGCTCTTTTGCCAGGCAGTAACCATGGGCAGGCGAGTTTGAAGTCAGAGTTTGCCTTAACTTCTACCATCAACAGACTGTATGCTCCTCGGGTTCATTGGTTGATTTGGGGAACAGAATTTTGGTTTGAGCATCTTGCTACAAATGTAAATTTTACCCTTTTTTGTGTATTTTATTTATTTTTTTATTTTTTGCGGTACGCGGGCCTCTCACTGTTGTGGCCTCTCCCGCTGCGGAGCACAGGCCCCGGACGCGCAGGCCCAGCGGCCACGGCTCAGGGGCCCAGCCGCTCCACGGCATGTGGGATCCTCCCAGACCGGGGCACGAACCCGTGTCACCTGCATCGGCAGGCGGACTCTCAACCACTGTGCCACCAGGGAAGCCCCTTTTTTGTGTATTTTAAAATTTGAACCACATATTAATTTTGGCTTCTTTTTAAGTCTTGCAAGCTACGAAGCCACATATGATTGCCAATGTCATGTAAGAAAGCTCCAGGCTCCACTGTTATAGGATTACTTTTGCTTCTTTTAGTCACATTTTCCAACTTTTGCCCAATTGGAAAATGTCTTGAGCTTTTGTTTCATTGTAACATCTTCTCTATTATTACTTGCTCTGGGAGAACTGCCAGAGCTAAAAGATGGGATAAAAAGATGGAGAGAGAGAGAGAGTTATTTATCCAAAAAATGAAGATTTGTATTCGCCCTCCCAGTTTCTAAAATGCATTTTTAAATAAAATATGTAGAATTTAAAGCATAAGTAAATAAATAAACAAACAAAGGGACTTGTGTGGCCAAAGATGCAGTTGAGAGATTCCAAAATTCCTCCCAAGATGTCATGTGCTGTCGGCCGCTAGTCCTTCATATATAGCTACAAGTGTTGGAAGAACCCACTCAGAGGGAGCTAAACCGTGCAGGAAGCAGGGGAAGGTATTTAAATGTCTTCTTTTGTGCCAAGCACCATTTCTCTAGACAGAGCCACTCAGACATGTCCACGTGTTGTAATCAACTGGGTAAATAGAAAAGTCTCAGAGAGCTATAGATATTCATCTTTCTGCCCTTGTCAAGAATAGCAGTGTTAACAATTGTAACCCAAAGTCCACTCCAACCTTTATGAAATATTGATAGTCTCAGTAAGCAAATAACCCTTGCCTAGTTACTCGTCCTTATAAACATGTGCAGATTTTGCCCAAAATAGGAATGCTTAGTTTCCAGCAAATCTAGCTAGCGCCCACCTCTGTACATGGAGACTCAGTTGACAAAATGGGATGAGTTTTCAGGTACAAATAAGAGTCTCCTCGCCCAAATACCTCTGGTACCCTTCTCCCAGGCATTTAGCTTTCATTTATTTGGGGTGAGGGACTTCTTTATCTGCAAAGGGGGAGTAACAATCGGTACTCAGCTCTTTACCAACAAGACAGTGAGATGAAGTGTACTTGGAAGAGCAGAAGCTTTATGGGCTAGGCACTGGTGAAGGAGGAGAAGAAGGTAACCTAACAAGACTGTAGGCAAATGTTGAAGATAAGCTTGTTCACCACACAACTTTTACAAGGGCTACTCCATTCCAATTCCCATGATTTACTTCTTCTTACTTTTAAAGTTAAAATTGTGGGCACTCAACCATACTGACCATGTTCTACTGATCAGGTCTACTGCTAACTCTATAATTCATCACTTGAAAGGAATAGTTAGAATATTTTTATAGCCACCAGCAGCATTAAGGATTCAAATGGTCTGCCGCCTGAAACTGTCATAGAGCTTGGAGTGTGTAACACCCCAATGAGATTCCAAAATTCATTATTTATTATTATTTTTCTGCAAGAAATGAAAAAATCATTTTTATTAAGACAAAGGCATTTTCTCTTAGCATTTGATTCAGGATCTATTTCACATTGAAGCTTGATTCAGAGACAGACATTGCTTCTGAAAATTTTCAGGTAACACAATATCAAAATATTACCTTTTCAACGGAAATCAGAAATAATATTGTTTCTAGGAGACAAAAGACCCTAAAACAATAAAGTGAAGAATTCCAGTTATTAATGTGCTCATGTACCAAGTGCTTTGCACATGGCAGAGACTTTAGTCATCCTCAATATCCATGATATACTTCTCACATAATATTAGTAATAGAATTCAACCTTCTAAACTGAGATAGTAACTGTCCAATCGAAGACTACAATTTTAAGACTATACTTGCAGCAGAAGTGTGAAAATATGACTAACTTCTAGCCAAGAGCGCTTGAGTGGAAATGATAGGTACCACATCCAGGTCTTGCCCTTAAAGGACAAGCCACACCACCCACTTTCCTTTCACCGCTGGGTGGGAAGTGGGCATAGTCATCTTAGACCACAGGTGGAAACTGAATGTTGACAATTGTCAAGCAACAAGGTAGGAGCCTTAACTCTGAGGATCCTGCAGCCACTGCACCAAGCCTGAACTGCACATCTGCATTACAGAGAAATAACTTTTCATCTTGTTTAAGCGACTATTATTTTGGTTCTGTCATTAGCCAAACCAACTTCCTAATAGACCACTCCATCTTCAGAACAATCCTAAAAGGGAAATGTTATTATCTCCATCTTACAAATGAGGAAGTTTTTAAAAACCTACCAAGTTTCCATGACCAGAAAGGTCACAACACCTTAGAGGGGGCCAGGAGATAGCTGCTCCTACTGCTAACCCAACTGTCACTAAGCTGCTTCACATCATAAAGCTGACAATTTGAAGGCAAAGTGTCCCCAGAACCTCAGCTGCAAAGGAATCTGGGAAATGTAATTTTTACCCTTCCAAAGCCTCTCCTCCTTACGGAGGAAGATATAGGAGGAAATAGAGATGAATGCACAGAGAACATTAGAAGAGATGATCTCTAAGAATCCTGGCCCCGCTTCTTACTTGCTATGTGTCCTTGCGTAAGTTACTTAACCTATCTGTGCCTCAATTTTGTCTAGAAATAAGGATAACAATGGTGTCTACTACGCAGGGTGTTGTGAAGATTAAAAGACCACAAAAATATGCAAAGTATTTAGACAGTGACTGATACATACTATTATATGTTATCTATTATAATTATTACCATCATCATTAATCCTATTCTAAAATCCTGTATTTATTTCCTAGTGAGTCCAAAAGGTGAAGTACATAGGTCACCTACTTCAAAAACTTGAGCTAAAAGTGTAGAATTTTAGAGCTACATTTACCTTCAGTTTAAGAAATTGCAAGAAGAATCACCCAACATCCTCTGTTGTTAGCTGCATAGAGAATCTTTGACTGTTCAAGGAAGTCTGTGATGTATCTCTTCTCACTTATTATATTTTAAATGCTGAAATTCCTAAGATCCTCTCAGATAAAATTCATTCAGATTTCTGGTCAATTTTTAAATGATAACATGGCAGAGGCTGATGGTTTTCCTACTGTAAAAAGTAAATTCTCTCTCTCTCTCTCGTCTCCCAGTGATACATTCTCCTGGTTCTCTGGCTGGATAGATGCTGTCCAGAATACACACAGCATTCCAGCCTCCCTTGCATCTAGGATGAACATGTGACTAAGTTCTAACCTATGAGGGTGAACAGAAGTGGAACCTCATTTTGCCCTTAAACAGAAGGTTGTGCCTTCTCTTTCCTCTGTGGCCGTATGCTGCCACCCACTAATACTGCCTTACAAGAAGTGATTGTTAAATATGCAAGAATTTTGAAGCCAGTTGTTAAACAACTGATAGTTTAACAGCAGCCACTGAAGGAATATTTACAACATGAAAATCCACAAACACTACAAATCAGGCCCCTGTTCCCCAATCAGGCTCTTTTTTTTTTTTTTTTTTTCAGAGAGTGACTTTACCAACACACATTGCCCTTGCCCCCCTAGAATCAGGTTACTTGAGGGAGATCTATGGGTTCACATGATCACGGCAGGTCCAAGAGATGACAAAGCTCAGAGTCTGGCCTCCAGCACAGAGCAGAGCTGCCACGCCAGCTTGGACTCCCCATGAGTGAAACATACATTTCTATCCAGCTCACTGATTCTCAGTAAGGGAAAACTCTGCCCTTAAGGGGACATTTGGCAGTGTCAGGAGACATTTTTGGTTGTCACAGCTGAGAGGGTATGGTTGCTTCTGGCATTTGTGGGTAGAGTCCAGGGATGTTGCTAAACATCCTACAATACACAGGACGACTCCGCCTACCGAGAATTCTATGGTTTAAAACATGAACAATGCCAAGATTGAAAAGCCCTGACCTAGTTTAAGCTATTATTATGTTGGATTTCTATTATAGAAGGAAAACCTAGAGCCTAACTAATACAAATGTATAACTGAAATCTCTAATATCCTTATATAAATATAAATGCCTACATACACTCAATAACTACAGATATATGTACATACAGTAAGCTGTATTTAAAACAAAACTTGAAAGAAACCACTTTCATAATGGGTTTCTAAGTATTTCTCACCTTTAGAAGTATTCATTCCTTGAAATCTCTGAGCACTGTTCTGGGTAATGGAAGAGGTAATTTACCAAGTGACTAGAGAGGTATTAAGGAATTAATGCCCTTTCAGAAAATGAGTAACTCACTCCTAGCCAGAATCTTATATTGGGAGCAAGAGGTGAGGGTGTTAATATTTCCCCTCCAGGAGAGTGGCAGACCTGCAGTGCTCTCTGTAATTTCCTCCTGAAATTATGCCGAAGATGTTAGTGAACTTGACTGATAGGGGTCCTCTGGTCACATACAAGTAAAAATGGATTCCACAGAAATGTTCCCCGGGGAAATAAAAATGTTGACAAAGAAACAAAAATACATGGATGTTCTGTTGAAATAAAACTGAAAATACATATTCTGTGAGACAAGAGTGAACCTGAGGAAAAAAATAAAAGCAATAAATACTTTCCAGTTTTTATGTAAGGGAAAAATGGGCAGATTTCTGATTTCTCCAAGGCAAATGGACGATTTTGTTATTAAGTATTAACAAAAGTTTATTTCTCAATTACTTATATAGCACGAATAGTATATCTATAATATAAATTATATAGGTGTGTATTATGTGTATATGTGCATATAAACTAAACCAATGAGTTCTAAAATTTTAAACATAATTACAGTTTTATAGTTATAAAATCAGTTTAACCTGATTTTATTTCTTATACTTTACCTAATCAAGGAACCACACTTTTGCAAGTAATGATAACTTTTCCTTTCATCATTCCAAATACATCCTATGATTTCTATCCCTTAACTCTGTCCTTTTTTTTTTCTTCTTCCTTTTTTTTCTTTCTAAAATTCATCTAGGCCCTGAAGGATTCATCTATCCCTCACCTTGATGAGAATTATTCCTCAAAGTTCTCCCATTGACTCATTCTGATATTTTCTATATCTTTTACTTGTCTTCTATTTGATGCTCAAAGTTATCAAGTATGCTACCCTCAAAAAATGTCTACTATTCATCACCATTATCATTTCTAATCAAGAACTTCCTCCCCAGACCCTCAGTTCAAATCTTTTACTCATTTATCAAGTTTTAAAGCTATTATTAATCTAATCACCACCAAACATACATTTATTGAATATGCTAATGCTCTGGAGGAATCAGGTCCTCCTCTAAAGAAACTCACAATCTAGTAAGGTAATTTAGACATGTTAAACAAATTACATTTAGTTTATACCATGCTTCAAGGGGAAGCTTTTATGGTTTACTGAATCGGCATAATATTAAAGCAACACATAGTGATTTGTGATCGTATATTCTTGAATGTTGATGCTAAATAATTAATTAAATATATTTCAATAGTGCTCGCTTTTCCAAAGAAAGATAATCATTGAATTTTAAAGAATTTCAAATTTCTCTTTAGAATTTTCTCTAAAGCAATTATTACTCTTGGTTTCCCCATTTGTGCCCAAATTCGGCCTCATGGATATTAACATATATATGCAAAGAACAAACAAAACTGCAGCCTGCATCCCACACATGACTCTGAGGTTGCAACCGGGTACCTAAGGAGTCCCTTCTAACTCCAGGTATTCATGGCTGAACATGCACCACTGTGCGGTTTCTTTAAAGTATTATTATTTTTCATACTGCATGCAATTTATCATGCCTTTCATTAGTTCTGTGCCTTTTCTTCTGTGGTTCCTCGACATGCAGGTCTAGCCCTGGCCCTCTCTTTTCAGCTATGCAAATCCTACCCATCCTGCAACACCTAGGGACCAGAGTCCCACTATGAAGCCTTTCTCAGTTATGCCAGTTTTCACTGATCTTACTCTCAACCCCTTTCTATCATCCATATCACATATTCACAGTCCTCTTTTTATATGTGAGGCCATTTATTGAAAGCTTCATTAATTCCTCATCTCCGGAAGGGGTTTTGCCTGTAGAGACAAACTACCACTATTCACTACAGGAAATCCACAGTTAGGACCACTGCCCCGCCATCTTGAAGCACAATGGGTGCAGTTGGAAAGCCATGGCCACTCAGCGTCTTGCATTAAAATATACCTGGAGAGACTGTTGACGGGAATGAAGTCTCCATGTGCAGAGCCAGGATCTTCATAAGGGAATCAGCCCTGCAGCACCGATGCACCCTCCTTAGGGTGCCAGCTCTTCAGGGCACACCTTCTGCTCTCTTATCCCTACCTGCACTCCCAATTACAGCTCCAGAACACCCCAATACTTCCAAACCTAACCCTGCCTCTATTTGTGTCAGCCCTTCCTGGGGCTTTTGAAGGCTGCTTTATTCCACCCTCACTCCTGAATGAAAGGCTCTATCCTTTCCTAGTTACACGTGTTAAAAAACACTTAATCAGGTTTGTAAAAAATTTCAAAGATATTATGAAATTATATAAAGTGAACATTATCATCAGACACGTGGTGCAGTTGTTATACAGTATGACGTTATGACATCTGACACCAACAGAAGCTGTATTTTACATATGTTACCAAACCAGGTTCATTTGCCTGACGCGCAGCAAGCCAAGCACTGAGACAATGAGGTTTGCAGCAAAGCAAGGGTTTATTCACGAGGCAGCCGAGTGAGGAGGTGAGAGAACAGATTCCAAACCCATCTCTCTGAAAGCGAGAGGCCCAGGATATTTACTTGGGATAAAGCCGAGGCATGGGGAGCATGGGGAAAGGTGATTGGAAATAAGGAAAATGTGAGTAATCATTCTGTGCAGGCTTAACTAAGCTACATGATTCTTCTTGGCACGCATGCCCAGAACATCACTACCAGCCCACCACCTCCCCCCACCCAACGTTTTGGTGGAGCTCCTGGCTCTCTGACGTCATAGGTCACAGAGTGGACACTCGCGCATGCCCAGTTGGAGGGTCTGTGGTCCTAACCAGTCCTAACCAGTCTTAACCAGCTGGAGCTTGAACTGGACACAGCTGACTCCAAGCTTCTGAAAAACAACTTGGGCAAACATCTTATTGTTTAGACTACGTGATGCTTGGAGGATATTCAAGTTTTTGAAAAAGGGAGCTGAAGGCAGGTGAAGGCAGGTGACAGTTTATTATTTATTAACGACTAATTGATGACAACCCTTCGTTTCTCAAATATTCACAAAATTCCCCCAGAAGGCTAACCTGTTTTTTTTTTTTTGCCGTACGCGGGCCTCTCACTGCTGTGACCTCTCCCGTTGCGGAGCACAGGCTCCGGACGCGCAGGCTCAGCGGCCATGGCTCACGGGCCCAACCGCTCCGCGGCATTTAGGGATCTTCCCAGACCAGGGCACGAACCCGCGTCCCCTGCATCGGCAGGGGGACTCTCAACCACTGCGCCACCAGGAAAGCCTGGCTAACCTGTTTTAAGGCACCTTTTGTTCTCTTCACATCCTGTCTTTCGAGTGTCCTCCATAATCTTCAACTATGTGACTGATCTTGTGAGCCTAAGACCCATACTCTGAGGGTTTCGAATTAAGAAAATGTACACCTGAGTCTCGGTAGCTTTTTTCAAACCCTGAGGAATGGAATATGCATTACTTCCCTAGAATAGAAATAATCACTGCCCCAAAGGCAGCAAAAAAATTCCCAAACCACTTTTATGGTACCGTTTTTTTCTTCCCAGCATTTTATGTATTAAATAGTTTTCATCCGTTACCATAAGAAAACAACCTCTTGATCTTTTTTCCTTTTATTTTTTCCCTTTCTTTAAAATCCTAGTTAAGATTTGAAAGAACACGTTTTAATATTTAAATTAGAGACTAAACATGACCACTAAAATGGTCTGAGCAGTCAAAACGAGTCCAAAAGGCCAATCAAGGGGAAATCCAACCAGAAGGACCGATTTCAAGAGATCGTGACTGTCTTAATGCTCCATTTGTGTTCTAAATGCTCTCTACTTACATTTGATTTGGGTGTCGCCCAGATAGTGTATTTGTGGTTACTTCAGGTACTATCTGTGTACGTGTGGATTTATGAATATAAAGCGTAATGATCAGAATAATTTTTAATTAATGGATAGCTCTATTTCCTGCCCTGAATTATAAACATGGCAATTATGTGGGAGTTATTAGAAATGTCAAAGTATTTGATTTATTCAATATGCCTTTCTAGTTCCCCTTTTCAATAACTGGTGAACTGACTTTCATTCTCTGATTTCAAAAGAGTGTGACTACCTAACCAATGGCAGTAGGAGCCTGATACCAAAAGTTCTAGGGAATGCAAGACCGTCATATTGCCAGAAAATTTTGAAATTTACTACTTTGAAAAATACATGCTAAGTATTACTAATGTGGCTATAAATGACAGTGGAACGACACAAATCATTTTTTCAAGTGGTGTATCCAACACACAGAAAAACTAATCATGCAGGTATAATTTAAATTATTAACATTATTCACGAAGAAATGTTTTAATTCGTTACACATAACACCTCACTATTATTACTTACTAATCCCTTAAGAGTCACATATATCTAAAGACAGTATTTATGATGGATAAATACAAATAATCACTTGGTATAAAACCAAGAATAAAAGTATGAAACAAAACAACCTCGCTCTCTCAAAAATAAAATGAAATCCATAGCCCTTATCACCTTTTAGATTAGAATACTTACTGAAAAGTTTTCAGCTTGTTTTTATTTTTTAAATTAAGCTTATTTCTTCCCGGGAACTATGTTCATAAGTCTTCCTCAGGAGGACA
This sequence comes from Phocoena sinus, assembly GCF_008692025.1. Lineage (NCBI taxonomy): Eukaryota > Metazoa > Chordata > Mammalia > Artiodactyla > Phocoenidae > Phocoena > Phocoena sinus. Next base: position 13,289,109 of record NC_045779.1, on the reverse strand, counting down.
GCTACTCACTGACACCATTCACTACACTAACTATAGGACAGAAGTCACACTCCATGATAAATGCTCTGATTTAGTGTTGACCAACTCGCTGGATTCAGGCAGCAACAAAGAGACCAGATCCTACAGGCATCCAGGCTCTGCTTTCTGAAGTGAAGAGTTGGGACGGAGAGGCAGGTGTGCAGGTGACTCAGGGCAGGTGTACATAGAGGACGTGTGACTCCGTGATAAGATCTTTTTTTTTTAAATGCGTCACCAGCTTTTTAAATTAATTTATTTATTTAAAACATTTATTTATTTTTGGCTGCGTTGGGTCTTTGTTGCTGCACGCGGGCTTTCTCCAGTTGTGGCGAGTGGGGGGCTGCTCTTCCTTGTGCTCGGGCTTCTTGTTAAGGTGGCTTCTCTTGTTGTGGAGCACAGGCTCTAGGCGCACAGGCTCAGTAGTTGTGGTGTGGGCTCTGCAGTTGTGGCTCGCGGGCTCTAGAGCGCAGACTCAGTAGTTATGGCACAGGGGCTTAGTTGCTCCACAGCATGTGGGAACTTCCTGGACCAGGGCTCAAACCCGTGTCCCCTGCATTGGCAGGAGGATTCTTAACCACTGTACCACCAGGGAAGCCCCGTGGTAAGATCTGTCCATGGATGTGCACCAGCATCGACTAGGCTGGGCTCTTCTGGACAGAAGCAGATGAACCTTCTATGTTGCCTTTTCCTCCTTCAGCAAGGAGATAAAGACTTAAGACCACAGGGAATGTTGACACTCAAAGATTAAAGGAGCTTTTGTCCCCAGATCATCTATTGGAGAAAGCTGCCCCCAGACCGTGAACATACATACACACTTGACCTTTACAGGAGCAGAAACATCTATTTTGCTAAACTACTAGTTTTTGTTGTTGTTGTTTTTATATGTATAGCAAATACAGTTAACTAAACCGCAGACCTTTTTTTTTTTTTTGGAAAGCAACTGGTCAAGTTGACAACAGTAATACTGATGATGTTTATACTACTGGGTTGCACTATAAAGTCATGACTTTCAACAAATGTTAATTTTCATGATGCTAGTCAATTCCAACATAAGGTCCTTATTAAAATAGAAATAATTTACCCTGAAGAAAACTCAACATTCTCTAATTATATAGTGTGTAATTTGTATCTGCACAAATGAAGTTTTTAGTACCTCTCATGTAAAAGATTCTGTTTTCTTCCTATGTCCTCTCATTTGAAATATATTATTACTATAATTCAAAGAATAAAATATTTCAATGAGTTTTTTCACAAGCATGATTGTGATGGTTAATTTTAAGTGTCAGTTTGACTGGCCGTAAGGTACCCAGATCAAGCATTTCTGGGGATGTCTGGGAAGGTGTTTCCAGATGACATTAGGACTTGAATCCATGGATCCCATAAAGCAGATTTCTCTACCTAATATGGGTATTAAATCATCCAATCTATTGACAACTGGGATAGAAGAAAAGATGGAGGAAGGAAGAACTTGTCCCTTTTTCCTGCCTCACTGTTCAGCTGGGACATTCATCTCCTCTCCTGCCCTCGGACTACGATTTACACCATTGGCTCCCCTGGTTCTCAGGGCTCAGACTCAGAACTTCAGGCTGAAGTACAGCACTGGCTTGTCTGGGTCTGTAGCTGGCAGACAGCTGATTGAGAGCCAATTCCTCATAGTAATTAATAAATTACAATGATGATCTTTCTTCTCACATTTGTTCAAATGACTTTAAAACAAAACTTCTTAAAAGACTGTATGTCGGGCTTCCCTGGTGGCGCAGTGGTTGGGAGTCTGCCTGCCGATGCAGGGGACGCGGGTTCGTGCCCCGGTCTGGGAAGATCCCACATGCCGTGGAGCGGTTGAGCCTGTGAGCCATGGCCGCTGAGCCTGCGCGTCCGGAGCCTGTGCTCCGCAACGGGAGAGGCCACAACAGTGAGAGGCCCGCGTACCGCAAAAAAAAAAAAAAAAAAAAAAAAAAGACTGTATGTCTTTGACAAGATTATTAGCAGTTCCTTTTCTTCTGAATTATGAAAAACTAGTTGGCTTACATGTAGTTTTTTTTTAACATCTTTATTGGAGTATAATTGCTTTACAATGGTGTGTTAGTTTCTGCTTTATAACAAAGTGAATCAGTTATACATAAACATATGTTCCCATATCTGTTCCATCTTGCGTCTCCCTCCCTCCCACCCTCCCTATCGCAGCCCTCTGGTTGGTCACAAAGCACCGAGCTGATCTCCCTGTGCTATGCGGCTGCTTCCCACTAGCTATCTATTTTACGTTTGGTAGTGTATATATGTCCATGCCACTCTCTCACATTGTCACAGCTTACCCTTCCCACTCCCCATATCCTCAAGTCCATTCTCTGGTAGGTCTGTGTCTTTATTCCTGTCTTACCCCTAGGTTCTTCATGACCTTTCTTTTTTTCCCTTAGATTCCATATATATGTGTTAGCACGTGGTATTTGTTTTTCTCTTTCTGACTTACTTCACTCTGTATGACAGACTCTAGGTCCATCCACCTCACTACAAATAACTCAATTTCGTTTCTTTTTATGGCTGAATGATATTCCATTGTATATATGTGCCACATCTTCTTTATCCATTGGTCCGATGATGGACACTTAGGTTGCTTCAATGTCCTGGCTATTGTAAATAGAGGTGCAATGAAGATTTTGGTACATGACTCTTTATGAATTATGGTTTTCTCAGGGTATATGCCCAGTAGTGGGATTGCTGGGTCATATGGTAGTTCTATTTGTAGTTTTTTAAGGAACCTACATACTGTTCTCCATAGTGGCTGTATCAATTTACATTCCCACCAACAGTGCAAGAGTGTTCCCTTTTCTCCACACCCTCTCCAGCATTTATTGTTTCCAGATTTTTTGATGATGGCCATTCTGACTGGTGTAAGATGATATCTCATTGTACTTTTGATTTGCATTTCTCTAATGATTAATGATGTTGAGCATTCTTTCATGTGTTTGTTGGCAATCTGTAGATCTTCTTTGGAGAAATGTCTATTTAGATCTTCTGCCTATTTTTGGATTGGTTTGATTATTTTTTTGTTATGGAGCTGCATGAGCTGCTTGTAAATTTTGGAGATTAATCCTTTGTCAGTTGCTTCATTTGCGAATATTTTCTCCCATGCTGAGGGTTGTCTTTTGGTTTTGTTTATGGTTTCCTTTGCTGTGCAAAAGCTTTTCAGTTTCATTTGGTCCCATTTGTTTATTTTTGTTTTTATTTCCCTTTCTCTAGGAGGTGGGTTAAAAAGGATCTTGCTGTGATTTATGTCATAGAGTGTTCTGCCTATGTTTTCCTCTAAGACTCTGATAGTTTCTGGCCTTACATTTAGGTATTTAATCCATTTTGAGCTTATTTTTGTGTATGGTGTTAGGGAGTGTTCTAATCTCATAGTTTTACATGTACCTGTCCAGTTTTCTGAGCACCACTTATTGAAGAGGCTGTCTTTTCTCCACTGTATATTCTTGCCTCCTTTATCAAAGATAAGGTGACCATATGTGCGTGGGTTTATCTCTGGGCTGTCTATCCTGTTCCACTGAACTATATTTCTGTTTTTGTGCCAGTACCATACTGTCTTGATTACCGTAGCTTTGTAGTAGAGTCTGAAGTCAGGGAGCCTGATTCCTCAAGCTCCATTTTTCGTTCTCAAGATTAATTTGGCTTTTCGGGGTCTTTTGTGTTTCCATACAAATTGTGAAATTTTTTGTTCTAGTTCTGTGAAATATGCCAGTGGTAGTTTGATAGGGATTGCATTGAACCTGTAGATTGCTTTGGGTAGTATAGTCATTTTCACAATGTTGATTCTTCCAATCCAAGAACATGGTATATCTCTCCATCTATTTGTATCATCTTTAATTTCTTTCATTAGTGTCTTATAATTTTCTGCATACAGGTCTTTTGTCTCCTTAGGTAGGTTTATTCCTAGGTATTTTATTCTTTTTGTTGCAATGGTAAATGGGAGTTTTTTCTTAATTTCACTTTCAGAGTTTTCATCATTAGTGTATAGGAATGCAAGAGATTTCTGTGCATTAATTTTGTATTCTGCTACTTTACCAAATTCATTGATTAACTCTAGTAGTTTTCTGGTAGCATGTTTAGGATTCTCTATGTATAGGATCATGTCATCTGCAAAAGGTAACAGATTTACTTCTTCTTTTCCGATTTGGATTCCTTTTATTTCTTTTTCTTCTCTGATTGCTGTGGCTAAAACTTCCAAAACTATATTGAATAACAGTGGTGAGAGTGGGCAACCTTGTCTTGTTCCTGATCTTAGTGGAAATGGTTTCAGTTTTTCACTATTGAGGATGATGTTGGGTTTGTCATATATGGCCTCTTTTGTGTTGAGAAAAGTTCCCTCTATGCCTACTTTCTGCAGGGTTTTTATCATAAATGGGTGTTGAATTTTGTCAAAAGATTTCTCTGCATCTATTGAGATGATCATATGTTTTCTCTCCTTCAATTTGTTAATATGGTGTATCACATTGATAGATTTGCATATATTGAAGAATCCTTGCATTCCTGGGATAAATCCCACATGATCATGGTGTATGATCCTTTTAATGTGCTGTTGCATTCTGGTTGCTAGTATTTTGTTGAGGATTTTTGCATCTATGTTCATCAGTGATATTGGCCTGTAGTTTTCTTTCTTTGTGACATCTTTGTCTTTTTTTTGTATCAGGGTGATGGTGGCCTCATAGAATGAGTTTGGGAGTGTTCCTCCCTCTGGTATATTCTGGAAGAATTTGAGAAGGATAGGTTTTAACTCTTCTCTAAATGTTTGATAGAATTCGCCTGTGAAGCCATCTGGTCCTGGGTTTTTGTTTGTTGGAAGGTTTTTAATCACAGTTTCAATTTCAGTGCTTGTGATTGGTCTGTTCATATTTTCTATTTCTTCCTGGTTCAGTCTTGGCTGGTTGTGCAGTTCTAAGAATTTGTCCATTTCTTCTAGGTTGTCCATTTTATTGGCATAGAGTTGCTTGTAGTAATCTCTCATGATCCTTTGTATTTCTGCAGTGTCAGTTGTTACTTCTCCTTTTTCATTTCTAATTCTATTGATTTGAGTCTCCTCCCTCTTTTTCTTGATCAGTCTGGCTAATGGTTTATCAATTTTGTTTATCTTCCCAAAGAACCAGCTTTTAGTTTTATTGATCTTTGCTATCATTTCCTTCATTTCTTTTTCATTTATTTCTGATCTGATCTTCATGATTTCTTTCCTTCTGCTAACTTTGGGGTTTTTTGTTCTTCTTTTTCTAATTTCTTTAGGGGCAAGGTTAGGTTGTTTATTTGAGAAGTTTCCTGTTTCTGAAGGTAGGGTTGTATTGCTATAAACTTCCCTCTTAGAACTGCTTTTGCTGCATCCCATAGGTTTTGGATCGTCGTGTCTCCATTGTCAGTTGTTTCTAGGTATTTTTTGATTTCCTCTTTGATTCTTCAGTGAGCACTTCTTTATTAAGAAGTGTATTGTTTAGCCTCCATGTGTTCGTGTTTTTTACAGATCTTTTCCTGTAATTGATATCTAGTCTCATAGAGTTGTGGTCGGAAATGATACTTGATACGATTTCAATTTTCTTAAATTTACCAAGGCTTGATTTGTGACCCAAGATATGATCTATCCTGCAGAATATTCGATGAACACTTGAGAAAAATATGTATTCTGTTGTTTTTGGATGGAATGTCCTATAAATATCAATTAAGTCCATCTTGTTTAATGTATCATTTAAAGCTTGTGTTTCCTTACTTATTTTCATTTTGGATGATCTGTCCATTGGTGAAAGTGGGGTGTTAAAGTCCCCTACTATGATTGTGTTAGTGTCTATTTCCCCTTTTATGGCTGTTAGTATTTGCCTTATGTATTGAGGTGCTCCTATGCTGGGTGCATAAATATTTACAATTGTTATATCTTCTTCTTGGATCGATCATTTGATCATTATGTAGTGTCCTTCTTTGTCTCTTGCAATAGTCTTTATTTTAACGTCTATTTTGTCTGACATGAGAATTGCTACTCCAGCTTTCTTTTGATTTCCATTTGCGTGGAATATCTTTTTCCATCCCCTCACTTTCAGTCTGGATGTGTCCATAGGTCTGAAGTGGGTCTCTTGTAGACAGCATATATATGGGTCTTGTTTTTCTATCCATTCAGCCAGTCTGTGTCTTTTGGTGGGAGCATTTAATCCATTTACATTTAAGGTAATTATTGATATGTATGTTCCTATTACCATTTTCTTAATTGTTTTGGGTTTGTTATTGTAGGTCTTTTCCTTCTCTTGTGTTTCTTGCCTAGAGAAGTACCTCTAGCATTTGTTGTAAAGCTGGTTTGGTGGTGCTGAACTCTCTCAGCTTTTGCTTGCCTGTAAAGGTTTTAATTTCTCCATCAAATCTGAATGAGATCCTTGCTGGTTAGAGTAATCTTGGTTGTAAGTTTTTCTCCTTCATCACTTTAAATATGTCCTGCCACTCCCTTCTGGCTTGCAGAGTTTCTGCTGAAAGATCAGCTGTTAACCTTATGGGGATTCCCTTGTGTGTTATTTGTTGTTTTTCCCTTGCTGCTTTTAATATGGTTTCTTTGTATTTAATTTTTGATAGTTTGATTAATATGAGTCTTGGCGTGTTTCTCCTTGGATTTATCCTATATGGGACTCTCTGTGCTTCCTGGACTTGATTAACTATTTCCTTTTCCATATTAGGGAAGTCTTCAACTATAATCTCTTCAAATATTTTCTCAGTCCCTTTCTTTTTCTCTTCTTCTTCTGGGACCCCTATAATTCGAATGTTGGTGCATTTAATGTTGTCCCAGAGGTCTATGAGACTGTCCTCAGTTCTTTTCATTCTTTTTTCTTTATTCTGCTCTGTGGTAGTTATTTCCACTATTTTATCTTCCAGGTCACTTATCCGTTCTTCTGCCTCAGTTATTCTGCTATTGATCCCTTCTAGAGTATTTTTACTTTCATTTATTGTGTTGTTCATCGTTGCTTGTTTCTGCTTTAGTTCTTCTAGGTCCTTGCTAAATGTTTCTTGCATTTTCTCTATTCTGTTTTCAAGATTTTGGATCATCTTTACTATCATTATTATGAATTCCTTTTCAGGTAGACTGACTATTTCCTCTTCATTTGTTAGGTCTGGTGGGTTTTAACCTTGCTCCTTCATCTGCTGTGTGTTTTTCTGTCTTCTTATTTTGCTTATCTTACTGTTTTTGGGGTCTCCTTTTTGCAGGTTGCAGGTTCGTAGTTCCTGCTGTTTGTGGTGTCTGTCCCTGTTGGCTAAAGTTGGCTCAGTGGGTTGTGTAAGCTTGCTGGTGGAGGTGACTAGTGCCTGTGTTCTGGTGGATGAGGCTGGATCATGTCTTTCTGGTGGGCAGATCCACATCTGGTGGTGTGTTTTGGGGTGTCTGTGGCCTTATTATGATTTCAGGCAGCCTTTCGGCTAATGGGTGGGGTTGTGTTCTTGTCTTGCTTGTTGTTTGGCATAGGGTGTCCAGCACTGTAGGTTGCTGGTCGTTGAGTGAAGCTGGGTCTTGGTGTTGAGATGGAGATCTCTGGGAGATTTTTGCTGTTTTATATTACGTGGAGCTGGGAGGTCTCTTGTGGTCCAGTGTCCTAAAGTAGGCTCTCCCACCTCAGAGACGCAGCACTCACTCCTGGCTGGAGCATCAAGAGCCTTTCATCCACATGGCTTGTATCCAGAAGAAAGCACAGACAGACCACTGGGAAAGCCGCTTGGCTGCAGAAACAAGGCTACCTAACCTGGCTGAACAAATCTTGAGCCGGGTCAAGTTTCACTTGCTCACAGGGTGTCTCATGCAGAGGCCTCTCACGGCCCTTCAGCCCAGAGTCCCTAGTGTGAAATGGTTGCACCAACACCTCAGCTGGGTGGGCTGCGGGCCGTGTGCAGAAGCCTACATGTAGTTTTAAAAGTATAATACCCTTGGGAAATAAATTTATAAAACACCTAATGACATTTTGTCTTAAATTCATGAGTTACTTTCTTAGGAGTTATGCCCTCAAAGCTTATTCACTACCAAGCCTGTTACCCCTTCATCCTCAAAGTGAGAAGATTTTTTGACTAGAATTTCTGCAGTTAATTTAGCTGCTGGACACTTGGTTGGGAAAATATATGCCTTACCACACATAACTATCACTAAAATAAACACCATCTTTTTCCCATTGATTAACATAAGGCCTCTGAATTGCTTGTCTCATAAGCTCAGCTTTTCATGTTTTGGGAAGTTGGTGGCATCACACAGTATTATACGCCACAGGCACAACTGTTTAGGGTCTGGGGTGTCCCCTCCATTCTCAAATGTCTCCCAGCTTTGACTCTATAAACCCAATATAACAATGCAACCTCAGATACCTTGGGACTGTTCCAACCTATATATATTTTTACCTTGTACTTGGAAGGTTTTGTTTTTTAAATTTTTATTTATTTAGTTTTGGCTGCACTGGGTCTTCATCGCTGTGCATGGGCTTTCTCTAGTTGTGGCGAGCGGGGGCTACTCTTCTTTGCGGTGCACTGGTTTCTCATTGTGGTGGCTGCTCTTGTTGTGGAGCACGGGCTCTAGGCATGCAGGCTTCAGTAGTTGTGACACACGGGCTCAGCAGTTGTGGCTCACGGGCTCTAGAGCACAGGCTCGGTAGTTGTGGCACATGGGCTTAGTTGCTCCATGGCATGTGGGATCCTCCCGGACCAGGGCTCGAACCTGTGTTCCCTGCATTGGCAGGAGGATTCTCAACCACTGTGCCACCAGGGAAGCCCTACTTGGGAGGTTTTCATATGACCCTTCTTATCCAAGAAGGACGAGTGGGGAGAAGGTGGCCTAGAGAAAGGCATCATCCACATCACTGGGGCCTGCTTAATCGAAGCACACCAGTCATGATGTTCCTAGGTACCAAGTTCACCTGGAGACTATGAGCTTAGAGCCCGAAGCCCCAAAGAATAAAATGCATATCCTCCCTCAAGAACCCAGAAGGAGGATCGGCAACCCCTCCGGTTCCCTGGTCCTGGCCACTGCTCATGGGTGTCCTCTCTCCCTACCTCCCTTTGAATCTGCGAGCACTCTGAACAGCTGGGGAGAAGCAGGGTATTCCGGCTGCTGGTGATCTCATGCTTCCCCTGCACCCAGCTTCACCTTGGACTTGAGACTAACACTTATTAATGCACAGGCTTTAAGAGTTGAATTGGAGAAAAGGTGGGAATAGGAAATATTAGCTAAAATGAGACGTGAGATTATCTTGAGTTTTCAGTGACGTGTGCTTTTTCTCTCCTGTTTTGTATTTGTCTTTGTTCGTTTGAGTTACTACTGGTGCAAAATAGTGTGAATTAGAGTGGTAAGAGGAGAAAAATATCTTAACCATTACAACACTCATTTATTTTGCTGCCAGGGCAACACCAGAACCTTATTCCAGTTTTGAAATGACAAGTGGAGCTCTGGTCTCCCTGGCCCTGATCTCTCTGCTGTGAGTGGCAGAGGCTCACCGGATTGTTCCAGGGCAGATGTGAGATATTTACGCTCATCTCCAGCTCTTTTGCCTCTTGTCCTCCTCCTGGACTTCACCAGCCCCCCAGCAATATGTGACCCAGAAGCTACTGAATGTCTGTTTTTCAACTTGCCCTAGTCGATAATAATCCAAGCCCACTGCCCAAAGATAAAGATCTAAAACCGAGTACACGCCCTCTGTCAGGAATACAACCAGGGCACTCCAGCAATCGGAAAGGTTTCATGCAGTATCAATGCACAAAAATGTGTAGCAAGGCTTAAAGGAATAAGGGGGCCTCCTGGTAGAACACAACTTGTCCCCTGGTATTAAGAACACTAAAGGACTCCCACACAGCCAAGTTTAAGAAACCATTTTTCAACAGATGCTTCGCATGGAGACATTTCCAGTGTGCTTCTCATGCTCTAATGCTCCACAGCTGCAGTGGTAACCCTCGATGCGTTCCATATGGAGCTGTGGTTATAATCAACTCCTTCTGGAAAAGCTCTCTTGGACTTCTTTAATTAGGATTAAAATGCGCTGAGGGCCCACAGGAGATGCCAGAGAGGCCTTTTATTTCAGGCAGTATCATTACTCTCAGGCAAGATCAGCTTTCAGAAACTGTGTAGATTCCCTCTGTAATCTTCAGAAAAAGAGGTCCAGCCTGTTCAACTAAATTCCCTCATGTTTTAATAATCTGAAAATGACTTCAAGGCAGCAAGCTTCAGCAGAAAAGCAATTATTCATTGCTCCACTAAAAGGCGCTGCTGGGATCAACAGTGGGTTGGGGCATTTGTAAGAAAAATAAAAGTGTAGCTCATTGAGAAGGGCAGACACAGAAACCTCAGAAAGAAAACTGACAGGTCATTTTAATGAGCTAATGTTCTCCCAAACATTATCTGTGACAAGGCAATTATGTACATTAACATATACTGAAGGCTTGAAAAATATAAGTGAAAGAGCCACCAGAAATCACTATGCATGCAAAAGCAGAATTCATAAAAGGAATAGATACATTAACCTGACTATTAAAACTGTGAAGCATCTATGTGAACAAAACACTATAACATTAAAATACAAACAAGAAACCGGGAGTTAGAGGAGATTGCCGGACAATATACGTCAAACTGAAGGTTAATATCCTCACTATAGGAAAAGCTCTTACAACTCAACAAAGACAAAAATATATGTCACCCCAACAGAGGATTTAGCAAAGCCAAAGAATAGGAAATTCACAAAGGAACAAATGCCAAGTATATAAATATAACAAGAAAAATTAAACCTCATAATTAAAGAAATTCAAATTAAAACAAGGAAAGATCAGTTTCCACTATTAAATGGGCACAGAATTAAAACAACATTTTTAAAAGAGGTACTTCGCAGGAATTTTTTTGAGGAACTAAAAAAAAGACCTACTTCCAATATGACAGGCGTGTCGGGAAGAAAAATTGAGAGGAAAATAGAAACTTTTTGAAGGAAAACTTGGCAATAAATATTAAAAATATTAAGCTGTACCTCTATCCCGGCTGGAGGAGGTCATCCAAAGGACATGAGGGCTGGCTGACCCTTGAGCTGCACCCGGGCAAGAGGTTCCTCACCCCTCCCCCATCCTTGGAGGGTATATTCTGCCCACCGCTGCCGCAGTAGGAGCTGGTTCCGAGAACTCGCCTTCAGAGAGTAATGTGTTGTTGAGATCACCTGGACCGGGTACGTGACTGAACCCTGATAAGGCCTCTCTATAAGCTTTTTAAATTTGGTGGGCGGGGGCGGAGATCTACTCACTGTGCCTCCGCCCAAGTCGAACTTGTTAAGTTTCCCTGCTTATCCGACCCGCCTCCTCGTCTGCCTCTTTCTTCCCTCTCTCGACCTCTGTGTACAGTGGCCAGTTTCAGATTTCACCCGGGAAATTCCCAGGTGTATGAACGAACATTCCTTCACCCAGCAATTCCACTACAGGAAAAATGTAATTACTTGCCTTTAATTGGGGGTTTGATATTGAAGTTTACATTTTTGATGTTTAAATTTAAAGCCTAATGGATTATTAGCATTTTAATAAGTAAAAGTCATATTCATTTAAGTGGACTCAAAACATCTAAGCTATTAATTTCTTGATACAATACCTGTTATTTTCTTGAAAATAAGATGAAAAAGAGAAAGATTACTTCATAAATTTTGTCCTCCTGACCCTGTTTTCATTTTCCTGTGTTTCCATTTCTCTCCTGCTAGAGACTCAGCTTCATTATCTTAAAGGCAAGAAGAGGCAGCATGACAGTGGCCCTGATGGTAGAGGACTTGATTTGGCACCTGAGTCTGCTTCTTACTACCTGTGTACCTGGGGCAAGTTTTCTGGTCGCTGTCAACTTCAGTTTCCTCATCTGGCTAATTGGGAGTACAGGTATATCTCATTTTATTGGACTTCACTTTATTGTGTCTTGCAAGTACTGCGTTGTTGCAGATTGAGGGTTTGCAGCAACCCTGCACTGAGCAAGTCTATTGGCACCATTTTTCTAACAGCATTTGTTCACTTGTGTCTCTGTGTCACATTCTGATAATTCTTACAATATTTCAAACTTTTTCATAATTGTTATATTTGTTATGGTGATCTGTGATAAGTGATCTTTGATGTTACTATTGCAAAAAGATTATGACTCGCTGAAGGCTCAGATGATGGTTAGAGTCTTTTTGCAATTAAGTCTTTTTAATGAAGGTATGGACATTGTTTTTACACATAATGCTATTGCACACTTAATAGACTACAGTGTAGTGGAAACATAACTTTTGTATGCACTGGGAAATCAAAAATTTCATGTGACTTGCTTTATCTTGATAGTCATTTTCTTGCGGTGGTCTGGAACCGAATTTGCAATATCTCTGGGATATCCTGTAATCCTCCAATCTAAGCCCTAGGGCAAGTATAAGGGTTACATGAGATATTATGCACTGATCGCTTAGCACAGGATGGTATGTACTGCCTCAGACTGAATATTTAAGGAAGGGTAATTCTTATATAAAATGTCTCTAAAAAATATTACGCATGTTTTATATGTTACTGACTACTGATACCTTAAATGTGAGGCTCTAAAATTCCATTGCTGATATATTATTGAAATTCTGGTCCATCGCATGTAAAAATAGCTGTGTCTCAATTCTACAATGAGTAGTAGTCTGAGGAATTGCCATAAAAGCAACATTTTGAAAAAATTTTTAACTTTCTACAAGATGGAATTCATTAAATAAGTTATTGTATCTATATAGGATGGACCACTATGCAGTTATTAAAATTATGTCATAGATAAGTCTTAAAGGTATTTAATAGGTGTTTGCATGGCCCTTGTTTTCTCATCTGTGAAACCAGAGACCTAGGTTAGAGATGATTCATAGTCACTTTGAGCTCTTTTCTCCCACTTTTTCTGTAGATTTTCATTGTAGTTTATTTTTTTTTAGTTTGTTATTAAAATGGATTTGGAGGTATTATACCCACATGGAAAGAAAATAGACAGGAGTGAATAGGAGAGATCATCGTGATAACTAGATTTCCAGGGAGTAGTGAAAAACATTCCATCTCTCATACTGCAGCAAAGTGAATGATGCCTTGGAGTTGTGCAATATGGCAGCCCTACAGGTGACTCCACCTGCTTCTAATAGGAGAAGCCCTTCCACAGCATATGCACATAATTCTGAGATGGGTCCAACCAAAAAGACATCAACAGGGCTTCCCTGGTGGCGCAGTGGTTGAGAGTCCGCCTGCCGATGCAGGGGACACGGGTTCGTGTCCCAGTCCAGGAAGATCCCACATGCCGCGGAGTGGCTGGGCCCATGAGCCATGGCCGCTGAGCCTGCGTGTCCGGAGCCTGTGCTCCGCAACAAGAGAGGCCACAGCAGTGAGAGGCCCACATACCACAAAAAAAAAAAAAAAAAAAAAAAAGAGACATCAACAATCTGAAGCCTGTTCCAGGAACCGGCAGCAGAAATTCAATAGGCCTTTACCTATCTAGCAAATAGAAAAATATTTTGTTTTAGAAATTTGTACTCAATCTTGGTTTCCTTGTCAGCTGTAGGAAGTTTATCCTGGGTAGGTATCCAGCAGCCCCTTCTCCCTGAATCTGTCTCCCTCACTGACTTCTGCTGGTTTGCCTTGTCCCCAGGGCCCCGGTCATCCTCCCACAGCCCCCGGTGAGGAAAGCAGAATAGCATTCCTAGATCGGGGGAGAGAGCAACGTTCCGCATAGCTGGGCAGCTCAGATACAGTCAAACTTTTCTCAAGGCCAAAAGGTCAGAATCAGAAAAGTCTGAACGAAAAATTCTGGAGCAGAAATTCTGAGGTGGTGCCCAGTAACCTGTGTTTTCACAAGCCCTCCAGGTGGTTCTCATGCCCTAAAAATTGAGAGTTACTCATCTACTCCATTCTGTTGCTTTGCTCCATATTCGGCTGAGTCCAAATAGGTAAGCTCACGAGGATATCATCTTGATAGCATCCTATGAAAATAGCCCTACTTATTTTTTGCTCTCACCTATGCTTATGGGAAGCTATCCTCACCTGAATAATATGTTAAATTAGATAAAGTAACATTTATTCTGCCACAGTTGTGTATGCGTGTGTTTGTGTTTAAACAGACAGAGGGAAGTGAATGAAAAACTGAAGCTTGAGGTCCTTGAGATTTTAAATATGTCTTCTAGTGAACTGAGCACCCGGTTAAGAAACTGAAGATTCATAATGCATGAACATGCTCTATTTCTTTCCTCCAGCTTCTTCTTGTAGCCCACCCCCCATTCCACTATTATAATCCCTAGTAATAATGAATTCAATATCCATTTCATGACAACATTTTTTGCAGCACAATGAATGCATTCCGAAGCATTTGGTGTTGATCTCTAGCTTCTTTATCTGCATGGTGCCAGTGAAACTTAGGTGTGATCTTCTAATGATGAAGGATTCCAAGCTGTGCTTCATTTTTAAAAGCCTGGTTGCTTAAAGTTGGAGAGGTGAATAATTCTTGGGTCTTTGCCCCACAGTAGTGGCATTTGCTAATGGATCCCATTGTTACATTTGTGTGTGCTCTAGTCTTAGATATATCCCAGCCGCCCTTCAAGATACTTTCTTTGTTTGGGGGTAAGAAGAGCACACATTTAATAATTTAATAAGACTTGAAATAGTTTTCCAAAGGCACTAGCACCAGATTGATACAACTCTGGACTGCTGAAGTCTGGCTTTATTAAATGAATGTCATACTATCTTTGCAGTTAGGTTCACAGGAGAATGAATTTATTCTTGAGGGATTTGCTTCCCTTTCCGATGGCATTATATCCAGAAAGCCATCTCCAGTTAAGCCTCACAGCAGGTTGTGAGGGACGATGTAATTCACACACTCTGCCCTCAGCGAAGCACGCGCTGTTTCTTTGGCTCAGGAATGGTTTTCCTTTTCAATCTAGGAGCAAAACATGTAGCTCTGTGTGCTTTCCTCCCAGATCACTAAAACCTGGAGGCACAGGGCTGCTTTCTAAACTGGCTCTTGCAGCAAGAACTAAAATATTGGGCTTAAAAAAATCTCCACAGAAATACATGCTTTACAATCATAGACTGCTCATAATTTTGATGGGGTGACTGAATAGCCCGACTCCATCCCATCAGTGTCTAAAGTTGAAGGAGCAGCTGCCGGGCCTGCCAGCGAGATGGTGGGTCACTGGCCTCCACCACCACTTGGCATCACTCACGGGTTAAACTGCTGCACCCCGTGGATTGGAATGTAGAGCTTTTGCTCCGTGGCCTCAGAGTCCTCTACTCCCCCTCACCCAGTTCTCCAGCCACGTCTCATTGGGATTCCACAGGTTGATAATTCAAGGGAATGCTGCTCCCACCTCCATGAGCCTTGTAGTTAAACCCGACAGATAGAAACTCCATGGGGAGGGAGCTTAGGCCCCAAAGGCTGGTTCTGTGCCCCTTTAAAGACAGTCGACAATTTCCATGTGCCCTAGCATGCAGCTTTCATTCCCCACCCCTGCCGACCACCCAGTCACATGCCAAACACACCTTTGACCCCACGACTTCAAATTCACAATAAAGACACGGTAAGAATATTCATGCCAGAGGAAGATCCAAGTCCGGCATCTTCTTGCACTTGAAGTAAGTGGCCTTTGGCATTCACAGTTTTATGTAGTATCATCCCATTTTTGCCCTCAACCTATATTAAAGTATCCTCCCTGACACTGTTTTCCCCCCTTTTTCACACCATGACAAAGGCATAAACTTGCCAGGAGAAGCAGGAGGTGGAAGAGGGCAGCCCAGCCCACCTCCTTCCCCCCATCCAAGGGTCGGACGTCTGTCCCTCCATCTTGCCTCCACCTCCAGTCTCTAGGTGCAGTGGTTAAGAATCTGCCTGCCAATGTAGGGGATATCGGTTCAAGCCCTGGTCTGGGAAGATCCCACATGCCGCGCAACAACTAAGCCCGTGTGCCATAACTACTGAGCCTGCGCTCTAGAGTCCGCGAGCCACAACTACTGAGCCTGTGTGCCACAAATACTGAAGCCCGTGCACCGAGAGCCCATGCTCCGCAGCAAGAGAAGCTACTTTAATGAGAGGCCTGTGCACCGCAATGAAGAGTAGCCCCCATTCACTGTGACTAAAAAAGAAAGCCCACATGCAACAACAAAGACCCAACGTAGCCAAAAATTAATTAATTAATTAAAAAGGAAAAAGGGAAAAGACTCAAATCAGCAGAACTAGAAATGAAAAAGGAGAAGTAACAACTGACACTGCAGAAATACAAAGGATCATGAGAGATTACTACAAGCAACTCTATGCAAATAAAATGGACAACCTGGAAGAAATGGACAAATTCTTGGAAAAGAACAACCTTCCGAGACTGAACTAGGAAGAAGTAGAAAATATAAACAGATCAGTCACAAGCACTGAAATTGAAACTGTGGTTAAAAATCTTCCAAGAAACAAACACCCAGGACCAGATGGCTTCACAAGTGAATTCTATCAAATATTTAGACAAGAGCTAACACCTATTCTTCTCAAACTCTTCCAAAATATAGCTGAGGTAGGAACACGCCCAAACTCATTCTACGAGGCCACCGTCACCCTGATACCAAAACCAGACAAAGATGTCACAAAGAAAGAAAACTACAGGCCAATATCACTGATGAACATAGAGGCGAAAATCCTCAACAAAATACTAGCTAACAGAATGCAACAGCCCATTAGAAAGATCATACACCATGATCAAGTGGGTTTTATCCCAGGAATGCAAGGATTCTTCAATATATGCAAACCAATGTGATACACCATATTAACAAATTGAAGGAGAAAATCCATATGATCATCTCAATAGATGCAGAAAATGCTTTCGACAAAATTCAACACTCATTTATGATAAAAACCTTCCAGAGAGTAGGCATAGAGGGAAATTACCTCCACATAATAAAGGCCGTATATGACAAATCCACAGCCAACATCGTTCTCAATGGTGAAAAACTGAAACCATTTCCACTAAGATCAGGAACAAGACAAAGTTGCCAACATCTTTCTCAATGGTGAAAAACTGAAACCATTTCCACTAAGATCAGGAACAAGACAAAGTTGCCAACTCTCACCACTATTATTCAACGTAGTTTTGGAAGTTTTAGCCACATCAATCAGAGAAGAAAAGGAAATAAAAGGAATCCAAATCAGAAAAGAAGTAAAGCTGTCACTGTTTGCACTTGGCATGATACTATACATAGAGAATCCTAAAGATGCTACCAGAAGACTACTAGAGTTAATCAATGAATTTGGTAAAGTAGCAGGATACAAAATTAATGCACAGAAATCTCTGGCATTCCTATGCACTAATGATGAAAAATCTCAAAGAGAAATTAAGGAAACACTCCCATTTACCATTGCAACAAAAAGAATAAAATACCTAGGAATAAACCTACCTAACGAGACAAAATACCTGTATGCAGAAAATTATAAGACACTGATGAAATAAATTAAAGTGATACAAAGAGATGGAGAGATATACCATGTTCTTGGATTGAAAGAATCAACATTGTGAAAATGACTATACTAACCAAAACAATCTACAGGTTCAGTGCAATCCCTATCAAACTACCAATGGCATTTTTCACAGAACTAGAACAAAAAATTTCACAATTTGTATGGAAACACAAAAGACCTAAAGTAGCCAAAGCAGTCTTGAGAAAGAAAAACGGAGCTGGAGGAATCAGGCTCCCTGACTGCAGACTATACTACAAAGCTACAGTAATCAAGATAGTATGGTACTGGCACAAAAACAGAAATATAGATCAATGGAACAGGATAGAAAGCCCAGAGATAACCCACATACTGTGGTCACCTTATCTTTGATAAAGGAGGCAAGAATATACAATGGAGAAAAGACAGCCTCTTCAATAAGTGGTGCTGGGAAAACTGGATAGCTACCTGTAAAAGAATGAAATTAGAACACTCCCTAGCACGAGACACAAAAATAAACTCAAAATGGATTAAAGACCTAAATGTAAGGCCAGACACTACAAAACTTTTATAGGAAAACATGAGCAGAACACCCTCTGACATAAATCACAGCAAGATCCTTTTTGATCCACCTCCTAGAGAAAGGGAAATAAAAACAAAAATAAACAAATGGGACCTAATGAAACTGAAAAGCTTCTGCACAGCAAAGGAAACCATAAACAAGACCAAAAGACAACACTCAGCATGGGAGAAAATATTTGCAAATGAAGCAACTAACAAAGGATTAATCTCCAAAATATACAAGCAGCTCATGCAGCTCAAGGTTCAAAAAACAAACAGCCCAATCCAAAAATGGGCGGAAGATCTAAATAGACATTTCTCCAAAGAAGATATACAGATTGCCAACAAACACATGAAAGGATAGCTCATCATCAGTAATCATTAGAGAAATGCAAATCAAAACTACAACGAGGGGCTTCCCTGGTGGTGCATGGTTGGGAGTCCGCCTGCCGATGCAGGGGACACGAGTTCGTGCCCCGGTCTGGGAAGATCCCACATGCCACGGAGCGGCTGAGCCCGTGAGCCATGGCTGCTGAGCCTGCGCGTCCGGAGCCTGTGCTCCGCAACGGGAGAGGCCACAACAGTGAGAGGTCTGCGTACCGCAAAAAAACAAACAAAAAAAACTACAACGAGGTGTCATCTCACACTGGTCAGAATGGCCATCATCAAAAAATCTACAAACAATAAATGCTGGAGAGGGTGTGGAGAAAAGGGAACACTCTTGCACTGTTGGTGGGAATGTAAATTGATACAGCCACTATGGGGAACAGTATGTAGGTTCCTTAAAAAACTAAAAATAGAACTACCATACGACCCAGCAATCCCACTACTGGGCATATACCCTTAGAATACCATAATTCAAAAAGAGTCATGTACCACAATGTTCACTGCAGCACTATTTATGATAGCCAGGACATGGAAACAACCTAAGTGTCCATTGACAGATGAATGGATAAAGAAGATGTGGCATATATATACAATGGAATAATACTCAACCATAAAAAGAAACGAGGACTTCCGTGGTGGCGCAGTGGTTGAGAGTCCGCCTGCCGATGCTGGGGACACGGGTTCGTGCCCCGGTCTGGGAAGATCCCACATGCCGCGGAGCGGCTGCGCCCGTGAGCCATGGCTGCTGAGCCTGCACGTCCAGAGCCTGTGCTCCGCAACGGGAGAGGCCACAACAGTGAGAGGCCCGCATACCGCAAAAAAAAAAAAAAAAAAAAAAAAGAAACAAAATTCAGTTATTTGTAGTGAGGTGGATGGACCTAGAGTCTGTCACACAGAGTGAAGTAAGTCAGAAAGTGAAAAACAAATACCGTATGCTAACATATATATATATATATATATATATATATATATATATATATATATGTAATCTAAAAAAGAAAAAGTGGTTCTGAAGAACCTAGGGGCAGGACAGGAATAAAGATGCAGAGTCAGATAATGGACTTAGGTACACAGGAAGGAGAAAGGGTAAGCTGGGACAAAATGAGAGAGTGGCATGGACATATATACACTACCAAAGGTAAAACAGATAGCTGTGGGAAGCAGCCGCATATCACAGGGAGATCAGCTCAGTGCTTTATGACCACCTAGTGTGGTGGGATAAGGAGGGTGGGAGGGAGACGCAAGAGGGAGGGGATATGGAGATATATGTATACGTATAGCTGATTCACTTTGTTATACAGGAGAAACTAACACACCGTTGTAAAGCAATTTTACTCCAATAAAGATGTTATAAAAAAAAGAATAGGGGCTTCCGTGGTGGCACAGTGGTTGGGAATCCGCCTGCCAATGCAGGGGACACAGGTTTGAGCCCTGGTTCAGGAAGATCTCACATGGTGCAGAGCGGCTAGGACCGTGCGCCACAACTACTGAGCCTGCACTCTAGAGCCCGCGCACCTAGAGCCGGTGCTCCAAGACGAGTGAGGACACCGTAATGAGAGGCCCACGCACGGCAATGAAGAGTAGTCCCCGCTCACCGGAACTAAAAAGAAAGCCCACGCACAGCAACGAAGACACAACGCAGCCAAAAATAAATAAATTAAAAAAAAAGAAACGTATTTCCAAAAAACTTTTTAAAAAATAAAAACACATAGAATAGAAGGTATATGATAAAAACTATGATTTAGAAATTAGTAATGAGTGTTCTTGTTTCTGTAATATAATGCTTGGAAACACAGCATCGTAAATGTGATAAAACATAACACTTAACATTGTACATCTCCTTGCGAATTTTTTAAACCACTACACATAATTTTCACAACCACGGCTATGTACTATGGGAACGTCTAAGCCAAAGCATAGAGGAATGGGAGCCAGTGAGTGAATAGGGTAGAGAGAGAGATTGATGTATGCTAAGCTTACGAAGAAAAAAGTTGAGGACTTTCCAAAAGTGCAGAACTAAATTCAGTCCTACAGCTACATAAGGAAACTCTTAACTAAAATAGACATACCATTCAGTATTTTGAAATTATAATTGGTCTTGCAACATTATGTTGCCTTGAGTTAGCCTCCTTTAACTATTAATCCAGAAATAGCAGCCCCAACCAATGCATTTTCCCTGTACCCTTAAAATTTGATAAAGATCATTACTTAGTATATGTGAATTTCAAATGTTTGCTGAATTATGTCTTAAACTGCATTCTAAATAGGGTTACATGCATTGGCACACAGGAACGCTAATGAGAGGCTACAGGCCATTCCCAATTTAAAACTTGATTGCATTACAAAAATGTATTGGAAAAGTTGACTAATTGGAACTCAGAATGTATCCTATTGTGGAAATAAATGATGGATAATTTCCTGGACGGCCCACAGCAATTAAGCCAGACCATGACACAACTAAGCCATTGTTCTAATGGCAGGATTCTAGGTCCAGGCAACAGGGCGTTCTTGGGAGAACAGGAAGAAAGGAGATACAGTGAGGTTTGCTTTGTCTTAGGATTAATATGATTATATATTAAATAGGCTAAGAGTGTCCTGACCACTCTCTCACATCTCATTCAGCATCTCTGCACTCCTCGCTAGTGCTACTGTCCTCAGAGCTACTGTGTGTCACCAGGTAGCTTCAGTGGTGCACCCCCCAGAAGTCCCTCCGCCCCAGCCTGTCCCCTGCAAGTAAAGTGTCTAAGGTCCAAAAGTACCTTCCCTCCCTCCACCCCAACCCAGCCCCACGGTCTTCATGCCGAGAGCTCAGCAGAACGGGAGGCAGTGCTAGGGACACACTTGCAGTTCATTAGATCGGCCCCTTATACGCTCTCTTATTGGCCAGAATTCTTTTAGGAGCAGCAGGTCCTCTCATTGCTGCTTCTGGCTTTTGAGAGACCAAGTTGTCATTAAGAAGAAAATCAAGAAATTTTCAGATGCTCCATTCTTGGCAGTAAAAGCCCTGGCAAGTTCCAGACAGCAGAAGCCCCTGCTGCCATTATTTCTTGCTTCCGTGCCAGTGTTGAATCGGTTAAAGAACAGCTGTCTGTGGCTTTTCTCTCTCCTTGAATGTTCTCTCGGCCCACTGTTCCCTTTAAGTGAGATCTGTTTCTTTTGAAGCAGGTACACTTGTCACTGTCCTATTCTGGTCGTGAGGTCCGTTACATGAGACCAAGCTGTCCTTGCATCCAGGCTGAACCTGGGTGGAGAGGCAGCAGGTCAGGAACAGGTGTGGCAGGGAGGGCTGTGCTCAACACAAACTCCAAAGCTTCGTAGGGGTTGCCCAGAAAGTGCCAGAGAAGGATTCCAAGGAGGAGATCCCAGTTCCGGAGCAAGAGGGTCACGGTTGATTGTTGATGCGGGTGTGAAGATTGGCCAGTGGGTGGTGAGGGACCCCACACACTCACACATACACTCTTTATCCCCGGCAGAAGGGAGTAAGGCCAATCTGGGTTCAATTCCAGGTTTTTTCATTTACTAGCTGTGTGACCTTGGGCAATTTAACCTTAGTTGCCTCACTTGAAAACTGAGATAAAATCTACATCAAAGAGTAAAAGTTAACATTTGTAAAGATGTAAAAGTGCTAACACCATCTGCCACTGTCTTTTTTTTTTTTTAAGTTACAACCAGCATTGTAACTTTATTTATTTATTTATGGCTGCGTTGGGTCTTCGTTGCTGTGCGCAGGCTTTCTCTAGTTGCGGCGAGCTGAGGCTACTCTTCATTGCGGTGCGCGGGCTTCTCATTAAAGTGGCCTCTCTTGTTGAGGAACATGGACTCTAGGCACGCGGGCTTCAGTAGTTGCGGCACGTGGGCTCAGTAGTTGTGGCTCGCGGGTTCTAGAGCGCAGGCTCAGTAGTTGTGGCGCACGGGCTTAATTGCTCCGCAGCATGTGGGATCTTCCCGGACCAGGGCTCGAACCCGTGTCCCCTGCATTGGCAGGCGGATTCTCAATCACTGTGCCACCAGGGAAGCCCCTGCCACTGTCTTTTAATCAACTGAATTCGTAAATATTGGTCCAGACATAGGTTCTGAGCCCAACCTCGGGCACAGTCTCTCTCCATCAGTTACCTCTCTGTAAGTGGGAATGTTAACACCCACCTGACAAGTCTGTTGTAGGGAGAGAGATGCTGATGTAGAGTCACATACATAGGAAATGTGCAGTGAGTGAGGGCCCAACATGGAGCGCTTGTCCCTAGCCTGTCACGTCCGGATAGGATGCCACCCCACTCTACCCTACTATTCACGCAGGGACAGTCACGTGGAAAGCCAGGGGAGAGCTCGCACCCTTTCAAGAGGCCTTCTGGCTGTGCTTGGTAAAGGGAGGCCCTGTAGTCCCACTGTGATTGCCAACGAGGAATGGCCACAGAAATAGCTGGCCCTGGAGCTCACATTTCCATCAAGGCCCTCCAGCCCCAACAAAACATACTCCTCTCTGTCCTAAACCGTGTGCCCCACGAGCTAGGGAAATGGGGTTTAGAAGATCGCCGCAGATGAAAAGCAGTAACCCAGTCTGTACTACATCAGCACATGGTGTCATCATCTGGGATGCAGGAGCCAGAGCTCCATCAAGGCCTGGGAGTGCGGCATGTTGAATGAATGCCTTCACCTTTGAATTCAGTCATTTAGCACCAAAGACAGAGTCTAGCACAGAGTAGACATTCAATACATTTGTTACTGATAAATTAATAGCACAAATACCATACATTCCTGTGCCGCAGGAATGCCAAAATGTTCAATGATAGTAACAATGCAGTTAGTAATTAGAATACCAAAAAATGTGAATGTCACAATCAAATCTAGCAGTTCTACCTTGTTTAGTCCTATTGTAATCATCAACCAGTTTGATTACTTTTATCTCTAATTTTAACTCCCCAGCTGGTTATCCAACTGTTTATTGCCTGGACTTAAAGATTCAGATGAATACAACATTGAGGGGAATTTTTAGAATTAGTAAGTTTCCTTCAATTCTGATATTTAAGATTAACGATATTAAAATTGTCAATTTCCTGGTTGTTACCAGAGTTTTCTAAAGTATATACCCTCTAATTGTAAAGATAGAGGTCATAGATAGCCAGGTGATAGCTAGAAAAAACACATTGACCTTTACTTCACAATTTTAAAGTCATCTATTTGAATAAAAATTTTTGCCAAACAAAAATGGTTTTTATACATTAATAATGATAGCCAGACTCTATTTTCTGTCCCCAAATTCTCTAATTTTGTTACTAACAGAATTTGTTCAATATAAAGGCATGAGTGCATTATTTTTGTCACTAGAGGGCAGGAAATTAAAGTACATTGTTTCTAAAATCCCTTAAAGCTAAGAGTATATTTAGTGAATCATAATGATTTCCTAAAAGAAGGAAATAATTCAGTAAGTAAATACTATCCTAGCAAATAACTCATAAGCACTAATAAATGCAACAACTAATACTCAACTGTTTTTGCTTTAATAATTTTTATAAGAAAGAAATATGAAATTCTATTGGATAACAATTTTTTAAATGAGCATTTCTCCTGAAACAATATGTCTTTTGTTTAATAGTTCTCATTTGTTATAAGAAAATTCCTTCTCGCTTTCTGCTGTGATTATTCATCATGTGATGAGTTTCTTTTCTCAGAAGTCTCTTTAACCTTGTTAAATCCTAGCGAATGGTTTAAATCTTGAATAATGGAATTTTATCTATTGATTTCCAGTCATCTTCCGAATTGGCTTTCCAGGTGCTTTTCCACAGCTGGCACATCTGTGAATGCCTTCCTGAACAAGGTCTCCAGGTCTGTGCCCTGAGAAATTATGCACACTTAACATTTCTTTAAGTACTTACCAAATGAACCAGCAGAGCTGAGTCCCTTCCTAAACTCCTTGGATTCAAAAAGAAGGCTAAAGTTAGAAATTTGCACAACAAAATAATGCAAAGGGAAATGATCAAATATGAATTCTGTGAACATAGAATTAGACTCAAGTGATCTATTTGTCTCAACCTGAGTATGGTAGGAAGAATGGCTGCCTCACAGACCCTGCAAATATGTTACCTTCCATGGCAAAGGGACTTGCAGAGATAATTGGGGTTAAAGACCTTAAGAGGGAGAGATTTTCCTTGACTGTCTCAGTGGATCAGTCTAATTACATGTGTTCTTAAAATCAGAAGAAGAAAGCAGAAGAGGCGGGGCCCGAGAGATGAGCTGGAAGACGCAGCAGGAGAGATCAGAAGTGTGAGAGGGAAGTGCCCCACTGTTGCTGGCTTTGAAGGTGTGGGAGCAGGGCCACAGGCCAAGGAATGTGGGTGGCTTCTAGAGCCTCTGAACAGCCCTCAGCTGACAGCTGTAAGAAATGGGGACCATGCTCCTCCAGCCACAAGGAACAGAATTCTACCAACAACCAGAATGAGCAATGAAACGGTTTCTCCCTTAGAGCCTCCAGGAAGGAACACACCCTGCAGACACCTTAATTTTAGCTCAGGGAAACATGTATTGCACTTCAGACCTACAGAACTGTAAGATAATAAACATGTATTGTTTAAGCTTCTAAGTTAGTGGGAATTTGTATGGCAGTCCTAGGAAACAAATGCACCTGGCTGCTGCTGATGGGATGGGAGAGTTCCTCTTTCCGGTCCCACTCAGTGCCTTAGCTTTGCATGTTCCTCCCAGCTTACCCACACCTCCACCAAGCTTTCCTGTAGGAGGCAGTGCCTGAACTGAGTCTTACAGAGGAGTTAGCCAAAAGAAAGGGGGGTTGTTTCAGGCAGAACGGGCAGAGTAAGTAAAGGCAGAGAGACGGGAAATTGTACGCCATGTGGAAAGGAGCTGAAGGCTGCCCTGCATTGTGTAAAGTGCAGCAGGGAGTACAGAGAATGAGGCTGAAGAGGTAGACCAGGAGCAAAGCAAGGAAACAAACACCATGTTAAATACCACCTGCACCTGTAGGCAATAGGGAGCCAGCCATTCATGGACCACTAGGCGAGTTTTAAACAAGGTTTAAGCATGTGCTTCACAGTTGATCATTCTTGCTGCTGTCAGGAAATGAAACATTAGAATATTCATTTATAATGCTGGGTAAGATGTGATACCTAACCTAAGACAATGGTAGGAAAGACGTCTATTTGAGGATGAATCCAACAGTTATTTAGCTCAAGAAATCAGCAAAACTTAGTGATTGATTAGGAATGGGATTTGAGTGGGAGGTAGGGTCTTGATTAACTTCCAGGGTCTGAGTCAATGGTGGTACCTCCAACAGAGATGAAAATATACAGAAGGAAGAGCTGTTTAGTGGGAAAGAGGGTAATGTGCTATTTTTGGCATATACTATGGAATTTGAGATGTCCGTGGAAAATCAAGGATGAGCTGTCCAGAGCTCAGCCGGATTTTTGAGTCTGAAATGCAGGGGAGATGTTATGTTTTAAATATAAACATGGATGTCATCAGTGTATGGCATATGTAGAGTAGTGAAAATCGTTAAGGGTGGTAACAATTCCCAGAAATAATATGTGGAATGAAAAGAAATAAGGATCTCACGTTAAACCCTTGAGTACACAATATGAGAGCCATGGAGAGAAAGAAGAACCCACAAAAGGACCAGAAGAGCCAAAGTCAGTGAGATTGGAGAAGCCACAAAGTATGGTGCAAGCAAAGGAAAAAGAGAAGAGATTCCAGAAGAAGGAAGTGGCCAGCAGTGAGGTGAGACCTACGACATGTCTTTGAATCAACCATGTAAGAAGTCTCTGGTGATCTGATGGCAGTCCCAGTAGCACAGGTGACGTTGAAGCAAGTTACAGTGAAATGAGGAGAACACAGCACATGAGAAAGTAAAGAGAGTGCTATTTCTTCCTTAATACTGATTGCATTTTGGCTCTGAAATCTATTCTTGGTCTTACCAGGACATAGGCTCTTGCCTGCTCCATTAAAACTAGAGTTTAAGGCTTCCCTGGTGGCACAGTGGTTGAGAGTCCGCCTGCCAATGCAGGGGACACGGGTTTGTGCCCCGGTCCAGGAGGATCCCACATGCCACGGAGTGGCTGGGCCCGTGAGCCATGGCTGCTGAGCCTGCGCATCCAGAGCCTGTGCTCCGCAACGGGGAGAGGCCACGGCAGTGAGAGGCCCGCGTACCGCAAAAAAAACCAAACAAACACTAGAGTTTAGTGAGCACCTACTCAATGCCATACACTGAACTATGGAGAAGGCAAAGATACGTAAGTGTAGGGTCTTCCCATTAAGGAACTTACAGTTAAAAGGCAAGATAATGCATAATAAAAACAATAGCTGGCCTTTATTGAACATTTTCAATGTGCCAGGCACTGATTTCATGAATTCTTTTCATCTTTATAACAAACCATGTTACTCACAATTATTATCCTTGTTTTTTTTCAGTTGAGGTAACTGAGGCACAGAAAAATTATGTAATGTGCCCAAGGTCACTTATCTAGTAAATATTCACACAAGAATTTAACTTCAGGAGATGGCTCCAGTGTGTGCGTTTAGCTACTACGACCTATAAGTATAAGGAAAGGACAAACATAAGAGGGGTCAGGAGAGAGGAACCACGAAGCAATTTGGGTGTTCAGAGAGAGAAAATAACTTCTATTGAAGGAATCAGGAAAGAGTTCATGAGGGGGAGGCATTTGGTTAGCTTTGATGGATGCGTGAGTCATGGTGTGCTGGGAAGCGGGACAGCTAGGCTGCTGAGGAGCTGAACAAAGGTCCAGAGGTGGAGGTGGGATTGCATGTGGGATGCACAGGACCAGGCGTGTGTCTGGCTGGATGCAGAAGGAAAACAGGGAGCGATATATGGCCGAAAGGAAGGTGCGGCCAGAATTTGGAGGACGCTAATTAGACCTTTTTAAAGTCATTAAAAAAAAACCCAAAAAAACAACCCTACAGATGGTTTTGAGAAGGGTTAAGAATATGACTGGTGTTGTATTTTTAGAGAGATTAATTCAGCAGCAGTGTTTAGGGAGAGCTAAAATACCATCTTTCTTTAATCCCACCTACCTCCCCAGATTGCCCTATAAGTTATCCAGGAATTCTGTCCTAGTTTCCTAGGGCTGCTATAGCAAAGTACCACCAACTTGGTGGCTTAAAACAACATTCATTTATTCTCTTAGAGTTCCTGAGTTCAGAAGTGCAAAGTTAGTTTCACTGGGCCGTGCTCCTTCTGGAGACCGTAGGGGAGAATCTGTTTCCTTGATTTTTCCAGGTTTTAGAGCTGCATTTCTCACACTCTTTGACTTGTGGCCCCTTCCATCTTCAAAACCAGTAATGTAGCATCTTCTTTCAGTGGCCACATTGCCCTCCTTGTCTGTCTCAAGTCTCCCTAAGATGCCTCCCCCCTTAAAAGGATATCTGTGATTGCATTTAGGGTCCATCTGGATAATCCAGGGTCATCTCCTCCTAAAATCCTTAATTTAATCACACCTGCAATGTCCTTTTTTGCCATAAAAGGTTCACAGGGTCTAGAGGTTAAGATCAGTATATCTTTGGAGGCCATTATTCAACCTAGAATAGCATCCATTTAGAACAACAATTCCAAATCCTTTGGCTGATTTTTCATCCTTGTCCTTGAGTGACAAAACTATTAGCCTTCATTTGGAACAGTGAGCTGGAACTGGCAAGAGGGCAAGGGGAACATTCAGACCCCTCCATCCACCCCTGTGGTGCTTTAGGAAGGGAGAGAAAAGACAGCCCCTACTGAAGGAAACAACAGATTCCATTTGAGCAAGAGATTAGTGAGAGGCCCACTGCAGTTCATGGGGGGAGGTGGAAGGAATGCTGGTGGTGGTGGCAGGGGGTTACTTATACAACATGTGTGTATGGCAATGGTGGAAGAGACTGGTACACAGGTGTACTGTGGTGGAAACAGTGCTATCATTTAGGACTAAGCTGGATGATGACATGGAGTGTGAGAGAAAAAGCAGTGAGGAAGGGCCAGTACCAGGGCCTGAATCAGTTACAAGGACCACGTGCAGAGCCCCTAGGTGCTGCTGGGGCACGTGGAGAGGCCAGAAATCCTCGGAGGAAGGAAGTCCGGAAAACCTGGACACCATGAAGAATAGATTTGAGAAGAAGAGGTGAGTTCGGCCCCTGACGTGATGACCAGAGATTCGAATGTAAAATAACCAGCTCATGAAATGTACAATATAATTGGCTCACCTTTTGCTCTCTTTCCTCCACTCTTCCACTTTTCTGCAAAATTTGAATTTTTGAGCTGCTTTTTATATTGATCTATGCAATATGAAATAAGTGCACATGTCTAACAATTGTGAGTTAAATAGGCAATTCATTTATATTAAGGAAATATTTACTAGTGAAAAAATATTGCTGAAAGAGATCAAGCCTTCGGAGATTGAACTACAATGATCTTCCATTAAGACATTCATTTCATTTGGGCCAGGATCAAAACTGGAAATAGTTTTGTGGCTGTCTATGAATACTCTATTAAAAATGTAAAGACGTTATTTCAGCCTGATATAAGATGCTATCATATTGATAAATCTCAGAAATGGAGATGGGAGTTATCTACTTTGGAAACCCAACTATCTTACAATAAAGATGTTTGCATGCAAGGTGTTTCAGCCAAGGTCCTGGAATTAGATAGAAGGTGTCGCAGCCTGGGATTTTTGAAGAAGGCTTTTTGGTAAAGGAATTGTTTGCAGTGGTGTAGACAGGGTTAAGGGACCCTGTAGACAGGGGGTTGAAGCATGCTCAAAGACTAGCAACAGCTGGAGACCATTACCACCCATAGGCCTGAGGTGTAACAGGAGGCAGACTTTCCAGGAACCAGGGACAGCCAAGGCCTTGGCAGACAGAATAGTCATCACACTCCCCAGTAACACGTATTTTGGTAGCGCTGGGAGAATCCAAGAACCAGAATCAAAGCAACCTCACCCCGCCTCCCACCAGTCGTGGCATATAACATCCTGCCCTGAGCTGTGAGAGTTGACCGCAACCCAAAACAACGCTAATCTGTTCTGGAGATCACCTTTGAAAAATTATGTGCAATTTCAGCCAAACACAGGAACTAAGGCGGTCTTAGCAGGCTCCTAGTTACCAGAGCTCTGACTTGGTCTGACCCAGCAACCTGAAGCATGGACAGTTCCATCCTGTGATCAACCCTGTATATACAACCTCAGTTTGACCCTGAACAACAATTTTAACTCCATCTACCGGAGGAAGAGAATGTACCTTCTTTCTCATTTACACAGCCCCAGGCAGTGATTCCAGTGCATCCATAACGGCAGACCTTGAATACAGAAATTGAGAAGAGCCTGGTCATCCTCAGGGCGGTGAACAATTCCTCCAGGACTTGAGCCCCGAAGAGGTATCCCTGAAAGGTAATGGAAAAGTTTTCGACAGGAAACACTTCTGCTGAAGGGTTCCATACATTCTAAATGGGAAATGTCAAGACTGAAGTATAATTTTTATTGCTATGATCATCACTTTTGCTGGAACAAGCAAATCATCACATATGGACTTTACAGCTGAACAGTTTTTTCCAGCTTTTCAATTCCTCTGTCAGGCCCTAATAAGTAATTACAGAAGCAGATGAAACCCTTTCTACGATCCAAAGGTTTTGAGGGAGCCATCACATCCTGGGCAGCAGGTCCTCTGGGAAACATTCAGTGTGAGCCACATCTGAATGAAAGTGGAAACCAAGTTCTGGCTTTGGAACATATGGTGCAGTAAATTGTCAGCATGCAGTCTATAATTAAGGACACAGCTTCTCAATAATAACACCTAAATGTGCACGTATTCAGCTGCACATCACCTCCTGGAACAGAATCAGATATGGTCAAGCTTTGGTCTGAGGCAACGCTGATGCTTTGGTGACTGTCATGAACAGCCTCAAAATTATAAATGCCTTCCTCATCCACTCCTACCAGCCTCCACACGTTTCACATCTTATATTATGTGACCCCATCACCTTGGCCACAAGCAAATGGGATCAGGGACTGGGGTCTGAGTCGGTGACTATGATCAGAAGCCCACAAGGTGATTTAGCCTGAGAACCCCACAGAAGCATTCTGCGCTAAAGAGTGTCAGCCCAATGCAATTACATGCTCTCTCTGGAGAAGTTTCAATGGAAGCAGAGGCCAGGCAGGAAAAGCCTCCGGGTGCAGACACAAGCCATCCAGACAGAGAGTACAGGGCAACAGGGAAGAAGGCAGTAGGAGGTGGCAGACAGGCTGTAGCTTGGCATCAAGCACAGCAATGGAAACTGAGGCTCCAGAATTTCTGGAGAAATTCTTCAGTATCACTGCCTAATAATGATGTACCGAAGAGAACTAGTAAGAAGCAGTGCAGTACAGTGAAACAAACTGGATGAAACCCCCTAATTGTAGCTTGCCTAGTATTTTCTAAGCACCTACTTCTGTGTCAGATTCTACACAGAGATCCATTCCCTGCTCTCTGGAATGTCTTGAGTCCAGAGTGGGACTCTGGACTCTTCCCTTTTGCGTCTCCCTCCCTCCCACCCTCCCTATCCCACCCCTCTAGCTGGTCACAAAGCACCGAGCTGATCTCCCTGTGCTATGCGACTGCTTCCCACTAGCTATCTATTTTACATTTGGTAGTGTATATATGTCAGTGCCACTCTCTCACTTCGTCCCAGCTTACCCTTCCCCCTCCCCATATCCTCAGGTCCATTCTCTAGTAGGTCTGCGTCTTTATTCCCATCTTGCCCCTAGGATCTTCATGACCATTTTTTTTTTTATTCCATGTATATGTGTTAGCATACCGTATTTGTTTTTCTCTTCCTGACTTACTTCACTCTGTATGACAGACTCTAGGTCCATCCACCTCACTACAAATGACTCAGTTTCGTTTCTTTTTATGGCTGAGTAATATTCCATTGTATGTATGTGCCACATCTTCTTTATCCATTCACCTGTTGATGGATACTTAGGTTGCTTCCATGTCCTGGCTATTGTAAGTAGAGCTGCAGTGAACACTGTGGTACATGACTCTTTTTGAATTATGGTTTTCTCAGAGTATATGCCCAGTAGTGGGATTGCTGGGTCATATGGTAGTTCTATTTTTAGTTTTTTAAGGACCCTTCATACTGTTCTTCATAGTGGCTGTATCAATTTACATTCCCACCAGCAGTGCAAGTGTTCCGTTTTCTCCACACCCTCTCCAGCATTTATTGTTTGTAGATTTATTTTTTGTTTGTAGATTTTTTGTTTGTAGATTTTTTGATGATGGCCATTCTGACTGGTGTCAGATGATATCACATTGTAGATTTGATTTCCATTTCTCTAATGATTAGTGATGTTGAGCATCCTTTCATGTGTTTGTTAGCAATCTGTATATCTTCTTTGGAGAAATGTCTATTTAGGTCTTCTGCCCATTTTTGGATTGGGTTGTGTGTTCTTTTGATATTGAGCTGCATGAGCTGCTTGTAAATTTTGGAGATTAATCCTTTGTCAGTTGCTTGATTTGCAAATATTTTCTCCCATGCTGAGTGTTGTCTTTTGGTCTTGTTTATGGTTTCCTTTGCTGTGCAAAAGCTTTTAAGTTTCATTAAGTCACATTTGTTTATTTTTGTTTTTATTTCCATTTCTCTAGGAGGTGGGTCAAAAAGGATCTTGCTGTGATTTATGTCAGAGAGTGTTCTGCCTATGTTTTCCTCTAAGAGTTTTATAGTGTCTGGCCTTACATTTAGGTCTTTAATCCATTTTGAGTTTATTTTTGTGTCTGGCACTGGGGAGTGTTCTAATTTCATTCTTTTACATGTAGCTGTCCAGTTTTCCCAGCACCACTTATTGAAGAGGCTGTCTTTTCTTCATTGTATATTCTTGCCTCCTTTATCAAAGATAAGGTGACCATAGTGCGTGGGTTTATCTCTGGGCTTTCTATCCTGTTCCATTGATCTATATTTCTGTTTTTGTGCCAGTACCATACTGTATTGATTACTGTAGCTTTGTAGTATAGCCTGAGGCCGGGAGCCTGATTCCTCCAGCTCTGTTTTTCTTTCTCAAGATTGCTTTGGCTATCCGGGTCTTTTGTGTTTCCATACAAATTGTGAATTTTTTTGTTCTAGTTCCGTGAAAAATGCCATTGGTAGTTTGATAGGGATTGCACTGAATCTGTAGATTGCTTTGGTTAGTATAGTCATTTTCACAATGTTGATTCTTCCAATCCAAGAACATGGTATATCTCTCCATCTATTTGTATCATCTTTAATGTCTTTCATCACTGTCATAATTTTCTGCATACAGGTCTTTTGTCTCCTTAGGTAGGTTTATTCCTAGGTATTTTATTCTTTTTGTTGCAGTGGTAAATGGGAGTGTTTTCTTAATTTCATTTTCAGGTTTTCCATCATTAGTGTATAGGAATGCGAGAGATTTCTGTGCATTAATTTTGTATCCTGCTACTTTACCAAATTCATTGATTAGCTCTAGTAGTTTTCTGGTAGCATGTTTAGGATTCTCTATATATAGTGTCATGTCAAGTGCAAACAGTGACAGCTTTACTTCTTCTTTTCTGATTTGGATTACTTTTGTTTCTTTTTCTTCTCTGATTGCTGTGGCTAAAACTTCCAAAACTATGTTGAATAATAGTGGTGACAGTGGGCAACCTTGTCTTGTTCCTGATCTTAGTGGAAATGGTTTCAGTTTTTCACCATTGAGGACGATGTTGGCTGTGGGTTTGTCATATATGGCCTATAGTATGTTGAGGTAAGTTCCCTCTATGCCTACTTTCTGGAAGGTTTTTATCATAAATTGGTGTTGAATTTTGTCAAAAGCTTTCTCTGCATCTATTGATATTATCATATGGTTTTTATCCTTCAATTTGTTAATATGGTGTATCACATTGATTGGTTTGCATATATTGAAGAATCCTTGCATTCCTGGGATAAATCCCACTTGATCATGGTGTATGATCCTTTTAATGTACTGTTGGATTCTGTTTGCTAGTATTTTGTTGAAGATTTTCACATCTATGTTCATCAGTGATATTGGTCTGTAGTTTTCTTTTTCTATGACATCTTTGTCTTTTTTTGGTATCAGGGTGATGGTGGCCTCATAGAATAGTTTGGGAGTGTACCTCCCTCTGCTATATTTTGGAAGTGTTTGAGGATAGGTGTTGGCTCTTCTCTAAATGTTTGATAGAATTCGCCTGTGTAGCCATCTGGTCCTGGGTTTTTGTTTGTTGGAAGATTTTTAATCACAGTTTCAATTTCAGTGCTTGTGATTGGTCTGTTCATATTTTCTATTTCTTCCTAGTTCAGTCTTGGAAGGTTGTGCATTTCTAAGAATTTGTCCATTTTTTCCAGGTTGTCCATTTTTTTGGCATAGAGTTGCTTGTAGTAATCTCTCATGATCCTTTGTATTTCTGCAGTGTCAGTTGTTACTTCCCCTTTTTCATTTCTAATTCTATTGATTTGAGTCTTCTCCCTTTTTTTCTTGATGAATCTGGCTAATGGTTTATCAATTTTGTTCATCTTCTCAAAGAACCAGCTTTTAGTTTTATTGATCTTTGCTATCATTTCCTTCAGATCTTTTTCATTTATTTCTGATCTGATCTGTATGATTTCTTTCCTTCTGCTAACTTTGGGGTTTTTTTTGTTCTTCTTCCTCTAATTGCTTTGGGTGCAAGTTTAGGTTGTTTATATGAGATGTTTCCTGTTTCTTAAGGTAGGGTTGTATTGCTATAAACTTCACTCTTAGAACTGCTTTTGCTGCATCCCATAGGTTTTGGATCGTCACGTTTTCATTGTCATTTGTTTCTAGGTATTTTTTGATTTCCTCTTTGATTTCTTCAGTGATCACTTCGTTATGTGTATTGTTTAGCCTCCATGTGTTTGTATTTTTTACAGATCTTTTCTTTTAACTGATATCTAGTCTCATAGCATTGTAGTCAGAAAAGATACTTGATACGATTTCAATTTTCTTAAATTTGCCAAGGCTTGATTTGTGACCCAGGATATGATCTAGCCTGGAGAATGTTCCATGAGCACTTGAGAAAAATGTGTATTCTGTTGTTTTTGGGTGGAATGTCCTATAAATGTCAATTAAGTCCATCTTGTTTAATGTATCATTTAAAGCTTGTGTTTCCTTATTTATTTTCATATTGGATGATCTGTCCATGGGTGAAAGTGGGGTGTTAAGTCCCCTACTATGAATGTGTTACTGTCAATTTCCCCTTTTATGGCTGTTAGTATTTGCCTTATGTATTGAGGTGCTCCTATATTGGGTGCATAGATACTTACAATTGTTATATCTTCTTCTTGGATTGATCCCTTGATCATTATGTAGTGTCCTTCTTTGTCTCTTGTAATAGTATTTATTTTAAAGTCCATTTTGTCTGATATGAGAATTGATACTCCAGTGTTCTTCTAATTTCCATTTGCATGGAATATCTTTTTCCATCCCCTCACTTTCAGTCTGTATGTGTCCCTAGGTCTGAAGTGGGTCTCTTGTAGACAGCCTATATATGGGTCTTGTTTTTGTAACCATTCAGCCAGTCTATGTCTTTTGGTTGGAGCTTTTAATCCATTTACATTTAAGATAATTATTGATATGTATGTTCCTATTACCATTTTCTTAATTGCTTTGGGTTTGTTATTGTAGGTCTTTTCCTTCTCTTGTGTTTCCTGCCTAGAGAAGATCCTTTAGCATTTGTTGTAAAGCTGGATTGGTGGTGCTGAATTCTCTTAGCTTTTGCTTGTCTGTAAAGGTTTTAATTTCTCCATCAAATCTGAATGAGATCCTTGCTGGATTGAGTAATCTTGGTTGTAAGTTTTTCCCTTTCATCACTTTAAATATGTCCTGCCACTCCCTTCTGGCTTGCAGAGTTTCTGCTGAAAGATCAGCTGTTAACCTTATGGGGATTCCCTTGTATGTTATTTGTTGCTTTTCCCTTGCTGCTTTTAATATGTTTTCTTTGTATTTAATTTTTGATAGTTTGATTAATATGTGTCTTGGCATGTTTCTCCTTGGATTTTCCTGTATGGGACGCTCTGTGTTTCCTGGACTTGATTGACTATTTCCTTTCCCATATTAGGGAAGTTTTCAACTATAATCTCTTCAAATATTTTCTCAGTCCCTTTCTTTTTCTCTTCTTCTTCTGGGACCCCTATAATTCAAATGTTGGTGCATGTAATGTTTTCCCAGAGGTCTCTGAGACTGTCCTCAATTCTTTTCATTCTTTTTTCTTTATTCTGCTCTGTGGTAGTTATTTCTACTCTTTTATCTTCCAGGTCATTTATCCGTTCTTCTGCCTCAGTTATTCTGCTATTGATTCCTTCTTGAGAATTTTTAATTTCATTTATTGTGTTGTTCATCATTGTTTGTTTGCTCTTTTGTTCTTCTAGGTCCTTGTTAAACGTTTCTTGTATTTTCTCCATTCTGTTTCCAAGATTTTGGATCACCTTTACTATAATTACTCTGAATTCTTTTTCAGGTAGACTGCCTATTTCCTCTTCATTTGTTTGGTCTGGTGGGGTTTTACCTTGCTCCTTCATCCACTGCATGTTTCTTTGTTTTCTCATTTTGCTTAACTTACTGTATTTCGGGTCTCCTTTTTGCAGGCTTCAGGTTTCTAGTTCCCATTGTTTTTGGTGCCTGCCCCCAGTGGCTAAGTCTGGTTCAGTGATTTGTGTAGGCTTCCTGGTGGAGGGGAGTAGTGCTTGTGTTCTGGTGGATGAGGCTGGATCTTGTCTTTTTGGTGGGCAGGTCCACGTCTGGTGGTGTGTTTTGGCGTGTCTGTGACCTTATTATGATCTTAGGCAGCCTCTCTGCTAATGGGTGGGGTTCTGTTCCTGTCTAGCTAGTTGTTTGGCATAGGGTGTCCAGGACTGTAGCTTGCTGGTCGTTGAGTGGAGCTGGGTCTTGGCATTGATATGGAGAGATCTTGGAGATTTTTGCCATTTGATATTACATGGAGCTGCGAGGTCTCTGGTGGACCAATGTCTTGAACTTGGCTCTCCCACCTCAGAGGCACAGCCCTGACGCGTGGCTGGAGCACCAAGAGCCTGTCATCCACACCACTCAGAATAAAAGGGAGAAAAGAAGAAAGAAAGAAAGAAAGAAAGAAAGAAAAATAAAATAAAAAAGTTATTAAAATAAAAAACAAAAAATAATTATTAAAATTTTTTTAATGTATTTTGAAAAAAAGAAAGAAAGAAAGAAGGGAACAGTCAAACCAAAAAACAAATCCACCAATGATAACAAGCACTGAAGATTATACTAAAACAAACAAACAAAACAAAAAAAACAACAAAAAAAGGGCAGACAGAACCCTAGGACAAATGGTAAAAGCAAAGCTATACAGACAAAAATCACACACAGAAACATATGCATACACGCTCACAAAAAGAGAAAAAGGGAAGCATATATATATATATATCATTGCTCCCAAAGTCCACCTTCTCAATTTGGGATGATTCGTTGTCTATTCAGGTATTCCACAGATGCAGGTATATCACGTTGACTGTGGAGATTTAATATTCTGCTCCTGAGGCTGCTGGGAGAGATTTTCCTTTCTCTTCTTTGTTCCCACAACTCCTGGGGTTCAGCTTTGGATTTGTACCCACCTCTGTGTGTAGGTCACCTGAGGGCGTCTGTTCTTCACTCAGACAGGACAGGGTTAAAGGAACAGCTGATTCGGGGTCTCTGGCTCACTCAGGCCGGGGGGAGGAAGGGGTACCGAATGCAGGGTGAGCCTGCAGCTGCAGAGGCCAGCATGACATTGCACCAGCCTGAGGCATGCCGTGCGTTCTCTTGGGGAAGTTGTCCCTGGATCACGGGACCCTGGCAGTGGCGGGCTGCACAGGCTCCCAGGAGGGGAGGTGTGGAAAGTGACCTGTGCTCACACACAGGCTTCTCGGTGGCGGCAGCAGCAGCCTTAGCGTCTCATGCCCGTCTCTGGGGTCTGCACTGATAGCTGCGGCTTGCGCCAGTCTCTGGAGCTCCTTTAAGCAGAGCTCTTAATCCCCTCTCCTCGCGCACCAGGAAACAAAGAGGCAAGGAAAAGTCTCTTGCCTCTTTGGCAGGTCCAGACATTTTCCCGGACTCCCTCCCCACTAGCTGTGGTGCACTAGCCCCTTCAGGCTGTGTTCACGCAGCCAACCCCAGTCCTCTTCCTGGGGTCTGACCTCCGAAGCCCAAGCCTCAGCTCCCAGCCCCGCCCGCCCTGGTGGGGGAGCAGACAAGCCTCTCGGGCTGGTGAGTGCTGGTTGGCACTGATCCTCTGTGCGGGAATCTCTCCGCTTTGCCCCCCGCACCCCTGTGGCTGCACTCTCCTCCACAGCTCCAAAGTTTCCCCCTCCGCCACCTGCAGTCTCCGCCCACAAAGGGGCTTCCTAGTGTGTGGAAACCTTTCCTCCTTCACAGCTCCCTCCCACTGGTGCAGGTCCTGTCCCTATTCTTTTGTCTCTATTTTTTTTTCTTTTGCCCTACCCAGGTACGTGGTGGGGTTTCTTGCCTTTTGGGAGGTCTCTTGCCTTTTGGGAGGTCTGAGGTCTTCTGCCAGCATTCAGTACGTGTTCTGTAGGAGTTCCACATGTAGATGTATTTCTGATGTATCTGTGGGGAGGAAGGTGATCTCTGCGTCTTACTCTTCTGCCATCTTGAAGCTCCTCTCCAAAGTTTCTAAATTTAAAATTATCGTAAAATATTGGCTCTATTCCCTGTAATGTACAATGTATCCTTGTTGCTTATTTATTTTATACATAGTAGTTTGTACCTCTTAATCCCTTACCCGTATCTTGCCCCTTCCCCTTTCCCTCTCTCCTCTGGTAACACTAGTTTGTTCTCTATCTGTGGGTCTATTGTTGTTTTGTTACATACATGCATTAAAAAATTTTTTTTCAGATTCCATATTTAAGTGATAACAGCATAATACCCTCTAGATCCATCCACACTGTTGCAAACAACACAATTTCATTCTTTTATATGGCTAAGTAGTATTCCATTGTGTACATATACCACATCTTCTTTATCCATTCCTCTGTTGATGGACACTTGTGTTGCTTCCACATCTTGGCTATTGTAAATAGTGCTGCTATGAACATAGGGGTGCATGTATCTTTTTGAATTAGCATTTTCATTTTCTTTGGATATATACCCAGGAGTGGAATTTCTGGATCATATGGTAGTTCTATTTTTAGTTTTTTGAGGAAACTATATAGTTTTCCATAGTGGCTACACCAATTTACATTCCCATCAACAGTGTGCTATGGTTCCCTTTTCTCCACATCCTTGCCAACATTTGTTTTTTGTAGACTTTTTGAGGATAGCCATTCTGACAGGTGGTATCTCATTGTGAGGTAATATCTCATTGTGGTTTTGATCTGCATTTCTCTGATAATAAGCCATGCTGAATGTCTTTCCATGTGCCTGTTAGCCATCTGTATATCTTCTTTGAAAAAATGCCTGTTTAGGTCTTCTGCCCATTTTTTAATCAGGTCAGTTGTTTTTTTGATATTAAGTTGTATGAGCGGTCAATATATTTTTGATATTAACCCATTATTGACCACATCATTTGCAAATATTTTCTCCTATTCAGTAGATTATCTTTTCATTTTGTGATGGTTTATTTTGCTGTGCAAAAGCTTTTAAGTTTAATTAGGTCCCATTTGGGGGTTTTGCTTTTATTTCTTTTGCCTTAGGAGATAGATCCAAAAAAATATTGCTATGATTTATGTCAAAGAGTGTTCTGCTTATGTTCTCTTCTCGTATTATGGTTTCAGTCTTACATTTAGGTCTTTAATCCATTTTGAATTTATTTTTGTATATGGTGTGAGAAAATATTCTAATTTCATGCTTTTACGTGTAGCTGTCCAGTTTTCCTAGCATCACTTGTTGAAGAGTCTGCCTTTTCTCCATTGTATATTCTTGTCTCTTTTGTCTTAGATTAGTTGGCCATAACTGCTTAGGCTTATTTCTGGGCTCTCTATTCTGTTCCACTGATCTGTGTGTCTGTTTTTGTGCTAGTATTATGCTGTTTTGATTTCTATGGCTTTGTGGTATACTCTGAAGTCAGGGAGCATGATACCTCCAGCTTTATTCTTTTTTCCCAAGATTAATTTGGCAATTGAGGCTCTTTTGTGGCTCCATATAAATTTTAGAGTTATTTCTTCTAGTTCTGTGGAAACTGTCATAGAGATTTTTGATAGGGATTGCATTAAATCTGCAGATTGCTTTGGGTAGTGTGGACATTTTAACAGTATTAATTCTTTCAATCCAAGAACATGGGATATCTTTCCATTCCTTTGTATCATCTTCAATTTCCATCATCAGTGTTTTATAGTTTTCAGAGTATAGGTCTTTCACCTTCTTGGTTAAGTTTATTCCTAGGTTGTTTTTTTTTTTTTTTCTGATGTGACTTTAAGCTGATTGTTTTCTTGCTTTCTCTT
Source organism: Phocoena sinus (assembly GCF_008692025.1). Classification (NCBI taxonomy): domain Eukaryota; kingdom Metazoa; phylum Chordata; class Mammalia; order Artiodactyla; family Phocoenidae; genus Phocoena; species Phocoena sinus. The sequence continues at coordinate 13,249,315 of NC_045779.1, read as the reverse complement.
TCTGATAGTTCATTATTACTGTATAGAAAAGCAACTGATTTCTGTATATTAATCTTGTATCCTAAAACTTTACTGAATTCATTTATTATTTCTAATAGTTTTTTTGGTGGAGATTTTAGGGTTTTCTTTATATAGTATCATGTCATCTTCAAATAGTGACAGTTTTACTTCTTCCTTTCCTATGTGGATGCCTTTTTATTTCTTTTTCTTGTCTTATATGACATTTTAAAAGTATTGACTTAATTATATTCTGTAGGCAAAGGGAAATTAGTGAATAATTTTAAACAGTAGGCTGACATAGTTTTAGTTCATTTGGGCAACTAAATAAAGGGTGGTATTGAGGAGGATTTACTGAGGTCAGGGACACAGGTTAAGAGTTGAGAGGCTTTGTATACTTTAAAATAATTGAAATAATAAATTTATTATCTATATTTTACCACAATAAAAAGAGTTGAGAGGCTGCTTCAGGGGTCCAGGGAAGAGATGATTAGACATGAATTGGGGAAAGGTCAAGGGAAACTTAATAAGGAAAATTTATTAAGTCATCCATCCTCCTAGTTATTCTAGCTAGAAACACAGGAGTGATCTATTTTTTAACATTTATTGACCTGATACTACATGACAGGTACTGGGCTGAGACACAAAGAAGGGTAACAATCTCTGCTCTCAAATTGCAAAATGTACTCAATTATCTAGTGAGATAAAAAAATACATATGCAATATTCGTAATACAACATGTCAGGGTGGCATTTGATACAAGTAAAGGATATTATGGAAACACAGTGGAGGGCAACTAATAAGTTACATGGAATAGTCAGGGAAGGGTTCCGAGACCTGGCATCTCTTGAATTGGGTCTTAAACAGTGAAGAAGACCTTACCAGGTAAAGGGGAGTTGGAGGAAAGAGGGGAATTCCAAGTAGAAAAGAGCATATGAGGTGTTGCTGAAACATTTGCTGGGAGGCATAGAGGAACAAAGAAGAGACAGGATGTCCTGGCAACTGAAGGACTCCTGTTGCTCCAGTGTATCTGCTCCTTCCATGATGGGGCCCACTCCTTTGGCCCCCACGGGTGGTGATGGAGCCCAGAATCCTCAACTTTCCCAGCTGGAGAGAGAAGCCTCATCAGACAGAGTGGATGCCTAGTACCTTTGGGACCTTTGGGAAACAGTCCCCATAAATTGCCTGGGTCCCCGTTCAGATGGGGGAGCAGTGGAGAGGGCCCTTCAGAAGATTTTGACAATGGTGTAGACCTCAGCAATGGTGTAGTTATGGGAGATTAAGAGTGGATAAATGAAAGATTCCTGGAGCTAACTCTAGAGTGTTATTAATGAGTTCCTCTGGGACACATCTTAGAGACTCCCAGAATGAATGCAGGAGTCATTTGAGGGGAACTGAACTTCCAGGGGTGTCTTTAATGGTGGTTAAGGTCAGAAAAGCGTATTGTGTAGTGGATAAGAGCAGGCCTCCAAGTCAGGCCCACTTAGGCTCTGCCAGTTAATAACTATGTGAACTGGGCAATTTTGTTAACCTCTCTGAACGTCTTTTTCTATAAATGACACTCACAATAGCACCTGCTTCATGGTGCTGCCATGAGGACTGAGTGTAACAACACCCCTGTCCTTCTCACAGCACCTGAAACATGGTGAGGCACTCACTGTAGTTACTACAACCACTACTATTAAAGTGACACCAGAGAGGTGGAGTCAAGATGGCAGTGTGGGAAGATACCTAGTTAGCGTCTCTGCAGAACTAGGGCACCTGCCAGCCACTAGTGGGGTATGCTGACGCCCAAGGAGATGGGAGGAACCCCCAAGTGAACCGGTAGGATGTGGGGAGACTGAGGGAGAAGGAGAAGCGGAGGCCAGACAGGATTGGCGCCCCTGAGGCCGAGGAGAGCAGGAGAGGCAGGCGGGAGGGACCCCCTGGGAGGAGCAGGAGAGGAGAGGCGGGCGTTTTCCCTGCCCACTCAAGCCCAGGAAGCCTGCTGGGCTCCCAGGCGATGTCTCCCACCCTCTGAGACCAGGGGTGGGGGGCACACCTGGCCCCTTCTGTTCCATTGAGCCTAAGCCCCACTCCCCACAGCCCCCAGGGCTTTTTCCAGCCCTGTGGGTCCTGAGCATAGGCCTCACCCACTGCCCTAACCTCACCCTTGGTTAGGCCCTGTGCTCCACAGCCAAGGCCTTTCCCCCCTTTTTTTCTTCCCTCCTCTTCTTTTTTACTACTGTGGTACTGTTGTACCTTCAGTTGTTGATTCATCTATATTTTTACTTTTATATTATTTCTAAAATATCTGTTAGTTTCCATCTAATTTTATTTTTTACTTTATTTTTCTCCCTCTTTTTTTTTTTTTTGCCACCCCACATGGCTTGTGGGATCTTGGCTCACAAGCTGGGGGTTGGGCCAAAACTTCTGCGGTGGAAGTTCCGAGTCCGAACCACTGGACTAACAGAGACCCAGACCCCAGGGAATATTCATCGGAGTGAGGTCTCACGGAGGTCCTCATCTCAGCACCAAGACCCAACTCTACCCAACAGTCTACAAATTCCAGTGTTGGAAGCCTCAGGACAAACAACCAGTAAGACAGGAACACAATCCCACACATAAAAAAAAAAAGGAAAAAAAATGAGATGATAAAAAAATATATCACAGATGAAGGAACAAGGTAAAAACCTACAAGACCAAATAAATGAAGAGGAAATAGGCAATCTTCCTGAAAAAGAATTCAGAGTAATGATAGTAAAATGATCCAGAATCTCAGAAATAGAATGGAGGCATGGATTGAGAAAATACAAGAAATGTTTAATGAAGATCTAGAAGAACTTAAGAACAAACAAACAAAGATGAACAACACAATAACTGAAATGAAAAATACACTAGAAGGAACCAATAACAGAATAACTGTGACAGAAGAACAAATAAGTGAGCTGGAAGACAAAATGGTGGAAATAACTATCAAGGAGAAGAATAAAGAAAAAAGAATGAAAAGAATTGAAGACAATCTCAGAGACCTCTGGGACAACACTAAATGCACCAATATTTGAATTATAGGGTTCGAATTATAGGGCTCTTCCCAGAAGAAGAAGAGAAAAAGAAAGAGTCTGAGAAAATATTTGAAGAGATTATGGTCGAAAACTTCCCTAACATGGGGAAGGAAATAGTCACCCAAGTCCAGGAAGAACAGAGAGTCCCATACAGGACAAACCCTAGGAAAAACACACCAAGACACATATTAATCAAACTAACAAAAATTAAATTCAAAGAAAAAATATTTAAGGCAGCAAGGGAAAAAAAAAAATAACATACAAAAGAATCCCCATAAGGTTATCAGTTGATTTTTTCAGCAGAAACTCTGTAGGCCAGAAGGGAGTGGCAGGAGTGATGAAAGAGAAAAATCTACAGCCAAGATTACTCTACCCAGCAAGGATCTCATTCAGATTCAACAGAGAAATCAAAAGCTTTTCAAACAAGCAAAAGCTCAGAGAATTCAGTGCCACCAAACCAGCTTTACAACAAATGCTAAAGAAACTTCTCTAAATGGGAAACACAAGAGAAGAAAAAGACCCACAAAAACAAACCCAAAACAATAAAGAAAATGGTAATAGGAACATACATATCAATAATACCCTTGAATGTAAATGGATTAAATTCCCCAACCAAAAACACAGACTGGCTGAATGGATACAAAAACAAGACCCGTACATATGCTGTATACAAGAGACCCATTTCAGACCTAGGGACACATACAGACTGGAAGTGAAGGGATGGAAAAAGATAGTCCATGCAAATGGAAATCAAAAGAAAGCTGGAGTAGCAATACTCATATCAGACAAAATACACTTTAAAGACTTACAAGAGATAAGGAGGGACACTACATAATGCTCTAAGGATCAATCCAAGGAGAAGATATAACAATTTTGAATGTTTATGCACCCAACATAGGAGAACCTCAATACATAAGGCAAATGCTAACAACCATGAAAGGAGAAATCGACAATAACACAATAATTGTAGAGGGCTTTAACACCCCACTTAAACCAATGGACAGATCATCCAAACAGAAAATAAATAAGGAAACACAGGCTCTAAATGACACAATAGACCAGATAGATTTAATTGATATTTATAGAACATTCCACGCAAAAGTGGCAGAATACACTTTCTTCTCAAGTGCACATGGAACATTCTCCAGGATAGATCACATCTTGGGTCACAAATCAAGCCTCGGAGAATTTAAGAAAGTTGAAGTCGTATCAAGCATCATTTCTGACCACAACACTATGAGACTGGAAATCAATTATAGGAAAAAAAACCTGTAAAAACCACAAATACATGGAGGCTGAATAGTGTGCTACTAAATAACCAAGAGTTCATGGATGAAATCAAAGAAGAAATTTAAAAATACATAGAAATAAATGACAACAAAAACATGACGACCCAAAACCTATGGGATGCAGCAAAAACAGTTGTAAGAGGGAAGTTCATAGCAATACAATCTCATCTCAAAAGACAAGAAAACCTCATATAAACAATCTAACCCTACACTTAAAATAACTAGAGAAAGAAGAACAAAGAAAACTCAAAGCCAGTAGAAGGAAAGAAATTATAAAGATCAGAGCAGAAATAAATGAAATAGAAACGAAGAAAATGATAAACCCTTAACCAGACTCATCAAGATAAAAAGGGAGAGGATGCAAATCAATAAAATTAGAAATGAAAAAGGAGAAATCACAACTGACACTGCAGTAATACAAAGGATTATAAGAGACTACTAAAGACAACTATATGCCAATGAACTGGAAAACCATGAAGAAATGGACAAATTCTTGTAAGGGTACAATTTTCCAAGACTGAACCAGGAAGAATTAGAAAATATAAACAGATCTATCAGAAGTAATGAAATTGAAACTGTAATTAAAAATCTTCCAACAAGCAAAAATCCAGGACCAGAGGGCTTCACAGGCGAATTCTGTCAAACATTTAGAGAAGACCTAACACCAATCCTTCTCAAACTCTTCCAAAAAATTGCAGAGGGAGAAACACTCCCAAATTCATTCTATGAAGCCACCATCACTCTGATATCAAAACTAGAAAAATATATCACAAAAAAAGAAAATTATAGACCAATATCATTGATGAATATAGATGCAAAAATCCTGAATGGCATACTAGCAAATAGAATCCAAGAACACGTTAAAAGGATCATACACCATGATCAAGCGGGATTCATTCCAGGGATGCAAGGATTCTTCAATATATGGAAATCAATCAATGTGATATACCACATTAACAAATTAAGGAATAAAAACCATATGATCATCTCAATAGATGCAGAAAAAGGTTTTGACAAAATTCAACACCCATTTATGATAAAAACTCTCATAAAATGGGCATAGAGGGAACTTATCTCAACATAATAAAGACCATTTATGACAAACCCACAGCAAACATCATTCTCAATGATGAAAAACTGAAACCATTTCCACTAAGATCAGGAACAAGACAAGGTTGCCCACTCTCACCACTATTATTCAACATAATTTTGGAAGTCCTAGCTGTGGCAATCAGAAGAAAAAGAAATAAAAGGAATCCAAATCAGAAAAGAAGAAGTAAAACTGTCACTGCTTGCAGATCACATGATACTATACATAGAAAATCCTAAAGATGTTACCAGAAAACTACTAGAACTAATCAATGAGTTTGGTAAGTTTGCAAGATACAAAATTAATGCACAGAAACCTCTGGTGTTCCTACAGACCAACAACAAAAAATCAGAAAGAGAAATTAAGGAAACACTCCCATTTACCATTGAAACAAAAAGAATTAAATACTTAGGAATAAACCTGCCTAAGGAGGTGAAAGACTTGTATTCAGAAAACTTAAAACACTGATGAATATCAAAGATGACAGATGGAGAAGTATACCATGTTCTTGGATTGGAAGAATCAATATTGTGAAAATGACTATACTACCCAAAACAATCTACAGATTCAGTGCAATCCCTGTCAAACCACCAATGGCATTCTTCACAGAATTAGAACAAAAAATTTCACAATTTGTATGGAAACACAAAAAACCCCAAATAGCCAAAGCAATCTAGAAAAACGGAGCTGGAGGAATCAGGCTCCCTGACTTCAACCTATACCACAAAGCTACAGTAATCAAAACAGTATGGTACTGGCACAGAAACAGAAATATAGATCAATGGTACAGGATAGAATGCCCAGAGATAAACCCACGCACATATGGTCACCTAATTTACGACAAAGGAGGTAAGAACATACAATGGAGAAAAGACAGCCTCTTCAATAAGTGGTGCTGGGAAAACTGGACAGCTACATGTAAAAGAATGAAATTAGAACACTCCCTAACACCGTACACAAAAATAAAGTCAAAATGGATAAAAGACCTAAATGTAAGATGAGACACTACAAAACTCTTAGAGAAAAACATAGGAAAAACACTCTTTGACATAAACCACAGCAAGATCTTTTTAAACCCACCTCCTAGAGTAATGGAAATAAAAACAAAAATAAACAAATGGGACTTAATTAAACTTAAAAGCTTTTACACAGCAAAGGAAACCATAAACAAGACAAAAAGACATCCCTCAGAATGGGAGAAAATATTTGCGAATGAAACAACAAAGGATTAATCTCCAAAATATACAAACAGCTCAAGGAGCTCAGTATCAAAAAAAGCAAACAATCCAATCCAAAAACGGGCAGAAAACCTAAATAGACATTTCACCAAGGAAGACATACAGATGGCCAAGAGGCTCATGAAAAGATGGTCAACATCACTAATTATTAGAGAAATGCAAATCAAAACTACAATGAGGTATCACTTCACACTGGTCAGAATGGCCATTATCAAAAAATCTAGAAACAATAAATGCTGGAAAGGGTGTGGTGAAAAGGGAATACTCCTGCACTGTAGTTGGAATGTAAATTGATACAACCACTATGGAACTCCAATAAAGATCTATTAAAAAATATTATTATACTCCAATAAAGATCTATTAAAAAAAAAGTGATACCATTTTACCTTCCCTAAGCAGAAGGACAAGACAGTCAGAAATGGAGATCCCAATGGTAACATTTTCACAATTATAATGTAAATCAGCATATTTTAAGAGTTAGCTTTCTAGATGTTTCCTTTCCACAGAGTGAAGGACACCCACGTAATTAATCTTTTTCTAGCTGAATATCTCTTTACGAAGCAAAAAAAGGGAAATTACAGGTTATTGAGAAATTGCTTTCAGTCTACTGCCATATATTGACTGTCTGAACATTAATTCTGGAGTGAACTAATTAACAAGAAATTTTCTTCCTGTCTTTATTTTCATAGTTCTTTGTTTGGTACCAACCAGGCAGTCCAGTTAATGACCTTAGTTCACTAGACAGAGCTGGTGTCCTGAGAGACCACTGTAGGGGGAGGGCGGGTATTTCACACACAGGGTAAAGGAACACAGGGAAGCCATTTCTGAAGCTGAAAAACGGAACCTCAACACATTTCTGTGAGTTTTTTCCCTGAAAATTGTGCCAGGTACACATTTTATATTTTCACATGTCAGGAAGCTGAATATCTTAAAATATGGGAGTGAATTCAACTCCAGTGCTCTAGATTAAAATCTTAAATCACTCTTATCATACAAAGGATCCAAAAGGTAAGTGAAATGAAGCTTTATAATTTTTTTAATAAAAGAAAAATAAAGCCAAGGGAGGAAAATGAAATCTAATGAGTAAAAATATAATTTATAGGGAAAAACATAAATTTTTTCTCGGTGAAATTAAATCTGGTAGTCTTATTGGAAAATAGAACTCCCAGTTCTGTACTGAAACTGATGCCTTAAAAAAACTGGGAGTACAAAATTATCTTGCAATGTTCCCAATTTCTACCTTGTCTATTAAGAAGAATGCTCTTCAAACTGTGCAGATAGGACAAACATTAAGTGGGAACTGAGATACAGAGAAGGGTAAAAGCGTATGTGGTCATAGTAAATGTTATCATGCTTTCAGACCAAGATATATTATATTTCAGGATATAAAAGGAATGTGCAGGTACAGTCAAGCACCCAAATGGATTACTAGTGAGAAATTGTAGAGAAATAGAGAGGAATCTTAAGACTTGAGGGGAAAAAAATGTCTCTCTCTTCCAAAAAGTAAGCCCAAGAAACTACCAAAAAATAAACTTCGTACATCAATATATACATGGCAAAATCCTAAAATGGCTTGCCAATACTTAGGAAACTGATAGAAGGTCAAGATGATCCATAGAATCCAAGTGGGTTCACTAAGGGAAAAACCTGCCCGACTAACCAGCAGTTAGGGAGTGGTCACAGACACTGTAAACCAGGATTTTAGTTATGCAGTGTAAGAGCTCCTCAAAAAAAACCAAACCCCCACGGACCAAGGGCATATTTGCATACTCGGTGTAGGTGAATTCATAAATGGTTGAACAATATTAAATATGGATAAGAATCCACTTAGAGGTTTAAGGAGTTTTGTATCTGGTCTAGTTCTTTTCTGTAAGGTTGTCCATGACCTGAATGAACACCGGCACATAAATCTCAATTGCATGACTATCTCATTAAATTACAATAAGTACTTTAAAAGATTTTTGCCTTTTTCCCCAGATGGGTGGAAAATTGGGTCCAAAATAAATAAGATGAAATTAATGAAATGTAAATAGGAAATTTTACATAGCACTTCAAATGACAAACATACAAGGCTTTTCTCACTTTATCTTCAGAATGACCCTGTGAGGTGGGTCACATTTGCCACGTTACAGATGATGATACTGAGGTTTGCCAGATTAGTAACTTTCCCAAATCCTGTTCCAACCTCTTGCTTCCATTATCACATCTTCATTTAGTCAGTGTAACTCTCCTGTCTCCCTCATGTAAGGAAACTTGTGATTACATTGGGCGTACCCAGATGATCTCCTCATCTCAAGATCTTTAACTTAATTCCACCTGCAAAGTTTCTTTTGCTACATTGAGTAACATTCACAGGCTTCAGGAATTCGAACATGGACCTCTTTGGGGGCCATTATTCAGCCTAACCATACTGCTGCATGCTGAGCAGGGTGGAGAGTTGTAGGTGATGAGGTCAGAGAGGTGACTGGGAGCTAAATCACATGGGCCTTGAAGGCCGCCCTAAGAATGTTGGGTTTTACCATAAGTTAAGTGGAAAGCCACACAGAGGAGTGACAGGGTTGAACTGTGTCTTTAAGGACCGCTCCAGGGGCTGTACTGAGAAGAGACTGCAGGGAGGCATGATAGGTGCAGGGGGAAGAGTGAGGAGGTGTTTGCAGTGATGTAGGTGAGAGATGATGGCAGCTCACAGCAGGGTGGTATCAGCGGAAGTGGTCAGAGGTGGTTGGATTCTGGAGATACTGAAGAGTAGAGCCAACAGGATTATCTGACAGATTCAATGTGCTCAGAGAAAGAGGGGTCAAGGGTGCTTTCTTTTTCATCTGAGCAGCTCAAAGAATGGAGTAGTCATCAACTCAAATGGAAACTTCTGTAGAAAGAGTAATTGGAGGGGTAATTAGAAAAGAACCATACATTCTGTTTTGGCTATGTCAATCATGACTATTAGACATCCAAACAGAGATATGTAATAGAGTTGGATTTAGGAATCTGGAATTTAAGAGAAAATTTGGAGCTAGAAATATAAATCTGGGAATATGAGAATTGTCAGCATATAGATGGTGTTTTCAGTCACAAGACTGGGTGAGATCATCAAGGGGGTAAGTGTAAGGTAAAAAAGAGATGAAGAAGGCCTGAACTCTGGAGCATATCCATATTTTCAGGAAGGAGAAGGGAAGCTATAAACAGAGGCTAAGAGAAAATCAGGGTGCAAGTGTAGTTCCTGGAAGACAGGTGAGAAGTGTGAATAGATTAAGGACGATAAGTTATCATCTATGACACACGAGATAAGTACAGAGAAACAGACTGACCAACCCATATGATCTGGGGTAGCCTGATAACTCTGAGTGCGAAGGGCCAAGACAGCGAGTTGACGTAGATAAATCACTTAGAACAATGGTTTCCAAGCTTTGCTTCATTTTGGAATCACCTGAGAAACTTTCGAAAGTGGTGACACTTGGCTCCCTCCCCCAGGCACCCCGATTAGGAGTTTTTAAAGTTCCCCAGCTGAATCTAATGTGCAGCAATATTTGGGACACACTAGTTTAGAAAAATGCGCAGTGTATCAAAAGTTTTGTCAGTATAAATTAAGTTGCGGAAGCTTGTGGGAAGAGAGGGGGTTTAAGGGGAGGGAGGGGGTGGAAATCAGTGTGCAAGTAGCAAATTATGTGGACAGTATAATTGTAAACTAGGTGCTTGTTATTAAAGGGTTGCGCTGGCAGGCGTAATTACATTTGAAAAACATTTACATTACAAGTTACATTTGGTGCACCAAAATTTTTGGTCCTTATTCCAAAATTAAGTAGGTATTTGTTTCTGCTCAGCATCTGTTGCACAAAAGCAAAAAAAAGTCTCTAAGCTTGAGACTTATGCCTCCAAATGGTGGGCCAGACCCCAAAAGCCACCGACTGAAAGAAGCCAGTAGAGTCACCCTCAATCCCAGCGACAATTTGTAGGGATACTTCCCAAGCAGTACGAAAAGCGATTTCTGCCACCACGTCAGACTGCCTGCAGAATAAGGTCACAGATAGGTTTTCTTTCTTTTGTAGCTGATGTAACCCTATCCAGACTGGTTTTTTTCCTCCCTCCTAGAAAACTTGCAGCTGTGAGTTTAATGCCAAGTTGCCTTTTTCAAATAAAGTTCAATAAAGAAGGCCTAACTCAGATAACAAGAGGCTCTAGGAGATTCTTTATACACCAGCTGTTAACTTTTGTGTTGAAATTCTGGTTGGATATTTGATGCTGTCCTTTAATTCAGAAAAGCACTTAAAGTGCTTAGGGAAGCACCAGATTGATTTTCAACTTGGGAACCCCCAGTCCGCAGAGCAACTCAGGAACAGTTTTGATAACATTGTGTGAGTGTTTTCCGCTCTATCAAGCAGGTAAAATGGAGTTATAAATGCATTCTGGACAAAGAGTTTGCTTATGATGCAATAAGGAGTTTATACTGGAGGAAATGTGGACAAAATCAGGAGAGAAATCGCATGGGAGTGACCTGACATGATAGGAGGATTCAGAGATTAGTAGAAGGGGTGGCAATTGGAAAGGAAAGACATGGAAAAAAAAAAAGAGAGAGAGAACCCTGATGGGAGAGAAGTGGTAGGTAAAATAATAAACTAATCATCAGGAACAGGAGAGAGAAGAAACAAAAGAAAGAGAAAAAGAAGACAGTCCCTGAACAAGGGAGAAAAGGAATAAGCCAGTTAATACGGAAAACTTTGGGCAGGGAAAGGAACGGGACCAGCATAGAACCAGATGATGAGGTGGTTAGGGCAGAAGCTGGGAGAAGACTGCCCAGGTTCTGATGTGAAGGAGGAAATAGGATCAAACTTGCTGTTTTCTGCCATTATTGGCAACTTTTCAAACTGTCATACCTACAGCAAAAATGCATCAGAATAATACAAAAACTATCTGTAGATAACAGAGATTCAAATAGTGGTGGTTAATTTATCACTGATATGTTGCCAATGTGAAAGGTCTGATGAATGTCCATAACAAGGATGATGCAACTGACAGCAAATTTGGTTGTACATGTGGCGTGAAGAACAAGATAATAAAGCCATTTCAAAACACTTTGGTAAAATGTCTCCTAAGGACCATGATTAAGCCTATTTTCAAAGAAGTTAGTGAAATGTTACATCTGATTTATAAAATTAGAATGTACTCTTTACAGAGGAAATAATTTCAATATATAAAATAATAATCCTGAGACATAATACACATAACATACCAATAATATGCAAAGCATATGCTAAGAATATCCCAAGATTATTAAGTAAAGTGATTTAGTAGGTCTGGAGTAGAGTCTAGACATCTGTATTTTTATAAAACCTCATGCGTGCATCTGATGTATATACAATCCCCAGAGCCACTGGCCCAGAAGGTGTCAGATTTAAATGAAGAAGAAACTTGTGGCCAATAAGCATTTTAAACAATAACTGAAATTTATGACTAACAACACTTTACTGTTGATGCCTAATGTCATCAATCAAAACTGCACCAAGACTTTGATAAATAGAAGAATGTCATGGACCACAGGGCATTGACACATTCCCAGGAACCTCCCAAATAGGATAAAGTTTCTGAAATATTTATATTAATAATATTTTACTCATAAAAATTTTACTTAGGGGAGGATACACATCTCTTTTGATTTGACATCTCTTCTCATGCAACCCATCAATAGGAATATAGATTTTTTTTAAACCTAATTATTTCTAGTGCTTTACACGGTGAAAGAACACATCTCTATGATTTTGCAGGGGCCCTCTGGGAATCATAAATACAGTTTTAGATACAAAAGATATCCTGAGAGTTTTACTTTCTGTTGTTGTTCTATACTGTCTGATTTTGGGAAGACAAAAAATATTATCAGAGGAGATATAGACACTTGGTTAAGTGGGCGCCTGAGAAACAATACTTGTTACCTATTTAATTGAAGTGACAAAAAATTAAAAATAAACATGGAAGGTAACATGATTGTAAAAATGTTAGCTCTTTCAGAAGTGAGGATTCTTCTCTTTTTTGTTGTTGTTTTCTTAAATAAGCCAGGATGTGACAAAGTCAGCATAAAGCGCAGAAAGTTCCTCTGATAAGACAATGTTTGCTATGTAGGTAGATGACTCTGAAAGATTAACCCTTCATATTGTAAGTGAAATCCATAAATGGTAAATCAAGGAAGCAATTTCTTCAACATTGAGCAAATTTGCTAAGCCATTAACACATTCCATAGCTTTTCAGACTCAGGTATTATAAACCAGGGCAAATAAAATTTACATTCCAAGCTTTGCCTTTCCTTGTGCTCTTTAATTTTCTGGAACATACTGCCTGGCACTTGAGGACAAATTCTGCGAGACCACGAGAACTAATTTCAGAAGATGTTATTAGCATAGGATGCTTTCATCATTACTACCTTCAAGTAATCAATCAATAAAGAAGCGTTTTTAAAGGTTCTCAGTTTCAATTTCCAATACAGTCAGTACCAGTAGCTACAACCCCCATAAACTCTTTGGAGTCCTCAATAAGTTTTAAGAGTGTAAATGGGTTTGAAGAACAAAAAAAGAAAAAAAGAAAGGAAAAATGACAGAGAAGTACTATTTTAGGGGAAAGCTATTATTTTCCTTGAAAAATAGAAGCACATTTGTCGTCGTATTTTCTCTGACACTGTTGCTCCTAGAGTAGTCTCAAACACCAATATTAATTGTAACTTTAAACCAAACCAAGTGACCAACTTCTATTTCATAGAGAAAACTTCAAAGTAGATAATGGAGAATTGCCTGTCACCAATCAGCGTTTTAGCCAACAAGGAGAACTCATAAATACATCTAACACAACTTCCTAAATACACACACTTACTACAACTTTGTATCCCTTCTGAAAGTGGCAAAAATTAATGAAAGATATAGCTTATCTGTAGCATGTTAAAAGCAAAAGCATATAAACATAAAATTATGCTCAGTGATCAATGTTTCAGGGGTTTATCTTATTTTGAAATAATTTAGGTGTCCAGTGATTATCCATTAATTAGCTCTATTTAATCAGTCTAAGGATTCAAATTCCCTAGAGTTCTTTTTGTAAAATTGAGATATAATTCACATACCATAAAATTAGCCTTTTTTTCTATAAATCATTTTCACAGTTGTTCTCTTTTTTTAAAAATTTATTTATTTAATTTATTTATTTTTGGCTGCGTTGGGTCTTCATTACTGCATGCGGGCTTTCTCTAGTTGTGGTGAAAGGGAGCCACTCTTCGTTTCGGTGTGCGGGCTTCTCATTGCGGTGGCTTCTCTTGTTGTGGAGCACGGGCTCTAGGCACGTGGGCTTCAGTAGTTGTGACACGTGGGCTCAGTAGCTGTGGCTCATGGGCTCTAGAGTGCGGGCTCAGTAGTTGTGGCACATGGGCTTAGTTGCTCTGCGGCATGTGGGATCTTCCCGAACCAGGGCTTGAACCCGTGTCCCCTGCATTGGCAGGTGGATTCTTAACCACTGCGCCACCAGGGAAGCCCCAAAATTAGCCATTTTAATGTGTACAATTCAGTGGTTTTTAGTGTATTCACAAGATTGTACAACCATCACCATTACCCAGAATATTTTCATCACCCCGAAAAGAAAACCCATATCCATTAGCAGTCATTCTCTATAATTTCCTTTCCCCTCTATCTCAGCAACTGCTAATATATGTTATGTCTCTCTGTTTTACCTATTCTGGACGTTTCACATAAATAGAATATACAACATGTGGCTTTTAGTGTCTGGCTCCTTTCTCTTAGCATATTGTTTTCAAGGTTCATCCATCCTAGAGCAAGTATCAGTATTTCATGCCTTTTAGGGCCAAATAATATTTCATTGTATGGATATACCACATTTAGTTTATCTGTTCATCAGTTGGTGGACATATGGGTTGTCTCCACTTTTTGGTTATTATGAATAATGCTGCTATGACCATCTGTACACAAGTTTTGGTATGAAAATATGTTTTGAATTTTCCTGAGTGGAACCTAGGGGTGGAATTTCTCGATCACAAGGTAACTGTATATATTTAATTTTTGAAGAACTACAGAACTGCTTTCCACAGCAGCTGCATTATTTTATATTCAGACCAGCGGTAGCTGAGGGTTCTAAATTCTCTACATTCTCACCAACACTCAGTATTGTGTATTTGCTTCTAGCCATCTTGGTGCGCATGAACTGGTATCTCATGGTGGTTTTGATCTGCAATTCCTTAATGACTAATGATGTTGAGCATCTTTTTCATATGCTTATTGGCCATTTGTATATGATCTTTGGAGAAATGTCAAGTCAGATCCTTTGCCAATTTTTCAATTGGTTGTCATTTTATTATTAAATTCCCTAAAGATCTTGGAAATTATCTTCAAGCTGACATACTACAAAACATGATTCCTATTAAAATAAAGCATCTGTCAAAATAATGATTCAATTTAGTTGTAGAAAAAGTGACATTTTTCATAACCAATCAGTACACCTGCGTAAGTTTAGAGAAAGCAGGTCCAAATAGAATAAAAATGTGCTTTTACATTATACGTGATATTGATAAATCAGAGAAAAATATTGTTTTTTTATTATACCAAAATTATTCAACTAGTCTTATTTGCCAAAGGTTTACCTTAATTATATCAACTTGGATTCTTAAAATGTTTCTGAGTTAGTTTCTGCAAGAGTACATTTTATTTTAACTGTAGCATATTGAAAGTATTATTAGTTCAAGCTCCCTGTTTTCTTGGAATTTTAGAGACATTGAAAGGACACTTATCTCTACAAGCCAGCTGGAATAGAGCTCCTTTATTTTTCTATTTACTCTTTCCCTGTCCTTCAGCACTAAGACGATATTCTCATCTCTTCACCTCTGAGCATCTAATACGTCTGAAGGTGGAACATTGCTGTCTGTCTGACTTCTCTCATTCCTCGAGACAGCTTTTCTTTCTTAAAACAAGTTCTATCACCTATTCTCCCATCTTTGTTATATCTTAAATTTCCACCATCACCCCCCACCGTTAGTCTTTTTGTTTAAAATTGAATCTTTTTCACTGTTACTGTTTCCATTCTTATTTGTTTTTGTCTTTTTTTAAAAAATCATCTTTCACTGCCTGAGGCAAATGGACTGGAGAGTGGTTCTGCAATCCTTTGTTTATTATTGCTTTTGACTTTATCCTAATCAAACTTTCTTAATCTCTCTCTCATGCTCCATCCAGCTCAAATGCCTCTTAATTTTCATTAGAACACTGATATCACAAATGGTGTAACACAGACATCCTTCTTCTGTCGTTCAGAATGGTAATTTCTAAAGTATTCTTATCTATGTTTTCTCTACCTCATTTCTTCATAATCGCCTTAGAGACAGGTATCAGGAAGGAAGGGGAAGCAGCAGAGAGAATGGGAGAGAAGGAGGGAGAGAAAGAAGGAAAAGCAGAGATGGAGAAGATGGAGGGAGAAGTCTGCTTTGCTGCTTGGAAGCAGCGAATAGGACTCCTCATTCCCACCTTCCTACATTAAAAAACTTTGGTTCTACTCTATAGATTCTATAAAACACATTTGTAACTTAATTACAGGGGCCTAAAACATAATAATAGGCTTATCCATCAATCACACTTGTTATTCAAATTGCTTTTTCACCTGAGTGAGGAAGACTTCTTTTGTGAGGGACATGGCCCTCACAAGAGGAAGGAAAACCCGGAGGAAGGAAGAGATACAGAATATTCAGGGAATATTGAAGAAGATAAAAATTAGAAAGTTTTCAAGGGCCGTAAATGCCAAACTGGGAGCCTGAATGTCACTCTTTATCCTGTTTTGACTTAAGGAAGGACAGTAAATTCTGAACAGGACTTCTTTGCATATGCTGTTCCCTGTGCCTGCAATGGTCTTGTCTCCGGCCCTCACTCCCGGCACGCTACTCCCCTTTTCTCGGTAGAGCTGGCTCCTTCTCATATTTGACTTAAATGTTTACTTCCTCATGACACCCTACACATGTGATCCATTCCCTCCTCACTTTTTAATAAAGCATCTGTGATTTGTTTCTATATAATTAATTAAACCACCAAGTGTAACGATGTGTTTATTTATCTGCGCAGCCTCCCCGCTGGCACAAAGTGTCACAAAGTTAGGGACCATGAGTTTCTTTACAATGTTTCCTTAAAAATAATGACCACCTCTATCCAGCATTCATATCCCCATCCAGCCAAATCCTTCCCTCTCTTCCAGACCCAAATTAAGTCCATCTCTTCCAGGAAACTGTTCACCCCTTTCTGTCCACGACACATCAAGAAGAGGAGAGGGCAAAACAAAGACCCTCATAAAGCATCTACCTTTTTAAGCAGGCAAAAAAGAGAGATGGAACCCTAGGAAAGAGAGGAACAGAAGAAGTCAATGTCCCTGACCCCAAGAGAAAAGAGAGTTTCAAATAGAAGTTGGTAAACAGCCTTAGAAACTGCACAGATGCAGAATGGGCTGTGAACAAAAGCTTTTCCACTTGGAGATCACCACTGATCTTTAAGAGAAATTTGCAAGACATACTGTATGATCTCACTTATATGTCAAATCTAAAAAAAAACAAAAAAAGCTCTATGGATACAGAGAACACATTTGTGGTTGCCAGAGGCAGGTCAAAAAGTCCAAACTTCAAGTTATAAAATAAATGTCATGGGGATGTAATGTACAGTACGCTGACTATAGTTAATAATAGGGTATTGCATATTTGACAGCTGCTAAGAGAGTAGATCTTAAACGTTCTCATCACAGGAAAAAAATTTGTAACTATGTGTGTTAACTAGACTTACTACGGTGATGGTCTAGTAATATATCCATATATTTAATTATCATGTCATACACCTGAAACTAACATAATGTTATGTCAATTATACTTCAATTTTTGAAAGAAGAGGAACATTAAAAAAAAAAAGAGGATGCTTCATCGGGGTGATAGGGTTGGAAAGCAATTTGTCAGGGTTCAAGAGTGCACTTTTGAGAAGCCAGGAAAAAAGAAGAAAATGGAGAAGGGAGGAGGAGGGGGAGGGGGAAGGAGGGGGAGGAGGAGGGAGGAGAGAGAGGAAAGGAAGAAGAGGAGAAGTAGCTTGTGTCTGAGGAAGAAAGAGATGTGGATAGTTGACAAGAGAAAGATTAAAAACGTAGGGGTGGGCTTCCCTGGTGGCGCAGTGGTTAAGAATCCACCTGCCAATGCAGGGTTCGAGTCCTGGTCTGGGAAGATCCCACATGCCGCGGAGCAACTAACCCCGAGAGCCACAACTCCTGAAGCCCGCGCGCCTAGAGCCCGTGCTTCGCAACAAGAGAAGCCACGGCAATGAGAAGCCCGCGCACCACAACAAAGAGTAGCCCCCGCTCGCCGCAACTAGAGAAAGCCCCTGCGCAGAAACAAAGACCCAACGCAGCCAAAAATAAATAAAAACGAAACAAAAAAAACCCATAGGGGCAAGACGGTGCTGAACGAGGTTGGGAGGGAACCATTAGTGATGCGTTGTTAAAGGAAGCTTCAGAACTTCCTTACAGAATTGCCAAGACCGCATAAGGCAGTAACCTAACTTCACATTTGCTCTTTCCTCACATGTTGGAACAATGGCAGAAAGCCATAGAAGAGAAGACGGCACTAAGGTCTCTGTCAATAAGACACTGAGGCCTGAGCACAAAACCAACTGCGAGGGGATGGTTGATTGTACCGCAAAGCCCAAACCCACCCATCCACCTTCTCATGAGGTCTTTACCAAAATTCATCTACATGGCTCTCGCTCATATCCCTGAGAAAGGGATTTGCAAAATCTTCCCCCGTAGCATCACAGAATTCCAGATCTGGAAGAGACATTAAAAGTTATCTCATCATCCACCACAACGGACCCAAATCAAGGATGTTTTCCTTTCCCTACTGTAGTTTCCTTTTTTCTCTGCAGGATAATATTTCTTTTAATAAAGTTCACTCTTCAACCAAAATACGACAGAGGCATAGCCGATAAATAGAATGTCTCATCTTTCCATCTCTGAGTCTCTAACTGGTTTAATAATTCACTCCCTCTCAGTGCCTTAAAAATGGAGCTTTTATCTTTGAATCCATCTATAAAACCATTCTCTTCTCCTCCCACTTGCTAAATGGACTCCACTTATCACTCATTTTATGGGTGCTTATCTACTCCAAGGGAAGTCTGATCAGATAACCTCGTCCTTAGAAAAGCAGAGGAAGGTTGTTAGGAATGGCTTCTATTGTTTGAGAACCTCTCTTTGATCTGAAATTTTTAGGAAGGTTATAGGATGTCTCCAGGGTGTTTTGCATTTATGATAGCCCAGGAAATTATTACCTCGGTCTCAGAGTCTGGAGAGCCTTTGCTAAACATGTTCGCTGGATCCAACCCTTCAGGATGATTTGAGAATGAGCTTAATCCCCAGTCCGAGACTGAACATTCCTGGTTTAATGTTGTGATATAATATGACAGATTTATACATTGCTCTGACATAACGAAATGCAACGAGATGAAGTGTTTTATTTACACAGTAACCTCTTCTTTCAACAGCTCACTGACTGTTGTATAGGCTTTCTTGGCCTTGTAGAAAAGGCCCCAGGAAACGTCAGGAAGGAAGAAAACAACAATATAAACAAACAAGAAAAAAAACCAGGAGGCCTGGGCACATCTACTCCTCAAAGGGACCCATACAGCTCTCGGCTGCCCAGGTGGCCTCTCCTCTATCTGGATACAGAGACCACAGAGTAAATGTTTGTCGAATGAATCCCTTCCCAGGTTCGGCACTCACTCAACAAACACGGTTAATCATTTCTTCAGTGAACACTGTTCCCTCTAGGAGAGAAAAGGCAGTAGTACAAAGATGAAAGAGGTATAGCTCTGCATTCAAGGAGAAGGCAGCCTTGTGAGGAAAGCAGACACTTAAAATCGAAGTGCTGTGCCCTACAGGAGCAGACATACTGGGTGTTAGGGAAGGGGATGTGGAGAAGAGATTAAATCCTGGGGTAGCTGTAGAAAACTCTAGAGAATCATCTCAGATGAAAATCATTTCAGCTGTTATGGACCAAACTCATAGGACTCAAACTCAACTCCCCAGGTGGAGAACATGGGGAAAGATTTGGTGCCTTCTACCAGGGGCTCTGGCTATCATGTTAGAAGGTACAGGAGCTCTTGGTCACGACTCTTCAGGAAATTTGAGAAGTAAATGAGTGAGTGGGATAGAGGGACGCTGGCTCACCATCTTCCAGAGCACGACCAGGACTGGGTATGGAGGAGAGCAGGGGACACCCTAGATAACAATGTTCTTATTTACTAGAGCAAAGCATATCCTGGATGGGTTTTCCAGTGTATTGGGGTAGAAGCAAGTGAACGCAAAAGAGCCTTCTTCATCACCAACTTGGGAAAAACAAGAAGGAACTGGCTTGTTCCAAGGTTTCCCTCCACCCTCTAGCTTTTAGAGAGAGAAGAAAAAGCAGACCCCATTCTAAAGTAAAGCCTGGCTCCTCGAAGTGTGACTGAAGGACCAGCAGTCCAAGCATCAGCTGGAAGCTTGTTAGAAATGCAGAAGCCCAGGCCCCAGGCCCAGCCTGGTGCCTCAGAAGCTGTGCTCTAACGAGATCCCCAGGTGATGTGCGTGCAGGGCCAAGTTTGAGAAGTCCCGCTCTAGACCAGAAGAGGGGCTAAATATTGGAATCACCTGCGGGGTTTTTCAACAACTGATCCCACCCCCCAGGAATTCTGATTTAAATAGCCCATCTCCCTAAGTGATTCCAAATGTGCAGGAAAGGTGGTTTAGCACCCAGAGGCCTCCAGTTCCCCCATGAGAACCTTTGAAATAGCCGCAGGTCTGGATGCTGCCGCCATGGAATCAGCACAGGGGCTCCCTGAAGCTCAGGGAAGCCCCTGCCCGTCCCGGTGCAGGTAGGAGCGGGGACCACGACCGGCTGACCACACCCAGGGGCCACAGCTCATCAAGACTGTTCACTGTGCATTTCGGAATGTGGACTCCCTGTAGAAATTTGCCATGGTAGATCAAAACAAGAAGCCTGGAATGTTCTATGCCTGCGTGTTTAGCTCATCCTCAAACAAGTCTTTTGCAATTAGTATAGCAGGAAGGTTGTCCAAAAAAGTTAGGGGCCTAAATTTGAAGAGCCAAAAGAAAAAAAAAAATCCCTAAAAAACAAGAGGACAAAAAGAGGAGTTACCCTAATGAAGCGACACCCAGCAAACCCCTGCGGTGAGTCAGCACGGGGAGGCCCAGCCCCTTCGAGGGGAGCCTGGAGCTCAGCGCGGGGCTGGGCAGGGCTGTGTGTGGGCAGAAGCTGCTGCTTCTCGTCCCAAGACCAAGTCTGAACAGCAACTTCCCTCCCTCAGCTGCTTGAACTTTTTTTTTTTTTCTTCTGAGGCTGGAAAGAAGTGTCACATTTTGCTCCCTCCTAAGCCCTCTCCCCACGCTTTCCCAGGGACCGTGTGCTGTGTGGAGGGCGCGCTGGGAGCCACCTCCAGCCTCGGGTGGCTGTGACTGCCGGAAGAACTTTCAGCCCCTCTCATCCTTGCACTATGAAGTTCCTCGGGAAGCCCGGGAGCCAGAGAGCTGCTTTTCTGCCTCTTTGCTTGCTCTTTTTGAAGATTCTGCACCCAGGGCACAGCCATCTTTACAGCAGCCGCTATGCTGGGTAAGTGGAGAGGCTCTCATGCCCCCATCAGCTTGGACTCCGGTCAGGGGGCTGGTATGCGCCTGAGTGTGCCTCACTTTCTCTGGTCTGTAGACTCTGCGTGAATCTGTATGCTTTCCTGGTCACCTAACATTAAATGTATATGCAGTGCCTGGCTCTTTGTGGTGGACGCAAGTCTAGTTTCTCATACTGTTTATGACGTGCCAACCTCAGCCGTGGACCACTGTTGATGGGGATTCTGTCTCTGGAATAGCGGTGGTCAGTATGTGCAGTATTTGCCTTGGTGGTTGCTCGGCAGGAAGGATGCTGTTGTGACACGTGAATTGTGACCTGAGAACTAAAGCTTCCCCTTTAGGATTGTATGCAGAAGCCGTGGGTGGAAATTCACCAGTGATTAAAAATCGTGTGGGCATTTTTTTTTTTTTGAGTGCTTGTTAGCCTACAGAGTGGTTATTAGATTTTCTAACCTGAGCGATGCAAATGAGTCAACTTAAAATAAGAATAAACGTAGCCAGCTGTAAAATTATGGGTGTTTTTCTGAAGGGAGAAACACAGAAGGGGAAAACCATTTGTATTTCCCCGCTCTGTGGGTTAGCACGCTTTGTGTTTGCTTCGCATAACGAGGCACGGGGCTGCGTGTAAAGCGGCTGGGACTGCGCATGTCCTATTATCCTGAAGAGTTGCTTCGAAATACGCAGCGAGTGCTTTGCTTGAATTTGCAAGGGGTCGTTCTTTGAATCTGGAAATTACGGCATTCCTGTATTTTAGGGCTGGGAGAGCCTTAAATAGCTCCTCTAGTTCAATTCCTTTCTACACAGGAGGAAAACCAGGGTCTTAATTTTTTTTTCTTACTTTAAAAATACTTAGTTGAGGTGTAGTCGATTTACAATGTTAGTTGTTTCTTTTTTGAAATTTATTTAATTTTGGCTGTATTGGGTCTTCTTTGCGGCACGCTGCCTTTCTCTAGTTGCAGCGAGCGGGGGCTACTCTTCCCTGCAGTGCGCGGGCTTCTCATCTGCGGTGGCTTGTTGCGCAGCTCGGGCTCTAGAGCGCAGGCTCAGTAGTTGTGGCGCACAGGCTTACTTGCTCTGCAGCAGGTGGGATCTTCCCGGACCAGGGCTCGAACCCGTGTCCCCTGCATTGGCAGCCAGATTCTTAACCACTGCGCCACCAGAGAAGCCCTACAATGTTAGTTTCAAGTGTATAACATAGTGATTGAAAAATTTTAGAGATTTTACTCCATTTAAAGTTATTATAAAATATTGATTATATTTCCTGTGCTGTACAATATATCCTTGTAGCTTATTATTTTATCTTTTAACATCTTTATTGGAGTATAATTGCTTTACAGTGGTGCATTAGTTTCTGCTTTATAACAAAGTGAATCAGTTATACATATATCCCCATATCTCCTCCCTCTTGCATCTCCCTCCCACCCTCCCTATCCCACCCCTCTAGGTGGTCACAAAGCACCCAGCTGATCTCCCTGTGCTATGCAGCTGCTTCCCACTAGCTATCTGTTTTACGTTTGGTAGTGTGTATATGTCTATGCCACTCTCTGGCTTCGTCCCAGCTTACCCTTCCCCCTCCCCTTAAATCTTTTTAAATAGACTACAGTTGCTCAATTATGGCCAGTTGAGGAAAACTTTCATATTCATCTGAATGACGGCCAGGTGTTGAAGCAAAGTTGTTCTTTCTAGGAATCGTGTAGAGAAGGATTTATAAGTGTGACCCTGGAAAAGAAAATTGTTTCTGTTTCTCTCCTGAAGAATCTGGGCACTGCTTTAGAGTTCCCCTGAATACAGTACTTAACAGAGGAAATTGTTCCCGCAGTTTAAGGGGACGCAGGATGGGGGTGGAGGTGTTGGTGGGGATAAGGGCTATGGATGGTAATACAATCCCCAAATTTTCCACCCTGGTGTTCCCGGGAGAAACAGAGGAGTTAACATCTGAGGACCGCTTTTACGTCTCTGGGACACACGGTCCGCCCTCGGAGCCCTGGGTGAGGAAAACGTGTTTAGTGACGGTGCAGGCCAAGGTGTGGAGGTGTTTACTCCGACTCTTAATGGATGTCAGGCCTGTGATAAACATATCACCGATTTAGATGCGCCCGTGCGACGTAGGACCTCGCTCCTCTGCTCAGAGGTAGCCCCGACCATAATGATTTCCGTGTGTGGCCCTCATCAATGGTAAGTGACCAGGCCTGTTTCAGGGGAACAGGTGTGCACACTTCCCTAAACGCCACTTAGAAGAAACAAGGCCAAAGGCGGCGGCCTTTTCTTAGAGAATTTGGAATCTTTGTGGACGAAGTTGCACCTCCTTTTCTGTTGTCCTGTAAAGAAAGTAATAGTTCCCATTTTCTCTTTGGCTGCTACCTAATAAGTTAGGCCCAAATGTACAAATGAAAGGTGACTGAAAGTTGGAAGAAAAAGACGAAACATGAGACACTGAAGGGAGCCTTCCCTGTCCATCACAGGAGAGCTTCTCCAAAACCAGAGAGTTTCAGAGCATACTCACCATCGAAAATGGGGGATTTTTACCTTCCCTTCATTAGATACATGTCATTCTCTCATCACCAAAGACAGAAATTCTGCCTAGGTTTGGGATTATTTTGCTCTACTTCCCCAGAAACTACTTTCTGCAAGTCTAGCTAAGAACCTGGTGGAATGACCTGGTAGAATAGTTTTGAGCATTATTTTTATTGCCCATACAAAGTTGTCATTCTAAACCCTCATTTTTGTCCCTTAAGTAATTTGTTTTGGTGGTATTGGTAGTAATTATGAAGCAGCCCTATTTCTTGCATTTTTGTTAAAAAAATATTTTTGTGAGTCTTGGTTGAATATAATAATAAGTGATTATCATTTGCAAGACTCTGAGCATGGACAAAAAATAGAACACTCAGGGCAGACCAACGTGCTTCCTGAGAGCATCTAATGAGCCTAGTCTTCTTTCTGCACAAACTGGTAACGATTGTGTGGTGCCAGCTGTATCATAGACGCTTGGGAAATAGCAGATTTAAGCATCTCATGAAAAAAATATAGAGACTACAAGGAAAATCTGACAAAAACGAATATCTTTTTGGATAACTACATCAAATTACACACAAGGAAGATTTAAAAATACATAGGAAAGGAGTGAAGCTAAGTGTGGGAAATAACTTGACATCAAATAACATTTATTGATACTCCGTAAGCAGGCTTCAAGGGCTGCAAATGCACGTCAAACATTTTGATGATAAACAAACATTAGTGAATGAGACTCTGACTAGGGCAAATATCACTCTGTGTTCTCTCCTTTTCCCTCATCTCCTCATATTCCTGGAAGCAGACCTAGTTATTTATTATACTGTGATCCTGAGGGCAAAAAATAAGGATCTTCGGCTTTACATGAAATTAGGGTAGATTTTTCTAGTGATGGTAAAAGAGAGATCTAAGCCAGTGACACAATAAATTCTGGCAATGCTGTAGAACCAAAGTGGCTGTGATTCTTCAAGAACCACTTATTTGGTACTTTCTTCATGTATAATGTTTATAAGTCCTGAAGTTCAACTGCCTGGCTTTTGATTTCTGCTTTCCCACACCTAGTAGCTCTGTTACCTTGGGTAAGTTCCTTAACCTCTCTGAGCCTCAATTTCTTCACCTGAGACATGGAGACAATATTAGAACCTTCCCTGCCAAGTTGTGGGGATTAAATGCAATAGCATGGGTATTGCGTGGTTCTTGGCACTTAGCGGTCTTTCCACCCTGATAGCACAGAAAGTGGCCGTGGCCGTGTGCCTCATTCCTTCAGTGAGTATTATTCCGGTGCCTACATGTGCCCAGAGCATTGGTCAGCAGAGCTGAGGCCCTCTGAGAGCTTGCAGTTTAGCAAAGAAAGCAGCCCCACACATAATATTAAGATGTACACAGTGCTTGAGTGCTGTATGGGATGAGCAGCCTACTGTGGGAGCATTAAAAGAGATCTAGGCGCTAAGAAGGAGGGTAGAAATCCCTTCCCAGGCCTCCCCTATTCCGGTCACCCAGCCTTCAGGTACCTGGGTTACGGGTGGAGAGAACACAGACTTTCTGCCACCAGAGCTGCTCCGGGGGACGGAACCCCCTGGTGCTGTGAGTCTGCCTGCGAGGCCTCCCGGACTCCTCCTTCCTCTCCAGCCCTGCGTTTGGTGAAGACCTGTTGCCTTCTCTTTTCTTTCTCAGGGAGAAGCTCCAGTGACCGGCCTCTTCCCCATGAGTACAGGCGTGTGCAGGCTGGTCACAGCCCACTTGCCAGCTGCTGCATCCTGATTAGCCAGTGTCCGTGCTGTACCCACCCCCATCCCTGTCCCCCATCCTGCCATCCCCCCCACACCCCAGTTATTTGTCAAGTTCACTAGTCATCCATGAGAACAGGACATGGAGATCCAGGAATTAGACTTGAAGGAAATAAGACTTCTTAAGGCAGTTTGGTCCTCGAAATCCTGTAAGCAAAGAGGCCCCAAATTTGGATGTGACATTGAAGAGGACTGAGAACTACACGGACTCGGGAACAGATTTGACTTCAGGGACGTCATCCCGTCTTCCACCTTACCTCTCTAGCTAGTCCCCTCCATCTCTCAACAGAAGCTTTTAAGTCTTTTGCCCTCTGGTGGTGGCTTCCTTGGAATGTTCTGCACTTCTGGAAGCCTAGGGCTAGAGCACAAGAGATGAGCTGAGAGTTATCTTCTATGTTGGTGGTTAAAGCTCTTTTCAGATTGGATGGCCATGAATCCGCACTTGCCAGGGACTGTCCTGGTCTGCACCTGCTGTTCCGGGGTAGTAACTGGCAGTGTACCCCTTTCAGTCTGGCAAATTGTGGTGTCAGCCTTTTTATTCTCCACTGTGTTTGTTTCCTTAATGAGCTCTACTTTAGGTCTTCAACTATCCTCTTATTTCATTCTTTGATTTTTGAATTGTATTTATTTTTTATACAGCAGGTTCTTATTAGTTGTCCATTTCATACATGTTAGTGTATACCTGTCAATCCCAGTCTCCCAATTCACCCCACCACTCCCTCCTCCGCCACTTTCCCCCTTGGTGTCCATACATTTGTTCTCTACATCTGTGACTCTATTTCTGCCCTGCATCTTATTTCTTTCTTAAAGAGCAAGCTTATCTCTAGTTCCTTCCATACCCCTAAAAAGAATCCTACTTGTCCTCTCTTTTGTAATAGCCACGAGCCATATTTAGGACGTCTTTATCTCAGCCTAGGTTAAGGTAACTTTCTCCTAGCTGATCTACCTTCCTATAGTCCTTTCTCAGACTGATGCTGTAAGACTTCTGTTGTGTTACTCTCTGGCTCAAAGATCTACTTTGGCTACCTATTGCCAAATCCATCAAATCCATTCTCTGCCAGGCTCTCAAGGCCTCTCTAATCAGACTCTCTGGTCCCTCCGTCTCTATTTCCCTCTTCTCAGCCCTGAAACCCCCCTGTTAATCAGAGAATAGAGAGCTTCAGCCTCGCTCATCTTTAACAAGGAAGGCAGGCAGGCCTTCCTCATAATAAGGGCCTAAAGCAAGGAGGAGGCATCTCAGATCATGAATGATAGATCAAAATGTGCAGGATAGATACAGATTGGGGGCGTGAGGCGCTGGAAAGGGTGTGTGGTGGGCTCTAAGGTTGCTTTTGAACTTTTGCCCCCGCAAGTTGGTCTGTGGTTAATACAATAGTTCTCTAGTGTCTTCTGGAAGTTCCTTTTAGCACTTGGCCCTAATTAGTGGGAGATTATTTTCGGTTTTCCTTAGGCACTAGCGCGAAGTGCAGCCCCCAAGTGTGGATTGCTTATCAGCTGATTACACAGAAAGCTTTCTTCCCTGCCATACGCTGCGTGTGGGGGCCTCCAGCCTTCCTTGTGAGGACGCACAGTGCTACAGCTCCCACCCCGACCTGGACTCACAGACAGACGGTACTGCATAGGGATCAGCATTCCTCCTGCCCCTGAGCTGGTGGAAGGAGGAGCGTTTCCCTTGGAGCCCAGTCTGATGATGGAGCTTTTATTTTACGGCGCCAGGATACTTTCTGGGTAATGCCATTAAGCCTAATCACTTCCACCCTGTGAAAAGCAGTGAAGGATGTTAATGGTTCATGACTTCACAGCCTAGATTGTGCAAGCTACGAAAGCATTATGTTTTCTGTCTTTATACATGGAATTACTGAACGGAAAATTAAAACTTTTGTTGTGTTAGAGTCTTCATTATGATCAATCGGTAGATAACTAGAATATAGGATTAGAATTTGCTTTGCCAAATAAATGCCTTCCCAACCTGCCTCTGGGCATTAACTTCTTTATGATAAAGCAGAATGCAGAATATGAAGCTTTAGGATCTTGTTCTTCGTAGCACAGTAAATTTCCTTAAAGTTTTCTTATTAAAGGTTGAAGCAAATTTCTAAAAGGTTTTCTTCAACAAAATTACCATCTTTGTTCTTTTTCTCAGCATACTTTGAAAACAGTAAAACATTTTCTTATTTTAATATCTATGTTATTAAGGATACTGTTGGGTTGTTTTGTTTTTCTTTCACTTTTTTGCTAGAACAAAGACCCCAAAATTCAATGGCTTAAATGAGAAATTGACTTCTCTCTCATGTAAAAATCCAAAACTGGTATAGTTGATGGTGCCAGAGAATCAGGCTCCCTCTGTCCTATACCTCGCTGTGCTCAGCACTCAACTCCCAAATTTGTTAGGAAGGAGTCTTCCAGCTCTGCAGTCCAGCCAGCAGGAAAGTAGAAAGGGATGGTCACTCCTCTTTCCTTTAAAAACACAGTCCAGAAGTTCAAACATCACTCCTTACTGGCTAGAATCAGTTAGATGCCCTCAGCTGCAAAGGAGGCTAGGAAATGATGGCCAGATCTGGAGGAACATACCGTGAAATAACTAGCAGTCTCGCTCTCTCTCTGTGGTCACTCTTATATTTAATGAATACCAACCCATTCTTCCTTCCACTCGGTTCTCCTAAAGAAATAATCCACCCAAATGGGCACTCAGAATTTTGCACTTCAAGCTGATATAAAAGTGTGCTTTTTTATTCTCTATATGGTCTTTTAAAGTCAGAGCATCAGAACTGAAGGAGATCAAAAAAAAAAAAAATCATAGTCCAATCCTTTTAATACCTAAGGAAGCAGAACTCCAGAAAGGAAAAACAATTTGCAGAGCTGATGGTGGAGTTGGGATGAAAATCCAGGTCAGCCAAGTTCACAGCTTTTCTTTTCTTTTTTTTTACAACACTCTGGTGAATCCAGAAAACTTCTTACTCTTTTCTATTCCCTAGACTTGTTGGGGGTGAAGTAAAGTGAGTTGGCAAGGCTGAGAAGCGTTTAATGAGGGGGGATTTCATTTCATTTCTATAAACATTTGTAGGGGATCTGGCCCTCTGCTAGTCTGGGACTACAGAGATGAAAGAACTGTCCATGTGCACAGCATAATGAGTACTCGGGCAAGTAAACAAACAATTCCAACTCTGGGATCGCTGTGCCCTTAGAGAAAACTCTTGGAGCTGGGTAAGTGCAGGAGAGGGTCACTTAATCCAGACTGAAGGGTGGAGAGAGGTCAAAGAGGCTTCTTGGTTGCAAGATGAATCTTAAAAGACAAGCAGAAATTTGGGTGGATTATTAAATATGCAAGATATTTTACATTTTTCTTTCAGACGGTTGGTACTTAAAGGACATGAGCCTCACCTCAGTCAAAAAGAACAAGTAGGAATCAAGTTAAGGTTTTCCAGACACAGGGAATAAATTACATGCGCAGAGAACTACAGGTGAGGGAGCTTGTCAAGACTAGAAAATCAGAACAATTAAGCATGGCTAAAGTAAAGGGCATTCTCCTGGTGGGAGTAAGGAGAGATGAGGTAAGGCTTCAAGGTCATGAATCGCCTTATGGCCCCATAGTACGGAGTCCTGATTTCTCCCAAAGGTGACTGGGTGCTGATGAAGAATTTTCACCAGGGAATTTAGATAATTAGATTTTTTTGAGGAAAATTCCCTCTACCATCATTGAGAAGGGAAGATTGAGGGCTAAAGATTTGGAGGAAAGAAGACTGGGATATTATGGTGACCATGGTAACACAGCAGAGCCTGACTTCTGGTAGTACAATTGAAGGGAAGGTAGGAAACCAATTAAAGAAATGTTTTAGGCTGCAACTAGAGAAAAGCCCACGGGCAGCAATGAAGACCCAACACAGTCATAAATAAATAAATTAATTAAATTAAAAAAAAAGAAGACCCAAAACATACACATAATTTTAAAAAGTAAAAAAATAAAATGTATGTTTACCCCAGAAAAAAAGTTTAGGTGGTGGAATTTTCACAATTAGATAACCAAAGGGGAGAAGAAAGAGGAAATAGTATAAGGTGATTCTCAGGATTAGTTAACAGGACTGAGCTCTTTGCAGAGAAGGTTAGTACTTTCTCAGATGTGTATGGTTTGAGATGCCTATGAAGTGCCTGATTGGATAGATGGGTGTAAAGCTCAAGGGAAAGATCTGGCCGGTAATGTAGATTCCAGTAACTGATGTGTAAAGAATTTCTTGAAACTTTGAGTGTAGGATGAAGCACCCAGGAGGCACTTATTACATGAAAAGAATAGAGGGGGAAAGCCAGAGAAGAAACCAGCAGAAAGACCTAGAGAGAAAATAAGAAACCCAAGAAATGTCAGTTAAAGGGATATAAGAGATCCGAGAAGGAAGAGGTCAGTCACATCAAGTACTGCAAAGTAGTGCCCGTTGGTTTGGTCATTAAGGAAATCACTTGTGTTATCATCAAAAATGCTCTTGGTGGAATGAGGAGTGAAAACCAGAGCACAGTAGGTTGAGGAATGAATGGGATGTGAAGAAATTAGTAGTGAGTGTAGACCATAATTTTAAGAAGCTTATCCATGAAGGGGGTGGGGGGGAGGGTCAATAACTAGAGTTGAAGAGTTGAATCAGGTTGCTTTTACTTCTTAGGAAAGATACAGCCATATTTTATGCCAGATGGTAGGAACAAAAAAAGAAAGCAAGATTATAGGTAAAGAAGAGGGAGGGGGAGAATGGTGGAGTAAGGTCTCTGAAGAGACAGAAAGCTAGCGCCCTCTCTTTTTAAAGTAGGTGGAGGGTCCTCATCCTAGAAGAGACAGTGGATAGAGAACCTGATAAAAAGAGAGACGATTTAAAGTGTTCCTGAGGGAGATGACTTGAACCTTCAGAAGGATCACCAAGCATTACTGAGGGCCCAGCTGATGGTAGAGATGAGTTTGTAAAGGAACCATGAACCCAGCTCCATGATTTTCTTGAGGATCATCCCATGTTTCCTCATGTTATCTAGATCATGCCACCCTGGGCCCTCATCACTCAATCTGTTACAGTTCCATGAAAGGGTGAGGATATATCTTTAAATAAGCCCTTAAGAAGCTATAAAGCAAGTCAAGCAAGATCAGTGTCAGAAATCTCCCCATCCATCCTCTGCCTTTCTTTTCTTTGTACCTGCGAGATGGGCTTCTGTAGCTGTGTCTGGCACTCTTTTCCAGGAAGCAAACGCAGAGAAGGAGAGAAAGATAGGGGTCTTTCTTCCCCATCCCTCCTTCCTGCTTTCATCACTACAGTTCTGACAGCAGCCGCCAGCCTCTACAGTAATGACTCCTGCTGGATAGCCTCTCCTCTAGGGGCCAGGTCATCCTGCCCTCGAGGAGGATAATTTCCTTTCTTCTTTTGTCCCTTCAGACACAGGAATCACTAACCTCTAGTTTAGTGAGAAACCAAGCTGGAATGGAAAGTAGAAAGAACACATGTTTAACTGAAGATTTGTGTTAGAGCAACTTCTGGAACTCAAAATGGTTCCAGAAAGAGGGCAGAAATGATACAGCAATGGAAGAGAGGATAAAGAAAAGACTGCCACTCATTTGTATTTCTCTAGCATCAAATGAAACGATAAAGTGCTTTGTAAATCGAAACATATTATAAAGTACTATATTAGGTAAATTATTACGTCTGGTATATTAGTTGGAAAGGCTCTCGTGCAGATACATCCTGTTACAAAATTGATTACCTTTCCATTACCTTCTATCTTCCTGGTGAATTAAGTAAAAGATCCATGAAAATGGATCTTCTTAATCAAATGGGCATCCCTCTCCCTCCTCCTGTCAGTTATCTGAGAACTGAAGGTACAGTCTTCTCTTCCCTCTTTCCAGTCGACCCATCCTACCTCATCTCAAAACACTTAACTGATCAAGTACCAAGAGTACGGATGATGACTTATCATTCTTTATCCCCAAGTAAGGTTAGGAATCATCAAAGGCAAGAGTGGTAGTCTGTATCCTGAGGGCTTATTTTTTTTTTAAACATCTTTATTGGAGTATAATTGCTTTACAGTGGTGTGTTAGTTTCTGCTTTATAACAAAGTGAATCAGCTATACATATGTTTTAATCCATCAATCTAAACTGGAAAAAAAAAACCCAAATGGAAGTGCAAGTATATTAGGTCAACACACGGTCTTCCTGCTCTTTCTCGACCTGTTTTTTTAACACACACATCATATATGTTTATAGCATTTCAGTCTTAGATTACCAACCAGTGAAAGATGAAACTTCCACAGGATCACACATCTTATCACCAGATGAGAACCCTGGTCTATTTTTGTACCTACAGACTCTGTAGTCATTGCACATGTGACCTCATTTGCCATACTTTCATTTCCCCATCTACCTTTCAGACTGTCTTCCTCTTATCAGACTAATATATGAATGGCCTAAATGTCTACTAAGTTCCTTCTTGTGATTTTTGTGAATGTAATGAGGACACAAGACTTGTCATAAGATGGCTGGGGTCCTACTTGTAGCCTGTCAATCATGTTTCCGTGGAACATATGTAACGTGTATGTGATAATGTGATAGCAATATATTCGGCATCAGAATTACTAAACATATGGGAGGTTTGAGACATTTGGGAAAAGCCCGTGTAGCAAAATGTTTGGAGTAGTTAGAAATTTGCTGCTGAAAAAAATACTCTAAGCCCTTGACTTTTAGGGCCTAAAATGAAGACACGTGGGGGAGGCTATTTCTCCCTAAGTTTTCAGATCT
Source organism: Phocoena sinus (assembly GCF_008692025.1). Classification (NCBI taxonomy): domain Eukaryota; kingdom Metazoa; phylum Chordata; class Mammalia; order Artiodactyla; family Phocoenidae; genus Phocoena; species Phocoena sinus. Next base: position 13,216,952 of record NC_045779.1, on the reverse strand, counting down.
CTGTGTAGAAGCAGTAGAGAACAGACTGCAAATGGCAGGTAGAAAAGCATCTTAATATGATACCTGAGAGGAAAACCACATTGGTATTCCAGAGAGAAATGTAGTCTGCCTTGTTTCCTCTGTCTCACTTAAGGATTTCTTCTTTCTCTCTTTCCCTAGGAGCCTAGTTTGTTGCTCCGCAACAGCTGCTCTAAGAACTCTCCAATTACTTCATGCCCCCAATCCACCTGACCCTCCCTTCTTCTCACCCCCAACCCCAAGCCTTTTACTTACAGGAGCAAAGAATCTTACTTTCAAGATGGGGGCGATGTGGCTTCTATCCTGAGTCATCTTCGTTTCCGTGGTTTCTGCCTAAAACTACACAAGGTCCCTTATCCTGGCTCTCGCCTTTCTAAAAAGCATCTCATTCATTCAATCAACACTATTTATTGAGTGCCTACTGTGTGCCCAACACTATTTTAAGTCCTAGGAACACAGGAGTTTAGGTGCTCAGAATATAGCACTGCTTGAGGCACTCGTGAATGAAATCGTCTCTCCTGGGATTTACATCCTAATGGGATGACAGAACAGTAATAAACCATGGTGTTAAGTTCTGATAAAGGTTATGAAGATAGTTAAAGCGTAGAGAAGGGGATAAACGGTGTCATGAGAAGAATAAAGTGAGACCAGGAGCCATGTGAATATCTCAGGGTAGAAATTTCCCCATGCGAAACAGCAAAGTGGGGTGGGAGCCTGTTTGGCTGGTCCCTGGACAGGGACCACGGTTCTGGACCGGCAGCATCAGCATCACCTGGGAACTTGTTGGAAATGCAAATATGCAGGCCACACCCTCCCCGCCCTGAGGAACTCTGGGGGTGGGCCCAGCAACTCGGGCTACAGGGAGCCCTCCAGGTGATGCAAGCTCAAGTTTGAGAACCACCGTGGAGAGTCAGCAGCGAGGTGACACGGCTGGAACTGAGCCTTTGAGGGCACAGTTACCGTTTGTTCCTGCTGCTGCCCTGCAGGTAGACTTTTTCCTCTTAACGCGGTGAACAATCCCCATCACCACTACCTCTCTTCCTCTGCACCTTTGTCCAGGCAGCACAAGCTCTCCCTCCCCCATGCCTGCGAGCCTTTCAGGAGCCCTTCGAACATGGCTCCTCCAGCAAGCGCTCCCCGTCAATCAGCTGTGATGGCTTCCTCCTCCGAGATCCCATAGCGCTCGCTCTGTCGTTTATAGCCACCACTAAATACTGCTGGGTATTACAGCTGTTTGTGGATGTCCCGTCTTTCCTTTTCATTTATAAGCAAGTTGAGAGTAAGGTGCTGTACTGTATTTTTATCTGTATTCTCGTGGTCCCCAAATAGTGTTTGGCATATTCAGTAAAAGTTTAGATGGATGGAAAGGAGGAAAGGAGGGAGGGAGGAAGAGAGATTGGCAGAGATGGAAACTAATAAACTAGGAATCGGACTGCTGACATCTGCAGGCAGTTTTGCCAGACTAGGTAGTGAGAAACAGAAGCCACTTAGCCCCCTAGAGCTGCAGGAGGGATGTGGGGATCCCTAGGACCACCTGGGTGTGCCTCGATGCAGTATTCTCCAGCCTCCTGTCACCTTCTCCCTGCTCACTCTGTCTTGGGTATCACCCATCCAACTACCCAGATCTGGTCTCGGGTGTTTTACTTGTACAGGCTCCTAAAATGCTTTGAACAGTATTCTGACTCCCGGGAGGCGATCTGAGGTGAAGCAGTCGTTTCCTGCGAGTGCCAGAAGGGGCACGGGCGGGCCAACGTGATTATTCGCCACTGCCTTTTACCAAATTTAGAGACGTGATCCTTGCCTTTTTGTCATGGTTATTTCACCCTCTCAGGAATATATACCAATGTGTTTGAGATGATAGATGGCTCCTTAATCATCGATTCACGTTGAGTTTAACATCTCCTCTAGTCTTTGAATAATTTTTATGAACCAAAGGACTTCTGTTTCCCGAAAACTGGGTTCACCTCTTGGGGGCTGTCAAGCCGGAAGACACAACCAAGCCAAGGATCAGAAGGAAGGATTTACTCCTTGCAGTGAGTAAGGAGAACACAGGGCATCTTTCCCAAAGCAGTGTCTCCCTGCACAGCAAGACTGGAGAAATTTTAAGCTAAGGGTACACACATATTCATGAAGGTGACAGTCTAAGCTTTAGTTGACTGAAGTCACAAGGGTCAGAAAAGGTCAACGTCATCGCTTAGGTTCCACTTGATCTGGTGGTTGAGGGGTCAAGGGGGGTTTGAATTCTGCAAAACAGCTCAAGAACATGCTTGAACTGGCGGTATTTACAAGTGATTTATTATCTTTGCTCTTGTTACTTCTCTTGCCCGATAACAGCCAGTTTGTTCCTGCATTATTCTGTTGCCTTAAGATCACTAATTACTGAGACCTGTTCAAGGGCAAACGCTGTGGCCCTGGCTTAGATCACAGCATGGCTTAGACCAAAAATGGCTTCTCTCATGTCAAGAAAGCCATGGCTGGTACTCTTTCTCCGGGGACCCCCTACCCTATCTGCTTACACTTCCACATTCTCTCTCAGAACTTAATTGTCCACATTCTTCCTTTTAGCTCATCTTTTTCTAAGTCTTTATGTATCTTGATGCAATATGTCTGATTTCAATTCCTATGCTCAGTTCCCTTGCTTAATATAAATTCCAAGTACCACAGAAACGGCCCTGGAGAGCAGAGGCAGTCTTCCTTTAAAATAAGATAACAATAAAAATTTGAACAGATACAATTGATCGAATAGAGTGTTATGTGGTTCGCAGTGTCCTGAGACTTACAGCATTCCCTGCTTGGAGCTTAGCACACTTCCCACGACAGCAGTCAAGGTGAGTAAAATCTGTAAACGTCCAGGCAGAAATTGTGTGAAATCCGTTGGTCCCTGTGACAAAGGCTTAACCTCTTAGAAAGCCTTGAGGGAAGGAGTTGTGGAAAAAAGAAGGGAGAGTTGAGGACCAGCTGAGGAATAGCAGGGGGGAAGGTCCCAAGGTTGGAGAATTACTCTCCAGTTTTAAAGCTAACACATAGCTTCTCAAGAAAACATGACATGAAATGCCAAAGGACTTGCCACCATCTTGGCCTCCTTTTTGTAGGTGAAAAAGCATTTAGTTTTTCCTTTACTACAATTTATATAGAGAGCATTTAACTACAGGTTGAATAGCTCACCATGGGCATAGCTATTGGTAGGTAAGTTCTTTCTAGGAAAGCAATCTTAATAAGAAAAAGAGGAAGTGGTAAAGTGGAATATTGCCAATTCAAACATTCAGTTAATCCCCCCAAATTAAGCCTTCTAAACCAACCAGTGGAAAGAGGCAAAATCAACATGGTGGCCCAGTCTCACTGGTATAATAACCAATTGCAGGTACTTAAAGGAATGACTTACTGAGAATAGAAAAATTTCATGGTAAATACTTAGCAAAGGTTTTGTATACTGACACATATTGTACATTTTAGTTAAAAATTATGCACCACTTCTGGTAAACATAGTGTATCTTTAAGTATTAATTACTCCAAAGATTCTTTTATTTCATAGTACAATGGGAAGCCAGTTCATTTCATCCAACTAGAAATATCCGTTAACTTCAAAAAATAGAAATGACCAAATGGGGGCCCGTGAGAATAGCGTACTCTAAGCGGTAAGACCTGTAACTTTCTTTACTGCTCTCATCATTAAGAACAACACAGGCATCTTGCTTTCACAGTTCAAGCAGAATTCACATTGTCCTTACTTTGTAGAATACCTTATATTCTTTATCTTTTTGTTTTATCAGCATCTGATAGCTTATGGGGATACCCACTTAATAATTTGGCTACAGCTTGCAAGCCCATCTCTCTTGCCACTAAAGGAGGGAAATAATTGTTTTCTTCCATAGCATTTATCTTTCAGGACATCACTTAACTTCCTCCTGAGCTCTCAGAATGCTCTTTGGTATCACTTATCATTTTGAATTATAATTGTCTGTTTAATTGTTAGTTCTTTCTGACGAACTGTATACTCTTTGGGGGAAGGAAACGTTCTTCCTCAAGTCCAGTCTCTACACAGAGTGCAGATACCTATAAGTTTTATTGTTGTTACCCCTCTACTCACTGAAGTTGAACCACAGTAAGTTGCTAATATGTGACTGTTGATCTAAAATAAGAGCAATTTCATGTGGTTCAACCTAATTATAAGCTTTAAGTAACTGAAAAATGAGGATATATATATATATTTTTAATGATGTGGAAATACTAGCAGCTTATATGCAGATTTTCCACTAATCTATCAAGTTTACAGAGTGTATTGCCAGAGTTTCTAAACTTCAGTGTTGAAAATAAGTCACCAGGGGATCTTGTTAACAAAGCAGATTTGCTTGAAGAGGGCTGGGGTAGAGCCTGAGGCTCTGCATTTGTAGCAGACTCGCAGGCACTGCTGATGCTGTGGCTTGCAGGCCATGCTTTGCGTGGCAAGGTTTTGGGTCACAGCATGAGGAGTCAGGACATATAAGCTCTAGATCTGCTACTAGCTATCTGTGTGACTTTAATAAGTTACTTCATCTTTCAGGGCCTTGCTTTCTGTAACGTCTGAGGGTTCAATTAGGGGGTCAGTTCCTTCCAAGTGTTTATGATCTGCTAGGGTCATGTTTACATATGTGATTAGAAAGTTCATACAGCATAAAGGTTCGAAGCACCAGCTCCAGCCTCAGACCGCTGGGTTCGCATCCCGGCTTCGCCACTTTCTAGCTAAGTGACCTTGGAGGGAGTGAGTTCATCTTTCTGTGCCTCAGTGTTCTCATCTGTAGAACTGAACTGATGCTGAATTAGTTTCTATGCAAAATGCTTACGACAGAGCCTAACACATGTAAACTCAATCCACTTACTCTGTTTGCGGCACTGATGTTCTCTGTGGTTTCATTTCTAGGAAGCTTTCTTAAGGGAATTATCTGAAATATGGGCAAAGATTTAGAGTGCGTAGAAAGATGTTTTATCACCAATTTATCCTATCAAAACCTGGGAAGCTACCTATATGCTCAACAATGAGAGGCTTGTTTAGTGCATATTATGGAATCTTTTGTGCCCATTGTAAACATCTACAAGAAATTTTTAATGCTTGAGATATAATCTGAAATGGGGAGAAAACAGGATACAGAGCTGAATTAACAGCTCAAGTTTAACTATGACTTATTACATAGGATATAGTTAACTATATCTGGGGGAAAATGCTCAGATATTAAGTGATTATTATGACCACGTGATAGCATTTTAAGTGATCTTTTTACCTTCCCTCTCATACTTTTTCCTCTATTTACTAATTGTACATGAAGCATGAGTGACTTTTATATTCAGAGAAAAAGTAATTTTAAACATGTAAATTCCCTCCCCCATCCCTTCCCATCCCACAAAAAAATCAACCCTATAGCAAGGAATTCGTCTTCTGTGGTGCCTTATGCCAAAACTACTCTAGAAGCATTGCAAATAAGAATCAGAAGTCAGTAAATTTAATAATATAACACTCAGTGCTAATTAATGACTGAACATTTTATATTTCGGAACGAAAATGAGATTGTCGGGTATTCCAATGAAGCATTAAATGGCGAAAGCGGATGCCTTGCTGCGTGTCACACGGACTCTGGGGAGACTGAACCACATGAACAGGGCTTAAGGCTTTTCGGTTTAGAATAATACCAGAAACAGCTAGCGTCATGCTGCTATGTGTGTTTAAGTAGATGGAGTCTCAAAGAGAAATTCTTCGGTGGTCTCAATACCACAGTCCGTTTAAATCTGTATTTAGAGGTTTATTCAGAAGTTAATACAGTGGGTCAGGAAAAGGCACTTGAAGTGACTGGGGGTAGAATCCATTATGCTTTTACATATAACCCCCATGACATATATTTTTCCCGGCCTGAGCTTGCCCATTATACTTTAAGAAATTCAGGAAAAACGTTTGCTAGCAGTTTCGCACACCATAAAGCCGCCATAACAGTGATAATCAAAACCTAGACCAAGTTGACTGTCTTCTGACTTGCTGACGAAGGTTAGAGGCTATTTCATCTTGCCTCTGTGGGGCATAGATGGTGAGGAAAGTTTGTCTGCATAAATTTTTTTTTCTACTACGCCACCGCCTGATAAAAGCCCCCATCCTTATTTTTTATCTAAATTTTTAGTACTTTGAACTTCTCACTTTTGGGGTACACATCACCTATGATGTACGGTTGCTTGATTTGCTCCGGAACCAGTAACCTCAACCTCACAACTACAATAAAATAACTTCTGAATAAAAATCACATTTCAATCACTTGCAAATCATTGTTCATTGTCTCCCTCTCACTCTCGTGCATTCTAGAAATTTGATTAAAAAGAATTTTGGCTTCAAACAGGCTTCTGGTTAAAGAATATTGAAAAACAATTTGCAGCTAACTATGTAACTGAATGCAGTTTAACTGTGGGTGACTCACTGTATCATTCAGGAAAACAGGTCTCCAAAGTAGGCTGCCAAAAATATCTAGCATTTATTTGATCTCATTCTTATGATAATTTTTATTTTGTATGCTTTATAATATACATAATATGTTGGTAAATTAAATATTATTTTGTATGCTTTATAATATACATAATATGTTGGTAAATTAAATATTACATGTAAATGACTTAAAATGCACAGAGACTGGGAGCGCTCACAATATTTAATCCTGGAGGTTTGAAAATGGAGGTGAGGATAATCTCAAAGTTCTGTCAAGTCCGTCAACAATACCATATACTGGGACCTATGTTCATGTGTTTGTCAAATTTTCACTGAGCCACCTCTATGTCCCAAGTTGTTTCAGATATTAGGAATATAAAGGGCTATAGGAATAAGGCAGGCGAAGCCCCTGTTCTTGTGAAGCCCATATTTTCATGAAGGAGACGGGCAGTGCACAAGTCAACGAGCAGTAATTACAGATTCTTACAAGAGGTGTGATAGAAACAAGACTGTATGATTTCATTTATTCATTCAACAAATAGTTTTTGATCATCTGCTATGTACCTACTACTGTGCTAAGCATCCCCCACAAAATAGAGGTGGGCTTTGCTTTTGCTGAGTTTACATTCCAGTTGAGGTGACAAATGTTAATTATAACGATGATTAAAGTTACAAAGGAGAAGTAGTACAGTGTCCTACCAATCCAGAAGGAACTGACAGCTAAAAATTGGGGGATAGAGAGCGCTTTCGGAGCCTGTTATGTTAGGCGGGGTTTTGAATGATGAGTTTACTGGGAGTGGTGATTATAGCAGGCAGGAGCTGATGAGCGATGTGCTCTCCATCCAGGGAGAAAGGAGCAAGGGGCACGTGATGTTCCCGCTGTGTACTTTGTGTGGTTTTAAAAGAAAATCTGGCCCGAGAGCTTACTGTCATTTGTGTGTAGTACCTGAGACTTTGCAAAGCCCTTGCTCATGGACTCTCACCCGCTGCTCCCCTCACATGTGGCATGCAAGTAAGTGCTTTAAATGCTAATGTATATTTAAAAAAAAAAAAAAATGGAGGTGCCTTTCCTAAACTCAGTTCCTAAACTCTAGAGCTGGCTGTGGTCCTTCCATTGTAGGGCACACCTGAAGTTGTGAAATGGTGCTCTCTGGGGCCCTTTGCTTTGTGTACAGAGCTTTCTGAATATTAGCTTTTGGCTTCAAGAGGCAGTTCAGCTGCTGTGGGTTGGCCGCAGAGTTGAGAAGGAGGACCGCAGGGAAATGTCCAAAGGAAAATTCAGATGTGATTAGTAGGTATGTGAGGTTTCCCAAAGGCAACACGGCATGTGAGGAATTGGACCCAAATGCCAAGAGTCTCTACAGGCAGAGAACGAATGTGAATGTGAGAAGGTTGTGCAGGAAGAGTTACACCTTCGATTCAATATTCAGACAGAAACACACACTTTGTCTACATTTTCAACACAGGAATCTCCAGAAGCAGTGTGCGAGAGTGAAAAAATATCACTAGGGCTTCCCTGGTGGCTCAGTGGTTGAGAGTCCGCCTGCCGATGCAGGGGAAATGGGTTTGTGCCCCGGTCCGGGAAGATCCCACATGCCGCGGAGCGGCTGGACCCGTGAGCCATGGCTGCTGAGCCTGCGCGTCCGGAGCCTGTGCTCCACAGCCAGAGAGGCCACAGCAGTGAGAGGCCCACGTACCGCAAAAAAAAAAAAAAAAATCACTGGATGTGTATCCTTTGCTCATTTTTCTTTTGCTACTTTTTCCTTTTTGATATCAATTTTCAAGTGACTCACATATTAGGGATGTTAATCCTTTGTAATGTATAAATAACACATTTTTTTTTTTTTTACCGATTATCATTTGTCTTGACTTTTTCTATAAGGCAAAAGACAATATACATAATTTTAATGCTTATAAATTCAAATCTGCCTTTAATTTGTCCTCCTTTGTGACATTTAGATTTATCTTATTTAAAATATCAAATATCTCTTCTGCTCAAAGTTATACACTTTGAGTTCTAGGGTTTTTCTTCTGCTTTGGCAGTCTTTTTCTTTAGGCCTTTATTCTATATGGATTTATTTTTTTACATGGTGTGAGGAGAAATATTACTTCATTTTCTCCTGGAGGGCCATTCACAAAAGAGGACATGCAAAGAGCCAATATACATGCAAAGGTGCATTTCACTCACAGGGAAATGCAAATGAAAGCAATAAAATGACATTTTGCATATATCAGGTTAGGAAAACTGAAAAGATTGAAAATGCTCCACGCTGGTAAAGGTGTGGAAAAGGCGGGAGCTCTTGTACAGCGGAGGTGGAAATGTGAAGTTGCTACACATTCCTTGGAAAGTAATCCGGCAGAATCTAGTGAGAGTTAAGATCCTCGCACCCTCGTGCAGTGCGATCCCATTCGTTAGAGAATACCTGTCAAAATAAAAACTAGCATGTGTGTTATGGGTTTAACGCAATGCTATATATAGTAACTTTTTAAAAACCTGAAAACAAAGTCCATCAATGAGGGAATTATTGGAGAAAACATATCTGTCTATGCTGTGCAGTATTATGAAGCCCTTATAAAGAACGCATTATGGGCAGAGGGATGTGCCTGATGTATTAAATGAATATAGGAAGTTTTAGAGAATGTGTATGTGCTTATTTTTTTAATGTGCTAGCTTTTGCATTATAGGGATGTTTCTTTGGGATGTTGTCTGTGTTGATTCTTTACTGCTTTTTAGGAGATGGGGAGTGGTGTTTTGTGAAGGTAGCAGTGGTATTTGGTGAAGGTAGCAATAGCTTTCTCCCTTTTAATATTAAAATGATATAGCAACATGGGAGACTTAATTTTATCATGTAATTATGTATTTCATAAGAACTAGACTAGGGAAGAGGAAACCTGGGTTCTGTTTTGACTTGCATATCTTGGGATGTCACTGTGTTCCTAATATCTCTTCTTCCAACACATGTTAAGGAAATAAAGAAGAGAATATCAAACACTCCAAATGCCCCTAAAGTAAGGGCATCATAGGGCAAGATGATAATGTTTCCCCTGTGATTTTTACACTTGCTCTAGTTAAAGGCCAAGATTTACAAGTTCATAAATTAGTTTCAACCCACTAGAGAAGAGCCATCATTTTCTCATTTGGCAAAGATTCAGCGCCTTAATGCCCATACTTAGCAGATGGAGAATGTAAACTCACCCTGGGTCATAGCCTAGTTTACTTTACAGAACCTTCCATCCATAGAATGAAACATCTAGAAAGAACTGAGTTGACCTCAAAGCTGACTGCTTATCAGAATCACTTGTAGATTTAACAAACGTAAATACAAACACAAGCTAGACATTCTCCGAATGTACCGAATCAGAGTATTCAGAAATAGGGCCCAGGAATCGATTTTTTGAATGATTATTGAATGATTGTGATGTATCTCATCTATAGACTAGTGCTTGTGAGCTCCTGATGAGGTTTATCCAATAAGAAGGTCAAGCTACCTGCCAAAGGTAATATAAGCAGTCATGACAGCAAACATTTGTAAAACCCCTACTTAAAAAGTACATTTTAGTGCTAAGCTCTCCTGCGCGACTAGCAAAAATGTGTAAACTTCGAACTTGTTTGAAATCTTTCATTTTTTTTCCCCCACGCTAGAAGCCATTGATCCTTGATATGGGGCTTTTGTTAAAGTAATATACCAGCCTTGCCATGAAAAGCGTCACCCTGAGCCTCTGCCATTAGTCTGCACCTGACCCTCTCAGTGTCCTGACACCGGTTTTGTCTTAATCTTTAGCCACCGTGCATATACATTGTGTCACCAACTCAGTCATCTAGGCAACGCTATCCTTTAAAAACCTTACAAGAGTAACGCTAGTGTCCAAATCTTAGTTGTATATTCCCTTCCATTTTGAGTAATGGATATGACTTGTTTAAAAGTCGAAAGAAAATCTATTCACACCAGACCTTCAATATCTGAGAACCTTGAAGAATATTACCACTATAAGAGAGAGACCAAGTGGAAAGGGAACCTTTTAGAAACACTGAGACAAAGCAAATGGCACGCATGGTAATTCTCCTTAGACTCTAAGGCAGTAAAGGACCAGATGTCATACAACAAAGTCTGAGGGGACCATGTAACCTAATGGGCGTAGCCAGAGTGCTCGGCTTTAAAAGGATCTTGTGCTTATAAAAACAATCAATGTGGCACCATTAACTCCATATGTTAGATTTAAGGCTTTTTTTTCCCAGCCTGCATTTGATTTACTTAAACATTTGTAATGCTTACCTTTTTAATTCAAATGGAGAATATAAGTGAATAAGATGTTTGTTCAGCCCCTAGTGTAGGGTCTTTTCACTTAGTAGGTTGCTTGGCAAATATTTGTTGACTGTATGACCTGGTACCTTCTCATTGTGCTGTTGGAAAAGGAAAGATCAACTGACGTTGACCTCTTAAGTTCAGTTAGCTTCACAAAGCACACATTGCGCCACTTGAGATGGAGGTCAGCCAGGAAATGATTAACGTGATGAAGAAAATCCAGAGTAGAGTCGTAATTGAGCACAAGGTCCCTAATTCAAACGCTAAAGTGAACTATTTCTGAAGTTCAAGGTATACAATGCAGAGATATAATTATAAAATTACCAAGACCACTCCTTCCTTTAAGTTCTATTTCCTAGAAGTCTGTGGCATTATCTAAATGTGTGGCTTGCATCTCTCTGACCACTTCTTTGTCTCCATCACTGGATCCCTCCCCAACCCAACCCCCCACCTGAGGTTTAGGGTATCACTCAAGGCCGTCTCTGTCTCTGTGAGCTCTGTGTTCTCTGTCTCAAAGATGCTGGTTGATTTCATGGCTTTAGCTATTGCCGGTGTTCTGATGAGCCTCAAGACTTTAGTTCCAGCCCTGGCTTCTTACCCTAATTCAGTCCCATATGTCCAGTTGGCTGCTGGACATTTCCGAGTGGATGCCAAATTCTCTGAAATAATTCATCTTTTATTCTACAAACAATCTTCCCTGCCTCTATTCCCAATTCTCATTCAATTGAGAGAAATCCAGCCACCCAGAGTGAAAACCTCAGTTTTCCTTTTTCCAGTAGTTCAGCTGCTCTGCAAGTCTCATCACTCCTTTTTATCCTCAATCTCCTCCCTTAGTTTCATTTCTCTTGTGCCACCTTCATCATCTCGTGGTCATAATAAGCTCATCACTTGCCTCTCAGCTTCCCGTGTGCCTGCTCTGATCCGTTCTGCACATCAGTACCAAATTAATTTTCCCAAAGTACCATTCTCTGACATCGCTCTACTGATCCAGAATCCTTTAGTGGACTGTGACATCCCAAGAATCATGTCCAAACTCATTTGTCTGGTGTCCAAGGCCCCCTACAACTTGGCCCTCTATAGCCCTTTCCTTTTCCCATTTTTACTCCTTCTTTTCACTTTGAAACAAATCTCAGTTCTGGTCAGAGGGGTCCTTCCATCACATGGCCACACTCCTTTACTCCCATCCTGTCACCCGGGATGCCGTCTTTCACTCTGTCGTCCTATCTGAAGTGTCCCTATCCTTCAGCCTCTGCTTCCAAGTTCCATCTCTGTCATGACCAGAAAATAAGTTCGCAGAGATCTCTCTCTCCTGCAACAGCTTTTTTGTCAACTCTAGGTACCTTACTTGTAAGCCCATATCTTCAACTACTTCATATGGCTCCAGTAGTGCTTCATAAATAGTAAATGCTCAGAAAAGATTTATTTTGATTAGATTTTTGAGCCTGGCCCATCGTCTTGATCAAGATTCTCAATTCTACTTGCCCAAAACAGTGTAACAAACAAAAAAGCCAAAAGAAGATATTGGCACCTGGGCTCTTTTTTCATTCCCCTTTATCTAAGCTTCAAACATGAAGATAGTTCTGTGAATTGAGTTTCACCCTCACCTGTCTCTTTTCAAATAATCCGCATCTCCTAAAACTGGGAAAGCTGTACTTGGGAAAAGGGATGAGCCCAGGTAAAGATTTGGAGGAGAGACTATGGCCAGAGCAAGTGTTCTGACTTTCCAGCTTGATAAAATTCCTCGGGGGTATTTTTCTGACATGCATAGTTCCCTCATCACAGCCAGTACATAACCCATGGTCCCCTCTAGGGGAGGGAGACAATGCATACAGACCTGACTGGTGTTCCTAAGGTTCCATAAATTTCTGTGCTCCTGACCCTTATCCAAAAGAAGAAGTTATGATTTTACCTGGCTGTGTTTTCTTTAGCCCAAATTAGCTTAAAATAATCAAAGAAGAACACAATTCTTAAAACCCTTGTATGAGTTTCCAGATAGATACATTATATTCTTACTTGTGCCCACCAGAATTGATTATGACTTAATATGCTTTGCTGTGGAGAATGGGGTAGTTTTAAAAAGAAGTTAAATATTCTAGAAAATTGTGCCCCCAGAGATTGAACCAAAGTAGGCTGACTTGGGAGACTGCATATGTCATTCTTCCAGAAAGGAAAAGAATGTAATGTTATCTGCACACACACACACCCGTCTCTCTTTTTTTTTTAAGAAGATGTTGGGGGTAGGAGTTATTAATTTATTTTTGCTGTGTTGTGTCTTCGTTTCTGTGCAAGGGCTTTCTCTAGTTGTGGCAAGTGGGGGCCACTCTTCATCGCGTTGCGCAGGCCTCTCACTGTCGCGGCCTCTCTTGTTGCAGAGCACAGGCTCCAGACGCGCAGGCTCAGTAGTTGTGGCTCACAGGCCTAGTTGCTCCGCGGCATGTGGGATCTTCCCACACCAGGGCTCGAACCCGTGTCCCCTGCATCGGCAGGCAGACTCTCAACCACTGCGCCACCAGGGAAGACCCACCCGTCTCTTTTTGTCTTTAAGTGTTGTTGATTCAGTCCCAAAGGTGTTTACTCCCCAAAGCCTGCTTCTGCTAAGAGGATGCCAGCTAGGCTGAAATCGGGGTGTCAGCAGGGCTGCATTCTCTCTGAAGGCTCTAGGGGAGAATCCATCCCTCCCTTCTTCCAGCTTCTGGCGATGCTGATTTGTGACCTCCAAACTCCTCCTCTATGGTGACATTGCCTTCTCTGTATGTGTCAAATCTCCTGCCTCTCCCTTATAAAGACACTTGTGATCGCCGCTAGGGCCCACCCAGATAATCCAGGGTAAGTTCATATCTCCAGATCCTTAATTTAATCACATCTGCAGTGTCCTTTTTTGTCACAAAAGATAATATTCACAGATTGCAGGGATTGGGACGTGGATATCTTTGGGGGGGCCGTTATTCATCCTATCACAATGATTAATATTTGAAATAAACAAAATTTTAAAATTAAAATTTAAAATGATAAAGCATCAAGAATATATTAGAAGAATATACAGCATATGGCTAAGAATGGTTATCTCTTAGGAGTGGAAGAGTGGGGAATTTTTTCACTTTCCATATTCTTCTGAAGCATTTTACTCTTTTACAAAGAGGCATGTGATTGATACGTTTGTGTTTAGGGATAAAACCGTAAGAATTAAAGAGGAAGAAAGATACTTCCGGCAATATTAAAGCAGGCAAATGATGCCCCACTTGGATATCTTTACTCTGTATTTTATAGCGCTTATTTCCAGCTCTCCCTTCCCCCACCCCCTGTGCAGCTGTTCTCCTTTCCCTCATTATGCAATTTGAATTGAAAACACACTTCGGGCAATTACATCCAAACTCGGATTTGCTTGGCTTCAAAGTCCCTGCCGTTCCCTCTGCTGCAGGCTGGCTATTTTTCCTAATTTCTTCCTTCAAAGACCAAGGAAAGATGTTCCCAGAAGGAAGGGGGGACAAGGAGAAGAACTGAAAAAGAATAGAGACTATTTCTCTCTTGACCTGCGCTCCGAGATCTTTTGGTTCTGGGTTTTTTCTCTTGCACAAGGGCTGTAGTGTCCCACTTGATAGGGACAGATCCACTCCTCCTTCGTGTCCAAATCCCCACCATTTGTAGAAGGGTTTTGGGTTTTTTTGCTTTGTTTTTGTTTGGCTACGCTGCTATGTATTATTCATTCACTTTCTCAATCTGTATTCTTGGAGCTGTTGATAGCTTTCACGTCTCGTAAATGGCTGGCTGAGAATACAGTTATGAATAAGAGAAAGGCCATGCTCTAAAAACTCGAAGAGTCAACTTTTCCACTTCTCCCTCAATCTTTGCCGAGGTCCAGTGTCACTGGCTCAAAATTCATACAGTTGACTGGTGGCCAATAATTTCTTCCATCTCTCTTTTCTAACATTCGGTTTCTTTACAAGTGCTTCAGAAAGTCTGAAGAGTCCATATGTCTGATAATCAAACTGAACATTTTGAATGAGACAATGTTGTTTCTCTCTAAAGGAGATTCATTATTTTAAAGAGGCAATTTGGAAATCCAGAACTTTTCTACAAATGTATTAATTAGAATCACTCTTATGTCTATTTGGCCATACTAGTAAAGGCATTTGCAACTTCATGTGACACAGGACATTTTTCATTGTTTTGGTGAAATAACCAACTGTCTTAACATGTATATGTAATCAGGCATTTACTTAAATCAACTTGGTTTATCACTAGGTGCATTATACTGTCTTATAAGAGGTAAACACAGCTGTATGGGCGTGTGGTTGGAACACTCTGGAAAAAGGAGGTGGGAAATCTGTTAAAAGCTGCCACTAATGTCTTCCTTTTATTCAATTTAAACATTGCCGAGAGGGGCTAGTTTTATTGACAGTAAAGGCGGAAGCAGAGTAGATGTTTTTAAAAGAAAGGAGGAAATCATCTACGTAGATGAATCATAGAAAAAACATACAGCCAAGCTTCTCAAACTTAATGTGCATAGAAATCACCTGGGGATTTTGTGAAAATGAAGATTCTGATTTAGTGGGGCTGGAGCCTGAGATTCTGCATTTCTAACAAGCGCTCAGGTGATGCTGTGGCTGCTGAGGCTGATCTTGTAGACTAGCAACCCCAGCAAGAGTCAGTCAGCTTACCCAAGGCCACTGCTTCTGTGAAATCAAGAAAACAATCCACAGCTTGGCCATGAGACGGCTGAAGTCTCATACTTTTTCCTGTTCGGTGCCAAACATTAGAATCCTTTTTGGAGACTTAAAGAGGCTCTAATCCAGGGCTGCCTTTCTATATTGTAAGCCTACAATAGCTCCTTTCAGTTGCTTGGTTTAGTCTGGACTTTAAAAGTATATGTATTTTTAAATTACCAAATTATACTATAAACTCAGAGCAGAAATAGGATCCCAAGAGTGCTGGATGCATATTAAGTATTCAACAAATGTGTCTCTAATTGAATATTATGACTGCTCTGTTTCTACAAAGAATTTCCCATAAGCCCAGTCTGCGAGCTGCTGATTTTGCCAATAAAACAACTGACAGAGCTTAGGAAGGCACTTAATCCTAAACTTTACATGTTAACTGGGGGAGCTCCCAAGATGGCAGAGTAGAAAGACTCTGAGCTCACCTCCTCTCATGGGCACACCAAAATTACAACTGTTTACGGAACAACTATTGAGGAAAAAGATGGGAAACTACCAGAAAACATCTTCTACAACTAAAGATAAAAGGAAGGAACTATTACGCTTAATAAAATAAGTCAGAGAAAGACAAATACTGTGTGTTATCACTTACATGTGGAATCTAAAAAGTAAAATTAGTGTATGTAACATAAAAGAAACAGACTCATAGATATAGAGAAAAAACTAGTGGTTACCAGTGGGAAGAGGAAGGGGGAGGGGCAACATGGGGATTAAGAGGTACAAACTACTATGCATAAAATTAAATAAGCTTCAAGGATGTATTGTACAGCACAGGAAATATAGTCAATATTTTACAATAACTATAAGTGGAGTATAATCTATAAAAGTTTGGAATCACTATGTTGTACACCTGAAACTAATATAATATTGTAAATCAACCATTACTCAATTAAAAAAACAAAAAAATTTCTACATTCTCTCTTCCCACTCCATAAGTAAAGGATAATTTTAATACTGAAAACAAGTGAACTGGGATTGATGGCAGATTTTAGGTTAAGACTCTGTATTAGAGTAATAAGATACCCTAAGATCATTGGGAAGTTGTCACTACCTGAACACACCTTTTTTTTTTTCTCCATCCTCACTATCAGGATTTTGCTCTCACTTTCCGTTCTGTTTTTGTGTGGCTGACATTTAAAAATCAGAGCACCTGAATTTCATCTTACTCCCTGTGCTGAGAGGAGCAGAAAGTAAAGAGAATTGAATGCAGCTATTAACCAGAAATACAAACAGAAGTTAATTTAATATAGAAAACTAAAGTAACTTTCCACTAGCTAGTATACGGTAAAATCAATCTTCTCTTCAAATTAAAAACTGGATGAAACCACTTGGAGACTGGGAAGCACTTTAGAAATCCTCATTGTGTCAAATGCCTATGATGGAAACTGCAGTTATAAATCTGGGTGACCACATCTCTGTCAAGACACAGAACATTTCCATCACCCCCAAAACATTCTACCTGCATCCAGTCCACCCTTCCCCCACCCATTTCCTCCTGGCTCTCAGGAAAATATTGCTCTGATTTCTTTCAACACAGATTAATTTTGCCTGTTGTAGAACTCCATATAAATCAAATTGTGCAGGATGGTTTTTTTTGTTTGTTTTTTTTTATTGCGGTACGCGGGCCTCTCACTGCTGTGGCCTCTCCCGTTGCGGAGCACAGGCTCCGGATGCGCAGGCTCAGCGGCCATGGCTCACGGGCCCAGTCGCTCCGCGGCACGTGGGATCTTCCCGGAGCCCCTGCATCGGCAGGCGGACTCTCAACCACTGCGCCACCAGGAAGCCCAGGATGTATTCTTTTGTATCTGGCTTTTTTCAGCAGCATGTCTTTGAGGCTCATTTGTGTTGTTGCATGTATCAGTAATTCATTCCTCTTTATTGCTGGGGAACTTCTGTGGTATGATTATAACTCCATTTCTTATCCCCTCACCTGTTGAAGGACATTTGGGTCATTTCTAGTTTTTGGCTATTAGGAACAAAGCTGATATGGATATTCTTATTCAGCTCTTATTGTGCACATTTTCATTTCTCTTGAGTAAATACAGGCAGACTTCATTTTATTGCACTTAATGGCTTTATCGTGCTTCGCAGGCACTGGGTTTTTTACACGTAGAAGGTCTGTGGCAGCCCTGCGGTGAGCAAGTCTATTGGCGCCATTTTCCCAACAGCACCTGCTCACTTCGTGTCTCTGTGTCACATTTTCGAAATTATTGCAACATTTTAAGCTTTTTCATTATTATTATATTTGCTATTGTGCTCTGTGATCAGTGATCTTTGATGTTACTGTTGGAAAAAGATTATGACTCAGTGAAGGCTCAGATGGTGATTAGGATTTTTTAGCAATAAAGCATTTTAAAACTATAAATCAATCAATCCGGCTGACTTAGAAACAATGGATGAACTATTCCCAGGCTGCCTATAAACTTCCCAGGGCACTTACTGTCTACTTCTTGTTACCCAGAATGTGTGCGTTAGGTTCCACCGGGCTTAATTGCTAGAGCAGGGAAAGTCTTTCTCTCTCCTTTTTGAAAAGCAGAGCCATGAGAAGTAAATGACTTGTAAGGGTCCCCCATAAAAATTTGAAATGAGGAAATGACATGGCTAAGAGTCAGCTGAAGACAAGCTACCTAACCAGCTTCTCTATTCAGGCTTTACTCATTTACCAAGACAAAACTTGAAGTAACTATATTTTGTCTGTTAAAATAACCAGCATGGCTGGTGAAATAGGAGTTGTCCCTAGAGCAGGAGCTAGTCTCTAAAATGAGTCTACTTTTGGGGGAGAAGGCTTTCCGAGTTCCTAACCTCTCCACTTCAGTGACCACAAGCGTGGGCCCTCTCTCTGGCCTTCTAGAAGGAACTTGCGTAGCCCTCATGAGGGTTCATGCTCCCGGTTTAAGTTTCCCAAAACAGATCTCAGTGGATCTTTAACCTGCTGCTTGTGTGAGAGAGAAGGTCCTACCCTGTGGCGAATCCACAGACAATTGCAATGTGTTCTGTGTGTCTCTGTGCTTTGTGTAGCACGGGAAGCTGTGTTGATTCATGTGCTTGGCTGATCACTTTCCCTGACAAAACTCCTCCTGCCGCTGCCCTGACAGAGCTGGCTGTGCACTGAGGGTGTGAATGTGTGTCCGCAAACTGGACCAATGGCTGTCCTGACGCTGCCGGGCCCTTCGGGACATGAGGTTGCAGCCTCAGTCGTCCAGCTGCACTGTTTCTCTCTACCTAAGTTGTACCAAGGCCTGGGTAAGGGAGCTCTGCCCCCGCTGTGTCCCTGCCTTGGCCTTGGGATGACACTGTCCCCTGCAGCTGAGGCAGCTCCACGCAGGTTGAGCCGGGATTCACTTCCATTCCAGCAACTCCAGATAGTAGCCCAAGCGTGCATATCAGTGTGGGTTGCTGCATGCTCACCAAGCCAGATGACCTGGGTGTGGGATGCAGAGGTAGGGGAAAAGGGAGGGGGAGAAAGCAAGAGAGATCCTTCCTCTTATGAGGTCTGGGATCCATCGCAATGCAGGTCAGCTTGGACTCCAAACTATTACACGGCTTGGTGAATCTGTCCACCACTGTTTCTCCTTGGGGAAACCGTGCCACCGAGGTGTTGACTGCGGTACTGCCAGACTGTCTTTCATTCAGCTGCCACTTCCCACGGGCTATTCAAGACTCACCGCTGACTGACTCACCAGACACCCTCTCCCTTTCCCCTGAATCTCTCCCACAGGACCTGACACCCCTCTTTGAGAAATGGCGAATCTGTGGATTCGCCTATCTTTCAGATGTCTGTGGATTCACCTGTCTTTCAGACGAGGGTGCGCACACACGTGCACACACACACCACTGTTGGAGACAGGGTTTGGATCCCCCTGCTGCAAACCTGGAGCCTTCTTAGGCTTGTGTCAGTGAGCTGATGCAAATAGATACTGAGGAGGAGAGATGGTACCCAGTTCCACAAATTGGATTTATCTGAGTGTTATCACCAGCCCAAGCACAGCACCTGCTCCTGTATCCGGGGGCCCTGGAAATGAGTGCTGGTACTTATAATAAGTTTGTTTCAAATTCTTCACAGAGGCCCTGATGAATCTGATATTTTCTGTATTATTTATCATAGGTAGTCTGGGTTTTCTAACAAATTAGCATTTGAATTGAATATTGTTTAAGGGTTATTGTTTGCGAGTAACAGAAGCCAATTTGAGCTACTTTAGACCGAAATGGGAAATTTGTTGCAAGGATTCAGGCAAGGCTCGGGGGACTTTGAGGCATGTTCAGGGACCATTCTTTCAGAGCTTTGTGTTCATTTGATCTTTCTTTGCAGTCTCTGTGTATCACAGTTGAAATCCTAAATTCTAGGCAGAAAGAATTTGGTGTCTGTTTGGCCATGTTTCAGCCAGCCAGGGTCAGGCATATAGATTCAAGTAATTCAAACCAAATGCTTGGGGCCCAGCCCTATAGATAAAGTGCATAGATGGGACTGTCTGTGGCCCAGGCTCCAAAAAGAATCCATGAGAAAGAGCACGCATTCATCATTTTTATATTCTTAAGAAAAGAGTGATGATCAATGACTACATCTCTTTAACTTACGGTTCATATGAGACTATTTAAAATGTTTTTCAGAAAGGAAAGGAACCTTTCAAATAAACCCAGTGGTTCTGAACTTGGGTTTCCTGGACCCATAAGCATACAGACAGGGCTTCTGGATGTTCAACTGCTCCACTATTTCCTAAAGGCCTTTGTTTATTTACCATGGTGAAGCTGCACAAGGTCATTAGGACCTTGAGCTTCTTTGGTTTTTGGCAAAAATGGTATTAGCATCGTGGTAATGCTCCTTGTGTCCTCATGATGAGAAATGTTATATAAAATATTCTTTTACTAAACAATGGAGAAATTATTTAATAATTCACTATAGTAGCAGTTGTACTAATAATCGAGAACACTTATGCAGGGTTTACTGTGTGCCTGCATTCTCCAATGCACGGCAGACATGATCTTTCCAAACCTGAGGTTCATGAAAGAGGGAGGAAAAAGAGGTCTTTAAGTGCTGAAGAAGCTTGGGAGCCACCGAGTTGGGTCTTCAGTTACAGTTGCTGCAATTCTGCTCTTAACAGGGAGTTAAGGTTCTTCCCAGGAAAAACTTCTCTTGCTCACCGCCCCTGAATTTGGTTCTAGCCACAGTTTCGCACATTCCTAAGTTGAAGTTTTGATCTGTATAAACCTTTCAGTGCTTTTGCATTTCTCTTGCTATGTGTAAGGCCTCTGAGGTTAGATGCAGTTTAGCAAGAGAAAATAATCACTGGACTATAAACACTTCCATGAAACCATCGGGTAGGGCCGTTGCACCCTTTGTTCTTCAAAGAACGTGAAATATGTTCTCTGATCTGCCACTGTTTCACAGTCATGGCGTGTCTATCCCTTCAAAATTAAGTAGCTGTCTAATAATAATTCAGATTTAAAATATTACCTGTTAGATATTGAACCAGATACTTTGTCAAGCGTACTCTTCACGGCACTCTGAGAAATGAATATTATTATTTCCTTTTACAGATGGGGTAACTGAGGCCCAGCAAAGTAAATACTTGGTACATAAGTAGCATCCTCAGAAGGGAAGCTATTAAATTCCAGGAGCAGGGACTGTGTCCCTGAGTTTCATGTTTTATTCCCTAGCACCAAATGGGCCCACGAGGAATATATAAATGAGGAATAAATGAATGACCCTGTCTAATTCAAAGTCTGTATGCTCTCCACTGTACCATGTTTCCTCTGATATTACCCTGGGATATGTTCTGTACCTAAGTGAAAAAATAACTGTTTCCATAGGCACTAATTAATATGTGTACAATATTCTATTGTCATAGAACATATGTATATTCCCAGCCATTGGTTTGTCTTTATGTGTTCCTGGCATAAAGGTTAGTTGGAGAATATGGAAATAAGTCATCACAAATCTATGATTAGTGAGGAGGGGTGGTCAGAATTTTACATTTGAATACTAGCATGTTTTTACTGGATCCACCAAAATTCACCTGCCAATTCTGGAATGTTTTTCTTCCCAGATAATGATATATAAAATGCGACTCCCTTGAAGCCAAATTATTTTACATTTTCTTTTGTCAGTACATTTACTTGTTGATGTTTCATAGCATAAAAGTAAACCCCATCATGAATCACTAGAAGGAAAGGTGAAGGCGGAAGACCCAGGCTATAAAAATCGTCCTTAGGGCAAAATTGCTCCACTTTACCCATACATTTGTTGATGATACCACAATGTTTTAAACTTGGAGTTGTAGATCTAATGATTCCTTTGTCTCTGAAAAAATACCAAAAGAATTACAACACCCGTTGACTTGCAGATCTTTTGCTCACCTAAGAACTGAGGAAGACTTTAATTGTCCAGGGGGAATTGCCACCCAATGATTGCTGGAGAAAATGGTTATATTCATTGAGAGCAATAGTTTATATTAGCTTAGCAAATAGAGCTTGAGGTCAGTTACCAGAAATAGTGTCTTTTCTTTCAGCGTCTATAAACTCTCTGGTATTTATAAAACTAAGAGAATGTGTGCTCTTCAACTTTGTAACCAAGATTATTCAGTGAGCCTCTTTCAGTAAATAAATAAACATCTGGCTCCAGAGACCAGCAAAGACATCACAGCTTCAGGTCTGTAAATAGTGCCTCTCTATTAGAACTACTTTATTAGCGTGTATGTTTTAAATGAACTTAAAAAACTGTCTGGAGAAACACATAAGAAAAACCCTGGTTTGGTAAGCCTCATGGTTGTATTAGCCAAAATAAAATCTTTATACCGGAGAGAGAGAAACACCTTCTGAGTTGTGAATCCTTTTATGATTCTGATGAATATTACGTACCTGCTCCTCCAAAATGGAAATAGACACAAAATTTTACATACAATTTTCGAGGACTCTCTAATCTCCGAAGCTCGTCCATCTCAGTTAATATGAATATGACTTCAATTTTTAGGCACAAGTCTGCTTGGACTTAAAAATTGTTAGTGAATTAATTACCTTGTCTGTTTTTCTACTTAACCCCTTTTTCATTGCCTTTGTATGGCTACAAGTGCCCAGAAGCCGTAATGATATAGCATTTGGGAAAAGTTACTCCAACAATGTCAGGGTTGCTACCATTGCCATTCTTCCAGGTCTTTCTCTCTTTACTGTCAACTATATAGTAGATTACGTTGCTTACCTTCTGTGGAGTGGCCTGCCATAAGCGTACGGTCTTTCAAATGTATGGTTTCCTCTGGAAACTTCTTTGAAGCCATATTCAGGAAAGAAAAAGGAACCGGACCTGGAATGTAGTAATAGAACTTCTAGGCGCCATTCTTGCCATTTCTAACTAATTCCATCATGATATCATTTAACTACACAGTCTGTGTATCAGCGTCTTTGCTTTCCTAGATAGTATCAGTTATCATGTTCACCTTGTGTGACACAAAGAACTTACAAAATATACGCCTGTCTCAAGGATCTTACAGGTTTTAGTGAGGAGATCTATACCTGAAATGGAATAAAACAAGAAAAAGTGAATTAGTATTGACACAGAATAAGGAAACATTGATATGTGCTAGTTGATTCTAACAGCAAGTATAAAAGTAGATCATTATAAACTTAATGAGTATTTCTCAGAGTGTATTCTCAAACTTACTTAGTCATAAATCCTACTTTATAATACCAGTTAATATCCTAAGAGCACACTTGGGAACCCTGAACTAGAATTATCACGAAAAATTGTCCTGAGGGAGAAAGACCTTGAGAAGTAGGTACATATAAATTAAGTATGATTCAGAATAATCTGCACCAGGATCACCAGAGGTTATTTTTTTAAATACTTATTACATCTGTCCTATGAAATTGTAATTTCTGGTGTGGAGGGTCTTTTTTTTATGTACAATCAAGTATGGGAACCCCCCATGGACACGCATAATGAAGAGGGAAGGCATTCATTACTATCTAGTTAAATAATATTAAATGATAAAATACTTTGGGCTCTTTGAGAACTCGTAAGATTTTCCATTTAGTGACTTCAACCAGGCTATCATTTGCTGAACCTAATTGAATGAACAGCTGCTATTTCTGAAACTGTCATTTAAGACTCCATCTTAGTATATGGTTTCAAACGTTCATTTACTTCCTACCAAAAAGCTATGGTTCAAATACTGTTCTTTCATGTTCATGTGAGTTACACACACATACATAATGTATTTTGATTTTTATTGAAACTTACGTGAAGTGATGGTAGTTTTATATGTCAGACTTCATAGAAGTGAAACAGGGGAAGGAAAGAATTATACAGTAAAATGAGCTTCATGTATGTTTTTTCCATGATTGCAAGAACCTGGGTAGAATTTGAGGGTCAGCTAACTCTAATGTCCAAGAGGGCTCCTAATGAAAAATTCCTGTTTTTCCCTCAGTAAATACCATTTTTTTAAAAAGTAATCTAAATCTTTCTTCTGATTATTAAACAGGAGACTGAGTGATTTTTTTTTTTTTCCCCCCTCAAGAGGGGAAAGGGAAGGGAGTTTACTTTCATTGAGGCTCTACTAAGGGTCTGGTCCTTTATGTCATTTATCTCATTCAAAACACAAAATAATAAGGAAGGTAGTTTGTCTTTAAGGCATTTTCATAGATTAAGGAACTAAAGCTGAAAAGTTGAATGGCTTGCTTAAGGTCTTATGACTATTAAGTGGCAAAGCTGGAACTTTAACCCTCCTCTTGTGCCTTGTTTTCCTCATGAGAAAACACTGCCTCTGACAGTAGTAAAAATCTCTAGACACCCAATCTCTCTGAGACTGTTTTCTGTTTTACAATGGGAGTAATATCTATCTCATAAAATTGTGTGAGTTTCATTAACAGGTTTATTGAGGTATAATTTACATTCCATAAAATCACTCAAGTATACAATTTAGTGAGCTTAGTAAATGTCATTAGTTGGACAACGGCCACCAGAATCTAGTTTTAGAAAAATTTAGAAAATTTTTAGAAAATCCATCACCCCATAAAGTACCATAGGACCTCTTTTTTTTGTCAGTCCCTAGCCCTACTCTTGGTCCTAGAAACCTCTTGTATGCTTTCTGTAATAATAGTTTTGCCTTTTCCAGAATATCATATAAATGGAAATACACAGTATATAGTCTTTTATGTTTATTATCTTTCACCTGGTATGATGTCTTGTGGTTCATTCATTTTGTTTGTAGCTTGTATCAGTAGTTCATCCCTTTTATTGCTGACTAGTGTTCCATTGTATAAATACATTTTTTATCTCTTTATCAGTTGATGGGCATTTGCATTGTTTCTATTTTTTTGCTATTATGAATAATGCTGCTATAAATAATCATAAAAATATTTCTCTGGACATAGGTTTTTATTTCTCTTGGGTAAATACCTAGAAGTAGAACTGTTGGGCCATGTTATGTTATGTTTAATGTTATAATTTGCAGTCAAACTGCTCAAAGTAGCTGTACCGTCTTGCATTCCCATCAGCAGGGCATGAGGGTTTCAGTTGCTTTGCATCATCACCAACACTTGGTATTGTCAGTCTTTAACATTAGCTATTCTCGTGGGCTTGTAGTGGTTTCTCAATGTGGGTTTAATTTTCATTTTCCTAATGATCAATTATACTGAGTTTTGTGCCTTGCTGACAATTCATTTATATTCTACTGTAGCGTTTTCACCCAAATTACATAACCTCTCTTATGATGTGTTCATAAAAGAATTTTTAAAAATACATATCTATTGTATAAGGTCTGTTCAAATATTTTGCCCAATTTAAAATTAAGGTTTCTTTTGTCATCTTACTGTGAGTTTTAAGAGCTCTTTATATATTTTGGAAACAAATCTTTGGTTAGATATATTTTGTGAGTATTTTCTCCCAGTCTGTAGCTTCTGTTTTTATTTCCTTGATAGTTATCTCAAAAAGCTAGTTCTTAATTTTGATGGCATCTGATTTATCAATTTCTTTCTTCTAGGACACAATAAGCACAAGTCAGAAAAGAAAATGTTATTGGTGTCAAATCTAAGAAAACCACAGTCAGAAAAATTTTTTTCCTAGGTTTTCTTCTAGAGGTTTTATAGTTTTAAAATTCTCACATTTAGATTTATGATCCATTTTGACTTAAATTTGGGGTATAGTATGAGGTTAAGAGTCAAGGTTCATTTCTTGCATGTGGATAGCCAATTATTCTAGCAGTTTATTGAAAATATTTTTTTCACTCTCAAATTACTTGGCCTCTCTGTTGAAAAATTCATTGACCATATAAACGTGGGTCTCTTTTTAGCTTCTCTATTCTCTTCATTGATCTATGTTTCTATTCCTATGCCAATACCATGCTATTTGATTACACGATTTTCTATTAAGTCTTGAAATCAGGTAGTATAAGTCATCTGACTTTTCTCCTCTTTAAAAAAAAATTGTTTTGGTGTTGTAGATGTTGTCAATTTCTCAAAAATCTGTAGGTGTTGTAGATTTTGACTGGAATTGCACTGAACCTATACATCAACTTGGGGAAAGTTGCCATCCTAAGTTTTCCAACCCATGAACATGGTACATATCTCCATTTGTTTATGTCCTATTAAACTTCTGTCAGTGATATTTTACAGTTTTCTATGAGATTTTATACATAATCTGTTTATTCCTGAGTCTGTCTTTGATGCTGTTATGAATGGAATTATCTTTCATTTTTTTGAATTTTCATTGCTAGTATATAGAAATTTAATTTTTATATTGATCTCTATGTCAATTTTCTATTGATGCTGTAACAAATCATAGATTTAGTAGCTTAAAACAACACAAATCTATTCTCAACAGTTTTGGAGAACAGAAGTCAGAATTCAGTTTCACTGGGCTAAAGTCAAGGTGTTAGCAGGGCTGGTTCCTTCTGAAGACTGTGAAGGAAAAACTTTCTTTGCCTTTTTCAGCTTTTAGTGGCCACCTGTCTCCTTGGCATATGGCCTTTTCCTTCATCTTCAAAGACTGCTTTCATCACCATGTCACCTTCACCTCTTCTGTAGTCAAACCTCCCTATGCCTTTCTCTTATAAGGACACCTGTGATTATAGTTAGGACTCACCTAGACAGATAATCCAGAACAATCTTTCCATCTCAAGGTCCTTAACTTAATCATATAGCACAAGAGACTTTGCAGATATAAAGTAAAATTCACAGGTTCCAGATATTAGAACCTGGATATCTTTGGGGGCCATTACTCAATGTACCTTATGGCCCTACTAAATTCACTTATGAGTTCTAGTAGGTTTTATGTAAATTCTTTAGGATATCTACTTGTACAGTCATGTCATCTCTGAATAAATAGTTATTCCTTTCCAACTTGTATGTCTTTTATATTTTTTTCTTGCCCCATTTCAACAGCTAGAACCTCCAATAAAACGTTGAATACAAGTAGTGGGAGAAAACATCCTTTCCTTGATGTTAGCAGGAAAGCAATCTGTCTTTCAAGTATCATATTAGCTCTAAGTTTTTCATAGATGCTCTTTATAAATTTTGAAATATTTTAATGGGCTTCAAATTCACAAGTCTTCATTTGAGATATTTGTTAGCATGGTAGAAAATTCTACTACAAAGTTTTCTAAGTATGCAAATGTGAGAGATTTATTCTGTTCTTTTTAATGAGGTATAATTGACATACATCATACTAGATTCAGGTATACAATATAATGATTCAATAGTTGTATAGATTGTGGAATCACCACAATAAGTCTAGTTAAAATCCATCACCATACATTGCTACAAAATTTTTTCTTTTGATCAGAACTTTTAAGATATACTTTCTTTCCAACTCTCAAATATGCAATGCAGTATCATTAACTAGAGTCACCATGCTGTACATTACATCCCAGTGATGTATTTATTTTATTACTGCAATTTTTTGACCCCTCTGGTGACCTCCAATCTGTTCTCTGTATCTATGAGCTCATATTATTGGTTTTGGTATTGTTTTGTTTTGTTTGGACTCCCCATATAAGTGATATCATACAGTATTTGTCTTCCTCTGTCTGACTTACTTAACTTAGCATAATGCTCTCAAGGTCCATCCATGTTATTGCAAATGGCAAAATTTCCTTTTTTATGGCTGAGTAATATTCGTGTGTGTGTGTGTGTGTGTGTGTGTGTGTGTGTGTGTGAAATCCATTCATTTTCTTTATCCATTCATCCATCAATGGATACATAGGTTGTTTCCATATCTTCGCTATTGTAATTAATGCTGCAGTGAACATGGGGGTGTATATATCTTTTTGAGTTAGTGTTTTTCTTCGGATAAACACCCAGAAGTGGAATTGCTGGCTCATGTGGTAGTTCTATTTTTAGTTTTTTGAGGAACCTCCATATTGTTTTCCATAGTGGCTGCACCAATTTACATTCCCACCAACAGTACACAAGGGTTCTCTTATCTCCACATCCTTGCAAACACTTCTTATTGCTTGTATTTTTGGTGATAGCCATTCTAACAGGTGTGAGGTGATATCCCATCAAGGTGTTCAATAGAATTTTCCTGATAATTAGTGATGTTGAGCACCTTTTCATACACCTCTTGGCCATCTGTATGTCTTCTTTGTAAAAAAAAAAAAAATCTACTCAGATCCTCTGCCCATTTTTAAATTGTATTGTTTGTGTTTTTGCTATTGAGTTATATGAGTTCTTTTTCTATTTTGTATACTAACCGCTTACTAGGTATATGATTTGCAAATTTTTTTTCCCTTTAAGTAAATTGCCTTTTCATTTTGTTCATGGTTTCCTTTGCTATGCAGGAGCTTTTCAGTTTGATATAGTCTCACTTGTTTATTTTTGCTTTTGTTGCCTTTGCCTGTGGTGTCAAATCCAAAAAAATCATTGCCAAGGCCAATGTCAAGGAGCTTACTGCCTGTTTTCTTCTAGGAATTTTATGGTTTCAGGTCTTACATTTGAGTCTTTAATCCACTTTGAGTTGACATTTGTGTGTAGTGTAAGAGAGGAGTCCAGTTTCATTCTTTTGCATGTAGCTGTCCAGTTTTCCCAACACCATTTATTAAGAGACTGTCTTTCCCCATTGTATATTCTTAGTGCCTTTGTCATAAATTAATTGACCATGTAAGTTATTTCTGAGCTCTCTCTTCTGTTCCTTGATCTATGTGTCTGTTTTTATGCCAATTCTATTCTGTTTTGATTACTTTAACTTTGTAATATAATTTGAAATCAGCCTTCAGCTTTGTTCTTAAGATTGTCTTGGTTATTCAGGGTCCTTTGTGGTCTCATAAAAGTTTAGGATTGTTTGTTCTAGTTCTGTGAAAAATGCAATTGGAATTTTAATAGGGATTGCATTAAATCTTAGGATTACTTTGAATAGCATGGACATTTCAGCAGTATTCTTCCAATCCGTGAGCACAGAATATCCACTTATTTGTGTCAACTTCAGTTTCTTTCCTCAATGTCTTATAGTTTTCAGTGTACAGAATTTTCACCTCCTTGGTTAAATTTATTCCTAAGCATTTTTTAATGCAATTGTAAATGGGATTTTAAATTTCTCTTTCTGCTAGTTCATTATCATTGTATAGAAATGCAACAGATATTTGTATATTTTGTATCCTACAACTTTGCTGAATTTGTTTATTCTAATAATTTTTTGATAGAGTCTTTAGGGTTTTCCAGATATAATATGTCATCTGTAAATAGTGACAGTTTTACTTCTTCCTTTCCGATTTGGATGATTTTTTCTTCTTGCCTGATTGCTCTGGCTAGAACATCCAGTACTATGTTGAATAAAAGGATGAGAGTGGGCATCTTGGCTTGTTCCTGATCTTAGATGAAACACTTTCAGTGCTTCACTGTTGAGTATGATGTTAGCTATGTACTTGTCATATATGGCCTTTATTATGTTGAAGTACATTCCCTCTATACCCACTTTGTTGAGAGGTTTTATTTAATCATAAATGGATGTTTACAGATGCTCTTTGTAAGGCTAATTCCCATCTATTACTAGTTTGCTAAGATTTTTTTTTTCTATCAGGAATGGATGTTAATTTTGTCAAATGAGTTTTCTCACCTATTGTGTGATCATATGATTATTTTCCTTCATTAATATAATCTATTCCTTTATCGATTTTTTTTTTTACTATTAAGACAACCTTTTGGTTCTAGAATAAACCCTGTTTTGTCATGTAATATGATCCTTTCAAATATTATTTGACTTGCTAACATTTAAAATGTCTTTGGGGGAGCTATTTGGCTATTGTTTCTTTATTCTTTCATGTTTTTGTCTCGCTTTCATATCCAGATAATATTCACCTCATAAATGTGTTGGAGAGTGTCCTTTTCTTTTCTGTTTTGTGAAAGAGTTTATTTAATATTTATATTATTTTTCTTAAATATTTCAATTCAGTGATGTTATCTGTGCTTTGGCCTTTCTTTAGAAGGGAGTTTAACTTACTAATTTAACTCTTTATTTGATAAAAGTGTATTCAAAATTTCTGTTTCTTCTTGTAGTTTTGGTAATTTTGGTCTTCTGAGGCATTTTCCCTTTCCTCTGGATTGTCAGATTTGTTGGCATAAAGTTATTCATAATGTTCTTTTATTAGCCTCTTAATGTCTATAGAATCTGTAGTGATATCCTCCCTTTTATTCCTGATACTGGTAATGTATACATATTTTTTCTTGATCACTTTATCTATTGATTTTTTTTCTCAAGAAAGCAACTTTTTTCGCTGACTTCATTTATATCTTTCATTTTCATTGCTTTTAACTTTGTGATTTTTTTTTCTATTTAGTTTGGATCGAATTTGTTCTTGTTTATTAAATTCCTTAAGGTGGAGTCTTTGACTATTTGTTTGAAACCATTCTTCCTTTCCAACATAAACATTTCAAGTTATTAACTTCCTTCTAAGCACTGTTTTAGGTTCATGCAACACACTTTAATATATTGTTTTTTTATTTCCATTCAGTTCAAGATTATTTCCTAATTCTCCCTGTAATTTATTGGTTTCTAATTTAATTCCATTGTGACTGGAGAATAAATTCTGTATGACTTTGGTTCTTTGAAATTTATGAAGTTTTCTCTGGCCTAACATTTGGTTATCCTGGTGAATATCCCATGTGCACTTCACGAATGCATATTCCACTCTTGCTTTTATGGAAGGTTCTATACATGTCAGGTTTGTTGCTATTTTTCAGGTTTTCTCTATTCTCATTGATTTTTTTTTCCCCTCTACTTGTTCTATCAGTTACTGAGGGGAGAGTGTTGATCTCCTGTAAGTGTTGACTTGTCTTTCTCCTTTAATTCTAGCAGTTTTTGCTCCATGTATTTTGAAGCTCTGTTGTTAGATACATATGCATTTATAATTGTTATGTCTACCTGCTGTATATTGACCCTTTGAAAAACATGGAATGTACCTCTTTGTTTCCTGTAATTTTATTTGCCTTTAAGTCTATTTTGTGTACTACAGCTATCGTATATTTATTGTTTGGTATACTTCCTCCATCTTTTAACTTTCAACCCATCTGTTTTTGACTTTAAAGTGTCTGTATATTGCTTTTTTAATCTCATCTAACAATCTCTGCCTATTGACTGGAGTGTTTAATTCATAATTTTTTATATAATTGAATTTAGTTCTCTATTTTATTATTTTCTGTTTCTCATCACCTTTTTCTATTCAATTCAGTGATGTTATCTGTGCTTTGGCCTTTCTTTCTGTAAAATAAGCATTTTTGTATGACATTTTAATTTCTCTATTAAATTTGTAGCTCTATTTCTTTACTGTTACGGTAGGCATTTTTTAACGCTAACAACCTATTTCATGTTAATACTGACTTTTTTAACATAAAATATAGGAACTTTACATTGATAAAGATCTATACATCCATTCTTTTTTGCTATTATGTCATATATACTTCATGTATATAAGTTTTAAACCCAATAACACAATTTTATTATTTTTGCTTTAAAAAGTTATATATATGTTTTAAAGAAGTTCAGAAAGGAAAGAAAAAATTGTGAGAGTAGAAATAAATGTATGTATGCATATGTGTATGTGTATTTGTGTATATACACGCACATATATGTACATATACACATACCACATATACCTGTATTTCCACATTTCCAGTGCTCTTCATTCCTTTCTCTGAATCTGAGTAACCTTTTTGTTTCACTTCCCTTTAGTCTGAAGGGCTTTTTAAAGAAGCGTTTCTTGTAGCACAGGTCCATTAGCAATTAGCTGAGTTTTTGTTTACCTGTAAATGGCTTTATTTCACCCCCATATTGAAATAATCATTTCCCTGGAAAGAGAATTCTTGACTGACAGGGCTTTATTCTTTCAGCATTTTGACTATGCCATTCCAATATCTGTGGTCTTCATTGTTTCTGATGAGAAGATAGTCATTGTTCATATCATTGTTTCCCTCTATGTGCTG
Source organism: Phocoena sinus (assembly GCF_008692025.1). Lineage (NCBI taxonomy): Eukaryota > Metazoa > Chordata > Mammalia > Artiodactyla > Phocoenidae > Phocoena > Phocoena sinus. The sequence continues at coordinate 13,185,078 of NC_045779.1, read as the reverse complement.
AGTCATTTTTATCTTGCTGCTTTCAAGGTTTTCTCTTTATCTTTGGCTTTCAAAAACTTGACTCATATGTCCAGGTGTATTTCGTTTGGTCTGTCCTACTTTAGGTTTATGGAATTTATTGGATTTGTAAATTAATGTTTTTCACCAAATTTGGGTAGATTTGAGCCATTTTTTCCTTAATTACTTTCTGATCGTTCCCCTGTTCTTCTGGGATTTTAATTACATGTATTTTGCAATGTTTGATATTGACCCACAGGTCTTCAAGGCTCTATTTATTTTTCTTCCGTCTGTCTTGCTCTGTTTTTTGATTGAATGATTTCTATTCATTTTTATATTCATTGACTTTTTTTCTCTGCCAACCCAAATCTGTGAGTCTATGCAATGTATTTTTCACATTAGCGAACATATTTTTCATCTCTAAAATTTCCATTTGGCTCTTTTTATACTTTTCTTTTTTGTATTCACTATTTATTTACTCATTATTAAATTTCTTTAATTTTTTGAATGTAACAAAGAAAATAGTGTACGTAATGCATTGGGTACAGTGGCTGGCACATGATTAGTATTCGATGAATGATAGCTATTTCTATTACTGTTATTATTAATAGATTCTAGAACTCTCACTAGGCCCTCACTCAGTATTACTCATTCATCTTCTCTGGAACAGAGCTTCCAAACTACATGCTGGGAAATCCATCTTATCAACCTTAAGTTCGCCTGTCACCCCCTCCTCACCCAGGATTCCAAATTCCTGTTTCCCCAAGTATCCCATACAAATGCTATCATTTTCCATGTGTGCCGTGATGTGGAAAGGTTTAGGAAGCACTGCCCTAGAGGACAGCGCAGAGTAAGGTCCTTATTGGGCCTTGTAGGTATGCTTTCAAGCAGGTCTTTTGGGAACAAATCTTTTAAGGAACTTTTTCAAAGTTCTCCAGAACAGGAATTCACCTATATATAAGACCATCCATTCAGCAAGTAATCTCGATGACTTGAAATGTGGCTCCTTTGCCCAACTTCCACTAATTTCAGGAGTAAACCAGAGATCCTGACTGCACCATGGTCCATGGCTTGTTCTACCTTCTATGAGTGTCCTGTTTCTCCTGATAGCTTATGCACTAGGGGGTCTTCAAAGTCCCTAATTAAGTTTGTTGGTTTCACCAAAGATGTACTGGTAGAGGGGGTGTGTGTGTGTGGTGGGGGAACTCTAGTAATAGCTGTGAGTATCCTATCATTTATTCCCTAAGATAGTGCTACAGAAAAAAAAAAAAAAAAAAATGGCGATCCTGGGTCACACAGTTTACAAATGCTGCCTGGAAAACAGAAGGAATTTCATTTCACAGTCATTTTCCTGTTTGGGACCAACCTTTTCACGGTCGCCACTGCGCTGATAACGTAGAAGCCACCAGCCTCACTAACGAGAGATGGACAATAATGGTGGGCCCCCGAGTCAATGTTGGAATTTTTATTCAGGTTTCTATTCCTGCTTGTGTGAACTAGCCCCTCACTAGAGTCCTTTGTGCCCTAGGCTTATGGGTCTATGCTAATCGGTATGACTCTTAGTGAATATGTATCTACTTTGACAGCTCTAGCATATTATCAGCCCATAAATATTACATGTGAACTACTTTGGGTATTAATTTGCACTTATTATCTGTGCCCTAATTTGAAGCAAAGAGGTCAACAATTTTAAGGAGACCTATGATTTAATGGTGAAGTACGCTAACTTCCTACTAATAGGACCTGTTGCCACTTAATAAACCCATCAGTTAAGGGTCAGCATTTCTGTGTGATACTAGCTTTAATGAAAAATAGCCTACCATGCCCACTCTTGAAGTCATAGAGCTAAGGAATACATGATATATACATAATAAATTATAGCAAGAAAGATAAACTTCACTGTTAGAAATCTCAATAGGGTAAAAATGTTTACTTTTCATCATTAAAATTCTTTACAGGACAGTTTCAATAAAAATAGTACAGTGATGAAATGCATTGTTAGACTTATGAAAATAAATTATGTTTTCAAGTAGCTGCCAGCACATAGTTCACACTTTAACAAGTGAAATAGCCCTTCATCACCCTCAACTTTTCACTACGCTCTTGTTTTTTAAATCTGTTTTTTGTCTTTTCATAGGCATACTCCAGGACAAAAAGATGATGTGTCAACTCCAGCATAGTTCATAAGGGAATTATTCTCTATCAATCAGAAAGGTTTTGGAGTTGATGCCAAAGATTTGTTTGGGGTTTCATTTTAATTTATCAGTTCATGTTTTGGTCCTTACAGGTAATATTTTCTTTCTAAAAAGGGCCTGTAGTAGATTATTTTCACTAAAAGCCAATTTCCCGAAGTTTATTCAACATTCAGGGTGCTATGTAGATAAACATTAGAAAAATTTAAAAATATAAGACAGTGAAGTAACTTGGTAAAGTATTTAACAGAGATATTTATATCTTGAATTTAAATATCACAAACCATCATAGGCACAGAAATATATGAGGAGCACTAAAGATTTGTTTGTTGTTCTTGCCTAATTGAACATATAAGATCTGTGCTTTTTACTGTGTAAAATTATACCTTAATAAATATTATAGATATATCTTTAAAAAAAGAAAAGATTTGTTTCTTGCTCATGACACAGTGTGAGGGCTAAGGGTGCTCTATTCCACAGAGTCATTCAAGGATCCAAGCTCTTTGCATCTTTGCTGCCATCTTCTCAAGCCTCAGACTTTTACAGTGGACCCTCTGCACCCCTCAGCAAATGGGGAAAGAGAAGTGAAGAGGGTTTCAAGGGAAGTTTCAGGGGTCAGGACTGAAAGGGGCACACATAATTTCTACCTACATGCCATTGACCAGACTGGTTGCCCAGGGCCACATAGATGTCAGCAGATGAAAAATATAGTCTGTGGTGTGCTAAAGAGGGAGCAGAAAACAAAGATACTGATGATCCCACTAATCTCAGTCACATATTTTGTTCATTTGTGAATTTCCTCTTGTTTTCTTCGTTTCTGTAAGGTTCACTTTTGTATCATTACGTGAAGGGAAAACAGAAGTGACAAATGCTTGCAGTTATCAGAATGTAATTTTCAAGTTAATGTACAGTTTTATCCTTCAGGGAATATGATTTAGTTAGACTAGTCACTCATCCTTAATTATTTTGTTTATAAAAAATGATTTGTACAATAAATATAGTGTGGATAAACTTGTACCATACTGACTGTGTGATATAGTTATACTTGTCATCTCAAGTTTGTATTCATTGGCACTTTGTTGTCTCTTGAAATACATCCCACATTTGAATATGTAATACTTTCCCTGCAACTTATTCATAACTTGAATATATACTGAAGTCAATTTTTAAAAAATCTCCGTTGATTCACTACAGTATTTTCTGACTCGCATTTTTAACTTGATAAGAATTTCCTTCTATGGTTACCTCTTCTAATGTGTCCTATATCAGCTCCTTAGGTTGATATGGCTGTTTATCTTGCTTCTGAGAGTTTAACAGGGCTCTTAATTTCAGAACTTCTGACTCCTGAACACTAATATTGCTTCACGTGCAGTGTGGTTTAAAATAACATACCTTTGAATAAGCACTGTGATCATTTTTAAATATCACACATCTCCAATAGATAGCTAGAGCCAAATTTCTTAATATATTAAGTTTATTTGATGTGGTTATAATTATTCACACAGATTTTTAAACTTCTAATTTTGGGTAGTAGTTAATAATAATGTTACTTTAAATTATTTCTGTTGTCTTTGAAAACTTTAAATATATTAACCTCTGATATATTAGCAATGATAAGAACATGACATCATTCTATCAAGACCAGTCAAGTCTTAGCTACAGAATGAGACATTATGGAATTTGATCGAGTACCTATGAGAAACAAAGATGAATAACAATTCCTATACTTAAGAAGCTTACACCCAAGTTCTGAGTGGGCATGGCCGCTAATATGTGTATATGCAAATGTCTATAACTAGAGACCCAGGTATGAGAGTAACTGCCAAAAATGAAAGGTTTAGGGAGTTCCATTGAGTCTTTGGTGATTTGGCATATGGAATTTATGGAATGCTTCACAGAGGTGATGTTAAGAGCAAGATCTTTAAAAATAACAAGTAGGATTACAACAACAGATGGACTAATATGTTCAAATCTGAGAAAACTGTACTAGACTCTGGGGGCCTTCTTAATTACTAGGTCTTATATATCTTTCTATGTCCAGTGTCAAGCATAGTGCCAGGATCATAAGAGCTTGTTTTAGAAATGGATGGAGGGATAGATGAATAGTCGGACAAACAAACAAGTGAATATTAATAATCATTTCTTCTTTTATTCATTCATTCAAGCAAAAAACCCAACTAGGACAGCACTGTACAATATCATGGAAGATGGGATAGGAAAGAGTTTCAAGATTGGGGCATACTCTGGAACTGATGTCATCAAAGTGCTTTCTTTGGCACGAACCTCAGAGTTAAGGATATAGACTAACTGATTAACACATGCATAAAAAGTCCACAGTAAGATAGCTGGAACTTTGTGAGGTGGTCCATGTTTCTAGGCTTTAAATCTTGGGTTAATGAACCCTGTGGATTGATAAGTGCCTTAAGGAGAAGCACTTCCTTATACATGCCCTAAAACCTGTCACTTTCAAGAATCAAGGAATGTTCCCTGTCTTTGTGGGGACTTGGCAAACAATTCCAGACTTAACCTCCTCAAGCCATTTATCATTTCTTAGACCTGAGTCGCTGGCCATCCTACATCTCCTCTGACCCCTTGGCTGTTTTGGTTGCCCTTCTTTAGACCTTCTTCAGATTTCTTTTATTTTTCTTCAAGTAAAACAACCAGGACTAGACTCAGCATGCCAGATGATGGCATTTTAATAAATATAACTGCTGTTAACCATTTTGTTTCAGGAAGTCTGGTCCCTTATTTAGAACCTACACAGGAGTAGATCTTAAAACCTTGCATTGGAATCATGCTTTACAGTTTACGTTGCTCGTAACCTACATGGTCTCACTTGACTTTACAATAATCCTCTGAGACAAGGACAGCTGCTTTAGTTATCTTCACTTTACAGATAAGCAAACGGAGGCTTAGGGGAGTGAAAAGACTTGGTCAAGGTCCCAGTGATAGATAACAAAAGAGCCAGAACCTGAACCTTTGACTCTAAAGGCCTCAAGGATGCTGCTGCTGCTGAGCTACCATATATCGCAGCTTAGTAAATATGTGGTTACTAAATACTAGTCACAGCACTGAGTACATTCCACATTTCATGTTTAATTCTTACAACCAGCAACTCTATTAGCAGAGGGTCAAGAGAGTTAAGTCGTTTGCAAAAGGTCACAGGCCTAGTAAACGGGAAAAATAGGATCTGAGCCAAAAACATATCTGCCAGACCCCAAAACTCCCCCATCCAGCCGAGGTCCTCTGACCCCGAGTCCTTTGTTCTGCTCTTGGTACATCAGGCAATGGCTTCACAAAACCCAGAAGCAGTCCTGGGTCTTATCTGATAACTTGGGGCTCATCATCCTACAAGTAGATACCGAAAGGATGATAACCATCCCAGTTTGCCCAGGAATAAGGAGTTTCCCTGATCATGGGAATTTTAGTGCTAAAACTGGAAAGTCTTGGACAAACCAGGACGACTTGGTCACTAATTATCTGACACTCTTCAGTCCACGAATGTATCCTGTGGGAAATTCCAAATATTATCCCAATTAATTTGCTATTCTTTTTCCCGGAAGAGCTAATTTATCAGTGGAGTTAAAATGTCACCTCTAAGAAGCAGGAGAGGAGGAACTTAAGCCCTGACAGGTACAGGTAACTGGGTAGACCATGAGATTTTTGGTCTCTGAAATCCCAGAGTAAACACTACATATGAGTATCCGTTACATAGCAGAATTTAGTTGAGTCGAATTTTGTTCTTCAAAAAATTTTTTGAACTCTCTCACACTGATTGTGTAACAGTCATTTCTGGGTAGTTTCCCCTCCCCTGTCCTCTTAACTTTTTTTTTTGATTTCTTTTATCTTTTTGAGAAGCCACTCCCTAGCCCTCCCCTTGTGTATTTAAGTAGTGTTCATAAATTTATTCCTTAGCTGACATGCCCCCTAAAAATAACCTCAGTGTGTAAACTCTTCTTTCATACAGTTTGAAATTGCAAAATCCCAGCTTGGAGCACAACCATTAAACATGTAAACACAAAAATGAATAAAGTTCCATTTTGTTTTATAACTGTTTTGCTTGAGAACCTACATACTAAATCAAAGGCTCTGACAGTTTTCTTTTGCAATCTAGAGTGGGTTTGTGGTCAGCCAGGGCAGAACCCCTAGGTCCAGAAACTCATAATTCCTGCTGTCACTGCTAGCCTTCCCCCAGGTTATACGTACATAATTCTTACTTCCTTTTTGGCTAAACCTATATATGTTCATATAATTAAGAGGTAATTTTTTTTAATACTAGTGTGTGCTGAATCAGGTTTTTATATGAGAGTTGATTAAGTGACAGGTGGGTGGTAGCAGCCTAGGCTAAGGGGAGAATGTGACCAAAAACAGATCCTGTTGGCTTGATCTGTCATGATGATGTCTCTCAGATAACTGAGATGAGCCACTCATGTTGGCTACTTGTGTGGGTACTGCTTGATGAGAGAAGTCAGGCTAGAAGGGGGTCATTTGGTGCTCTGCTGGCACCAAAATGATTGTGTGCTAACCAGAGCATGAGAGAATTTTGCATTATGAGGTCTAGATGAGAGCCTGACCAAAGGAAAAAGATTTCATTCATTCAACAATTACTTTTTGAACATCAACTATGTGCCAGGCCTCATTCTAGGCACATGGGCTCTACCTATATTATGGTGGAGAAGAGACAGACGAATAAATAAATGAATCAAGAAGATGTATGTGATATCAAACAGGATAAGGCGATAGAAAGTGAAGGGTAGAGAAGGAGGGCTATTTTAGCTGCTGAGGTTGGAGAAGGCTTTTTCAATGGAATGATCAGAGCTACAAATGAAGTGAGGGAGCAAGCCATGGCTGCGTCTGGGGGAAGAATATTCCAGGCAGAAAGAAAGTCAAGCTATAGATCAGTATCTTTGGTCACCTCATGATAACTCAAGGAGATGGAGGTCTACGCTGCAAACTAGGAAACGGCTGGAAAGTGACCACAAGAATGACAACTGTGGATCCTTGTACGGGCACCATGAGCTGTTATTACGTCATGGTAGTTAACAATTTTGATCTTTAAATGTGTGCCACAACACAGAAAAGACCCACTGGGCTAGTTACATCAGGAGGATGGCTGAGAATATCAGAATGGAGATAGAAAAAAGAAATTTGCTTTAGGGTACGGGGAACCCTGTGACATATCTGGATACCAAGCCAAAAAGGACACTGCTTTTTGGATGTCCACAGTTCCCAAGAGAGAGTGGGCAAGTTCCTGCTTCTCCAGAGTTAAAGCTGACTGAGACCTGTATGAGAGCCTAGATTTCCCAGGCATCAGCTCAGTCTTGAGATGGGGAGAGGCTGAGGTGTTCACGCCAATTCATTGGCATCCCTCAGCCTGTCGTAAAAATCATCCCACATGTGAGGCTACTGATGATTTGTTCTTGAGGGAGAAATGGTCAGGGAGGTAAGAACTTAGAGTTCCAACAACCCATCCCCTTGAAGTTTTGCAGAACTGGCAGGTTACCAGGGATAGAAAACGTATATTTGCATTTTTAGTGAGAGAACATGAACAGAACAGAGAATGCGCATGAAACATTTATTAAGCTCCTACATGACACATGACCGTGGTAAGCTTAAGCGTGAGGGGAATGATGTGTAAGACAGGCTTCTGATGTCAAGAACTCTCTCATCTAGTGAGGATTGTCTATCAAAAATTAATCCTTAAGAATGAAAAGTACCTGAACTTTTGAGCTTTGTTCTGAGCAGCTCTTAGATTACTTAGGAAAACTGTTAAGTTACTCTAAAATTACTGTCTTGGTTAGGAAAGACGATAATTCAGGCAATAGAAGCAAAAAAATATATGCAGGAGCTTCATGGACTAGGGTCTTAAAGGATCCATAAAGGAAGTAGGACTTAAACTGCTTCTTGAAAAATGGGTAGAACTTGAATAGTCAGAAAAGAGAGTGTTCCTCATGGAGAGAATATTGGAACAAGGCAGAGAGACTCTGAGGCATAAGTAACGTTGGGAACATGTTTAGTTCAGCCTGGCTAGAATAGTAAGTAAGTTTGGAAAGATAATTGGAGGTCAGATAGTGAAGGATCGTGCATGCCAGACTAGGAATTTGAATTGCATCCTAAAACCAAAGGAGAACCTTCACTGGTTCTGAAGAAAGCCATGGTATATACAATTTACTGTGACTAAGTTAGAGTGTATACATGGCAAGTAGCAGAGCCTAAGGACAGGGAGAGTAGTTAGACAAATTACAATAGTCAGCAGTTCAGGTGTCAGATGATATGATGGGACATATTGGGTGAGTTGTACAAAGATTGACCCAAGAAGTTTAAAAGGGCATGGCAATTTCTACTTTCAACCAAGATGGAGTAGCCGAGATTGGCTATAACCTCCTGCCTAAAACAACTAAGAAAAACAAAATGGAACAATGGTTTTTAGATATTGAACATCAGACCTGACAGGACAGTGATCGCTGAGAGACAGAGAGGAAACAAACAAGGTCAGCAGTCTGATTGCTCCAGCTTCCTGACTGGAGAGAGCTTCCAGGAAGCAGCATAGGGAGGGGAAACCCAGGTAGAACCTAGAAGTCTCCCTGAGTTGAGGAGACAAAGTTGGGAGTGGAAGGCAGAGCTTACAAGGGGGTATATAAGGAAAGGAGAGCGCTCTAGCGAGAGAGTTCCAGAGATCTGCATGGAGCACCTCAAGTCTTCAGCTGAGAATTAATCAACAAATGAGTGTGAAGAAACTACCCAAGCCTGGTGAAAGAACCAGCACAAAGATTAAAGAGAACAATCCCTGTATCTCGGGTAGGGCAGGAATAGTTTATTTTCCCAAAGGACAGAGTAGACAATCCTCTTAATTCACAGAACATCAGGGAGAGAACTCAGAAGGGTCTGCCTTTTAGTAGTGGAACAAAACTAGCAATAGAACAGAGGCTGCTCTCATCCTGACTAGCAGTGCTTTAAAGCATGACAGAAGAATCAAATTGTTTCCAAGTAACTTCGCTTCTGACAATAAAGCTCAAAAATATTAGAATACAAAAAATGTCCAAGACCCGCAAATTGGAATTTTTACCCACTGGCTGGCGTCCAATCAAATATTACCAGGCATGCAAAAGAGTAGGAAAATATGCGCCATAAGGAGAAAAATTAGTCAATGGAAACAGACCTACAAATGCCACCAGTGATGGAATAAGTAGATAAGAACATGCTAACAGTCATTATAACGGTATTCCACATGTTCAGGAAGGCAGACAAAAGATTAAGCATGTAAGTAGCGACATGGAAAATCTGAAAAAGACACAAATTGAAGTTCTAGAGATGAAAATTATGTCTAAAATGAAAAATACACTGTACAGGGTGAATAGCAAACTAGACAAGGCAGAATAAGAGATTAGTGAACTTGAAGAAGGCAACAGAAACTACTTTAAATGAAACAGATAAAAGTACAAAACAAAAGACCAACTCATTAGTCAACTATAGGAAAATATCAAGCAGCCTGGTATACATGTAACTGAAGGCCCCAAAGGCCAGGAAAAAGGAGATCATAGGGAGGAGGGCAGAAAAAGATATTTGAAGAGATCATGGCCAAAAACTTTTACAAATTGGAAAGATTTAAACACTTTGCCAAAAAAGATATACATACAAATGGCCAAATTAGCCCATGAAAAAAGTTTGCAACATAATTAGGCATTCCACAGATTCATTACAGCTACAATGAGAGTACAGGTGACTTCAAGCTTTGGACCTCGGGTAACTGAAAGATTAATGGTATATATGTTTGCAAAAATAGAGAGGCGTGATAAAAAATGTTTTGGAATTAAATAGTGGTGATGGATGTACATCTTTGTGAATACACTAAAAACCAAGAAATTGTACACTTTATGGGGTAACTTATGGTATGTGAAGTATACGACAATTTAAACATGGGGGGGAATATAACGGTCAGAACTGTTATTTTCTGCATACATTTTATGTGCCAGGCACTGTGGTAGTTATAAACTCGGTTTATAAACTCTGCCTCACTGATCTCACAGTTTTGTTAACAGTGCATATTTCACATTGATAATTTTAGTGACTATGTGAGTACCTACATGCTCACGTGTGTAGTCATGTGAAAAACTTGTAAGGTTACTTAATTTCTTTGAAAGTAGCAAGCACTCAAATGTTGTTAAATTACACTTGGTTTGGGTGGGAACAGATGGCATTCTCAATTCTCATCTAATCGAATCTATTCCTCTGTTCAGAGTGACATAATGATGGGAATCCTGGGGAAAATACATTTTAATACTAATCTTTAGAAAAGGACAATGAATGGTTTTAAGTCCAGCCTGCATGCAAGTCAGTTTTATATGTATGCTCATCCTGCATGGCTACGGTCAAAAAACAATGCATAATCCCTAGCACACCCCACCTCCAAGTCTGTATTATGATCACCGTCGACCAAGTAGCCAAGTAATAACATGCTGCACCACTTACCGAGGAAATGAGACAATTAAGTCCTAACATTCTTGGATCGAAGCCTAACAATAGATTGAACTATGTGAGTAAATGCTCTATAAGTAGTAAACAGCCATTCACACAAGAACAAACTTAAAATTCAACAGCACGCTGATTAATTTAGTGAGAGTGTTTTGGCCAAGCAGTTCTTCTTGATCGTGGCTTCCTGTCCATCGAAATCATGACAGCTATGGATACCTCGGCCTATTTTGCTCTTTGATGACTTTATGTAGACAAAGGGCTTTCCACTCTGGCATCCCAAATATCAAACCGATTAGCACAGTATTTGAACGTTTAGTAGTAAAAAGCACAGTACACAGCATTCAAATCAATGACATGAAACTGAAAATGTTTAGCTTAGCACATTATCAATAAAAAGACTTTCAGAGGCATTAAAATCCATTCAAAACAGATGCCTAGAAGCATTCTGTCTCGAGTGTTTTCTCTTCCAAATATTAAGGTTTTTAACACAGAGGCATATGTTTGATCTGAGCGAGAATGTCCTTTCTATGAAGAGCAGGGTAATACCGAGGACTGTTTAATCAATAAGCTCTCGTGGATAGAATGAATGTAAAATGCTTTTGGTCCTTGGAATGCTTGAGGCTCTTTTCTTAATCTGAACTTTTTATTAGCGTATAATATACAAGTATAACATATTAGGAGGAAGTACACAAACCATAGGTGCTCAGTTGAATGACTTTTCAGAAAGTGACCAGACCAAGACACAGAATATTACCAGCACCTCCAAGTTCCCTTGCCGTCCTCTCAGCCCCTCCCCCAAAGGCTAACCAGCATCCTAACTTTTCACACCATAGCTTATTTTTACCTGTATCTGAACTTTATATTAAGGGAATCATACTCTTCATATCTGGGTTTCTTTCATTCAACATTATGTTCAGGAGAGGTGTCCATGTGTGTGCACTGTCATTGTGTTTTATTTTCATACCATAATATATCCATCATTGGGTTATTTCTAGCTTGGGGCTTAAAATTTTTACTGCTGTGAACATTCCTGTATGTGTCTTCTGCTGAACACGTGGATGTATTTCTGTTGGGGTATGGTAGGAATGGCTGAGTCATTGGGTAGCTTTAGTAGATACTACTAATATAAACAGTTCTCCCAAATAGTTGCAACAATTTACACTTCCCTCAGCAAGCATTTTAGTTGTTGCCAACTTGGCTAATACTTGATATAATTTACCTTACATCTGAGCCATTCCTGTGAACATGTGGTGGTACTGCAGTGTTTTGACTTGCATGACTCTGATGACTAATAAAATGCCGTTTTATCTGTTTATTGGCCATTTTGGATGTCCTCTTTCATAGAGTGCCTATTCAAATCATATTTGCTCATATTTCTATTGGATTATTGTTTCCTGTTGCGTTATAGGAGTGCTTTATGCATTTTGGATATGTGGTCTTATTGGATACATGTAGTGTAATGGTAATAACAATTTGTAACAAGTTCTAAATTTCCTCTTTCATTCTGTGGTGTCTTTTGATGAACAGAATTTCTTTGTTTTAACATAATCTAATTTATCAGGTTTTTTTAGGTTTGGCACTTTTTCTGTTTTAATAAATCTTTTCCTACCCTGAAGCTTTGAAGATACTCTCTTATTTTTTTTTTTCAAAATCACTGTTTTCTTTTTTAGCTCTACAGTCTACACGGAATTAATCTTCGTGTATTGTGTGAAATAGAGTCGAGTTATTTTTTTCTATATGGCTATCCATTCTTGCCTAGATATTTACCACCCTGGCCATTTGATTATTTCTTTAGTGGAGCAAAGACAATAATTTTTAGTAATATATATATATATACATATATGTGTGTGTATATATACGCACGTGTGTATATCGTGTACGTATCACACATGCCACATATATACACACATATGTTAAGGTGCAGCTTGTGCTCCAAACATGCATTTGTGAGTTGTTTTTTAATGCTTCTACATACATCCAGTGTTGTTATCAATAGTTGATTTCCGGGACAGCTTCCAAAAGCCTCCTTGGCACCCACTGTTCCAAGTACACAGTACAAGTAAAATGTAAAATACAGTCATATTCTAATTCTGGACCCCACGACATCTTCCCCTTCACTGGCAGCAAAATAAAATGGTGCTTTGAGAGTGAATAAAGAGAAGGACTTCAACAGGAATATGTGTGAAAGAGTGAAGGAGCTGCTACTGAACAACAATGACTCACTCATTAATAACTTATGGACAGCAAAGTCTTCATCTTATCCTAAGTGTTATGGATTGAGAAATAGTAAGTACCTCCCATGGCAAGGCAAGAATTGTATGGGCAGATTCCAGGCCCTCCATGAAAAACTATGAAAATTGTACCCTACACACCTCCTGGGAAGGGGTCAGACTTGAATAGTACCCATAGAGTTATGTAGTACAGTTTAGGATGGTGGTCCTGCTGGGATGGAGATAGGTATATCTACAGAGATAGATATGTCATACACATTTTCCCAGGTTTGGGGGAGGAGTTGTTGCTAAAATTGGAAAGTCAAAATCTGCAGATATAATATCCTTATTAATAGTTATAAGTAAGGATTTCAGCATTCAAAGGCTTTTATACTGGATGCATTTTAAACAACAGTATACTTTTATAGAAGAATAGAGTTTATAATGTACTGTAACTCTTCAAGTAACACAAACCTCTCTTCCTATTTCTGATGCTAAAGTTCAGTGCTCTAAAGGAATGTCCACTAGGCATGTAAAAGCCTGTTTAAGGAAAAGAATTCAAATGAACCTATTACAACTGATACCGGTTATTTCTGTGCAACTAATCTATAAAAGTTTATAACATAGCTGAGTGTCCAAGTTGAAAGCTAAATGGCAATGAAGTTAACCCTCTTCCCAAAACAGAGTGGCCTGACAGAAGCTACACCTTTTGAAGTTCTACCAAAAGGTGAAGTACTGTCAATCAGCTTAAAAAATAAAATAATATCTGACATGTCCAAACAGTCACAGAACGTAATTGAGACTAGGGGTTTGAAAGAAGACGTAGACTTGCCTGAGCGTGGTATTTTAGTAAATGTGACCTGATTTCTTTTAAACCTTATTTGAATGAGTGTTAAACCTTATAAATAAATGCAGACTCTGTTGGATTCCACTTGGTGGGAAGTGAAAGCACAGCCCCTCTGTATTTATGAGATGCCCAAAAGAACCATAGCTTTGCAGATTAAGTAGTAATAAATGTTCTCACCTCCCCCCTGCTAACACTCCCATAACCCTATTAAAAAGCAAAAGACCAAAAAAATACTCCTCTAATTATACAATTGACATAGAAGTAGAGCGCCTCACACCATATCTGAAAGCACTGCAGTTTAGGAATGTGGTTCTTAGCAGAAAAATAAGATTTTATCTTAAAATGAACAAGACCTTCATCTCTGCCAAAGGAGAAAATGTGTTTCAGAGCAAAGATACCCTGCAGTATTAGGGTTATAAGTAGGTAAGGCATCGGTGGTGTGATTTGAGGGTTTGCACAAAGCCCCCCTCCCTAGCCCCACAAATGGTTCTCACATCAAATTACACTTGACTTTCACTGCAAAACATGTCGTTTCGGTGGGTTGAGGGATTGCCTTCATTTAAGACAAATGCCTAAGAGAAGGGTCCCACGGAAGTGCTGAGTGAATTGGGTAATCAGATCCTCTCCACTGAAAAGTAGTGGGTCAATAAAAACAAAAATAAACAAATGGGACCTAGTGAAACTTAAAAGCTTTTGCACAGCAAAGGAAACCATAAACAAGATGAAAAGACCACCCTCAGAATGGGAGAAAATATTTGCAAGTGAAGCAACTGACAAAGGATTAATTTCCAAAATTTACAAGCAGCTCGTGCAGCTCAACATCAAAAAAAAACAACCCAATCCAAAAATGGGCAGAAGACCTAAACAGACATTTCTCCAAAGAAGACAGATTGCCAACAAACACATGAAAGAATGCTCAACATCATTAATCACTAGGGAAATGCAAATGAAAGCTACAATGAGATATCATCTGACACCAATCAGAGTGGCCATCATCAAAAAATCTACAAACAATAAATGCTGGAGAGGGTGTGGAGAAAAGGGAACCTTCCTGCACTGTTGGTGGGAATGTAAATTGATACAACCACTATGGAGACCAGTATGGAGCTTCCTTAAAAAACTGCAAATAGAACTACCGTACGACCCGGCAATCCCACTACTGGGCATATACCCTGAGAAAACCATAATTCAAAAAGATCGTGTACCAAAATGTTCATTGCAGCTCTATTTACAATAGCCAGGACATGGAAGCAACCTAAGTGTCCATTGACAGGTGAATGGATAAAGAAGATGTGGCACATATATACTATGGAATATTACTCAGCCATAAAAAGAAATGAAATTGAGTTATTTGTAGTGAGGTGGATGGACCTAGAGTCTGTCATACAGAGTGAAGTAAGTCAGAAAGAGAAAAACAAATACTGTCTGCTAACGCATATATATGGAATCAAAAAAAAGAAAAAAGGTCATGAAGAACCTAGGGGTAAAACGGGAATAAAGACACAGACCTACTAGAGAATGGATTTGAGGATATGGGGAGGGGGAAGGGTAAGCTGTGACAAAGTGAGAGAGTGGCATGGCCATATATACACTACCAAACGTAAAATAGGTAGCTAGTGGGAAGCAGCCGCATAGCACAGGGAGATCAGCTCGGTGCTTTGTGACCACCTAGAGGGCTGGCATAGGGAGGGTGGGAGGGAGGGAGACGCAAGAGGGAAGAGATATGGGAACATATGTATATGTATAACTGATTCACTTTGTTATAAAGCAGAAACTAACACACCATTGTAAAGCAATTATACTCCAATAAAGATGTTAAAAAAAAAAAAAAAGTAGTGGGTCAGTTAGAGTCTGTTCTGATGGAGTAGGGGAGGAGTGAAAGAACCAACGTACCAGGGTGGTAAGATTTAAATGGGAAGAATGTAACTAGAATATAAAATGTGGGAAATAATGGGATGAGTAGAAAGAGGGGCAAAACTACTTCTAACACGTGCAGGTCACCGGCATAGCTTCCAGAGTTTCAGGCAGCCATCCCCTCTGCTGTGGAGGAAGGAAGGTCCCAGCAGAAATGAGGAGGGCAACCAACCCAGCCATGGGGCAGGATGTGTCTGATGGGAAAACATACCCAGGGCCAGTTTCACTATGGTTGCTTCTTTGGTTGGTTGCTTCCAATGATCAGTAAATCTGCAAGGAGCATCAGTCATATAGTGTCTATCCCTACTCAGAAGACTGTCACTATGGTCAGATTCCTGCTATGGATATGATGCTGGGTGACAGTAGTTTTCAGTGCCTCAGATAGTGCCTGCTGCATAGGAGGTATTTAATACATCTTTGTTAAATGAATTTTGCTGAATTAAGTCTATTCCATTCCATGTGAGTGCTAAAATGCTATTATTTTCTGAGGATAAAAATAAACCATTGGAAGAGATTACAAAATAAAAATAATGCAACCTTGAACATTCAAATTCAAACTTTAAACTGTTTTATATCCTAGATTCAGAAAATTTGAACATCCTTTATTTTGCCCCTTTCAGGATCTGGTTTTCATGCTATCAGATAGAGTAAGAGAAGGGGATAGATGTAAGAAAAACAGGACCAAAGAATTTAGACCTGGCATGATATCCCTGCTTCTTTTATTGAGTAGAAGTTTCTGTCTCCTTTTTCCTTGTCCACAGTTCATCATTTTATATTTCTCCTTGGGCTATTTGATGAGCTGCCCAGTATACCTGCACCTGCAAATCACACCTAGTTGCCTTGTTACTTACTGCAGAATTGATATAGCTTCCAAGTTGCTGTCATCCACAACTTTGGAAACTCACTTTGTTACATAAAAACTTGATTTATTTTTTTAAACTTAGTGAAATAATACCTTCCTTTGCAGTGCCAAAAGCATCCTATAAGCTTAAAACAAACAAAGTAGTTAGGGCATATTTGTTAAAAGAAGCCTCTGATTTGGCATTTCATCAGTTTTAAAAGCAAAACATTTTATGGGACTTAGAATAAAGCATTTTGATTGTGTTCTGAGCAGGACTTCAGACTGGTTGGTACCTAGGTTAATAGCATTTCTGCTATGACACTTTCTAAATGAAATATAAATTGCTCAGGCTTTTGCCTCTACATGATCATTTTGAGCCTCAGCTTGCTGGCGAATCACCCCTCGGGAATTCTTGTAGACCCCTGGGGTGCTGGAGGGACTCAGATGGATTTGACTTGACACTGGAGGTAGAGTAAAAAGGACTTGATAATGGACAGGATGAGTGAGGAAGATAAAAGAAAGGGTGACTTCTAGGTTACTGGTATGAGGACTTGGATAGATAGTGATGCTGGGACTTCCCTGATGGCGCTGTGGTTAAGAATCTGCCTGCCAATGCAGGGGACACGGGTTCGAGCCCTGGTCCGGAGGAACCCACATGCCACGGAGCAACTAAGCCCGTGCGCCACAACTACTGAAGCCCAAGTGCCTAGAGCCCATGCTCCACAACAAGAGAAGCCACCACAATGAGAAGCCCGTGCACCACAACGAAGAGTAGCCCCTGCTCGCCGCAACTAGAGAAAGCCTGTGTGCAGCAACAAAGACCCAACACAGCCAAAAATAAATAAACTAATTAATTAATTTTTTTAAAAATGCATTAAAAAAGATAGTGATGCCATTCAGTGAGATCGGGAAAAAATAGAAAATGCACTGCTTTGGGTTGCACGGAACTATTAAAGGGTAATCTAGAAAATTTGCAGGTAACAGAAGAATATTTTGCACTAGAATCAGAATGAAAATATGAGTTCAAAGAGGAAAAGAATATAAGATTTCCCATTGTTACATGATACTTGGATTCCTTTAGATACATTTTAAAATGTGATGTATTTTTAAAATGTCAATATTTACAATACACTGAAACTATATCCATTGTAACTATTTAAACTTATGATGAAAATATTAGATGATGTGAGGAGATAGTTCTTCAAAATCCTTTGTGTGTAAGTAAGCAAAACTGTTTGAAGTTCACTGCAGAAGAAAACCAGGGGTACTATTCTAACCTGCACGAAGATGTGACGTCAAATGATTTTCTTAGCAATTGAAAAGTAAAATCTTCTTCCAAAGCCTCTTGTTTCTGAAGCAGACTACACGCTCGCGGGTTTCAAATTCAAGGACACCATGTCCTTTAGTTGACTGGCAAAGCTGGTACCACATATATATAAAATATGAGGCCAGAATGAAGACATGTAAGGATGCAGTAGTATTCTATCTTGTTTCATATATTTTTATACTTCAGTCCTCTGAGCCTGATTCTTAATCATTTCTGTTAGCATCACCAATGAACCCTATGGAACACTAGCTGACATGAAGAAGCCAAAACATTGTGTGTCTGCTAGCTTTAGACAGATGTGTTCAGTAATGTGATGCCACTGAGAAGGGCCTTTGTGAAGAGCATCTCCTGCTGAGTGAGCTACAGCGTTGGGGTGGGGGAGGGGCGGAAATGAAGGAAGATAAAAGGTTGTCAGGGGACCCAGAGTCCAGGATCTTTACAGACAGCTGAAAGATAGATGCACAGGCAGGTTTTAATTCCAAACAGTATTTAATGAGCACCTATTATGAGCTGGACACCATTGTGGGCTCTAAGCAAGATGGAGCCGATGGCCTTCAAGGCTGACCACGTGATAGTTCATGTTTGAAAACAGCTCTGGGCTCCACAGCAACTGCCCTCAGTAGTCAGAATAAGAACTTACATTAACAGATAGAGAAGTACTGTTTCCCTCCAAAATGAAACCAAAGATACCCCCTGAGCCATCCTCTTGGATTACAAAACGAACAAAGATGGTGAAACATAAGTGAGTTTGTGTTTATGTATACAGTATAGGTGAATTATTATTTTTTTTAGTTCAAGGGAGATGCTTTTTTTTTTTTACTGAAAATTGACGTATAACATTAGTTTCAGGTGTATAACATAGTGATTTGCTATTTGTATCTATTGTGAAATGATCACAAATAAGTCTAGTTAACATCCATTACCACACAGTTATAAATTTTTTTCTTGTGATAAGAACTTGTTAGATCTATTCTCTTAGTAACTTTCAAATATAAAATACAGTATTAACTGTAGTCACCAAGCTGTATATTACACCATCGTGACTTATTTTAAAATCGGAATTTTGTCTCTTTTGACGACCTTCACCCATTTTACTCACCCCTACCTCTGGCAAGCACCAATCTGTTCTCTTTATCTATGAGCTTATTATTTTGTTTGTTTGGAGGGGGGGTTAGGTTACACATATAAGTGAGACCACACATATGCTATTGGTCTGACTTGTCTGACTTAATTCACTTACCATAAAGCCCTCAAGGTCCATCCATGTTGTCACAAATGGCAAGATTTCCTTTTTATGGCTGAATAATATTCTATTGTATATTTGTATATTTTCTTTATCCATTCACCCATTGACGGATACTTAGGTTGTTTCTATGTATTGGCTATTGTAAATAATGCTGCAATGAACATCGGGTGCCTATATTTTGTTGAGTTAGTGTTTTCTTTTCCTTTGGATAAATACTCAGAAGTGGAATTGCTGGATCATATGGTAGTTCAACTTTTAATTTTTTGAGGAAACTCCATACTGTTTTCTATGGTATTGATAGCAGTACCAATTTACATTCCCGTCAACAGGATACAAGAGTTCCATTTTCCTTACATCCTCACCAAAACTTGCTATTTTTGTCTTTTTGATAATAAACATACTAATAGGTGTGAGGTGATAGGTCATTGTCATGACTTGCATTTCCCTGATGATTAGTGGTGCTGAGGACCATTTCATTCACCTGTTGGCCAACTGTATGTCTTCTTTGGAAAAATGTCTATTCAGATCCTCTGCTCACTTTTTAAATGAATTGTTCATTTTTCTGCTATTGAGTTACATGTATTCTTTATGTATTTCAGATATGAATCTCTTATCAGATATATGATTTGCAAATATTTTCTCTCATTTGGTAGGTAGTCTTTTCATTTTGTTAATGGTTTCCTTTGCTGTGCCAAAGATTTTTTTAGTTTAATGTAGTCCCACTTGTTTATTTTTGCTTTCGTTGCCTTTGCTTTTGATGTCAAATCCAAAAATATCATTACCAAATCAATGTCAAGGAGCTTATCGCCCATGTTTTCTTTTAGGAGTTTTATGGTTGACGTCTTACAGTCAAGTCTTTAATCTATTTTGAGTTTGCTTTTGTGTACGGTGTAAGATAGTGGTCTAGTTTCATCCTTCGGCATGTGACTGTCTAGTTTTCCCAACACCATTTACTGAAGAGACTATCTTTCCTTGTTGTAGATTCTTGGCTCCTTCGTTGTAAATTAATTGACCATATATGCATGACACGATGCCTCCAGCTTTGTTCTTCCCTCTGAAGATTGCTTTGTCCAGTGGGGGTCTTTTGTGGTTTCACACAAATTTTTGGATTGTATGTGGTAGTTCTGTGAAAAATGCCATTGGAATTTTGATAGGGGTTGCATTGAATCTGTACATTGCTTTGGGTAGCATGGACATTTTAATATTAATTGTTTCAATCAGTGAGCATGGAGTATCTTTCCATTTATTTGTGTCTTCAAGTTCTTTCATCAGTGTCTTATAATTTCTAGTGTACAGGTCTTTCATCCCCTTGATTAAATTTATTCCTAGATATTTTATTCTTTTTGATGCAGTTGTAAACGGGGTTGTTTTCCTACTTTCTCTTTCTGATAGTTCGCTGTTAGTGTATAGAAACACAACAGATTTTGGCATATTGATTTTGTATCCTGCAACTTTACCGAATTTTATTAATTCCAACAGTTTTAATATCATCTGTAAATAGTGACAATTTTGCTTTGTTTCCTATTTGGATTTCTTTTTTTTTTTAATTAAAAAAAATGTTTTGCCTAATTGCTCTGGCTAGGACTCCCAATATGGTGTTGAATCAAAGTGGCAAGAGTGGACATCCCAGTTATTTTCCTGATCTTAGAGGAAAAGTTTTTTACCCTTGAGTATGAGGTTAGCTGTGGACTTGTCATATATGGCCTTCATTGTGCCGAGGTATATTCCCTCTGTACCCACTTTGTTGAGTTTGGATGTTGAATTTTGTCAAATTCTCTTTCTGCATCTATTGAGATGACCATGTAATTTTTATCCTTATTTTAATAAGGATAATTTGGATATCACATTATCACATTAATGTGGTATATCACATTGATTTGTGGATCTTAAACCATCTTTGTATCTTTGGAATAAATCCCACTTCATCATGGTGTATGATTCTTTTAATGTATTGTTTGAATTTAGTTTGCTAATAATTTGGTTGAGAAATTTTGCATCCATGTTCATCAGGGATATTGGCTGATATTTGATATTACAAGCTATCAGAGAAGTTAAGAAAACAATCCCATTTACAATTGCTTCAAAAAGAATAAAATACATAGGGATAAATTTAATCAAGGGGTTGAAAGACCTGTACTCTAATTTTCTCTTCTTGTGGCATCCTTGTCTTGTTTTGGTATCAGACTTATGCTGGCCTCATGAAATGAGTTTGCAAGTATTCCCTCCTCTTCTATTTTTGGAAGAGTTTTAGAAGAGTTGGTATTAATTTTTCTTTAAATGTTTGATAGAATTCACCAGTGAAGCCATCTGGTCCTGGACTTTTGTTTGTTGGGAGTATTTGATTACTGATTCAATCTCCTAGTAATCAATCTGTTCTGATTTTCTTTTTCTTCATGATTCAGTCTCAGTATGTGGTACGTTTCTAGGAGTTTATCCCCTTCTTCTAGGTTGTTCAATTTTTTGGCATTTAATTGTTCATAGTAGTCTCTTAGGATCTTTTGTTTTTCTGTGGAATCAGTTGTAATGTCTCCCCTTTCGTTTCTGACTTTGAGTCTTCTCTTTTTTATTGGTGAGTCTAGATAAAGGTGTTTCAGTTTTGTCTGTCTTTTCAGAAAAACAGCTTTTAATTTCATTGATCTTTTTATTGTATTTTTAGTCTCTGTTTTATTTATTTCCATTCTTATCTTTGTTATTTCCTTCCTTTACTAACTTTGGGCTTTATTTGTTCCTCTTTTTGTTAGTTCTTTGTGTTGTAAAGTTAAGTTGAGATTTTTGTTGTTTCTTGGTATAAGCATTACATCTATGAATGTCCCTCTTATAACTGCGTTTGCTGCATCTCATAAGTTTTGGTGTGTTGTATTTCCATTTTCATTTGTCTCAATGTACTTTTGATTCCTATTTTGAATTTTTTCTTTGAGCCATTGGTTGTTCAATACCATGTTGTTTAATCTCCACATATTTATAAACTTCCCAATTTTCTTTTTGTAATTGATTTTTGGTCTCATATCATTATGGTTGGAAAAGATGCTTAATATAATTTCAGTCTTAAATTTATTCAGACTTGTTTTGTGGCCTAACATATGATCTGCCCTGGAGAATGTTTCATGTGCACTTGAAAAGAATGTGTACTCTGTTGCTTTTGGATGGAATTTTCTGTACATGTCTGTTTAAGTCGATCTGGTCTAGTATGTTGTTTAAGGGCAATGTTTCCTTATTGATTTTCTGTCTGGATGATTTACTCATTGGTAAAAGTAGGGTATTAAAGTCCCCTACTGTCATTGTATTGCTGTCTATTTCTCCCTGTAGGTCTCTTAATATTTGTTTTATGTATTTAGGTGCCCCTATGTTGGGTGAATAAATATTTACAAATGGTATAGCCTTATGTTAGAGTGACCACTTTATCATTATAGAATGACCTTCTATGTCTCTTTTACAGTTTTGTCTGATATAAGTATAGCTATCCCAGGTTTCTTTTTGTTTACATTTCCATGGAATCTTTTCTATCCCCCACTTTGTCTGTGTGTCCTTATATCTGAAGTAAGTCTCTTGTAGCAGCATATAGATGGGTGTTGTTTTACCCATTCAGCCACTTTATTTCTTTTGATTGGAGAATTTAATCTATTTACATTTAAAGTAATTATTAATAGGTATGTACTTATTGCCATTTTGTTCATTGTTTCCTGGCTGCTTTGTACTTTATCTGTTCCTTTCTTCTCTTGCTCTTTTCTGATTTGATCATTTTCTTTTTTTTAATTACATTATAGTTTTATTTTTAAATTTCCATACATTTTTTATTGAAGTATAGTTGATTTACAATGCTGGCTTAATTTCTGCTATACAGCAAAGTGATTCAGTTATATGAATATATACATTCTTTTTAATATTCTTTTCCATTATGGTTTATTACAGGATATTGAATATAATTCCCTATACTATACAGTAGGACCTTCTTTATCCATTCTATATATATAGTTTGCATCTGATAACCCCAAACTCCCACTCTATCCCTCCACCATTCCCCTTCCCCCTTGGCAATCACAAGTCTGTTCCCTATATCTGTGAGTCTGATTCTGTTTTGTGAATAAGTTTGTTCATGTCATATTTTAGATTACACAAATAAGTGATATCATATGGTATGCATCTTTTTCTTACTTAGTATGATAATCTCTAGGTCCATCCATGTTGCTGCAAATGGCATTATTTCATTATTTTTTATGGCTGAGTAGTATTCCATTGTACATATGTACCACATCTTCTTTATGCGATTTGATCATTTTCTGTAGTGGTATGCTTAGATTCCTTTATCTTTGGTGTATCTACTATAGATTTGTGCTTTGCAGTTACCATGAGGCTTACGTAAAAATAAAACTTACGTTTATAACAAGTCTATTTTACGTTGATAACAACTTACGTTTCAATGTATTCTAAAGTTCTTCATACAAGCTTTACAAGTGATTAACCCACCACGGTTACAACATTAGATTATTTTGAATTTTACCATATATTTACCTTTAACCAGTGAGATTTATACTTTTATATGTTATCCTGTTACTAATTAGTACCCTTTTGTTTCAGCTCAAATAAGTCCCCTTTGAACATTTCTTGTAAGGCACATCTAGTGGTGATGAATTCCCTTACCTTTTGCTTATCTGAAAAACTCTTTATTTCTCCTTCAATTCTGAATGACAACTTTTCTGGACAGAGTTTTCTTGTTTGGCAGTTTATATCTTTCAACACTTTGAATATATCATGCCATACCCTTCAGGCCTGCAAAGTTTCTGCTGAAAAAATATCTGCTGATACTCTTATGGGGGTTCCTTTGTATCTAACAAGTTTTTTGGTTTTTTGGGGGTTTTTTTTTTTGCTGCTTTTAAGATTTTTCTCCTTGTCTTTAACTTTTGACACTTTAATTATGTGTCTTGGTGTGGATCTCTTTGGGTTCATCTTTTCTGAAACTCTCTTGGCTTACTAAATCTGCATATCAGTTTTCTTCTGCAGGCTAGGAAAGTTTTCAGTCGTTATTTCTTCAAATAAGTTTTCTACTCCTTTCTCTCACTCTTCTCCTTCTAGAACCTCTATAATGCAACTATTGGGCCACTTGATGTTGTCTCATGAGTCCCTGAAGCTATCTTGACTCTTTTTCGTTCTTTTTTCTTTTTGCTGCTCTGATTGGGTGATTTCTACTGCCCTGTCTTCAAATTTACTTATCATTTCTTCTGCTTTATCTGGTCTGCTGTTGAACCCCTCTAGTGTATTTTTCAGTTCAGTTATAGTATTCTTCAGCTCTGTGACTTCTATTTGGTACGTTCTTATATTTTCTGTCTCTTTGTTAAAATTTTCACTTTGTTCAGCCATTTTCTGTCAAGCTCAGTGAGCGTATTTAGGACCATTATTTTGTACTCTTTATCAGGTAAACCACTTAACTTCATTTCATTAAGGTCTTTTTCTAAGGTTTTGTCTTGTTCTTTTGCTTGGAACATATTCTTCTGTTTCTTCATTTTTCTCGACTCTCTGTTTGGTTTCTCTGCATTACAGAAAACAGCCACCTCTTCTAGTCTTGAAGGAGAGGTCTCGTGTAGGAGATGAAACTTCCCATTCGACCCTGCCCTAGCTCTTGGTTGTATCTCATATATTTTTAATTTTCCAAGCACCCTACTTTACTTTTAGTGGCTTCCGGTAGTTGGGGGTGTTCCAAGACCTATCAGTGTCCCAGAGAGGAGGATCTCTGTCAGTACCTAGATTCAGGCTAATTGGAAGCCAGACCCTCAGGCAACACCTTTTAAAATATGCAAATATATACAGTCCTGTGGGACTATGAGCTTAAGTCTCACTGGCCACCAGAACTAGGTGATCTAGAGATGTCCTCTGGGCAGCAGGCACACAAATTGGGGTGGCACACAAGTACACAGTATCTTTTCCAGGAGATACCGATGACCTGCAGTGAGGCAGATAGAGAACACAAGGATGGTGCCCACCAGCCATTCCTAGAAAGCACCTCAGTAGCCCCTCGATGCTTGACAAACTAGAAGCCTACCTCTCAGGTCAAAGCTCAGTGACGAGCACACGGGCATCTTTCACAGAAAGACCAAGGATGCAGTTTAGCCTGCTGTCTGCACTGTGCCCTGGGGGTGGTAGCTGGCCAAAAATTATCTCTCCATTTGTTAGAGTTCCATGGCACCCGCAAGCACAAGCCCCATTGGCCGCTAGATCTAGGTGATCAAGGAGAATTCCATGGGCAGGAGTCACAAATCCAGGCATCACACATAAAAGCTGGGACACCAGACACATATAAAAGCTCCCCTTCAGGAGATTTTGCACTGTGGATTGCAACAAAGGGAGAGTGCAAAGATAGTGTCCACCCTTAAAGGCCTCTGGGGAGGATAACAGTCAGCCCTTAGATGTGTGTTCAATTAGAGGTCTACCCCTTAGGTCTTAGCTATAAAAATATTCTATTAGGCCTCTTTCACAGAAAGAGTGGGCCCCTCAGTCTGTTGTTTCTGCACTGTACCCTGGGGATGTTAGCCAGTTAAGAGCTCTTTTTCCATTGGTTACAGTCCTGTGGGACACATGAGCAAAAGCCCCACTGGGTCCCAGAGCCAGGCAATGTACAGTTGTCCCCTGGGTGGCAGCCATGGAAGTCAGGGTGCCAGATGGAGGTACAGGCTCCTTTTTGGGAGATACCAGTGAGCTGGAGTGAGGCAGAGGGAGAGCACAAAGATGGCACCTGCCAGTCTCCATTTGGAGAGGATTTCCACAGACCCCTAGATTTGTGTTAAGTTAGATGCCTGCCCCTCAGGCTGACACTTTAAGACAAGCAAATAAGCTGTCTCACAGAAAATCTGGGCATGTTTCTGTTGGCTGCCTCTGTGCTGGGCCCTGGGGTGGGTGAATCTGAGCACACGAGCCCTTTTAAGAACTGTTTCTCAGTTTGCTGTAGCCTTGTGGTTCTTGTGGATGCAAGCCCTGTTGGCTTTCCAAGCTTCACCTTTTGGGGGCTCAGTTCTCAAGTCTTAAAAGCTGGGTTATCCAATGTAAGATTCGAACACTTCACTTCTCAGAGAGAAGCTTGGGGTTGCAAGGTCCCTTCCATTTGTGGGTTGCCACACCAGGGATGGAGTTTATTTACTGCAAGATTGTGTCCCAGCGTCTCCTCACCTCAGTGTGGGTTTTATCTTTCACTCAATGTGTGGGAGTCGCTCAGCTAGTTTTGAGGGGTTTTTTCAGAGGAAAATTTTCCATATGTAGCTGAAGATGGTGTGTCCATGGGGAAAGGTGAGCTCATGGTTCTCCTACGTCACCATCTTGAACCAGAAGTTGATGAATCATTAACATACAAGTTTTCCTTCTCAGAACGTTCAGCATCATGTCAATGGTATAGATTAAATAAATATATTAGAATTGGTATTCAGTATGTTATTTGCAGTATCCCCTACTAGGTTCCTCTCCCTCTTCCCCTGCCTTTATTTCCGTGTCCATTCAGGACTCCTCTAAATTACTTTCCAGCCCGCAAAGCAGTTCGGGTAACCTGAAGAAAACAATGGATAAAGACATATACTTGGTGTCGATTTGCTTCCCTTTAACCAGACACACACACACACACACACACACACACACACACACAGAGAGAGAGAGAGAGAGAGAGAGAGAGAGAGAGAGAGAGAGAGAGAGAGGTATGTGCTCATACATCATGCTAGTAGGCAAGATAATACTATGGCCCAGCTATTAATAGGTACTGTAATTTGCATTGTTTCCTCTGGCAATAGTGATAAACTTGTGTCTTCTTTTACTCTCTTTGACTGTCCCTTTCGGACTCCCAGATCTGAGGAAACACTGTAGGTGGGAAGGGTGAGGTTTGCCTAGACCAGTAGTAAATGGCTTGCCAGTGATCTAATCTGTAATCAGCTTTTGATTTAAACAGCATTATGCTTAACTTTGCTAAAAGGTATGTATTTAGTCTTGGATGGGTAACTGGAGAGATTCCTGAGGCCCCTCAAAGAATGCTATTCTGTATGGACTAGTTTCAAAGGAGCTGAGAGCAACATAAACATCAATGTTTTTATTTTAACTATCTTAGTAGAAATCATTCTCAACTTAACACACCCTAACTGAACACAAGGCTAATACTTAACCTTTTATAACCAAGAGGGATTATAATCAACACCAATTATTTAGAGACACTGAAGTACTGAGATCTCTTGGCTTCCATGTTATATGGCTCCCAGATGCTATCTTTTGTCCTTATAGCGGTTTTTGTATCTGATATCCTTTTTTGTTCTTAGTTTCATCTAATACAAGCAAGAAGCACCAAATGTCTATGGTAAAGGCTTAAGTCCCTTTTGAATGTCTGCCCTTCTGTTATTCTAGCATAGTGTTAGGAAATGATAGATACTTAACAGGGAAGGAGAGAAGGAAAGGAGGAAATGCAGAGGAAAAAAAGGGGGGAAGAAGGAAGAAAGTTATAAGCTAAGAAGCTAGATTACTGAACTAATTATTAGAATTATTTCTAAATTAAACGTAAATAGGTCAGTTCATGAAGAATTCTGTTACCTCAGCACAGATTCTGTAATATTGCTCTTGGCAGCTTGGAAGTGATTTTGCTTATTTCTTATTCCTGGGATGAGTTCTGGAAAGACTGTGTGTATCTATAGATATACACATATAACTTGATTAAATTAGCCATCTAACAATTTTTTAAAAACTCACCTCTTACTCTCTTTTGTCCACATAGGAAGAAAATTCTGAAGCGATGAATCAGTTGTCTCTGTACAGTTAAATGATATTGCCACACTAAAGAACAGTCCTCTTGGTCGGGGACTACTTTAAGCCTCTAGCAATAAATGTACTCATTTAAGAATGTGGTGGTGTAAATAGCCAATTTGCAATTAGCAGTGGAATAAATCAGATGATAACTCAGAGTATCTTTCCTAGGTAATCTTCTAGATGATTTGGGCAATAGATCTTCATCTAACGAGGGAAGAAAGCTTATTGACAACCAAACTGGTTTTCCAGGATCCGCCTTCAGTGCATCCTTTCACTGATGCTGGAGTGATCCTTCCTCCGTGACCTCGAGCCTCCCCCCTCCTTTAGCTACCTACAGAGGAGCAGCTACCTACTGTTCTAGCCTTAGCGCAAACATTCCCTCTTTTAAGAAACTTTCCTCCCAGGAAGATTTGGCTTCTCTTTTCTCCTTTGCTCCCATGGTACTCCATTGTAGCAGACATAATGCAATGTCATTGTGAATTTGCATGTCAGTTTCCTCTCTGAATTATGTGCTTCACTGTTGCCTACCTGAAACATGGTATATTGCTGGGTGCCTAGTAGGCATTTAGAATTTTTTTTTTTTTTTTTTACTTGTACGAATGTAAAGCATTTTTCCCTTTTTTTTTTTTTTTTGACTTTATTTATTTATTTTTGGCTGAGTTGGGTCTTTGTTGCTGTGCGTGGGCTTTCTCTAGTTGCAGCAAGCAGGGGTTACTCTTCGCAGCGGTACACGGGCTTCTCATTGTGGTGGCTTCTCTTGTTGCATAGCATGGGCTCCAGGCGTGCGAGCTTCAGCAGTTGTGGCTTGCAGGCTCTAGAGCGCAGGCTCAGCAGCTGTGGCACACGGGCCCAGCTGCTCTGCGGCATGTGGGATCTTCCGGGACCAGGGCTCAAACCCGTGTCCCCTGCATTGGCAGGCGGATTCTTAACCACTGCGCCACCAGGAAAGCCCTAGAAATTTATTTTGAATGACTGAATATTGGGAGATTTTGTTATCCTAAATCTCAGATGGACATCTGAAACAAATCAATACCGTACCTTCCAACAGGTATCCATTTCTCTTACTAGAGCATATCTTCAGTGGGATATGCTCTTTTTTACTGAGATATATTATTTGGAAATATTAAGCTACTGGAGAGGAGCTACTGTACTGTGAAGAAAGAACTGGCTTCGCATTTATAAATATAGTTGATCCCTGAACAATGCAGGGGTGAGGGGTGCCAATGCCCTGAACAATGCAGGGGTGAGGGGTGCCAATGCCCTGCAGTGGAAATTCTACATATAACTTTACAGCTGGCCCTCTGGATTCCTGGTTCCACATTTGTGGGTTCAACCAACCAACCACAGATGGAGTAGTACATGTTTATTGAAAAAAATCTGCATAAAGTGGACCCATTGTGTTCCAACCCGTGTTGTTCAAGGTCAACTGTCATCCCTGTTATAAGTTAGAGACATTGTTGAACTCATTTTAATTGAAGCAGTTCTTTCACACTAGCAAAACAGTTTAAAATTGCCTGTGTGTGTAACTAATGGACAACAGATGAGGAACTGTGATGCTGAAGGCTTTATTGGGTGTAAATACCTTTTTATAGCTCTATGAATTGTTGTGAATAGAGAATATAGATTAATTCACTGGGGGCTATTTAAACTACTTTGACAAAATATTTTACCAATATGTTGCAACAAAAGCAATTTCCCAGCCATGGAATGAATAAATTCAAACTCCGTAGGGGAAAAGCATGTTAAGCAAAGCCTTTTTAACTGGATTACTGATGTTGGTTAGTAACGCATATGCACGTACTGTCCTCGGTAATAAGTCTTCTCCTCTTTGGATGACTTTGATCATAACAGTGCCAGGTGAACCCAAATATCACAGAGCTTTTTAAGTGTGCAGAAGAGTGCCACGTCAATACTATAAAACGACTACCTTTTGACTGGTCATAGCAAGGACTGGCTGGATATGTTTACTCGGGAAGCTCGTGTCTTCCCAGCAGCTTGGAAGGCTAGAACCACCCTTGTTCATCTTGCTGTACCCTAGTGCCTAGCACCCATGGAGCACTTTCTCAGAGTGAGCAGCCCATGATGGCAGCCATGGGGGGCAGGGCATGCAGTAATGACCACGATTCCATCATGTAAAGCCAAGACATATCTTGTCTTCGGCTGAGATTAAACTAATTTCAGATTCATTTACCAAAAGAAATTGGATGGAGAGCCAGAGGATCAGAAATCTGATCCCACTTTCACTCCTAATTCTGAGGTTCTCCCTCAGATGAGTCACCTGACCTCCCCGAACCTGCCTTTTTAAGTCTGTAAAATGAGAGGAAATGTGAAGATGGACCCAAAGTCTTAACAGCTTTAAAATTTTTCTATAATTTTTTGTGCAGAAATTAGAGGGTTGAGTAATGTTGGCGTGGGATTCTTTGCCACAGGCTGGGACTTAGTACACTTGGGTCCTGCTTCTAGCTCTGATAATAATTAGTCTGGGGACACTGGCCTGTTTAGCCTGTTTTTCGGGAGGACTTGGGGACTGAGGGGCTAAACTAGGGGAGTTCTGAGGTCCTTTCCAGATCTAAGAATAAAAAAGCCAGTCCCAAGCCACCTGTGACAGAGTTGAACATGAAGCCTTCACTCCTGAGCTGAAATCAAAGCAGAAATGGGAGTCCACCATCAAGTTTCAGTGTTTCAAGATGCACAGTCAAAAACTGTACAAACTAAATTGTCAAATTCTTCTTTTGGCTGTTAAGTGTGGTAACTGACTGGCTCACGATGTATCGTGAGTATCTCATGGTAAATGGTTAGTTGAGGCTCTTAGAAAGGTTTGGTTGGCAGTTAAATAGGTCTAATGGAAACAGGAAACAGCTTGCTAATAATTACAGTCTGGTAGACCAAATTTTGCAAAATGTGATTTCCTTGAAGAAAATAATAAGCAATAAGTAGGGTCTTTAGTAGTGAAAGGGTGATAACCGCTAAGCTGGGTCATTATGGAATAGGCCTTGTTATTAAGTTAAATGAAGCCAGAACCTCTTTAGGGGCCAGATGATAGGTTTTTTGATTCCAGAAAGTTAAACGTTTAATTGAACATCTGTAGACCACACTCCGCTCAGCACTGGTGACAGTAATAACCACGTGTCTACATTCAAGGAGCCCGCAGTCTAAAAGAAGAGGAAATAGAGACACATAAACCCTATAATTTATAATACTGTGTACAGCAGGTACTTCCTCAGACTCTGCCATTCTGGAGTAGCAATAACTAATATTTCTTGGGCCTAAGCTCCAACCAGTGAAATGTTCTGGGGACTCAAGAACAATCAAGAGTTTCAACCACTCTTATCGAGCCATAGATCCCACAACATGTCACCTGAACTTGGCCCTTCCCTTTCTGCCAATGCCCCAGATAGCAGGGCTACAGTCTTCACCTAGGGCCACTGTGTCACAAGGCTGGGTCACGGTCACACCACCAGTCGGCCTGTGTCCCTGGTCAGTGTAGCACGGAGGCCCCCCAGCACCAGCCTCACCATGTGCGGCTCTGGGTTCTGGAGTCAAAAGCTTTTCTTAAGAATCTCTCCAAGACCGGCCTCTCATTGGACCGCTGACCCCACATCTTCTTTCTTCCCATCCCCATAACAAGGAGGATCCAAGGGGGACTTTCTGTCCAGGTTCTAAGGCCACAGGGGCCCAGGCCATGCCTCCCTCTGCCCAGCTTCACTGGCCACTACCAGGGCCCTGCCCCCTGGCCCTCTGACTCTTTACCCTTGCTCACTGATACCCGAGGTCTCCTTCGACCTGTTTTTCTGGGGCAATGGGTAAACCTTATTTCGGAGAACTTGCTGGAAATCTGCCCACTTCTGTGACTCTCCTCACCAAGCAAGGACTTGCATCCTCTACACTGAGAAAGCGTAGCAGAGAAGTATATATAGAACTAGCACTGAGGGAGCTCTTACCCGTGTCTGGGCAAAGGGAGAACTCCTGAAGGGGTCATGTCCTAGCTTGATTCTTTAAAGGAAAGTATGAGTCTGCCATCCTACACAGAAGGAACTGTATAGCATGGTCATGAAACTTTGAGTAGTTCTGAAATATAAGTTATAACAGGGGTCCCCAACCCCTGGGCCGCAGACTGGTAGCGGACTGCAGCCCGTTAGGAACCGGGTCACACGGCAGGAGGTGAGTGGCGGGCCAGTGAGGGGAGCTTCATCTGCCGCTCCCCATGGCTCACATCACCGCCTGAACCATCCCCCACCCCCATCCGTGGAAAAATTGTCTTGCACGAAACCGGCCTCTGGTGCCAAAAAGGTTGGGGACTCCTGAGTTATAAGACTGGGAACAGCAAGAGATGAGCCTATAGGGATGCGGGAGGACCACAAACCCTAAGAGGACACGTATGTTTTGTTAATTACCTGCGGAAGGTTTAATATTTGCCAGGCACTGCCGTAAGAGTTTATATTAATTCATCTAACATCTACTGTAACCCAATAAGATAGGCACTGTTATTCCCATTTTACAGATGAGGAAACTAGAGACTAGAAAAGTTAAGTAATTTGTCTAGAATCACACAGCTTGTCAATGGCAGAACTGAAACTCAGACCCAGGGGGTTTTTTTTTGGAGTCTAAAGCTGGTACTCAAACTTTATTGCCTGTACACTTAAGACTCATTGCTGTAGCAAATAGAGCCTCACTGGAAGCTCTCAAACAAGAAGAATGGTAAAATAAAAACAGAGCCATAGAAAAATGTGTATATTGGAGGCTATAAAGAAGCAAGAAGACCAGAAAGATGAAAATTTTAATCAATTTGGACTCTATTATTTAGACAATGAGAAACCACAGGTATATATGGTTAATGGTAAAAGATTTATTTATAATTTTTAAAATATTTTCAAAACAGTTTTGTACAAACTATTTTCCATCTTTTCAGTCCCTACAGTTGGAGATATTTATCCTGTTTCTTGAGAGCTCTGTTCCTATGTCATTTTTTTCATTCTGTTGGTGTCATACTGTTCAATTTCAGCAGGGGAAATTGAGGTCAGAAAATAGGAAATTACAACTGCATGTAGAGAATAAGTCATGTAAGGTCCTGAAGATCTTAGCTGCACACAGATAGGCCTATAAAGGAACCCAGAAGAGAAAAGTAATGGAGTAAAGCCTTAGCACACGTTGAACCTGAGTTGTTTTCAGGTGTTGTGGTAGTTTGCTTTGTTTTGTTTTCCTGAGAAGAAATAAAAACCTTGCAGAACAAAGCCACAAAATTGACATTGACGGTCTACATGACTTTTAAAAGTGAAACCTTTGCTGATCTTTTTGGGGAAAGAATAAGCTGTTTTTTACTTCAGAAGTAAAAAGATAAGTTGCTTAGGATTTATCGTGTTACTGTGACCGTTTCCTTTGTTTTCCTCTTTCCTAGACAGCGCCTAGGTAATTTTGATCTCTTTTGATTTAGGGTGCAGTAAACCAGGTGTTTGAGTATAAGGTTCCTTTTCTATCCTTTGACATGTTCAACTAGCCTTGTAACAGGATGAGCCATAATTACCCAACTACAACCAGAGTCATACTATTTCCTGATATTACAGCTAGTACTACGTCTTCATACCTAGGTGAGAGGGACTTCTGCCTTGGGTGTCGTGCTCTGACCCTCTTCCAGCTGCACCCCCATCCTTCTCAAAGTGTACCCTTTCCATTGACTGTTTTGGGAATCCAGGGCCCTGGAATCCATGCCCAAACAGCCTCCATCCTACCTCTAGGGCCCACATAAGCCTTGCCAGCCCCAGGCCCGAATGGTAAGAAGGGCAGTTACTCGTGCAGGCTGCATTTGGAGCTTGGATATGCAGACTGGGGTGTCCATAAGTCAGGAGTTGCAGAAGGCGGCAGGCTAGGAGCCACCTCTCTCTCTGCTCCTACATCTGGGCACAGTACCCCATGGAATCTAAGAGTTATAAATTTCAACCTGGATTTCCAGGTTGTTAGAAAGGTATGCCTGTCAAGGTAAGAGGATAGAGCATTTTATCATCATCTTGATTTGTAACTTTTAATATTTACGCGTTTGGCATGGGAGTCTCCTTTACACTCTTGACTCAGGCCCATCAAGTGTTAGGGGGAGGTCTGGGTTGACACCTGACTTGAAACCATTGAATCAGCTTCTCTCACCTTGGGATGTGGAGTGGGGTGTGACGGTCTTAGTTTCTGCTGACCACGTCAACTGAGAACATGCAAACTTAGGAACTGAGTCCCATCAATGGTAGGACCCCCAAGTGTAGTCTATGAACTTTTGGAATGAGAACTTGAGAATTGCCTTAGTTCTTGTTCTCTCCAAATCTTGGTTGTTCAACCTCTCCTTAAATTCTATAGGACAACCTAGCATCCTTCTTATAAAGGCCCTTTCCTCCTCCTTATTTTGAAAAGGGTGTCCGTTACTTGCATCTCATAACCTATGTTTCTACCTGGATAGTGAGTCAACAAATTCATTGCTTAATAGCCTAAAACATTATGTGGGAGACTTTCAGTGTTGTTCATAAAAAATCATACCTGCTACATCAAGCAGTTCAAAGAGGCTGGTTGCATAGCTCTTATAACTGGCTAATAATAGGCTAAAAGAGTTCCACTATCCAGGCTTAGCCAAGTCTACTATACTTACATGTTTTCACTGAAAGATGATCTTCATTGGTTTTCAATGATTATTTCATCTCTGTTTTATATTAGCCTTGAGATTTAGAGCTTTTTTACTCTGAGGCAGTGCAGTATATACATTGGGTTTTATTTTTCAGGTTCTGAGTAGAGAACTCTTCATAGGAAGGGCAGGTAGTAGAGACCTGCAGCTCCCTCTTCTGGAGAGTTTAAGGGGGAGACTCACCACCAGCAGCCACCAGCCTCACAAGCCCCCTTCTCAGAGGAGAGTCTTCCAACTGCACCTGTTCTTTTTCCTCCAATCATTCTTCTCTTCAGTGTAAATCGGCTCTAACTGAGAATGTCAAGAAACTGATTTTTTCTGAGGATAAGTGGAGGAGAGGAGAGATGTGCCTCTCTGTTACTGACATCAAATAACTCTCCAAGGTTCTGACCGCAGAGCATTGTGTCCCCTTGAGACACATTAAAATAACACAAAAGTACTTCATCAAAAGGACCAAATAAGCAATAAATCATTAGGTACAGGACTAATGTTCATTCCCTTAGAATAACTATGTGGTCCACAATCTCATTTTTTAGGACTATATCACGAGTTATAACTTTGTTCCACAAAACCCAAAGATGAGTGCTGGTACGTGAGATGGAGAAAGAGCTGGGATG